>NC_137470.1:10446436-11749987 GCF_964235325.1 Thermobia domestica | reverse complement strand
TCGACTCACCCTATATATCCACGAAATCATTTCAATATGTTCAAGCCGTTTTCCCGTGATACGGCAACACACAAGAATAGTTTCATTTTTGTATAATAGAATATAGTCCATCTCCAACTTAAAATAATTCTTAGTTAAAAATATATAAATATACAGGAATAGATGGAAGTAACAAACGTAAACACGTTCGAATATTTCCGTAATGGTGTTGTGCCTTGCCAACAGATGTAGGCATACCGCGTGCATGCTCAGGATAGCAACTGCGGCGATGCAACGCCCGAATTTCTAAGAGAATATGCCTCGGATAAAAGTAACAATGTAATTCTGTATTGTGATCTGACTTCCGTTGCTGTGCTAAATTTCATCAATGTAGGATTAGGATTAGGAATTAGATTTCTGGGCTTTCGGCATCTATGACCATGTTAGCCCGTCACGTATGAGGGATGACGTCACTCGATGAGCACACCCTCTGGGGAAAAGGGAGAATAAAGGAGTGGGGAAGAAGGGAAACGGCCTGGGACCTATATGTTGGGAACTATCCCGGCATTTACCTGGTGTGAATAAGAAAACAAAGAAAAATCTCATTCAAGATGTCTGGTCAAAAAAAAAAAAACTGTTACACCCTCCTTTCTGAGTCCCCCCCCCCCCGGGAATCGAACCGGGACTGCTCGCACCTTTTCATCATTGTATGACATCAGGAAATGAGTTAAATTAACGTTGTAAATTTGATCTCTCGGCTGAATAATTGAGTTTGAAAAAAAGGATGTAATAACAATAATTTTAAATTTGTACATATTTTTTCTGTCAAAAAAAAAAAAAAACCGCAACATCGCTTTCTTTTTTAGTAGGTAAACCGGAAGACCAGTCTGCACTAGAAAGACTTGGAACTAGTGGTGGGCACAAAAACCGGTTTTTCGGTTTTCACTGGATCCGGTTATCGGTTTTCTTCAAAACCGGTTCCGTTTTTATCCAAAATTTGTTCTATTTCTGACCATGACCAAAATAGTGTTTCGTTGTTCCTCGGAAACCGATTCCGTTTCCACAGAAAGTTTCATGTGTTTCCGAAAGGTTTTGAAGAAAACCGAAACAGGTTTTGGAGGAAACCGAAATGTCGGTTTTTCGGATTTCGGTTTTTCTAGAAACCGGTTTTGCCCATCCCTAGTTGGAACATCCCTCTCATGTAAGAAAGGTAGATGTCGGTTACTTCAACGGTGTTCTGCCTCCTTTGAATCGCCTGAGAATAATTTGACAACATGGACTTTATGCAGTGGTAGGGTGGACTGTTCCTTTACCCTAGTATGCATCACACTGGTAATTACAAGCTGGAGTAATGTGACTGGTTGAAAATTAGAAATAAGTATTACACCACGTATGCAAGAAATAATAAAACCATTAATTACAGAGTTTTTATACTTGTGTTATCCCTGATTCTACTTTTAACGAGTTACTCTACCGGTTCTTGGGGGCACGGTGGCTCAGTGATAGAGCGCTTAGCTCTAGTGCATGGGTCCCTGGTTCGATTCCCCGTCAAGTAAGTTTGTGGTGGACAACATCGTGTCCGTGGGTTTTCTCGGGTAAGTCCCACTTTCCCATGGCACCAATTTTCCCATTATCATTCACTTGCCTTAATCAACGTCTACCTTAGCCTAAAGGGCATAAACGTGGTACGTTAAACTCAAAGATTTCAATTTTCTACCTCATGTTAATTTCAAGTTTATTAAATAACTCTTCCCTTTCAGGGCAAACACCCTGGCCACCTAGCTACGTTAGAGAAATGACTTACACCTACCTTTACGCAGAACACTTCATTAAAAAAAAAAAAAAAAAAAAAAAAATCAGTTCGAATTCTAGATCATGTGTTTTCATGACACTGCCTTGTCAGTACTATCAAAGATTTTAATAGGATACAGAAAAATAACCAAAATATATAACTTACTGTACGATATCCAATGATCACAGTTTAAAATCTACGTATGTCCACCAAGTAATTCAGCACTTCTCTCACATAGAAAAAAGCAGTTCTGATATATGTTTCTCCCACGAATATTCACAATTAATAAATCAGTTATACTCTCTACAACGTAATAGGCAAACCGCAATCCTAATTTCCACATGAAAACTTAGTATGTATTTCACTGAATAGGGCCGTTACTTCAACAGAAAAAAAAAAAAATCGTGTTTCTTCAAGTTTCCACGAATTAGTGACAGCTGTTAATTACTAAGAACAAACCTGTAGCGGTTTCACTACTTCATTTGATTCTTGTAATGCATTTTCCCGTTTTAGTAAAATGAAAAAAAAAAAAAATCTTCGTAATATATGGCCTCATTTCCATTTGTTCGCGCATTGCCCTCATGTTAATTAATTGTGTTAGCTCAGCTTTCTGGAATGTCAGAGCCCTCACATTAGTCTCCTGTGTACCGCTAAGTATATAGCAAATTCAAAACGAAGGTCATTCCTTTAATAAAAAGCCTGTTCGTAAAATATTACGAAAGCAATCTCGTTTCATGTTTCTTTTTGTTATTTAGAAGTATTTAAACAATTTGCCCATATATAATTACAAGTTCAGTAGGAATGTTTATGAATCATATTACAAAGGTCACACACAATGTGTTCTACAATTGACAGGAGCGTATATCTTTTAATATATATAATATTGCTATGTTGGGCTAATTTTTAAGTCTTCCTTCAACAAAAAGGACAGAAAGTAAAGGGTGAACTGGATTAACTTATTTAGTTGCGTTTCTATTAATTCACTAACAGAATATCTTGTTGCTCGCACGCGAAAAATTATATCTATAAAAAAATAAAATAAAATGTGCAGGATGTTCGAAAATAACATCAGAAACCTTTGCGAAATGAATCCTCAGATGAAAACACGAAAAACATTATAGACCAATGTGGGTACACAAATGAGTCATTTTGGAAATGAAATCTTTCAGTTTAACGTCCCACGATTATGTCCTTTAGGCTAAGGGAGTCGATGGTTAAGGAGAGTGGATGATGGAAAAATTGGTGGAATGAGAAAGTGGGAGTACCCCGGGAAAACCCACATATACGATGTTGCCCATCACAAATTTACTTTGCCGGGATCTGACCAGGGATTTCATGGACCAGAGGCAAACATTCTACCACTGAGTCACCGCGACCCCATGGTTCATTTTGGAGTCATAGGACGGCAAATTGGTCGGAGTAATATAAAAAGAGTCACAACTTGAGAACGAAAATGTCGGACAAAAGAATATAGTGATTATTTTCAGTTCGTTAATTAGATTCCATTAATGCAGTGCTTCCCAACCTTTTTGGACTGACAACATGTTTTACTGAACGCATACTTGTTTGACTTTTGTTACTACTAACCAGGGTTGGCAAAAACCATGGTTTTTATTGAAAAAAACAAACAAAAAAAGTTTTTTTGGGGTTTGAACCTGGTATTTTTGGTTTAAATAATTTGCTCTATGTATTTATATTACATATGGAGAGAAATAAGTTTGTTTCGCCTTGTTGTTATTATGCAGCGACAGGGTTATGCTGGAAGGGGTCTTATAAGCTTAAAACGGGATCCAAACAGCTTCCCGGCTTACATCCAAGAGAAACTGTCCTCCATTTGGACTCGAAACCGGGACTAATTGGCCACAAATGCAATGAGTCTGCCGACTCACTCACGAAGGACTCGTAATAAAAATACGTTATACTGATCTTTACATACTTCTTAATATAATTGTCAAGAGTCATTTCAGGACAAAAAGATAAATAGTTGCACAAGTGAAATCATTATACAGAATTACATATAAATCGGGAAACTCCCGCGCTAGCCGTTGGCAAAATCCTGTTATTTCTTCAAATGCAAAGCAAATCCTGTTATTGCTTTGCATGTAAAATCTACGGTCAACGTATCATAATCAGTACGCTAAAACTGATGTATTAAATTCCAAATTTAGTATGTAGATATCATTCAATAAAATTAAAACGAAGTCCAATCCAAGCTAATGTTGGAAGCTACGTAGGCAGTTGATAAATTTTGCCAATGTCTATGAATATATTTAGGCAACCTTTGCTTCTTTATAAAGCAACAAGCATTCAGGCAAGCAAAAACATTCAATTTTGGCTTCGTTTCGTATGTTTATGCTTTACAACTTTATGTAATACCGAGGTTATAAAGAAGACATTCGATTTAAACTGACATCCAAACCGCTACTTGGTTTACACATGAAAGAAGGGTAATGGTTCGACCGAGAATTGAACATGGGACACCTTGATTAAAAGGTGAAAAGGAGATAAAACTAATGCAGATGGTTTGATATGTGGAAACGTCACCATGAAGTTCACACGATTTAAAGAATTTTTCGTTTTTTCCCCCCCTTTTGGTTTAAACCACCTTGGTTTCAACCAGCCAACCCTACTACTAACAATAATAATGTAAATTGATAGTAATCTAAAACTATAAGTTGCTATGAGGTAGTGGTTCGGTGGCTTAGTGGTAAAGCGTTCACCTCTGGTGGGTGTGGGCCTTGGTTTGTTTCCAGCTCGTGCCAAGTGGACTTTGTGGGGACAAACACCGTGTCCGTGTTTTCTCCTATTTTCTCCCACTTTCTTCATTCCACCAGTGCATTCATTTCTAATCATCACTAGGGGCACGAGTTTCTCGCACTAAGAATTTGAAACTTTCGTTCTTCATATTTTGCGTTTTGTCGCATTTTCCAAATAAAGTTTCGCATTTTGTAGCTCTTGTGGAAAAGATATTCCCTCACATTTTTACAATTGTTCCTTTTAATCATAGATCACTACAGAAATAAACCATTCATTAAACAAAAACAAAATACACTGAATATTTTACTTGACATTGTAAGTTTTACTTATAGAAAATTACATTCTTTTAAATGAAACTGAAGAAAAATCAGTAACTAAACTTAGTATGAGTAGGAAAGTTTTGGTGTCTTCTAAAAATACATAGGAACAAGTTACATTTAAGCATTAATCAAAAGCATGATACATATTTCCAAATTTTCCTCCCTCTTCGTTGTACGATTGTCACTTATCATCAGCCCATACTTGGGAAAAACCTCTCTCAATTGGCATCGCTTGATGGAAGCCACATATATGAAAATGTATTTACAACAAACTTCAAACAATCATCACTTCGGAACTTTTGTCCATTCAAAACATTTGCTAGACTGCACATTCCAGACGAAAATGAAATGAAATGAAATCTTTGAGCTTTACGTCCCACGGTTATGCCGGCTAGGCTGAAGGAGACGGTGATAATGAGTAATGAATGAAACGGTGGAATGAAGAAAGTGGGAGGAAACGGGAGAACCCCGAGAAAACCCACGCACACGGTGTTTGTCCACCACAAAGTTCACTTGACGGGGGCTGGGATCGAACCCGGGACCCCAAGCACCAGAGGTGAACGCTCTACCACTGAGCCACCGCGGCCCCCACATTCCAGACGAATCACTTGTCAGAAAACTTTGTAATAGAATAGGCCACTTTGTAAAACTCCAAATATGGCACTTCATAATCAGATGTTTGATTTTTTTTCTTTTTTTAATGAAGACAAAGCTTTAAAAGACTTCCTTAACGCAACAATGTCTGGTTCACTACTACATGCAATTACAAAAAGATAAAAAAGCCTTCCTAAAGCATTATATATTTCTGTAGTTTGCAAGAATGATCTTTCTGCACATTTTTTGAAGTCACATTCAACAGTAGCCCTCATTTCACTTGGTAACAAACGTTAAGTGTGCTTTAGTTTTTTCACCAAAGAGGCCCTGCCGCAAAACGTTCAATCGAGTACTGAATCATGCCATATTCTACCGTTCCGTCAGCAGAAAACTGGTGTTTTTAAATTAATGAAATGTATTTTTAAAATTTCCCGTTATTTCGCGTTTTAACGCGCAACAGAAACCAACAAAAATACACACAGAATATCATAAAACGTCAAGAAACTGAAAATTACTAAATTCTCCGCATTTCGTTTTATCGTGTTGCGAAAAACTCAGTGCCTCTAATCATCATCGTCGCCTTTAGCCTAGCCGGCAAAATCGTGGGCCGTAAAACAAAGATTTTCAATTCATTTCTATGAAGTAGTGACTGTATGTAGTACGGAGCATTCTTGCTGCCACTGGAGACGTTGAGCGTACAGTCTGTCTCGAAATTGATTTTAACAAATTACAGGGTACATAATGGTCTGGTCTCTTGTAAATAGCTGAAAAGTGACCAAAAGCACACGAAAAAGTGACCAAAAACTCATCGTGTCCCTTTTCTCCTTAGTCAGTTTCTCCATCACTTCTCTCTCTGTTTGTTGTTTTGTTTCTTCCTTTTGAGCTTCCTCCTTTTTTAGGTTTTCTAAGTATGTTTTGTAGTTACGGTAAGCAAACTTAGCAGATGTAAAAAGCTTCTGTGTAAGTGGAACCAGTTCTGGCCTATTTCCGAATTTCTTCATCCCACACATTATATTGAACTTACCATTGAGAGTTCTCAAAAACGTGAAATATTCAAATTCATCACCTACTCTTACGAAGAACATACAAGAAGCATAACACAAGACGAACATGATGAACCACACAAACACACACACAACCTTGAGCGGAGCATTAACTATTACGAGAGAAAACTAAAAGACTATTATGATAGAAGAAAGAATAGACACAGAAGGGTTCTCAACCTCACCTTGAGAGCTTAAGCATTCACCAACCATCCATTGTGCTTTAGAAAGAATAAAAGCTGAAGTGAGAATAAAGCTGACTGTTTCACACGTGGCAGGAAGTTCTGAAGCTTTCAGAAGAGTAATGATAAGTTTCTGCCTTTCTCCATTTATTTTTAATTTTTTCTTAGAAAACTGCCAATGCAAAACATAAATCACACGAAGAAGTCACTTTACCTCCCCCAAAAAAGTAAATTTTAGTTAAAAAAAAGTGACTCGCTATGAGCCCTGAAAATTATTAAATCCTTCATGACTTACATTTAAAAAAAATCGTGGACAATCACTCCTATTATTGTACGAGTGGATATTGAATGTGTACTTGTTTTCAGGACCAAATCTATCACTTTTCGTTTTTACAACATCTCATGAACTTCCTCCTATGCTCCGAAGCTAACCCTGTTTCTAGCCCTGTTCCACATCCACTGGTGCATTAACGAAACCTAGGCTCAAGAGAATCTCTATATCCTTTTATCCGACATTCTCGGCTCTGACATGCCTGAACCCCTCTTAACCAATGGAGAATAATTTGACATGGTAATTTGAGAGCACACGCTGAGTGTCGTAAGGGGTAGCATGTCCCGATCCGACATATTGTTGAGGAATAATAACCGAAAAACGGGATGCCCATACATTTAACATTGGAAAAAGCAAAAATAAAATCTTTGAGTTTTACGTCCCACGTTTATGCCGGTTAGGATAAAGGAGACGGTGATGATGAGTAATGAATGAAATGGTGGAATGAAGAAAGTGGAAGGAAACGGGAGAACCCCGAGAAAACCCACGCACACGGTGTTTGTCCACCACGAAGTTCACATGGCAGGGACTGGGATCGAACCCGGGACCCCAAGCACCAGAGGTGAACGCTCTACCACTGAGCCACCGCGGCCCAATTGGAAAAAGCACTTGGCGCGCGAATTCTCATTGTGACCAATGGAAAATAAAATTTTCTGCATTAGAAATAGGGCCTTTTCGTTTTGTTCCCGAACACAATTTTTCACAACCATTATGCTTTTCGATAATATGCCAAATTCAACCATTTGCACTCGCTGATTTGATTTTATCGTCCCTTTTCAGCATCGAGGCTATATGACACGGGGCCTACTGAATAACGTGGAATCTGAACCACATGCCATTTGCACTCGTGTGCGTTCACGAAAACAAATGATGCACTTAATTATTCTACGATAAAGATTGATCGCTTCGGTCCAATATTGCATACCTAATATAGCTGCGATTTTGTGCGCTCTTTTTCGTGTTTTCGTCCAAGGAATCATTTCCGGAAATACTTTCCATCAAGTTTCTGAACACTTCGAAGAAAAAAGGCCTTGGCCATTTGACCACAAAGGGCCACAAAATGTTTCATATGTATTTTACAGGACAAAATGAAATGAAAAAAGCAAATAGATGATTTCAAAATGCGGTTTGTGGAGAAGAATGAAGAAATTATCTGGGTCGGACGAATAACCAAAGAAACTGTGAATAATGGGAACGAAGATACAATGAAGTTGGATGTAATTAAAATAGAGGAAGAACAACTAGAGATGTCTGAGAAAGGAATGTATCCCGAGGGACATGATTCAATATATGGAGCAAGAAAAAGGGGAAGAGGTGAAATTGATAGAGTATTTTACACTTGGTCGCGAATGGGCGTTCTGATTTCAGATTATTTGTTGATTCCATTTCACTGGAGTTAAGTAAATTCTCACACAAGTCCCTATTAACAACTTTTCACATAAGGTCAAGATCGAGTCAAACCTTTCCCCGCACCCCAATTCATGGGAATTGTTAGGGAAAATATCCATCCATCCATCTACATTAATTTAAGGTCATATGGCCAGTGCTAAACAAATACCAACATGAATTGCTTGATTGTTGTCAAATACAAGAAATAATTCTAGAATAGTAACGAACACTTGTTCCATTTAGTTAGTTGTCAGAGTTTTGATGTGAAAAGTAGTCTTGTCTTTGTTACAAATAAGTTCCTTATCATTGAAGGTGGAAATAAGCTTTTTTTAATTTTATTTTTTAAAAATTTTACCATATATAGAAGGAAAATCAAGAAATAACGATAAAAGAGCTTGAACGTGTGTATTCCACCTGTACCCTCGGAAAGTATGCGAACCCCGCCCCGGTCACCCTGTGGTGGATGAAACCCTTCCTTTGCTTAGGGAAAAGAAGTGAATGACTTCGGCTGTGTTGCCAATTTGTCATTCAGTCGTTTGATCTTGACGAGTGAAGATCATAGACTACTTATAATGGCTAACAAGATAGAGCACAGCGAAGTCCGTGAAATAATTCATTGTGGCAACCTGTCCATATCCAGCCATTCAAGGATCTCGACCACAGCAACTTGTTCTTCCTCTTTCGAGGGAGGTACGGGAAAACACACATCAACAGCAGCGCCAGAAGGGGCACAGATAAAATAGAAAGGCTCTAGTTGCACTTGAATTGCAAACTGATATATTGAATTCTATAGAAAGGATTACCATCTTTCTTCTGCAGGTGTGCTTGCTTATCTTTCACTAACGTAACAGATTATTATTTAAAGAGAAAAACAGACATGAGATCGTGTTGTCTTCAGGCCTTTCTGAGTGCGAGTGCTCTTTCCCTCCCCTTCGTTGTTCATGATAGGGTAGCATACTTAAAATCGTGGCTTTTAAGATTTGCTCTTTCTGGAGAAAGGGTGAGCGACAAATGATGGTATTGCACGCGACGCGATGGCCGGCCCTGAGAAAGAGCATTGAACACTTGCATAGTCCAAAGTACAGTACCTCGCTCGTCTGTAGTGTCCATTGGTCAACACGCACCCGGCCTAAGATTTCCGATACGAATTGCATAGTTTGGAAGTCTAACAAAAATGAATAAATAAAGTGAACTCAATGGCATTCTCGTAATATCAAAATGAGAAGCTGAATTCAAAAGTACAACAAAATATAGAGAGAGCTAATCATCAAAATGTATTAAGTCCTAGCAATCATCAAACAATAAACAGATAACGGAAATTGAACTGTCCAGGACTGATAATCTAACAAACCTTCTCTACACCGACGTTATATAAGACAGCAGTATTGCTCAAAGTGGGGATCCAAATGAGTCCAGCACCTCGACCAAAAATCGAAGTCCGAATTAGACAATGATAACAACGGTAGCCTGAATAACTTCACTGCTGATATGAAAGCGAAGAGCTCGGTACAAGGAAACCGGATGTAAAAATCTTATCTTGATTCAACGGTCTAAATCACGGATAGATTACGTGAGGTTCCTGTCCCCATTGCTTTTCTTATATTTTCTCTGGGATTTCAAATGTTACAATAGGGGTCGCGGTGGCTCAGTGGTAGAGTGTTCACCTCTGGTGCATGGGGTCCTGGGTTCGATCCCAGCTCCTGCCAAGTGAACTTTGTGGTGGACAAACACCGTGTGCGTGGGTTTCCTCGGGGTTCTCCCGTTTCCTCCCACTTTCTTCATTCCACCATTTCATTCATCACTCATCATCACCGTCTCCTTTAGCCTAACCGGCATAACCGTGGGACGTAAAACTCAAAGCTTTCATTTCATTTTCGAATATTACAACAAATTTGTGACTAATATATTCAGAAAGCTAGCAATAACACAGTGTATAGAAAATTAAAATGAAATTTCAGTTTAATGTTCCATGGTTACGCCCTTTACGCTAAACGAGACAGAAAGTGGATGAATGTGAAGTTAAATTTCGGGAATCCTCCTAAACACCGGGAAAGTGGCTCAGTGGTAGAGCGTTCACCTCTGGTGCGTAGGGACCCGGGTTCGATCCCAGCCCCCGCCAAGTGGGCTTTGTGGTGGATAAACATCGTGTGCGTGGGTTTTCTCGGGGTTCTCGCGTTTCTTCCCACTATTTCATCCATTATTTCATCATCACCGTCTCCTTTGGCCTAACCGGAGTAAGCGTAGGACGTTAAACTCAAAAATTTCATTTAGAATGAACGGTTACGAGAGATAACAACTATTCTTAGATGCCTAACCATATTCCAAACCTACTTCTTGCTAGTTCTTACCTTTTTTGCAATATGAATTGAATCCGCAATTTGTAATGTACTTCTATCGTTTCCGATTTCGGTGGAAAGATAAGGATGGTAACTAAAGTTATTCTTGGGATGTTTAATTAATTAAAAAAAAAAAGAACGCTTATCTCTATTACAGATTTTACTTTATAGTGATCAACGTTAGAACCGGATGTGGTTGATTTCTGCCATTTTCAGTTTGAATAGAAGGTTAAGAGTGAATGTGAGAACTTTTCTTAGAAAACTAATCGATTTTTTTTTTTTAAAAAAAAAGTCACTATTTTTTTTTAAAAAATAGTTTTTGATCTATGTAGATCAATACTGAAACTGAAAGTTGTAGTAAATTTATATCACTTCCGATTTTAGTACATTGTTAAAGATGGAGATGTAAGGTCTTGGGACGCTGGATCAATTGCAAGAATCCATGTCTCGCTATATGTTACTGTCTTTGCTCTATAGTAATCAATGTTAAACCGAAAATGGTTAATTTCTACCTCTACCCAAGGGTAAATCATCTACATTAACGAACTTTTCGAAATAATTATTTTAGCTATCGATCCCAGGAGATGGAATTCAATAATTCACTTGCATTTAGTAGTTCGCGTGTGAAGCAAAAGTTGTATACGCGTACGAACTAATATTACAATATTGTATATCCCACTCGGATGATCCTGATAAATCGACGTGTTTGTCATATTTGGTTGTATTAGATAGTAATCCTGTGGAATAGAGAACGTTGAAGTATTGAAAGTCTAGGTCGTGTTATATGAATAGTTTTCGTTATGTTGAGAAAGTGGTATCGGTATACCTTGATATTGAAAACAAGAAAACATCGAAAACTATCCAAATACTGAAAACTATCGAAAAATCGACATCGAAATATCGCAAGTCCTACCCACGACCCTGTGCACCAAAGATGCGCGTGCTAGCTAATAGGCCAGCGTGAAGAGCTGTGCCCAAACTAACGAAATCGGCGCTCACGAGTTCGGAACTCACGCTTACTCGACGTCATCCTCACGAAGTGAGCGTGAGGTTGAGTGAGTGTGAGGTCAGAATAATGATGTTGTGAGCGTGAGGTCAGACTGGTGAGGTGAGCGTGAAGTCAGACTAATGATGTGAGCATGAGGTCAGACTGGTGAGGTGAGGGTGACGTCAGACTGGTGAGGTCGAAATGAATTTGTGAGCGTGAGGTTGAATGAGGTTAGGTCAAAGTGGTCACCTCTGGCCTACCCTTGATTTTCTATACTTAGATAGAAACTTACTAGGGGGAGTGGGGACAATGGAATGAAACGTTCTCGGTGTTATGGATACAGTTATAGCCTATTCAGAGATACACTCAATTTCATTCAGTGGTAGAGCGCTTACCTCTGGTGCGTGAGGTCCCTGGTTCATTCTCCGACCAAGTAAGTTTGTGGTGGACATCATCATGTCCGTGGGTTTTCCCGGGTACTCCCATTTCCTCGCATATTCTCATTCCACCAATTGTTCCATCATCATTCACTTGCCTTAATCACCCGTCTCTTCTTGTACCTTCAACATACTTTCCCAAAACATTCACCGTCTGCACTCTGCTCACGTTTGTCTGTCTTTCTCAACTACGTCTCAACTGAATAAGTTATTATTGGCTTTTAACTTATGCTGTAGTATATAACTTTCTTGCATTTTACAAAAATATACTTATTCCATACCAATCCTAAAATCAATATTTTAAAAACAATTTTAAAACTTCCAGGTTCCTCGTCCAATTCCAGGCTATTTCCAGGTTTTCCAGGTCCAAAAGTAAATTCCAGGCTAATTCCAGGTTTTCCAGGTCAGTAGACACCCTGAGAAAAGACAATGTTGCATCTGATACATCGGAATCATCATAGCAGGCAACAATAAACTCAGTGGCCACCTTAGAAGTAATCTTACGGCCACCGATAAACGACCCTTACCCTTCGTAAGAAACAGCCCCTTCCGCAAGCATGACCACAAGTGACCACAAAAGCGTTTCCTGCACGTGCTGTGGGACAAGGTTGTAACATTTTTCTTGAAAATGTCTGGACACCATATGTTCTTTCTTCTAAAGAAAGCCATTGAGAAAACCGTACTAGAAACGTATTGACTCGTGAATTATGTAATAAAAAGTGATCTAAGAAAAATGTTAAATCATCGAGTGCTAACAACATAATTCAAATACGGCGAAAATACCAAAACTGAACACGAATTATTTATGAGTTTTAAAAAGATATATACACTATTATATTTTAAAAATTAGAAAAAGATTATATCTAAAGTGACTTACTCATCAATACCTTACTCAAACTACTACACTGATCAACAGTGAATATGCTTCGGAGATAAAACTAACCAATTATTACTAATTTTAGGGTGCTGATAACGAATATGAAATTAGTTTTTGAAGATTGGTTCTGGTTTCAAAGAAATACGTTATCACCCGATGTGATCTGCTGGGCAAATTAAGGGTTCGTGGCAACAGGAGCTGTATACTTATTTCAACAAACTTCCATTGTTTGACGGTTAGTTTCATTGCTATCCTCAGGGACATACGCAGGGGTGGGTCCTGCGGGTCTTGACACCCCGACTTGTTTGTAAATTTAGTTTAATTTCAGGTGCAATTTTACAAATTTTAATACAATTTAGCTTCAAATTGTATTTGGGCCCCCGAAAAGCTTAGGACCCCTCACGAAATAAATTCCTGCGTAGTCTCAGGCTATCCACATTGCTCGCACTTCATCGCTAACAAAGAAATATCAACCACTTCAGTTTGTATTGAAAAGTTTGCCAGAGAAAACATGTTGGGTAACGTTCTTTTGTAGTTACAATTTGCCATCTCGGACGTATCCGTGGTGAGATATTGGGTGGGTGGGTGCTGTTATTATTATTATTATTTATTGTTCTATGACTATACTAAGCAGAAACATGTCGCGTAAATGTGTTTGCAGTGCAGAGCAAATTGTTGTTTTTAACGAAGTGAAGCGAAAAGTGGAATTTCACTCCTATCATAAAGAAAGCCTATCACTTGTACTTTGGCTGTAAAGTGGAAGATGTGGACAAGAAGTGAGCACCACACATATGTTGTAATACTTGTTCTACAAATTTGCGGGACTGACTACACGGAAAGAGGCCATGCGTACCATTTGCAGTTCCAATGATATGGAGAGAACCGACAGATCATACTTCAAACTGCTATTTTTGCATAGTTCTTCCAATTAAAGGTCTATCCAAAAAAGAAAAAAGTGGACTGCTACTTATTCAAAAAATATTCCTTGAAGTATTGTGTTCGCCACTGTGCCACATTCTGAAGAATTAAAGGTTCCACAACTTCCCGTACCTTACTCCAGTATTTCGCCCAATGAAGAGCAAAAGGCGAACAATGTCGACCCACACTGTCAAATTCTGCTGCAGATTCATCGTCTTCCACCGATCCTAACTTCACAAAACCAAAATATCATTATCTATTCACCATATGGCATCCAAACTCAAGAAGTGGAGAGCTTATTCTGAAGATCTGAAAGTGTCCGTATTTTGAACACGTCAGAATCCCTAAACAGTAGTTTCAATGGAAAGTGACATATTACGTTGTAACAATGTAGGGCTAACTGGTCTTATGAGTAAAATTAACATGGACGATAATCTCGATGAATGGCGACTATTCATAGACGCATCAAAACTATTCTTCAAATATATTTTGCGTAAACTTTCACAAATTGCTGAAACTAAAATCAGGTAAGAACCCTTATTGGCACTCAAATTCACTAACTCCTCAATGATCCTGAATTTGATGCAGTGTTAGAAAATGAGGAGAAGATTATATGAGATTCTTTCCGAAAAATGGTGACGAAAGTTTTCGGAAACGAGCGGTCTCAGAACTATAAGGAAGTAGAGTTGCACCTAATACCTTCTACCAAGCAATTGGGTGTAATGTATCACTAAAAATGTATATGTTGCACTCCCACATAGATTTCTTCCCAGAAAATTGCGGAGCAGTCATTGATGAACATGGGAAACATTTCTACCAAGTTATATCTATGATGGAGAAACGATATCAGGGCTACTGGAGCAACTCTGCTCTTGCCAATTTTGTTGGACGGAAAATTCCCAATTTTACCCCAATATCCCCTTTACTCGTACAACACACACACATATATATATTATCATGATACCATTTGAAAGCCTGTCTTATTCTGAAGAGAATGATGTATAAGTCATGATACTCAAATAAATAATACTGTTCGGATTCTTTGATTTTATAGTTATCTCAGTTTTTCCTGTTTGAAATTTGGTATTGTGCAGCAGAACTGAGAAATATTTTTTCCGTCTCAAATATTGTAGGTATTACAATGAAACTTGGCAGATGTATTACTTATAAACTACAGTAGTTTTTAAAGGTATATTATATTTGGGTGCCTTTAGTCGGAGCCGTACCAGGGGGTACTACATTTGAAAAAAAGAGACTTTTAGACGGGAAATTTCCAATTTTATCTTAAATTTTCCTCTTCTTATACATCATGTACACATGCGCATAGTACCATTTGCAAGTTTGGTTTACTCTGAAGTGAATGACATATGAACCAAGATAATCGGATAAACAGAATTGAAGCAATAGCTACTTAAGTGAAAGACCAAATAGAAAATTCAAGAATCTAACATAAGTGTCAACACTACATAATACACATTTCTATAGATTACACATAAACTCGAACCAATTCATCATTTTTATTTTTATTTTCGTACTCAGCATCCTCATTTGCATAAGAAAATGTACTTTTCCGAAGCATGAAAAAAGTTAAAATTTGTTGTCCAGTGTTATAGATAGAAACATGGATTTGTACAAAATATTTCTTTGTCAAAAAGCAAGGGCTAATAAAAGATTTTTAAAAATGTATGTCCTATAGGAGAGTGAAAGAGAGTTCAAAATTTTTTTACTAACAAGTAAGAATAGAATATATCACAAATTCTTGAAGTTAAGAAGATGGAACTAGGGGATAAATTCTTCATTAAAATTAACCGAAAACACGTTTGAACGATTTCGAAAACCTCACTCCTATAGGAAAAAAGAGGGAGTTTGTATTAATATTCAAATTTCCGATTATTTGTTCAGAAAATGCCGAATGTGAGGATTTGCTTAAGAAGGCGTAAAATTCAGCACATACACTTCTCATTAAAAATTACAGACCGCGAACTTCGTTTTTTTTTTTTTTTTTTTTAATTCCGTTCCTAAGAAGGGAAAATGGGGTCAATTTCTATAGTATTATAATTTTAGTTTTATTAAAGAAATATTCTCAGGTAATTAGAAACAAACATTAGTGCAAAATGTCAGCAAAATTACAAATTTGATTAGCACTCGGTTAATAAATCTGTCAGTATCAAAACTTAAAATAAAACTGAAAACAAACTGCTGAGAATGATGTCTGTAAATACTTAACTTTTGTATTGAAATCAATGTAATTCAATAGAGTGTAAATATCTTACATGAAAACGTATCCTAAGGTTAGTGACGTGGGTTGGGTATATGGTTTCATCATTGAAGCCAATAAACTGGTAATATTAAATAAATGCTGTTAAGAATTATTTTATATTATTCCGATATGGAATTTCCTTTGATTAAAATACGGCACTGGTTTTGGGACGCGCAAAAACGATTTAGCTCAGCCTCGACTAGTGTTGTCCACGAGACGAGACGTCTTGTTAAGGTTGAATAAGCTTCGTCTTGTCTCGATTCTCAAATAATTTTAAATTTTCTCGTTTTTTAAGTAATTTTATATCCTTGACCTTTGAAAGTAATATACGTCAATTTTAGCACTTAGTAATGAGAAAATTAAATGCTTTATGGGAATAAGTGTTGAATAATTAACATTAATTTAAAAAAAAAGACACATATCGCCCGGATTTCTTAACCAATGTTCATATCGAAACCAGACACGATTCTTCTATTTGATACTTAGACTTCTCTGGCCAGAAGGACCAGGTTGCTTATCATCTGGTACCGTCGAAAGAAATTAAGACATTTTCAATCAGCGAGAAAATACGTACACACTCCCAGCATACTACAATCTCTTCGGACAAAATGTCGAGGAAAAGTAGAGAACTCAAACTTAACGAACTGACAACTGTTGAAAAACATTGGTGGTCATAAACAATAAATTGAGGTGTTCTATCAGGAATGAAATTTATTGGGAAAGCTAAGATTTTCACTTTTTTCTCTTCGTTTCTTTAATTTCAAAACAATACAAAAAAAAAAAGTTTTAACTTTTAGCCCTTTTATGTATGTTGCTATTCAATCGTGGATGAAGACATACGTCATACTGTCTTTGTTTTCTTTCTTTATATATAAACTTCAAAAAATTCATGCTTAAATTTGCAAATACATGATTCATTTTATTATGGTTTGCAAAAATCGGAAAACTATAAAGGGAAAATCACCCTACCACCTGCTTTAAGTTGTAAACTATAGCGCCAAAGATTAGGATCTTGCAGAAATTGAGAATAAATATCTACCTTTTAAGTGCATAAATTTTTCCCCTACCCATACTTTGTTTTTCTTAAAAAAAAAAAAAAAAAAAAAAAAAAAATGCCATCCTGAAGAAAATAGAAACCGTTTTAAAAAATTAGATTCTTCGTTAACTCATTTTCCCTACAGGGTAATAGTATACATGAGAACCCCCTGATCTTTGTTTCTTCTGTGTTCTATTACCACTTCTACATGAAATACCGTAAATTTTCTACGTAGTGCAATAGTAAGAAGTATCCATGTGCACAAGACATGCGATATGCGTTAAATCCCCCCCCCCCCCCTACACACACATAGTCTTAGATAAAGTACAAGGGCACTACACATGCAGATATAAAGTACAGGTACGTTCTTTTTTATTTTCGTATCAGTCGATAAGTAAATAAAAGTCGCTTTGTTATCCCCTTTGGAAGTTCGTACATACTCAATGAATAATCCCTAAAAGTATGAGCGTCCTGCTCCTTCGGGAACTGATGCAGCTTCATGTATAGTATATCCCAATGGGTGAATACACGTAAGTTCATCTTAACGAACACTGTTTTGAGCTCTAGAGAATTCACTGAAAGTCTCATACACAAATTGTTAGCCCTCAAACAGCACGAAAAGCTGTCTGCGAATTTAAGGGAATGTAAGGCCAACCTCGGTGATACTGACTGCATACTATTGGCCAATTTTGCAGAAAATTATCGTTCGTAATTCAAGAAAAGATACCTTTACATCGTTCTTCGTATTATTATGTTATATGGTCCGTTATTCAATCACAGTGCATGTGTCATACGTGATCACTTACAATACGACTTACTGTGTATACATTCCAGATGCAACTCACAAACCTTCTGAAGAAGGTTTTGCCATTGGTCAAAAATTGATTTATTTTAGCGATAGGGCAGCACAAAAACAAAAAGACACAATCACAGACGCACCTGTTCCCTACAGATGTACCCCGCGCAGGGTGACTAGCTTCGACCTACTCTAACTCGGGTAGGTAGCATTCGTGCTTTTCAATGACCACCTATCACATGTTCGTTTGTGGTTTTCAACAATTACTTCTGATTTCCCCTTCAACTTCACCTATGCTACGTGTGGTATTGTTATGTCGCCCAGCGCAAATATTTCTGGTTAACTTTAGTGATGCCCTTCCTTTTTAACTAAACATTTGGGAATTGGTAATAGTTAAGAAAAGCTACTTCTCATCTCCCGTGCACGAGGATACATCTTAATGTTGCACTACCTAAACACCCTAAGTACAAGGGCAAGAACTCAGTCTATTACCTACTTTTTAACATCCTAGATAGTCACTGAATAATTCCTGAAAGTATGGCGTTTCTCGTCCCTCCCTAAATGGGAAGTACGGCTCCTTAACTATAACCTGGGAATTTTACACGAGAAAGAATATGGTGATTTGGAGTTCTTGTGATATTTAGATGTATAAGCTTGGCGTAACGTTATGTTTAACACTAGAAATTACACGTAAAGTTGGTACTATTTGGAAAGTGTCGATGCCTCAGGAGCACAATGGGGGAAGGTTATAGATTACTGGTCCCCTTATATTTTTCATAAATAGAAGTTTTTGCTTACCTGATACATGCTCTTTCGTCTTTATACTTGCGGTGATGATGTTTCTTTAGTTGCTGTGAACACTATTTATTATAAATTATATTAATCGTTTTGGCAAGTCATGACTTCATGTTGTTCTTCCATTTCTGTTTGTGGAATAACACTAGTCAATCACACTATTAACACGCCTACGTTTTTAAAATAAGAATATGTTATTCTTTTGGGTTAGAGGGTTTGCGCCATACGTGTGTAGAAATGTTTGTTCTTGTCGGGGGAGTGAGGGGGGCTTGTCCCCTATGTTTTGAAGAAGTATTTAACTTTTTGTAAAATAATAATATAGGTTTTTTGAAATAGCCGAAGGTTATCCTGCTATATTTTTATAGAAAATTTTGTTGTTGTTGTTGTTGTTGTTGTTGTTGTGTGTGTGTGGGTGGTGGGGGGGTTGGAAGATGCGGGTCAGTGGTATAGGTGACCCGGAAAATCCGAAAAACTGTATTATTTTCTTCTGGTCATCTAATAATACAGTTTTTCGGCTCTTCTGGATCATCTATATCACTGACTCCCATCCAGGGAAGGGGGACCGGTAATCTAAAACCTTGCCGCACCACGGTAGTACGTGTTTTAAAAGGCAAGACCCCTAACCTACATATTTTTAATGTTTTAAGCTCTTGGCAATT
The DNA here is from genome assembly GCF_964235325.1 of Thermobia domestica. Lineage (NCBI taxonomy): Eukaryota > Metazoa > Arthropoda > Insecta > Zygentoma > Lepismatidae > Thermobia > Thermobia domestica. The sequence goes on along the minus strand of NC_137470.1, from coordinate 11,730,498 downwards.
TTTTCTCCTAGACAATTCATTCATTTCTGATTCCGATTCAAAAGAACTAATTCCTCGCAACTCCTCCTTAAATGTTCCAAGGCACCCGTTCCTCCGAAACGGAACCGGTTTAGGAATCACGGTGATTCCTGCTGTCATTCTTTCACTAATTATTTTAAACATTGCTTCTTGAAAAAACGAAAAAAATATTATAATCCTAATTTTCATTGATATAGTAGTCCTGAACTAATCAATATTTCAAATATTCTATGTACAAAATAATAAACTAAAATACCGTACTACATCAGGAACGACGATATTTATTAATTCCACGAAGTTCGTGAAAACAATTTATAGAAACTTAGAACATTATATCGGAATTCCTGTAGCGGGAAGTGAAATAATGTATAAGTTTTTATTCATTTGAGGAGACGGTGGGTGGTTTTTTTTTTTTTTTTTTTAGGCGACAATAAGAAAGAAACTAGTGAAGGAATTACAATTTTTCAATTATTTCGAGCGCCGAAACTTGACCTGCATGAAAAACTTAACAAACGTGCTTTGTAGAAAATTAGGCGGGGGAATTAAAAAAAAAAAATCATCTTTTAACATTGTAATTTTCCGTGTAAAGTAAGTTCCAGGCAATTCACTGAAAGGTAAGACTTTGTACCTTCAGAATCAAACTCAAAATTATTGTATAAAACGCAAATTCGTGTATATACAGTAATGAGTTACATAGTTCATATGTATAGACATGGATTTATACGTGATATTGTGTTGTAGTTTTAGCAGAGTACAAAGTTTATAAACTGTGCTAATCTGTGCGCAACTGCACTCATGCAAATCGGCATATGGAAATACTCACGGACGACCTAATTTCCAACAAACCAAGGCTCATCCCTAACAATCAACAATATATTACTGAATTGCACTTCACACAATTGATTCTTATGTGTTTGTTTTCATATTCACATCACGAACATCATCCGTCCTTTTGTTTTCGTTTTATCTTTTACAGTGACAACCTTAGTTCTATTTATGGTTAAAAAAAAAAAAAAAAAAACGCAAATGATAGCCTCTTCCTTCCAATCGGGCACAGAAAATATTTCAAATTTAAATGTGTAATACAGTTCTCTAGGACATATAAAGCCTTTAGAAACTCCTTTGTCAAAATCAGTGTTTTGCTTAGCATGCATATAATGATTTCCACTTAAAAATTGAAGAAAATCGAGGCCTACCTGCAGCATGCCAGGCACCATCACAGTGACAGAAAGTGATGTGTTGAATTTATTCTATTTTTCTGTTCGGAAACGTAAAGTTTGCTCAGATTTCATACAAACGGAGCGGAGCATAACGCAACGCGAAACGTGAAAGCATCAATTACAATTCTTATTCCTATTTATCGCATAATATAACGCAGATTTTTGCGATAATAGGTATAATAATTATAATATATTTTTGTAAGCTTTATATTGTATTACGTTTCACATTGTTTTACTGCTGGCACAGAGTAAAGCCCGGTTGAATGAACGATAGTCTTACAGACACTTTCCGTACCGCTTTGCGTCGACGCAACGCGATATTTGCGTTTTAGTTTGTGAAAATCGGCATAGAATTATAATGGGAATTTCCACTAAAATACGGGTTTAATATTTAAAATCAAAAATAATTGTAAAACTGACAAAATTTTCCTTAAAATATTCTATGGAACACTTTTCAATATTTGGAGATATCAAGAAAGGAAACACCGTCCAAATCATCTGCGAGAAAAACGGAATTATGTTTTTTCCATGTCATAGGTGTCTCTGCACACGAATTCTGCCTTTCCCAGCATAGATAGTGTGCAAAACGGCATAAATATATCTTTGTACGATACAGCAGACAACGGATATCTATGTGTAAAATTAGATCAACGACATTAAATACATACTATAATATAATTATCGGTCTCTCGTTTCCTTCCACTTTCTTCATTCCACCATTTTATTCATTCTCATTATCACCTTCTACCACTGTCATTACCTTGCGCAGCATAAGCGTTAGAATTCAAACTGAAAAATTTAATTTCATTTAATTTTCTTCGGATATCTGTACTAATACGTATTTGAGGACAAATTCATTTTTGTTTGGTGGATGAATAGGTATGATTTACGACATAAACAAGCATTTTACGAATGATAAAAACAATCTATCAAAAGATTGCGATCTTGGCCAATAATTAGTTTTTGGATCAAGGGTCACAAAAGTTTGGATCAGGGGCCCCTAAATCGAGTTTTCGTATTCTTTACGGAATGAGCACATCATGAGTAAAATGATAGTTTGGATTTGGCTAAACTATATGTAGTTCTCCAGATATAAGTCATACAAGAAAATGTTTGATTGAATGAAATATATTGAATTTTTTGGATCAGAGGTCACAAAATTTTTAAACGATCCGTAAATCCATTTTTCATTTTTTTTTTTTTCGGAATAAGCACACCATACTGAGTAAATTGTTAGTTTCGGTTCGGCTATGCTTTATGTAGTTTTCAAAATATGGGGCGTACATGAAAATGTTTGATTGTATGAAATATATTTAATTTTTTGGATCAGGGTCCACAAAATTTTTGAACGCTCCCTACATCGAGTTTTCATATTGTTTACGGACAGAGGCGCCCGAAGAAAATTTTCTAGAGGGAGCCCATCTCCATGGTTGCTGTATTGCGTCTGTTGAATATATCCAAGCTTCGCACGGGGTCTGTATTTGAAAGTCAACGCCTGTGGGAGTATCACCATTGATCTCAGCGACCGCGTAAACTATGGTTTGATACTAATATCGGTCATTTTGGGCTACTTTTTTACATGTCTCGGTATCCCCTCCCGCTGCTGACTCCAGACCCGCATGCAATTGTAACTGAATTTGCAAGTTATCGCTAATGGAAGTGTCACCATTGATTTCAGCGACCGCGAAAACTATGAATTCAACACTAATATCGGTCATTTTCTACTACTTTTACATGTCCCGGTAAACGCCCCCCTGAGACCCCCCTGGTTCCAATTTTGACAAAAACATTTAACTCTGGTCTGGAGCCTGGACGAAGGTATTCGTGACTAAAATTTGGTAACTCTCGGTTCACTCGTCTGGTCTTCAGGCCACACACAGACAGACAGACAGATAAACACACAAACACTTTATTTTATTCATATTAGATTAGCTTAGATTAGATTAGATACTTATTTGCTATATTACGCATACATTTTCGTGAGCCAGAGGGGGGCCCGGAACCTGTGTTACAACTTCTCATTTGGTTGGCAACACTGACAAACTGGAGCACTTGGGAGAGGAATACGTCCACAGTATATTTTCTCCAATGACTAACGATGTTTATGCCACGTTTCATGGATATACATACAGTAGTACAGAAATCATCTTCCAGATTGTATTTACAGTTCGTTAACAACTCTGACCAAATGGGTACGTCAGGGTGCAAAATGATATTATCAAACCCTTACCCAAGTCACGTTCTAGCAATGAACCGGAAAAGAACATGATGAGCTCAGGCGCTTTTGTGTGATACATCTAAACATTAATTTTTATTCTGTCGAATATGCCTTACAAAATCAACAAAGCGGATCCTTATAGGGTCAAGTTGCCCGTGAATTGAAAACTTTTTCGTACTCCTCTTGACAAGAGCTTTCAGACGATATATACGTTTTCCCCAGGTACTTGGTCCCGGTATGGAATCATCTCTAGTGAGTAAATTGTTAGTTTCGGTTTGGCTACACCTTGTGTAGTTCTCAAAATATGTGGCCTAGAAGAAATTCTTTGATTGTACGAAATATATTGAATTTTGTGAATCAGGGGTCACACAATTTTTGAAAGGGCCCTAAATCGAGTTTCCACATTTTTACGTAATAAATATATCATACTGAGTAAATCGTTAGTTTTTGTTTGGCTAGACTATGTGTAGCTCTCAAAATATGGGGCGTACAGGAAAACATTTGATTCAATGAAATATATTGAATTTTGTGGATCAGGGACCACACAATTTTTGAACGACCCCTAAATCAAGTTTTCATATTTTTTTTATGGAATAAGCACATCATACTGATTAAATTGTTAGTTTTGGTTTGGCTACACTATATGTAGTTCTCAAAATATGGGGCGTACAAGAAAATGTTTGACTGTATGAAATATATTGATTTTTTTTTTTTTTTTGGATCAGAGGAAACAAAATTTTTGAACGGTCCTTAAATCGATTTTTCATATTTTTTTACGGAATAAACACATCATACTGAGTAAATTGTTAGTTTTGGTTTGGCTATACTATATGTAGTTCTCGAGCTATACGACCTACAAGAAAATTTTTGCCTGAAGTATATTGGATCTTTTGATCCAAAAATATACATATATTTCAAATTTAAAACATGTGGGCGATGTGATAGTGAAATAGTATATTTGTCCTATAAACTTTTGCAAGTATAAAATTATAAATACTGAAGGTAACTGTGGTGTTTATAACCTAAATTATACCATTTTCGATAGACTTTTGGGCACCACTTACATCATTTCTGCAGAAACCTGGCATGCGGTCGTTTGAAGTGGGCCGACTTACAGGGCTTTTCGAAGTCAAATTACTTCGTTAATATTGCATAATAAAAGATATATTTATGACGCACACTGTTTCTTTTTTTCTTTTTCTTTTTTTTTAATGTTGAAAACTCCATTGATTTCTGCTTGGTTTGGGATGGAGTAGCCAAACGAGGAGTGTTATGAAAGAATATAGTAGTTTTCCAGTAGCCATGTTAAAAGAAACTACAATGATTAGTATTGTAACTTGTACATTTGTCCCAGGAGTAGTCAGAATGACCTTCACAGCTGGGATACTGCGGGGTGGAAGCAGTGACGACGCCAGCTTTAATTTCTTAGGGGGGCAAAGGAGAGGCAGATACATTTTGGGGGCGGCTTTTTTCATACCAAAAATGATAGTTTTATTATGTTTGATTTACATTCCAGTACAGCATGTATTTCTTGTTGTTCGTATATTATATAATTATAAATTAAACTTATTTCAAGTAAAATTTGTAACTAACAAATAAAGTAACGCCTGCACATGAAATATTTTTCAATGCAACTTTTGATCGCCTAACTTAAATTCAATGACTTGCGTATACTACAAATAACACATTCGTTTATATCATACCTAGTTATATATTACGTATATATATGTATATATTACGAGTGGCTGCTGAAAAATTCGAAACTCGTAGTTTAGCCCAGAAAGAGTGTAGGTAGAACGATGAAATTGTAGTTTTGAAAAACGTATCTCTGTATGCATTACAAATACAAATTTTCATATTAACAACGAAATTCTTACTGTGATTTTCAGACCTTTGAAGTGATTATGTGTGCCCAATCAGCGAATTTCAGGAACATCGAGATTACAGCTGTCATAAGTTTTTTGTTCCATCAAGGAAAGTCACCGGAGAAAATTCATGAGGAAATCCGTGAAACACTACGAGACTCTTCTCCATTATATACAGTGGTGAAGAAGTGAGTGACATAGTTTCAACCTCGCGATTTCTCAACAGATAATGCTTTACATCCAGAATGATCAAATGTAGTGACTGTCCCCGAAATCATGGATACAATTCGTGATATTATAGTTGAAAATTGCAGAATTTCACTGAAACGTGTGTCAGAGGTTGTGGGCATTTCTCTGGAATGCGTCGGTAGCACATTTCATAATGACTTGAAAATGCACAAGTTCTCGACATAATGGGTTCCAGAAAATCTGTTAGGAGATCAAAAGAGCGAAAGAATGACAGGATCAAGGGAAGCCGTTTACTATTTTGACCGGAATGCCTATCAATTTCTATCATGAATTAAAATCATGAAATACCACTACAACTCAAACAAAACAACACTCAATGGAGTGTTAGCACTCATTTTCCTTTCGCCCCAAGAAGATCAAGAGGCAGAAGTAGACTGAGAAAGTATTCGCAATATTCTTCTCAGATAAGAATGGAGTCGTACTCATAGACTACCTGTCCAAGGGTCAGACATTTAATGCAGAATCTCTGCATTACTTACAAAAATTGAGAGAAAAATTGAAAGTGCAACACCGTGGGAAATGAAAGGAATTCAGTCCCTTTAGGGGAGTGCACCTGCCCGTCAAGCACTGGAAACAAAACTGACATTGCATGCACAATCCAACTCTCAATGTTTAGATATGTCTAGATCATCCTCCTTGTTCCCCAGATTTAGGTTCATCTAACATTACTTATTACCCAAAGTCAAATAACACTTGAAAGAACGTCATTTTAGATCTGATAAGAGTAGTGTTAAGAAAAGTAGTGCGAAGATATCTCCAGATTTGTTTAACTGGTCTTCAAAAACTGGAGCACTCTACAAGGAAATGTATTGAACCTTGGGAGAGAGGGGAGTATTTAGAATAACTAAAATTTTATCATTCAACGTCCATTCCTTCTGGGTTGGGCTACGAATTTTCAACAGCTCCTCGTACATTTCTACTCAATATGGTAGACGTCACTGGAACATTACTAGTAGTTTGAAGCAAAATAACTAAGGGAGCATTAGTACATACCAATTACTAAAGATAAGAGCTCTGACAATACATTTTATTGGGAGCTAATCAATTTAATTCCATACATTTGTTATTATTACCCTTTGCAGTAAAGAAAACCACAACTCTTTTTATCTCCTCCAAAAATTAAGCTCTGGTTATCGTAAATTAAGCTGTTATAGGATCATCCTATGAATATTAAATGCCTCGAATAATGTTTCAGAAAAGAACTATAGAACCTTTAAATAAAACAAAATTTGTAACTGGAAACTTCAAACCTGGATAAATACGCAGGAGTTATTTAATGTATATAATTAATGGTTTTGTCTTTCTTTTGTCTCTAATCAAAGTTGATCCAATGCGAAGAAAACAAGTCGACCAACTCTACTATTGTTGTATGCTAGGAACAATGAAAGTTCTGTTTTCAGCTGAATTTGATCTAGAATGTTACCTATTCTCAGTGTTAATTAAAAATCAAAAGAAAGAACTAAGATTGACCACAAAAGGCGCTGAAAGAGGAACACAGAAATATTTGTGTGTGGCCAGACGCTCAAAGAAGAAAGCTTGAGCCCTAATCTGCCACATAGCAAATGCATGGATAGTACAATTTGATAATGAGATTAATTATGATACTGACCTATAAAATACCATATGTAGAAATTTTTAAGATTTTAGGAGTCTGGGGGAGCAGTTTGAGTGGTAGTCAGGGGAATGTGAATAGCCTCCAGGGGGCGCTCGCGCCCCTTGCCCCCTCTGGCGTCGTCACTGGGTGGAAGGCAACGGGAACCACCACTGTGCTTTTCCCCAGTTTCCTAACAGCAGAATCATATGTATACTCATTTCTAGTGTTGTAAAATTTCCGGAAGTTTTGAACCTGCTGGTAAAAAAAAAAAAAAAAAAAAAGTTTTCTCCGGTTTCTCTCCGGAAAAATTGGGAAAATAACAAAAATCTTTGTATTAGGTTAGTTCTAGTAATTGAACAGTTTTCTTTTTCGAAAGCGTGAAAATGTAAGTTGAGAAATTTCAAAACTGTGAATATTTAAAAAAAGAATCATTCGAAAATAAAACTGTTGTAATTATTTCTGAAAATTAATAGTCTGCACTCATTTCCTTTATGTGCCTTTTAGTCGTTTGCTCCTGGTTGTGCATTAATTACATAACGTTTACAATTGCATACACATCTACTATTATGAAGCGTTTCTGTTGCAACAAATAGAGCTCTAGAATGAAACAGTTCTTAATGTGCCCTTTGATCTCGTTAAAGTTTGTTAATTTTAACAAAATTACTTCTTAAAAGAAAGAGCAGTAGGAAAATTTCACTAATACTCATGCACTAAGACATATAATTACTATTATTTAATATTCAAACATAGACTTTAATATAAACTTTATGTACAAAATTTTGTGTTAACAAATACCTGTTTTCTAGCGCGATAAATTATCTACATCTCTCTCTCTCTCTCTCTCTCTCTCTCTCTCTCTATATATATATATATATATATATATATATATATATATATATATATATATATATATATATATATCTTTCAATGTATATTATAAAATTGAAAGTTACTATGTTTGTGACTCTTAATCTCTTGAACCGCCCGACAGATCTCGATCAAATTTTCAACGTAGATGCGGTGCTGGGCTGGGAGTGTTTTTAGCTATATACTTTGACGGTAGAACTTAGGGTTGGGGGAGGGGGACAGAAAAAATAAATAAAACTTAATAACTCTTGATCCACCCGACTGATCTTAACCAAATTTTCAACATAGATGATGTTCAGATATGAGGTGTTTTTATCATATCACTTTAACTGTAGAACTTATGAGAGGGGGAGGGGAGGGGACAGATATATAAAAGTAAACAAAACTTATTAACTCTTGAACCACCCGACCGATCTCGATCAAACTTTCAACATTGATAGGGTTCGGGCGTGGCATGTTTTCTTCATTTCACTTTTACAGTGCAATGAAGGGGAGGGGGTGGGGGAAGATATATGTAAAAAAAAGTACAAATAAGTGACTGTCTTTACGTCTTCATCACGCTTAAACCACCCGACCGATCTTTAAAAAAATTAACATAGATGAGGTTCGGACATGAGGTGGTTTTTATTACATCACTTTAACGGTAGAACTTAGGAGAGGGGGAGGGGAGGGGAGAAATCTGTAAAAATAAATTAACTTAATAACTCTTGAATCACCAGACCGATCTTGATCAAACTTTCAATATAGATAGGGTTCGGGACTGGGATGTTTTCGTCATTTCGCTTTTACGGTGCAGCCTAGGGGAGGGGGAGGAAGGAGATATATAAAAATCAATTTATATAAGACTGAAAGTGACTATTTTTTTTTAAACTTAATAACTCTTGAACTATCCAACCGATCTCAATCAAATTTTCAAAATACATGAAGTTTGGATCTGAAAACATGTTTGCAATTTCACTTTAACGGTAGAACCTAGGGAAGGGGGTGGAGAGGGGGACATATAAATAAAAACTAATAAAACCTAATAACTTTTGAACCACCCAACCAATCTCGATCAAATTTTTAACATATATGAGGGTCGTGCCTTGGGAGTTTTTTTGTCGTTTCACTTTGACGAGCCAACGTAGAGAAGGGGGAGGGGGAGATATATATTTAAAAAATAAAATAAAAATGACTGCCTTTGTGACTTCATCACTTTTGAACCACCCGACCGATCTCAATCAAATTTTCAACATACATGAGGTTAGGGGCAGGAATTGCTTTAGGCTATTCAGTTTGACGATGCAACGTAGGGGAGGGGAAGGGGATAGAAATATCAAAATGATCAAAAATGACCGATATTAGTGGTTAATCCATAGTTTTCGGGGTCGATGAGAGAAACAGTGACACTTCTGATGCTGTTTTGAATCCAAGTTCAGCCCTGATAGTTGGGGAGGGGGAGGGTACAACGTAGGGGAGGGGGATGAACATTTAAAAATGATCGAAAATGACTAATATTAGCATTGAATCCATACCTTTAGGAGTAGTTGAGATTGACAGTGACAGTTCTGATGCTATGTGTCGCATCAAGGAGGAGGGGGAGGGGGAGCTATATATAATAATGATCGAAAATGACCAATATTAGTGTCTAATCCATAGTTTTCGAATCATTCAGATGAACAGTGACATTTCCGATCCGGTTTAAATCTAAAAGCAGTCCCGCCACTTGGGTGAGGGGAAGAAAGAGATATATATAAAAATGATTGAAAATGGCCATTATCAGTGTCGAATTTATAGTTTTATGGATCAATTAGATGAACAGTGGTACTTTCGATCCTGTTTTTACGTGATTCAAAAGGTGTCGAGGTAGCTGTAAAATCTGTGAGTTCGACAACATACAGCTACACCATTCAACCGATCATCTCTGCAAACGGTGAGTTACTTTCATCATTATTCATGGTATTACAGGAACCCAATGGACAATTTGGTCCTCGTGTACAGGGAATTATGTTCCGTCCTGCAAATGTGTATGTAGTGGCGTCACATTCAGGGAAGCTTACTAAAGAACACTTTCTTCTGTGGCTGCAGAATGTGTACTTTCCGCACACAAACAACGATAGTATGCCTCTGTTAGATTCGTTGACCGGACAGTGTGAGCGAACTGTGCGGAATGTCACACCAAATGGGATAGACTTAACATTTCGAATGATATCAAAGGGACTCACAGGTCATTTACAACCACTTGATGTATATGGTATTCGACTGTGGAAGCAGTTTGTGCGTCGATTCGCAGATTTACTGATGTTGCAAGGATATGACATAAATTTGCATGGTCAAAACAACATTATAAAGTTACAGTCACTTACACGTCGCCAGTTCTCGTCTCCACGATTTCGTCATGCTTTGCAGTATGCATGGTACAAAATTCTTAAAATTCTCAATATTCTTAAAATTCTTGTATTGGATTAAAGCCTAATAGTTTCGTAGAATCTCTAGATACTGTATGTGTCCGTCAAATAAATGTTTTTCTTGAATCTTTTATATATATCTACTACTATATTTATTATTATTATTATTATTATTATTATTATTATTATTATTATTATTATTATTATTATTATTATTATTAGTAGTAGTAGTAGTAGTAGTAGTAGTAGTAGTAGTAGTAGTAGTAGTAGTATCTGATATATTCATAAAATGCTGTACTCTGAATTGACCACCCACTCCAATACATCCCAAGACTTGACAAATTTCCTGAAAGGAGGCTCTGAAAGCCTTACCCCATATTCATGCTTTTTGCTTAATTCATGGCAGGCAAACCTTCTGCAGTCCAGAGAACAAAGTATATAAAATTGATTTAATATATCATCTCGCAGGTTGTCATTGTAACGCCTGGTGGACTGTAATTACTAATATATTTAGAGAAATGGAATGTGATATCACCCCATGTTCGAAGTGTCGGTCTGTTTTCTAACATTTGACAGCGTATATCTCAAACAGCGTAACTAGTTATGGTCTTCTTAACAGATGTAATTTAGTATTACGCTATCTTCGCAGTTTAAGGGAGTGTTTACTCCCTTCATTCCCCACGCTGGCCGATATAAAAGACACGTTTGTCCTACCTTTTATTTCTTCATCCACTGCACAAGTTTCAAGCAAATCAGCGTTATATGTTGCTAGTTACGGCCTTAGTAAATAGTGTCATATTGCCCTATGTTCGTAGTTTGGGGGACTGTTTAGCCCCTTCATCCTTCCCGTCGACGGGACGGGAAGGATGAAGGGGCTAAACAGTCCCCCAAACTACGAACATAGGGCAATATGACACTATTTATATATATAAACGTATGTCCTACTTTTGATTCCTTCAAGCATATCAGCATTGTGCATTGGTAGTTATGGACTTGCTAAATAGTGTCATATTGCCCTATATTCACAGTTTCGGATGCTATTTACCCCTTCATCTCCCACGTTGACTGATATAAAAAACACGATGTCTTACTTTTGATTCCTTTATCCACTCCAGGAGTTTCAAGCAAATCGTAGTGTGACACTTGGAAAACCGTGTTTGTCAGTCATTTTAACGAGAGAGTATAGAATTGCTATCATGATCTACATTTTGAATAACACTTAGTGGACACTATCTTCACTTTTGCTTGAAATGGGATATTTAGGTTTGAGAATAACGAAACAGGACAACAGCTAAAACGGGATGCTGGTTACCTTCGGCTCTTTAGATATGACAACCGCTCAAAAAAAGAGATATTATTGATCGTGCTGCTAATGGCGAAAAGTTGCTAGAGATTTTGGTTGTGATCCTAGAACTGTGGGAAAGTGGATGGAGGTGACAGGACCCAAGGAACTCAGGACCCAAGACATTCGTCGCGCATGCATGGAAAGAGGAGACGTAAGAACCTCTGTGTATGTGTGATCAGCGAAGTGACAACAACGAAAGTGGCCAAGCCAGTGGTGACAACGAAAGGTAGGACCCATGTAAATTATTTATCTTATATATAAAAGAGAACGCACAAATCCTTTGTTCCCTCATCACGCTAATACGGCTGAACCAATTTCTTTCATTTTTGGGGGGTTATTAGGATTTGGACCCTAGATGGTTTTTATCATATCACTTTAATTTTTAATTACCAGTGTCTTGAGATAATTGACCATTCAAGTGTCCATAACGTACAAATCCTTTGTTAGTTCATCATAGGTAAAAATAAACGTATTTATATGCAACCCGCATGACCGTGTCACTCGGCGGGTTAACATAAATGACAGGCGATATAATGTTAACATTTACTGGAATCTACTATGGTTTTTATCATATCACTTGAAAGCGAAAAAGTAAAAATTATCTAAGTAACAAAGTTTATTGCGTTCCGGGGTGACCGCAGCGAAGCGGGGTGAACGCTGCTAGTTCATATTAAAAGGAAAATTGTCCGCATCAAATAAAAATGCAAGACGTTTTCTGTACAAAAATTAAAGACCGGAAATAGGTGAGACTTCCAAGCATAATGTCATCGCATTGAGAATAGATATTATAATTCAAACTTTAGCTATCAAAGATTAGATTTCTTTAACCCTAAAGTCAGCCTTCATTGAACTGTAGAGACAATGGCAATTTTACTTATATAGTACATGATATTAGTAACAACATCATTCTCATTCAAGATATATTAATTCCTATATTTTTTGTCACTTATGAAGCACTAGCAGCGTTCACCCCGCTTCGCTGCGGTCACCCCGGAACGCAATAAACTTTGTTACTTAGATAATTTTTACTTTTTCGCTTTCAAGTGATATGATAAAAACCATAGAAGATTGCACTAATGTTAACATTATATCGCCTGTCATTTATGTTAACCCGCCCCGCTTCGCTGCGGTCACCCCAACCCGCCCCGCTTCGCTGCGGTCATCCCGGAACGCAATAAACTTTGTTACTTAGATAATTTTTACTTTTTCGCTTTCAAGTGATTTATAGCGCCTGTCAGTTATGTTAACCCGCCGAGTCACAGGGTCATGCGGGTTGCATATAAATACGTTTATTTTTATACCTATGATGAACTAATAACAAAGGATTTCTACGTATGGACACCTGAATGGTCAATTATCTCAAGACACTGGTAATTGAAAATTAAAGTGATATGATAAAAACCATCTAGGGTCCACATCCTAACAACCCCCCAAAAATGAAAGAAATCGGTTCAGCCGTATTAGCGTGATGAGCGTACAAAGGATTTTTTGTACGTATGGACACCTGATTGGTCAATTATCTCAAGACACTGGTAATTGAAAATTAAAGTGATATGATAAAAACCATCTAGGGTCCAAATCCTAATAACCCCCCAAAAATGAAAGAAATCGGTTCACCCGTATTAGCGTGATGAGCGGACAAAGGATTTTGTGCGTTCTCTTTTATATATATAGATGAAGCATAATTGCGGATAAAAAGAGATAAACTAAATGTAAACAAAATAATATGTAGACTTTTTAGTGGTTTGAATTGTACAATTTTTGATAAAAGATAACAATCTAAATATTCCAATTAGAATGTTTAAATTTATATGAAGTGAAAGTGCGTTATCTAAGTTATTGACAGGCACTCTTTTAATGCAAGATAATTAAAGACAAAGCTTGATACTTTTTTAACCCTGGAAAGCTAACATGTTCAAAAAGTTACGTTAAGGCTAACGTATCGTAAAATTTACGACTGGTTACAAAAACGTAACTACATACATATCTTTTTTACAAACTGAGACTTTAATGATTACAGTTGGTAAGAATACATATGAGTGAACATTTTTGCAGCCAGTTTGGTTGTTCAAACTTTTTCCGCGCAGTACACACAACATTTCCCAAGATGTTCTCCGCAGATCGGCCTGTTGCAGCGGCAGCAGTACATTGGCGACATTCTCCTCTTGGTTGATGGACAAATCCCACAAATTGTGCGAGTCTGTTTTTTGGACTGAACAACATTCTTTTCTGGCACCGGTATTTTCAGGAAATCAGAAATGGACTGCCTAAGTTTCCGGGGCAAATTTGTGTATTGAATCCGTTCTTGGAGAAATGGCTCAATAAGAGTGCCGTGAATTTTCATGGCGAATGTTCTTCTAGAAAGAGGCTTTTGACTCATTTTCACAACGTTGTGAACATAAATGAAGTAATTATTAACCAGGGTTATGTTTATCATCCCAAAGAAGACACACAAGGCCCATCGTTTGGTCTTACGGCTGCACGACACATTTCGTCCAGTGCATCAACGCCTCCTTTCGTTGCATTATAAGTCTCGATAAGGCCACTGTCACTAATACCCGTTTGATTCATTTTTTTTAACTTTCCTTGAATACACACTATAAAATAAAACCAAAACTTTCACTAAAATGTATCTCTAAGTTCACTCTAGAAGTAGAAAATAATAGTAAACAATATTTAAAAATCCAAGCGTTATTCCTAATGTATCGTAAATCTTACGACCGGCTAACGAGTTCATATAGAAATACAGTCGGAAAGTAAGCAAAGTAAATAGTGCCCAACAATGCAGGCTTAGTTGAAAACGGAACTCGCCGGACTAGTCCATTTTCGCCGGGCGAGAGGGAAGGAACATCAAAATAATACAACTCGCTCATAAAATTTACGAGACGTTAGCTTTCTCGGGTTAAGTATAATCAGTGTATTGTGTAAATTATATGAAATCACTGTTTGTAAAGTCATTTACATAGGAGTTGGTAACTGATTGAATTTATTTTAATCAATATGGTAATAGGAGCTTTATAAATAATCTGTAGTCGTGTCTCAATGAAAGTATTCGACGCAGAAAGCTTAAATGTTAAATTAGTAATTAGAAAAACGGGAATAATCTCACGATCAGTCATTTTTGTGTTAGAGATACGCAATCCGTCAATAAAACGGAACAGCTATTAGATTCTGTCATGAAAAGTATGTATTGGCAATAATCATGAAGTAGGCTAAGCAAAGCCGCAATTAATGAATTATTCTGATCCTCCAACCAATAGAGCGATCAGAAGTCTATGCGCATAGATTACACTAATGACGACAACCTACGGTTCAGAGTTGGCGTGGGTCAATGAAAACTTGACCCACGACCCACTGAGCCACCACAAACCAGACCCACTCTGACCTACCGTGACTCACTCCTCCAAGAACCACTCTCATCCCCTGTGATCTACTCTGACTCACCAAAATCCATCGCCATCAACTCTGAACACGATCCACGGCCTCTTCTGTACTGACTAAAGAGTTTACACTTGTAATAAAACAAGACTGTGAAATTGTCGCTAATCGGAGTTTGAATTTCTAGTCAATCGCTCAAGCACCACTCTGTTACAATAACGGTGGATCTGACCTTTACGATATAAAATGGTAAAGTTTTTATCAGTGAGGAAATTGAAACAGTTCGAGGTGGGGGGAAATTAGTGTGTGCCTAAAATATACTTGTACTAAAAGAGTATTCTTGCAAGTGTTAATTTCTGAACACATTCCAAAAGAAACTTCCATTTGCAGGAAAATATACCTGTACAATATGGAAAAGGTTATGGTTTCTCAGTTCACAGTATTTTTCTCACAAAAGACTTGAAAAATCAGTTTTTCATAGTGTATAAAGGTGCTCGGGTACCCTATGTGAGAGCATCTCCATAAAGTATGCTCATAATTGTAATTTGTGTAATTACTAAAACATCATGTTAAATTTAAGTTACAAATATGCATAATTACAATTATTATGAATATTCATTCAAAGTAGTTTACCTAAAGCAAAGAAGAGACTTACTAAAAATTAGGTACAAAGTTGAATAACACAAATAAGCCATTAGTAATACAAGTATACATTTTCCATAACTCGTAATTTTCCACCTTAAAACAAATCTGAAATCGGGTTTATTTCCAGTTGGTAAGTTTTTCGTGGTAAATCATCCGCAGCGGAATGAAGTCCATCCTTCAGCCAAGAAATAACTAGCTCGTCTACTTTGAGCTTATCTAGCGGTGGGCCATAAACATTGATGAACAACAAATTAGAGAATCTTTGAGCACTTAGTCTATTTCTAATATCAGTTATCTGAAATTTATAAGGGGGAAATCCCCGTTAGCACTCTGTCTTGGAAATTGATAATACTTCTACCCGATTTCTGCAACTCCTCATCGACAATCTACTTGTTAGACTTAAGTCTGATAACGATTTTTCTTGGTCAGTTTTGAAATACTCAGCAAGAAAAATCATCTCCCTATCACCATACATCTTTTCCATATCGACCATGTCAGTTGGCAATGTCGACTCATGGAGAACAGAAACTTCATCTACCACGCCTTCGATAGGGAATCTTGTGAATAAATTATCAATTAAAGCCTGATAAACTGATAATTTCTTATTTGTTTATAAATTTAATTTTTGTAATTACACATGAAGATTTGGTGCCATTACCAAGTTCCCTACACCGTCTAGAAAGCGAAATAGAGCGAGGTTCCTGGAAAGTGTTGAGAAGTGAACGGGAATTTCCCTCCTTCTTCCCCTTCAATTATCATATTGCTGCTTGCCATGTGCCAAATTACGATGAATTTCAATTAAATTATCATAGTATAATTATTTCCTTGTTGAATTATCGATACTTTTCAGTGGAAAAAAGGATGAAATTTGAAACTTCCAAATCAAGGTAAGTAGACCAACGTAAAAGGGGAAAAAGTGTAACATTTTCCATATAATTATTCATAAAATCCAAACTTCAAATTTCCGTGTAATTAAGCTTACAGTATAAATTTTATGCCTATTTTTCTCACAACTTTATGGGTTGATTGCCCTGTGCTGTAAGCGCTCCATATAATAAACATAAGCTTCAGCAATTATTATAGTAGAAAGCAATGGATATATGAAGCCAAGCACTGTATTTTTTGTTTCTGATTTTTTTTCTTAAATAACATCGATCGTTTTCGATCCTTTTTACAAACCAACTCACTACCAATTTTCCATATGCAGAAAGTGCCCCCCCCCCCTAAAGAATAATTTTTAAAAAATGTCAGGATGTTTATTTTCAATAAAGAGTTAATATACTGAATTTCAGCTCCGCAAGCTTAACGGCTTGTGAGATACTCATTTTTTTCGCAAAAAATCCGATCCTCACTACCTCCTTAGGATATTATGCATTATAATGAAAGCAATATAACATCCCAGTTTGGAAAAAAGACCTAATTATATACCAAAAGTAATTTCATTTGACTTTGCAATTTGACTGTGATGATCAGGCACGCATAGTTACATTAATTTTTTTTAAATAATTTATATATTACAGTAATTCAAAAATGTATTTTTTCCAGTAGTTAGCTCCTCTAAAAACTCACAGGTCTCGAAAGCCAAGTAGTAGTATAAGTCCTATTGCTATTAATACAATTAAAAATATCAATATCCAAAAGTACCTGAAGTTCTTTTTTCACTTGGTTAGATTTACTCACCTCAGGTAAGTAGACAGAAACAAATGGAAAAGGAAGGGAAATGAAGATCTTGAAAGTAAAACGAAGACAAATTTACCAGTCTTCAGAAGATACTGTCAACAATTCAGTGAGCAGAGTGGTCGGTAGATCATACTGACTCGGTGTGTCGCAGTGGGTCATGGTGGGTGATGGGTCGCAGTGGGTGGTGGGTCACAGTGGGTCACGGTGGGTCATGGTGGGTGGTGGGTCACAGTGGGTCGCATGCTATTGACCCACGACTCACTGACCCACTCAGAAAACTTGACCCACTGACCCACCGACCCACTGACCCACTCCATCTCTGCTACGGTTATAGGCGTACGTTGCAACATAAGAAAAACCCTGGAAAATATATACACTTGTCTGAAAATTCTTTTTAAAAAGACGTCTTTGCATTTATTATGTATATTTGAGTATTAATGGTATTCTGTGTATGTATACATGCCTATATTTATGATTTATCTATGTATATTTGTGTCTTGATATCTTTCCGTATTCGCGAATATGTGTACATATATGTCTTATGCATGGTTAAATCACAATATTTAATCGCATTGATATTATGTATGATGTATTCTTGTTGTTTATGTTAATATCAAATTTAATATCAGGTGTAATTATCTCCAATTCTCAGTTATAATTAGAAACGATTAGAAGTCCGACATAGGTTTACTTAGTTTCTTTCGCTCATTCTACTTTTCTTTCAAACTTTTCACTAAATCCTAAATCAAAGTCATGATTTATTTCAACTTATTTCGACTTATTTCCACGTATTCCAACTTATTCTGAACTATTCCACTATATATATATATATATATATATATATATATATATATATATATATTTCTTTATTTCGCTTAACTTATATCGTAAGTAATTAAATTCAAACTCCATCAAACTATACAAATCTTAAATTCATAATTTTAGGAATATTATTAGTCATGAAGCATCAGCTGATCGACGCTAATCATATGTTTATTATCCAATGGTACGCAAATAAGTATTTTCAAATGTAAGGTTGTAGATTAACCAGCTCGTATTGTGCATAGTGTAAAGATTTCTCGGGTAGAGCAATAAATGTACTCGGGATTTTGACTTTTCCATTCACCTTTTATTATAAAAAGTTTATGTACACAAATAATAAGAAATTCCACTAATATTAGGTAAGATTAGATGGGAGCCCGGTGACCAAGCGTCGTGAGAGGGGTGTAGATTAGGTATCTCTCTCTCGGTGACCGTGCGTCGTGAGAAAGAGGAAAGGAACCCGGTGACCAAGTGTCGTGGGTATAAGGATAGGTACCTCTCGGTGACCAAGCGTCGTGAGAGGAGTTTTAGGTGTTGTGATCAATCCGGGAAGATTGATGTTGGTCGAGGTGTGCAGGTCCTTTTTATTCTGTCTTGTCGGCTTCCATCGTCGATTCTCGTCCTTCCGATTGTTGGAGATGGTGATCGACTCCTCTTCGGGAACGTCGTCTGTTTGTTTGTGTTTATTATCAATACATGTAGTTCACACGTGGTTATTGCAATAGTACCAAATAGTACCTTACAATAGTTACAAGAGGTCATTATGTAAGAACAATCAATCGTAAATTTCAGGTAGAACGGTTTATGGATATCGATTTTACTAGTTTGTTTATCTATGTCAAGTTACTTATAGTAATTCATTCAAGATATAGATCAAGAAAGAAGACAGGGATGTAATTCACTTAAATTAATTTTGGTGCTAAGGGCTTCTGTCTTACTCTTCATATCTGTCATCAGAATACTCCAAATTCAGTGTTAATTTTCATCCTACTCGATTTTTAAAAAAATACTTTTTTATTTAAACATTTTTGTTTGTTTTTACTCATTAAAGCTTTCATTGTTTTGTTAACCTAAATTCGTGAAATTTTTCTTTCATAACAAATTGTATCCCTAACCTCAAGAATAACATTTTTTTTAGAGTCTGTTAGGCTAAACTATTAAGGCAACGTAGGCAATTTTCAGCTTCTATCTACCATGGACTGAATTGAACTGATTTTCATGATTTTCAATCAAAATTTCAAATTCAAAATGTTTATTTCTTGCAATATTATTATTATTATTATTATTATTATTATTATTATTATTATTATTATTATTATTATTATTATTATTATTATTATTCAATTTTTAATGGGAAGTGAAAATCAGTCTAGTTCGTCCCAACAAACCTAAAATTCTTTCTCAGCAATGCAGCATGTGAATACACGGATACAGGTGCGAATAAAAATAAATTTTCATTTGCTCTCGGTTTAGGGAATCTTATTTCCCTAAAGCCCTGGGATACCGCGGGGAGATAGGATTTTCAAACCGTGAAATCAGTCCTCATCGAGTCGTAAAACATTTTAATTCAAAGAAGGGAGACTTCAACGGTGGTGCACATGATAGCAATGGTGACACCCGGAGTACGAACCCAAAAGCCCCACTCAAATAATTTTTTAACGTTTACACATTTGGCGTTCCGAACAACCACCCCCGTACATTTCTCTCTCTCTCTCTTTTAATTTTTAATTTTTACAAATTTGACGGCCCAAACAGGGTTCTCTCTCTTTTAAATTTTTAAATTTTTATAGGGGGAAGAGCTCAAACCACAAAGGGTTGATCTGCACCCCTGATGCAACGTAAACATAGTTTATAAATGTAATATGCAAATAGACGGGACCAATTAATAAATTTAATATCAGCATCAGTGTTTTTTCAGGCATGTTTTTGGGGGACAGTGACTCCGGAATTCTGAGAGTGCCCCCGGCGGAGATTTCAGAATGTAATAAATAAATAAACATATTCCGCCTTATGCAGAGTCGTTTTGACAAATGATTAGCGTCATGCTAAACGCCCGACTTCTGCAGGAAGCAAATATAAATCGAACGTTTTAGTATGGTACTAATCACATGTCAGAATGTCTCTGCATATGACCCATTAATATTTCTACTTTACAAGCTGAAGCTGAAGCTATTGCTTTTTTCATATTAGAGATTAGGTGGTACCGTTTGTCTGTATCTGCTAACCTTGAATACGTAAGTGACAATTGAACTTCTTGTTGCGCATAATTAGAAAAAAATAAGACAAGTAGCTGTATGCTTTGTTAATACGTAGTTTTAGAGCCCCCCAGCCAGGGGTGTAGCCAAGGGGGGGCCCATCGGGGCCGGGCCCCCCAAATGGTTTCCTGCCCCCCCCCAAATGACCAGCTTTTAAAACATCATAGTAAAATTATCTCGCTTCATTCATTTAAAAGTAACAAAGTTTATTGACAATTAATAATTTATGGTAAAATAGTATAGAAAAATGTTGTTTTTCCATACCGATCGAAAAATAGTATAGTATCTCTTCCTTATACCGATCGAAAAATAGGATACCTTTTTTGTGACAGCAGATAACACAATTTACTGCGATTTATATTTGACAGTTTGAAGACAAACGTTTTAACAAGGCACTACAAATACAGCCATAAAACAAAGGTACTAAACTGATTTGTAAGTACAGTATATTTTTATATGCTTTAACAATGTTTTAAAAGACATAGAGGATGGAAAATTTGGTGAGAAACAATGTTTTTATTCAATTTGGATTTCATTCGCTCTCTCTTTTATTTCTACTCAATGTAGTAATATATATATATATATATATATATATATATATATATATATATATATATATATATATATATATATATATATATATATATATATATATATTACTCACGAATAATAAATAAATATTCTCGTCAGGAAACCGTAAAGAAATTAAGTGAAATTTCAAAGAAAATCGATCTTGTGTAGGTAAGTTCTGTATACAAGGTCTTAAATTTAAATATAAAAGTAACCAAGAAAAGTTTTGTTGCTTTTTCACCCACCACCTTCGAACATCGATATGCCACCTAACCTGGAAGATCAAAAATAGTCCCCATCAGCATCGACGACCTTCTTAAAACGTTCTGGAAGCCCATGGAATCCATCGCGGTAGAACTTGGTGGGCCGTGAAACGAAGAAAGTATCAGGTGCATTTTGGACTTTTACTAGGGATTTGAACTGACGTCCTCTAAGGTGATTGTCCAAAGAATGGAGCAGGTGATAATCGGACGGTGCAATACCCGGGAAATATAGTGGTTGCAATATTGTTTCTCATCCAAGGCGGAAAATAGTGTCCTGAGTCATCCTAGCCACGTGGGACTTAGCGTTGTCCCGTAAACGAGGACCCATTTTCAATTCAGAAGTGATGGCTCCAGAGTTTTGAGTTTTTGTTGAGCACAGCTCAACTGCTGACACTACACAGTTGCATTGATACTCTGACCAGCTGGTAGCAGTTCCCGATGCACGATGCACCAAACACACAGAGGGACTTTCTTCTGGTACAGTGCTGGTTTCGGCTGATTTGAAATCGGTTTATGGGATGCTAACCAATGATGACGGCGCCGTGGAGCTTCGTATAAAACCCACTTTTTGTCACATGTCAACGCCCTGTCCAGAAATGGCTCCGAAACAGTAAATAAACACAGGCGACTGCCGCGTTGCCTTCTGGCCTGGGGTCAAAACATGTGAGACCCATCGACCCAACTTGTAGTGCTTCCCAGGTTGATGGATGTGCTGCCGAATGGTTTCTCCACACACTGAATTGTAGTCCCAGTTCCTCTTTGTACATGTGTTGGTCTTCTGGCATGTGGTGTTTTCGGGTGTTTCGTCATCGTCCTTAAACTTGTTAAACCATCGCTGCACTGTCCGCGTCGTCACGACACCCTCACCAAAGACCTGGCATATCTTCTGTCCTGCTACAGCGGCGTTTGACCTCCATTTGAACTCGTTGAGCATACATGCTCTTATGACGCTCTGTGGATGTCCCATATTAACTCTGTCTTTACGCAAGTTCACGGTGTATTTGAATTGCCACAATCAGGTAGTATGTTGAATATACCCACACTAATAACTGACGTTCGCCTTATCTCCACTCGCATTCAACTCACGGTGTGAGGTTCAATTCAACACAGACCTCCACGAAAAGAACAGAACTTTCTTGGTTACCTTTATAGTTCTGCACAAAAGTATAGCGTTTGGTCCTGGGCAGTAATTCTTGATTAAGCATAATAAAAACTATCTTGAATATAATTTATGGATAATAATAATAATAATAATAATAATAATAATAATAATAATAATAATAATAATAATAATAATAACAACAACAACAACAATAATAAGCTAAAATGGTGTTTTTAGTTTTCCAGAGAGAAACCAAAATTTTTCTTTCTTTCAGGCCTCAAAAACATTACCAGCAACACATTTTTTGGGGGCTTTGTACTATGTAGCTGCCCCCCCCTCAAAAACGACGGCCCCCCCTACACAAACCTGCTGGCTACACCCCTGCCCCCAGCACATGTTGTCTGAAAGAAACACTGATCATCATGAAGTTAGATTCGAACAGCAGATGGTTATTATACATTATTTTCATATATATCAATTTTGTAGTTTATACCAGTGTTTGGCCGCTCTTCTTAACTTGCTGCTCCGTGAAATGCACGAGTTGAACACAGGGGCGGCGATTAGGGGGACCGAGGGAGTACAGTTTCCCCCCCACTTTTTTGAAGTGACCCTTTAATGTGTATGGTTTTCATTTGGAAATGTAACGTTTCTGTATGTATTGCTGGTTCATAGAAAAAAAATGGTGCCATATATTTGCCGTTGCGTGAGTACGTGTTGGTTATTTGTCTTCCCTTGGAGTTAAGAAAACTACAGGAATTGCGTTTTACTTGCAATTCAAAGCAATTAAGATTGCAATCCCGTATTTCTTTAAACGTCGTAGCTTATTCTTGTAGTATTTACTGTCTTTCATTTTTTAAGAGCAATAATATACATTTAATGGCATGTGTGGAATTAAACATATAAGTTGTTCATTAATCCCCAGTTTCAATATAGTTTCTTCAAAATAAGCCTCATTTATTGCTATGATTAACATTATTCTTTCTATTTATTTGTTTTGCAAATTTGTTATTAAATAATCTGATCACACAATTTTCCAGGAAGAATTTTAAAATGTTCATGAGCAAGGAATCAAATCTCTTCTTACATTTTCGTTGTTTAAGAGTACAAAGGGCTAGTACCAGCATGCGTGGTTCTTGTCCATGTACTTAATATAATATGAAATTTAACTGAAAAAAGAGAGTATCCTATAATTATACAAACTTTCGTCAAAAAAAAAGAAACAATCAGGAAAACTAACATTGATATACAAATATTCAGATTATGTCTTGCCCCCCACACTTTTAAGGTCCAATCGCCGCCACTGGTTGAAATATGGTCCTTCCTACTCAAAGTTACTTCAACAGTGAAATAATTGTGGAATTTATTGTGCGGAATCTCTAGGCATCAAATTTTATTCCTTCTCTTTGATGTATTGCAGAGCTAGACTCTCTACCTAGATATTTATGTGTATGTAGTCTTGGAAGGGGTCTAGACCCGATGGGACACCTTTCCCCTTGAGTGCGCCGCTGACGAGAGTATTTTCTGCTTTAACTGTAAATCTAAATGTAAACTTACCTCAAAACAAACTAAATTTTTGCTCATAACTTTCATGCAATCAGTAACCTCTTTCCTTACCACGTTATCATATCACATGCCACCAGCATGTTAATGGCATCAACTCCCAGCATTCTTTGTATCCAGATATACACTTTAATAGCACAAACAAAATTTCACTTCAAAAACACGACTATTACACACACGTTTACTATTGACACTCAAAACATCAAAGACTTCTTAAACAAGGAAATTGTTCGTTTATGAGATCAGCAAATCGCTTTGGTGACGTTACACGGTTATCATTACCATATGACTCAACTGGTCAGTATGTATGTATTACTACTAATCCTTAAAGCTCACACTCACGTGCTAATGCGGAAAATACTGGTGGTCGCAAGGTAGCATTTATTACGGCCCATGAGTTCATCTATACAACTTCGTTGATGCAGTTAACAAAGTATTACGTTAGATATTATTTTTTATTATTATTGCTTTTAGGGACTAGGGTAGTGACTACAAAAAAAGAATTACAGCCAGGGAGAGCTGCTGAATTTCCTGAAGGACAATTGTCGTTATCTAACTGACACCTGCTGTCAAGCTACACTGGCTAACCTGGCAAGCGTCCTTGTTAACGTATTACTGCAAGGTTGTTACGAGCCAATTCCCTTGCATTTTTTTCAGGTGTCACTCAAAAGAGCACAAATGACTACACCATTAAACGACGCTTACGGTGACACAACTGACGTCCTATTAGTTCAAATGTAATTGTTAAAATAAATTTCTAATTTTACGATTACGCATTTTAGGATAAAAGAGACAAATGATTACTGAATTATTATGAAATATTTGATGGGGCGAGGATGTAGAAAGAAATAAGAGAACTCAGAGAAAACTCATATACACAATGATGTCCACAATAAATTTGTGTGGGCGGAAATAGAACCAGGGATCCTTTGCACCTTACATAAGTGCTCTACTACAGAGCTACCGTGACCTCAAATGTTAACAAATTGATCTTCCTACCTGCGTCTTCAGCTATCCAAGTTATTTCCGGTGGTAGTGGTTCTCGGCTCGGTTTCGTAATGATACGGCCAGCTCTGCCATACGTATGTGCAACACGTGCATTTGCACGAGGCGACAAGTTTAGAGGAGCGGCAAAAATTGTCGTAACTATATTACTTAAAATAAATATTTCTTGTTGGAAACAGACTTCATGATGATAGTAGTTAAATTTACTAAGCTGACCTTCTATTTGAATACTACATTCATAAATCATGTTTAGGTCGCATTAGTTTAAGGTCACATGGACAGTGCTAAAGCAAATGGTCAAACAAATCCCAGCATGAATTGCTTGATTGTTGTCAAATACAAGAACTCAATTCTCGAACACTTGTTCCATTTAGTTAGTTGTCACAGTTTTGATATGAAAACTAGTCTTGTCTTTGTCACAAACAAGTTCCTTATCATTGAAGATGGAAACAACTTATATATATATATATATATATATATATATATATAAAAGGAAAATCAAGAAATGAAGATAAAAGAGATAGTTGCACTGGAACTGCAAACTGCTATATTGAGAATGAAACTCGATATTGAATTCTATAAAAAGATTACCATCTTTCCTCTGCAGGCGTATGAAGGAAAAAAAAAAAACATAACGAGATTGTATTTGTAGTGTTCAGGCCTTTCTGAGTGCGAGTAAGTAAACAATTTAGGATGAGTAAGAATAACGACACCAACTGTAATTTCCTAGGGGGACAGATACATTTTTTTTTTTTTGGTGGAACAATTTTTTTATATACCGTAAATGAGAATACTTGACATACGGCAGTCGGGGAGGGCAGCATCGGATTTAGGATTTTAATTTTGGGTAGGCCTGCTCTCTCGCTTATGATACATATAAATATTTGAGTGAATAAATGATAGTAGAGAATTACTTTTTCAGTAGTGGTTGATGCTGTTTGTTAAATAATTATGTACCGTTAATATAAATAGTGCAAAATATATTTACTCTTTATTGTATCTTTTAGCGTTTATATAGTTTTCAAAATTTTTTGGGTAGTCCCATGCCTATATGGCCTACGCACTAAAGCCGCCACTGGAGGGCAGGTGTACACATTAGGGTTCTCGTCCCATTGCCGTCTCCGGTGTTGTGACTAATCTGACAGCAAATAGAAAATTAGTGGTGAAGCATTTTGGTTAAAAGATAACGAATGCGATAAAGATACACAAAACATTCATACTGCAAACTGTCTTGCGGTTGTATAGTGAACATATGCGACTTCGGGATAAGACAACTGGGTTTGATTTCTGGTAGGAACTCACGTATTTCGGATAGTACGTTAAACTGTAGGTTCAAGTGTGGCGCAAGCAGGTCTGACTGTCTTGCTGCAGTGATATAGAAAATGAATTCTGATTACATGAAGTACGATCCTATTTGTGGTTTTTGGCGCTACGGCTGTGAGTAAACTATTTATACTGAATTTGGATGACTGAAAATGATACTGTAGCAATACGGACTAAACGAAAAATAATAAATAAATAAATAAATAAATAAATAAATAAATGCATTATTAATACAAGTGAGTTTGGTTTAATATTGTGAGCCTGCACTAGACTTGCAGCCTATGAGAAGTTAATACTGAAACTTGTTGTAAGCGAGCACGGTGTCTTAATGGTAGAGTGGTTACCTCTGGTGCGTGGGGCCCCTGGTTCGATCCCTGGCGAAGTACATTTGTGGTGGACAACATCGTGCCTGTGGCTTTTCTCGGGTACTTCCTTTTTCTCCCACATTATCATTCCACCAATTCTTAATCATTATTCATTTGTCTTAATCATCGTCTACTTTGGCCTACAAGGCATAATCGTGGGACGTTAAACTAAAATACTTCATCTTGAAACCGATTGTAATACAGGAATAAGATCAGAGAGAGGACGGTGAAGTTATGTTAAAGAGTCATTTCTAGCATCTGTTATATTTTTTGCTCCATGAAGATTAAAACTCACCGGAAGTGGTATAGATTGTTACAACTTCCGGTTACACCAGAGAAACTAATTCGGAAGTGGAACATATTCTTTAGATCAGTGGTGTCCAATTATAATGAACCTGAGGGCCATAACCATCTTTGCTAGCAAGGTGGAGGGCCGCAGCTAATAATAATAATAATAATAATAATAATAATAATAATAATAATAATAATAATAATAATAATAATAATAATAATAATAATTATTATTATTATTATTATTATTATTATTATTATTATTATTATTATTATTATTATTATTATACTACAAAAGAAAAATATAAAAATGTATTTGAAATATTACATTCAATTTGATAAATGAGGGTGACTAGGAGAGTTTACAAGGGCTGGCATATCTACACCCAATCCTGTTGTTGCGAGCCGCAGAAGATGTAAAAGAAAAGAATCTCCAGGGCAGCTTCGGAAGCGATTCTTCACAATTTTCATGGTGAATTGGTATGGTTGGTTTGGTTTGGTTAACTGAAGTAATCGTTCCTTTCAGCAACGATGCCTTGCCTATAGATACATTACCGACTCCAGTGTTACCTTGGATGTCCGGGCCTTTTTGTTGTACAGTAGGGGACACTTCGGGATGGTACACTTTTGCCGTAAATTTCCATATGGTTGTACCATCCAGAAGTGTCCCTTACTGTACAGAAGCGCTAAATGGATGCCTTATTTCAAAAGAAGAGAGGAAACATTAAAAGAATGAACATAAATGAAAATATTATCAGTAATAACAATCGTATGTCGTGAAAGCTATGTTTACCGCAGAAAATGGTTTGGCGGGCCGCCATTTGGCTAGCTCTGCTTTAGATGGTTAATCGATTTCAGGAAACTGCTCCTCGTTATCTTTTACAGTTTTCGCCATATTCAAACTAGAAGTAGCAGTAAGACCCTACCACTTCCAGGTTTAGTAGAGAGATAGGGTTAAGATAGAGCTTTTCTTGAAACGTTGAATAAATTCCAGTTAATCATTTGTTCCTATCTGTATCCGTTCATCTTCTATGGCAATCCATGTTGAAACAGGAAGTAGTTATTTTTTGCCATTTCCGGTTTTAGTAAAGATTCAGTTGAAGATATCTTTCCTTCAGAAATTCAATCGATTCAAAAAAAGCACTTGTCGCTATATACTACCATATTTTTTTTTCTATGGGGAGCAACGTTGAAAGTGGAAGTGGTTAATTTCTACAACTTCCGGTTTTGACTAGTGTTAACAGAGGAGGTGGATTCTATTGTTGTGACGCATAAGTGATTCTAAAAATCTCTTATTATTTTTGCTTTAAGAAGATCAATATTAATACCAGAAGTAGGAGTAAGTTTCTGCTTCTTCCGGTTTTAGTAAAAAGAGATGGGTGAAAATATTATTTTTAGACACTGAATTGAACCGAAAAACTGCTTGTCACCATCTGTTAACGTCCCATACCGATTAACGTTGAAACCGAAAATGCTTAATTTCTACCACTTTCGTTTTTCAACAAAGAGTTAACAGATGAGAGGGGCCTATACTTGGGACCGTGAATCAGTTCCAAGAAAACGCTTCTAGATATCCCCTACCGTTTTTGATCTGATACGCGTTGACATCCAGGTGGCCATAACCGTTCTGCATCACTTGCGATGCTTATACATAGCATAATTTGGAAATCTAAAAATGGTTCCCTCCAGTATCGAATCTGAGATCCTTCTGCCTTCGTGCTGGTATAGTAGATCTCGTGCGCTCTTGGTGCAGTGGGTTCTGATTTCGATTTCCGGTGGAGGGGCATTGAAGGCATTTGAGGACATTGCGGTGATTCAAATTCCATCTTAAACTGTAGCTCCACGTCTCATGTAGCGTCGGTGCTGAAGAGAAACGCTAAACTTCAATAAGGACTGAGATGTCTCATATCTAAGGCAGGCTTACTCACTATTCACGGACGAGCAGATGCGAACAGTTTCGAAAAAATGATCGGAGCAGGTCCGAAGCCAGCGACGTTATAAGGTTATTCGCACATACGTGGGCGATTCAGAAAGCAATGCCTCCAAGCCCACTACTTGGCCAATAGTACTGCAAACATTCTGAACTGTTTATCATTAATGCACTGATGTTTGAACTATAGAATGTCGCTTGTTTCACCTTGCTATCTTTTCTTGTTTCAGAGTAATGGAGCAATCCATGGCATTCAGTGATGACGTCCAGGTGAAACTGGTCTGTCATTGAATTTCTAACTGCGGAAGGTTGTGCGCCGAGGAACACTCATCGCTGGTGATGAGTCGTTGATACACCATTACGATTTGGAAGCGAAGCGTCAGCCGATGGAGTACCGCCACACACCCTCTCGTCTGCCAAAAAAAAAAAAAAAAAAAAAAAATCAGTTGTCCCATCTGCTGATAAAGTGTTGTTGACATTCTACCTCATCCTGCCTATAGTCCGGATCTTGCGCTCTGCGACTTTTGGCTCTTCCTCAAACTTAAGGATCACGTTGAGGGCCAAAGCTACAGTTGTGACGCGTTGGTGGAAACAGCAGTTCATCAATGGTGTCACCAGCAGCCACCACAATTCTTCGCCAATAGCATAAAAAAAAACCTTGTTTCGTGTTGGCTCAAGTGTGTTGCCCGTAATGGGGACTATATTGGAAAATGATGCCTGCAATCTTTCCACTGATACTTGTATTTGTGCTATCTGTCAAACACAAATAAAGGTATACCTTGGAGACACTACTTTCTGAATCACCGTGCCGTGTCCATGCCATTCGCTCGCCATGCTCCGCCCGTGTCACAGCTGCGACTATTTACACATACCATGTCGTGCTGTACCGTGCCATTAGTGCTTTCTAGACTCCTTGGTTCTGATCAACTTCGTGTATCTTCGTATGCTCCGAAGAAAGCCGAAAGATCGCGTCCGATGAGCCACGACCGGACTGGTTTTCCTTCAAGGCCGCCTCTCGGGGCACTGTATGGGAACGGCACAGGCACGGTACGTCATGTGTGAATTAAAAAAAGACAGCCCAATGAATTTTCAACGTCAAAGTATGAAAAGAACCAGGACACGGCATGGGAACGGTACACTATGTGTGAATTAACCTTTATTGGGGGCACAAATATGCTAGGGGGCAAATTCGTTAAGAATTTTAAACCTCCGCTCTATATCAATACTTGCTCAGATCTTATATGTGTGGTAATCATAATATTCTTTAGATCCCTTCCCCTTATATCCCAACTTTAGTATTATTACTACCTAAAATGCCCGTTCTTCACACGGGGAGAACAGGCCTATGGACAATATTTGAATTTTCTTCCTTCTTAGGATGCGTATTTTAATGAAACTATAATTATAACAGTACCAGGACCATCAGCATTAAATAAAAGGCATGTGCACTATAAATTTGATTACTTAAGACTATCATTAAAGATTATCGGTAAGAGAAATAGCAAAATAATCTAGTCTTACTTATGTGAATCTCCTGTAATGTTCAGTGTGTGTTGGCCGTCTTCTAATACACTTAGGCTGAGTGTGTGTAGTTTGTGATTTGACACTGACGTATACTTGCTCTGCTTGCTGGAAATACTTCTCACACTATTATTACAGTCTAAATATTTTCTATACGATCTCAAAGAAACTTGAAAGTTTCACTTCGAAGAAGTACATGCATAGGTATGCGTTAATGTGTTGAAGTTAGTGTGTTTGATGGTCGTTTGCATAATACAGGCGCTCACTTTTATAATCGCTATTAAAGGAAAGATATATCTTCTTCAGAAGCAATCAATGTTTAAATGCGGTTACTTCAGTGTTGACAGCTGTAATATTGCATTGGCCTTTTGATCTGTATTCAAGATGTGTGGTTCTAAGATAATTTACAACTTGAGTCGTTGAGGCACTGGAAGTTTTGAATCATTAATTTTCTTCTGAGTCTTGAAGCATTCTCTTCCTGGAATTTGTTTTATGATTCAAGTTATTATATACTGTATAACACAAACACAATACACGTGACAAAATTATAACGTTAACTGTAACAAGTTAAATATTAAATATTTTAATAAGCCCGGGCTCCTCAGCACCAATTAATAACAGCACTACTCACGAGCTTCAGTGACCAATGTTGCCAGCCCAGGGATCTAAAATATCAGTAGCAAGCGTTTGAAAATTTCAGTAGATATCTCAAAAATTATCTTTTCATCGAACAACCAATCTATGGGCATATTAATATAATTTCTGAGCTATTTAATTAACATAATTTGCATGATATTGTTTAAATCTACTGCACCCATTTATATTTTATTCTCAACTAAAAATAACCCTCTTTTTGTCAATGAATAAAGTTTTAAGAAAGATGGAATATTTTATTTATTCCCATCATACATGTCTCCCAGTCATTCACCATCGTTGATGTCACTTGTTTAATCCTTCTTCGTCTTCCCTTCCTCTTCCTCACTGTCGTGCGAGTGTTATACAGAGTGGCCCAAAAGTACGTATACATCTCTGCATTGATCAAGTATAACATTTAAGTTTACGAGTTTATTTGCTTCTGCTATTCCGAGCGTATGGTATAACTAAAAAGACATTAAAAATAAATAAACTAAGTCTACCTGATGTATAATAATAAGAAATGGTATAAAATGGAATGAGCTGATCAGTACGGTACTGTATACCTACTTTTGGGTCACCCTGTACACTCATGTCCAAAATGATTGTCGCATATCTATATAACTGTCTTCTTGTAAGAATATAATTTGGTAATGATTTTTCAGGGTACTTAAATACTGATATTAATACTTCATTAATACTGATACTATGTGTATAATCGGGAAAGGTATATTTATGGTAAATATCATAGGAAAAGAATTATAAATACGAAAATTAGAATGAGTAAAACAAAATGTTGCTAAATGGACAAGAAAGTTTTATTTTCCTTTTATTGTTCTTATTTACTGCTCTTTTGACATGAAATTGGCCACTGAACTCTCTCGTGGCTAAGCGGTTAGCGTACGCGCCTTTGGCATGGGAGACCCGGGTCCGATTCATGTGGTTCGGATTTCACGTTAATCAGTACTTCCACGTTTCATATAGCCTTGTTGCTGAACGGGACGCTAAACTAAAATCAAATCAAAATGAAATTGGCCGCATACATGTTTTTGCCAATTATACACATACTAACATTGTAAGAAATACCGGGCGAATTCGTTATCAAATTATATTCCTACAACAACATATTTATAGACATGCGACAATAATTTTGGACATGAGTGTACATGTCAACTTAAACTCTTTTCCTAGTTGAACTCGTGACTGGAAGTGGGTAACAGGTGGAATTTGAAAAGAGTTTCTTAGTGTGTAGTAAATAGTCCCCACAATGCTTTTGTTCCCAGTATGCTTCTTGTTTTAGTTTTCAACAAGCGGATTGCAGAAAATACACGCTCCACCGCCGCACTTGAATTAGAAATGCTTACAAAGCACCATGCGAACTTAGATCAAAGAGGTAATACTGGTTTCGAGTTCCCATATTATTTGTTCCAAATACTAATCCAGAAGCGTTGTGCACTATTAGCAAGTGCAACATTAAATGAAATGAAATCTTTAAGTTTTACGTCCCACGGTTATGCTAAAGGAGACGGTGAATCTGAGAAATGAATAAAATGGTGGAATGAAGAAAGTGGGAGGAAACGAGAGAACCCCGAGAAAAGCCACGCACACGGTGTTTGTCCACCATAAAGCTCACTTGACGGGATCAGGGTTTGAACCCGGGACCCCAAGCACCAGTGGTGAACGCTCTACCACTGAGCCACCGCGGCCCAGTGCAATATTAAATCTCAGGATCTTCGGTCTTCACCTGTAGGGATGCGCTCGAGTCGAGACATGTCTCGAATCTCGACTCGACTCGACTCGAATTCGAGTCGAGATTCGAGTCGAGACACACTTTGTAAAATTCGAGACGAGTCGAGACAAACGCATTTCTCGACTCGAATTTTCGAGTCGAGACTCGAGTCGAGTCGAGACAGCTGGTAAAAATCTCGACTCGACTCGAATGTCTCGAAAATTTTTCTATAATTTTTAATATTATTTTGAAGAAAGTGCTCGATCAGAAACACTCGGCACAAGAATTTCGGAAACTGCAGGACTTGTCAGGTGTTCGAGGAGTGCTATGGTGATTGTCTTCAGCAAGTGGCGAAACCAAGGGGAAAAGACGTCCAAATGTCGAGGGGTTGGGTGCCCCACCTCATTAGAGATGTCGAACGTCGTAGGCTGGGCAGACTGGTAAAACAGAACAGGCGGCGAACTGCGTCGG
This sequence comes from Thermobia domestica, assembly GCF_964235325.1. Taxonomy (NCBI): domain Eukaryota; kingdom Metazoa; phylum Arthropoda; class Insecta; order Zygentoma; family Lepismatidae; genus Thermobia; species Thermobia domestica. The sequence goes on along the minus strand of NC_137470.1, from coordinate 11,697,192 downwards.
AACTAAGATCAGAGTTTAATGCTGGGCAAAGTACAAGTATGTCTGAACTAGTGTTGTCAAATTTCCGGAAATTTTGAACCTGTTTTTTTTAAACGTTTTTTTCGATTTTCCGGAAAAATTGAAAAAATAAATATGTTTGTATTAGATTAATTTTACTAGTAATGATATCTCTTTTTTTTTCAAACACGCGAAAAATTTAAGTTCAAAAATTTCAATATTGCGAATATTAAAAAATAGCACTCGAAAATAAAACTATTTCAATTATTATCTATATATTAAAATACTAGATTTACGCGTATATGTTTCTCCTGAGAAAAGTTTATATGTTTGTCTCCAATCCTTTCAACAATGAGATCTCGAACCCACAAGTGCTAGAAACGTGCCGTTTTCATTTGTCGATTCCAAATTTTATGTAAATTGTCCAGTTCTAATTGAATATTTTTATATTAAAAAAACATGGCCATTAGTTCTTTATTACATTTATAGGGGTACACAAGAAGTACTGTGGGGGCGCGGTGACTCAGTGGTAGGGGACGGACTTCCGGTGCATGGGGTCCCTGGTTCGATCCCAGATCGCGCCGTGTGGACTTTGTGGTGGGCAAACACCATGCTCGTGGGTTTTCTCGGAGTTCTCCCGTTTCCTTCCACTTTCTTCATTCCACCATTTCATTCATTTCTCATCATCACCGTCTCCTTTAGCCTAGCCGCCATAACCGTGGGACGTAAAACTAAAGATTTCATTTCACTAGAAGTACTGAAATTTCTGAAAAAGTAAAGCATCATACCCTACGAGTTATATATTCCAACATCACATAGTTGTATATAGGGGCTGTATATCTGTCAGACGTTTGTTTCATGGCCAAATGATAATGAAAACGAAGGATAACCATTTCTCCAGTCTAAGATTAATCTTCATTGTTTGGAGAGGGTTTTTTTTTTCAATAAACACCGTTTATCACTGACATAATTAATTGTGTGTGTACTTTATTTACTTATTAAATAATGCATGCAAATGCATGCATACACGATATGGGCATTCAGTAAATGGATACTTGAATATTTGAATTCAATTATCTATACAAGCCGGCTACGAGTCTTTTGTCCAAACTACTCTTTGGGATGAGCTTCTTACCAGATGTGTAGCCTACCGAAGGACCACACATATGTTATCGAAACTATTGTGCTGTTTTTTTTTTTTTATGCTTTGGCAGAAAGTTCTGTAGATATCGAAGCCCGCCAGTGAAGCCATATCTAGCATCTTGGTGCTAGATCTAGCATAATTCACTCCCATTTAGCATATAACATCTTGACTTTAGCATCTTGGCAAAATCTCATTCTTTCCTCTGGAGAACAGAAAAAGAACGAAAATTTAGATGGCTCACTGACCGTTGGGACTTATCCCTTAGTTAAAGCGATGGTTGGAGTAATAAAACCAGTTAGTATTTCCGCTGTTGTATTGCTGAATTCACAGAAATGTTCAAAAATAAGCAAAACGTGACTCTGTACAAGATGTTTACTTACCCATAGTTTTATTATTGTCAACTGAACTCTGAGTGTCTGGGATGTTTCAGTCCCTTCTCACTTTACAACTTAAGAGGGGAGGGGGTATGACCGCTAAAAGAAATGCTTCAGTGCTGCGTCGGAAGCGGCATGTTTTGTATATATTTCTTAAAATGTTATCCATTCTTAAAGTATAAATTCCCCCTTCCTCCCCTGATTCTCTTTCCAATACAGAGAACCGACTCTTTAAATGAAGAAAGAACCCTGAACCCTCCCGAAAATGCAAAAATGAATGATGCGTGCAAATAACAAATCTGTGGATGAATCAAATAATGCAGATACATGAGAAGATGATGATGAAGATAACAGTGCTTGATGCAGCGCAGTCCACCACATGTAAATAGATTTGAAGGGTTCATATTTGTGTATGTGTACGTGTGTATGTACTTGTTTCTAAGTATTTATATGCGCGTGTGTCTTGTAATTGTTATATTAGTATCCACTGGATTAAGTGAAAGTATAAAATGGATTTGATGACTGCCAAATTGACGTCACCTTGGTAAGTCATTATTTTTTAATATTTAGTAATACTAGCAGCGTTCACCCCGCTTCGCTGCGGTCACCCCGGAACGCAATAAACTTTGTTACTTAGATAATTTTTACTTTTTCGCTTTCAAGTGATATGATAAAAACCATAGAAGATTGCAGTAAATGTTAACATTATATCGCCTGTCATTTATGTTAACCCGCCCCGCTTCGCTGCGGTCACCCCCGAACGCAATAAACTTTGTTACTTAGATAATTTTTACTTTTTCGCTTTCAAGTGATATGATAAAAACCATTATAACGCCTGTCATTTATGTTAACCCGCCGAGTGACACGGTCATGCGGGTTGCATATACATACGTTTATTTTTATACCTATGATGAACTAACAAAGGATTTGTACGTAATGGACACCTGAATGGTCAATTATCTCAAGACACTGGTAATTGAAAATTAAAGTGATATGATAAAAACCATCTAGGGTCCAAATCCTAATAACCCCCCAAAAATAAAAGAAATTGGTTCAGCCGTATTAGCGTGATGAGCGGACAAAGGATTTGTACGTTCTCTTTTATATATATAGATTAAATTAGATTATAGTTTAGTGTCGTTTTGAGGAGCAAAGCTCTACAAGACGTGAACGTACAGTTTAACGTCGGATTTGAAACACATGAGCTCCTACCATGAATCGAACCTCGTTCGAGAAAGGCGCATACGCTAACCACATAGCAACGGGGAGCTCAACATTTAGTGATATGTATATTAAGTTGTAAAATTATATTCGTTTAATTTTCACTAATATAATCTTCACAATGTAAAGCATTCGCTAGGCACGTTATCTTGTTTAAAAACAAAAAGCCTATCTCTTATGTTTCCGTCTCGGGGTTGGACTGCGGGATGATAGAAATCCGAAAGAGTTGTTTTTATACAGTAGATCTGCTCCTTCATAATCTCCGTGTTTGATAAGAATGAACCTCCCTGGCTCACGTATACGTAATATAACAAACCATGCACATTAAATGCAAGACTAATATAGCAAACATTGAAGATGCCCCCTAGAAAATTTTCTTCGACCGCCCATATCTGGAGGTACACAATTTCGCAACTGAGTGGATACGATGTGGATGTATTCAAAGTCTACTGATTTACCCATAAAATTTAAATTTTATAACAATATTCTCAGTGAATACTAACCTGAGGAGAACTATTTTTTTAATTCGATCGCTAAAGGAGTTTTTTTTTTCACCAGGTCTCGGTAATCGTCTGGCACGAAAACTGAAGTTTCTACAAGTGTTTCCCCAGCAATTTTTTTGAGAAAGGGGTCCTCCAGGAGCGTTATTTAGGGTGTAATTCCTGCGTTTGTTATATACATATATAGATATAGATAGATATAAATATAGATATACTGTGTATATATATAAAGATAAGTAGGAGCGGGTCTTTAAAATTAGTTCGGAAAGATAATATGAAAATCTGGTATAATTTGCAAGAATCTATCTAGTCTAATATAAATAAAATAAATAGTTTGTTTGTGTTTGTCTGTCTGTATGCAGCCTGGGGACCAGACGAGTGGACCGAGAGTTACCAAATTTTAGTACCCTGGCCCAGGCCCCAGATCAAGACGAATCTTTTTTTTTTTCAATATTCGAACCAGGGGGTTTCAGGGTGCGCTTACAGGGACATATAAAAGTGGTAGAGAATGGCCGATATTACTGTCGAATTCAGTTTTCGCGGTCGCTGAAATCAATGGTGAAACTCTGATCACATTAACTTACAAATTCACCCTATTCGGGCCGGTGGTCACCGGAGGGTGGGGGGTCGGATACCGAGACATGTAAAAGTAATCCAAAATGACCGATATTAGTGTCAAATCCATAGTTTTCGCGGTAACTAATATCGATGGAGACACTTCCATTTGCGATGATTTGCAAATTAAGCTATAATTGTATGCGGGCCGGGAAAAAATCTTTAAGTTTTGCGTCCCACGGTTATGCCGGTTAGGCTAAAGGAGACGGTGATGACGAGAGATGAGTGAAAGGGTGGAATGAAGAAAGTGGGAGGAAACGGCAGAACCCCGAGAAAACCCACGCACACGGTGTTTGTACACCACAAAGTTCACTTGGCAGGGGCTGGGATCGAACCCGGGACCCCAAGCATCAGAGGTGAACGCTCTACCACTGAGCCACCACGGCCCTCAATGAGGTTGGAAGCTGGTCAGTCATGGCGGGAGGTGGCACATGCCATAGGAGTGGCACAGAGTGTGATTTCCCGATTGTGGAATCGATTTCAAACAACTGGAAGTGTTCAAAGAAGACAAGGACAGGGCCGTCCACTAGCAACCAAAGCCAGAGACGATCGTTATCTCTTGTTAACAGCCCGTCGAAACCGGCGTCAGAATACAACTCCGCTCCCGCGAGCCTTCCGAACAACAGGACGCACAATATCTACTCAAACGGTCCGCAATCGCCTTCGAGAAGGTGGTCTCTACGCACGTAGGCCTATGGTGTGTGTCCCATTAACTGCATGACACCGTGTTGATCGAAGAGCGTAGGCGGAGGAACATCGTGGGTGGGGACGCAATGAATGGGGCAATGTTTTGTTCTCTGACGAGTCTCGATTCAGTGTAGAGCCTGATAATCGACGTGTTCTCATCTGGAGAGAGTGTGGAATACGACACAATCCCATGTTTGTGCGAGAAACATCCCAGTATCATGGTGGTGTACTGATGGTGTAGGCAGGAATCAGCATTGGTGGGCATACTGAGCTCCACATCATCCGAAATGGCTCTTTGACGGCTCTCAGATATAGGGATGAGATCACGAAAACTCTTGTTCTTCCTTATGCTGGTGCCGTTGGTGATTCGTTCCTTTTTATGGATGACAATACTCGTCCTCACATAGCTCGGTTAGTGGATGAGATGCTGGATACTGAGGGTATCACTCGGATGAAGTGGCCAGCATGCTCTCCGGATCTCGTTCCAATTGAGCATGTCTGGATAATGCTTGGCAGACGAATTGCTGCTAGGCCAGTAAATCCAACAACCATTCCAGAGCTGAAAGTCGCTCTTCTGGATGAGTGGCACAATATCCCCCAAGAACTCATCGATAATCTGATTGAATCCATGCCACGCAGGTGCGAGGCCCTGTTGGCTATTCGAAGTGATCATATGACATATTAAGGAACAATCAGTGTTGTTGCCTTGCCTGTTTGTGAGCAGTTCGAGAGGTGCACACATAACCCTCTTGTGTCATGAGCCATGTGAACAAGGTTTCTCGTGCTCCAACACCAGTATGTGCCCCATTTTTCTAGTGTATCTTAAAGCATTCCTTCTTGTATGATATTATGAGTCAAACACAAGCTTATTCATACATTATCTTAAGGTCTTGTGTGATATTTCAGCTGAACCCCTAATTTTTTTGAGCATTATATACAGTATATATATACTGGCGGATCCAGGATATGATCAAGGGAGGGGCTAAACCATAGTTTGCAGTTTTATCCAGTGTAAAACAGGATTGAAGCCCATTTTATGCAGTGTATACTTGAGTGTGAAGGGGGAGGCTATAGCCCTCTTGGATCCGCCTCTGTATATATATATATATATATATATATATATATATATATATATATATATATATATATATATATATATATATATGGTCGAAAATGGCCTCGAATCCATATTCGCTGAGATGAACAGAAGATGCCGTTTAAATCTACAAATTCAGCCCCATTAGTACTCTAAGGAGGATGGTGACATGTAAAGATAATTGAAAATTATCGATATTAATGTCAAATTCATAGTTTTGGGGCTCCACAAGTTCATTGGTGACAGTTTTGGTATCCTTTGTGTCCAAAATGAAACGTATTCTCCCCGTGCGAAGAACGGATATTCTGCTAGTCTGTAATAACTAACGGAAGTTTCACTTAATATATTTCTCGCTGCTCAAATTTACTCACTTGTGCGGTATATGTGTGTAAAGTAGAATTAAAACCTGTTGCTCTAAGTATTTTTCCGTTAGCGAAATACATTGTATATACACTAGGACGTCGATAATCCTAACGTCAAAAATCCAACGCGGTCCCTAGAAGCTTTTTACATTTTGTCTTAACGCTAGCGATAAACAAACAATAGCGTGTCCATCGACGTTATGTGAAGTCAGTGTTTTTACAAAAGTTCATATATATGTAATTGTTTGTCATGTATTTTTATTTTTATTTTTTCTTAGGCCTATAAGTTTTAAGTGTGACTTAGAGTACAAGCAAGTTCTTCAGAAACATTAAATGTAAGTAGCCTTACGTACGGTATTGTAATTACTGTATGTACTGAATAACCACTGTATCGATAGAACATACCGTACAGTATATGTAAGCCTAAAAGACATTTTCTTGGTCATTTTCGAAAATCCGAACAATTTTAAAATCCGAATACCTGTGGTCCCAATTAATTCGGATTTTCGACTTCCCACTGTATATGTTGCAGACATGTTACAGCAAGTAAGATTACTAGCATCAGGCCAACAAATAGTTTTTAAACTTCATTTTCCTGTTTTTGCCAATATTTCCGAACAAATGATATTTTCTAATGGTTTCAAAATTTCCGGAATTTTACATAGAACAATGAAGATGTCTCTATGAAATATATGTTTGATTTAACATATTAACTAAAATGATTCTGTGATTAACAAAAATGATGATTCTGATAATACCCAAATTTTCCTTTTTTCCCAGCTCGGGAAAACAGTAAAAAAACAGTTTTTTTACCCAAAATTTCCGTTTTTATCACAGGCCTTCACAACACTAGTCTGAACACACAGTGCACCGAACACTCCTAACGATGGCAAATGTTAACACCACGACATCGGCAACTATAACTGAAATGAACACGTGACCATCACCACTAGACCTTGGCACAACGGCAGGGCGTTGCATTGTCTGATGAATCCCGATATCTTCTTCATCATGACGATGTGAGGGTGTGAATCCGTCGTGTTCAAAGGGAACAGCTCCTTGACATCTGTACTGCGGGACGGAGACAAACTGGCTGCGGCTTAATTATTATCTAGGGAACATTCAGGTGAGCATCCATGTGTCCAGTGGAGCTCGAGCAAAGCACCATGACGGCCGAGGTGTCGCACGCTGCTTGCAGACTACGTAAAACCCCTTCATGACGGCCATGTTTTCCATTGGTAGTGGAATTTTTCGACAAAATAATGCACCATGTCACAAGGCCAGGAGTGTGATGGAGTGGTTCGAGGAACACAGGAGCGAGTTCCAAGTGATGTGCTGGCCCCCAAACTCTCCGGATCAACCCAATCGATCACATCTGGGATGTGATTGAACGTAACGTGAGGGTGCATCACCCCCTCCCCGGAATTTACAGAAATTAGATGACCTGTGTGTGCATATGTGGTGCCAACTCTCTCCAGCGACCCACCGAGGAACATTGCGACCATGCCAAGACGCGTTGCCGTTATTATTCGTGGCAAAAGTTGGACATACTAACAATTAGGTAGGTAGTCATAACGGTCTGGCTTATGTGTGTGTATATTTTAACTCGTATATTTTGTCTCGACTCGAATTTCGAGACGTCTCGACTCGAATTCGAGTCGAGTCGAGACAGAGACTGTCGAGTCGAGACACGAGTCGAGACAGCACCATATTTTCGAGTCGAGACACGAGTCGAGGCAACATTTTCTCGAGACGAGTCGAGACAGGCTTAAATCTCGACTCGACTCGACTCGAGCGCATCCCTATCTGCCTGTTTAAGTTAGTGAATATAGGCAATGGAAAATCAAGAAATTGTATGCAGGGTTTATTAGAAGGATCTTTTGGTCTCTAAAGAATCATTTTAGCAGCTAAACAGCCTAGTATATTCTACGACTGTTAGCGTATCAGTATGTTATCTCTTTAAATCCATCTGTAGGTCAATGGTTCAGAGACTTGGATATTAAGGAAGTTAGAGAAGAAATATTTACAGAGTTTCGGAATGTGGTGTTGGAGGAAGATGGAGAAGATAAAATGTACAGAGAGAGTAACAAATGAGGATGTTTCGAAACAGATAGGAGAGAAGAAGACGCTTCTAGACACCATCCTTCGTAGGGAAGCCAATTGAACTGACACATGTTGCGAAGAAATTATCTTCTTCATACCACGATAGAAGGAAAGAGAGGAATAGGAAGAAGAGGAACACAACTGATCAATGATTTTTTTTAAAAAAAAAAGAAGAAAATATTGGCAGTTAAAAGAGGAAGCTGAAGATCGAGAAACACAGAAGAAACACTTCAAGGCCAAAACCTAAGATTGAAAATTAAAAAAAAGATCAATAGCCCTAAAACTTGCCAAAAGGGAGAATACTTAATAATAATAATAATAATAATAATAATAATAATAATAATAATAATAATAATAATAATAATAATAATAATAGGTCAATATGTAAGTTGAAAATGCAGTAGATTTACTGTAATATCAGTAAGATTGACAACACTGTCAGAGAACACTCCATCAGTCAATTGTTTCTAGTTTTGAGAACAAAAGAATTTAGAGGGAAATTTTATAATAAAATACAAAAGCTCGAGCCAAAATCCAACATCACACTCATAACAAAATACTTTTATTATACATGATTCAAATTATCAGTTTTACTACATAGAAATTTTTTTTTGTTTCTTTATTTAAAGCGGGTGGGAGAACATCAAACAATTTGAAAGCGGGTGCGGGAACAATATGTATTTTCAACCAAGATTAGCTAATCTTTGTATTGAACAAACTTCCAATTATATATTGAGATTTTATTTTACTGATTTTAATATGTACTCTATAGAACAGAAACATGGACATTACGCCAAACCAATGAAAAAATGTTGGAGGCTTTCGAAAAAAGAAGAAAATTAGCTGGGTTGAACGGAAAACGAATGAGAAAGTGTTAGAAATTGTAGCAGTAGAGGAGAAAAGAAGAATTTTAGATGTAATTAAGGGGAGGAAAAGGAACTCTTTGAGACATTGGCTGAGGAGGAACTGTATTATGAGGGTCATGTTAGAAGATATGGTGGAAGGAAAGAGAGGGAAGGAACAAAGGAGACTGTAGTTTTAGAAAGGTATTAAAACAGAAAATTGCTACGTCAAGACGAAGAGACTAGCTGAGGACCACCGTATATCGAAGCTTCTCAGTTGCAACAAGTGACCTGTCAATAATGGCAGAATAGCTATGATGATATGTTAGTAATATTGGCCAAAACAGAGAGAGAAAAATTAAAATAATAACGATTATAATCAAACCTCTTAATATTTTAGTATAATTTGAGTAAAAACTGAAAACGACTCAACTGTCCATGTCTTTTGTGTAAACTCAATTTTGAGAAATACTTTTGACCTATATTAGAAATACAAAAACACAGCATCAAACTTCAAGTTATTTGAAATAACTACAAAATCACTCTCACTTGTGAATATGGGTTATTTATTGTTGTATAATGTTATATCGCTCAATCCTCGTGGGTCACATACCTAGGGTTGCCATATGCCCGTATTTTGTACGGAATGTTTGTATTTTTGGACCCGTGTCCGTGTCCGTATCGTACAAAGCAAGAAATAGGAAAATGTCTGTATTTGACAGCTTTTGGAGCTGCCCAAAATTTTTCGAGTTGGAAATCATTAAAATCTCAGGTGAAATGAATTGTGTTTGCATCATATAACTTAAAATGTAGTTACTATTAATAAAGTAGATTATATTTTTAAAAAGTGTCTCCTTTTTCCATTCCAGGGTTCTTTTGGTTAGATTTGATATACGTAATCTAATGGCATGATTTATTTTATTCGCGTTAATGAAAAAAATATAAAACAGTTTCCAATAGTGTTTTAAGAATTACAGTAACAGTTGTCTGATAACCTAAAAGCAGGGTTGGCTGGTTTAAACCAAGGTGGTTTAAGCCATGGTTTAAACCAAAAAAAAAAAAAAAAAAAAAAACGAAAAATGTTGGTAAAAGTGTTTGTAAAATGTGTTTGTAAAAGTGTTTGTAAAATCTTGATGAACACACATTTGTGGGTTATCACGTTTCACTCCCGTATGTTATTCATATTATATTCAGACCTAAATTCCCCATTCATTACTCAAAAACATTATACTACAAAAGCAACTTGTTTTAATGTAAATTTATAAGTGTTTGTTTTGTGATTTTTTTGTAGTTATTATTATTATGCAATTGCAAAGAAAAATTCTAAATATTGTTTCGTTTTCATGTTTACTATTGATAAAATACATCGAAATGCCGTACATTTTGTGTGTGGGGGGGAGGGTCATACAGACCCCACGAGAGGCATTTAGTAAAATGAGAAGTATCTTTGGTATCTATTTATGTATAAATGAGTCTGAGCCAAAGTGGACCCAAATAATTCGTATCTTTATTCACTTTTCTTACTAATATGCAAATTAAGTCGTTGTATTTCTTTAATTTGGACCTATGAAAGTCGCTGTTAACTAACTTGAACTAAATTAGTTCTTCTGTACTCCGTAGTACTTTGAAATTGTTCATATGTAATTCTGCATAATGGTTTCACTTGTGCAACTGTTTATCTTTTTGTCCTTCTGAAATGACTCGTGACAGTTATATTAAGAAGCATGTAAAGATCAGTACAACGTATTTTTATCAGGATTCCTTCGTGAGGGAGTCGGCAGACGTATCGCATTTGTGGCCAATTAGTCCTGGTTCCGAGTTCAAATGGAGGACAATTTCTCTCGGATGTAACTCGAGAAACGGTTTTTATTCCGATTTAAGCTTATGTGACCCCTTCCAGCATAACCCGGTTGTTGCATAATAACATCAAGGCGAAACAAACTTATTTCTGTCCATATATGATATGAATATATAGAGCATATTATTTAAACCAAAAAAAACTGGTTTAAACAAAAAAAAACTGTTTTTTTGTTTTTTTTTCAATAAAAACCATGGTTTTAGCCAATCCTGCCTAAAAGGGTGATTTTTAGGTAAGAAATTTCAAAATACAGTATTTATTCTTTGTTTGGGTACCTTATCTTTGATGGGTCGTCATTTTTAGACTTGTCCGTATTTTGGATCAAAAGATCATGGTAATCCTACATATACCTGAGGAGGCTAAAGTTATTTTGATAACCAATTATTCAACGTATAAGCACCCGCCCATGAAATCAAACTTACGGTCACATACACTAAGTTTTTGTCAATGTCATAGAAATGTTAATTCGATATTAATTTTTGAGCACACATTAAAAATTTCAAACGGTTACTTGGTCCTTGGAGCCAAGGTCACACTCATGTAGTCGGCATCTATGGTGTACGGAATTACAGATGTTCAATACTACATTTCCCTTTAGTTTTAGAAGAAGAACACCACTAATATGTTTTGAAATGATATAATATCTAGTTTAACGTGCCACGATTATACACCGAGGCTAAGGGAGAAGGTGATGATGAGAAATGAATGAAATGGTGGAATGAAGAAAGTAGGAGGAACGGGAAAACCCCGAGAAAACACACGGTCTCTATCCACCAAAAAGCTCATATGGTGCAAGCTGGGATCCAACCAGGGACCCCAGCTCAAGAGGTGAACGCTCTATCACTGAGCCGGTACTTGTGCAAGACTCTTGCGCAAGAGTCTTGGTCTTGGTCTTCGTCTTGCATCGGGATTCCTGGTCTTGGTCTTGTTCTTGCATGCAAGACTCTTGCAAAAACTGCAGGACCAAGACTCTTGCGCTCATCACTAATGGGTCGCCCTGGTTAATTCGCAGAAGATTCATATACTTTCTCATTATTATTCATTTTACTCAGATAACTTGACTCTTGACAATGTTCTTGTCATATTTATCTTAGGTGATATGCATCGTTTTTAAACCCTTCATTATGTCTTTGCAATAAGCTTTCAATTAGCCATCTCCTTACTATAGTTTTTGAGATGACGACTCCATTTTTTTTCAATGATTTTCCATTGACTTTAATGTCCATGTTTAGTTATGTTTTTACTATGTTCCATTCATTTTAGGATAATTTGCTTCTGGAATATATCATTTACATAATCTATTTTATATTTAAGCTGAACTTCAGCCATCTTCCTCTTTTGATTTCTGAGAAGTGGAGGAATCATTTGTTTTTCATTGATTTTCCACTGATATAAATGTTAATGTTCCGTACTTTTTGATTATGTTTCATCTATTTTAGTACAATGTGATTTCGAATATAAAATCTCCATAGTCCTTTCTATATTTAAGCTGGATTTCAGCCATCTCCCTTTTTTGGTTTCTGAGATAAATGGAGGAATCACTTGATTCTCATTTTTTCCCCATTGATATTAATGTTAATGTTTTGTGATTTTTGACTATGTTCCATCCATTTGCGGACAATTTGCTTTTGGAATCAGTTTATTCATGTCACTGCAACCAGATATGTTCTTTGGTTTAGTAGTTGAGAATTACTAAATAATAATAATAATAATAATAATAATAATAAATAATAATAATAATAATAATAATAATAATAATAATAATAATAATAACATATAAATAAAGTAGTCGAGGCAAACTGAAAGTAAGATTTATACGTTGTCAGAAAAATTACTAGTTATTTCAACTAATCAGCGACACAAAACTCAACCGATCTTATGCAGAGTCGTTTTAACGTATGATTAGCGACATATTAAGGGTTTGCCTAACGCATGGTTATCGGAAGTGTATACTGATTAGCATGTAGTAGTTGACAAAGTTAATCACATGTTTATTTGACTAATTATTTTAGAGCAGAGGGCACCCTGGTTTAGCCAAAATAAATTTGCATTATGAGTATACCAAGGCAATTAATTACGTGTCTATTTCCTTTCACCTCATCGGGTGAGTTAACAATGAAGCTGCTATTTAGCTGAGTCCTCTACAATAGCACAACTGTTTCTTAAAGTGAACAGTGAGAGATAAGCAGAAAATTTCCAGTTTTCTCAGGGACACATACAACTGATCGATAAATTATCTTCCCTTATAATTATAACATAATCCTTCTATTGTCCCTAATATTAATTGACTTCTATTCCTCCTGAAAATACATCCAACAGAAATGAATAAGTTAATTATAATTCCATTTCACAACTATTTATAAGTTGTCGTGATGTCAAACCATAAAGAAAATATTTCGAATTTCGTATTTCATATATTTTCATTTTTAACAGACTACTCATGTGCACGTCTATTTATCCGTAGTTGCCACATTTAATTTTCTCACCCGATGTATTGGGGTTATATTAGTTAATCATACCCAAATCAGCTTATTATCTGAACTCCATGCAGACCCTGAATACCACAAATACATCCTTCTTAGTACAGAGCTGATAGGACACTAACTAATCGCGTGACTAATGATTGATTAACGAATTCTCTCCGAATATCGCCCAACATGTCATATTTTGCACATTAGCCGTGCAAATGTCATGCAAATTATTCGTGATTGAGTTGGGATAGTTTGCAGTTCGTAAAAATATTGACGACGTATAGATCTATATGTCTTCTGGCATTTGCATGGTGCAATGTTTCAACGTCTTTTGTTGATTAATTTAAAAGCTACAAGGGCGTTCGAATATGACTGGTCCAACCTGTTTATTGCTAGCTAGCTAGACAGAGTGGATCAATTATCTTCTTTAGTCTTGGTGCACAATCGTGTACTTAAAACTAGAAATTTCATTTAATTTCAGTTAGAGGATGCTATCAAAGCAAAAAGATCGAGTGTACTCTCGAAAGGTATCTTGTTGCTTTAGGACAATGCGTTGGCACACCGAGGAGTAGAAATACTCTCTTGTGCGAGAATGTGGAGAATTCCTACCCTTCATATTTACTAGATCTGCCTCCGTCTGATTACTTCCTCTTCCCAAACATGAAACAACAATTATGGAAAACTTTTGCGAAATAGACTCCAGAAATTGTGAGGGCTTTTTGTTCTCCGATGGATTTAATTTCAGTAAAGTATGTTGTACCCAAATTTCTCAAAGAAGGAAAAAAGCGTATGAAAATTTTCCTTACTATACTGCAATATCATTCACGATTCAAATAGTTCCTGCAATGGCCGTTAGCACTTTTGTTTGGAAGTTGTATGAACGCATGCTTATGCTGCCATCTGTCGCAGTTTTTCAATATTACTGTTACAGTAAACTCAGTCATATCTTGTCTAACTTACATGTCGAAAGTGTTAATCACACAGTCTGCGGGACCGTTCACATATTACATAACGTTATTTTTGACAAAAATTTACCCCCTGCCTCCCGCTTGTCACATTTCGTAATGCAAGGCCGAACCTTCCCTCACGTAACGCTTATTTTTTTTTGTTTTTATACCAATTTTGCTTATTTTGTGAGTTACAATAAAATATTAATTTTAATGGGAGAACTTTCTGATACAACATGTTTATATTTTGAATAAATTTATAGTTTTTTCGTCAAAAAACCAAAGTTTAGAAACGATAGTACCGTAATAATATTTTAGCTCCACTCGGTTTTTCTGTGTTATTTCTTCAAAATTGTATGCTGTCGTCTTCCCAAGGAGATCGTACCCATTCTTTAGGATTGGCAAGAAGGAAGTACTACCGGAACTGAAATATAATCTAAAGAACTGATATCAACCTCTCTTTCCGGGACCCAGGATTCTTTCTGCATTAGAATTTTGCCAGTGTCGATGCTGCTAACAAGTTCTCCTCCTCTTCCACCACAGATTCGACGTGGCTGCCCACGTAGAGGAGCGGGGCATCTCGTTTTGGGAACATCTTTGGACTTCAATTTACCTCTTTTCAAATTATTCTTGTCCTAAATTAGTGTCAGAAGGCGAAGAAACTGGATTTCTGAAGAAAAATTCAAATTGAAAGAGCAAAAAATTCAGTACGACATGAACTTCCGACGAATTTGGTTTTTAATACCTTGTTTAATTCTGCAAATCGTGCATCGTTCTGTCGCGAAGAATATTATTTCACGAAAAAGAGTTTCTTCTGTTTCACATGCGAAACTCCTTAGGTGAATAGAGTGGGTAATGATTCAAATCAAAAGTTTTGAATTATATTCTCAGAAATGGCGATATGAGTGGGAACGCGAAGGCATCTTTAAGCAGTGGTTACGATCTCTAACTACTAACTCCAGAAAAGCTTCGTGTTTCGTAAATGCAATGCATTGATAGCCACAAAACGGAGTTTTATTGTATTGTAATACGCACAGGGTTACTCCTTCTGAATGATTCATTTTATATAAGTTATATGTTCACAATTTCCCAAAGCAATAGAAATATTTATCTATTTATAAAAAAGAAAAGGACTGAATAAAATTATTTGTTTAAAAAATGTATATAAACCTGAAAATAAAAATTAAAAAAATGACAAAATTATGTAACGAAGACGTAAACCCCCTCCTCTCCCTTGTAACACTTCGTACGCAATATGTGGACAACCCTTAATACTCCACTTGAAAAAGTTCTTCCTTAGTCCCACATTAAGCCTGCTAGTTAAGAGTGGTCTTTCCTTGTTGAATGCCTCTTTGGCTATGGGAATTATTGACGTGGTCTTTATGGTGCAGAGCGAGTCTCTCGTAAAATACTTCCCAGACATTTGAAATGATAGGCCTCGTCAATTCTCTTTGTTCTACTCTGATCCGTAAGGGCGCCTTTCCACGAGACATTCTCATGACTTTCGAGATTTTCGATGTTAATTTCCATTCCATATGTATATTGTCATATATCCAAAGCTAAATGTTTCTGTCCTCCATAGAAATCCACAACGTTGGCTTGATATAAGCCTACTTATAGGTATATATATTTCTAACATTAAAAAGTGTAAGTAACCTAAGAGAAGAGACCTTAGGCCATTAAACAGTCTTAGAAATATAAATAGGCTGTTAATGAAATATACCGACAAACCGTGAGAGGTGATTCCTTACATCAAAATAAAAGAAAAATTCATATGGACCTGTGCGGAAAAGTGCATAGTTTCAGAGCTAGGACTGCCCAAAATCGCGAAAAAACCAAATTTCAAGAGGACCTATTTCGAATTCGAGAGACAAGAGAGGGCACCATATCTTGGCGGCCATTTTGAAAAACGGTGACTGGTATGAAAAATATTTTGCTACAGTGCTCTTTAATTTTTAAAGATATATCGAATTAGATATCACTCGCCCCAAGTTTCCATTCAAACTGTAACGGTGACGGTAACGGTGGAGGGTATTAATGGGTAAAATATGAAATAAATTTTTAATAACCTCCCGTTATCCGGAATCTTGGTAGCAGGAGCGCATGCTCCGAAAACAGTGTATTAAGAAATAGTGAATTTAAATAAGAATATTAATATTAATATTACAACACTTTTGGGTTGTAATTGCCAACTTATTTTTTGAGCCTTTAATATAAATTTTTATAATGTTGTGATTTATGAAGTTGTTAGACGTAGCGTGGACGTAGAGAGATGATATAATTTAGACTTAGAATTTTTAGAATATAGTTGCATAAATTTGCTATTAAAACAATATGTGTTTATTTACTATATTTGTTTTTATAATACCATATTTTATTATAAAATAGTATTTATATATATAACAAATAATGCTTGCCACAAATAAACAATATTTTGACGTAAATAGTTGCTTTAATAATGACTTGGTAACGTCACTTACTTTAATTATTAATACCGTTTAACATAAAACTGAGATTGACAAGTAATTAAAAGAAGCATAATATTTAAAACAATGAAACACACAAAATACTATATACAACAAAAATAATAATAATACATGCAATAAAGTTTTTTAATTATATTTTTAAGTTTTTTTCAGAATAAATGAAAGTCCAGACGACAGTAACAAATTATGTTATTTTATAAGTTTAGAAAGAATTGTTTTAGAAAAGCTTGATCTTTCATTTATTTTTATATTTATTATTTATTTATTATTTTTAATTATTTTTTTATGAATGCACTAAACTATTATATTAAACTTGCTACTTTAGTATAATTGTTTCTATCTTCAGTTTTGTCTTTGCTCAAACAAATAATTCACTAATGTAATATTAATTTAAATGCAAAGAAACTAACTAACTAACACTTAATAGTCGCAACTGCGAACTTTTATTTAAATTAAATTTAACTTATTATTGATATTTTAAACATTTTTTTACAAAAAAATATGTTAGTTAGCACAGTTTTTAAAAATAATGCAGTTATGTAACAATGTTATAATACTACTATGATTGCTGAATATTTTTATAGCTATAAATTAAAGTAATATTTCGCTATTATATAGGTCTATATCAAATATAAATTAATTTTGTTTTAAGCGCTTTTTATGTATATATGTTTTAAACTTAAGCTTACAACTAAAAAAATTTAATACAAAAAAATGCGTTCATATTGTGCGCTCATTATATGCACAACGTTTTATATTTACTAATTTTTTAAAATGTTTACAAATTATTAACTTTTATTAATATTAACTGGCGCAAAAAATTTTATATTTACTTTTTGTAGGACTAATATGCAGTATTTAATAAAATAAATTAAGTTATGAGTAAGGTATTTAAAATAAATAATATTATATTGACTTACATAAATAATGTATTAATATTGTAAATTTACCTTTTATATACGCATATGTTTTTACGGTAATATTAAAAAAATTATAAGGTTACAAGTGCAAAGCATACTTTAATGTGTTGTATACTGTATATACATATCACTTGTTTTAATTTTTTTGTTGTTATTAGTACGTAACATGCGACGTTTACTTGCAGTGGCTAGCTTCTTTACATATATGGCTTACTTGTTAGTTTCTTACCTTAACTAATAGGTTAACACAAAATAAGTTCTTAAACAATTTTTGTTTTATTAATTCATTTACAAATAATTCTTCATAGTTGCATTTTTATTTTTTTTTATGCTTTTTCACTTGTTTTTATTACATTGCTTTTTTTTGTTTACTTGCAATTTGCTCCTCCTGCTGTCGATTCACCCTACTGTTCTTTAATTATATGTTGTCACTGTTGCCAGTCAAGTTTAAACAGCTAAGGTAAAGTTTAAAAGGTTACTGAACAAAGCGCTTAGTTACACCGCTCAAAGTGAGCGAAACGCAAAATTCAGAAAAATAATGAATGCACAAATGCTAATGGGGCAGCATGTCCTGTTACAAAACTTTTGAAGTTGGGCCTTGATCCCCATATAGGGCGGCCCTGAGGGACACAGCGACAATACCATTGGACTTGCCCCGTGACATTTCCTATTTGAGTTAATTTTTGGTGCGTTTATCTTCAACCGTTTTCGAGATACTTCTGTGGAAAAATTAAAATGGGCCACCCTGTATATATATATATATATATATCGAAGTTTGATAGATGAAGATGTTTGGTTCCTTAAGTTATAAAATTAATTTTCATGAAAGTTTGAGAAGATATCTTCCGGTCTGACAAGTAACACTTTTCTCTTTTGAGTCCTGAATGGCGGAATGTTACACATATCCTAAAAGAACCAGTCCTAATTACGACTCATGGGGATTCCCAGCGGTAGTCAGTGGATTCGGGAGTTAAGGGGCTGTGGACATATGAATCCATAGGAAATACATCTAGGAATTTTCTTGACGTCTCTTTCTGCTAGAACCTGTCTATTCCACCTGTGCCCTCGGAAACTATGCGAAATATACTTCGGCCCCACCGCCGCCACCCTCTGACGGAGGAACCCCTCCCTTTGCGTAGGGGAAAGAAGTGAATGACGTCAGCTGTGTTGCCAATTTGTCATTCAGTCTTTTGGTCTTGACGAGTGAAGATCGTAGGCTACTTACAATAGCTAACAAGACAGAGCACAGCGAAGTCCGTGAAATAATTCATTGTGGCAACCAAGGATGTTATAAAATACAGGATCTGCCCATACAACAAAATCTTGAAGCCATACGTCACAGCTTTGCCACACCTACTCTGCCCACTCCACGCCACTAAGATCGCAATGTTTCGAGCCAACAATCATGGCGGAAACGAAAGTAGCCAATCAGACGTGCCGACTCAGACGATGCTCAGTTGTTTTTTTGGCTTCATTGAGTTCATATGATGAAGATAAGTATGGGCAGATCCTCTATTTTATAACATCCTTGGTGGCAACGCTTCCGCATCCAACAATTGAAAGATCTCGGCCGCAGCAATTTGTTCCTCCTTTTTCGAGAAAGGTACGGGGAAACATACATCGATAATAGCGCCAAGAGGGGCACACTTGAAATAGAAATGCTCTAACCATATTTAATATATTACATTGAAATCATACTATCTATAAATCACGAGAGGCAAGTGGAAGGTAGCATTCAAGCAGACAAGACTGAATTGGGTTTAAATCGAAGGATTGTTATCGAAGGCACCTTGGAAGCATTTACAGGGAACAATCAATCTACAGATCGAGAAACAGCATAAGAAACATAAAGTTTGTTCACAGTGTGCACACGTGACAAACGCTAACTCATTTTGGAGCACGTGTTACTGTCGATTAAGTCAAAACTCGACCATGTAGTTAAATCCACATTCCCGGTTCTTCGTCCAAGTAACTGGTACTGATGAGCGCAAGAGTCTTGGTCTTTCAGTTTTTGCAAGAGTCTTGCATGCAAGACCAAGACCAAGAGGTGCAAGACCAAGACCAAGACCAAAAGTCTTGCACAAGTACCGGTACTACTTATTTTTTATAGAATGTAAAAAGGGAGGGGAAAGTCATTACATCTTTCACTTGAATTTCTTGGTTTCAGTAAAAATGTCGCTAAAGTGAATGTGTTCCCAGTAGCTATGCTATCCACATGAGTCGATCTGCTTCTGTAGCATATAGCTACAGTATATCGTTTTCTGAATCGGTTGTTCTCGTTTCCTGTACTTATTACTCGTTTTGAAGCCGCTCAGTGGTAGAGCGTTCACCTCCGGTGCTTGGGGTCCCTGGTTCGATCCCAGCTTGCGCCGTGTGGACTTTGTGGTGGACAAACACCGTGCTCTTTGGTTTTCTCGGGGTTCTCCCGTTTCCTCCCAGTTTCTTCATTCCACCATTTCACTCATCTCTCATCATCACCGTCTCCTTTAGCCTAACCGACATAACCGTAAGACATAAAACTTAAATATTTCATTTCATTTTTTTCGTTTTGAAGCCACACAGGTGTCATTCAAATCAAAGCTGTACACAAAGAAATGTGTCATTGGTGCTGAATTACGATGCATTCCTGCGTTTAGAAAACGACCGAGCGCAAAATATGAATTGTTACAAGGTATAAGAACTTCAATTCTGATTTACTTTGGTCATCATTTGATTAATTTACGGCAGCCCATGATTGGATTTTGGGAAATCATACGAAGAATAGTTGTGTCCACAACAAGCGGATAAGCGAAAAGTAAATTAAAAAATGTTATGGCCACGGCGGGGTTGCACGTCCACCTTTGGAGCACGGAGTCCCGGGTTCGATTCCCGGTGGGAGAGCATTTGACATTTTAACTGTCTTGGATATGTAGTGTTCGTGCTCCTGTCGAATTTAGTAAATAGGTTAAAGAAACCGTGTATACGAGGAAACTCGGGTGCTCAGAAAACTGAGGTATGATCGGATGATTTTTTTAAAGATCTGCGGTAGAGCGTTTATCTCTGGTGCACGGGGTCCCTGGCTCGATCCCAGATTGTGCCATGTGAGTTTTTTTGGTGGATAAACACCGTGCGCGTTGGTTTTCTCGGCTTTTTTTCCCGTTTCATCCTATTTTCTTCATTCCACCATTTCATTCATTTCTCATCATCACCGTCTCACTTAGCCTCGTTACATAATCGTGGGACTTTAAGCTAGATATTTTGTTTAATTTCAAAACTATTAGTGGTGTTCTTCTTCCAAAACTATAGAGAAATGTAATACTGAACATGGGTAATTCCGTACACCATAGGTGCCGACTACATGGGTAGGGCTTTGGTTCCGAGGCTTAAGCATCCGTTGGAAATTTGTAATGTGTGCTCGTATCGAATTGTGCTTAATATCGAAATAACATTTTCATGACATTGGCAAAAACTTAGTGCATGTGCCGCAAGTTTGATTTCATGGACGGATGCTTATACGTTGAATAATTGTTTATCCGTATAACTTTTAGCCTGTTTAGGTGTACGGCACATACAGGATTGAGCGATATAACATTATACAACACTAAATAATTTATATTCCCAAGTAAGAGTGATTTTGTACAATTATTTCAAAAAACTTGGAGTTTGATGCCTTTATTTTGTATTTCTAATAGGGTCTATAGGTCAAAAGTAATTATATAAATTGAGTTTACACAAAAGACATAGGCAGCTGAGTCCGTTTTTAGGTTTCACTCAAATTTTTTTAATAATCACCGTGTTCGTGGGTTTTCTCGGGGTTCTCCCGTTTTTTCCCACTTTCTCCATTCCACCATTTCATTCATTATTCATCATCATCGTCTCCTTTAGCCTAACCAGCATAATCGTGGGACGTAAAACTCAAAGATTTCATTTCGTTTCATTTCAAATTATTTTAAAATATTAAGAGGTTTGATTACAATCATTATTACTTTAATTTTTTTCTCTATTTTTGGCCAATATTGCTAAAAATAATATCATTATCATAGCTATTCTGTCAGTGGCGTCGCACACTTTTGCGGGGCGCCCCGCAAAGTATAGAGAAGGGGCCCTAGTTGTAAAGCCGATATAAGTAAGATTGAAGTTCTACTTCTTTAAATCTTTATTCATAGCAAGACTTTGGGGCCCCCTATACCTCTCCCCCCCGCACTGCGGGGGTTGCGGAGGCAGCTGCTATGCCACTGTATTCTGTTATTATTGGCAGATCACTTGCTGCAACTGAGAAGCTTCAATGTACTGTGGTCCTAAGCTAATCTCTTCGTCTTACGTAGCAATTTTCTGTTTTAATACTGTATAGTGCATACATATACCTATTTTACATATCAACTTTTTGCCCTATTTGCATATGGGATATTTAAATTTTCGTGTTATATTTACATTTAATTTTTAAAATAAAGGATTAGGTGTGGAATCATTAATCAGATTTAAATTTGTTTATATATATTATTATGTTATTTATCGTGAGGTGAAGCATATAATTATGTATATTCAGTGTTCATTTAAATATTAATCGTATGTATCATGTATTTTGAAGAGAATCCAAGCTTCAGTATCTCGTTCTGGAAGAACGTAGAGTAAAAAAAAATAGTTTCAAAGCAGAGTCTTTGTGTGGACGCAGAAGCTAGGTGGTCTGGAAGAGAACAGTGAAGAATAGTATCCATCTAACTTTTTTTTGTTTATAGACGTTCCTAGGCACATGGAGTATATGTCAAGATATGGATTCTTATATTTAGTCTTTTATACGTGAGGAAGTAACATTTCCGCTCGGTGCCGGAGTGCCCGAAAAATCTATTGTTACATGAAGGAGCTGGAACCTAGCATGTACATGTCGAAATGGCGAATACAAAGACGTGTGACTTTTGCAAACCACGCCTACAAGTCACACATATTAGTATGCAGGCGTCGGTATACCAACGGACGTCTCTTGCTGGCGCAGTGATCCTCCAATTTCAAAATATACTTGAGAAACTATGATTCGGTGCTATTCCTGTTAACAGCCTTCACCCCCTTTGTGTAGAGATGTTCCACACATAATTCTTTATTAATATGTTTAAAGTTCTCTTGATGTATTCGATACTAGCAGCGTTCACCCCGCTTCGCTGCGGTCACCCCGCTTCGCTGCGGTCACCCCGGAACGCAATAAACTTTGTTACTTAGATAATTTTTACTTTTTCGCTTTCAAGTGATATGATAAAAACCATAGAAGATTGCAGTAAATCTTAACATTATATCGCCTGTCATTTATGTTAACCCGCCCCGCTTCGCTGCGGTCATCCCGGTGCTGGCGTATTGTAAAAGTGTCTGTAAAAATAAGCAAATCAATTAAAAAATTTTAAACAGAAGATTCAAGCTATTTTCCGCTGTATATCGCCTGTCATTTATGTTAACCCGCCGAGTGACACGGTCATGCGGGTTGCATATAAATACGTTTATTTTTACCTATGATGAACTAACAAAGGATTTGTGGACACCTGAATGGTCAATTATCTCAAGACACTGGTAATTGAAAATTAAAGTGATATGATAAAAACCATCTAGGGTCCAAATCCTAATAACCCCCCAAAAATGAAAGAAATTGGTTCAGCCGTATTAGCGTGATGAGCGGACAAAGGATTTTGTACGTTCTCTTTTATATATATAGATGATTTTTGTTTACTAATCTAGGTCGTAGCTAGGTTTAGCATTAGTAGCAATGAAATCAAGGCTTATATCGAAAAGGGTGGCAACTCTCACAGTACTTGAATGGGAAATTGGATACAAGGAAGAGCCATGCCGCCATTTTTATAGCAGAAGCTTTCCTTCTGGGGACCAGGATGATTGATAGGGGGAATTTTCATATATAATATATTAAATATCACATGACAGCACAAGGTGTTTAAAACATAGGTATATTGTAACATATAGATGTATGTAGTATTGGATTTTAAGAAGTATTATGCTGCAAAACTTCTTCAACAAGAAAAAAAAACATAGCTAGGAGAACCTCCCTCACCCCTCTCATACAGGTGGAAACTTTTCGAATTCACTCACCAGGTGTCTCCCTGGGATGGACGCAAGACAGGGTGAGAGAGGCAATTTTTTTAAAATGTTTAATGTTTACACAATGTTTTTATATTAAAATCTCACAGCAAATACAAAGTGTAACATATCATTGGAAAGCCGCATTTTCATACTGTTTAGTGATAGCAGCAGGGCATTAATCAGACATTGCAGTGAACTATAACTAAAGTAAAAAGGAGCAAAAATGTAATTTTGCTATAGTAAATAGGGGTAGGTAACACACCGGACCGATCCCCTCACACTGCACTCTTCCCCGCCATAAGAAAACATGCTATATGTAGCGCGAGCCTATAATTTGGGCTAGAAATGGCAAAGAATAAAAACAATTCCAAGGGGGAGTGAGAGAGAGTTGACATTGGGACGCGAAGCAAGAAGGTAGTGCTCTTGCTCGGATCAGTTTGTTTTACTGTGCTAACTTCAAGTGTTGGTTACTTTGATAATCATGAAGTGCCTTACTTGTGACAGTTAAGATTCAAGGCAACGTTATGACTCTCACATAGTTTTTTTTTTTTAATTCAAACATTCAAAATTATTAGGCTCTGTTTGCGAGTACTTGCCTACGAGAAAAAAAAAATTAAATTTTTGAAATCTTAGATGTGTCTGAGAAGTAGTATTTTCTGCGTTCGATCAGACAACCGAATTGTCTTCGTTAGATCGACCATGGGCACAGTCTTTCGCTCCATCGTGTAAATACTTATATATATTCATATCTACGTTTAATTTGAAGTGTTATATCTTTTTAGTGATTTGTAATATGTGTGTGAGACGCAGTGCATAAACCTTTCGTCCAACCAAGCGCAACAGCGGACTCATCAACGCACAAAATCATGGTGCAACTATAGTATTAGTGTTGTAAAGCAATGCAAGAGCCGGTCAACAGCCAGGCCGTTTATGACTGTAACCTAGAGACATCCAGACTCGGCAACAACGAAGGCATCTAAATCTTCGAGACTCGCAGACACCATCCCAAACACGAAGCTGCAGGTCCAGTGAGGGATTGGAGTATCAATTAGAGGACTTCTTCAATCAACCCGGCATACCATAAGGGAAGAGGTATGTCTACGTGGGATGCTACTCTTCAGGAACGCCCAAGGATGATGATGGCGGACTGCACGGAACTCTAGAAATATGTGCACAAACTTGAACAATCTCTTATAAAAAACGTAAAAGGCCTAAAGAAAGTTAAATTCAAAAAGGTTCAAAATTGATATATCTTATCGTCATCATATCATTAGTGTCAGTGCATCAATTGTACAGTGTCTATTTTCGTGTGCTGCTGAAATTAAATGATTTCACCAAGGAACCCTGTCGTCTTTCTTGGACTTCTTCATCAGGAGAACGTAAGGTATGTGCAAAAGATTGTTAAATGTATCATGTTTCTCTTTCAGCTGCTGGGAGTACGCGAAGCCCATAAGACATGAAAACCAGTAACTTTCATGTTGTGTGGGTAATCCGTTTGGAAATTCACCTGGAGTTAAAACTGCAGGAAGCCCTGAAAGCTAGAGTCTCCTGTTCACCAAAATTTAACTTATATTTTTTTGTTTGGCTAATCACTTTATCCTTTTTGTTTACTTTTAATTTTTTTTTGCTCTACCGAATCATTTGAATGTGAGAAGTATATAAATTTGGGCCTTCAGTCATCTCATTAATATTAATTAGTCATTATTATCTCCACCCTTACTCCTCATATTCATTCTCACCTACCCGCACTCTACAATACCTTTCTTCAACTAGTCTCCTTCGCTCTCTCCCTTTCTTTCATTTCACCATACCTTCTAGTACGTCCCTCATAATACAGTTCCTCCTCAACCAATGTCCCAAGCAGCTCCTCTTTCTCCTCTTAATTACATCTAAAATTCTTCTTTTCTTCCTTACTGCTACTATTTCTAACACCTTCTCGTTCGTTTTCCATTCAACCCAGCTAATTCTCTCCTTTTTTTTCTCCATGCTTACGTTTCGAAAGGCTCCATTTTTCATCACTTTTGCGTAATATACGTACATGTTTCTGCCCCATAGAGTACATATTGGAATCAGTAAAACAAAGTTTGTTTAATACAAAGATCATTAATCGTGGTTGAAAAGAAAAAATCTGACGCCTTTAGAATGTAAAAATAATTTTGCAATTCATTGTATTTCCGTAATCTGTTCCGTCTCGATTTTCTTTCATGCGTCTGAGGGGTAGCCTCCCCAGTTTGGGAACCAGTGGAGTTTTGGATCTGTTAAAAATATAAACAGATTACTAAACGTTGTGATTTATCTTATAAATAGTGAAGCGTGAGCATCTATTGAAGAAAAATAAGGGTCGTCGCCTATGTTGTACACTATCATCATACTTACACGAAGGTAAACTATGTTACATATAGAAACATACATTGTATTTCCGTTACTATTAGCGCATTATAGAATTTATTATCCCTTATATTATAACGACTCACCAAGGGTAGTCGTCAACCTGGTTCGATCGTTGATATATGAATTTCGAGTGGTAGCAATTGTTTGCATGTAAAAATACCTTTAATAATTATACATATTATTATTCTCACCTTTTCTATAAGAATTATAAAGTCGATGAACGGTACTAAATGGTTTATTAGTTGATACACTTTATAATATATTTTCGTTCAAACTGTCATGCACACAGACATGATGATTAGGTATCCATAAACAATTACATAGCAACTAATTACATAACACTATCTATATCTCTTACAGATATTAAAAACATTCTTCTTTTGTTAATATTAAATTAACATCCTATTAAGTATAGTGCACATGTATGAGCACTTTCTGCCCAAGGTACAGGTAATTATTAAACTATCAAAAGTATTTCGTTATATAAAATGTCGCCCGACAATTGGACTGAATATAAAAGTCATAAGCGAGCTTGGCTTTTATCTTCAAGAACCACTGGTCCGTTTACAATAATGGTCTTACATTACTTATGCCTTTCACATTTTGATCGCCCCTCGTATGTATCTTCATTTCATATATATATACATTTATAACAAATCTTTCATTTCATTAATACTTATTTTTAACAAAAAAGTTTCAACACAAATTAATATAATGAAAACAATTTTTGTGTTTAATCAATCATGAATTAAATTATAATCCTTCACGTTAATAAGAGAGAATTAAAATCATTGGAAACTTATCGTTGGTTAATGAAAATCAAAGAAAATAAAATTGACTAAAAACCAAAAATTAAACATAACCTACGTTCGAATGACCAAAAGGAAGAAAATAAATCTATTTTTACATAAACAGCAGACACCCTTTTGTTATTACTTTTTTTTCAGTCTTCTTCATTCCTATTTATTTGAGCAAGAATGTCAGGCGCAACTAACTCTTTCACTAGATGCATCCATTTTTCTTTTGTATACTGAGTAGGTTTCCAAACCTTTAACTCATCTATATTACGAAGTCCAATTGACGTACCCGTTTTAGCGTTCAACAATTCAAAAACTTTAGGATTTATTTCCTTAAAACATAAATAAGGACCTGAGAAAATGTCACAAAATTTATAAATCTTCTTTAACAACATATTACTTTGTGGATGTTGTTTAACAAAAACTAAGTCATTGACCTTGATCCGATATTTTCCTTCTTGCAAAGATTCTACTTGAGAATTACGTTTCAAAAATTTGTTATGTCTTCGGATTTTTACCATATTCACTAAACTGGAAGAATCTATAATTGTTGAATCTTCTAACTTGACATCAAAATGTTGTTCCACAGGAAAAATCAAATCAGAACCATTATGTACATTAGCAGGAGACACGCCTAAAGTATCTGATATAGAATGATTCAAAAGGTACGTGATTTGATTGACATGCTTGATCCATTCGGCATGTTTGTCTTTACAAAAGTGTCGAAACAACATACCAAAATTGCGATGTACATTTTCTACAACAGAGCTACTAGGATGGTACGGAGTTACAAAATGAATTTTAATGTTAGCCTTGTTCATGGCTTTGATGAACACATCACTTTTGAACTGTGAACCATTATCACATAATATGTGTTCGATAGGGCCACAATGTGGAATATATATATTCAAGATTTTATTTATGATAGCAGCGGAAGTTGCTCTACGCAGAGGATAAGCTACTACATAACGTGAAAAGATATCCATGGTTGTTAGTAAATAAGTTTCTCCAGTAGCTGCTCTTGGTAAAGGTCCATATAAATCGATTGACAGAAACGAATGTGGTCTTTCAGGCGTTATTGAGAGCATTGGTTTTTGTACAGCCTGGTAATTATGTTTAATTCGCATGCACTCAATACAGTCCTTGATATAATTTTTGATTTGAGTTCTCATTCCCTTCCAATAAAAGGATTTATTAATCAAGGCACATACTTTTAAATAACCAAAATGACCGAAATCGTCATGATAGGCCTTTAATATGCGTGTTGTTAGCGTAGGTGGAATACAAATTTTGTTTCTAGATTTGAATTTAAAATCTTTAATAAGTAGAATTCCGTTGGTCAATTTAAATCTGGAATTCCAATGTTTGTGACAATTACATTCCTCACTGCATGAAGATAAATGTTCCATAATTTGTTTATATTCATGATAATTCATTTGATGTTCTCGTAGATCTTCTATTGAAATGGTTGCTATTTCATCCTGTAAGATCTTAAATTCGTTGATGGACAAGATATGTTGTTCTTCTCCAGGAAACAGACGTGATAAGGTATCTACGGGTCCATTATCTACCCCTTTAATGTGTCGTACTTCGAAATCATAAGCTTGAAGATCTAACGACCAGCGAAGTAGTCTGTTATTATATCCCTGTACGCTGTTAAGGTATCGCAATGAATTATGATCGGTAAGTACTATGAAATGACATCCGCTAAGATATGGAGCAAATTTTTGTATCGCAAAACGTACAGCCAAAAGTTCGATTTCTGTCGTGGTGTATCCTTTTTCAGCTTTCTTTAAAGTA
Organism: Thermobia domestica; assembly: GCF_964235325.1. Lineage (NCBI taxonomy): Eukaryota > Metazoa > Arthropoda > Insecta > Zygentoma > Lepismatidae > Thermobia > Thermobia domestica. The sequence continues at coordinate 11,668,527 of NC_137470.1, read as the reverse complement.
CGGCTAGCGCAGTGAATAACAGCTGGTTCTTGAATAGTTGGATTAGGTTGCCAGAGTACTGCAGAGAATCCAAGTTGGGAACCGTCACACTGAACATAGAAAGGAACGTCATATCTGGGGTGATTCAAATGGATGTTTCGTTTTACGCACTCCTTCAACTTATTAAAACTGTGTTCTTGAATCGGACCCCATTGCCATTGTACTCCTTTCTTTATAATCATAAATAAAGGCTGGGCTATCTCAGCGAATCGTGGGATGGCTTTGCGAAACCAATTGAAGAGCCCTAATATTTGCCGTGTCTGTTTCACATTTAATGGGGCAGGCAGATCTTCTATGGCTTGTACTTTAGATTGACTGAATTGTAAACCAGAGGTATCAATTTGGTATCCAAGAAATTCTATGGAATTCTGCAGAAATTTCGATTTCTGTATATTGATAGTAAGGCCCGAACTTTCCAATCTGTCTAAAACTATATCTAAGTATTTCAAATATTCATGTGGATTTTTTCCCATTATTAAGATGTCATCAGCGTAAGTTATCACGTTGCTACGTAAGTCTTGACCCAAGACTTTATTCAAGCAGGATGCTAACGCCGCACTACCATTGATAAGCCCAAAGACTACACGGTTGTATTCGTATAAGTGACCTTCAAAACTAAATGCTGTGTACGGTTTCGAATCTTCATGTAGTTCGACCTGGTTATATGCCATTACTAGATCTAAATTTCCGAAGACTGCATTTCCTTGTAAAGAGGCTAGTATTTCTTCCACTGGAGGATACCTCACTTGTTCCAGATCAATGTGACAATTCGTGCGTCTCAAATCTAATACCACACGTAGAGAACCATTTTTCTTTGGAACAACATGTAATGGATTAAGATGCACGCTTCGTGAAGGCCTAATGATCCCATCTCTTAACATATCTGTAATTTGCTGACGTACATTTTCCCTGTATCTATATGGAATTATATAAGGCTTGGTTACTATGGGTTTGTCTGTTTTAACTTTAAAAGAATAAACAAAATCCTTGCAACGCCCAGGACGTTCTGAAAATACATTTTTATGTTTATATAGGATATTCTTAAAGTTAGCTTTTACTGTATTATCTGTAAAATCAAGATTGCTTTCGAGTGATTTAACACGTTCAGAAAACAATACATCGTCTTTTAAATCCGCCAAATTTTGTGTGTCTCTCGTTCGTTGATCATTTAATTTACCACTTTCTGAACTAACAGAAACCTTATTCACTGCATGAGGAATATTATTATATTGACAAGCAATATTATCTAATTTTGGAAGCAGTTTCTGAACGATTTCCTGAGGTATACCAGGTATAGTCAACGTTTGGTTTTTAAAATCAAGCATGACACGTAATTGAGATAATAAATCTAAACCCATAATTAATTTCTCGTTCAGTTCCTTTATTACCAGAATAGGGATTGATATTTCAAAATCTTGAATAGTTATGGTCACACGAGTAATTCCAGCTACTCTCTTTTTATGTTTACCGGTAAAATCAACTATAATAAGGTTCTCAGCCTTTTGTAGCTTAGGATTCGAATAATTACTAGTAATTGCTTTCCACAATGAATACGATAATAGAGAGGCATTTGCTCCTGTATCAAGTAAAGCTTCAGTACTTAACCCATTGACTTTAATAGGTATTTTAGCTGTACTATATGATTTTAAAAATACAAAATTTTCTTCAATATTAAAACCATCATTGACAGTATCATCTTCGAACCAACAACGATTTACAACAGGTATAAATTGGTACTGACATCTATTAATTGCTATTTCCGAATAATTATTTACAGAGACGTCATGTGAAAGATCATTTTCATCATTAACATGAACATATAAATTGGAAGATAAATGTTCATAAGAATTATCGCTTAAATTTGTAGATAAATGTTCATGAGAATTTACAGCTGATATGGGTTTAACCCCTACCACATCAGCCGCAATTAGTTTAAATTCATACTCGTGTATGGTTCCAATAAAGTACACTGTATAGCACAATCATGATTATGTCCCGTATTACTGTTCTGTACAGGAATTACTTCGATACCTGGATCTTGATGTGAAGTGCCATCTCTTGTTCTCCAATTACGTCTATCCACTTAGTTTGTTGTATTCCTGGAATTTCGCCATACATTCCGTCTATTTTTAAACCTGTTTTGATTATATGATCTAACATAAGGATTGCTACGATTAATTAGGTTAGGCGTATTCCCTACGTAACTTTGCCTATTTTGCTTGTTTTGATTGCTAGAATTTACTCGGCTTAGGTTGTGTTCCGTATCGTTCACACTTCTGATATTTAGATTCCGAACAGGTACAAAATGATCTGAATTATTCTTATTTTTACCTACTCCTGCTTGTTGACTCATAGCATGGTATTGAGTTTCATAGCATTGGACAAGCATTAATAAATGGTTGAAACTCATACACTGTGTAGAAAACAAGATCTGTTGTAACTTAAATGGGAGCAAATTTCGAATCGATGCTATTATTCTAGATTCCGATTGCAAGGGATTAACGACTTTTAATTCGTTGTATGTATTTACAACAAATTCAACAACAGATTTGTGCAAACGAGGATTGAAATGTTGATTTCTAATGGTGGCATCTCGATTTGCAAGCAAAAAGTCATTTTCATAATTCGCAATTAGCGCTGCTTTGAATTCCTCATAAGTATTGATGTGATCACGTACGGCTTTAAACCATAAAGAACATGGTGGGAGTAATACATGAGGGATTAATTTCATATATTGTGATCTATCTATACACATTATATTGCATTCGTCCTGAAATTTTTCCAGGAAAGAAGTAGCGTTCTCATTACATTTACCACTGAATTTACTCATAGCCCGTATTTCACTCATCTTAACGCTTAACTTTACCTTCCTTTTATCATTCCATGTACTTATTGGGTGACAATTCCTATCCATGACGTGATGTGTCGTTGCACCATCCCTTTTCCGCCCATCTGTCCTCTTCGGATGAATTTCTTCCAAAATAATATCCTCATCAGACACGGGTGAAGGCGAAGTCATCTCTGGTGAGTGGGGAAAATCCAAGCGATCACTACCCATATTATTGTGGTATGTGTTGTCCTTAACCTGTAGCGTTCTAATTTCTTCCTGTAGAGTAGCTATCAATTGCGTATTTGCACGTATGTTGTTAGAATTATTGATGACCTGAATCTTTTGCTGTTGAACAGAAGATTCTATTACTTCTAAATCGTTTTTTACATCACTGATTTCTTGGATTTGGTGGTTGTGCTTATCCTGACAATCCTCAGATATCCTTTTTAACTTTTCCTCGAACTGCGAGGTGATGTGATTCATCGCCTGGACAATTGACTGTTTCGTTTCATCTGACTTCTGTTCCATTCGTCTACTTAATTCCTCGTATTGCTTGTTGGATTCTTCAGACTTTTGTTCTATCTTCTGTTCTATCGTCTGCTTCAATTCCTCGTATTGCTTATTGGATTCTTCTGACTTCTGTTCTATCTTCTGTTCTATCGTCTGCTTCAATTCCTCGTATTGCTTATTGGATTCTTCAGACTTATGTTCTATCGTCTGCTTTAATTCGACCAAATTTTGTTTCATGGCTTCAAAATCGTCCTTTCGACATTGTTCTTGCCGCTGTAAGGCTAGCAAGATTCGTTCTTCGAATGTCATTCCTGGTGCTACACTATGTTCACCGTTACCACCATCATTGGATTCATTTCCTATTGCCTCACCGTTCATTTTTCTTATAATTATTTTACCACTTCTCAGTCTTGTGAAATTTGTATTCATTAACTTTATTACAAAAGTAAATTCACCCTTACTTTGCTTCGGGATATGAATTTACAGCAATTCCCGGGTTCCGGCACCAAAATTTTTATAACGACTCACCAAGGGTAGTCGTCAACCTGGTTCGATCGTTGATATATGAATTTCGAGTGGTAGCAATTGTTTGCATGTAAAAATACCTTTAATAATTATACATATTATTATTCTCACCTTTTCTATAAGAATTATAAAGTCGATGAACGGTACTAAATGGTTTATTAGTTGATACACTTTATAATATATTTTCGTTCAAACTGTCATGCACACAGACATGATGATTAGGTATCCATAAACAATTACATAGCAACTAATTACATAACACTATCTATATCTCTTACAGATATTAAAAACATTCTTCTTTTGTTAATATTAAATTAACATCCTATTAAGTATAGTGCACATGTATGAGCACTTTCTGCCCAAGGTACAGGTAATTATTAAACTATCAAAAGTATTTCGTTATAATATTCAGAGTATAATTTGCCTGTGAAAAGCATAAGATTTGTTAAAAGCAAGGCTTGCAAGACTCTTGCAAGCAAGACAAGACCAAGACTGAGTGTGCAAGACCAAGACCAAGATCAAGACTGAATGTGCAAGACCAAGACCAATACCACCCAGGTCTTGGTCTTGTATTTGCTCATCACTAGTAACTGGCTTTGTAGAAAGCGTACCGAATCAAGTTCCTGAACATGGAAGCGCTGAACTGACAGACCGTGAACGACTGCAATGCAAGGAATCGGTCACTGTGCCATGTGTTCACATCACTCATAACTCCAGTGTGTCAGTTACTTAGCGGATGAATGACTTGTACTGCACCTCCATTGGTGGAATATTCCTTTACATCCTCCAGGAATCAGTCTCTTCTTGTAATAAACATCTACTGGTTTAAGATCCTTTTTATATCCTCTTTTTTTTCGTTTTGTAACTGCTATAGATATTCCAGTCAAACTTTTGGGATCACCCTGGGATATTCAAACTACTGTGACGCGTCTTCCACAGCGTCACACCATATTTAGGTTAGCAGAAAGAAGTGTCAAGGAAATGCCTAGACGTTGTATTCCTTATGGATTCCTATGTTAACTTTACAGATCCATAACTCCCGAACCCATTTCTGACTGTCACTGGGAATCCATATGAATCTTAATTAGGGCTGGCTCCTGCAGGATATGTGTCGCATTGCGCCGTTCGGGATTGGAAGGAGTGAAGTGTTACTTGTGAGAAATTTTATGCAGGGTAAGTTCCATCTATAAAAATAATTCAATCCCTGTGCTACAAAAGATAGAGCGACAAGTCATCAGCATATAGTAAGGATGCTGCTAGAAGCCAATTGGCATCGAGTAATAGATAATATGTTGCACAAAAACAACGTAAATTTCGTAAGTTTGATTGGAGTTTGTCACCAAGCCCTTTACAGTATAATCACTATCGTATTTGGAACTATGGATCATCGGTTCAACATAGAATATATTCGCAGAGATCGAGTTCAGAACTATGCGCTAGATACAGCTACTCGAATATTCATGTTTATTCTAAGTGGTGTATAAATCAAACAATCATATTTTCTAAAGGTAAATTTTATTTACAAGTTTAAAGTATACAAATTTTAAATGAAAGTACCAAGGGAACATACAGACTTGTTTTAACATTGGAAATACATTGATACAACACTGAATATGCGCAGATATAGATATTTTAAAATTGAGGTGAACTTATACTAAATCTAATTCGTAAAGTCCTAATCGTTTATGGAAAAGGATTTCATTGTAAATAACATCAATGCTACACAATCAAATTTACCAAAACATTTTTTGCTTCCTTCCTTCTTCCTGTGAACTGAAGAACTGCTAATACAAATAATCAGTTACTAATGTGTTATTTCCACCGTAAACTTGTTAGAACAGGTTTGCCTCAGCACCTGCTTTGAATCATGTTTGCGTTAGCACACAAACTGGATTTTATACGTTTGATAACAGTGATAACAATTGATAACGATGGTAGCGATTGATTTGAAGAAAGGGTGGGGGAAATTAGTGTATATTTCGATTCGATCTTTTAGTAGAGTTGGAAATAGTAAAGAAAGACAGTGATTCAATACGAAGAAGATTTGGAAAGTTGGAAACAAACAACAGGAGCTTGTAATAAAAAGATTCCAGATAAGCTGAAAAGAAGAATGCACAAGACTGTAGCGAAACGAGCAATGTTGTGTCATAAGTCAGTACACCACAATGGGACATTTTTTTTAATAGAATGGGGGCCAAATAAATGAGAATGCTATAATGTGCTAAAGCACCAAGACGGATAGAATCAGCAATAAGCAAACACAAAGAACTATCATAAAACCATCAGACTTAAAGGACAAGATACAGAAGAGGCAACTGAGATAGTTTAGTTATGCTTATGGGAAAGTACCAGAAAAATAATGATTGAAATCACTGGGAGGCAAAGGCAATAAAGACCTAGGGAAAGATGGAGAAAGGTGGTCGACAGAAGAACATGGATGTAGTAGAATCTTCTGGAAGACTAACTGATCTGGAGGAAGTAGTTGAAAGCAGCGACTCGATATGAAGTATAAAGAATGCTAACAAAGGAAGGATGAATTGCGTAGAAGAAAACAACATGAGACAAAACGATAATTAGGCAACTTGCACCTTCATAACTAACTTTGTCTGTATTCTCAATGTGGATAAAACGAGATGATGATATAAGTTAATGGGATGACAAAACAAATCAATGCTAATCAACTTACTACACAGTACACATGTTTTCCAACTCAATTATTCATAATTCTAAGGTAAGTTGGAACGTCAAATTCTATTTACTAACTAAATTATGCAGCACCAAATAGAGCTTTCTTGAGGAGTCTTAATCTTCACAAATTAAGTTCACACCTCCAATTGTAATTTTAAAAAAGATGGAATTTACTGTCCTAAGGGAAGTAAACAAAATTGGAGTCCAAAGTATTAACTCAATAGCAGGGTAAATAATTGTATATTTCTGTATTCATTATATACAAACTATTTTTCCATGATTAACTTAAGAACTTTTGTATGTGTATATACTTAGTCCAATCATTCATAAAATGTAATAGAAAAAAGCCCAGCGTTTCCTCACACAGATAGTCACTGCAACATATGATAAAGGTATTTTTAGTCGTAGTAGACTTGTCTAAAACTAGTAACACATGGCACTAGAAACAAGTAAGAAAACTAGAAAATAATCTGCAATGGAAATAACACACATCTCTCAAATGTAGATAGATCCAGAAAAACAAAATTAGGCATGGTAGAAGAGTTGCCTTTAGAAAACCACCAAGATTTTGATCTTATCTTATACAGTATTAATACATATTAGGAAAATAACAAAATTGCAATGTAACTGACTTCGTCCTACATTAATCCTTTGAAAACAATATATTGGTTACTCAAGTTTGCTCAATGAATGAATTTTGTACGTAAAAGCATAGGTTTGCTATAAGTTTATACAATATGACTGAATTGTTAATCATATCTTATTCAAATCTGGTTTAAACTAGAAAAAAAAACATCTGTGGTTCAAATTTGTTGTGACTTAAAGTCCCCAAATTTTCCCATGAAGTCCTAGAACTTTTATGGTACGGGAACAGTGTTTTGTACAGATCATTTTTGAATATACTGATAACCGTATAATCAGTTTTTAATTTTGCAATATTTTGTTCTTCAGGATAAGATGACCACATTCTACAACTTTCATCCTTTCCCTATCTGTTGTAATATTCACCGTTCTTTTCATGATTTTTTCCCTCATTAACGCTATTATCTGCTGAATATTTGCGATAGATGTACTTCCATTTTTAAGATCTCACGTTCTAAAGGAATGTTATTCTTGTGGAACATTCCAGTTTTCTATAATTCATGGACCGAATTTGGTTCATGGAAACTTCTTATCATACCTGGAGAGTTGGGGAGCCTCTACATTGATAACAACTATTAAGTCTCTAAATAGACAACAGTTGGCAAGGCTCTTCGTTGATAACATATAACAAGTCTCTAAATACACAACAGTTGGCAAGCCTCTAACATTGATAACAGGTAGCAAGTCTCTAAATAGACAACAGTTGGCAAGCCTCTAAACATATAATAGTTGGCAAGGCTCTTCGTTGATAACAGTAAGCAAGCCTTTAAACAGATAACAGTTGGCAAGCCTCTAACATTGATAACAGATAGCAAGTCTCTAAATAGACAAAAGTTGGCAAGCCTCTAAACAGATAACAGTTTGCAAGCTTGTACACAGATTACACGACTTTACAAATTGGATTTAATACATATCAGCTGAAGAAGCGTTGTATTAATGTTTGATCACCTACTGATCAAATGTTTCAAATCTAATGTTGAACATTCATTATTGAACGACTGGAAAAAGTTTTAAGACAAACATATGCTTTACAGAGGTACTTTCTTTTTACAAAAATTTACAATATAAATCATTTTACAGAACATTAATTACAATGGAAGACATTTGATCACAGTCTCTCTCTTACTTACACACAAAAGAATTATATTTACAAAAGAGTGATATACCCATTAAAAATCTCACATTCATTTGGATAATATCTATTCCAACATATTAATTTCAGACACATAACTTTCCACATCAATTAAATTTTAATACTGTATCCATGTTAAATAGCAACAAATGAACACAGTTTATTAGCATCAAAATATATGGTACACCTATAAATTGTTCGAAGTTTTACTTACATATAACCTTGTAGAGAACTGGCTTTTCCCTACTTGCAATAAGATTAAATACTATAATCGATTAAAACATTAATGACTTAGTTTCACAGGATCGGCAATGTCTGTATCACGTAACATAAATGTAATAATGCTTTGTTTGTGGTTTAATTAGTTTTATTTTAATTTATACAGTAATATCATTTAATTCATATAATGTGCTTATAGATTTTGAGCGGCAAACATTTAAGCGTGGGACACTCAATGAATTCGGACTGAATGTTCAGTACATTAAGTTTTTTCCAGCGTTTGTCGCCAGGTATAAGGTAAGGAACTGTCGATGTATGGTCCAGTAGAGCTTTCCAATTTCAAGTGTGCCTCTGCTGGCGCTGCTGTCCATGTGTGTTTTCCTGTACCTCCCCCGAAAGAGGACAGACAATTTTCTGTGACCGAGATCCTCCAATACCTGGATGCGGACAGGGTTGTCACATTGAATTATTTCACGGGCTTTGCTGTGTACTGTCTTGTTAGCCAATCCTCCCTAAGAGGACAATCGGATGGGGTCAAAGTGTGTTTCAGATATTTTCCGAGGGCACACTTGAAGCAGAAAGGCTCTAATATGCTGAAATCTTGCATCTTTTGTATATGACTACATATCTGAGAGAAATTTTCTTTCTAGTCATGGACAACCATATATCCTGTTACCTTTGACATTATGATTTCAGTTGTTTACGACCTCTAGTTTAGTGCCCGATCCCACTACACGTCACGTTGATTGGCTATGAGAAGAAACAGACCAATAGTTCTCCGTATGTCAAAATTCTCAGACAGTAAAAGTTTATAACATATAATGTGACCAACGTCTATAATCTTGCAATCTTATGTACTTTGTAAAGAGTATCAAATATTACCAATGATTTGTAGTGTTGATAATATTACTGAGTGTCATAAACTCCAATATCAACACCGCTGTTTGGTTGGCCTTGAACCATAGAGAACTGTTTTTTTGTACACAGCTCATAACCAAGAAACTTCTTTAAGATTTCATATTTTACTGGTTTCTTCTACTTCAAAAAGAAAGAAAAAACACTGACGAACAGTCCCTGATCACAGTTGTCGGCAGTGGCGTGGATAAGAAAGTGCAGAACAGCGCATGGTGTTCAGAAAATGCCTAATCCACGTATATTAAGAATCAAATCTCGAGACTATTACATTCTTCATCTGTGGGAAATAAGTTTGGATTCGACCTCATTTCGGTACTGGAAAACTAATACGAAAATGCAATAACTGGTCCGCGGTGTATAATGCACTTGATAATTATTTATTTGTTTTAATTTTAAGATATATACAGGGTGTAACAATAAACACTCCCACATTTTAAAAGCTAAAAAAACAAAAGTATTGCAAGTAGAAAGTTATTCATTGAAGAGTAAAAAAATGGTATTGAAAACGGTTTGTAATTGCTGCAGGTCTTCTTTGATTTTTTTTGGTACTCTCTCTAGGAAGCCCAACAACTGCAGCATGCCTTCTTGCAGAACCTTTCAAGAACCGCAAAACGGATTGCTTCAAATTCTCAATATTTTCGGGTGTACGAGAACTTTCAAGTTGGCCAGATGATTTTTGTTCAATGCTGAACTTGTTGTTCCAAAATTCTCGACCCACTGCAAGATAGTGTTTGGATCAAGAACATTTTTCTCACGTGGAACTGCAAACTTTAAGCAAAAAGCTGTTTGCACAATAATTACAGAACTGCTTCTTTTGAAAAACATTATAATTGCGTACGAGCGACGAGCTCCTGACCAAATCATATTGACTACTGAGAACGGTAGGGGAGTGGTAAGTGAAAACGACGACCCCCAGTCACCTCGTTCCTCCGCTGACAGAACTAGAACCGATTGGGCACTATTGAAGATACTTGTTCTCTCAATTTTTATGTCAATACCCAGCAGAGTAGAGTAATTCAAATCAAGAACAAAATAATTACGAACTGTTTCCAAAACCATTTTTTAAAATTTTTAAATAAACAACTTTCTACCTGCGATACTTTTTGTTTTATTATTAGAGACTGAATGTTAGGCAAAATACCTATTCTTTAATGTTAAAGATATTAAAAATAACGTTTTAAAGTTTATATGGGGGTTTATAGTTTCAATTTAAGCCAATTTTATTTTGCCTATTTCGTCCATTCCTGCCTAAATAATTGCTTTAGCGACTAATTTTGCCTGTTCTATGCATTTTCTTCAAAATAAGACTTTGTTGGTGATAGTTCAAGAAAGGATTCTGCCTCTCCCGAGAAATGTAAGTGTTGTTTGTAGCAATAAGATTACTAATAAAACTCCAACTGACCAAAGCAGTATAGATATTTTAAGATTATATACTGTTTTGGTCAGTTGGAGTTTTATTAATAATCTTGAATTTTGCAAAGCTACAATGAATAATTTACAAGCAATAAGATGTTGTAAAACATTGGACTGCCTGTACTGACAAAGTGCTGTTAAATTTTGGACTGTTGTGTACTGATAAATGTATAAAATTTGGACTGTTGTGTGTAGTGATAAAGCGCTGTAGCAAATGTATTTACCAATTATACACGGAATACATGTCAAGCTTAGTTTTATATATATAGTAAAAGACGATATTAACAAACAAAGAAGCTTAAGAATATTAGAAGATATTAGATGTTTCTATATTCTTTGAACATTATCTATGACTTGAATTTATTTTTTAATTGTATTGAGTAGTTATTTTAATTATTTCGAGTTGCTTGTTAGTGCCTTCTTTACTGCCTATTTTTTAAATTTTAAGTGCCTATTTGCCTGCCTATTTTCCCGGTTTTTAATGCCTAAACATCCGGTCTCTATTTATCATCCATTAAAATGTTAGAGTTTTAATTAGATCACCCTGTATAAGGTAGGGAACTAGACTTGATTTGAACGTTCATGATTTAAGTTAGCTACCCGCGTTTAGCAGTGAACAAATTGTCACTTTCGTATTTCTTTTGATTAAAAAATAGTTTTCTTATAATATGTAATGTAATGTAAATACACTTTAAAACGAACAAAACATAATTAAAGACAGAATTACAATATCCACAAACAAGACAATTTACAAATTCACTTGGCACAAGTTCTAAAATTGTTTTAATACTTATATTTCAAATCACTGTTTTGTGTACCAAAAATATTTGAGACAGAATTTATTTTCATTTTTAAACATAAATTAGAAATCTGTAATTTTTAAAATCTCACATAGACTTAAACAACTATGTAATACTATCAGAATTTTCAATACTTTTTCAATTACGGAATGTTCTAAAATCTTTTAAACAAGCATGTTTACTGAACATTATACTTGCTATAATGTATTCTGTGGTCATACATACTAGAGTGTGGATATAATATTCATGAATATAAATTAATAGGATGTACGTAGTTGAAAAGTTACATTTGGGAAACTTCACTTTATATACTATTTTAGACATCTTATTATCATAGAATCTTACTAAAGACCGTATGTGAAAAATTTAGTTATTTTTCTTCATTACTAACATTCAACCTTTATATGTGTCTCGTCATGACTTTTCGAATACAACAAGCACTGACCCTCACTTCCAAACTGACCACCCTTGTTCATCCCTTTTGTCCTACAACCAGAGGTATGAGTGTCAACCGCACCACTGTTTTGAGGTCGACAGTCTATGATAAGGACACCTAGTTGGTGCTCAGTCAATAACCATGCATATCCAATCCATACGTATGTAGTGATATAGTCATACCCCATGAAGTAAATTAGATCTCCATCGGAAATACTATCCCTTTATCAAAAACCATAGTCATAGACTTTTTCATGAACTTTCCCTGATGAAATTATCTTTAAAAAGTTTTTTCTTACTAAATATTACTTGTATCTTGTAATATTTTGCAAAGTTGTAATATTTTTCTTTGATTACTTATGGATTATAGAACAATATAGTTACTAATGTCAGGGATGTAGCTTTTGAATGAACAATACAAAGGGATTTGTAGTAATAATAAACATCAGTGCTAGCGTAAATTCAGGAAAGAGACCACGTGAGGAGAGATACCGCATTCTTTGAAACTGCTAGTAAAAGTGGAGGTAAGTGAGATCCCACAGTAAGAACACACAGTGTTAGTCTGCTATTATTTTTGTGAGAAATATCTCACGGTTTCACAAGATTTATGTTTGTTTTAATAAAATAAATTTTGTAACTTACTTGCGTTCGTATCTTCTCTAGTTCTGAATGACTTGTTGGAAATCGGAGAAAAATTTTTTGGCTCTTTATACCTGGCTTATGGCTCCTCTCGATGAGTGTTTCTTACAGGCATTTTCCGGCAGTTTTTAGCCCCTTTCTGGAGTTGACCAACTACATCTTTGGAAATAAAATAAGTCGCAATTGCATGTCACTTTTGTGGAGGATACGTCATTTAGCAAATAATGTCTCAGTTTTGCCCCCTCACGTTTTAATTGCTCCCCCACACAAACTTTTCTGAAAGAATGCCAGCTTTCCAGGTCTCATTCACTGTTACACGATTAAAGTGTTTCGGTAATTTAGCGTTACAAATGGGTATCTTTACACTCATGTGATGTCTGGCCTTGTAAATTGTATCATCTCTCACTGTTAGGGATAGCCACCAAAGCAAGGATTTATTTATAAGGGTTTCAGAATTATGCACAATACATCTACTTTCTGCTTTTACTAAGTAATTCCTAACATCACTAGTTTTCTAATACTGGACATTTGTATTTAGAAACACGTTCAGTCTTCCAAAACAAATCGACTTCTATCCAAAAATTATTGCATCTCCCACATTCACTCAATGCAGAAAATGAAAGAATTAGTCCTCATAGTTAGGACCTTGAGGATAATAATCCTTAGTAATACAGCTATGGCACAAATACGATTAAAGTTCTGAAAAAGTTCTTTGCTATCTCTACACAGAAAAATAATTATGAAACTTTAATGGAATTTACAGAACTCGATTTTACTTTTCGTTTTCTACGGAATTCGAGAATTTCAATTGTGTAGTACCCTGTCATACCACATATAAGGAAACTTAATACTACCCACAGCTTTGCATTTAAGCATAGAGCATAGCTGTAGGCATATGCTATAATAAAACCAATAGATTCCCACAGTCTGTAGTTACTGAAGGCCGCTTCTTCATTTCCGGAGAACATGACTCCATAAAATGCTAGAAAAAAGGAAATACATTATTAGAATTATTCTTACAGTATAATGAAATTTTTGTGTATAAAACACGAGACACGTCATAAAAGTAAATGTACACTTATTTAAAAATAAGATCATTTCAGCAAAGTACTGATTTTTCCGCATGTGAAGAATACATTGAAACTATCAAACTATGCAATTTTATTGAGATAGATTGCATAGTTTGATAGATTTGATCTTTGAAGATTGCAAAGTAATAAAACAGACCCGTTCTGTCCTCTTTAAGTTTCCTCATCTCTACTATAAAACCCTTTCAAGGAGCTCGTTCGAACATCATCTTGGTTAGTGCCCACGGAGCTCAATTTGAAGCCCTGTCATCGGAAAGAAGTGTGTCAAACTAATGTGAAATGGTGCGTTCATTTGGCATTCCTGGCTAAAATGCACTGTCAGGGCCGGCCGTAGGCAATTCGCCGCCTCGTGCAATGGTATCATTTGCCGCCCCTCCCTTTCTCCAGAAAGTACAAATCTTAAAAGCCTCGATTTTAAGAATGCTAGCCGCATCATGAACAACGAAGAAGGAACAATCCAATGAATTTTCAATGTCAAAATCTGAAAAGAAACGGCACGGATGAAGCACGGTATGGGAACGGCACACTATGTGTGAACTAACCTTAAGGGTCAAACGTAACAGCCTAAACTGGCAACTTTGCTTTTTCATTTAAACATAGCGTGTTTTACCAATGTGGAACCCAAATTGCTTTTGAGTTTGAAACAAAATCCACCATTTTAGATTGAAGATCATGTAATTCACACTACTTTTCTCTTTCCATTTTTTCGTATCTTTTCTGATCACAGATTAGGGCTGTAGCTCAGAACTTTTCATACATCATCTGTTTTATTTAACTCTCTGTACTCCACTACAATTATTTCCAAAAAACCGCTGTACGATGTAGAGTCCCGCTTCTTTCATTAAAAGAGACGATAAGGATAGATAGCTAGAGCAGAAGAAGGTAGGGACAAGAGAGGAATGGAATAAAACAGTATTGCCCACCCAACACAAGTACATACTGATCATGTGTAAAGAATGTTCCTCGAGGTACATTGGAATGTACATGATAGGTACGTGAATAGAGCAATCATGTGAAATACACATGTAAGGAATAAGGTTACTTCCGCCCAAAAGTACGTGCATGACACATACCGAGGAATGTATCTATTATGTGTATATCACGTACCGTGTATGTACTTGACACATTTACTTGGCATTGGCATGTGCCAGGAATGTACTAGGCATGTCAGTAATGTTCCTTAGGGCAGTGCTATGCAACTGGGGGTGCGAGTACTTAAATACTAAAACCTTAACGCTTCATTTTTACGTTCGAATTTAGAAGCTTGTACTTTTAAAAAAACCCAAGCAACTAACTCTGAAAATATATGCCCTCCTCCGGCATCTGTGTGGCAATGTAACTATCTATTAAAATACTACAGTAACATTTACGAGCGACCGAGCTCTAACCTATAATCTTAGCATTCAAACCTTTGATTTACGGTTATTTGTGATTTCACGTGTATAACAAAGACAAATATTTTTAAAAGAGTGTAGTTTAAATAAATTACTGAAATAAATATTTTTCACAAAGTTTATCCTTTTAAATTATTGTTCAAAGGCCTTTGCCTTTAGTAAGCCTTCTCCGAAATACATGCAAATGAATTGTGCTGCCATCTTTGGAGCTCTTTTAAAATACACATATATGTTTCTCGACAATGAGATCTCAGAAACTACAGGCTCTAGAAAGATGACGTTTTCACTGATCGATTGCAAATTTCATGTAGATTGTCCAGTTCTAATTGAATATTTAAAAAACATGGGCACTATTTCTTTAGTACATTTTTACGGGTACATTGGAAGTGTTGAACTTTCAAAAAAATAAAATAAAACATCACATCCTAATCATTACACATTCCAACACCACACTGTTGTATATAGCGGTTGTATATGTCTCCGGCATTTGTTTCATAGCCAAATAATAATGGAAAAGGAAGGATAACCATTTCTCCAGTCTAAGATGAACTTTTTTGGGGAGTGTTTTTCCCAATAAGCACCATATATAACTGACAATATATTAATTTTGTATGTATATTACAATGTGGCTAAACTCAGAAAGTGGCTATAGAAGTGAAAAGCATATGGCTAAAAAGCCACTATTGGCTCTTTGGAAATTATGTGACTAACGACGTTCTCAAAATGGCCAGATCTCGTCACAAAGTGGCTAAATTGGCAACCCTAGTCGCAATACGAAGCAACTTACGCACAACCATGCCATGGTACATGGGGTATGTGCCATTCACATTCCTCACATTCCAGTGAAGCATGTAAAAGTACCTTGCAAGTGTCAGAAATTCCTCGAAAGGCACGTACCTAGCGACACGTGCTATGCATATGAAATGTACATGTTTCAAGTACCAGGTACGTAAACGGTACATATGGAACTTAAATGGCACGTTCCTAGAATGTACCTGGTTGGGTGGGTGGCAGTAGTCATGGATACACGAGTAGCGTACCTACAATACTATCGACCACGCCATCAATGTTACTTGCCTATCAAAAGTACATCTTCCGCCTTCTTCCTCTCTCCGCATGGTTTACTAAGAATAGGAGCATCATACTGCGACGTCACAGAGCATGTATTTGGTAATGACTGCTTTACTATCTTACAGATATTCTACCAAACACACTAATGTATGACCTTTTATGACTGACTAGTATCTATTACCCGCTTCGCTGGGTTAAAATTAGAAAAAATAGTGATATGTTCCGTTAGTCAACTAACATCGGTCATTTTAGTTCATTTATATATATCACTCCCCTAAGTTGCATCATTAAGTGAAATGACCAAAAACATCCCCGGCCTTAACCTCATCTATGTTGAAAATTTTGATCGAGATTTTTCAAAGGTAATTAAGTCACAAACATAGTCACTTTCATTTTTATTTACATAGATAGATTTAATCATTCAACCCACTAACAGATTTTAAATACTTACAATTTATTTGTGTCTGCCAAACGGCATCTGCAACTCCCCACAGTCCTGCGATAACAAAGAAAATCACTGGTTCCGTTGGAGTAGGACGCCAACAAAACATGGTGATGATCATTGCCAAATTGATGCAGGCGCTGAATGTAAAAACTGGTACGCGTCCGACGTATTTCACCACTGGACTCAAAGACACGGAGAAAATGGCGTTCGTCACACCGAAACATATCATTACGTATCCCACGTTGCGTACACCATAACCACAGGTTACAAAAGCCTGAAACAGAAAACAAATGTTAGACACAGGAAGTAACAGCTGATGAGAGGATTTCAAAGTTCGAATGTGTAAGACTGCAAAGGAAACGCTAAAATATTGTGAAAAGAGGAAGACATAGCCATGGATTGCAGAATAAATGGTGGAAAAAAGTGTATTTTTTACATTTTGAAACACATTAAAACCGGAAGTATATATATATATATATATATCACTTCTCTCTTGAATAGACAGATAAAGTCGAACCTGAAACATGTTCTTGGGACACTGAATCCATTTCCCCTTTCTCTTACCATTCTTACTCAATGGGAATCAATAATAAAACCAGAAGTCGGAGATCTATCACCCTTGGTTTCAGTAGAGAGATAAGGTTGGAAATGAAATTTGTTCTCGGGACACTGAATCAATATCACAATCAATGTATTCCTATCTCTTAACATTCTTGCTCAAGGTAATCAATAATAAAACCAGAAGTAGGAGGTATATCACTGTTTCAGTACGGAGATAAGGTGAGAAATGAAACTTGATTTCGGGACGCTGAATTTATATCACAAACCATTTTCCCTATCTCTTACTATTCTTGCTCAATGGCAATCAATAGTCAAAAACAGAAGTAGATATATCACTGTTTCAGTACGGAGATAAGGTGAGAAATGAAACTTGTTTTCGGGACGCTGAACCCATATCACAAACCATTTCCCCTTTCTCTTACCATTCTTGCTCAATGGGAATCAATAATAAAACCAGAAGTCGGAGATCTATCACCCTTGGTTTCAGTAGAGAGATAAGGTTGGAAATGAAATTTGTTCTCGGGACACTGAATCAATATCACAAACAATGTATTCCTATCTCTTAACATTCTTGCTCAAGGTAATCAATAATAAAACCAGAAGTAGGAGGTATATCACTGTTTCAGTACGGAGATAAGGTGAGAAATGAAACTTGATTTCGGGACGCTGAATCTATTCCCTATCTCTTACTATTCTTGCTCAATATCAATCAATAGTCAAAAACAGAAGTAGATATATCACTGTTCGAGCACGGAGATAAGGTGAGAAATGAAACTTGTTTTCGGGACGCTGAATCCATATCACAAACCATTTCTCCTTATCTCTTACCGTTCTTTCTCAGGCAATCAGTAATGAAGGCAACATTAGGTACACCTTGTCTCAAAAAGGTTGAGCGCATTCTTTATTGGTGTTTTGAGGCAAAAAATTTCTAAGTCCAGCTTCGGGTATCTTCGGGAAAAAGTAAGCCAGGTTCGAACCTCCAAGCCAGCCTTTGCAATCGGGAAAAAGTTTGCAGATGTGTTTTTCTTCTTTTAAATATAATAGGACTTGTTACCAAGTGTTTAAAAAAGCAACATTGATTGAAATACTTAATGATACAATATTTCGAAACTTTTTTTTTTTAATGTCAGCACATGCTTGTTTGTCATTTAGCTCTCCATACGTAATGGAACATTTAAATACGTTAAAGAATCTTTCCATATGTAAAAGAATGCTCAAAGTTAAGAAATAGAATATAATTATCGCCTGAGTACTAAAATAAAAGTCAAAGTAGAATAGAAACAGCGTTTGTAATGGATATGAATGTCATAATTATCTTGAGATCCGTTATACATCGCTAGAAGCATAGTTCTAGAAGTCCTTGTGCTAGCTCATTGGTAAGCTGTCGGATTTTAAATCATAAGGTTGTGAGTTCAAATCTCGTCTAGGTTAATCCTTCTTTCAAAATTATATTTTCCGCAATGCATGAAAAATTATATAAAATAATTACATTAGAATACATAAGTTGTGTATATATAACATAATCATTGCAGAACATAGTAATTATTATGTTTAAAATATAACATCTGAGATAATTTTCACAGTAGGTCGGTATTATATATGAGGATGTAAATACAAGTTAGGAAAATCATTTAATAGCAATAAATAAGTTATGTAGTGTATTTATTTGCATCTATTTGTCATACAGATGTAACTCCTCAATATTCTCATTTCAGCATGTCATTTACATTCGTGAAATACAATATATTCCTACGGATATAGAAAGTGTATAAACAGAGTATCCAAAGTCGTATCCTGCTTCAAGACACATAACTTTTCCCGATCCCCTTAACGTCACGGGAAGAAACACGAATTCTCTTTAGAACGGAATGTCGTTACTTAGAGTCTCATTCCAATACGTTGAATATGCTTTTGTATATTCATCTCTCTCTCTCTCTCTCTCTCTCTCTCTCTCTCTTTCGCTTTGTTTATGTGTGTGTGTGTGTGTGTGTGTTGCGAAATATCCCAAGTTGAATACAACATTTGCCAAGTATATGAGCATCATTGTCATCGAATACCAGAAATTGAAAGTCGTGTTTCTTCAGGTTGGGTTTGCGTGTTCATGTTAGCTCACTGGTAGAGTACTGACTTGCCAATAAAGAGGTCTTGAGTTCAAAGCCTACACCTAATTATCATTCTTTTGTTAGTAGGATTGCACAGAAATCGGATACAAGGAGTGGTTTACTTCTAGAAATATTTTCAGAAGCGTTTAGGTAGCCCTGAAAAGGGCTGTTTTCGGGAGTTAAGGCGGGGACATTAATATTGTGTCCAAGACCCTTCTGAATTTATTACACGCTCCATTCTTCTGGGCATGGAATCTATTACATGGGTGACAAATCTATCTCCTTCCCCTACCTCCAGCCATGCTTCGGAAACAAGATGCCACAGGTCATCCTGAGTTCTTGGTGGATCTGCCTCAGGCCAACTTTCCCTTAGAGTACGCTTCACTTCTGCCCACATATTTTCCATGAGATTGAGGTCTGCTCCACGAGAGGCCAGTCGATTAAATCAATCTCAGGGTGCCCTGCGAACCATTCCTGAATCACACGGGAAGTATGTATTGGCGACTGGTATTGCCGGAACTGAATTACACCATCAGGCTGAAATACCCGTACAGATAGCACCATGATATTACTGATAATGTCTAAGTACTGAGCATTGTCCAGATGTCCTTCAATTCTATGAAGCTGTCCTGCTCCGCGACTGGAAATCCAACCCCAACATAAAATAGATACATGGCCACTGCGATTGCAAGCAGCCACATATCCATGGTCATATCGGGTGCCTCTCGGACGATACACAAAACGGCGTCCCTCCTTTGATGTTGTGAATATGGATTCATCTGAGAAAACTACGTTTTCCCAATTGAGACCCACATTCGCCTGTGCAAACGCGAGACGGTAAATTTTGTGGTCGTCTGAGAGTTTTTCCTTCACGGCAGCAACACGGCCACGTAACCCAGCATGACGAAGTCTTCGCAGAGCTGTATGCTTACTACCAGGAAAGAGAGAAACTTCCCTTAGCTGTCTAGACGTCCTTAGTGGTTCTAACCGGGCTTCGTTTACTAATCTCGCATCTTGGGCTTCGGTTGACACATGCGGACGACCAGGAGATCGTAAATTATCAGTCTGACCTGTAGCGCCATATTTCCGAATCCATCGTCTTCCTGTAGAGGCCGGGACACCTACTCGCCTGCTAGCTGCAGTTGCAGAATAACCTTCCAACTCCCATAAAGTAATTACTGCTGTACGTCTATCCATAGTTACCAATGTTCTGAGCTGTGAGAAGGAAGCAATAGGTAAAAGCTAGTACCTGACGTGTGATTGGTTACTTGCACGACACGCCTATTGTGGGGAACAGCGTTGCCAGATCTAGCATAATGATGCTAGATCTAGCATAATTTGCATGTCTCTAGCATCTAGCATCTTGCTTTTAGCATCCTGCCCAAATCTAGCACAATTTCAGCAAGTTTATCAAAAAGCCGTAAAACCTGGAGATGAGAAAGAAGTTGGTCGTGGTAAGAAAAAGAACGGCAGAAATGTATCCTCTTCCATTGATTCATACAGTCGGTAAACCATACAGGCAGTCTTATTTTCCGAAGTAAGTTCGAAACGTCTTTGGGCTATTTTGTGGCTCCACCCAGGGTTTTCTAATCCTTTAACTCCGAGGCATGGGCGGAGCTATGGGGGCCATTCTCCCCCCAACTTTTTGACAACTTCACCATCTTTATTTCTGACTTCATGATCATATTTATTCCTGAAATGACAGCTCCGAGACCGACCAAAAATCTGCCCCCCCCCCCAGCAGACGATTCCCAACTCCGCTTATGCTGCGAAGTAATTTTCTTTCAAAATATGCAAACAAAAACTTTGCATTCATTTATACGATATATACGCCATTGAGTCTGGCAACGACTGCATTAATTTAGTTGAGTTAAAATTTTGGTGCGTGAAGTATTGAGTTCTATCCATGCATTCTTGCTCTCTGTGTATTTTAAGTTACGTTATCGTATCTCAACTTCGTTTTTTTTAAACTCCTGAATTAGTAATTATGAGGATCTAGCATAATTTGACCGAATCTAGCATAAGTTCGATCAGGTTTTGGAATAATTCCGAGCTGTGAGTCTGGCAACGCTAGTGGGGAACGACTTGGTCAACGACTCGCGAAAGAAATCTGAAAATGGTGCGCCGTAATAATGATATCAAAAACAGTTTTTATAAAGGAATATTAATACATACGAAAAGCTGTTTAAAGAATGAATTGTTATACTGACTTTACACGTATAAAAACATATACCATATACCAAACAGATTGAGCGATATGATGATAGCTGTTTTGATACAAACTCTTTCGAAGTCCAACTTCGGGTATCTTCGGAAAACAGTAAACTAAAGCTGCTGGTTCGAACCTCCAAAGCCAACCTTAGTAATCGGGAAACGATGTACAGATATGTTTTTCCTTCTGTTAAATATAATAAGACATGTTGAAATGGTATTAAGTGTAGAAAAAAGTAACATTGAAATACTTAATGATACAATATTTCGAGACTGTATTCCCACTCTCGTTTCGTCATTGTGATTTCCATACGGAAAAGAGCATTTACGTATGAGCTCAGTTATATTTCAGAAGCAACTTCCGAAAAGCGGTCATGTTAGCTCAGTGGTACACCACCGAGCGTTTAAATCGTGAGTTCGATACCCGTTCAGGTGAAATTCTTTTATGATATTCTACTTTCCTCAATGCATGAAAATTATGTAAAATAGTTACATTACAATTCATCAGTTGTATATATCAGTTGAATATATATATTCATATCATCAGTTTTATATATCAGTTGAATATATATATTCATATCATTTCACGACATAAGTAATTCTTATCTTTAAAATACAACATATGAGGTATTGACAGAACGTCGGTGTGTTATGTGTGAATATTAAATACAAATTTAAAAAATCGTGTAATAGCAATAAATAAGTTATGTAATGTATTTATTTGCAGCTACTTTCATCGCAGATAACTTCTCAATATTCGCATTACAGCATTTAGGTAGAGCATATCGAAAATCGGATCGTGGTCCAAGACAAAAAAAAAACTAGCTAGCCCCAAACTGTCACGTAAGAAATTCGCGAATCGCAAAAGTAAAGTGAAGAGATTGAGAGCGGTAATTCCTTAATCGCTCTCTCTCAACTCTCTCTTATCTGCATTTATACACATAAAAGTGTATGTATGTATGTTCCAACATAACTCATGTATGCCTAGAGCAGGGTTTCTCAACCTGGAAGTCGCGGCCCCTAGGGGATCGCGAAGATAGGCGGAAGAGATAAATATAGTTAGAATCTAATACCAGAAATTATTTTTAAATATTAGTTTTAATTTTGTTCTGATATACTGAACATTATCAAAGGGTGTAGAATTCGTGTTACTATTCGGTTCAAAGTATCTTGTCGTCGCGAATTCTGTCGAGAAATTTGAAGCTTAAAATATACAAAACGATAATCATGCCTGTTGTTCTGTATGGTTGCGAAACATGGTCGCTTAATCTGAGGGAAGAACATAGACTGAAAGTATTTGAGAACAAGATCCTTAGACGAATATTCGGACCCAAGAGGAACGGGAATGGGGAACGGAAACTTCATAACGAGGAACTACATAATTTATACGGTTTACTCAACATTGTTAGGGTCGTCAAGTCTAGAAGGCTTAGGTGGGCAGGTCATGTAGCTAGAATGGAAGCAAGTAGAAATGCTTTCAAAATCTTGACTGGAAGATCAATCGGAAAACGACCATTAGGAAGACCTAGGCGCAGATGGGAGGACAATATTAAGATGGATCTCGCTGAGATAAGAATACAAAGTAGAAACTGGATCCAATTGGCTAAGGATAGAAGTCAGTGTAGAGCTTTTGTGAACGCGGCATTAAACCTCCGGGTTCCATAGGCCATAGAGTTAGTTAGTTAGTAGAGTTGTTTAAAAATGAATTTAAATCAAAGAGGTATAATATAAAACTAATAAGAACTGTATATAGAAATACTAGAAAAATACACATGCAACAAAACCTGCACATTGAAATACAATTAAAATTAAAACCTAATGAGATACCTACGCATGGTGTAATTTCACTAGTGCAGCAATGTCCGGTTCAATCTTCATGACGAACATTATCAAGCCATTTTCAACTGATAAACGATTTCTTATCTTTGTTTTAATGTTTACCCTAAAAAAAAACACTTTCGCACAAGTACGATATAGCAAATGGAATTATTACTTTTAAAGCAGCAATGCCCAGACCAGGATATTCTTCTCTCCTCATCAGGCAGAACTTGTCCAAGTCTTCGTTACAAAAAACCAGTTGCAAAGACTTGTCGCATGATCATTCTATTATTTGGTCAAGAAGTTGTGGGCTTAGATCGGATACGTTAATGGCCTCTTCAATGAAGGAGTTTAACATCCATCTTGAACCAGCACCTTCGTCGTTGGGAATATAGATATTACAGTTACTGTATCCACTGTCAGTGCCGGGCGCCGAAAAAAGGGGCCACAAATTTCGGAGGAAGTGTGTTACTCATGTTAGGAAAGTGCATGTGCACATGTATAAAATAGAAGGAAAAACGTAATAAAATGTGCTCAAAATTAAGGAAAGGTAGGGTTTATTTTGAAAATGTTATTGAGCTTCATGCCAACCATGGTGGCGCTTCGTAGCTAGTCTGTCGACGTCACTCATATATACGGTGACATCGTACTATACTCTCGCCCCGGGCGCTGATTTTCCATGGCACTGTTCACTATAAACAAAAAAATGGATTCTACTATTATAGAAATAGGTATGTTAAAAATCCCACACAAGCTTATTATAAAACAAATTATAAAAGGGTCGTTGGCAAGAGCGTGTGATAAAAGGGGATCGTGATAGGAATTAGATTGAGAACCACTGGCCTAGAGTAATTTTAACCACATTTCTTATGGTTTCAAAAAGAGTGCTGTCGGGTTACCTATGGTGAATGGGAGGGGGATACATATAAAAGATTGCTAGAAAATGATCGATATTAGATTCATAGTTTTCGGGGTCGCTTAGATAAATAGTGAGACTTTCAATTTCGCTTAACTCCGATTAAGCTCTCATTAGTAGGGATGGGCACGAACGATTTTTCTTTGAAACTAGACTCGACTCGAAACAGACATCTTTGAGGTCTACTCTTGGACTCGGCGCGAAAAATATCTTCCAACTCGACTCGGATTAGAGTCAAGTCGAACCAAAACGAGCCAAATCCTGTGTGTAGTCCTACCTAGACAATACATAGACAAATTATTCTATCATCAATTATACTACTATTACTACAAATAATAATAATAATAATAATAATAATAATAATAATAATAATAATTATTATTATTATTATTATTATTATTATTATTATTATTATTATTATTATTATTATTATTATTATTATTATTATTATTATTATTATTATTATGACAACATCGTGTACAAACATGAACAATAGATGGTTAGTAAAGGGATACTAAAAGCTAGTTGACTGCCGACGTCGGTAGTCATGAACTCTACAAGGCAAAGACATCGTTCATTACTCTAAGCTGTAAGCGTCGGTGGACTACAGATGATCAACTATTGACCTCTCGCCAGAAATTGGTGGCCCCGCAGCGACGATCCGTGGTGGCCCAAGTTCCATTTTGAAAACTTTACTACCAGCGCCAGAGACGCAATGAAACGCCAACGAACCACAAAATTACTCTCCCAAAATATGTCAAAATGCCTATATGTGTGATTTGTTTATATTTAGGTGAATCAAAAAAAAAAAAAAAAAAAAAAAAAATACCCGGGGTGGACGCAAACTATATTACGATTACTAGGCACGTGTTCTTCTGACTTCCCCACGGAAACGATCATAAAAAGCTTGGTTGTTGAAGGATAAATCATTGACGTCTTAATTTAGCCAATCAGACAAACCCCTACATCTCGAATTCTAGGAGGTCATACCGTGAACCGTTTCAGATTTATTGCTTTCTGGTGGAGTACTATCCATGCGCAAAACTTGAGCATAATAGCCGACATGCATCTTCGGTGCCTCTTATCTTTAGTACAATTTTAACCAGAGATGGTGTGGGTCAATGAAAATTTGATCCACGACCCATCATGACCCACTATCACCCACCACCCAAATGCCCCATTGGCCCACTCTGATCCATCAACCATCGTGATCCACTCTGACCCACCACCAACTATGAACCACTCTGAACCATTGTGACCAACTCCGACCCACCAAAATCCATCGACATCAACTCTGACCGATGGCCCACGTCCTCCTCTCCATCAGGGGCGGATTCAGGGGGGGCGATCGGGGCAATCGCCCCTACCCAGAAGAGGAAACTTTCTTATTTTACATATATAAATAAAACCCATCCCAAAGTTTGAAGCCCTTAAAAGTAGCAGTATGACAACCCACCGCCCCTCCCAGAAGTCGGTCCTGGATCCGCCCCTGCTCTCCATTGACTAAAGAGGTTACACTTGTAATGAAACAAGACTGTGAAATTATCACTTATCGGAGTTTGAATTTCTACCGTTAATGGCTCAAGCACCTCTCTGTTACAATACTGGTGGGTCTGACCTTTACGATATTGTATAATGGCAAAGTGTTTCTCATCTTCCAAATTAAAATGAATTTAAATTTATCATATATAATTATTTTTTGTTGCCTTACAGACACATTTCAGTAGAAAATAGGGTGAAGTTTGAAAGTTTCAAATCAAGGAAAAGTAGACCAACGAAAAAAAAAAAGAGAGAGAGAAACTAATTTTCTATATAATTAAGCACGCCGTACTAATTGAAAATGCCCATGTAATTAAGTTTAGACTACAAATTTTATGGCCATTTTTCTCTAACTTTATGGCTTGATTGCCTTATGCTCGGAACGCTCCATATATTAAACACCAGCTTCAGCAATTATAAATAGAAAGCAGTGGGTATAAAATTCAAAAAGAACTTTAGTTTGCATTACTCAATCTGTTTCTCAACTAATATCAATCGTTTTCGATTATTTTTACAAATCAACCCACTACCAATTTCCAATATATAGAAAATGCACCCCCGTCCCCCCGCTCATAAAAGATAATTTTAAAAAATGCCAGGACATATTCTCTTTATTTTTAATAAAGAGTTATATGCTGAATTTCAGCTCTCAGTTGAACGGCTTGTGAGATACTAAATTTTTCGCAAAAAGTCGGACTTCTACTTCCCCTAAGGATATGTATTATAATGAAAGTGACACGCGTATGATAACTTCCCAGTTGGGATTGGAGCCTGATTATATACCAAACGTCAATTCATTTGACTTTGCAATTTGACCGTGATGATTACGCAGACATAGTTACTTTCAATTTTTTATGATGCATATCCTTATTTCATATGTTACAGATGATTCAAAAATATTTTTTCAAGCAGTTAGCTCCTCTAGAATCTCACAGGCTGCATCCCAAAATCCAACTCCTACTATCCTATGACAATCCAAAAGTGACTGAACTTTTTTATTAAGAACAAATGACAAAAGAAAAATGGAGATCTTGAAAGTAAAATGTAGAAAAGCTCGGTGCCCCCAATAACTACATATTTCTCCGCCCCTTCATCCCGAACTTAAAAATAAAACTTAATTCGAATATGGTTAATTAGTGAATTTATTACAGTTAAATTCCACTCACTACATGCTACAGCTGCAACTATGTAACAAAAAATAACAACTGTGAAACATGTTCTGAATTACTATTAGATTTCTTACGCTATTATTAAACATATTAGAATAGTAAAAGAGGATTGTTCGTGAAATAGTATATTTGCTCTTGATTTATAACTTTTTCATACGGAAAAAAATTAAATATTATTCAAGTTTTAAACTTTGCTCTCTGCAAATATGTTGCCCTCTAGGCAATGGGACCAATGTGAAATGTGGATTAATGTGGACTAATGGGAAATGCTGCACTGTTAGCGGCGCTGAAAACTTACGATTCGATTCTAATATCGAATGATTTCGATATCTTTATGTCGCTACGTAACCACCCTGGGTACTAATGGGAGCTTAATTGGACTTGAATTGAAAGTAGAACTATTCACCTAAGCGACCACGAAACTATGGATTCGATACTAATATCGACCCGTTTCTAGCATTTTTGATATGTATCCCGACAGTACTCTTTTTCCAGACTGTAAGAAATATAGTTAAAATTGCTCTAGATATATCAGAATTATGTTGAAATGCACACATAAATCCACTTTTATATTCTGTATAAATAGAGAGTGAGCGAGAGAGGGCGACTCAAGGCACTTCCACATTGCAAAAGCATATATCAGGAATTGAATTGAAAATCTATGTAAAGACTTTCTGCTGTGGCATGCTTCATAAGGACAATTCCAGTCTGCTCACGTGACCTTTGGGGTTCATGAATTTTTTTTTTGCGAGCGTTCCGACTTTGGATTCTCTGTTTATACCTTCTGTTTATGGATCGAATACCTTTTCAAGAACATAAATGGCATTCTGTATTATGAATGTTGAGAATTACCCTCTATATGACAAATAGCTGCAAATAAATACACTACATGATTTATTTATTGCTATTGAACGAGTTTCTTAACTTGTATTTACATCCTCATATATAATACCGACCTACTGTGAAAATTATCTCAGATGTTATATTTTAAACATAATAATTACTATGTTCTGCAATGATTATGTTATATATACACAACTTATGTATTCTAATGTAATTATTTTATATAATTTTTCATGCATTGCGGAAAATATAATTTAAAAAAAAAGATTAACCTAGACGGGATTCGAACTCACAACCTTATGGTTTGAAATCCGACAGCTTACCAATGAGCTAGCACAAGGACTTCTAAAACTATGCTTCTAGCAACGTATAACGGATCTCAAGATAATTATGACATTCATATCCATTACAAACGCTGTTTCTATTCTACTTTGACTTTTATTTTAGTACTCAGGCGATAATTATGTTATATTTCTTAACTTTGAGCATTCTTTTACATATGGAAAGATTCTTTAACGTATTTAAATGTTCCATTACGTATGGAGAGCAAAATGACAAACAAGCATGTGCTGACATTAAAAAAAAAAAGTTTCGAAATATTGTATCATTAAGTATTTCAATCAATGTTGCTTTTTTAAACACTTGGTAACAAGTCTTATTATATTTAAAAGAAGAAAAACACATCTGCAAACTTTTTCCCGATTGCAAAGGCTGGCTTGGAGGTTCGAACCTGGCTTACTTTTTCCCGAAGATACCCGAAGCTGGACTTAGAAAATTATTGCCTGAAAACACCAGTAAAGAATGCGCTCAACCTTTTTGAGACAAGGTGTACATAGAGCGTTGCAATAGAATGAAATGGAATGGTTTGTAGGTCATTAATTGTAGTAATCTATTTCCTGTACCAGATGTGAACAGTATAAGATTCCAGAAGAGAAAGAAAGATGCCACGACCCAAAGGAACTAAAGAGTTGACTGATTTAGAACGTGGTCGGATAGTGGGACGACTCGATCTCGGTGCAAGCTAAGACAAAATTCCCGAAACCTTTAGATTCTATTGTCCACCATCAATTGGATATTACACAGTTTAAAAGAGACCAGAAGGAAAGTGCGAGTCCAAGTTCTGACCGACCAGGCTCAACGTAATGATACTTGAGGGCTATTGAAAGGTGTGTGAAGTCAAATGCAAGGTTGAAAACGTAGCAGAAGACCTGCAAGTTAGTCAGATTACAGCTGTAAAATATCTGCCTCAATTAAATTCTTATGGGAGAGTTCAAAACGTAAATAGTTTCTTGCCACAGCCAATATTGCTAAGCGTATAGAGTGGGCGACAAAAATGGTGCAGCTAGATGTTAAGTTTTGGTGCAAGGTAATTTTTTTTCTGATGAGTCCATATTTTCCCAATTTTCATTTAGTAGATGTGCATAGATCTGGAGACAATCCCTTCAAGAATTCCATTTGGAATGCTCGTAATCAATGGTCAAACTAAAAGGGTTTCACTTACGGTGTAAGAAACCATTTAGAACTATGGACATTTCGAGTTGCCGGAATCTGTTGGCACGCTGAACTCACTGGATACATTGGAATTTTGCA
This sequence comes from Thermobia domestica, assembly GCF_964235325.1. Lineage (NCBI taxonomy): Eukaryota > Metazoa > Arthropoda > Insecta > Zygentoma > Lepismatidae > Thermobia > Thermobia domestica. Next base: position 11,638,993 of record NC_137470.1, on the reverse strand, counting down.
CTGTTTGCTGCAGATGTTCTTCATTTTGTTGCTTCCAAAATCAATTCTGTTTATGGAAGATGAAGCCCTTTGCCATGTTGTCATAAACAGTCAAATATGGCAGACACAAAATGGCATCCAAAAACTGCGATGGGTCAGTAAGTATCCGGATATGAAGCCAGTTTAACTTATCTGGGTTGCTACAGATCATGCCATCGGACAGTGTAGCCAAAACCCCGTGGAAAGCTGTGGAAAGCTACTGCAATTTTAGTGTGAAGAATGAGCAAAAATCCCCATACAAAAATCTGATTAATTCGTGCACCAATGGGTTAAGACTTTGCTTCAAGCTAGATATAAATTAACAGGATATTAATCTGTATCGTTTGGTTACCATTTAGTATCACTTGGTCTGAAGTAGGTACAGTTCAATAAAGGAAAATGTTTTTAAATATAGGTGTCTACTTATGCCTTTCTATACGGGAAATGTAAGTTGTTAAGTATCATATTGTATATACACCTTATTTTTATTGTAATATTCTACACGTGGTCAATATTTGTAAACCCCAACATGTGCTTTTTATTTGTAAACGAAAGCACGTACCCTCTTACTACAACTACTACAAGTGAGCAGACGACAGGCATCCTCATCATAATCAGGTCTTGTGACAATAGAAACACTGGTGCCATCGCTGTCCTGAAGAGGCTATAGAACACCATGTAAGGTCTTCATCGTGATCACTTTCGGTTGGTCATCCCTGCTCTCTTAGCTTACCTGGGGCTCTAAGAGAGCTAACTTAACCCAAGCTTCTTAGTTTACCTAGTTTGCCTTCTTAGTTTGCCTCGAAATCTTTGGGAACTTAACCACGAATTTAGTTCGCCTGGAGTTCAGAGATTCTAACCAGGACCACTTAACTTGCCTGGAGCTCTGTAGTTTTCCTGCCCGCTTAGCATGCCTGAAGTTCTGCGGGACAGCAACCTCTCCTTCCTTACCTGGATCATTGAGAATTCCTAAACCACTTCCATTTAGCCTGCCTGGAATTCTGCGGAATCCTTCCCTTGGCTGCCTGGGCCTTCGGACACATATTTTACCCAAACTACATAAAGAACTTTGTATTGGTCTTAGGATCACACTTATAGTGACTTTCTGTTATATTAAAAAGGTAGTGGGAGAAAACCGAATCGCGTAATAAATTGCTCTACCTACCTCCAACTACTACCTTATCAATGTAATTTTACTATATATACGTATGTTTCAAAACAACATTGACAACGTTCGCGAGGTGATTCCTGACACCAAGATGAGATAAACAGTATAAACCAATCTGGGTGCACAAATGCTTCCCTTCGGAGCTATAGGCTCGGAGCCGAAAACATGAAAAAATGAACTTTAAAGACCCATATCTCCAAAACTGTGGGACATCCCGTAGTCGGGTCAAGACTTCGCTTAGGTACTAATATGTTTGCTATCCAAAAATACACTGGTCTATAATTTTGTCTTATCTTGGTGTCAGGAATCACCTCCCAAACGTTGTCGGTGTTGTTTTGAAACACCCTGTATATATAGATGTCTTCGAACAGTGACACATACTCTTAACAGTGCTACATAGAAAAATATAGTCCTAACAGTAACACACATAGTCGTAAATGTATAGTATTTGTGCCCACATGGTATTTATTTATAAGTTTTGTTAAAAAGTTTTAGTAATAGCATTCCGATAATTTTTAGTTCACACTACAATATCAAAATTTAATTCAAGCTTACCTGAGTGAAATCTGCACTAAGATATCCCTGCTCTATTCCGCTCCATATTGTGAGAGGTACAATCAGAATTTGATACGGATTTTTCAAATGTAATGCTGTAGCGTAGAGTAACCGGAATCCTGTAAGCTCATTGCTACTACCTTGTCGGTCTTTCTCACCATACCTGTTGGATAGATGTTCATGGTTATTCGTTAACTTATTTTATATCACAATAATTGTGGTGATAAAAGGAAAATAAGCTGTTGTACGCTTAAAAAGCAGAATTTTCGCTGTACGGTATTTACTACTAGATTTCCATCATAACAAATAAACCCTCTGCTACTGTGTCATCTAAAATTAGCATCTGCTATAGAGTTTGCAATGTTTTTGGTCGGCTTTCTGGACACTGGGCGTCATTCCGTACCAGTCTTCGCAAGCATTGCGGAACACAGCCGCACGCATCTATTCTGACAGGGAATGTACACGAATCTGTCATCCGGACATACGTCGATAAACATAACAAAGATATGTATGGCAGAATAGGTGTAAGGGGAAACTATGTATTTGTATACAAGCTTTTACCTCATATCTATTCCGTCTGTCAATACAAAAATTGGTATAGACATTTCTTACCCCCTATAGTATTTTTCGAGATACATTTGGATTGTGTGCTTTTACCTGAGGCCATTCCAGAGGGGTTCAAAGTTGAAGGGAGGGATTTCTGGAGGGAATTTTCCGAACATTCCCCCAATTTTCCCTGTTTAAGTACGTTATACATAGCACCTCTGGAAAACTTGTTTCATGCTGAAGAGAATGAACTATAAATTATGACTTTCTGCTGAACTTTGTTGATGCAATGGCTATTTCGCTGCGAGTCTACAATTTTCTTTGTAGTAACAGGGTTAATGGGCTCCAGGGACTTACTTCGTTGTCCATGGCACCTAAATTTTTGTGTTTATAGAATGGACTAGGTTTGATTCGGATGTCCGGATGACAGGTTCATGTCCGTTCCTTATGAGAAGCTAAAGGGAGTAGCATCAATGGGGTAACCTGCAAATATGTCTGGCGCAGTCAGCCAATTTAGAAATCGTGGGGACACTGGTCGATGCCCAACGATTTCGAATTCGTGCGCCAGTGCTCGGTATGTGACTGTCCGTTTCGACATAGCCATACTAAAAGAATTGTACTTTCTCGGTTTGTGGTGAGTCACGTATATACATCACTGTGGCCGTGAATGTTCCGCCAAGTACTAGCAACAATGTTACGGAAGAATAATCCACACTCACGATATGCAAGTTATTTTTTTTCGCCTTCAAAACAGAAATAATCTGGTATCTTGGCCGCATTCGACGACAACGTATTGTTCTACCAACCAGACACACACAAACACAAATTAATTGGCTCTTGCTTGCCTCCGATTTCTGTATTCAGAGGGGGGGGGTGTGTTTGGAAGTGTAATGTGTTCACTGAGTTCCGCTGTCCTACCATAATCTAATCTACACATTATGCAAATGTGAGGTGTATCTGATGTTGCATTTTTTTTTATTGTCCCTCAGTGTGAAATCTAAATACTTCTCTCAAGATGATCTTGGATAGAAGTTTAAATTATTTGTACAGTACACGTGGGGGTACCCAAGAGAAACCCAACTAATGTTTTGGTGGGCAGAGCTTTTGTAGTACCGAATTTTGCCGCTAGGAGAAAATATATTGAACATTCCTGAGTCAGTAAGCCGAGTGCCGTTGCTGAAGAAGGTTAGGACTAATTTCCGTAGAGTTTATAGTGACATCTGTTTTGTGTGATTATCGTTTTTGCAATGGCTGATTTTCGTGAATAGCGTGCGGCGGTGAAATTCTGCTCTTTACTCGAAAAAAGTGGAAAGAAACCCTTGAAATGTTAAAAACGGATTAGAAGGACGAGTACTATGGGAAAACTCAAGTGTTTGATTTTCCCGCTTCGAAAATGGTGAAATGTCAATTGATGGCAAACCTCGTTCTGATCGTCCTTCCACGGCCCAAGCGCATGAAAATGTTTAAAAAAAATCGAGCAATCATCGACGAAGATCGATGATAGATCATTGAAAAAATTGCGGAGCTGTCAGGAGTGTCTTGGAGTTTAGTGCAGCGAATTTTGATAGAAGATTTGGAGATGAAAAGCATGGCTGCCAAATTCTTGCCACGACTGCGACTGTTGAACAAAAGCACAGAAACAAGGTGGCCTGGAAATATTCTGTGCTTTGAAAGATTATTCACGAAATTATCCAAACCTTTTTTATATTTTTCGTTTCCTAGAATGAAAAGGAACACGACAGGAAAGCGTTTTGCTGATGCTGCTGAGGTGAAGGAAAAACGACAGAGGCGCTGTCAAGCATCACAAAAGATGAATTTAAACAATGGTTTTGAAAATGAAATAAAAGATTCGACAGTTGTATTAATGCAAGTGGAGAGTACTGTGAAGGGAATTGAAGGTTTGTGCTTAAAATGTGAATAAATAAGTTTAAAAAAATAAGTTCGGTTTCTTTTGGGTACCCGCTCGTAACTTCTGCTACTGCGCTATCTAAAATTAGCATTGATTTAACATAATGCCTTAATTATCTGCCATAGAGTCTACAACGTCTTTGATCGGCTTTCTGGACACTGGGCGTCATTCCGTACCAGCCTTCGCAAACAGAGGTAAATACGTTGTAGAACAAGATTTGATGCTTCCGAAAAGATAACTCTGATATTGAAAAAAAGTAGTCAATATATTTTGCCTTACTATAACAAAAGCAATGTAGGGAACATATAGAGGGATGTGAGATGCATAGTTTATTATTTAAGTTTGAAATACGTTCTGCACATGCTAGTCAAACTTAATAGTCGATCAGGGAATTTCAATTACATCAACGGAGTGCGAATCTGTAAGATTATTTTTACAAGTGAAATCTTTAGTTGTAACTGATCTTAAGAGAGCAGAGGATTGTGCAGACATTATTAGTAATGGTCTCAACCAGCAGAGATAACTTGCAAACCACTTGCTATAAGTTTGCATTGAAAGTCGACCAAGCTTGCATCTGGCTTGATTGGAAAGTATGCAAGCATGCCGCAAGTTGTGTCCTAGTAACGAAGTTACATGGGGCAACCTTGCATTCAGTGTTCCATTCAAACTTGATGCAAGCGTTTTACGCTGGTGGCAAGTCAATAGCCAATAAACAGCCAATGACGCTCTGCGAAGAGTTTAAAGCATTCTTTGCAAGTACAGAAAAAGTCATATTGTATGAAAGCACGCGTCGAAAGTGCAAGCGTAGAAGGGCGGATTTTCATACAAGCGTCCCTTCGTTCGTTGCTTGTGAATTCTATGTGTAGCCAATGGAAACTTATGTTACTATTGTATTTAAACAATTTTCTCAATTGGCGATTCAGCCACATCGCAAGCAAAGAACGTAACGGACGCTTGCAGGAAAATCCACCTGAAAGCCAAAAGCCAAGCACGCGCCATCTGGCCGAAAGTTTTTTTGCTACTTGAGGCGAATCAAGAGGCGTATGAGATAATGTGATGAATTTAGTAGGCCTACTTTTATTATTTTTTTCCGTATAAGTGGATATCACATACTGAAGAATACCCGGTATAAATCAGGAAAAAAATATCTAAAACACATTTTACCTGAGTAAAGAATCCACAAGGGAACCAACAAGAATAGAGGCAGCTATAGCACAAGCGAGATATATCCCTGCCAAAGTATATATTTTATCTCTTGACGGCGGGGCTGCAGCAGAACTATTTCCCGCGTCAAATGTCGATGGACAGAAGTTGGCTCCACATTGCTCCAAATAAGTAGCATTGTTGTCAACATTTTTCTGATCTCCACTAGAAAAAACTGAACAATGCATTGATTAATTAATTACCTCAATTTAAATATATAATAATGGTATTATCAATGACCAGTTATATCAGATTGTTCAGGAAAAAGTAACCGGAATGCATAATATATATTATACACAGGGTGGCTCAAAAGTAGGTATACAGTCCGACAAAGTATGACGTTTTAGTTTATTAACATAATTAGTTTACTTGCTTCTGTTTGTTCCAAGCTTAAGGTATGAGTGAAAAGAGATTAAAAACAAATAATAAAGAAACTATAAGTCACTGCTTGTATGGATAACAATAAGTAAATTATATAAAATGCCATGAACCGTTCAGGACGGGACTGTATACCTACTTTTGAACCACCCTGTATATATTTCAACCACCTCTCAATCCAAATATACTGAAAAATACTCTCCAGACATCTATGACCATGAAATGACGTCACTTATAAGGGATAACGTGCCTTGGCGAACACACTACTTGGGGAATTTTGAAAGAAAGGAATGAGGAAGCTGCCTGGGACCATTATATTAGGTCCCAGCTTCGAATTTGCCTGGTGCGAATGAGAAAAACCCAAGAAAAAATCCACTCAGGATAGCTGATCCGAAAAAGCTTTTTTAAATCTTTCCGACCGAGTGTCCCATTCCAAGAATAAAATAAGAAATGAATTTTAGGAATGATCCAAAAACAGATCAAAAGATTGCGATCTTGGTCAATAATTAGTTTTTTTTTTTGATTAGGGGCCACACAATTTTTGAACGGCCCCTAAACTAGTTTTCGTAATTTTTTTAACGGAATAAGCACAGATAGTTTGAGTTTGGCTACACTATATGTAGTTCTCTAGATATAAGGCTTAGAGAAATTTTTTTGATTGAAATATATTGGAGTTTTTTGATCAGGGGCCATAACATTTTGGAACAGCCCTTAAATCAAGTTTTCGTTTTCGTTTTTTTTTTTTTTTTTTTTTTTACAGAATGAGCACATTATACTGAGTTAAGTGATAGTTTGGGCTTGGCTACACTATATGTAGTTCTCTAGATACAAGGCCTAAATGAAAATTTTTGCGTGAAATATATTGGATCGTTTGATCCAGTGGAAAGGACTAATGCCTTCATTCACTTCTATAGACGGATACCTTTTCACAAAGATTTTTGTAAACAGTGAATCTTAAAATAATAAACTGCATAGCTGTGTATTTGATTGTCAGCATAACAAAAACATAAATTGCTCATGATATATTCAATTTCAAACTTCACTCCCAGGAGATTTTAATCTTGGAGTTACATAATTTTGTATGTACACTCATGTCCAAAATTATTGTCGCATGTCTATAAGTATCTTGTTGTAGGAATGTAATTTGATAACGATTGATTAATTGATTGATTTTTGAGTTTTACGTCCCGTTCAGCAGCGAGGCTATATGAGACGTGGACCTACTGATTAACGTGGAATCCGAACCACATGAGCTCCCGCCGGGAATCGAACCCGGGTCTCCCGCGCCAAAGGTAATTTGATAACGAATTCGCCCGGTATTTCTTACAATGTTAGTATGTGTATAATCGGCAAAGACGTGTATGTGGCAAATTTCATGTCAAAAGAGCAATAAATAAGAACAATAAAACGAAAATAAAATTTTCTTGTCCATTTAGCAACATTTTATTTTACTCATCATAAATTTTCGTATTTATAATTTTTTTCTATGAAATTTAGCACAAATATACATTTCCTGATTATACATATAGTATCAGTATTAAAAGTACCTTGCAAAATCATTATCAAATTATATTCTATTCTTACAAGAAGACAGTTATAGATACGCGACAATCATTTTGGACATGAGTGTACATCCAAGCGATCCATGGAGATATTTAAAAAAAATCATTATTTTCTTCATATGGTTGATCAAAGTCAGAGTTGAGTTTGTCTTTTCCATATAGGTATTTTAAAACTGTATTTTAAAACTGTTTCCATGCACACGCCTAAATAAGGGTAAAAAAATTGCAAGCCATTACATGTATTCCAAGATTTTTGAAAGGTTTTTATAATTACAGTACGACTATTTATATCCATTTGCGAAACCATAATCTAAATTTTACAATATTGACTAAAGGAAACATTTAATTAATAATTTTTGTATTCTCTACAATATGTCATTGACTTCATTAGATATATTGCGCCTCATTCTGTATGTCTTCGGAAAATTTGTAAATCACAACACAAATATATGTATTACTAGCAGAATACCCGTTCCTCGCACAGTGAGAATACGTTTCAATTTGGACATAAATTGGTGAATTTGGATTTGAACGGCATGGGAAGTGCCATTGTTCATCTCAGTGACCCAGAAAACTATGGATTAGACTTTAATATCGGTCAGTTCGATCATTTTTAAATCTCTCCCCAAGCCCTAGTTGCACCGTCAAAGTGATATGACAGAAACCACCCCAGGCTCAAACCTCATCTATGTTGAAAATTTGATCGAGATCGGTCGGGTGGTTCAAGATATATACGAAGTCACAAACATAGTCAGTTTTGTTTATATACATGTGGTAATATATGCAAACTTTAAGGCAAATTTTGCGTTGAATTAATACGAAACAATACGGAATGAATTCCATTATCTCCCTACTAAAAGATATGATGTATTGCCAAAAGTTTAACGCAAATTTTAATAATAGGTATTTGCTTTGGTCAAATTTTATTCTTTCATTTAAATTATCCGTAGGCAATGAGTAGTATTCACTTATGTGGACAATATAAATAATGTATGCGTACCTGATGAAGATATAAGGTTTCCCCATACTTGAGAACTCTGAAAGAAAAGGAAAAATATTCCAAAGAATCTGGTCACAATAGTCTCCCCTTGCTCATTTACCATTTCAGCATACACTTTTCCAACTTGAGTGAGGTACGTGCACTTGGCTGACCACATAGGGGCAGCACCAAGTCCAAGAATAATTGCTCCCGGGATTAAAGTATAAATCTGTGGGTAAAATTGTGCTGCTATATATGTGGAATAACAAAGCATAGCAAAACACAGTGTCCATTTTGCAGTGAAGCGGTTAATCAAAAAAGTTGGTAGCAGGAAACACGACACTACGAGAGCTGCGTATAAAGTGGCGAGGGAAGAGGTTCCAAGTCCAGCGTCCGGATTGATAGAACTTTGTAAATTCGCCATGCTTTGAAATGCTGTGAACAGTAATGTAAAAGCAAAACTAATTGCAATGATGTTTTTCATTATTTTACGAGTTTCTCCTTTCGGAAGATCTTGTGCTAGTTTCTTGTACAAAGCTGCATTATTCTCTTCTTTTGTGGTTTTTGTATTAATTTTTCCGCCAGGGTCTGTTTCATCAACTTTAAAAGCAACATTGGTGATACCACCTGCATCTTTCTCCTTATCACTTTGGGGAACGTCCATTGTTAAAAACCTGTAATGAAGGAATCATAACATTACAACCAGTAACTTGCATACATATGCAATCCAAATATATTATTTTTTTTTAAACAGGCTAACTTAATCGTACATTTTGGCATATTCCATGATAGAACAAGGTTAACAGAGTAACCAACTAAACATAAAATTTTTATTTTTCAAACGACATTGCGTCAGATTATTAGACACTTCAAATCTACATGTTAAATGTAAACTTACAATGTTACATTTATTATTGAATATTGCAAACAAGGATGCTATATTACCACAAATGTCCAAATTTTGGTGGCCTCTACAGCAGTAGTGACAAAAGTGAGACAGACGAGGTAATGGACATCCAAAGTATACTTCCGTATGTAATACTATGATCGTGGTATGACAGATTTTTGAATGAATACCAACGAAGTTACGAGAGATTTAAAAATTGAATTTTTCAAAAACCTTATTCCGATAAACTGTTGAAACAAGCACCTCATAATTGCACATATGATTTTCAATAAATATGAAGATCACAATATCGTTTACAGCAATTTGATATATTTAACCATTTTGTAGATATAGTAAAATTGATACACAGCTAAAATTATGTAATTCCAAAAATGTGTTGTAATTACACCTACTAAAAAGTATTGTTGTGTCGTTATAGAAGCAAAATAAATTTAAAATGTTTTAAAAAGATTTCACAAATGCTCTATTCTAAGCAATATATTAAATTTTATATTATTTTTCATATCTCCCAAATGGTTTCAGATATGAAATTGCTGTAAACGTCATTTTGATCTTTATGTTTATTAAAAAACATCTACGTATTTGTATGTAATATTTATCTAAACACTTTTTCGAAATAAAGTCTCTTGAAAAAGTCGAATTTTCAATTTCTTTTAACTTGCTCGAAATACGTCATATGATGATCGTAGGATTCGACGCTAAGGTACTTTGGCGTGGGAGACCCGGGTTCGATTCCCGGCGGGAGCTCATGTGGTTCGGATTCCACGTTAATCAGTAGGTCCACGTCTCATATAGCCTCGCTGCTGAAAGGGACGCTAAACTAAAATCACCTCACCTCACCTAAGGTACTTTGGATCTACATTACTTCGTCCTTGTCACTTGCGTAGTTACTGTTGTAGAATTCTCAAACATGTGATTGTTTTTCTGTTTGTGATACTGTAGTGTCCTTAGTTTGCAACACTGGATGACAAGTGTGCTGTTGTAAACGTAAGTCTTCATTTTACATGTAAATTTGAAATATGTAATATTTTGACGTAATGGTGTTTGAAAAACAAACTTAATGCTGGGTTGCCAACACTGTTAACATTATGATATCGTACGATATGCCAAACAAAGTCCCTCTGCCGAAATTTGCATGATACGACACTTCAGCGTTTTCTGTTCATTAATTTAAAAGTAATACCGAAACATATAAAGACAAATGCTCCTACAAAGCATCTCGGAGAAACATAAAGGTACATCACATTTTTTAACTTTCGAAATCTTTCAGATTAACGTCCCACGTTTATGCCCCTTAGGCTAAGGAAGACAGATGAGCGAATGAGCGAATGATGATGGATAAATTGGTGGAATGATGATGTGGGAGGAAATGGTAATACCTCGAGGAAACACACGGGCACAATGTTCACCACCGCAAACTTACTTATCCGGGGATCGAACCAGGGACACCACGCACCAGAGGTAAGCGCTCTACCATTGACCCACTGCGCTCCTTTCTAATTTTCGAGTAAACTGGGAAAGAATGTTCAGCATTCCCATGCAATTCAATGCAATGACGTACCCTGGCATCTGCAGATATATGTCAGAAATTGAATTAAAATGAAATGAAGTCTTTCAGTTTAACATCCCATGATTACTCACGTTAGGATAAGGGAGACGATGAATAAAGCAAGTGAATGATAATGGAACAATTGGTGGTATGAAAAAGTGGGAGGAGACCGGAATACCTCGAGCAAACCCACGGACACGATGTTATCCAGCGCAAACTTACTTGGTGGAATCGAACCAGGGACCTCATACACCAGAGGTAAGCACTTTACTACTGAGTCACTATGCTCCCCGTTTCCGAAATTAAACTACCTGCATGCTATTCTGTGGTTCAGTCCCAACCCAGTTCATGTAATAATTCAATTTTGCCGGAAGCAGAGCTTGCCATTATGAAAATGAAATGAAATTTTTGAGTTTTACCTCCCACAGTTATGCCGGCTAGGCTAAAGGAGACGGTGAATATGAGAAATGAATGAAATTGTGGAATGATGAAAGTGGGAGGAAACGAGAGAACCCCAAGGAAACTCACGCACACGATGTTTGTCCACCACAAAGTTCACTTGGCGGGAGCAGGGTTTGACCCCATGTACCAGAGGTGAACGCTCTACTACTGAGCCACCGCGGCCCCTAGCTTACGATTATGTTCCTCCCGAGTCGCTCATATATAGAAATATCACCGTGGCGCTGCTACTATTTCCGCGTTCTTCCGTTCATTCCTGTAGTTCTCTAACACCACCACGGTGTTGTTTTCACACTGTTCAACACCGTCTGAGTGTCAAAACTGGTAGCACCAGGCCTTTTTTTATTTTTATTTATTTATTTATTTATTTTTTACAGCAATGCACGACCAGTGTTGAAGCAAGTGGTGGCCATCCTGGAACCACTGACCTCTGTTAAACTGAGCTATTTTAACACCACAATTCTTTTAGTTGTGCACAATTATGAAGGGTAGTATTTAGTTTAACAATGTGGTGTGGATAAAAGTTAAGCTTGCTCAGTATTTTATTTAGATGAGTTTAATGATAGTCTCAAACTACAGAAGTAAATCCAGGAATAATTAATTGTAAAATGAGGGTTTTCTCGAATGCAGATTTTTTTACTAGATATATTTTCGATTTGACAAATAGGTTTCCAAATTCAAAGTTTTTGAAAATAATCAAATTATTATTATTATTATTATTTATTTTCCTAAATTTTTGTAATGAACGAATATATTTTAACCACATTGGTAGATAAATCTCGCATAATGCGGTTTTTGCATGTAGAGCAGAACCAGCTAACCACGTTATGGTAGGTAGTCCAGTATATAAAATGAACAAGGCAACAATATTTAGTTGTAATTCATGAGACCTGCTCAGTAGGGTGCATCGAATTTCCACTTTTTTAAAATTCAGCTTACCCTTAGTGATATTTTTTTTTTGCGAAATGGGCTCCATATAACGTGTAAAAAATTGCAAGTCGATTGGTCAATATCTTTAGGTACCAAATTTCACAAAATTAAATCCCCACGTTAAGCGGGTTTGCATATCCAGGCTCCTAACTATGAAAACATTTACGCTCAGTCCAACCTCAATCATTTCACGAATTCAACCTGTTTTACGTATGTTATTAGGACATAATATCGATTGTGATTTATTCTAAAAACACTTTTATACATTGCAAGAGCTGTAACGTCCAAATATTTACTGAGAACTCATAGTCGTATCGGAATAAACAAAAGCGAATATGGAACAGTAAACTGCTTTCACAAAAGGAAAAAGAATATGTGCAGAAGGCCTGCAAAACGGTCGAGTGGTTTGGATCGATACACTATCAATCACATGTTTGTGAGTTCAAACCCTGTAGCAAGTTGTTTCTTTTTTAAGTGTCTTCCTATTTTCATCCGGGGGCTGAAAATATTTCTTTGAGTAACTCATTGAAAACTTCTTTTGTTTCAAATTCGATTAGAACGGAACGTTATATGAATTGCGAATCTTAAATCCATAGCTAAAAAAATGAAGTACACTCACTACTCCATTATCCTCTGATTTGTAACGAAAAACTTTATAAACAGTGGTGACTTCAGAAAATTATCCTCGGGGGAAATTTCAATATGCGGATGGAGGGCAAACATTGGTAGTCCACATTGATCACGATCGAATATATGGTCCTGAAGGCGGAAATTTCTTAGCTCGAGAGGGGTCTCAAATTCTCCCTCAGATTACGTCCTGAAAGCATCATTGCTTAAAAGCTTTTCGTAACAAATATAATATTACACTTGTTTCTCGTTCTACATTTAGAATTGGTAAAATCATAACTTATAGAGGATTATAATAAAAGCATAAAAATTACAATACCGATCATGTATAAATTATCCTGTAAGTTACCAACTTTGGGTCAGATTAAAACTCAAATATTTGTTTTCGGATTGCACTTAGAAGTAAGTCCTCTCTATATAATCCTGATTGGAAAGCCATGTTTAACACTAATTAATTAATCAATATTTATACGAATATTTTTTTTTATTTTACTATTTTTACTATTCAACAGTGTTGGGTAAGTTACTTGTAAAAATGTAACGCGTTACAAGTTACTTTACTTTCTCTTAAAATGTAACGCGTTAGTAACGCGTTACTTTTAGGTCCGAAACTTTAAAACTGGGAACAAATTATGACTTCAATTTTCCGTACTACTATTAGTACCGCTATTATTATTATTATTATTATTATTATTATTATTATTATTATTATTATTATTATTATTATTATTATTGCACGTTCTGAATCGCTTTATGTAAATGCAAGGACAAATTTTTCCTTGATATATGAACATTTTCATATAATGTAACATTGATAAAATGCCATACTGCGTTACTAGTAGGGATGGACACGACCGAGTTCGAGCGAGTTTTCTTTGACACTCGAATCGACTAGAAACAGACATCTTTGAGCTCGACTCGAGAACTCGACTCGAAAAATTTCCTCCAAATCGACTCGAATTGGGGTTGAGTTTCGAGTCGACTCGAGCCAAATCCGCTGTGTAGTTTCCAGTACATTCTTCAAGTATATTACATAGACAGTATAATTATTATCAATGACCCTACTACAACTTTTATTATTATTATTATTATTATTATTATTATTATTATTATTATTATTATTATAACACTGTACATGAAAAGAAAGAAAGGCGGTTTCTATTTGAATACTAAAGAAACTAGTTGATTGCCAACCTCGGTAGCCATGAAGTCTAGGAGTCAAGGACATTGTTCAAGAGCTTCTGAATTTGGGTTGAGGGTCTAGGGTGAGTATTCGGGCTCGAGCCAAACACTGTTAAAAGTTAGAGGGCTCCGGCCAAATACATTCAAAACTGCTTGGCCCGGGTTTAGAATTGTCAACGACTCGAGCAGCTCGGCTCTCAGCTCATTCACTACCGACCCGAACCGAGAAGTGAGCCGAGCCAACAGCTCACCCAACCGACTCGGCTAGAGCCCTCAGGGCAGTTGAGCCGAACCGAGCAAATGGCTTAGCCCTACCACCCAGCTCGAGCCGATGGTTCACCCCAAGTGAGCCAGCTCGAGCCATCTTCTCAGTTAAGCCAAGCCGAGTGAGCTTGTTATAAAAAAATCTCTTGTGGTCTCGCTATCGAGACGAGACGAGATGCGAGCCGTGTCCCCTCTCGTGACCAACACTAAAAGTATTCCATATTACTGTTTAGCTTACATTTCTCATGGCTTTCGTTTTCCAGTGTAATCAGGCCATGATTTCAAGACGACTTAAAACGAACGAGCCATTTATCAAACTCGACTTGACTCGAAACTTGACGCGAAAAACGAATCGGATCGGAACTAGACTCGAGGATTTTACCCTTGACTTGACTCAAAACTCGACTTGAATTCGAGTCGAGTTGAGTTTTAGCTTGACTCGTGCTCATCCCTATGCGTTAGAAAAAATGGTTGCTTATTATTATTCTGTTAAACTAATTATATAATAATAACAATGTTGTTATGTAATTCTTTCAAATGTTCGAACACTAAAATATTTTCGTTCTCCATCTTTATAAAAACAACACCAATCAAAGTAAAATAGACTACCGGTACCATTGTACTCTAATTCACTCACTGAATGTATTGATTTGGAGCTGTCAAAATCTACGACAAAATATTCCAGGTGCTTCCAATCAGTACACGTGATTTCTCTAAGCCTGTCCTCATCTTCCAAAAACAGCAAGTGGCACTATGAACTTATCTGTTTCTCTGTGTGTCTGTGACTGTCGGTCACTGACATACGTAGTTCATGCTCGATTGTTTTGTTCTGAGAAATTCACTTACAGGAAAGAAACATTTGTTTCCGAAAAAATATATACACATATTGTATTTACTCATCCGAAATGTAACGCGAAAAAAATAACGCAAACTAGGTACGTTACTTAAAAATTTGTAACGCGTTACCGTTACAGTTACTTTGGAAAAATGTAACGCGCTACTAGGAAACGTTACTTAAAAAGTAACGCGTTACAAGTAACGCGTTACTTGCGTTACGTTACTTCCCAACACTGCTATTCAATATTATATACACTTCATTTCCAAAATCAAAATCTCGAAAATGTATATAGTACGAGTGCAGACTCGCAAATAAATGATTATTTATCATATATATTGGTCTCTATTCGAATTCTATTTAATCGAATCCGACAAGAACACAGACAGAAATATCGAGAACAGGTGACAAAAAAAAGAGAGAAAAACGTTGTACTCGGCGGGGACTCGAAGTAAGTTCGAATGGTGCTTTATAAGCGAACGCCTTAGACCACTTGGCTATGGTAACAACTAGTGATTGTAGCAAAGGCTTCGAGTAGTAGTTCTTATTACAGAATAACATTTTCTATTGCCTAAAATTTAAACCTAATTTACTTTGATATAATAAATCTATTAATTTGTTTCATGAACGTTTTCGTTACTTAGATGAATGATGTATGTTGTTGATATAGATTCTATTACACATTCTTTCGTAAATATTATAGAAAGTATCAGGGTTATTTATGATCTTTTATGGAAATTGACTGGCGCATGCGCAGTACACAGACAGTTCAATTGGAAGGCGAGGAATGAAACGCTTACACACTGTTACAATGTTTCCATCGCAAGCAGTAGTTCCCAACCGAGGGACGGCGGGACGCACTTCCTCCTCCTGGGGTGGCGTGAAGGATTTACGAAGTCCCTTCGTTGTCTTATATTTCTTGAATGATTATACACAATATCCAGTCACATCTTCTACACATTTGGAAGTGATAAATCGTAGTATAAATAAACCGTCCTCCACATACAGTGATTGTTGCTTTTCCAAGATTATAAACTGAAACAC
This sequence comes from Thermobia domestica, assembly GCF_964235325.1. Classification (NCBI taxonomy): domain Eukaryota; kingdom Metazoa; phylum Arthropoda; class Insecta; order Zygentoma; family Lepismatidae; genus Thermobia; species Thermobia domestica. The sequence continues at coordinate 11,622,878 of NC_137470.1, read as the reverse complement.
TTTTTATTTCAATAGAATATAAAAGTTTCAATGGGAGGGGTTACAACCCCCTCAACCCCCTGGGTCTTCGATATGTCACCGCCTAAACTGTAACTTTCAAGTTAGAATCGAAAAATGGAGACATGTGACCTACTCAGGCCCGTGCTGGCCCACCGGGACACCGGGACGTGTCCCGGTGCGCCCTCCGAAATATCACAGTATAAATAAAGGTACAAGTTTTTAGTAATAAATTCTTACAGTTTTATTGGTAAAGAACCCGTGAAAGGTGCAGTGCGCCCTTTACATTAGGCGCCCTTCCGAGACCACATCAAAGATGAACCATTTTATTTACTCTTCTGTATAGCACAGTTCTGTACAATAAATACATACAGTTACTATTGGTAAAGAACCCGTGAAAGGTACAGTGCGCCCTTCGAAACATCACATTATAGGTAAGTGGTTTTAGTTATCCTGTATACCAGCTTTGTATAATAAATTCAAATACTGACTGGTAGTACAGAACCTGTGAAGAATACAAGGCGCCCTTTACATAAGATGCCCTGCGAAATATCACATAATTTTTTTTATTTTATTCTTCTGTATTTCAGTTTTGTATTATGAATTCATAGAGTTGATATTGTCAGAGAACAGGTAAAGAGTACAAAAATATTATAAACTTATATATATATAAAACGAAACAATGTGATACATCAAGAATAGTTCGGATAGTCAAACGTACGATGCATTTATGTAATACTACAGTAACACTAGTCTCTAATTTACGATTTTTACGGCATCGAAGCTTTCACAGTCTTAATATGCATCCATATATCCGAGCATATTGATTATTCCTATGTGTTTTGCAGCAGTGTTCGGATAATCAGTACCTGTTGTATTTCTGAAATATAGCTGTATTTATTTCCATAAAATGTAGTCTTCCTGTCACCACGGCATGGCGCGTCCTCAGGTTGTGGATCGAGGAGAAGGTCTCTAGATACAGAGGTTAGCTGCGAATATACTGAGTAAGCAGTCGCGGACAGACAAGGGGTGATAATCCAGCTTGAGAATTTGGTGTGAGGCTAACAACCTTATCCTGTAAAAAAGGGATTGTTCAAATAAGTTCGGAGAATCCTCGGATCAGAATTGATAACATGGCACGAACTTAGCAAAGTAAAATCGACGTGAGATTTGGAATAAGAATATTAGAAGTCTCTATAGGAAAGGCGAGTTAAGATTGTAACGAATGTATTTAGAAATAGAGGATGGACCTAGTGGGATATCAGGAATTTAGATGAGAAGGAAATGAAGGAATCAAGTCGGGAAATTTTACGTTCTTTTACGGGGAACAAATTAAAAATTACCAACTAGAAACAGGGCTTTCCGTTCACAAACGAATACGTAATTATCAGCAATTATATAGGTTGAATTTGTTAATGATAGATTTTCTTTTAGTTCTCTTAAAGGTCGGTGGTGTAATATTATTGTTTTAAATGCACATGCCCCAACAGAAAATAAAGGTGGCGATAAACAGTTTTTACGAAAGAATAGAACGGGTATTTGATCATCTCCTGCAATACCATATGAAAATTCTATTAGGCGGTTTAAATTCGAAGGTAGGACGAGAGGGTATTTTCAAATCGATTATAGGGAATAAATGTTTACATAAGAAAGGTTGTGACAACGGCGTTAGACTCGTGAAGTGTGCAATATCCATAAACCTTATCGTGAAGATTACAAAATTCCAACATCGCGAAATTCATAAATATACCTGGACTTCTTCAGATGGGAAAACACATATTCAAACTGATCATGTTTTAGTAGACAGAAAAGAACAGCCTAGCACAACTGATGTTCGGTCGTTCAGAGGAGTTGATTGTGATAGTAAGAGACAGACTATCGTTGAATAAAGGAAATATTCAATATCTGAAAACGGAGCGGTTTAAAAAATAGAGGAGAATCAGGTGAGAGGGAAGCCAGTTTGAAGTGTCGAATAGATTCTCGGTTTTAGAAGATTCGGAGTGCAATAGTGTTCAAGATACTTGGTTGAAATTAAAGATAACATTAAAATTTCAGCAAAAGAAATATTGGGTCACGCAGAAATACGTAGGAACAAACCATAGTTCAACCAGGAATGTACTAAAGTAGCAGACAAGAGACAACAGAAGAAACAGCGTTGGCTACAAAATCCGAACGAAATAACTACATAAACTATCGTTGTCATCTGGCAGAAAACTTCAAAAACTTTTAGAACAAAGAAACTCGACTTTTGAAAGTTAAAATTAATTAACTTGAAGATAATTGTGAAAACAAGAACATTTGGGACATGTATAAATGCATCAACGAACTTAAGAAAGGCTATCAACTTCGTGCTTATATATTAAAGAAACCTAAAGGAGCAGTTCTCACTGATACAGATAGCATCTTAAATAGATTGACAGATTTCTTTGACGATTTGTTTATCACATAGCCAAAAACTAATGCGCGTGGAGAAAGTGAAATGCATGCAGCATAACCATATATTCCAGAACCTAACCAGACAGAAATAGAAATCGCTATTTTAAAAAATTAAACACACATCTCCGGGTGTAGACGAAATTCTGATTGACTTAATTTTAGCCGGGGGGGGGGGGAGACTGTAGTGCAAGATACACAAACTGATTTTCTTATCTGGAACAAGGAGGAATTACCACAAGAGTGAAGAGAACCAATCATTGTTCCAGTTCAGAAGAAAAGCAACAAAACAGATTTAATAACTATCGAGGCATTTCTCTTCTGTCAACATCCAATAAATCCTCTTAAACATTGTATTAGCAAGATTGACTCCATACGCAGATGAAATTATTGGAGATCATCAGCCCGGATTTAGGTAAAATCAATCAACTATCGACCAGATATTTACCATTCGACTAATACTTGAAAAGAAATGAGAGAATACAACATCCTGGCACATCAATTATTGACTTTAGACTCTGGTAGGGGGAAATATTGTATAACATGCTTGCATAATTTGCAATACCAAAAAAGGTAGATTAATTAAGATATGTTTAAATGAATCCCAAAGTAAGGTTCGAGTAGAGAAATTCTTGTTCACGAGCTTTCACGTTGAGAATCACCTGAAACAAGGAGATGCGTTGTCGTCATAATTATGTAACTTTGTTCTGGAGAACACTATAAGGAAAATCAAAGACAACAATCAGGTACTAGAGCTGAATTGTATTTGCCAGGTTATGGCGTATGCTGATGATGTAAATTTAATAGGCAATGATAGAATAATAGAAAGGAATGCAGAAATCTTAATTAACAATTGCAAGGATATAACCTTAAAAGTAAATGCAGAGAAAACTAAATAAATGGAAGTTTGTCGGAATCGTAATACTGCATTTTATAGATGCGTTAAAATACCAACTTATATTTTCTTTCAACAAAGTGCATACTTTCAAATATCTAGAATCATTATTAACTGACCAAAGCCATTATCATTTAAAAAAAAAATGATGTCAACTGAAAGCAGGGATTTCATGCTATTATTCAGTTAAAAATCTTTTGTTGTCCATAATTCTGTTGAGGCATTTGTAGCTCAAAATGTAAAATGATAAACATGCCTGTTGTGCTGTATGGTTGTGAAACATGGTCAGTGACTATGAGGAAAAATCGCAAACTGAAAGTATTTGAAAACAAGATTCTTAAACCAATATTCGAACTCCAAAAGGAACGAGAATGGGGAAAGGCGGAAACTTCATGAGGAACTGGATAATTTTATACCGTTTACCAAACATTGTTATGGTTATCAAGTCTAGGAGGCTCAAATGGTCAGGTTATGTAGCCAGAATGGGAGAAATTAGAAACACTTTCGAAGTTATAACTGGAAATCCAAATAGGAAAATGACCATTAGGAAGACCGAGGCGCAGATGGGAAGACAATATTAAAATGGTTCTCGCAGAGATTGAAATATAAAGTAGAAACTCGGTTGATTTTTCTAAGGACAGAAATCAATGGAGAGCGTTTGTAAACGCGACAATGAGCCTCCTGCGCCCATAGGCATGCTGTATTAAGTTCTTGATACATTTAGCTTCTTTTTATTTGACAGAAATGTTATTACAAGAAATTAAAGTTTTTCGCTAGTAAAGAGAATTTTGATTTGAGGTTAGCTATTTACGTTAATACTAAAACAAGTTTGGTGGTGATTTTGATATAAAATGGCACCCATACTTTCTTTCAAAATCTCTCTCTCTCTCTCTCTCTCTCTCTCTCTATATATATATATATATATATATATATATATATATATATATATATATATATATATATATAATATTCCTGTTTGTATGGGCGCCCTTTTAGTAGACTTGTCCACCGCCCTCATTAGTATCCCAGCACGGCCCTGGACCTACTAAATATATTTTTAGTTAATTATACATTTTCATAAATAAAATATCCACAATTACAATGACAGTAAATGCTAAGTAATTATTGTAAATCTTTGTACTTTCATTTTCCCTCTTTCTTCTCAACTGAGCTTGAAAAATGTAAAAATGGGAGGTTAAGAACTTCAAATATTACGTATATTTTAGCATATTACGAAATTTATTTAATAGAATCCGCTAGGATCACAAACAGAAACGTCAAGAAGAGGTAAAATCAAATTGTACTGGGGTAGGATTCGAACTACTCTTCAATGGTGCCTCAGAATCTCTAACCGAATGCCTTAGTCCACTCGGCTAATGAGACAAGTTGAAAATATAGTAAGCGTGTTTCATGTTCAATCTTTTGTTACCGTATGAAATTTATTTTGTATTCTCTGAAGTTTAAGCCTATTCTATTAATAGTCTGTTGAAATTGTTTTATGTTTACGGTATTCTTTACTTTGACGAATGATGTTAATATAGGTTCTATTACGTATTCGTTCATAAATATTACAGCAATTGTCAGGATTATTTATGATCTTTCATGAAAATTGACTGGTGCATGCGCAGTAGAAACAGAAAGATGCATTTTATCGACATTTGTCATACACGCCAGAACACAAATTTCTAACAGGTTCTCAAAATGCCTCGCTCTAAAGGCTGTGGAGAACTGTCTGTTGCTCTGAGAAGAGAAATCATAGGCCGAGCAAAAATGGGACAAACTGTGCCTCAGATTGCTAGAGATCTGGGATGTGACAAGAAAACGGTCAAGAAATGGGTTCAGCGACATGAAGAAGGTGGTGAATGGTTCAGGTCTCGGTCGCATATTTTCAAAATACACTGAACTCTAGCCAGAAGGCATTGTGAACGGGGTTACGCTTGGCAACAATGTAGGAAAAATGAATGACGTTTATATCGCGATCACGAGTCATGACCTACATATACCACGAAGTAAAGGCCAGCCCTGGTAGCCGAGTAATACGAAGTGGTCGAGCGGTTGAGTTCACCGGTAGACGTGAAGGAGTGCGGACGTTTGCTCCTGCTCGTTGTGACTACCGAATAGCCAGTTAAGTGCGGCTAGCTAAGTGTTATTTCAAGTGACTGTGATTAGTGCTATCTTGCTATAGTGAACAGCTTTGATACTTTACGAGTATATAGTTATTGTTTGAAAAGTATTTGTTGTTTTTTGTTTGAATTGGTGATCATCATGTTTCGTGGTTTACGTCAGAACACAGTGAAACTTGCATTCGATAAAAGTACACGACATATACGCCCAACTGCTTTGGATATCCATATTTGGCTGGATGAACAGGTACATGTGAATTTGGATCAGATTGATGGTATTCAATTAAACAGTGAGGAATATTGCGTGTTCTTGAAATTTAGTTCTCCGGAAAAATTTGAACAATTTCTCGTCAATACACCTAGTGAACTTCCCTTTCTGCATCAAGATGGCTCGCGGAGCCTTGTTTCAGTGCAAAATGCTTCAGATACACTTACACGTGTACGTATCACAGATCTCCCCCTTGAACTAGATGTTAGTTTTCTCAATTCTGCCCTCAGTAATTACGGAAGTGTGAAAAAGATAGAAAATGAGCAGTGGTCCCAGAAGTACCGCTTTCCTGTGTTTAATGGCGTACGTATAGCGTATATGGAACTCAAGAAGCATATTCCTTCGAAATTACTCATCCAAGGTTATCGAACAAGCGTTATATACTCTGGGCAACCCCCAACTTGCTTCGCGTGCCACCAGGTCGATCACACGTTTAGTTCTTGTCCCCGACGCCTACAGCGCGCCAAACATTTGAGTACAGCTCCTCTGACGCTCAATATGTCCCAGTTATCTGGAAAAACTCTTCCTCAAACTCCTCGTTACTCAACCGATCAGAGCTTTCAACCTGGTAACAGTACGTTAACAACGGCCTTATCTGACTCATTACCCAGTGCCCACAGTGCTCCATCGCTACAGGACCTCAATGAGTTTCCAGTGCTGACTGTGCCTACTTCCCTGGATCGACCCACGGATACCGGGATACAGGATTCAATAACTAGTGCGCCCCCCGAAGATATAGGAGATCCGCCCATGGTGCCTGATGTCAATGACCAGTGTTCGTTAATAAGTGTGTCGGCAATGGACGAGGCTTCCAACACCAGTGCTTCGCAGATACCGCCTACTAAGATACTTCACGACCTTCCGCCTCCTTTATCTGACTCAGTTGATGCGGAAAGCAGCAAAACTGTGAGAACGGTTTATATAAGTGAAAAAGCAGGTAAGATTGCCTTGTCAACACACAAGAAAATCAAAACAAACACAGGGAAAGGGAAGGCTGTCGTGACACGTGACTCACGTGAGCCTGTTGTTGGTGCTTCGATTACATCATCGCAACCTAGCTTCTCGACTGTCCTTGACGATTCACTACAAACAGACAGTGTAAAGAATCAACCTGAATAGTGTTGTTTTTTTCTTTTTCCTGTTTGTCAGGTCTCAGCATGCAGTTTGTTTATTTTGCAGCTCTAATAATTTTATTTACTTTCTATCCGCTGTGTATGTCTTACCCTATTGTCACTGTTCGTAAAGTGGGTACTTTAAATTTAAATGGTATAACTAGTCCTACGAAACAACGCTTGTTACATAACTTTATACGATTACATGACTTTGATATACTCAATTTGCAAGAACTCAAAATTGCCGATTTAAGTTTCATAGATCGGTATAATTGTTTTGTTAATCTTGGATATAGTGGTAGAGGTACTGCAATATTAGTGAAGAAAGGAATCCATGTGCAACACGTTACTCGTTTACCGTCTGGCTATGGGCTCAGCCTTGTATGCGATAACATTCTATATGTAAATGTGTATTGCATGTCAGGTTTTCTACACAAAACTGACCGTGAAAATTTTTTTAATGCTGATATCGTGCCTCTGTTTTCTATTCCGCATACGAGTATTATCCTTGCTGGAGATTTCAATTCCATTTTGTTTTGCGACGATTCTACTGGCTATTTTAATAAATGCTTAGCATTAGAAAGACTGGTCCACGGATTCCGATTAGTTGATACCTGGCGGTCCAAACGAACTGATATCATTTATACGCATGTCACTCCATCAGTGAAGTCACGCATAGACAGAATCTATACCTCCTTCGATCTCGTACCTCGTGTGTGTGACATTAATGTTCTTATGGCTCCGTTTAGTGATCATAGTGCTGTGTGTATGTTACTCAAATTTCCTCCCCCTCTCCTTGGTTTGAGCCCAACGTTCGGTCCCTCTAACTGGAAACTTAATCCACAGCTTCTGAAATCTGATGATATTAAAGAACTGTTTCGAGAGAAATGGGCTTACTGGTGTCGACAACAGAGATATTTTGGCAGTTTAAATTTGTGGTGGGTTCATTATGCTAAGCATAAAATTAAATCTTTTTTCCAATGGATGCATTCTGAATACCGTCAGAACAGCAAAAATACCATTGACTACCTTTACAAAGTGTTACATGAGTTGTGGCAACAGCCTCCCTCTGCGCACACGTATATGCATATTAATAAAATCAGAGCAAAATTAATTCGATTAGAAAACGACTCTTTACAGACTATCACTAAATCATTCGATTCCAAATTATTGTTGTCTAGTGAACGAGTTACATTTTTCCACATCATGCGGCAACATAATAGAAGGAGAACTAATTTTAGGGAACATCTTGTATTAGAAAATGGCCAAGTTGTTACTGCATTACCTGATATTATGTCCAGTTTAACACAGCATTATGAACAACTATTTGAATCGCATCCAGTTGCTACTCAGATATGGCCCACTTTCTTTTCCAATATATCTTGTAAATTAACAGCGGCTGACAATGCACAATTGTTAGCCCCGATTACTAAACAAGAGATTTATGATGTGCTAAATACTACAAAGCATTGTAGCAGTCCTGGCAAGGATGGACTCATTTTTCTCTTCTATAAACAGTTTTGGGATGTGGTAGGAGATACTTTCACTGCTGTACTTAATGATATGTTTCAATCTGGAAATGTTATGCAAAATGATGGTATCATTATTTTAGTTCCGAAAAAAGGAGCCCAAGCTCATATTTCTAATTTTAGACCCATTACGCTGTTAAATACTGATGTCAAATTATTGTCTAAGGTATATAAAGTACGCATGGAAAAAGTTATCGAGAAACTTTTAAGTGGTAAGCAGGCAGCGCTATCAAAAGAACGTAATATTTACTATGCCCTGTGTAGCCTACGAGACATCATGGGATATTTTCAAGTGCAACAGCTCCCTGCCTGTGTCACTTCTATAGATTTCAAACATGCTTTTGATTTTGTCGAGCATAACTATCTTTATGCTGTACTACAAGCATTTGGTTTTGATTCACGTTTTATTGCTAATATTAAAAATTTATATCACAATGCAAAATCCCAGCTTCACATCAATGGTTACTTTAGCTCACCCATATCTATCAAGCGAGGTATCCGCCAAGGATGTCCATTGTCAATGTTGTTATTTGGCTTAGTTCTTGAACCTTTATTGCAAAATTTGTCCTGTTTTCCAGTCTCACATTTACATGATTTTCAAAATATTGTTTGTTTTGCTTTCGCTGATGATGTCTCAATCAGTTGTACCACTGTTGCTCAGGTAAAGTATGTGCACCAGTGCTTAAATAGTTATTGTAATGCTAGTGGAGCAAGTATTAATGTCAATAAAACGAAGAGTTTAACCTTTAATAATTGGGCAACGGTCAATAAAGGGTTAACTATCTGTCATTCAGAAATTGTGACGAAATTAAAAATTTTAGGTGTTAATTTTACGAGTAATCTTGATCCAGACTCTGAGATAGTCTGGACGCCAATAATCAATAAAATCAGGACTGTTGTTCTCCAAAATCGTCATCGACAGCTGAATTTAATACAGAGAGTCTGGTATGTGAATACTTATATATGTTCTCAATTATGGTATACAGCACAGGTATGGCAACTTCCGGACATCTGTGCCAAAAAAGTGCAATCGATCATTGGCTGGTTTATTTGGTGCGGCTTTTTCTTCCGAGTTCCACAGGTAGTAATGGTGTTACCAGTAGACAATGGTGGCCTTGCTTTAATCAATGTACGACTCAAGTGTAAAATATTATTTTTATTACGTAGCTATAAATTGTATCATTTGGACCATAGTCATACACAACAATGGCTACAATGTTGGACGCCCACCTTACCTGCTCCAAATCCACCCAATGTTCCTTTCCTTCAACACGCACCCTTATATGTATATAAATTCGTCCTAGCCTGGAGTTATCTGTCTAAACATGATGAGATAAGAGAAATCTGTTCTCGTGATTTTTATCTGTATTTTTTAAAAATGACCTTTACTCCAACTATGATACGAGTACAGCAGAACAATAATAGTTGTAACTGGAATCGCATATGGTTTAATATTAATAGAAAGTTTCTTCCGACTTGTGTACGTAGTTTATGGTATAGTGTTGTGCATGATATTCATGCTACTAATCAACGTTTGTTCGACATTCATCGCCTACCACATAATGCGTGTTCCCATTGTGGACACCCCGACACCATTATCCACAGATACACCTCTTGCCAGCTAGTAATGTCTGTGTGGTTAAAACTATGTGCTCTCCTTGCTATCGTATGTCGGACATCTCCCCACCATTTTACACCTGATATTATTACCTTACCCGATTACCATTGGTACCCTCCAACCCGCAATAATGCTGTTACTTGGCTAATAGGACACACCTTATACTATATTGATTCCAGTCGCAGTCACATAAGTGTCACGGATTATCATGAATTCTTAAAACGCACCAGATGGAAAACTTTTGGTATGGTACCTTTCCACAAGAATTTCGCAAACTTTTTGACTGCCTCATTTTAACATGATACGACTAGTGTAATATCTGTAAGATCATATTTGTAGTACCTCTAAATTTCTTATAATACTGTCAATATTTTACAAGTTCTTGTCTACGTTGATAAGCACAAAAAAAAAAAAAATGTAATATGATGATGTGATTTGTATTGTTCTTATAGCACTGTATATATTCCAACTTTCTACTTGTATTTACCGTCTATGTCTTATGTCTAAACGACCAGTTTCTTTCAGGTATGTAAGTGACCTTGGGAAATAAAGATGTTAAAAAAAAAAAAAAAAAAAAAAGTGGGTTAGCGCAACATACTAGTAAGAAAAATCGTTGTTGGCGTGGGTTCAAGTCCTGCGTTAGGGAAGTTTTTCTTACTACTTTAAAAGTTTTTTTTATAATACTTCTTTCGTTAAAATAAGATTAAAATAATATTGAAAAAAGTGATTTAACGATTATTTTTTAAAATTTTCATTAAACTTCTTTCATTAAAATAAGTTTGCCCTTGTACTTATACAGATCCATAGTAAAAGTAATAATAATAATAATAAGAAGAAGAAGAAGAAGAAGAAGAATAGTAGTAGGAACTGGTTAGAATGCAATTGAGCATTCGTTTCCGTGCGATGTTGCCAAACCTAATGCCTTCTGGCTAGGGCTGAGTGTATTTCGAAAATATGCGTCTCGGTCAAGAAGTGGAAGGCCAAAAGTGACAACTTCAGCTCAAGATCAAGCTTTAGTTACAGAAGTAATCAACAGACCTCTATGCCACACGTCCATCCTCTTGGACAAAGCCAGAGAATATAATTGTTCTCACGAAACAATAAGAAGAAGATTATTGGGGGCTGGTCTACACTGTTCAAGACCCGCTCGGAAGACTCTCCTGACTGAAACTCACAAGGCCAGACGAATGGAATGGGCACAGAATAACATAATCCAACCTCAGTCATATTGGGACTTAGTCATCTGAACCGACGAGAAGGTTTTCAAGTCTAACCAACAATTCAGAGTTATATTGTATAGACCGCGCGGAACCAGGTATGCTGAACAAAATATTATCAGAACTTCTTGTTCAGGACGAATATCAGCACACTTTTGGGGATACATCACGGCTGCTGGTCCTGGAGATTTAGTTGCGGTGCCTGAGAGAATGAACAGCAGTGTTTACATTAATATCCTCGAAAATACGTTGTTACCGTCCTTAGAAAGAAACTTCCCCGAACAGGAAGAATATATATTTATGCATGACAACAGTGCTGTTCACACTTCCCGGCAAGCACGAGAGTGGCTAAATGAACATCCAGCGTTAATTTGTATTGAGTGGCCCCCTCTATCCCCAGATTTGAACCCAAATGAACATCTGTGGGCCTACATGGTGCAAGAATGGGAAGAGAGACGTGAAGACAGAGACCAAACGTTTCTTCAAAATCATGTTATGGAACTGTGGCAACATTTTCGTGACACACCGTCGTATTGCTCGAGACTTGTATCTAGTATCCCCTCCAGACTTCAAGAAGTTACTGACTCTGGAGGTGACTACACGAAGTTACTGACTCTGGAGGTGACTACACGAAGTATTAGTGTGTTATTTTTTGTGTAAACATTTATTTAAGTTTCACTTATTTATTATATTTTTTTCAAGAGCAATACTTTCGTTCTTCATTCTTTTCCTTTGCTTGTTTACTTATTAGTTCGTTAAAACGTAAAGGAAGAGTAGTATATCTTCAAAAAGTATTTGTGAATTTACTTTGAACGTTTCTAAGAATACATTTACTCTTTTCCTTACTCTATATGATACCCAATATTACTTTCATTTCAGTTAATTAATAACTTTATTTCACATCTCGGATAAAAGTATTATTGTCTTTTTAACGATATTTTTCCTTTTGATTGTGTAATTTCTAGTTTCGTTGAATTATCTCAATTCTAATGAATAAATCACATTTTGTTTATTGTCCCTTCCTTAGCTAAGTTCGAATTCGAGAACAATTTGGTGTAATATACGTTCTTTATTCTTCATATTGTGCAGTAATGACAATATTAATTATTTTTCATGAGTCCAGTTGATTAGTGAGAACTTGGACAAACATTAACTTGGTAATTCTTTACGCAATGACAAGCGTAAAATACATTTTAGCTATTCTATATACTTCATAGCGATGAAACATTCTAACAGTCTGTTAGCGTTTTCTTCCTCGCCTTCCAATTGAACTGTCTGTGTACTGCGCATGCGCCAGTCAATTTCCATGAGAGATCATAAATAACCCTGATACTTTCTATAATATTTACGAAAGAATGTGTAATAGAATCTATATCAACAACATACATCATTCATCAAAGTAACGAGAACGTGTTCATGTAACAAATTAATAGATATATTATATCAAAGTAAATTAGGTTTAAATTTTAGGCAATAGAAAAAATGTTATTCTGTAATAAGAACTACTACTCGAAGCCTTTGCTACAATCACTAGTTGTTACCATAGCCGAGTGGTCTAAGGCGTTCGGCTTGTAAAGCACCATTCGAACTTACTTCGAGTCCCCGTGGGGTACAACGTCTTTTTCTCTCTCTTTTCTCACCTGTTCTCGATGTTTCTGTCTGTGTTCTTGTCGGATTCGATTAAATAGAATTTCTAATAGAGACCAATATATATGATAAATAATCATTTATTTGCGAGTCTGCACTCGTACAATATACATTTTCGAGATTTTGATTTTGGAAATGAAATGTATATAATATTGAATAGTAAAAATATTAAAATAAAAAAATATTCGTATAAATATTGATTGATTAATTAGTGTTAAATATGGCTTTCCAATCAGGATTATATAGAGAGGACTTACTTCTAAGTGCAATCCGAAAACAAATATTTGAGTTTTAATCTGACCCAAAGTTGGTAACTTACAGGATAATTTATACATGATCGGTATTGTAATTTTTATGCTTTTATTATAATTCTCTATAAGTTATGATTTTACCAATTCTAAATGTAGAACCAGAAACAAGTGTAATATTATATTTGTTACGAAAAACTTTTAAGCAATGATGCTTTCAGGACGTGATCTGAGGGAGAATTTGAGACCCCTCTCGAGCTAAGAAATTTCCGCCTTCAGGACCATATATTCGACCGCGCTCAATGTGGACTACCAATGATTGCCCTCCACCCGCATATTGAAATTCCCCCCGAGAATAATTTTCTGAAGTCACCACTGTTTATAAATAGTTTTTCGTTACAAATCAGAGGATAATGGAGTAGTGAGTATACTTCATTTTTTTTTTAGCTATGGATTTAAGATTCGCAATTCATATAACGTTCCGTTCTAATCGAATTTGAAACAAAAGAAGTTTTCAATGAGTTACTCAAAGAAATATTTTCAGCCCCCGGATGAAAATAGGAAGACACTTAAAAAAGAAACAACTTGCTACAGGGTTTGAACTCACAAACATGTGATTGATAGTGTATCGATCCAAACCACTCGACCGTTTTGCAGGCCTTCTGCACATATTCTTTTTCCTTTTGTGAAAGCAGTTTACTGTTCCATATTCGCTTTTGTTTATTCCGATACGACTATGAGTTCTCAGTAAATATTTGGACGTTACAGCTCTTGCAATGTATAAAAGTGTTTTTAGAATAAATCACAATCGTTATTATGTCCTAATAACATACGTAAAACAGGTTGAATTCGTGAAATGATTGAGGTTGGACTGAGCGTAAATGTTTTCATAGTTAGGAGCCTGGATATGCAAACCCGCTTAACGTGGGGATTTAATTTTGTGAAATTTGGTACCACCAACGGCCAACATTTTTAAAATTTTGTTAAAAAATAAATATTGTTTTTAAAATATGTAATTTTATAAAATATGGTTATCCTATGTGGTTTTGTTTCTCTAAAAGGTCAATATTTTACGTGAAAAAAAAAATTCAGCTCGATGAGTCAAGTCATTCAGGTGCCACCAGTGGCTTAAAATATGGACAAATGTGTCCTTACTTTTTCATTTCTTAAAATTAAGTTGCATTTTTTGTGATTCATTTGGATCGTTAATTAGATAAGAAAGATTTTGTTTTACATCTACAGCTATTTGCTTATTTCCAAACATTAATGATGGGAATAACCCAGAACTCACCACGAGGAGGTGGCTGCAGTTCCAGTGCCACCCACCCGTATATACTAATGTTGCATATGGTAGTGCAAGTCATATTGTTACTCTTTTACCTCAAACTATTTTTCTTTTGTTTTTTCTATTAAATTCTGGTATGTTTTTTCTTGATTGTAGTGTTGCTAGGACAAATCTATGTTGTGCTTCTTGCCCACATACCGCTGATGTCGCTTATGTCCCCAACTTCACCATTCTTTCTACAGCGCGAGTGTGACAGGGTAAGGATGTAATAGATTCATTAGCCATTGGAGCCGTCTTTACATTTTCTCTTAGCTTCTGCAGGCTCAAGTGTTTTGTCAGTGGTGGCTCCGTCAGCGTCATGTTGACCAATTAATCATATCACCAATTAATCATCATACACACGAATGAGCTCCCATTTCGACATTTGATTCAATTTATAGACGGCAAGTCTACTGGGCCAAATACATTTAGAGCACCAATAGGATCAGCACTTCCAATCTGCGAAGAGTTGTCACTCCTGATTTTTCAGCCCGTTCCAGTAGACTGGGACCTCAACTTCATTGAGGATTCATTAAACACGGATCAAAAATATTTGCTGAATATCTACCAAGCGGTTTCTTCAGGAGAACCCCATTGGGTTAGCTCACATGAAGCCTGGTAAAATTCATCAAGCCAGATGGCTAACTACAGCAAATAGAGTCTTACGTTTGTGCGTAGGAGCAAAAGAACCCACGAATGAACTTAAAACCATCGTCCAGTACATCATGATGGTCTACGCGCCACTCTGGTTTGCTGTGATCCGTAATCCACCGTGTGCAGAAGGAGCTCGTCATTTGTGGCAACTCATCACGACTTCTCTCCACATGGAAGCGAAATACAGCAAAATAATTGATCCAGTGTCCGTAGAACTGCGTGGTAAGGTCATCCTGAGAACCTACTTCTATCAATGTTGACTGACCAAGTTGCTAAAGTACGAGAGCTCGGCTGGAGGCGAGTCCTAAAAGCAAGACAAACGACCCAATCTGGTGATCGCGTACCGGTAGGAGAATTTGTCGTCCCTGAAATCAACTTAGAAGCGACAAACTATGTTAATATGATTAATTGGTCAACATGACGCTGGCGGAGCCACCACTGACAAAATACTTGAGTCTGCAGAAGCTAAGAGAAAATGTAAAGACGGCTCCAATGGCTAATGAATCTATTACATCTTTACCCTGTCACACTCGCGCTGTAGAAAGAATGGTGAAGTTGGGGACATAAGCGGCATCAGCCGTATGTGGGCAAGAAGCACAACATAGATTTGTCCTAGCAACACTACAATCAAGAAAAAACATACCAGAATTTAATACAAAAAACAAAAGAAAAATAGTTTGAGGTAAAAGAAAAAATGAAATGAAATCTTTGAGTTTTACGTCCCACGGTTATGCCGGTTAGGCTAAAGGAGACGGTGATAATGAGAGATGAGTGAAATGGTGGAATGAAGAAAGTGGGAGGAAACGGGAGTACCCCGAGAAAACCCACGAGCACGGTGTTTGTCCACCACAAAGTTCACTTGGCGGGGGCTGGGATCGAACCCGGGACCCCAAGCACCAGAGGTGAACGCTCTACCACTTTTATTATTATTATTATTTATTTAACACAAATATAGTATACAGGTAACAGGAAATTATACATTTCAAAACAGGCCTCATAGAATAAGATTAAAAAAAAAACTATGGACCAGTACATCATGGTGTTAATTGTTCATTTAAAACAACAAGAAAATTGCCAAAGTTCTTTTGCCGTACACTGGGAGAAAATTTCCATTTTTCTTTGAAAACATGATATTTGTAACTGTCCACTGTATATTCCTGATTTGTCAAAAGATATTGTATCGTAATTCCACAAAGCCAAATTACTGCATTGTGTTTATGTGATGGAAAGTATTTAAAATCTGGAAATAACATAAAGTCTGGCGAAAACGTATCAATACTGCAACGACATATAATTCGTAAAATAGTTCCGAGAAGGAGCCAGATGGGACTAATTAGACTGCAAGTTCTTAGTCTATGTTGAAGGTTATCAAGTTGAGAGCAAGACACACAATTTGGGGATTGAGTGAGATTAATCTTGTGTAGTCTGCTTTTTGTTGGTACCAAATCATGCACTACTTTATACCAAAGAGATCGTTGTTTGGCGTTAAGAATTGTATTATTTATATTTTCCCAAATCTGATTCCAATTGTGATGTGGATGAAACTTGAGACTTCTGTACATCACTGTCTGTGTGAGTTGTAAGGATTGATACATATTTTTGACACTAAATCTTACTGGTACACTTGGATCGAGAACATTATAACCACTTTCAAAAATATTGTCCTGAATATATCTAACACAGGAGGGAATCACCGTGAGGTTAAGAGGTGCTACAGCCCCTGTTTTCTCGATCCAGTATAAACTCCATACTTTCACAAATAACGATTTGTCTGAATGAAGAATGTAGAACCATTTAAGGAAATACAAAACTTTACACTTAATGTGAACATCAACTAAATTCAATCCTCCATTAGATTTGGGTTGAGTTACTACATACATAGGAGTTTTAAAGATGGACCCTTTCCACACAAACCAATAAAGTGCAGTCTGAATTTGCCTACTACAACGTAATGGCAAGGGCAAGAGTTGGCCAACGAACCAAATTTTCGCAGCTATATATGTATTAGAAATCCAAACTCTTTCCTCTAAACAGAAATTACGATCTTTCCAGTTGTGGCACGTAACTTTGATGTTTTGAATAATCACATTCCAGTTGTAAGTAATCATTTCATGTACAGACCTACAAACCCAGATTCCTAAGATCTTGAGATTGTCAACTTGAGAGATCGATATATTATGTTCATTATTCCAGTTTCCAAATTTAAGTAATTTTGTTTTCTCCATATTAAGTTGTGCACCACTATATTTTGCAAAGGCATGAATAGTAGCAATAACACTATCCAACTCAATTGTATCTTTAACAAAGACAGTTAAATCGTCTGCATAGGAAAAAAGTTTAAATTGTAAATCAGCGAATTGTATACCAGATATGTTTACTTCAAGTGTATAAAGCAAAGGCATCATATATATATTAAAAAGGATCATGGATAATGGACATCCTTGTCTCACTGATCGTTTAACAGCAAAGGATGGAGTAAAATATCCATTAACCTGCACTTTGGATCTCGCCATAGTATACAATGCTTTGACTTGTTGTATGACTTCCATTCGAAACCCAATATTACTCATCACGTGATATAAATAACCACGATTTACTAAATCAAAAGCACCTTGAAAATCTACTGATAATATTCCATGTGGTTTTCTGCTGTAATCCAAATATGACACTGTGTCTCTTAAATCCATCAGCAATTCAATCATGTTCCGATCATTAAATCCAGCTTGCATTGGATGTAATATAGAGGGTATAACCTTCATTAGCCTATTGGCTAAGCATTTAGCAATGATTTTGTAATCCACACAAAGCATAGATAATGGACGATAATCTTTAATTTTACGTGAATATCTAGTTTTTGGAATTAGAATAATGACACCTTGGGAGAAATTCGGATGACTAACGTTACCGATAAGAATTTCATTCACCATATGAGTGAATTCTGCTCCAATGGTGCCAAAAAATTTCTGGTAAAATTCTGCTATTAAACCATCTAACCCTGGCGTCTTGTTTCTTTTAAGATTTTTAATAACTTCCCATATTTCTTTCTCTGTATACAATTCCATTAACATATCATTAGCTGCAGGTGTAACTTGCGTCGCGTCAGAAATGTCTACAAGATGAGTTAGATCTGTTGTAAATTCTTTGTCAAATAAATTTTTGAAATGTTCATATATGCATAAGGAAATTGCAGACTGTGACGATAGTACATTGCCGGAATCAGTTTCCAGTTTTGTAATCAATTGTTTCTGTCTTCTTGCACGGTGTTTAATCAACTGGTATAATGTTAACTTTTCGTCAGGTAAAATATCAGTATTTCGACATGAAGTTCGAAGTTTTTCAATTTTCTTACATTGTAGCTGTAATATTTTACGTTTGAAATATTTCCCATCCCTGTAGGAAATCTCAGTATTACCGTGAGAAAGTTTGGTTGTTTCAGCTAAACATTTCATATAATAATCCATAGTATATTTATCTGTATTTTGTATTTCCCGAGCATATTGTATACAAAACCATTTTATATTTTTCTTAACATACGTTTGCCACCACTGGGTTGTTGTGGAATATCGCTGCTTGTATTGAACCCATAATTTCCATTCTTCAGAAAACAACTCATTGAATTCTTGGCGTTGTAAGAGCTGGGCATTCATTTTCCAATAACATTTCCCATAAGAGACAAAAGGTTTTCCAATGGCAAGCTCTAGTTTAATTGCAGAATGATCTGTGAAGCGTACAGCGTAGACATTATAATCAACTAATTGTGAAATGATAGTACGATTAACATAGCACCTATCTATTCTAGAACCAGCATTATTCCTGAGATATGTAAATAGCTGATCTCGTTTACACTGAATAGCACAATCAACTAAATGGAATTGATCGATGAGGAGTTGTAATGCTGCACTATACGAAGGCACACCCTGACAGTCTTGTGGTCGAAGGTGACAATTAGTATCACCTATTAAAATCATGTTATTGAAAGTGCCTGTAAACAGATATAAAATGTCGGCAATATAAAACATTTCTCGAGCTTCCCTGTTTTGATGCCCACTCGGAGCATATATATTTACAATAACAGTTTGATCCCAATATAAAGCAATACCACGACCATGAACTAACAATTTAATATCGGAAATATGAATGCCATTTTTAACTAAGATCGCAGTACCAAAGTTCTTCTCCCCAAGATTTACATAACTAGTATAGCCAAAAATATATGAAAAATCATCAGTCGTAACCTCCTGAAGACACAGGAAGTCGACATTATGTTCATAAACAAACTGTTTGAATAGGGACTTTTTTACTTCAGATTGTAGTTTGTTAATATTTAGTGAAATGCACCTAGTAACATATGGCATTCAAGTGAACATAAATAACTATTAAACTGCACAAATTGCTGAAAATGTATGTTATGACGTCAAAACCTATGTCTGTACACTTTGCTTGTCTGTTCTTTCAATTTGACTAATTTTTCGTCTTTTCTTCTTGTTTCTACTCTCATTCAAAATCTCAGGTGATGTGTTCTCCGTGTTTAAGTCATCGTTTATTCCTTCTGTCTCTGGTAAGCTCATTCCTTCGTCTGGGTCCGCAATATCATGGTTCTTGTCAGCTAAAACAGTACCATCTTCGTCTGCTGTCACAACAGAAGGTATAGTATCGTCTGATGGTTTGTCAACAGATACAGTCATACATACTTGCATTTGATTGTCATTTGTAAAAACTGGGCCAAGACTAACGTCAGCAGGCTGTAAAGCACCTATGGGTTCCGCAATTTGAAGGGTAGCAGCAATCTTTTTAGTCACAGCTTGAACTAATGGAGGGAAACTGTGCTAGGAGAGAGTGAAGTCATCATTCTTGTTAATATGGGGATCGAGAGTGTTGTACCGCGCTGCTGATCTGGCAGTTGAAATATGTTCTCTTTCCTCTATTCGTTCAGCTATCTTTTGTTTTGTAGTTGGTGATTGAGTTTGTCCATCATCCTGTAATAATTCTGTTGGAAGGAAGTTTACTACCTGCCGTTGCAAGACACCTGAAGATGTAGATGGCAAATTTTGTTGCTGTGTCACTGTAGTTCTTCTTCTGTTTAAAGAACACCTATTAGCTACGTGTTCAACCGATCCACAAATAAAACACGTGGGGGGTTGTCCATAATAGATAATCGAGGCACGATAGCCACTTATGACAAGACGAGATGGGATATGTTGTTTTATTTCCATTTGTACTATACGATTGCCATTATTAACTTTATATTCAAATTTGTCTGACCACTGTTCATTTGATACTGTTTTGATTACACCATACTTGCCTAAGATCGCGACAATTTTTTGATTTTCCATCTCCAATGGAAGATTGACTACCTTCACTTTCGTTATTTGTTCAGTAGCATTTGACACTAGAACTTCACTGATCAGACCATCTTCATGTTGAAAATTGACAGACTGAGGCAGTGAGGACATAATCTGTTCAAAAGAACACTTAGAAATTAACTTTAAATATACACAATATTCTTCGCTATTTAATTGTATACCTTGCA
Source organism: Thermobia domestica (assembly GCF_964235325.1). Classification (NCBI taxonomy): domain Eukaryota; kingdom Metazoa; phylum Arthropoda; class Insecta; order Zygentoma; family Lepismatidae; genus Thermobia; species Thermobia domestica. The sequence continues at coordinate 11,602,283 of NC_137470.1, read as the reverse complement.
CCTGATCAGCATTGAGTTTGATCGTATCAGACAGCCATTTATGTATTGCATAAGGGCTAGGCCTATTTCGACTCGTCGACTTATCAAATTCAAATTTGATTGTATTTTCTCTTAAATTCTTTTCCATTTTCACAAAAATTCAGAAGCAAAAAAAAAAAAAAAAAAAAAGTTCGTCAAGTATCGTATATAATATATATATATATATCTATATAAATGTGTAGCAGTCTCAGGAAGAACATGCAAAATAACAGGCCGCACTTTACCTACCACTCCGCAGTTCCATTTGATAGGCACTACACAAGTAAACACGTTAACTTCGCAGAGCACGCAGACACGTCCACACACTTCCACGGTCAACGAGAAAATCCCACCACTGAGCCACCGCGGGCCCTCTTTGAGGTAAAAGAGTAACAATATGACTTGCACTACCATATGCAACATTAGTATATACGGGTGGGTGGCACTGGAACTGCAGCCACCTCCTCGTGGTGAGTTCTGGGTTATTCCCATCATTAATGTTTGGAAATAAGCAAATAGCTGTAGAAGTAAAACAAAATCTTTCTTATCTAATTAACGATCCAAATGAATCACAAAAAATGCAACTTAATTTTAAGAAATGAAAAAAGTAAGGACACATTTGTCCATATTTTAAGCCACTGGTGGCACCTGAATGACTTGACTCATCAAGCTGAATTTTTTTTTTCACGTAAAATATTGACCTTTTAGAGAAACAAAACCACATAGGATAACCATATTTCATAAAACTACATATTTTACATTTTTTAAAAACAATATTTATTTTTTAACAAAATTTTAAAAATGTTGGCCGTTGGTGGTACCTAAAGATATTGATCAATCGACTTGCAATTTTTTACACGTTATATGGAGCCCATTTCGCAAAAAAATATCACTAAGGGTAAGCTGAATTTTAAAAAAGTGGAAATTCGATGCACCCTACTGCTCAGTGGCAATGTTAGAGGAAACAAGGAGGCGCCCTCTCTCTGGTGGTATGGTCCGCCCTGCGACTGTCTCCTCAGACATGGTGTAGTTGAGTTGATTTTGAGCTTAACGTCCGGACCTACTGATTAACGTGAAATCCGAACCACACGAGCTCCCGTCATAAATCGAACCCGAGTCTCCCATGCCAAAGGGGCGTACGCTAATGCAGACATGGTGTATTATGATATAGATCAAGTAATAAAAAAACTTATTTTCGTTATACAAAAAAGTAGCTGACCCTCCAAAACGTCTCTGCCCCTCTGCTTGCCCCCTCCCCTCACAAATTAAAGCTGGCGTCGTCACTGTTTCTCGGCCAGGTAGAATTTTGTTTTCAAGTCATGATCCAGTTCTATTTCAACTCAATATAATTTGCAACAAATGTCTAAAGAGCACAAATTAAGCTATCACATTAGTGTGTTGCATAGAATTGGTTATGTAAAACGCTTGTGAGCCTCAGGGTAAGGTAGTATAAATTTCACAGTCGTGTAAAGATGATCTTCTTGTATTGAAAGTGTTAGGAATTCGTATTTGATAATTAGAAATATACATTTGAAATCTACGTGTTAAAGAGATTAGAGTTGGTATTTGTAAAGCACTCTCTACATACAAGTGCTATTTTTCGTCGTTTCTACTCGTACTTAGAGATATCAGGTTTCCGAAAATATTGAACCAATAAAAACCAGTTTCACAGTTTTTTTTTCTTTGGGGTTTCTTTCCGTTAACACTGGAAAATTTCTCCGCTTCGAGTTGTATTTAGTAGCTATTTTGCCAGCAGCAAGGCACTATACAGGAAGACCTACATTTTAAAGTGGATTTTGAATCACTGTAATATGTTCCATGTTATATTACAGCGATTTAAACTCGGAACGTCGTGCTCCAAAGGAGGAAGGTTAAACCAATATTTGTGTTTGTATCCCCATCTGTGGTCGATCCCTCGACCACACACAGCAAATATTCGGCCACGGCTGTGCACTATTGAGCGTAACAACTTGAACGAGCACCTTGCGATTGTATGGTTGACGTACGCGTCTTGGACGCGAGAGATTTGGGTTCGATTCCCAGCGAGAGCCCATGTGGTTGGGATTGCACATGAAACTGGAGATTCACGTCTCATATCGCTGTGCTGCTGAACAGGGCTGTATACTCCAACCCAACAATCGAACCAAGAACTTGAAATGCTTTTAAAACCCTTCACTGCATTAAAAAAAATAGCAGCCTCATGGAAAACACATTAAAATATTAAACAGTAACAGGCAAAAATGACAGACTAAGCGTTTAGTGTAAGTGCACATATTTAATTAATTAATTTCAGAAGTGAGATATTCCATTTCTTCATTATTCTTCTTTACGCTGTTCTTTCTTGAGTGTTAAAAAAAATCCACATTGCAGCTGTCTTTGTATAGCTTTCTCGTGGTCTGTCCACTAAAAAGGTGTTTTGTTCGCCACTCACCCACTCTAACGCAATTCTCTGTTTGTCTTTGCTCTTTACCCTTCAATTTACAATGTTAAATATGGCCAAACCATAAGAGAATGAAATAAAATCTTTCAGTTTAACGTCCCACGATTATGTCCTCTTTGGTTAAGGGAGATGGATGATCAAGGCAGGTGAATGTGAAAAATCGTAACGAACGAACAGAAGAAAAAAGATCTTGGAAAAGGTGAATATGGTAGTGTTCTGTTTTAAGAAAATTCTTTTAAGTACAAATATATCAGCCATAAGAAACAGGAAACTGAAACTGAAATCATTTATGCTGGCCAGGCTAAAGGAGACGGGAATAATGAGAAATGAATGAAAATGGTGGAATGAAGAAAGTGGGAGGAAACGAGACAACCCCGAGAAAACCCACGCACATGATGTTTGTCCACCGCAAGGCTCACTTGGCGCAGGCTGGGATCGAACCAAGTACCCCATACACCAGAAGTGAACGCTCTACCACTGAACCAGCGTGGTCTTCCATAAGAAATAGGTTTTCTTCTAAATCTAAAAATGCTAAAGGTGCTAGTAGAGAGTGCAATTATTATGATAAATACAATCGCGAACAGTGATACAGAGAGAAAACTTTCATGGGAATATATGTAATAATATAGTGACGAAATGGTGATGACGTCAAAGTAAACAATAATCATCTTGTGAACGTGTAGTGTTGGTGTGTCAAGATGGATATACTAGACAGATGCGAAGTCAAATAAAGTGATAAATTATAAAACATTATTGGTGCCATCAAACCAGAAACAAACAGGAGCTCCTTCGTGGCTAAGCGGTTAGCGTACGTGCCTTTGTCTTGAGAGACCTGGGTTCGATTCCCGGCGGGAGCTCATGTGGTTCGGATTGCACGTTAATCAGTAGGCCCACGTCTCATTTAGCCTCGCTGCTGAACGGGACGTTAAACTCAAAATCAACTCAACTCAGAATCAAACAGAAAGTTCGACGGGACCCAGTGGTAAGATCGTGTAGCAGATACAATTAAGTGCCCACTAGATAGCTAAAAACTTAATTGCTTTTCTTTAAAAAAAAAAAAAACAATGAATTTCATTTCAGTATTTTTAATAATAAAGAAATTGACAACATACTGTCAATTATTTGCAAATTTAAAGTAAAGTCACTAAAATTCCTTTAATTACTTAATTATTAACCAGAAACATCATACACTATATTTATCTCATGTTCTATTTTTTCTATAAACTGGCTGACATATACTTTCTTAATTTTTATATTCTATATTTTGCACAGTCACATAGATCATAAAATTGGTATTACTTCCTGACTTTGGTTAATTATTCGTGATTAGTATATTATGTAATACAAATATTAACGCCAGTTTCTATAAACGTCCTTGCTTTTACATCTAGTTACGTAATTCTTAAAAGTATAATCGCAATGCAAACTTATAGTTCTATTGCAGTTTAAGTAAGAAAGTGGATTTTGAGACATTATTATTAGTAATAATAATAATAATAATAATAATAATAATAATAATAATAATAATAATAATAATAATAATAATAATAATACAAGGATCTTATAAAATAGAGGATCTGCCCTTGCAACAAAATCTTGAAGCCATACGTCACAGTTTCGCCACCCCTACTCTGCCCACTCCGCCCAATAAGATCGCAATGTTTTGAGCCAACAATTATGGCGGAAAAGAAAGTAGCCAATCAGATGATGGCAGATACGAGAGTAGCCAATCAGACGTGCCGATGCTCGGTTGTTTGTTTGGCTTCGTCGATTTAATAGGATGAAGATACATATGGGCAGATCCTCTATTTATAACATCCTTGTAGTAATAGTAGTAGTAATAGTAGTAGCAGCAGCAGCAGCAGCACCATTAACCCTTAAACGCCAAAGGATGCAACTGCTGCGTCAAGACTTTAAACCTTAATAATTCAGCCCCTAATTAAGCTAGAAAGATAATTTGATTATGAATGTGTTTCTGAGGGATGAACTTTGCCGCCGATATGCATTTTATGTATATCTGGGGTACCACGGCGGAGGGAAAAATTTGTGTTTTTGATTTTTACATCAGTTTTTTGGGGGGCATTTCCCCCCTTAGGGGTACAGTCACAAAATTTGGTATATGAAGTAGTCCACTACATACTAATACCCTGAAAAAGTATTTGTTGCTTATATGGAGGAAGTAGGGGAGGGAAAAATGACCAATGTTTTGAGTCTCAGTTTTTTTTTTTTACGTAAATTACATTTATTTTCTGAACTCTTCCAGATATCTTTTCACTCAATTGGTTTAGGATTATAATTCTTATTTCTGTATGTTCTACGGACAATAATGGAAAAAAGAGTGTGCATATAATGTGGTACAATGGTGAGGTCGGAGAGAATGTCAAATTCATACTCATATTGTTTTCAGAATGTTTCCAACATAAAAGGAATTCGTTACGATTTTCCTTTCAGTAAAACAGAAAAATTCTATTTTCTGCCACAAGTGTATTGTCTACACATTATCTTCATTTTGTCAGCGTAGGATTACTGTAAGGGTTGTTAGGGCCCTTCAAATCCTATTTTTTCATATTTTTTAAAAAGGAATTTTTGTTTCTTCTACGAATAGGACGGGAATTCCACAAGTGATACCTCGTTCGAATGAGTGTTCTATAAGCTTTTGAATGAGGTGTTAATCATTACCCTGTAATAGTTAGGAGGGTCACCAGGGCCCCGAAAGTCAAAGACTACGATTTCGTTTCAACACTGTAAAAAATCGTTGTGTTATTTCAACGACATGCTTATGTGTTAACACGATTGTGTTAAACTATAACACAAACAAGTTGTTAGAACAAGTCACTCTCCATTTGGAGTTGTGTGTCAAATGCCGGTAGTTGAAATGACACACAACCTGTGTGTTAAATTAACACAAGTGTAGAATCTTCGGTGTTGCTTTTTGCGTGATTGCCAAATATGTTGGGCATCTAATTATAAAGACTTATGAATTGAAGCTACAGACAACACAGTAGAAAGAAATACTTAAACAAATCCAGGTAAACGCAAAATTTCATCCCCCACATTTGATTTATTGCTTCTTTTTCTAAGCGATTGTGTACTAGAAGCAACAAACTCATCAACTTTATTAGATGGCAACTGTCGCCGATAATTTGAAAGTGAATTTGGAATAAATATAAAATAAAGTAAATACACACTCGTCATTTTGTTATAAAATTACACGGCGAGCAGATTTTATCTTATCCCGTACGGTTTTCGTCGAATATACGCGACTTAAAGGAGCACTCTGATTAGCCAAATTCAAAAGACGTCAACAATTTATCCCTTTAGAAGCGACGTTTTCTTCATCGCCTCTGTGGCCAAGTCGGAAGAGCACGCGGCTAGTAATCGAAAGATTGGTGGTTCGTGCCCTTCCTACGGCACTGGAGTATTTTTTTACTTGTTTAAAGTGTTTTTTAGACTCAGCATAATGTAAAACACATTACGCATATAGACGATTTAACATATTTTGAGGGAGTAATTTTGTGGTTCATTAACTATTACGGCACGGCTCAACACTGGTTGTGTGTCAAAGACGTAACACACCCCCTGTGTTAAACGCCAACACCACGGGGTCTGTGTTGAACTAACACCTCATAGTGGTAGTCACGCTGGAACCACTGCCTTGTGTTAAAATTGAATTGAATTAACACAACCATTTTTTACTGTGAATCCCTGCCGGTATATAAAGTTTAATATTATTTTCTAGCGACGATAGGCGAGAACAAATTATTGTGATTCAGAAAAATGTCGAATTCGATATACCAACGAATTTACACATTTCATGGACCCTACATGCCAAAAACGTGATTGTTGGATGTCTGCCTGTCCATTCACCCGGACGTATGTATGCATAGTCTCCTAGAGCCCATACCGTCCAACGTATCCGGCACAATTTGAAAGTTTGTCTTAGATTTTGCAGGGGGCGTTTCCGAACTTACTTTCTTACCCCCAAAATAAGGGTAGCTTATTGGATGGGAACATAATAAAACGTAATTTTCTTAAAAAAAAAAAAAAAAACAGATCTAATAATTTTATTAACTGACTAACTCTATGACCAGGGAAACCCGTAGGTTCTATGCCGCATTCACAAAAGCTCTCCATTTACTTCTATCCTTAGCCAACTGGATACAATTTCTACTTTGTATTCCTATTTCTGCGAGATCTATCTTAATATTGTGTTCCCATCTGCGACTAGGTCCCCCTATGGGTCGTTTTCCGATTGGACTTCCAGTTAAAAATTGAAAGCGTTCCTACTTTCTTCCATTCTGGCTACATGACCTGCCTACCCGAGCCTCCTAGGACTTAGTGACCCTAACAATGTTTGGAAAAAGGAAAAAATCATGCACTTTCTCGTTATGAAGTTTCCGCCATTCCCCATTCCCGTTCCTCTTGGGTCCGAATATTCGTCTCAAGATCTTGTTCTCAAATACTTTCAGTCTACGTTCTTCCCTCAGAGTAAGCGACCATGTTTTGCAACCATACAGCACAACCGACATGATCATCGTTTTATATATTTTAAGCTTCAAATTCCTCGACAGAATTCGCGATGACAGATGATTTTGAACTGAATAATAACTCGAATTCTCTGCTTGCAGTCGACATTTAATTTCTTCGTTGATGTGGTTTTGCTTATTTGGGGCATGAGATGGTACATAAATCTTAAAGTAGTGTTATTGTTTAATATCAATTTAACCTCAAATATAAGATCATTTAGTTAAAACTCAATCATATGTTACGAAGCAATTGAGAATTCATTAATTCTCCACAACGATTATCACTGGTCCCTTCAACTACTAGCATAGGATAATTCATAAATGAATTACTTTACTCTCTTTACCAGAGTTAATTAATTATTTCTTTCGTTGTTCTGCTTTTTATTTCTCTTTTTGATGTCACTTGCCAATTAAAGCTGTTAAGTGACTTAGTCTGTTAATTGTATCAAAGCAACAATAAATAAATAAATAAATAAATAAATAAATAAATAAATAAATAAATAAATAAATTAATAAAATATATAAACATTTTGTTTGACTGAGAAAATCAAAAGAATTTCAAATACTTACCTTTGATAGCGTGTGTTTTCGAAGACAGAACCTAATGAAATGTAGATACTAATAATTCTAATATGAATTCCAAAATGGTACAACAATTTACTCTCAACAGTTTAATTGCGATGCGATCAAGTTATCTGAAGATAAGTGAAGATCATCCGATTAGGAATAGAGGAGAATGCTTAAGTAATTAGATTGGAATGCTTTGACATCCCGGTTATCTAAAAGTTCCATTAACACGAATTAACTGAAAGTTAATCTCCCTTTCGTCGAGAAAGCGCTTTTTTTTCCTTTATTGGCTTGAGGTGTAGATTGTACTTAGAGAAGGGATTTCTGTTATCTTGTCCTCTGATGTGCTCAATTATTCTTCATGACAAACAAATAAATACACGGAAACTATTACGTTCTAATAAAGATTTTTGAGCAAATACATGATATTGTGAGGGTAATGGAAGAATTCTCTGCAAGTGGGCTGGGGGCGCGGTGGCTCAGTGGTAGAGCGTTCACCTCCGGTGCTTGGGGTCCCTGGTTCGATTCCAGCTCGCGCCATGTGGACTTTGTGGTGGACAAACACCGTGCTCGTGCGTTTTCTCGCGGTTCTCCCGTTTCCTCCCACTTTCTTCATTCCACCATTTCACTCATTTCTCATTATCACCGTCTCCTTTAGCCTCACCGGCATAACCGTGGGACGTTAAACTTAAAGATTTCATATCATTTCATTTTCTCTGCAAGTGGAAATTTTAACCAACGAAGCAATATGTACTATTGCGAGGAGTGATCAGAAAGTGAGGTTACAAAGTCTGCAGTGAAACGTGTATATATTTACTTCATACAACCAATACAGCCAGTAAATAGAACGTATATTAAGTTATTTTTTGATATAGTCTCCATATTGATTCAGGCACTTGTCGCATCCTAAGATGAGTTTGAACATTCCCTTCTGGTAAAAATCAGATGCTTGCGTTTTCAGCCACGTTGTCACGAAGTGTTTAACCTCCTCATCTGAAGCGGAGTGGCGGCCTCCTAGGTGGTCCGTCAAGTGTGGGAACAAGAGAAAGTCAATTGGAGTGAAGTCGTGGCTGTAGGGAAGGTGATCGATATACCAGCGAAACTGCTTCAACAGCATGGTGGTTTTCTGTGCTGTATGCGGGCGCGCGTTGTCGTGAAGTAAGGTGACGCTTTGAGAGAGAAGCCCTGGCCGTTTCCTCCTGATTGCTTCGCACAATCGTTCAAGCTCTTATAGTAGCGGTCAGTGGTTACTGTGCGCCTTGTTACCAAAAACTCCACGAGTATGTCACCGGCGGTGTCTCAAAACACTGTGGCCTTCACCTTCCCGGCAGATGTCGTCACCTTAAACTTCTTTGTCTTTGGAGGGAAAGGGTGTTTCCACTCCTTTGATGACCGCTTACTGCTAGGAGTGTAATGCAGGATCCATGTTTCCTTATCCGTGACAATACGTTGAACAAAACAGTTTTCTTCCGTGAAGAACTATTCTAAAAGTTGCAGACTTGTACCCGTGTGCTTCTCATTTTGTTGGTTGATAGATTGCGTCGAACCCATCGGGAGAAACTTTCCGATATTGCAGAATATCTTGCACAATGTAACGAACGCTTACGAACGATATTACCAATTCTACCATCAGATGCCGTAACGTTATCCTCCTTTTGCCCGAAATCTGCTCTTCCAGGCGAGCTGTGTTCAAATCTGTTGATGCCGTGCTGGGTTGGCCACTGCACTCCGCGTCGGTGAGGTTTCCTTTACTGGCTTCAAACTTTCGACACTATTCTGCGATATGCTGACATTACAGTCTCTTCGTAAACTTCTACCAGCTGTCCGTGAATTTCAGCCGTGATTTCATGTTTCGCCCACAGAAATCGAATAATTGCGCGGACTTCTTCCAAACAAGTCGTCATTTGTGTTTATGTTCAACTAGCGCCGCAGGGCTAGCGCTGTCGCTGAAACTGCACAATTGCCAACTACATGTATAAAAATTACCACACACTCCTCGTTTCTCTATAACAGACGAAACTCCAAAAATATTGGCCTTATAACCTTAGTTTCTGAATCTTTTTCATGTTATTATTCTTTTATGAAAGAACATCTATTATGGGAAGGTGGAAGGCGTGAAGAATGCATGGTTTACTAAAGTGGACCCAAGGTAAAGAAGGTCGAGAACCATTGTTTTATAGCCATGCACTGAATGGGTACTCCGACTTAACACAAATAAGAAACCACTATTGAGTTTATTCCCTCTAAATGTTTTCTCGTGAAATATAAATGCATTAAGATTTCAATGAGAGGATTCAGTGTATTCACACTCAATCAACTCACTCATACTACTTGCTCTCACTCTCAACTCACTCACACTACTCGCACTTACACTCAATCAACTCACTCATACTTACTCGCACTCACACTCACACTACTTACACGCAATCAACTCACTCATACTTACTCGCACTCACACTCACACTACTTACACGCAATCAACTCACTCACACACATACTTACTCGCCCTCACAGTCAATCCACACACTCACATTACTCGCACTCACACTCAATGAACTCAGTCACATTACTCGCACTCACACTATTTTCACGCACACTCAATCAACTCACTCATACTTACTCGCACTCAGTCAATCAACTCACTCGCACTCACTTTCTCGCCCTCACACTCAATCAACTCACACTCACACTACTCGCACTCACAATCAATCAATTCACACTATTCGCACTCACACTGAGTCAACACACTCACACTCATACTTACTTGCCCTCACAGTAAATCAACTCACTCACACTCACTTTCTCGCCCTCACACTCAATTCACTCGCCTTCACACTCACCCGCCCTCACACTCACTCACCTTAACCCTCAATGGACTCCCGCACACTCACTCACTCTCATACTCAAATATGTTGATGCTTCCCTCACTAACTTTCAATCAATTCTCTCACATTCACACGCCCTCACCCTCATTCACACTCAAACAAACAGGCTGAGGTTCCGTAAACGCACTTTTAAGGAACTGAAATTTAAAAATTGAAAGTTAAAATGTTAAAAACATCAAAAAAATCAGGAACTGTATACAAGTAAGAAGCCAAAAACAGGATATATAAACTAAAGAAATGGTAAACAAGGGGAGGTTTTGGTTAGTTATTGGATTAGTTAGAAGGAGCGTTGTGAGTTAACCTTTGGATTTTTGTTAGTAATGGACTTCACCCTGTACAATCCAACCTTCCTGTAAGTACTTTGTTAATTATGCTAAGAAGCAATACATAAGAAGTTCGTGCATGGAGGTTTTCCTCCATGACAGGCGTAATATTATAAAAAGTTATAATTCCTATAATTATTATTTGTAACCTTTTCTTTATGTAACTTGTTAAATAAAAATAAAAATGCATCTAAAATAGTATTGTTCTTCTACAGAGGATAACAATAAACAATATCCTATAATCATCATTTAATTAATAACTAAAATCTTCCTATCTAAAAGTTACGAAACATGGCTCCCAAATATTAGGTGAATTGCACAAAAAATTAACTTCTTGTGTTTTGTTTTATTTGCGTAATTTATAGCTACATTTGGTTAACAATGTTAGCACTCTGTATATTTCAGTTATTTAATTCCTCTTATCATAGTATGTATAATGTTCACGAGCTTTCTCTCAAGTATTTGCTATGTTTGTTTGTATAATGCCACGGGCTACAAATACCGCAATGGCAAATCAACCTATAACTGTTTCGTCTGTTCCTACAACATTAGAAATTTTCTCAGGCCTCCCAGGAGAATCTGCTGAAAAATTAATACAGTCTTTTGAGCGTTTGAGTGTATTATCAAATTGGTCAGATCAAAAAAAAAAGTGCCGATTTTTTCCCCTTTGTTTGTCCAACATACCGCTCCAGTGGCGGCTAATGTTAGTGTTGCAGCGTTGCGCAACGACCAAAGTATTTCAAGAAAAAAAATATTATTATCAATAGTAGTAAAGAACAGAAAAAATACTTTTTAATACTTGCATATATACACTTTAAATAACATATTTTTTACTTCTGTAACTGTCCGTTCCGTTAATCCATTTTAAAAAGCGAAAAATAATCTGTCACAGAGTCTCTAATTTACATTGTGTTGCAGCGAGCATGCAACGACCAGATTCCTTCAGCGCGGGAATTGGAGCAAATGTTAAGTCTCCTTTCCCCTATCTCAGAAGTTAAAGGAAATGGTCGTTGCAGTGCTTCTGCAACACAGCACGATTTCCAGTGAACGAGAAGGTTTCTCGCGCTAAATAAGATTTCTGAATTTTCTTTCACTAGCAATTAACAAATGGAATTTGTTTTTATGCATTCATATTTTTAAATTACGGGACCATACTGAAGAAAATCAATATAATGACAATTAAAAAAAAAAAGTGATAGCAAAATTACAAAATAAGAAAGAAAATATCTAGTAGAGGAGAAAACAAATGAAAGTAGATCCACATTTACAAGTTAATTCTTAGCTTATATTGATAATGAAGGCTTCTTCTACAGTAATTTGTGAATCAAATATTAATAAGTCAGTATGTAGAATCGCCCCCCCCTCTGTGGATAGTATTTTAGTATAAACATACTTCTTTTATAAAATAAGTATATTTTATACTCTTGGTAATTTCCACATAAAACTGTATGATGGGGAACGCCACATTGAATTTGGGACTAATTAGCAATGCTCAGGGGCGTAGCCACGAGGGTGTCCACCGGGTCCGGACCTCTCAAAAATTTCATAACTTGACTAACATTTGTAGACTTTCTTAATAAACTATACTTTTCTAACACAGAAATGATTGCTGTAGGCTAAATATTTTATTTTACGCCTCATCATGTACTCTTCTTTTCTTATAAAAATAATCGTTCTATCATTTTTTTCTAAAAATATAGGTGACAGTAAGTAAGAATTACTTATCGTCTTTTCGGGCGCAGTATAAGACAGGTTCCATATTATGTAGACGTATTGCACCTCCCTCAAATACTTTGGACCCCTCCCAGTTAACATTTCTGGGTGTAGAACTGGCAGTGCTGTTTGTTTTGATGTTCTTTGATTTTTTTGGCTTCTGTTACATGCTGATCCTTCATCTGGCGGGTTTCGAGGTTTCCTTTCCAGAACATATCACATTGGTAGGCATTGTTTCGCCTCATGTGGAAGTATATTGTGTTCATCGTGCATTGCGTAACAAGCAAGACCGATGATTTGGAATGTAGTTTTTTCTTTTACGCACATGTGTGTGTGTTGATGTATGAATATGTGACATTCGGAATTCATATACCAGTACCTATTTTGTATCAGCTGTTTTGGTTTTTAATTATTAGGTTTAATTTTATTGTGTGTGCTTTAATTCTGTAAATAACCTACAAATTCTGAATGAATTGTATACCATGACTTCTGTAAATAACTTACAAAAAACATTGACCAGTTTTCAACTGAGGAAAAATTTGCAATTAAGTCTTAGACAAAACAAGCAAAGGGCTATTCAGGAGAGTGTTCGAAAAAAAAAATCCAGTTTAAATCTACAGGATTTCTTATGCAGTAGTGTTGTTTGCACCAGATACATTTCCTCAATTTATTTTAAATTTTCTTGGATAAACTGTGAATAAAGTGTGTTCAATGTATTGCTACGAACTCTCTTCAGTCAACGCTGAAGAGGAATGAGGATCACTGTCAAGGACTGTGTTTGCTAGAATGAATCGTTCGCAATAATCTAGAAAAAATATTTAGTAAATCTACAAAGCTTTGAAATTAACATTAACAGTACCTATGGCGTCAGCAAAAGACGAAAAGTTTTTTTCCACATGAGAAAGAATTGCCACTTTCAAGGAATTGAATGTCCCAAGAAAGGTTATCACCATTGGTTATGCTTTCCATCGAAAAAGACCTGACAATAAGAATACCAGAGTTCAACGAGCATGTATTAGGCAGATTTGCACCAATCAAAGAGAGGAGAATTAACTTACTAATTAAATAAGGTGATTAATCGGATAAAATGTTCTGCATTTTTTTATTTTTTAAAAACAGAATTTTATTTAATTTAACATGTCACATAGCATTTGCATCTAAAGTTATGCTGATTAGTCAATGAGTCAACTTTATATCTTCTGTCTCTTATCCCTCGTACTGCAACACCCGAAACCACAATCTACCGGCCGCCACTGCGCTGTACTGGTTTAAGTCAGAGGATGCACACTTAACCTTAAATTGGACAGATCCCAACAAAGCCTTTTCCGAGCAGTTTTCGAGTTCAGATCCTCAACTCACAGTGATAGATAAATATAGGTCAAGGGTTCAATTACCGAGCGAGTCTCTCTTGTCATATATATATATATATATATATATATATATATATATATATATATATATATATATATATATATATATATATATATATATATATATGCAAAGCAATATTTAAGTGAGCAACTTCCTCGCGAGTTAACCTTTACGGAGCTATTTTCTGATGTTGTTAGTGGGTTGTTACCAAAGTATATTGTGGATTTCGCTCAGCGTTCCATTGCATCATTTGATGCCTTAGTGACGCGGGCAGAAACTTTACAAAGGGCTGAACTCTTGGCCCAAAAGCGGTTAAAATTCCCTGTGTTACAAACACCTGTTAAATCTCCTGTTAGCTCAGTAGCACCTTCGGAAGACGCTTTACAGTCAATAATTTCAAAGTAGATTCACTCACGCTTTTACACAACACAATCCAAAAATTTTAAATTAGAACCCCCACAGTGGCGTTTGCCACCAGTGAACCCTCCCCTTTTACAAGGTCTAGAAGCAAGTCACGCAACCGTGGCAAGTCTTCCACGCCGCATAGATCTCCTTCTGTATCCAGTAATCGGCACAGATCACCGTCGGCGAATCGTCAGTGCAATCATAAATGTTCTACACGTGAATTCCAGGATCGAACCCAGACCACGATACAAACAGTAACCAGTGCTTCTACAAGCCAAAATAAACCGCCAAATTCACAACAATCGCCTGACAAGCAACCTCGGCATCGTGGTTCACGTGGTAAAAATAAAAGAAACAAACAGGCTGAGGTTCCGTAAACGCACTTTTAAGGAACTGAAATTTAAAAATTGAAAGTGAAAATGTCAAAAACACAAAAACAAAATAAGGAACTGCATAAGGTGAGAAGCCAAAAACAGGATATATAAACTAAAGAAATGGCAAACAAGGGGAGCTTTTGGTCAGTCATTGGATCAGTCAGAAGGAGCGTCGTGAGTCGACCTTTGGATCCTTGTCAGTTAATCTCAGCCTGTACAACCCAATCTTCCTGTAAGTACTTTGTTAATTATGCTAAGAAGCAATACATAAGAAGTTCTTGCATGGAGGTCTTCTTCCATGACAGGCGTAATATTGTAAAAATTTATAATTCCTATAATTATTATTTGTAACCTTTTCTCTATGTAACTTGTTAAATAAAAATAAAAATGCATCTAAAATAGTATTGCTCTTCTACAGGGGATAACAATAAACAATATCCTATAATCATTATTTAATTAATAACTAAAATCTTCCTATCTAAAGTTGCGAAACACGTATTCACATTCAAATAACACACTCACACTACTCACCCTCACGCTCAACTCACTCACTCATACTCACTCGCACTCACACTCACTCGCACTCATACTCGAATATTGTTGATGCTTCACCCACACTACCACTCTCCCTCAATTTTCTCACACTCACCCGCCCTCACCCTCAAATATTATTCACGCCCTCACTCGCCTTCACATTCAATCAACTCATTCAGACTCAAATAATAATGATGCCCTCACCCTCAGTCATACTCACCATCAATCAACTTACACTCACTCGCCGTCACACTCAAACATTATTGATACCCCCATACTCACCCTTAATCAACTGACTTACATTCATACTCGATCTCACACTCAAATATTGTTGATGCCCTCACCCTCGTCTACCAAAATGAGGATGAGGGCAGTCCTGTAGCGGCCGAAAATAAGTGAGGGTGCCCATCTCTGGTCTGAAGTGTTAGACTGGTGATAGCGAGGGAAACCCATCCGGGCGGGATTCGAGTCCACTAAAGAACATGAGTGTTTTTAACTTCCCTCGATGTTTTCGTGCTTGTATCTCTGTTGGACTGTAGATCAAGATGAATTAAAGACAAAGAAGTGGCAAAAGTTCTGGTTAAGGTGGACTTAAAAGAATCTCGCCATACATATCCAGTTAAAACAAAAATTCGTCGTACGGAACTTAGGGATAAAAATTAGGGTACACAGAACTTTACCGTCTTAAACCACACTGGACAATATGTAGTCACAGAAAAAATTTACCGTCCAAGATTACAAAGTTCAATGGCTAGTAAACACAAAAGTAACTTCGAAAAGCACAAGCCCCACTGTTAATTAAAAAGTTCGTTGTCCGTAATTACACAGGTCAATATCTAGTCAAGACAAATATTCGTTGTCCAAAACGACGTGGAACAAAATCTGGGAAAGACAAAACTCCGCCATTATTAGTGGCGGATGTAGTCCGAGGTCGAGGGTCCTAGGCCCCTCAGTTTTTTGAGACAAAGTAATTGGAGTTATTGTTTATATAACTTTGAAAGTTATAGTAAACTCGTGGTACACCTATCATACTCGGCGTTCTGGCTGGCACCCCAGTTTTTACCTTCCAGATCCGCTACTGGCCATCATCTAAAGAATACCTACTCAAAGCAAACAATCGCCGTCTGAAATCTCACGTGAAGACTATGTTGAATATATCCCCCACGAACACAATCTCATACAAACAAAATTTTACTATTGCGCGGAAATCCGGGTTCAATTTCCGATGTAAGCTCACGCAGTTCGGATTCCATGTTAAGCAGTAGGTCCACATCTCATATAGCCTTTGTGTTGAAAGGAACACTAAATTCTAATCCAACCTACAAAACAAACTTTGCAAGGGTACTGAAGTTAATTGCCTGAGTTTTTTAAATTTCTTTTGTTCTTCATTTTTTCTTTTCTTTTTTTTTTTGGATTTTTTGTAATTATTGTAATCATTATCGAAGGACAGTTACTCCTCTCTTTTGTGATTATCAGTTTCTTTTAATTTACAAAAGCAATAATAAAATCCTAATGATATTAAAATTGGCATGTGTTTTTTGATACTCCTCAATTATCCTACTAGCAAGAATGCTTGGTTTTTGGCTTTCTACGCTTGCACTTGAAACGCATGCTTTCATACAATTTGCCTTTTTTTGTACTTGAAAGCGATGCTTTAGATTCTTCGCTGAGCGTCCGTCATAGCATCACTGGTCCTTCATTGGCTATTGACTTGAATTGTAAAACGCTTGTATCAACCTTGAACGGAACACTGAATGCAAGGTTGTCCCATGTAACTTCGTTACTGGAATCCAGCTTGAGGCATGATGGCATGTTTTCCAATCAAGTTTGATGCAAGCTTGGCCGACTTGCAATTCAAGCTTACAGCAAGCGGTTAGCAAGTTGTCACTGCTAGTAGGGTAGGGTTATTGCTTGAGATTGAAAACGGCTAAGAATAACAGTAAATTCTTTCAATCTTTATTATAAAACAAAGGCGTATCAGTCTGTTAGTCACGTTAATTCACAACAGTCCACACTGAGGCTAATATTTATCAGAAACTGCGTTACCTGACGCGAAGAGATGTTAACAACTTCCAAACTAACCCAAGGCTTAGGGGAACAACTAGTCTTATATTCGTGGCATGCACGACAACGAAATTTAATCTATAAATTTCGAAAAAGGTATTCAATTTTAATTAGAGATGACAGATGTTTTCTTTGATGTCCCTGAAGAAACAGTTTCGCTAATTTCTACTGTGCACAAAACCATTAGTTATCAATTTATAGTTGTTTGATTTGTATTTGACTTTGTTTTAGACGGCAATGTCATTTCCTTTACTATTGTCAAAGTAGATTTATAGGCAATACATCCTACAAGCCATTCAATAATTGCTCTTAATCTTTGTTATTAAAGGCTTACGTTGCGGTTGTATCATTTCCATTTTTAAATTATATCATGACAAATAACACGTATCCTTGAATTCTCTCATGTCCAAGGTCACTAAATGCATTTACAATGGAACCGAACGTTCACCCAAGGCTTTATCTAGAATTCAGCAGCACGTTAAGTCTCACGACGTATGTATCGTGTAAACAATCGTAATAAGAACAACACTGCTATTGCACTTTTTCCAACTAACAAGGTGGGCAAAACCACTTGTTTAAAAATAAAAACCGGGAACCGAAAAAAACCGACATTTCAGTTTTCTTCAGAACCGGTTTTGTTTTTCACCGAAACCGTTTCTGTTTCCTTAAAAGTGAGAGTAGATTTTCCACCAAAACTGTTTTCCCTGAAAGAGATTTTTGTTTCTACTGAAATCAGTTTAATTTTTGGCGAAGTCGATGTCAGCTCGTGTTATTGTAGTCTTACACACTTACAAAGAAGTTGACGAGGAAGCAAATCCACGAATAGGTTTTAAAATCAAAACTGTTTTTTGGTAGAAACCCAAACCAGTTTTTGATAGACACCCGAACCGGTTTTAAAACCAAAACTGGTTTTTGCTAGAAACCCAAACCAGATTTTCATACATGCCCAAACCGGTTTTAAAACCAAAACTTTTTTTCTAGAAATGCAAACCAGTTTTTGATGGACACTAGAACTGGTTTTAAAACCGAGAAAAGGTTTTGATGGGGAAAAAAACTAACTGGTTTTGGGGAACTGTTTTTTGAAGTGTCTCAAAACCAATTTTTCTAAGAAATGAAAGCCGAAAAACTGATATTTGTGCTCATCACTACTGACAACCGTTGAAATATTCAGTTCACTGATAGTCGAAAATAGTACCATTCACCCGCTGTCAAGTGGTCCCGCAGTTGATTCCTGTCAAGGGTGCTTGCCTCGGATAACAGAAACCAAAGTAGTAGTTAGTAAAACCCCACCTCCAGCATTAGTTTTGAGCTCATACATCTTCAGTATTGAAAAAAAAAAAAAAAAAAAAAACAGACGTTGAATTTCAGCCAATCAATCACCCAAGTATGGATATAAAATATTATATCGATCGTGAGGTTGTGAATTACCAATTGACATTTTCGTCTTCTTTTGGGGAAATTGCGTTCGAATCCCGGCGATAGGGAACACATGTTTCAGTTTCCACGTTTAGTTTTAAAGTATTCGTTCCGACCAGATTGCCAATTTTTCTATCCCAGGCTCAGGCCAACCAACAGGCCTCGCTTTCACTAACTTCAGTGAGGATCACACTAGCACAGGTTCGCACTCACTCGGATTAGTGTTGTCCACAAGACATTTCCCGTCTCATCTCGATTCTTGTTTCGAAATTTAGACCTAAAGTACATTTTAAAATTTGAGACAGACGTGGCAATTCTCGTCTCATTTCCGAGACTACAATCCGGACCACACGAGCAATTTCAAGAATCACGTTAGCAACAATAGTTCCCAAAGTATGAAACTTTAACCCTTCTACGCCCGCCGCGGATTTGAACGAAATCGTATACTCTCACGTTGGGGACCCTGGTGACCCCTAATTATCACAGAGTCATGATTGGTACATCATTGAGAAGCTTGGTAATACGTAAATTTTAATGAGAAAACATTTGTTCAACTCCCATCCTATTCGTAGAAGAATAAGAAGAAACAAAAGACCTAAAAATACGAAAAAAATAGAATGTGTGGACCCTGGCAGCTCTTCAAGTCACCCTAAGCTGATAAAATGATGCTAATGTATATGCAACACACTTATGTCAATAATATAAAAATGGTAGCCATTGATATAATACAAAGCGATTTAAAAATTCAGAACGAAATTCTTATAGAAAGTGACCTGTATATCATTTTCGAAGGGCTGTTGCAAACTTTCGCGTTGGTGGCCCTGATTATTATAGTCATGGTTGATACATTGCTGGAAAGGATATGGAACATAGATTTATACGAGGTAACATTTGTCCAATTCCCATCCTATTCGTACAAGGAGAAGAAACAAAAATATAATTTACGTAAAAGAACTGAGACAAAAAATTGGCCAACTTTGTCCCCCCTCCGCTCCCATACAAGCAACAAGTACACATACAGGGTATTACCATGTAGTGGACTACTTCGTTACTTCACGTGCCAAATTTTAGAGTGGACCCAAAGGGAAGAATGGCCCCCGAAAAAATCTGTTGCAAAAAAACACTAACTTTACCCTCCACCATGGTACCCCCACACACTCAAAACATACGGCGAAAAGCTTCGTTTCTCAGAAATACATTGGTACCAAAATTGTCTTTCTAGGTTAATTAGGGGCTGAGCTATTGAGGTTTAAAGCCTCGACGTAGCAGCTGTGTCAATGGGCGTTTAAGGTTAGTGTAAAGTGACAAGTTTTGCCGATAGATGTCACTACAATGTTTGCATCTCTTCCATGTATTTTTTACCTTTCACGAAAATTTACAATTTCTCTTACAAATTTTAACCTAGAGACTTCATATTTTTAGAAAAGGCTCTTCATAACGTATTAAAGGGAACAATTCGTGCCGATTTTTTATTTAGAATTTTCTTCATTGTTAAAACAGTTCCGTTGTTAAACGTTTGGGTAACCATTTCAACAATCAAGAAAATTCTAAATAAAAAAATCGGCACAGATTATTGCTTTCAATAGATTATGAAGATCTTTTACAAAAATTTGAAGTCTGTAGGTTGAAATTTGTAAGATAAATCGTGAATTTTCGTGAAAGGTAAAAAAATACGTGGGAGAGATACGAAGACTGTAGTGCCATCTATCAGCAAAACTTGTCCCTTTAAACCAACCTTAAAACACTGTTTTACGGTTATATAATTCATAGTATAAAACTAAATTGATAAAGTGATTGGACGAACATAATACAAGCATTTGTCACCATTCAAAGATACGCAACGCATTACATAAGATACTGCAGTAATAAATGTGTTTTAAATATTCTTATACTACACACACTTCATTCACCTTTAGTGGCACGAAAAGATTCTGGTAACTTGTAGATGACGTTGAGAAAAAGAACAGAACATGAATTTGCGAAACGAGACGAGACGAAACAGAATTGAGATAAGACAAAACTCATGAAACCACACGATGATTTCTCGTCTCATGTCGTGGGCAGCACTATACTTGAACTTAGGCTCGTTATTCTTAATGAGACTTGTCCTAGCTCGATTTCGCTCTTATCAACCTCATTGGGTTAAATAAGAGCTCAGGATAACTCGATTCAATTAGGCTCGCATTCGCTCATGGTCGCTCAGGTTCATACTCGTGTTTTGACTTGCTTGTGCACTTACAAAACTCATTTTCACACGGCCTCATGCTCACTTTTTGAGGCCAATTGAGCACGATTGCAAAAAAGGGTTGAAAATACACAACTAATTACTTCTCTAAGAGGAATCTAAAAGTTGGGGAGAGGTCACTTGTGACATCCACATAAATAACCAGTTGAGAATGCTCCAAAAGCATTGCCAGAAAGAACTTAAAAGGAATGGAGAGATGGAACGGGAAGGATAACTGTGATTTTTCCTTCATGTAAATCTTCCTATCCACACCTTGTTCTGTTTCTGGCAAAAATCGCAAAAAGTCATATCTCTATGACTTACAGTTCCGTAGATATGGCTCCTTAAATCTCATGAAAGTCGAACATTTTTGGCAAATATCTGGGGAAACGGTGGCCGGTTAGCCAGTAGCCAGTTGATCAGTAGCCACCGGTTACTATTTGGTACCAAAATATTTACCATCCTCTTAAGTATTGATTAACACCAATAGTATCTCTCTATAACTTATGGTTCCCGAAATATGGCTCCTTAAATCTCCGAAAATTGGCAATTTTTTGGACAATATCTCGGAAACCGTAAGAGTGACAAGAAAAATTTAATTACTTTTTTTCTAATGCTCTATTGAATGCAGGATTCACAATGGAAAAAATCAAAAATAACAGACAGACGGACACACAGACATAGAGAATTCAGTAATGAACCTTTTTAAGTTCGCTGAAGATGACTGTTTGAGAGTTAATAACTCAAACTACCTGACCGATCTCGATCAAAATTTTCAATATAGATGAGGTTCGGCCCTGGGATGGCTTTTATTATTTCACTTTGACTGTGCAGCTTAGGAGAGGAAGAGGGGTGATATATATATATATATAAATGATCGAAAATGACTGATATTAGTGTCGAATCCATAATTTTTTGGGTCGCTAAGAGGAATAGTGACACTTCTGATGCATCTAAATTCAAATTCATTCCACAATAATAACATTTAATCTTTAAGTCAAAATACATCGTCTATTAGAGAGTGTTTCCGTAATACTAAAATGTGACTGACTAACGAAACGTATTACTATTTTTTTCCTATTTCAACCCAGCAAAGCGGATAATTGATTCTGGGTTTCCTATAAATTCTGAACTTCGGTGATGATTGTTTATTTATTGAAGTTTAGTGTATCTTTCCACCAGAACCACGGCCATATGCAACATAAACCTAACTTTAAGGAGGAAATAGAACCACCGTAATACATTCAATGCTTCCCAACTAGGAATTGAACCCGGAACCCCAATTCAGTGTTAATGAAATGTTGCCAATACTTACCACGCTAAAAGAGCTGCTGAGTTCATAAGGTTAATTACGTTATGTAATTACACAAACAAGTATTTCCACACTAGATTCAAACTGATGTAATCCTTCCCTGGAATCTAATTTTAAACAAACATATTGACTTCTCACGTTCTACTGATGTTCTGTAGGTTTTCCGGGATGAACATTAGGTATTCGTAAGTGCTATGTCAATGTTACTCTATTACCACGCTGTAACAAATGCACTCGACTAGAAAATTCAGGGTCAAAAATTATATTTCGACAAATATCTTGTTTCTCATAGCCGCAAATATGTTTCCCACGATCTGACCTTGTTCATTTATATTTCACCTTCCTCAATGGAGTTTTATGTTTCCGTCACGAACACAGGAAACATAAGAAAACAAACAACAAGATTTCCTGTGTTATTTCACGAATAATTTTTCCTTTCCCTTTTCCTCTTAATCAAAAATTAGTAAATAACGGGTAACCGGTATATTTTCTATTCTGTGGTAGGTGAACTAGTGTTCTGTAAATTGAAATCTTGAAGTTTTACAGCCGGCGTTCAGGTAAAAGGAGGCAGATGTTTAATGAAAGTGAGAGATCATGAAATGAATTGATGGAATATGAATTTGTTTATTTCGACACAACGGGCATAATATCCAATAACAGTGTTGCACATGAACTATCATTATTTTATTGGAATCCAATACAAGTGTAATTTTAGTTGGGTTGATTTTGAGTTTAACGTCCCTTTGAGCAGCGCGGCTACATGAGACGGGACCTACTGATTAACGTGGCATCCGAACCACATGAGCTTCCGCCGGGAATTGAACCCAGGTCTCCCATGCCAAAGACGCGTACGCTAGCCGCTTAGCCACGAAGGAGCTCAAATGTAATTTTAGGTTTAAGTGTTTTTGTTTACCGGTCTCCATTCAACATATTAAAGGTCTACACAATTCTTCGAAAAACATTTTCATTCATTCCGAATATATCGATCACCGATTCCATATTATAACAGAGGGGACGATGGCTCAGTAGGCCTACTAGAGCGTTTACCTGTGGTGTGTGAAGTCGCTGGTTCAGTCCCCAGCAAAGTATGTCTGTGGTAGATAACATCGGTCCTTTGGTTTTCTGGGATACTCCTGTTTCCTCCCGCTTTCTCATTCTACCAATTGGGACCGCAGTGGCTCACTATTAGAGTGTTCACCTCTAGTCGTGGAATCCCTGGTTCGATCCCAACTCGCGTCAAGTGAACTTTGTGGTAGGCAAACACCGTGTGCGTGGTTTTACCCGATGTTCTCCCGTTTGCTCCCACTTTCTTCATTCCACCATTTCATTAATTTCTCATCATCGCCGTCTCCTTTAACCTAGCCGACATAAGCGTGGGACGTAAACCTTAAAGATTTCATTTCATTTCCATATCATCGCAAGAAGTACTTATTTGTCATATAGGGTATTTATATAGCACATCAGTCCGTGCTTTATGCAGTAAAACGTACTTATATTGCTAGTTCTAATTTTGTTTGTCGGAATATGCAATACTACATCAGAGTTTAACTCAATAGAACCGATATTATTATTCAAAATTTTATGAGGAAACACTAAGTCATGGAGATTTCTTCTTTGTTTCTGTCTTTCCTTTCAGGTTAACGTCCTACGGTTACGCTGTTTAGACTAAGGGAGACAATGATTAAAGCAAGTGAATGATGATGGAAAAGTTGGTAAAATGAGAATGTGGAAGAAAGCAGAAATACCCGGGAAACCCACATACACGATGTGGTCCGTCACAAACTTGCATGGCCGGGAATCGAACTAGAGACCAGAGATAAGCCTTTTACCACTGAGCTACCCTGACTCCAAGATATGGAGCTGTTTTCGTAATTTACACTGAACACTTTCTATCATTTTACAATATTTTTAAACGTTCATATTCCAAACAAGAGTAGCATATTGTATCTTAGATCTAACATAGAAATTATAATAACTTCCAACGTGTCAATTGATTTTGAAAATCCTTACTGAAACGTGAAATAAAGCCAATATTTTTATACATACTATTCTTGATCTTTTTCTATATTACCACGAATATGGGAAGAAACGGGACAACCTCCGGAAAACCAACAGACACGGTGCAGTCCACCACAACAAACAATCACATGATTTATATTATGGTTTGCGGTGTTTGGTTCCTCACAACAAGAGATGAGATTGGAATTTCGTGCCGAGTTAGGAGACCAGATGAAGCTCTTTCAATAGAAAAAGGCATACTTTTCTGGACCAGATTACACTTTCAGGACACCTTTTCCATACGAGGAAGATCCGAATCTCGTCTCCTACGCAACATTACACCCATTTGCGGATCATTAAAATTTATGTTTCAACTTAGTCAAATTTTTGTCAAAAATTTCTATAATTGTAGGAGTTTGATGCAATAAAGGGCGTAAGTCTGAAACATGCAGTTGGAGAAAAACGATGTTGAAAATTTAAGTAGTGTATTTTTCTTACATATAACAATGTAACATGCAGCATTTTATTCCGATATTGAATTGCAATGTTACCAGGAGGCTAAACAAGCATGACTAAAGCCACAAATGCATTAGATGCAAAAAGCTCGTAAACTCGCTTATGGCCTTATTACATCACACTCCTCAATTTAAAAATCATATAGCAAAATTCATATTTAGTTAAAATCAATTTTGAGACCGATTGTAGTAGCTAACGCCGGCTGCGGCAGTAATAGCGCTTAGTACTGCTTTATAGCAAGGGCGCCGATCCTGGGGGGTTCGGCCCCCCAAAAACTCATGTGGGGCCCCTCTATTGTATTTATGAATATACAATATTTGGCATAATTTGAGTGCAATTTGTCTTAAAATTATCTTATATATATATCTTCTGCATCTGAATGCCCCCCCCCAAATTTACAGAGAAATCGGCGTCCTTGCTTTATAGTATACACTATTACTAACTAGGTGTGCATTAATTGTAGTGTTGCCACGAGACGAGACGAGACGAGACTTTAGGCTGTCTCGTGCAAAGCTTGTCTCGTCTCGTGTCTCGTCTCGAAAAAATGTGCTCGTCCCGTCTCGTGTCTCGTCTCGAGAGGTTATGTCCCGTCTCGTCTCATCTCGTCTCGTTTGTCTCGTTTTGTCTCGTCTTGTCTCGTAAAAAATATAGCAGCATACCATGGGAACGAAAGTAAAATGTAGCAGACAGCACCATGCTAATCAAGATACAACTAAGTTACACGTATTACCCAGAACACACAAGACAAGAAATGTCACGGTAGCTACACCGTGAAGCCTTCACCTCTCGTGTATGTGGTCGTCGGTTCGATCTCGGTTAGTGCCATGTGAGCTTTGTGGTGGACAAACGTCGAATGCGTGTGGGGGCCGCGGTAGGTCAGTGGTAGAGCGTTCACCTCTGGTGCTTGGGGTCTCGGGTTCGATCCCAGCCCCCGCCAAGTGAACTTTGTGGTGGACAAACACCGTGTGCGTGGGTTTTCTCGGGGTTCTCTCGTTTCTTCCCACTTTCTTCATTCCACCATTTCATTCATTACTCATCATCACCGTCTCCTTTAGCCTAACCGGCATAATTGTGGGACGTAAAACTCAAAGATTTCATTTCATTTTTTGTATGTGTGTGTTTTCTCGAAGTTGTCTAGTATCCTACCACTTTCTTCATTCCACTAATTTTCCCATCAACATCCATTCGGGGTGGGCCAAAGTTGCCTAAAGGTCTTAAAAATAAATTCAAATAAGCTCACGAGGCAAGGAAATATAGTTTACAAGATAATATATCTCTGCTGTTAGTTGTCTGAGGCTTCTCGACCCTGGCTTTTTTTTTACATTCTGAAACATTGTAATTTGTTTCACCAGTTTCAATACACGAACATACAGTAAATTGCTCATAGGTACGTCGAAGATGAAGACACTAATGTCAAATAACACTGGTATACAAAATTTTGCTTATTATTATTTCTTGATGAATTTTTATGTATTTTGACCCCCTGAACACGAATCTGGCACTTATTTTTATGTAGTGTCAATATTTTCAATGATATAAGCATGTTTTATTTTTCTCCTATACTGATTTGTGCAGAGTAATTTGCGTCCTTTTACTTCGATACTCGCTAGGTGGTATCGCATTTGTTATTAAAGATAATTGTTCGGAGTACGAAACAGAGAATATAGATTCTAAAGATACATAGCAGAATTGTAAATTGATTAAATAGAGTTAGTTATTCAAGTGTGAAGCTGATTTTGGAGAAAACAAAATATAAGGAACATCAATGGGACGTGTGTGGGGATTTCAATATTATTGGTTTTCTTCTTGGGTTGCAAAGTGGTTATACTAAATATTCCTGCTTTCTATGTCTGTGGGACACTCGGACAACTAACCAGCATTATGATCAAACCGTGTGGCCTGAAAGAACGGAGCTTATTCCAGGAACACATAATGTGATAAATGCAGCATTAGTGCCCAGGGGGAAGATTCTCATGCCAACATTACATATTAAGCTGGGATTGGCAAAACAATTTGTGAAAGCTCTGGGTCGCAATTCACCTACCCTACAATGTATCAAACAAATGTTTCCAGCTTTATCAGAGGCAAAAGTTCTGGCTGGCATTTTCACAGAGCCTCAGATTTGTGTCATGCTTAATAATGCTCCACTTAAACAAAAAATGACGGAGTTGGAAAGAAACGCTTGGGAGGCCTTTCATAAATTGGTGACGGGATTTCTTGTGCATAACCGAAGTGAAGCGTTTGAACACCAAGTTAAGACACTCATTGATCAATATCGAGCATTGGGATGTAGAATGTCTTTAAAATTACATATGCTACATTCATACTTGGATTTCTTTAGGGAGAATTAAGGAGATGTTAGCGAAGAGCAGGGAAACGTTTCCATAAGGACATTGAGGTAATGGAAAGCAGATACCAAGAAAGGTGGGTCTGTGCAATGATGGGTGATTATATTTGGGGGTTAGTCCATGACTAAGTGAGCGTTTCCCACAAAAGAAAAAGAACCAATAACTTTCACTTTTGACTACGGAATTTCAGTACTTGATGAACACTTCCCTCCAATCTCAAGTACTTTTGTATATAATTTTTATAAGAAATGTAATATTCATATATTTTAGTATTTATGTATTGTTATGTAGATTTTTGTTACCCAGAAAGTTGATGTCCAAAATGTGTTATGTTTGTAATTCAATGTTCCTATAAGACACAATTGTATAATATATTACTGTTTGAGTAAAATCTAATATGCTTATAGCATTACAAATTTTGACATTACGGGAAAGTAACTGTCATACTCGTGTTCAGCGGGTGCAAATCATTAAGAAACCAATGAAAAATCAACAGAAACACGACTACAATGTTTGTGTTATGCTTGTAGTTCAATGTTCTCATAAGATACAATTGTATAATATGTTACTGTTTTAATAAAATCTGATATGCTTATATCATCACGACATTACGGGAAAGTAACTGTCATACTCGTCTTTAGCGGGTGCAAATCATTAAGAAACCAATGAAAAATCAACAGAAGCACGACTACAATGTTTGTGTTATGCTTGTAGTTCAATGTTCTCGTAAGATACAATTGTATAATATATTACTGTTTTAATAAAATCAGATATGCTTATATTATCACAAATTTTTACATTACGGGAAAATAACTGTCATACTCGTGTTCAGCGGGTGCAAATCATTAAGAAACCGACGAAAAACCAACATAAGCACGACCTTGATCAAAATTTGTATACTAGTGTAATGTTTACATGACAAGCAAAGTTCGATGTAAAGGTGTCACCATCCCCGACACTATCAGCCCATTTGCTTTATAGTGTCTGTATATATATATATATATATATATATATATATATATATATATATATAGAGAGAGAGAGAGAGAGAGAGAGAAAGAGAGAGAGAGGAGAGAGAGATGGAAAGATATATAGATAAATAGAGAGATAGATATGTGTGTACACTTTGATTTCATATATTCCAGCCTTTAGGTTTCCATACCAATCCAAAAACTACTTTCCATTTTAGCATATTTAGATTTGTTGCAATTCTTCTTTTTTTTTAAAAAAAAAAAGCTCGGAACCAAATAATTTTATTGAGTAATGGAAAATATTTGATTGAAATGTTATATGTTACTGCACAGTAAGCTCTACTTAAAGTGCCATAGTAATGGGAGCTGAAAGACACATCGGACCAAAGAATGCTTGGGGCCAGTCTTCACCTCCATGGTACAAATCTGTTCCCATAACCGCGGGGTGTGTGCCACTATATGGTGGTTGCCCCGTTTGTGTAACAAACTTATGACAGTACACCCAGATTAGCTAGTAGTCTAAAAAAGTAGTTGATTTTTGGGTGGCCAACACCCAGATTAGCTAGTAGTTTAAAAAAAGTAGTTGATTTTTGGGTGGCCATTTTGAATTAAAGTTTCTTATATTGTCGTGATCTATTCGCAATCATACAACGTACATCTTCATACCAAGCCGAGCGGTCTGCGGCGATAGACCATCGGCTTGAAGGCCCCGGGTTGAGTCCCGGAAGGGTCATGTGTATGGATTTTAACAGCATTTGTTTTTTCGTATTGTGTCAGGGGGCGAAATAGTACGGGACAACAGGATTTCAGTCTGAAAAAATTGGAGAGAATATCCTCCCCAGGATACTTTCATGGGAGTTAGAAATTAGTAAAAATATAGGATATACATTTTATAGCAGGTTTAAAATTATGGGTATCCTATTTCTTTTCTGTTAATTATGTTCTTCAATGTTCGCATTTTGATCATTCTCATGATATTTTCTGCTTTCAACGGAGTTCCATGAATATTATACCAAAATGTTCTTTACACTCTGTAAGAAACCATTTCTGAAGATAATTTAGGCCCTAATGAATATTATTCACTAGGAAAGGGAAATATTCCTCTCCTCTCAACATGGAAGCAGAGGGCAATTTCGCACTCTGGTCAGATCAAACATTTCCGCGTAACAAAACGAAGGTCCCCTTGTAAAACCTCTTCACTTCTAAATGTTATTGTTAGTATCATAAATTTGCTGAAAGCAAACAATTTGAAGGGTTCGACGATAATATCTTTGCTTTTTTGTCCTTCGACCGCCTTCCAAACAAAGAGGTGAATTTTACAACATGACTGCTGTATAATAAGCGAGCGATTGGTAAAACGGTAAAAGTGTGTTTTTATGTGTATTTGTGTGTGTGTGTGTGAGAGAGAGAGAGAGAGAGAGAGAGAGAGAGAGAGAGAGAGAGAAGACAAAATTTTAGTTGCAAGATGACATACTTCAATTGCCGTTTTTGGTTCATATAGCAAAACGAATACCGCCACCAGAGAATAAAGACAAGTGTAGTGTGTTCTGTTCTCTTCCGCC
Source organism: Thermobia domestica (assembly GCF_964235325.1). NCBI lineage: Eukaryota > Metazoa > Arthropoda > Insecta > Zygentoma > Lepismatidae > Thermobia > Thermobia domestica. Next base: position 11,572,716 of record NC_137470.1, on the reverse strand, counting down.
ATAGCAGCCAGAACTTTTAACTACAGCCTGTAATGAGTGTAGACCTTATCCAGTTTTCAAATTGAATAGATGGTCGTGGTAGTTCGGTTTCTTGACCTTGTAAAAATCTTCCCTGTCTTTGATTTTGTTTGTCATTATTCCAGCCAGAAATGAAAACAAAAAATGAGAATTCCTCAGTTTACAGCAAGGGGAATTGGGGACAAGACATTAAGGATGATATTCCTGGAAGCTCATGTATCACGATTGTTTCATTCAATAGACAGAGGACACTTTTCTATGAAGGCTTTCAACATGTTTTCACACAAACATGTCTTCTCCTTTTGCAATCTATATGACTACTGGCAATTTCAATCTTGGCCATTTCCGCCGGCGCTTTCATTTTCGAGACACGAGACGAGACGAGACATTTCAAGAGACGTCCCGTCTCGTCTCGTGTCTCGTCTAAAAGGTTCTGTCTCGTCTCGTGGCAACACTAATTAATTGAAAATTTGGAGCTAAGCGATCAACGTTTATTGATTATTCATAGAATTTCTTTAGTGCATTAATTGTTTTCGTGAACGAACATGACATGCAAATAGTTGAATTTGGCATATCACCGAAAAGCATAATTGCTTTGAAAAATGGTGTTCGGAGAACAAGACTAAAAAAGCTTCGCCCTATTTCTAATGTCGAAAATTCTATTTTCCGTTGTTTGCGACAAGGATTGGTGCACCAATTTCTATGTCTGTTGAATAATCGCAGTTTTCGGTGATTATTCCTCAGTGGTATGTCCGATCTGGATATTCAACCGTTACGATAGTCAACGTGCGGTGTCAAATCACCCTTATTACATCAAACTCCTCAATTGATAATTAGAACAAATAGAATTTTAATTAAAGGCTAATTAAAGTCATAATTAAATAGGATTAGGACTAGGAATTACATTTTTTAGCTTCTAGCATCTATGATCATGTTAACCCGTCGCGTATGAGGAATGGTGTTCCTCAGCGATCACACTACGCGCGGAAAGGGAAGGAAGGAAGCGGCCTGGGACCTGTATGTTAGGTATTATCTCGGCATTTACCTGGTGTGACCGAGGAAAACAAAAAAACTTTACTCATAATAGCTAGCCTGAGAAAGCTTTTACACTTTTCCGACCAACTGTTCCCACCGGGGATTCGAACCCGAGACCGCTCACACCAAAGACGAGAGCTATCAGCGACTATGTTGCGTGGGGCCAAAACATAAAGTAAATGATGACACAATTGATTGGTTATGTTGCAAATGTAAGTGAATAATAATAATAATAATAATAATAATAATAATAATAATAATAATAATAATAATAATAATAATTTTTCCTTAATAGGCAATATTCCTCGACTTGTTTTGAATGAGATTGAAGTCTCGTTTGGTCCTCTGTGACGTGGTAATGGTAGTAATGATATAAGCAATTGTTTAAAAGGTTTAACGTCCCACGATTATGCCCTTTAGGCTAAGGGAGACAATGATTGACGCAAGTAAATGATGAGGGAGGAATTGGTGGAATGAGAAAGTGGGAGGAAACGGGAGTGCTCCGAGAAAACCCACGGACACGGTGTGGTTCACCAGAAACTTTGTTGGGTGGGGATCGAACCAAAGACCCTCTATGGTACCAGGAGTAAAAACTCTATCATGAGCCTCCGTGCTCACCACCCTATCCCCGAACAATTATTTGAGTATGTATGGTAAATAATTTTGGAAAACGAGTGTGAAGTTACCATCCAACAAATAGGGATTTAAGAGTCGGCGGGACTCAAGTGACCTTGACAAATCGAAGATATCAGCCTTCCTCATTTTCTCCTTGCACTACAAAGTGTTTCCTTATTTTGGCAACAGATGGGGTTATTGCTGAAATGCCGTCAAAGCAAATGACACCCCTCCTTTTCCTTCTTTTCCTCTGCATGTGGTCAAAGTTGGACAGCGCAGGAGGGGGATGGTTACGGCTGCAAATGGGACAGAAGAGCCTTGTTTTGGCTAAAAGAGAAACAGAACTGAAGAAAAAATAAAGAGGGACCAACATGATATCAGCCCTCAGCCCCGTGTCTAGAGAGCCACTCAAATATCTACGCTCTATTTCGCTCTAAAATCAAAAGGAAGGAAATGATTATAGTCTTCTGATGATCAGAAATAAGATACGAAACCATTTTTTTTAATTCTTGCAGCAGAATCGAAGATAGTGACTTGCAAAATACCCCGCCCACAAACATTCATAATGATAACACTAATCCGTATTTCGAATTCTACATAGAGAAACCTAGTGTAAAGGTTGAGGTGAGAATAAATAGGTCAACAAGGAAAATATATGGTGGGACTTCCCCGCGAATTCATATTCTTACACCTTTCTTATTCTTACTATTCGCAACAGTGAAAGTTTATTTTTGCACGTGTCAAGAGATTGTAGGATTTCTGTTCAAGAGAGGATCAAAACTTTTCTTGCTCTTAAATTAGGCCAATGCCATCCAAACGTGCAACGACGCTCTAGGCATGAAATGAGGAAAAGACGTCTTGTTGATAATAATAATACCTTCTTGTCTATGGCTTAAGGAATTCAAAGGTTCATCGCTTCAGAAAGAAAAACAACTCTGAATTAAACCCTACAATGTGCAGAAAACACTTCAATCTCCACTTTCTTCCTTAAGATTGTGCTTTGTATTATCCTTCCACTTTCTTGTTGGACTATTCAAAAGTCTTTTTCCCCAAAAGCTTTCGACTTGCACTTTTTATGTTCCAACAAAGTTTTCTGGGTGTCTAATATTTCATTTTGGTGCAAAAATCTAAAAACTTACCAAACTCAGTAGAACTTTTGGCCATAAACACTGGTTGTTTGGTAGGTATAATTTAATGTTTGAAAATGACTATTTGACTATGTTAATCCTAACTATATATAAAACTACATGAACTGATATAAATTAAAGGAGTACTTCCGGTTGACATGGAAAGTTGAAATTTGGCATAACTGTAGCTTTCCCGGACTAACCCACAGGAAAATTCCCAAAAGTGAATATTTTACATTTTTAGGAGGTGTAAAGGGAGGATGAATTTCTCCATGTTATTTAAATAAGTCTTCTTTTAGATATATAATTACATGTTTTAGGTACTTGGAATCAGAAAAGAAAACTGAAATTCGGTATGCTTGGACATTTTTATTAGCATTACTTAAATAAATCAGTAAAAATAAAAATTTCAAACTTATGGGGAACTGAGTCGTTTTATGGGGAACTGAAAAATCTTTCCAAAGTTATTTGTATGGGACAACATCTACACCCCCAAAATGTTTAGGCAGTTCCGGCAGCATTAGGATGATGAAATTTGACATGATTGTAGCCTTCGGGGACTAACCAATAGGAAAATTGCCAAAAGTGAATATTTTTAATTTTTAGGAGGATGAAAAAACTCCCATGTTATTTAACACACTAGTCACGTGTTAGTCGTTAGGCTGGACATAGTTCAGAATGTTGCTAACAGATGACATTGGAGCGGCTCAGGCCCACAAAGGGCTGTCACGCCAGTCGTTAATTAATCATAGTAACGTCACAGCTAAAATAACGGTTCACGGATTCAATTTTACGAACTAATCTCGTATTCTGTCCTATCTGAAGCTCGCCGTAAAGTACGGAGAATGTGATGTAAGCGTAATTTTTTTGCTAAATCAAAAATTGTTTGTTTCATTGCTACTTTGTTTCATACCAGTTTGAATTTAGACCACCATGAAAACGCACATAACAATATGTGTAACTTTAAGACACTAATACGGTGGTTACACAACCAAAACGACAAGCATTATTCATAGATGCGACAGTTCTATTAGCGACAGGAACTGTTATCTGTACTATGAGCGACCGATTCATTTGCATTGAGATGATGGAAGATGATATGATTTCCTTTCGTAAAATATGTTTGCCTCTGGCGTTATTAGCATCCGAACAACCTTGCAATGAAAAATATACGTGCCAGTGACACTGTTCGTCAAATATTTTCCCTCTACTGTGAGTGCAAATAAAACTTATTTTAATTTTAAGTTAGATCTCAAATAACTTAACGAGACGTAAGGATACTTCCATGAAAAGCATATTCCTATGTAATTAATTATTCAAAATCCAATTGTAATATCCCCTTTTTCCAAAAGCTCTGTTTTTTGTATTTAATGTAATTCAAACCTAATTACTCACTAAGCAAAGCAATACATTTTATTTTGAAAAACTTAAACGTACAACAGCAGTTCCTGTCTATCTACTTTTTAGATTTCCTAAGACTCTATAAATAAAATGAGAACACCATTTCAACAATAAAAGACAGCTTTTGAGATCTACTACATCTGATTGGCTATTCCCAACCAAGCCCATAAATTACAATGCAGTTCACTCTAAACAATCTAAAACGTAAACAAAGTATTTAAATTACCTTCCACCTGTTCTAGGCTAGAAGAAAGGTTAACAAATTGTTTATGTCCAGATGTTGCTTATTTATAAAGGTATTTAAGTAATGGGGGATTGAGGCTTTTTTCCTACAGGTATCTTATTAAGGTTTAATTTTTTAATTATCAGACCTAATCGTAGGACGTTAAACTCAAATATTTCATTTCTTTTTCTTTTTGTTAACGGTGTATGTTCCTTTTAATTATGAAACGAATTTGTCCTGAAAGAAATGAGACTTCTAGGAACGTAAATTTTTCATAGTACATTTTGTTAGATTCTAAATCACACTAACGTGAAACAAGTTAAAGAAGAAGGAACCATACCTTGTTCCATTATCTTAGTATGAACGAATCGGTGACTCATAGGACAGTTAACAAATCGACTCGGTCGCTCATAGGACAGTTAACAGTTCCTGTCGCATATAAGACTGTTGCAAGTAGGACGACACCAAAGGACACCGGTGATAGGTTTCTTTATAAATAGCCAGATTTTTTTTTGTGCATTTTTAATTTCCTTGCAAAATATCATATAATCACTCAAGGTATATGTGCCAAATGGGAAATTACTTTCTTTTTATATGGCTACAAATTATTACATTAACACCTAAGGTATATGTGCCAAATGGGAAATTATGTTTCGTTTTATTTCCCTACAAAGTAATACAAGGTCAACGAAGGTGTTTGTGCCAAATGGGAAATAAGTTTTCTTTTTTTCCCTACAAAGTAATACAAAGTCACCGAAGGTGTTTGTGCCAAATGGGAAAAGTTTTTCATTTCCCTACAAAATATTATGATATACTATCACCGAAGGTATATGTGGCAAATGGGAAATAAGCTTTATTTCCCTACAAAGTATTACAATGTCTCTGAAGGTGTACATGCCAAATGGGAAATTAGTTTACTTATACAGAGTTAGCATAAATGATTTATTCGTTTTGAAAAGGCTATATTTCCAAAGTGTTACACGTATACACATGAGAGATATGTGAAAAGAACTCAAATTCACCAAGTTTGTACTGTGTGACAGCCCGAGTCCATATCTTTCCGATCGGGTGTGGCAGTGTGCCAGTGTAGCAGTAAGAGGTTAGTATCTGTCGAAAATGGAGGGAACGCAAGAAAAAAGTTTTTGGTGCTTGAATATGCCAGATGTTCGTCTGCTATAGCTGTTTAACGCTCTTTCAGAAGAGAGCACGGAAAAGAACCGCCATAAACAAAGCATTTTGCGGTGATATTGGCAATTCAAGAACACTGGTTGCTTGTGTAAAGAGAAAAGCAATTGGCCTCCCAGATCTCCTGATTTAACGTCCTGCGACTTCTACCTGTGAGGGTACGTTAAGGACCTTGTTTATGTACCCTCACTACCGCAATCCTTAGTCGAGCTCAAAGAACGCATCAGTGCTGCAGTGCAGACAATTGACAGGATCATGCTACAAATTGTATGGAGTGCGCTCAAGTATCGTCTGGACATGTGTCACCAAAGGGGCACATATTGAACATGTGTACAGAGTGTATAAACTTGGTGAGTTTGTGGTTCTTTTCATATATCTTTCATGTGTGTACGTGTAGCACCTTTGAAAATGTAGTCTTTTCAAAATTAATGCATCATTTATGCCCTTTCCGTACAAAATTTTACATCCTCACCGAAGGTATATGTGACAGATAGGATATAAGTTTTATTTCATTTCCCTGCAAAATATTATAACGTTACCGAAGATATTTTGCCAAATAAGAAGTAAGTTTTCATTGATCCGTCTACTAAGTATTGTAAATTAGCCGAAGGTGTAAGTATCAAAGAGGAAATAAGTTTCTATTAATTACAATACAAAGTACTGTAAGATCAGCCACAGTGTGTATGTCAAAATGGAGAAATGCTTGTTGGGTATTCTCGGACTAATCCCATTTCCTTCCACCTTCTCATTTTACCAACTCCTCCATCATCATTCATTTGCCTTAATTCATCCGTCTTCCTTAGTCTAAAGGGCATAATTATGGTACAAACTGAAAGATTTCATTCCATTTGTTTCCTTCTCCATTGTTTTCGCGTAGTGTGGAGTAGGGATGCGCTCGAGTCGAGTCGAGTCGAGATTTAAGCCTGTCTCGACTCGTCTCGAGAAAATGTCGTCTCGACTCGTGTCTCGACTCGAAAATATGGTGCTGTCTCGACTCGACAGTCTCTGTCTCGACTCGACTCGAATTCGAGTCGAGACGTCTCGAAATTCGAGTCGAGACAAAATATACGAGTTAAAATATACACACACATCAGCCAGACCGTTATGACTACCTACCTAATTGTTAGTATGTCCAACTTTTGGCACGAATAACAACGGCAACGCGTCTTGGCATGGTCGCAATGTTCCTCGGTGGGTCGCTGGAGAGAGTTGGCACCACATATGCACACACAGGTCATCTAATTTCTGTAAATTCCGGGGAGGGGGTGATGCACCCTCACGTTACGTTCAATCACATCCCAGATGTGATCGATTGGGTTGATCCGGAGAGTTTGGGGGCCAGCACATCACTTGGAACTCGCTCCTGTGTTCCTCGAACCACTCCATCACACTCCTGGCCTTCTGACATGGTGCATTATTTTGTCGAAAAATTCCACTACCAATGGAAAACATGGCCGTCATGAAGGGGGTTTACGTAGTCTGCAAGCAGCGTGCGACACCTCGGCCGTCATGGTGCTTTGCTCGAGCTCCACTGGACACATGGATGCTCACCTGAATGTTCCCTAGATAATAATTAAGCCGCAGCCAGTTTGTCTCCGTCCCGCAGTACAGATGTCAAGGAGCTGTTCCCTTTGAACACGACGGATTCACACCCTCACATCGTCATGATGAAGAAGATATCGGGATTCATCAGACAATGCAACGCTCTGCCGTTGTGCCAAGGTCTAGTGGTGATGGTCACGTGTTCATTTCAGTTATAATTGCCGATGTCGTGGTGTTAACATTTGCCATCGTTAGGAGTGTTCGGTGCACTGTGTGTTCAGACTAGTGTTGTGAAGGCCTGTGATAAAAACGGAAATTTTGGGTAAAAAAACTGTTTTTTTACTGTTTTCCCGAGCTGGGAAAAAAGGAAAATTTGGGTATTATCAGAATCATCATTTTTGTTAATCACAGAATCATTTTAGTTAATATGTTAAATCAAACATATATTTCATAGAGACATCTTCATTGTTCTATGTAAAATTCCGGAAATTTTGAAACCATTAGAAAATATCATTTGTTCGGAAATATTGGCAAAAACAGGAAAATGAAGTTTAAAAACTATTTGTTGGCCTGATGCTAGTAATCTTACTTGCTGTAACATGTCTGCAACATATACAGTGGGAAGTCGAAAATCCTAATTAATTGGGACCACAGGTATTCGGATTTTCAAATTGTTCGGATTTTCGAAAATGACCAAGAAAATGTCTTTTAGGCTTACATATACTGTACGGTATGTTCTATCGATACAGTGGTTATTCAGTACATACAGTAATTACAATACCGTACGTAAGGCTACTTACATTTAATGTTTCTGAAGAACTTGCTTGTACTCTAAGTCACACTTAAAACTTATAGGCCTAAGAAAAAATAAAAATAAAATACATGACAAACAATTACATATAAATGAACTTTTGTAAAAACACTGACTTCACATAACGTCGATGGACACGCTATTGTTTGTTTATCGCTAGCGTTAAGACAAAATGTAAAAAGCTTCTAGGGACCGCGTTGGATTTTTGACGTTAGGATTATCGACGTCCTAGTGTATATACAATGTATTTCGCTAACGGAAAAATACTTAGAGCAACAGGTTTTAATTCTACTTTACACACATATACCGCACAAGTGAGTAAATTTGAGCAGCGAGAAATATATTAAGTGAAACTTCCGTTAGTTATTACAGACTAGCAGAATATCCGTTCTTCGCACGGGGAGAATACGTTTCATTTTGGACACAAAGGATACCAAAACTGTCACCAATGAACTTGTGGAGCCCCAAAACTATGAATTTGACATTAATATCGATAATTTTCAATTATCTTTACATGTCACCATCCTCCTTAGAGTACTAATGGGGCTGAATTTGTGAATTTAAACGGCATCTTCTGTTCATCTCAGCGAATATGGATTCGAGGCCATATATATACAGAGGCGGATCCAAGAGGGCTATAGCCTCCCCCTTCACACTCAAGTATACACTGCATAAAATGGGCTTCAATCCTGTTTTACACTGGATAAAACTGCAAACTATGGTTTAGCCCCTCCCTTGATCATATCCTGGATCCGCCAGTATATAAAAGAGAACGTACAAATTCCTTTGTCCGCTCATCACGCTAATACGGCTGAACCAATTTCTTTTATTTTTGGGGGGTTATTAGGATTTGGACCCTAGATGGTTTTTATCATATCACTTTAATTTTCAATTACCAGTGTCTTGAGATAATTGACCATTCAGGTGTCCACAAATCCTTTGTTAGTTCATCATAGGTAAAAATAAACGTATTTATATGCAACCCGCATGACCGTGTCACTCGGCGGGTTAACATAAATGACAGGCGCTATAATGTTAACATTTACTGCAATTTGAAAGCGAAAAAGTAAAAATTATCTAAGTAACAAAGTTTATTGCGTTCCGGGGTGACCGCAGCGAAGCGGGGTGAACGCTGCTAGTATATATATATATATATATATATATATATATATATATATATATATATATATATATATATATATATATATACTGTATATATACTGTATATAATGCTCAAAAAAATTAGGGGTTCAGCTGAAATATCACACAAGACCTTAAGATAGTGTATGAATAAGCTTGTGTTTGACTCATAATATCATACAAGAAGGAATGCTTTAAGATACACTAGAAAAATGGGGCACATACTGGTGTTGGGGCACGAGAAACCTTGTTCACATGGCTCATGACACAAGAGGGTTATGTGTGCACCTCTCGAACTGCTCACAAACAGGCAAGGCAACAACACTGATTGTTCCTTAATATGTCATATGATCACTTCGAATAGCCAACAGGGCCTCGCACCTGCGTGGCATGGATTCAATCAGATTATCGATGAGTTCTTGGGGGATATTGTGCCACTCATCCAGAAGAGCGACTTTCAGCTCTGGAATGGTTGTTGGATTTACTGGCCTAGCAGCAATTCGTCTGCCAAGCATTATCCAGACATGCTCAATTGGAACGAGATCCGGAGAGCATGCTGGCCACTTCATCCGAGCGATACCCTCAGTATCCAGCATCTCATCCACTAACCGAGCTATGTGAGGACGAGTATTGTCATCCATAAAAAGGAACGAATCACCAATGGCACCAGCATGAGGAAGAACAAGAGTTTTCGTGATCTCATCCCTATATCTGAGAGCCGTCAAAGAGCCATTTCGGATGATGTGGAGCTCAGTACGCCCACCAATGCTGATTCCTGCCTACACCATCAGTACACCACCATGATACTGGGATGTTTCTCGCACAAACATGGGATTGTGTCGTATTCCACACTATCTCCAGATGAGAACACGTCGATTATCAGGCTCTACACTGAATCGAGACTCGTCAGAGAACAAAACATTGCCCCATTCATTGCGTCCCCACCCACGATGTTCCTCCGCCTACGCTCTTCGATCAACACGGTGTCATGCAGTTAATGGGACACACACCATAGGCCTACGTGCGTAGAGACCACCTTCTCGAAGGCGATTGCGGACCGTTTGAGTAGATATTGTGCGTCCTGTTGTTCGGAAGGCTCGCGGGAGCGGAGTTGTATTCTGACGCCGGTTTCGACGGGCTGTTAACAAGAGATAACGATCGTCTCTGGCTTTGGTTGCTAGTGGACGGCCCTGTCCTTGTCTTCTTTGAACACTTCCAGCTGTTTGAAATCGATTCCACAATCGGGAAATCACACTCTTTGCCACTCCTATGGCATGTGCCACCTCCCGCCATGACTGACCAGCTTCCAACCTCATTGAGGGCCGTGGTGGCTCAGTGGTAGAGCGTTCACCTCTGGTGCTTGGGGTCCCGGGTTCGATCCCAGCCCCTGCCAAGTGAACTTTGTGGTGTACAAACACCGTGTGCGTGGGTTTTCTCGGGGTTCTGCCGTTTCCTCCCACTTTCTTCATTCCACCCTTTCACTCATCTCTCGTCATCACCGTCTCCTTTAGCCTAACCGGCATAACCGTGGGACGCAAAACTTAAAGAATTTTTCCTGGCCCGCATACAATTATAGCTTAATTTGCAAATCATCGCAAATGGAAGTGTCTCCATCGATATTAGTTACAGCGAAAACTATGCATTTGACACTAATATCGGTCATTTTGGATTACTTTTACATGTCTCGGTATGCGACCCCCCACCCTCCGGTGACCACCGGCCCGAATAGGGTGAATTTGTAAGTTAATGTGATCAGAGTTTCACCATTGATTTCAGCGACCGCGAAAACTGAATTCGACAGTAATATGGGCCATTTTCTACCACTTTTATATGTCCCTGTAAGCGCACCCTGAAACCCCCTGGTTCGAATATTGAAAAAAAAAAAGATTCGTCTTGATCTGGGGCCTGGGCCAGGGTACCCCTGACTAAAATTTGGTAACTCTCGGTCCACTCGTCTGGTCCCCAGGCTGCATACAGACAGACAAACACAAACAAACTATTTATTTTATTTATATTAGACTAGATAGATTCTTGCAAATTATACCAGATTTTCATATTATCTTTCCGAACTAATTTTAAAGACCCGCTCCTACTTATCTTTATATATATACACAGTATATCTATATTTATATCTATCTATATCTATATATGTATATAACAAACGCAGGAATTACACCCTAAATAACGCTCCTGGAGGACCCCTTTCTCAAAAAAATTGCTGGGGAAACACTTGTAGAAACTTCATTTTTCGTGCCAGACGATTACCGAGACCTGGTGAAAAAAAACTCCTTTAGCGATCGAATTAAAAAAAAAGTTCTTCTCAGGTTAGTATTCACTGAGAATATTGTTATAAAATTTAAATTTTATGGGTAAATCAGTAGACTTTGAATACATCCACATCGTATCCACTGAGTTGCGAAATTGTGTACCTCCAGATATGGGCGGTCGAAGAAAATTTTCTAGGGGGCATCTTCAATGTTTGCTATATTAGTCTTGCATTTAATGTGCATGGTTTGTTATATTACGTATACGTGAGCCAGGGAGGTTCATTCTTATCAAACACGGAGATTACGAAGGAGCAGATCTACTGTATAAAAACATCTCTTTCGGATTTCTATCATCCCGCAGTCCAACCCCGAGACGGAAACATAAGAGATAGGCTTTTTGTTTTTAAACAAGATAACGTGCGTAGCGAATGCTTTACATTGTGAAGATTATATTAGTGAAAATTAAACGAATATAATTTTACAACTTAATATACATATCACTAAATGTTGAGCTCCCCGTTGCTATGTGGTTAGCGTATGCGCCTTTCTCGAACGAGGTTTGATTCATGGTAGGAGCTCATGTGTTTCAAATCCGACGTTAAACTGTACGTTCACGTCTTGTAGAGCTTTGCTCCTCAAAACGACACTACACTATAATCTAATTTAATATTACTAAATATTAAAAAATAATGACTTACCAAGGTGACGTCAATTTGGCAGTCATCAAATCCATTTTATACTTTCACTTAATCCAGTGGATACTAATATAACAATTACAAGACACACGCGCATATAAATACTCAGAAACAAGTACATACACACGTACACATACACAAATATGAACCCTTCAAATCTATTTACATGTGGTGGACTGCGCTGCATCAAGCACTGTTATCTTCATCATCATCTTCTCATGTATCTGCATTATTTGATTCATCCACAGATTTGTTATTTGCACGCATCATTCATTTTTGCATTTTCGGGAGGGTTCAGGGTTCTTTCTTCATTTAAAGAGTCGGTTCTCTGTATTGGAAAGAGAATCAGGGGAGGAAGGGGGAATTTATTCTTTAAGAATGGATAACATTTTAAGAAATATATACAAAACATGCCGCTTCCGACGCAGCACTGAAGCATTTCTTTTAGCGGTCATACCCCCTCCCCTCTTAAGTTGTAAAGTGAGAAGGGACTGAAACATCCCAGACACTCAGAGTTCAGTTGACAACAATAAAACTATGGGTAAGTAAACATCTTGTACAGAGTCACGTTTTGCTTATTTTTGAACATTTCTGTGAATTCAGCAATACAACAGCGGAAATACTAACTGGTTTTATTACTCCAACCATCGCTTTAACTAAGGGATAAGTCCCAACGGTCAGTGAGCCATCTAAATTTTCGTTCTTTTTCTGTTCTCCAGAGGAAAGAATGAGATTTTGCCAAGATGCTAAAGTCAAGATGTTATATGCTAAATGGGAGTGAATTATGCTAGATCTAGCACCAAGATGCTAGATATGGCTTCACTGGCAGGCTTCGATATCTACAGAACTTTCTGCCAAAGCATAAAAAAAAACAGCACAATAGTTTCGATAACATATGTGTGGTCCTTCGGTAGGCTACACATCTGGTAAGAAGCTCATCCCAAAGAGTAGTTTGGACAAAAGACTCGTAGCCGGCTTGTATAGATAATTGAATTCAAATATTCAAGTATCCATTTACTGAATGCCCATATCGTGTATGCATGCATTTGCATGCATTATTTAATAAGTAAATAAAGTACACACACAATTAATTATGTCAGTGATAAACGGTGTTTATTGAAAAAAAAATCCTCTCCAAACAATGAAGATTAATCTTAGACTGGAGAAATGGTTATCCTTCGTTTTCATTATCATTTGGCCATGAAACAAACGTCTGACAGATATACAGCCCCTATATACAACTATGTGATGTTGGAATATATAACTCGTAGGGTATGATGCTTTACTTTTTCAGAAATTTCGGTACTTCTAGTGAAATGAAATCTTTAGTTTTACGTCCCACGGTTATGGCGGCTAGGCTAAAGGAGACGGTGATGATGAGAAATGAATGAAATGGTGGAATGAAGAAAGTGGAAGGAAACGGGAGAACTCCGAGAAAACCCACGAGCATGGTGTTTTTCCACCACAAAGTCCACACGGCGCGTTCTGGGATCGAACCAGGGACCCCATGCACCGGAAGTGAACGCCCTACCACTGAGTCACCGCGCCCCCACAGTACTTCTTGTGTACCCCTATAAATGTAATAAAGAACTAATGACCATGTTTTTTTAATATAAAAATATTCAATTAGAACTGGACAATTTACATAAAATTTGGAATCGACAAATGAAAACGGCACGTTTCTAGCACTTGTGGGTTCGAGATCTCATTGTTGAAAGGATTGGAGACAAACATATAAACTTTTCTCAGGAGAAACATATACGCGTAAATCTAGTATTTTAATATATAGATAATAATTGAAATAGTTTTATTTTCGAGTGCTATTTTTTAATATTCGCAATATTGAAATTTTTGAACTTAAATTTTTCGCGTGTTTGAAAAAAAAAAGAGATATCATTACTAGTAAAATTAATCTAATACAAACATATTTATTTTTTCAATTTTTCCGGAAAATCGAAAAAAACGTTTAAAAAAAACAGGTTCAAAATTTCCGGAAATTTGACAACACTAGTTCAGACATACTTGTACTTTGCCCAGCATTAAACTCTGATCTTAGTTCCGACGCAGTTCGCCGCCTGTTCTGTTTTACCAGTCTGCCCAGCCTACGACGTTCGACATCTGTAATGAGGTGGGGCACCCAACCCCTCGACATTTGGACGTCTTTTCCCCTTGGTTTCGCCACTTGCTGAAGACAATCACCATAGCACTCCTCGAACACCTGACAAGTCCTGCAGTTTCCGAAATTCTTGTGCCGAGTGTTTCTGATCGAGCACTTTCTTCAAAATAATATTAAAAATTATAGAAAAATTTTCGAGACATTCGAGTCGAGTCGAGATTTTTACTAGCTGTCTCGACTCGACTCGAGTCTCGACTCGAAAATTCGAGTCGAGAAATGCGTTTGTCTCGACTCGTCTCGAATTTTACAAAGTGTGTCTCGACTCGAATCTCGACTCGAATTCGAGTCGAGTCGAGTCGAGATTCGAGACATGTTTCGACTCGAGCGCATCCCTAGTGTGGAGCGTCATCCCTCATACGTGACAGGTTAAGAGTCTTCATCCCGGCGAAATTAAAATACCGCTAATTTTACATTAATTATGTGATATCTTCAAATAGATAAAAGATAATCGAAATGTGGAAGAAGAGCGCCCTAGACAATATTATTTTACATGAGAAATCGTTATCACGAATCACTTATCTGCTTTCGATTTCGAGCCATTTTGAAAATCGGCGTTTATTTTCGCGTTTCTAAACAACTGAAAACGGAAAGCCACTAGGTGACTTATGATAACGGTACCTCACGCAAAATAATATTGTCTAGGGCGCTCTTGTTCCATATTTCAATTATCTTTTATCTATTTGAAGATATCACATAATTACTGTACAATTAGCGGTATTATAATTTCGCCAAGATGAAGACTCTTAAAATGGTCATAGATGCCGAAAGCCCAGAAATATTGATAATTTCTCCTGTATTGTATTCTTTTAGTTTTGTGTCCCACGATTCTTCTCTTTAGGCTAAAGGGGACGATGAGGTATGAGCGAATTGACAATTCACAACACTCATGCTATGAACGTGATTCGAATCCAAATTTCCCAACTATTCCAGTTAACTGTAAGTCTTTGTATTCAAAACTGATATCAGAATACAAGCAAGCACAATTTCAATACTTGTCTGAAACACATGACAGCTTTTCCTCCTGTTCATGAAATGAAACTAACTGAGCTATTTCAGTTTAACGTTCCACGATTATGCGCGTTAGGCTAAGGGAAACGTTTAGGGCAAGTGAATAATGATTTAATAGTTGGTGGGATGAGAATGTAGGAAGAACTGGAGGGCAAAAGTGCACTTTGAGCAGAACATTCATAGGAACCATACATAAACGAGCCCTGCGGGGCTTCAACCCCCTTCGCTCGCTCAGCTATGTTTTGTAACGTAAGTAACACTGGAGATTTTATACTTGCAAGATTGGGAGAGAAACTAAAAGATACCCAAAATCACTTGTTCTGCTCAAATGACACTCTTACCAAATGGAAGTACCCCGGGAAAACTCTCAGATACGATATCTACCACAAGCTTACTTGGCCGGAAATCGAACCAGGGACTTCACACACCAGAGGTAAGCATCCTATCACTAAGCCACCCTGCTCCCCAATTTTCTCCTGTTCAGTGGTTGACGTAAAGTATCGCATCTGTATCACAGTCTTTGATTGTATTTTTTTTTTTAAACTAGGGGAACTATATCACTTCAAATAAAATTTCTTTTGTCAAACTTACCGTTAGACTGAATATAATCACAAACTATTCTTCAACACATTGGCGCGATGGCTATCACACAAACACTAATCAAATTTCCTGGTGTTAAGGTTAATATTAAGATTAGTACCGTTACCTTTCTAAAACAATTTCTAAGAAAGTATATACATTTATCACAATTCATTCATGGGACTTCCTAAGGCATAGCGGGCCTAGGTTAATCCCCGCAGACGCCGTCAGTTTCTTCGCTGTTCTGCTGTCACTGTGACGTACAGCGAGATGTTGTGGGTCAGCCAACCAAGCTGTTGGCGAATCTCCCACGTGCCTGACCTTGTTTCAGTTTTCCCTTTTGCTACTCAATGGTTAGAGGTAGTGGTGCGTCATTGCCAGTCTGTGAATGGTAATAAATAAATACACGTGCCTTATACGTCATATATTATGCTGTATGTTTTCCGCCTGAGGCACCTCAGCTGTACAATGGGTCATTTCATGTTAATGATCTTCGCAAGCTTGTTTTGACTGACTATAATGCTATAAGGAAGTGATCTTGCACGTTTTAAATCATTCAGGTAAAAGTTCATATGTGATAAAAATTATCCCCTCTTGGGGTGGGTACTAGGGATGGCCACATTTTTTCGAAAAATACTTTTTCGAAAAATGGCTTTTTCGAAAACGAAAAACGAAAAACGAAAATTTTTTTCGGAAATCGAAAAACGATCAATTTTTCGAAAAACGAAAAACGAAACTATTTTTGAAAAACGATCAATTTTTCGAAAACGAAAAACGATTTTTTTTCGAAAAACGAAAAACGAAAATTTTTTTGAAAACCGAAAAACGATTTTTTTTTCGAAAAACAAAAAAATCGAAACAGAAGGACAAAGTTTGGAGATGGAACACGAAGGGACGAAACAAAACTGAAAAACGAAACTGAAGAGAAATTTGAAGTTGCGAAAGAGCAACATTTCCTCCCCTGCCTGGTTTGATTGAAGTTATGAACAAAGGAAAGAAACGCATCATTACATACAGATAAGCTTTACTCCTGGACTGATATTGAATAGTATCTTCGCTGATGCGGCGTGTTCTAATCGTAATACCTATTTGAGACTGCTTTTAGCTAGCTATCTCGTACTCGCCTTTGCTGATACGGTGCGTGGTTTCATATTCGCTGTGACTGAATATTTTGGTAACAATAAAAGATTGTTGTTTAGAGAAAGGACACGTGTCCTACGTTATCAACACTTCTGATATGTTTATTGGCCTAGTGGGAGAAGCATTAGCTCGTGAATGAGGAATACCCAACTAGTGATGAGCAAATACAAGACCAAGACCAAAATTTACGTATGAAAAGCATAAGATTTCTTAAATGCAAGACTTGCAAGACTCTTGCATGCAAGACCAAGACCAAGACCAAGACTGGGTGTGCACGACCAAGACCAAGACCAAGACCAAGGATTCCAGTCTTGGTCTTGGTCTTGCACTGGAACACTTGGTCTTGGTCTTGCACATCCAGTCTTGGTCTTGGTCTTGCACTGGAACACTTGGTCTTGGTCTTGGTCTTGGTCGTGCACACCCAGTCTTGGTCTTGGTCTTGGTCTTGCATGCAAGAGTCTTGCAAGTCTTGCATTTAAGAAATCTTATGCTTTTCGTACTGTACGTAAATTTTACTCTGGATATGAGGGTTAATAAACTGTACAATGCGCCAATAGTAATGGAAATACAATGTATGTTTCTAAATGCAATATTGTTTTTATAGGTGATGACATAGGTGATGACCTTTTTTTTTAATGGGTGCCCACGCTTCACTACTTATAAGATATGCCCAAATCACAACGTTTCGTAATCTTTCAATATTTTTTAACAGACCCAACAATCCACTTGTTCCCAAACTGGGGAGGCTATCCTTGAGACGCATGAAAGAAAAACAAGACGGCACAAATTATTGAAATACCATGAATTGCAAAAGTTTTTTTACACTCTAAAGGTGTCAGATCTTTCATTTCAACCAAGATTAGCTAATCGTTGTATTAAACAAACTTCCAATTAAATATTGAGATTTCGTTTTACTGATTCCAATATGTACTCTATGGAGCAGAAACATTGACATTACGCAAAAGGGATGAAAAGATTGCAGGCTTTCGAAACATGGGCATCTAGAAAAAAGGAGAGAATTAGCTGTGTTGAACGGAAAACGAATGAGAAGGTGTTAGAAATATTAGCAGTAGGGGAGAAAAGAAGACTTTTAGATGTAATTAAGAGGAGGAAAAGGAACTACTTAGGACATTGGCTGAGGAGGAAGAGGAACTTATTAGGATATTGGCTGAGGAGGAACTGTATTATGAGGGACGTGCTAGAGGATATTGTGAAAGGAAAGAGGAGGAGGGAACGAAGGAGACTAGCTGAAGGAAGGTATTAAAACAAAAATTGCTACGTCAAGATGAAGAGACTAGCTGAGGACCACTGAACGTCGAACCTTCTCAGTAGCAGCAAGTAACCTGTCAATAATGACAGAATACCTATTATGATGATCATATGTTTAGCAATATTGACCAAAAAAAGAGAGAGAAAATTAAAATAATAATGATTATAATAAAAACTCTTAATATTTTAGAATAATTTGAGTGAAAACTGAAAACGACTCAATTGTTTGTGTCTTTCGTGTAAACTCAATTTATATAAATGCTTTTGACCTGTATTAGAAATACAAAATAACAGCATCAAACTCTAAGTTATTTGAAGTCTTACTTGTGAATATGGATTACTAGCATCAATTACCCACTTCGTTGGATTAAACTAATAATAATAATAACAATAACAATAATAATAATAATAATAATAATAATAATAATAATAATATATTTCGTCAGTCACTTTTTACTATTAGTAAAGCGCTGTCTGGTATCGGTCATTTTCGATTATTTTTATATTTCTCTCCCGTCCTCCTACCCAAGTTGCGGGGCTGAATTTGGATTTAGTTAAACGGCATCAGAAGTTTCACTCTTCGTCTCAGAGACCCCGAAAACTATGGATTTATCACTAATATCGGTCATTTTCATTAAACTTATATATTTTCTCCTCCCCCATGTTGTGAGGCACGGCATTGGAAATGTCATTGTTCATCTCAATTACCTCGAAAACCATAAGTTCGACATTGATAATGGTCATTTCTGATCATTTTTATATATCTCGTTCCTTCCCCAAGTTGTGGTATTGAATTTACATTTAAACGGGATCGGAAGTATCACTGTTTACCTTAGCGACGCCGAAAACTATGGATTCGACACTAATGTTTGGTCATTTTTTTTAATCACTACCTAGGTATTATGTGTCATTTTCGATCATTTTTATATGTCTTCCCTACCCTCCGCCAAGCTCCGGGGCTGAATTTGGATTTAAACAGCATCAGAAGTGTCACGGTTTATCTCAGCGACCCCAAAACTATAGATTCCATTTTAATATCGGTCATTTTCGGATCATTTTTAAATACATTTCCCCTCCCCTAAACTGCACCGTCAAAGTGATATGACAAACCATCGCAGGTCCGATCCTCATCTATGTTGAAAATTTGATTGAGATCGAACAGCTGGTTCAAGAGTGATGAAGTCACAAAAACAGTCTTATATTTTTTTATTTATTTTTTTTACATATATGTTCTCCCCTTCCCTCCCCTACGTTGCACCGTCAAAGTAAAATGATAAAAATCGCTCCAGGCCTGAACTTCATCTATGTTGAAGATTTGATTACGATCGGTCGGGTGTTTCAAAAGTTATTAAGTTTTTTTTATTTTATATATACCTCCCTCTCCCCTCCTCCTCCCCTAGATTCTGCCGTCAAATTGAAACAAACTTTAAAACACTTTCCAGGACTGAACCTCATACATGTTAAAAATTTGATTGAGATCGGTTCAAGAGTTATTAAGTTATAAAACTTAGGCACTTTTATTTTTATTTATATTGATTTTTGTACATCTACCCCTCCTCCTTCGCCCTTACGTTGTTCCGTCAAAGTGAACTGAGCAATAACATTCCAGGCTTGAATCTTATCTATGTTAAAAATTTGATCGAGACTGGTCATTTGGTTCAAGAGTTATTAAGTTTTATTTATTATTTTATAACTCCCCCTTTCCCCTCCCCTAAGTTTTAGCGTCAAAGTGAAATGATAAAAACACTTTCAGACGCAAACCTCATCTATGTTGAAAATTTGATCGAGATCGGTCGGGTGGTTCAAAAGATTAGGAGTCACAAAAATAGTCACTTTCAATTTTATAATATAAATAGTATAATGTTATGTCCAGGCCCGTGGCCACAGAGGTTTGTGGGGGGGGCACCAATATGTTAGGGGGGCAAGTCATTAAAATTTTCCTTAAAAATATCTTAATTGTGATTTTTGTACTTATGTCTGGAGGGGTTACGAAAAGTTTAGGGGGGGCCAGGCCTCCTAGACCTCTCTAGCAAGGACGCCGATCATGGGGGACCAAGAGGGCACAGGCCCCCCAAAGCTGATGTGGGGCCCCTTATTTTATTTAAGAATATACAATATTTGGCATAATTTGAAAGCAATTTGTCTTAAAATCCTCATATATGCCTTCTGCATCTGAATGGGTCCCCCCAAATTTACATAGAAATCGGCGCCCTTGCCCTCTGGTTGCGGGTCTGGTTACATCGTTCAATACTCGATGTTCCGTATACCTAAGGAGGCTAAAATTATATTAACAAACAATTATTCAACCTATAAGCATCCTCCCATGAAATCAAACTTGCGGTCATATACACTAAGTTTTTGCCAATGTCTTGAAAATGTTATTTTGATATTAATTTTATGAGCACACATTAAAAATTTCCAACGGATGCTTGAGTCTCGGAGCCAAGACCATACCCATGTAGTCGACACCGATGGTGTACGGTATTACCGATGTTCATTACTACATTTAGTTTTGGAAGAAGAACACCACTAATATGCTTTGAAATGAAATGAAGTATCTAGTTTAACGTCCTATGATTATGAACCAAGGCTAAGGGAGACGGTAATGATGATAAATGACTGAAATGGTAGAATGAAGAAAGTGGGAGGAAACGGAAGAACTCCGAGAAAATCCACGTACACAGTGTTTGTCCACCAAAAAAGCTCACATGGCGCAAGATGACACCTGTGTGGCTTTAAAACGAGCAGTATCTACAGAAAATGCGAAAAACCAATTCAGAAAACGACATATTGTAGCTATATACTACAGGGGCATATCGACTCACACGGATTGCATAACCTACTGGGAACACATCCACTCCAGCAGCATTTTTACTGAAGCCAAGAAATTCATCTCCTTCTTCTTTGCATTCTATATAAAAATTCAAGTAGTGCCGGTACTTGTGCAAGACTCTTGCGCAAGAGTCTTGGTGTTGGTCTTGCAGGTATGGTCTTGATCTTGGTCTTGGTCTTGCATCCCTTGGTCTTGGTCTTGCATCGGTATTCCCGGTCTTGGTCTTGGTCTTGTATGCAAGACTCTTGCAAAAACTGCAAGACCAAGACTCTTGCGCTCATCACTATACCCAACCGACGTTCATTATATCAGTTACCAACGCAGAGCTTGTTTCGAACTATATAAGAGAACTGCAAGAAGAGATACATTTTCGGGAAATATTTACAATGGAAAGTCGATTATATGGGAACATTTCACTCCTGAAAAGGGTAGTGTTTCTTCAAAATACAATTACTGTCGAAGTACTATCCACAATCGAAATTCAACGACTGGTTTGTGGTACCATCTAAGATCACGACACGTTGGTGTTATACAGGAAACATCAAGACAGCAGTCACTGGAAGAGATTGTTGAGGCCGAGGGTAATCCAGAGATGGAGCCACAAAAGAAACAGAGGTAAGTGATTGTACATATCTATTGGTGTCATTTGAATCTTCTACCCCCCTCTCCGAGTGGGGTAGATAAGATCTATTTAGAGGACACTCGTGTTTAACACTCTTAGGGTAAAAATGAAAAATAACGTGACACTAACACACTTAGTGAACTATTTATCTTTACACTCTTAGAATAATATAAATAGAATGATATAAAAAACACTGAAATTTTGTTACAAACTAAGGATGCTACAGTATCACGAACATCCACAAAGATCCAAATATTTTAGGCTTCTATAATAGTAATAAATAATAACGTGGACGGGGCATGCACATCCACAGTACATTAGTGTTGCATACTATGATCATGATATGATTTATTTCAAATAAGTAGGTACAAAGTTGTCATCATAGGTATTCTGCCATCATTGGCAAGTCACTTGCCGCAACTGAGAAGCTTCCATGCTCCTTAGTCTTCACGTAAGGGATTGAAAATTTCACTTTTTTCCCGAAAGATTTTATTTCGATAACGGCTTGGATGAGTACGAGTATCATATCCAACAACATAGAAGGTTTTCAACGGACGTAAAGATCATAATGCAGTTTAACAGCAACTTGATATCTCAAACTGATCTGGAGATATGATACACATTGGTAAAGTTTGCAACACTGGTTAAAATTATGTAATTGCAAGAATTTATTGTAATTACAAGTACCAAAATCTGTTTCTGTAATGTTATAAAAGCAAAGAGGATCAAGATACGTTACAAACAATCCCCAAATACGTCATTTTTAGGAGTATCACTATCAGTGTTCACGTTTTTCATATCTCGTGAACGATTCGAAATATCAAATTGCTGTAACGGCTCCGAGAAGTTTACGTCTTTTGAGAATCACCTACGTGATTAGACGTTCTGTTTATGTAAGAAATTTTCGAAAAAAGTCTAATTTTCAATTTCTTGTATTCATTCGAAATAAGCCATGATCATAGTATTCGACACTAAGGTATTTCGGGTTTGCATTTCACTGTCCGTCTCACTTCTATCATGGACAGATCCAGGGTTGGAAAAGTTATTCGCTTCCATGAGTTTCACAATCAACAGTGCTGCAAAAGTCGGTGAGAGAGAAAACAGAATCTTTCACTGCCTTCTTTCCTCACCGTTGAGTTCGTCCTGAATCCGCCTCTGCTTTTATTAATACTATTATCAGGTTTCTGAAGTTTAGATGCTTGTCATATTGCAACACTGAATAACAAATTTGTGTTGTAAGTTTTCGTTTAATATTTAGATTTGAGATATGTAATAACATGGCATAGTGGCGTTAAAAATATAACTTTATATAATGTTGGGAACACTATTAATTTGTTGGTACTGCAGAGTTTATTAGACAGAGTTTCTTTGTCGTTATTTGCATCTTACAAAATTTCAGCCATTTTTATCAATTAGTTTTAAAATTACATGGGCGTATCAAGATAAATGGTCCATCTCAAATTTTTATACTATAAAGTGAAGAAGTTCCATATAATATAAGCCTAATTAATCATTTTTTTCTTTCTTTAAATGTAAAATCTCAAATGATTCTTGCGTTTTCTTCTTTTAAAGAGACTCAAAATATTTTTCAAGTGAAAACATATAAATAGAAGAATCGCAATCTAGTTTTTATTTTAAGCTTAACACCTTGCAAATGTGTTCCGATGATGATGAGGATATTGGTTTTAGTTTAGCGTCCTACTTAGCTATAGAGAAGTGAACTCAGCGCAATATGAGATACAAAGCACTTGAGCTCCAGCCTGGAATCGAACCCGGTCTCCCGAGCCGAAGACGCATACGCTAAAAATATAGTCACGAGGGACCTCGAATGGGCCTGAGTAACTAAGGGAGATGCTAATGAGCAAAATAATGAAATTAAGAAATTTAAAGGAAAGGGAAGAACCCGGGAAAGCCCACATGCACGGTGTTTATTATAGCAAATATCTATACAATTAGCGACGACGCCAAAGAGGGGAAGGGGGTGGTTCTTTGATGCAACACTACGCCCCGACTGTCGCCTACAGACCTATTGTAATGTAAGCTAAACAATATCAGGATTATTTGATAGTCCGAAATTCATCTGTGCCTGAGTGGTTGATGGAAGATAAGAGACCCCAAAACACAGTTTCAACATAAATAGAAATTGAAAGCTAATTATGGATATTTATTAACGTTTATTTGTGATTGAATAAACATTTAAAACATAACTCTGAACACTTCTGGTGTAAGTTAAAAGCACATTTTTAATTTTCTATATTTTTTCGGAAACAAAGGTAAGCAAATATTTTTTCCTAATTCTGTACCGAAGCGTCGCTTCTCCCTCAAAACCTCTGCCCCTCAGTTGTATAGAACTATCATTTTCGGTGTACAAAACATAGATCCCCCACCATCAAAATTTTGCTGTCTCTCTCTTTGTCTCTTGAAGAAATTAAAGCTGACGTCGTCACTGATCTTATACTTAACATTCATTATAATACACGAATTTTTTTTTTATAGTCAACTCAAAGGTTGGTTCAGAGATTGCCGTAGTTGCGAGCAGTAGTTTTGAATATTTGATAGTACGAAGTAATTATCGACTAGTACTACGGTTTTCAATGGTTTAGTTAGTGGCAACATGGCCACATTGAGTAGGGACCACTGGTTGGGCCATGTTTATGAGCAGTGATCCTCGCCCCCAGTCTTCCTGTAGCTTACCACTGATATATGACTCGTCAAATTTTCTTCTGATTTAGGCGCTAGCTGTAAAAATGAGGCGCCAACTCAGAAACTACTGGCAGGTAAAAATTGGGAATACTAATTTTTTAAAAAAAACTTGGCGCCCGGGACTTTTCGTGAAAGTACTATATATATACAGTGGTGGATCCAAGGGGGTTATAGCCCCCTTGACGCTCACAAGGGAATCTTCCGAAAATGATAGTTGCAGTGAAAGATGTGGCCTATGCCAATTGAAAGAGCTGTAACAGAGATGAGCATTCCCAAAAAATTAGCTGCCCATAGCAATAGGTTCAAGAAATATAAGGGGTGGAAGTTCGGGAAACAGCAAGGTTGGACAAGGAGGAAAAGTGCAAATTCCGCAAAAAAGGGGGTCACGGCAAAATACAATGCTGACAAGTGATGTATAGAAAGAGACTTGCCACAATAGGGAACAAATGAAGGCCACCAGTACATGAAGGGTTAACAGTGTTGCCAACTGCAATGAAAAGTACATGTTTTGCAAAGAGCACTATATGTAGTGAGTGCAATATTCAGTGTCATGTAGAACATAAGATATGACGTGTATAATCAGTGGTACAATCTAACAAAAGAGAATAGAAAAAACAGAAGTACGAAAAATACGGAAAAGACGAAGTTGGCCATAATGCGCCACATTTGATCACGAGCTGTGCATATTAGAATGAACAAAACAAGAAAGCACTGAACCGACCGCAGGAAACCGACGTACCTAGAGTCGAAAAGAAAAACGAGTTCCAAAGTTGGCAGCACTGGCCATGAAAATCCAGACAATTCTAATATAGTTAGGCCACTCGCTTCACAAAAAGAAAATTCCGGCAAGAGGCATTAGCCTTCGCATCATTTGTACATGCTCGTCCACATTGTACGTGCAATTGTTCGATGAGACAATGGTCCAAACAGAAGATACATTTGCAGTAAGCACAGCGGAATACTGCCAATCCGTCATACATGGTACAATGATCGCCTGTGAATGTCTCGAAACAGTACTCTAGAGGTGTCGGAACCTTTGGTGGTCTTTCTATCACATATCCACACCAGTAGAAAGCAAACATAATCAACATAATCAAAGGCTTGATCTGCTGTGTGTTGCTGTCTGCAGTACTATCACCGCCTATATGATGTATCCAGAGTGTCCCACCTAACTCTGCGACTGAAATAGTTTCAAAGCGAAAAAAAATGTGACACATCCAGTTGTGCAGGAATCTACCCATGTCAGCGGGCGACAAACTTCTGTGAGACGCAAGTGCCCCCAAGTCCCCCATCATAGGGTATCAGGGGCCAACTTCAAACTTTCAAATAGCACCATCGGTCGAGTTATATTTCTTTCGATAAATCATGGAATATGCAACAACGCATATCAGAAATATTTACTATATGGGATTTCAAAATGGCCGCCAAAAATATCTGCTCGGTGACAACAACAACGTGCATTTTTGACGGCCATTTTGAAACCCGTTCTTCATATGGCAAATGTTTCTTATAGGCGGTGTTGTATCTATCCAGAGAAATATCATCTGCCCTTTGTTCCCATTTGAAATGTTGCGGTTGACCCCTCGAGCCTTATGATGGGGACATTGGGGACTTGCTTCTTACAAAGTTTTCTTGGCCCTCGACATGAGTACATTCCTGTGCAATTGGATTTGCAACATCTATTTTCGCTTCGCAGCAATTTGAGATCACAATGTTCGATGCCATGTTAAGACACAACATATATTTGTGGCAGCCATTTTGAAAAACATGCTTCATATAGCAAATGTTTCCTATATGTGTTGTTGCACATTCCATGATCTGTCGAGAGAGGTACCACTCGGTCCCTGTTGCCATTTGAAAGTTTGAAGTTGGCTCCTGGGGCCCTATGATGGGGATCCTGGGGTCACTTGCTTCTCACAGACTTTTATCATCCCCTGACATTGGTACATTTCTGCACAACTGGATCCGTCACATTTTTGTTCATTTCTCAAATCTTTCAGGTCACAAAGTTTGGTGGGACACCCTGTATATTCCCACGTACGATCTAACCATGACATAATGTTTACTTATATTATAGGTTGTTGGCTCAACCCAACCATTTCATGTTCCCCGACTTGGCATTGCCTCAATCACTCTAGCATTGATGCATTCCGAGTGATGCCTGTTGCCGGAATTTTCTTTTTGTGAAGCGAGTGGCCTAACTATATTAGACTTGTCTGGATGTTCATGGCCAGTGATGCCAACTTTGGAACTCGTTTTTCTTTTCGACTCTAGGTACGTCGGTTTCCTGCATAGTCGGTGCTTCTTGTTTTGTTCATTCTAATATGCACAGCTCGTGATCAA
Source organism: Thermobia domestica (assembly GCF_964235325.1). Taxonomy (NCBI): domain Eukaryota; kingdom Metazoa; phylum Arthropoda; class Insecta; order Zygentoma; family Lepismatidae; genus Thermobia; species Thermobia domestica. The sequence continues at coordinate 11,545,984 of NC_137470.1, read as the reverse complement.
ATGTGGCGCATTATGGCCAACTTCGTCTTTTCCGTATTTTTCGTACTTCTGTTTTTTCTATTTTCTTTTGTTAGATTGTACCACTGATTATACACGTCATATCTTATGTTCTACATGGCACTGAATATTGCACTCAATTCATATAGTGCTCTTTGCAAATCATGTACTTTTTATTGCAGTTGGCAACACTGTTAACCCTACTGGTGGCCTTCATTTGTTCCCTATTGTGGTAAGTCTCTTTCATCACTTGCCGGCAGCATTTTTGCCGATCCCAAACGTTTCAGCATTCTTGCCAATTTGATGTCGAGAACAGAACCCAAACAACCCCTGCGGGGCTTCTAACCCGTTCCTACTACTACTACTACAACTACTACATTAGGTGTGGATCTATATAGTACAAGGGCAACGTACTACTACTACATTTCCTGTGGATCTATATAGTACAAGAGCAAACTTATTTTAATGAAAGAAGTTTAATGAACATGTTTTAAAAATGATCGTTAAATCACTTCTTGAATATTATTTTTAATCTTATTTTAACGAAAAAAGTGTTATAAAAATTTTTAAAAGTAGTAAAAAAAACTGTCCGTAAGCAGGATTTGAACCCATGCCGAAAACATTTTCTTTACTAGCATGTTGCGCTAGCCCACTCGGCTACCAGAGCCGACACCATTTGCCTTTTACTTTGTGCTATATGTACATCATGTCTTGTGATATCATATCTGTATCGACCAATCAGATCAGAGGATATCTGAAACGTTTGGGATCCGCAAATATGCTTGCCGGCATTGTATTTTGCCGTGCGCTTTTTTTTTTTTTTTTTTGCGGAATTTGCACTTTTCCTCCTTGTCCAACCTTGCTGTTTCCCGAACTTCCACCCCTTATATTTCTTGAACCTATTGCTATGGGCAGCTAATTTTTTGGGAATGCTCATCTCTGTTACAGATCTTTCAATTGGCATAGGCCATATCTTTCACTACAACTATCATTTTCGGAAGGTTCCCTTGTCAGGTATACACTGGATAAAATGAAATGAAATCTTTAAGTTTTACGTCCCACGGTTATGCCGGTTAGGCTAAAGGAGACGCTGATTATGAGAAATGAATGAAATGGCGGAATTAAGAAAGTGGGAGGAAACGGGAGAACCCCGAAAAAACCCACGAGCACGGTATTTGTCCACCACAAGGTCCACACGGCACGAGCTGGGATCGAACCAGGGACCCCAAGCACCGAAGGTGAACGCTCTACCACTTTTTTTATTTTATTTTTATTTTTTTTACAGCGGTACATAATTTAATTCAGTTACATACTTTATGTTTACAGAAAAATACAAAGTATTGATTTTAGAATACTTTGAGTTGAGTTGATTTTAGTTTAGCGTCCCTTCCAGCAGCGAGGCTATATGAGACGTGGACCTACTGATTAACGTGGAATCCGAACCACATGAGCTCCCGCCGGGAAACGAACCCGGGTCTCCCACGCCATAGGCGCGTACGCTAACCGCTTTTTTTTTAACAGTCAGTTTTATTGCAAGAAATTACATTACATATATGTATATCTAATAAGAATAAAAGAGCAATCACAAATTACAAAAAGGATATCACTGCAATACAATTGAAAATCAATCACATGAAGTATACACACAAACACACACACGAAAAAAGAAAACATTTAGTAAACAGCAGTCGGGTAGTGGGCAAAATGACGCAAGCGTAGATCTGAAGGCATTGTTTTTAAAGAGCACTGTAGTCTAAAAATGAACATTGCTTGTGTCACCAGCTCATTTTCGGTAAGTAGGATAGCCGCTGTGTGAATAGTTAACCACACTATGATATTGTGTTTAGGACGTGGGAAGTATTTGAAATCAGGCAAAAGAAAAAACGGCTCACTATTAATAATCCGTTGATCAACACGAAGTATTCGTGCTATAATATGTGTATAGCTACGCCACAAATGCTGGATAGATGGACATGTTTGCAAGCGATGGATGAAAAAATGAAATGAAATCTTTGAGTTTTACGTCCCACGGTTATGCCGGTTAGGCTAAAGGAGACGGTGATAATGAGAGATGAGTGAAATGGTGGAATGAAGAAAGTGGGAGGAAACGGGAGTACCCCGAGAAAACCCACGAGCACGGTGTTTGTCCACCACAAAGTTCACTTGGCGGGGGCTGGGATCGAACCCGGGACCCCAAGCACCAGAGGTGAACGCTCTACCACTGAGCCACCGCGCCCCCCAAGCGATGGATGAGTGTGTCAGCTTGTCCACATCGGATACATTGAGCATCTGGTCGAAAACCGAGTTCCCATGCTCGATGGTTAGTAAGAAATACATTATGCACTAACCTATACCATAACTCTCTCATTCCAGAGGGTAAAAAAGAGGAATTAATATTATGCCAAATTTGCGCCCAAGAACAATTGGGATGGCGAGTAACACATTTAGGGGGGGTATAGAGATAATTTGCATAGTAAGTATACAATTTCTTCACAGTCATATCTTCAATAGCTGTGTGACTGATAAGAGCATACGAAATGTCTAGAATGACGGTGCGCAGGTAATGGTAAGGTTGGGACCAGTTCAGAATAGAAACAGGTGAACTGAGAGTCACGTGCCGAAGGCAACGCATGATAGGGCACGCGGAGAAAGACTCAGAAAAGGAAGTTAACAGCTGACACTTGCGTTGTAGTAGTAGACAACGGCCTTGAAGAGCCACGTCTTTAATACCTAACCCTCCTACTTGCTTGGTCGTACACACAGTTCGACGATGTACTTGCAGTGTCGATTGATACCACAAAAAGGCAAACAAATGTTTGTTAAGTGTGTTAGCGTCTGAGACAGAAAGCTGAAAAATCTGCATTATATAGTACAATAGACTGAAGGCAAAAATATTTAAGAAGGTCGCTCGCTCATGTAATGTAAGATTGCGAGCTTTGTGTTTATAAAGCAAGTTAATGACCTTAGGAACAGCCACTCCATATGTTGCCTGAATAGATGCTTTTATAGTGGTATGCCAAGTAATGCCGAGAATTTTATGAGTGTTAACGACAGGGAAGGGGGAGACAAAAGGGCAAGAAGACGTATCATTCAAAAAAAGTAATTTGGTTTTCGTGGGATGTAATTCCGCACCAGACAGTTGACTAAATGTCTGGAGATTAGTAAGGATAGTATCTAAATCGCGCTGGGAGCGAAAGAAAAAGCAAATATCATCTATGAAACTCTGAACTTTAATAGTAGCCGGAGGAACACACAATCCCGTCATTTCATTCCGGATCTTATACAGAACCGGCATAACGGCAATGCTGTAAAGCATGGGGGACAAGGGACAGCCCTGAATAAGCCCCCGGTTAATTGGAAAGACCCGCGTTAAGGCTCCGTTCAGTTTAAGTTGGGCAGTACGCTGGGAGTATAACGTCTTAACCATATTTTAAAATACTGGCCCGAAATGAAGCTTCTCAAGAACTGTAAATAAGTACTGATGGCTTAGTTTATCGAAGGCCTGAGAAAAATCAGTATTCAAAAGCGCTGCAGTTAATTTCGGACGACTTTCAAAATAAGCGATCGTGTCCCTAATATTCGATAAAGCCAGATATGTAGGATGCTGCTGATCGTGACCAAATTGTTCCGGTAACAGAATGGAACTTAAAGTATTACGTAACCGAGCTGCTAGAACTTTTGCGAGAAGTTTATAATCACAACATGCGAGACTGATAGGTCTAAATTGGTTGATGCGAGTGCTTTTGTGCTGCTTAGGAATGATCACTATAATACTGTGTGTAAATGTTTTGCCGACTTGTAAATTAGAACGAAAGGCATTAAAAAGTTCAGTAAAAAAGGAATTAAAAGATCTGGGAATGTCTGGTAAAATTCGTAAGGCAGGGAGTCAATGCCACTAGATTCATTCTTTTTTGCCTGGAGGAGGGCATGCTGAATTTCTGCTTCAGTAAAGGGAGCATCAAGCTCTGCTTGGAGTTCAACTGGGAGAGGGTTCAAGGTATCGTAAACACCGTCATTACTAGCTGGAACATCATGGTTGCGATATAAATCAGCAAAATAGCGCACAAAGTATGGAATAATATTAGTTCCTTCATATAAAACACCTTTATCATCCAGTATATTATGAATAATCTGTTGTTTGCCTCTGCGACGTTCAGCACTGATATGTACAAGACTCGGAGGCTCAGTGGGTGACATTGATGAGATTTTGCTGCGAGCAGTAATACCGTGGAGTCTTTTGCGGTGTAATGTTAACAAGAAAGCCTTTACCTGTTTAATTTGTGGAAGTACAGATTCACCGTTAAGGAATGCCGTATGATAGTCGCGTAGAAGCTGAGAGTAGTAATTATATTGTTCATGGAATCGCTGTGACCGTTCTCTGCTGTATTCTTTACATATTTGTTTCAAAGCTGGTTTGCCCCGCTGCTCCCACCATTGGATAATATTGTTCCGTCGCAAAAGTTGCTGATTAATTTCTCTCCAGCGTTGGCGTAGCAACTGCTGGAATTCTGGCTCAGAAAGGATGCCGGTATTGAGGTGCCATAAGCTATTATGGTTCAGAAGCTTTTGAAGCGGTAGCTGGATAGTCATAACTAGGCCCATGTGATCCGAAAAACAAACAGGAATCCTTTCCATAGATTGCACATGTGGAAGTAATGACCGTGAGATATAAAAAGAATCGAGGCGTGAAGATCCAGTGGCGTAGAAAAAAGTGTGTCCAGGATTGTGGGGATGAAAATGACGCCAGACATCACATAAATTAAATTGGTTAATCACCTGTAATAAAGTAGGGCAGAAGTTCGAAGTAGAAGTGGAATCTTGAGCGGAAACTATACTGTTATGATCTCCACCCCATATAATCAAACGAGAACTGTCATGTAAGGCGGAGGCTACCTCGGAATTAAAGAAATTATGACGTTCACGCCGTCGGTGTGTACCTGCAGGGGCATACGAGTTGCAAAACCGGATATTGGCCACATTTCCAGTAATAATCCGGCCGGTAGGATGTTTGTATAACTGTTCAAATTCTATATCATTACGATATATAAGTGCAGTACCCGTGCCGTTAACAGTTTCGTTAGAAAAAAATGTGTGCTGATAAAGGCCTTGGAGGTCGGTCAAGGTCACTTCCTGAGCAAACAGTATATCAAGAGAATAACATTTAATGAAATCCAAAACAGCACTTTGCTTGGTAGGAGATGTTAGACCATTAAAATTGACCGTTCCTATTTTAAAAGAGTACATTAAGAGCTGCAAGGAAAGGCTTGGTGTGGAGGAAAAGGCACACACAAAAGAACCGGCAGGCCCAAGGAAAGCAGCAAAAAGATGCAATATTAACAAAAACAAAAGTCCCAAACAGACCACTAGCATATTCTCACTGTGTAGCGGGTCTGTCCAAAGTCTCGGGGACAACCTCCCCATCATTACATGTAGTAGCATCTAATTGAGACATCTGTCGTAATCTAGTGCGGGTTAATCTACTGGTCGAATCATAGGTCTTCCCGGTCACTTTCAAAACTTTCCCAGTATTCACCTCGTGACTGGAACGTTTCTTCTTTTTCAGTTGTTCACTAATAGGGGGTTCAGGAGTGTCATCAACACTGGATGTAGGCGTAACTGGGGAACCACTACCAGTCGAGTCGAGCACATCGGAGAGAGGGGGCACCGTGTCAAGGAAATCACTAACAACAGGTTCAGGCCGAGCAGGTGCTGAAGTATCGAAAGTCATTGGCTGGGGTCCGGGACACTCAGTCTTATCAGATAAGTCACCTACCTTATTTGCGTCGGGGTTAACCTCAGGAAGAATTTGGCTGGCCATACCCTCTTCATGAAACGGGACCTGTGAGGATGTATCACTTGGTCGGGACACAGAAGCTGCCTCGCAGGGGGCTGGCGGGGTAGAGTCATCCGGAGTTGTCGGCATGGTAGGAATAGCGGGCCCGCTTTTTGTCGGCAAAACCGGAAACACACTATAGTTGTGAATAGCAGGCGCATCCTTCAGTTGTAGGATAGGTCGAGCAATGCGGCTACCCAAAGTAGAAATTCCAGAAGAATCACTGGACCGATGATCTAAACGGGCGCTAAATGTTCGGCGATCACACTGGGACACCAAATGCGTTTCACTGTCACACCTCGCACAAGTTTTTGTCTGTCCGGGATACGTCACCCAACAACGAAGAGAACTGAGAGTAATATAGGAAGGGATATTCTTTTTTAAAATCATTTTCACAACTTTGCGGCCAGTACGTACTTTATAATAATGACCATCAGTATAAAGTTCGTCACTAACACTAAGAATTTCACCATAAACTTGAAGCACTTGTTTCACTTGGTTATCAGAAATTTCCATAGGTACCGCGTGGATACGTACCAATTTAATTGTATGAGAAGCCGAGTCAAGCGGAAGGTCGTAAGTACCTTCTGCATCTACATACGGTACTTTATTGTCAAATTTAGTAATGATCTGTTCACAGAGCTGTTGAGTAATTAATTTGATATATAGAAGTTTACGTGGAAAGTCTAGTTCAATACTTAATACTGTATCTTGTGCAAGCTCAAAAGTGGTTCGTATCCACTCATGGAGCGAAATCGAATTGGGAACTTTGGAGACAGGTTGAAAACTAATGCGAAGAGTGTTAAGCCTAATATTGGCCATCGTAATCAGTCGTAATCTTGCACTTCACTGAACAAAAACGGGGAGAAATCACCCAAATCAAGTGGTAAGCTCACTCTGCTCAAATCCCATAAAGCACAGCAAAAACTCGCACAAAAAAAACTATCACTACTAGCAGAATCAGCACCAAGGCGCGAGCAACACAGGACGTGTTGCCTCGACGAAAACTCAGGCGCAACTGACCACTGAGCAACCGCGCGAGCGAGTGAGACATTTTCTCAGGTCAACATGTTCTCTCAAATTATGAAGTATTGACTATATCCTATCGTCAACTTTCATATACATGGCTTTTCTGTTCTTTTGAGTAATGCTCAGCATTTCCATTCTTCTGAAAACATGATTACATATAGAATCTTCCCTCAATATTCTTCACAAGACTGGAAATGTGCAGGGGTTCTGCATAATATTTTGTTTAAGCGTTTGTGTCAGTCTTCTACTGCTTTATTTGTTCGATTCCTGTGCAGTAGCGTAACTAGAATTTTTCTCAGGGGGGGGCAATGAAGGGCCCAAGAAAATTTTGAGGGGGCCATCTCCAATGAATGAATTTTTTTCATATATATATATATATATATATATATATATATATATATATATATATATATATATATATATATATATATATATATATATATATATGTGTGTGTGTGTGTGTGTGTGTGTTTTCAAGGTGAATGTTTTCGTCTTGTTCATGATTTTACTTTTTTACGGTGAAAGTGTAAGAATTTACTACTTCAAACAACTAGGATACATTCATACAATTTATTTCCAATATAAGTAAGTAGTAATTTAATCGCTGCATTTAAAATATGTGTGGCTGGTAGATTTAAGTGGAAGCAGAGAAATACACTTTTACAGGTCAAGAAAATAACTTTGAGGTTCATGCCTCGACTTAAAAGAGGATCTTTCTTTCTTGTGGGCAGCAGCAAACTTATCAACAACTTCTTCAAGATCTAACGATTTAGCAATTTTCTTCAATATAAAGTAATCCTAAGTTTTTCAACCTATCATCAGTCATTGGATTGCCTATATATCTTTAATCTTTTCAAACATGAGAATGGCCTTTCACATGTAGCACTAGAAACTTATATAGAGATTATATGTAACTTGTTGGTTTCTAGGAATGCGTTTTTGTAGACGCAAAGATGAACGAAATTCACCAAGGAATCAACTTTGGTTTTCTCTCGTCTTCATACAACTTAATTGTGTTTGGGAGGATTTTGAGTTTAGATTTAAATATTTCCAGATCACTTTCATAATACTGGACCATATGCTCCACAATGTTGTAATTTAGAAAGTTTTCACCTTTTCAATGTAGAGTGGTGATTGATCTAATGATTTTGCTACATGATCCAAAGCGTTTTTCCGTCTCAGTGATTGCTTTATCAATACTAGGCAGAAAAATGTCTCTTAATATATTATCTTTAGAAAATTTGTTTTCTGCCTCCAATGAAGGAAGAGATTAATCCACAATGAATTTGTGATATTTCAAAGGGGAATGTCTAGTTTGTTTCCACAAGGAACCCCTATAGCCTATCTGTTTCCGGCTCTGGAATTTCAAGACCATTTTCTATGCATATCGACAAATATTCTTGATAAATTTGTTCGAATGTTGTTCGTTGAGAGTCATATTCTCCAGACCACATTTTCGACAACGTTTGAACTAGTGAATCTACAAGAATCAAACCTTCCGACATGTCTGCATCTACTTGAAATAAAGCGAAGCTCAAAGTTACAGCATGGCAGCAGTAATATTAAATTTTACCCGAAAACATTCCATCTCATATAACTAACTAACTAACTAACTCTATGGCCTATGGAACCCGGAGGTTCAGTGCCGCGTTCACAAAAGCTCTCCACTGACTTCTATCCTTAGCTAATTGCATCCAGTTTCTACTTTGTATTCCTATCTCTGCGAGATCCATCTTAATATTATCCTCCCATCTGCGCCTAGGTCTTCCTAATGGTCGTTTTCCTATGGGTCTACCAATCAAGACTTTGAAAGCGTTTCTACTTTATTCCATTCTAGCTACATGACCTGCCCACCTAAGCCTCCTAGACTTGACGACCCTAACAATGTTGGGTAAACCGTATAAACTATGTAGTTCCTCGTTATGAAGCTTCCACCATTCCCCATTCTCGTTCCTCTTGGGTCCGAATATTCTTCTCAGGATCCTGTTCTCAAATACTTTCAGTCTATGTTCTTCCCTCAGAGTAAGCGACCATGTTTCGCAACCATACAGAACAACAGGCGTGATTATCGTTTTATATATTTTAAGCTTCAAATTCCTCGACAGAATTCGCGACGACAAGAGATTTTGAACCGAGTAGTAACACGAACTCCCTGCTTTTAGTCGACATTTAATTTCTTCGTGAATATGATTTTCGTCTGTTAATATTGATCCTAAATATTTGAAAGTATCCACTTTATCAAAAGCATTATTTAATATTTTAACGCCTCCACAATTTGCCGTATTACGGTCCCGACGCACTTCCATGTATTTAGTTTTCTCTGCATTTACTTCTAAACCCATGTCCCTGCAAGCGTTTAATAAGATCTCTGCATTTATTTCTACTGTTCTCCTATCCTCCCCTATTAAATTTACATCATCAGCATATGCCATAACCTGGTGAACCCCATTCAACTCTAGGCCCTGGTTGCTATCTTTGATTTTCCTTATGGCGTATTCCAGCACAAAGTTAAATAATAATGGCGACAACGCATCTCCTTGTTTCAGGCCATTTTCGACGTGGAAGCTCGTGGACAAAAATTTTCCTACCCGGACTTTACTTTGGGATTCACTTAAACATATCTTAATTAATCTAATTAGCTTACTCGGTATTCCAAGTTCTGTAAGAACGTTGCATAATGTTTCTCTCCTAACCGAGTCGTAAGCCTTTCTAAAATCAATAAATAGTTGATGTACCGGGGTATTGTATTCCCACTTCTTTTCGAGTATTTGGCGAATGGTAAATATTTGGTCGATAGTTGATCGATTTCGCCTAAATCCGCACTGATAATCTCCAATAATTTCATCCGCGTATGGGGTCAATCTTGCTAACAGAATATTTGAAAGGATTTTATAGGATGTTGACAGAAGAGAAATGCCTCGATAATTATTACAGTCAGTTTTGTCGCCTTTCTTGTGAATTGGAACAATGATTGACTCTTTCCACTCTTGTGGCAATTCTTCCTTGTTCCAGATAAGGAGAATGAGTTTGTGTATCTTGTTCCACAATTTTTCGCCTCCAGCTAAAATTAACTCAGCCGGAATTTCATCTACACCCGGAGATTTGTGTTTCTTTAATTTCTTTATAGCGGCTTCCACTTCTATTCGATTGGGTTCTGGAATATACGGTTCTGCGGTGTGTATCTCCTTTTCTCCACGCACATTAGTTTTTGGCTGCGTGTTCAGCAAATCGTCAAAGAAATCTTTCCATCTATTTAAGATGCTATCCGTATCAGTGAGAACTGTTCCGTCAGATTTCTTTAATATATAAGCACGAGGTTGATAGCCTTTCTTAAATTCGCTGATCCCCTTATACATATCCCGAGTATTTTTATTTTTACTATTATCTTCAAGTTCCTTAATTTTAGCTTTCAAAAAATTCCGTTTCTTTCTTCTAAAAGTTTCGCCTGATATCTGCGAATTTTTGTGTAGTTATTTCATTCGGATTTTGTAGCCACCGTAATTTTGCCTGTTTTCTCTTCTCTGCTTGTTTAATGCATTCTTGGTCGAACCATGGTTTGTTCCTACGTATTTCCGCGTGTCCCAATTTTTCTATTGCTGAACTTTTAATGCTATCTCTAATTTCAATCCAAGTATCCTCACGACTAGTGCACTCCGAGTCTTCTAAGACCGAGAATCTATTCGAAACTTCAATCTGGTATTCCTCTCTTACCTGGCTCTCTTCTAATTTCTTTAAATTAAATCTCTCCGTTTTCGGACATTGAATATTAACTTTATTCAACGATAATCTCACCCGTATTATCGCTACTACCAGGAGTGTCACAATCAGCCCCTCTAAACGACCGGACGTCAATTATGCTAGATTGTCTTCTTCTATCTACTAAAACGTGATCAATTTGATTATGTGTTTTTCCGTCTGGTGATGTCCAAGTGTATTTATGAACGTCGCGATGTGGGAATTTTTACTCTTCACGATTAGGTTTTTGGATGTTACAAAGTTCACGAGTCTAACACCGTTGTCATTACTTTCCTTATGCAAACTTTCGTTCCCTATAATCGGTTTGAAAATATCCTCTCGTCCTACCTTCGCATTGAAATCTCCTAATAGAATCTTCATATGGTATCGCGGGAGTTGGTCAAATATCCGTTCCACTTCTTCGTAAAAAACTATCTTTTATATCGCTACCCTTATCTTCAGTTGGAGCATGTACATTTTAAACAATAATATCACACCACCGTCCCTTAAGAGTAATAAAAGAAAGTCTGTCAGTAACAAATTCAACCCGTTTAATTGCTGGTAATATTCGTTTGTGAACGAAAAACCCTGTTCATAACTGGTGATTTTTATTTCCTTCCCCGTAAAAGAACGTAAAATTTCCGGAATTCTCAGATCCATTTCCTTCCCACCTAACTTCCTGAACTCCTACTAAGTCCATCCTGTATTTCTCTAACTCACTCGTTACAGATTTTAACGCGCCTGCGCTATAAAGACTTCTAATATTCCATGTTCCAAATCTCATGTCCATTTTCTTTTGCTGATGACGTGCCAAGTTATCAGTCCTTGTCCGAGGCTTTTGTGAATGTTTCTGAACAAGTACCTTTTTTTACAGGATGAGGGTGTTAGCCTTACCCAAACCCCCAAGCTGGAGGACCACTCCTAGTCGTCTGTCCACGACTGCTTATTCAGTATATTCGCAGCTAACCTCTATATCTAGAGGCCTTCTCCTCGATCCGCAACCTGAGGACGCACCATGCCGTGGTGACAGAAACCCACGTTCCATCTCATATAGATGACATTTTTTTCCCAGGTGGAATGATGGAAGTAAATAAATATTACAAGTTCCAGATTTGGTTTAATACCGCATAATAATATAAATAGTTGTTTGGTAGATAAACTGTATTAATAATAATAATAAAGTAAAATGTGATGTACGAGGACAAAAGTGCTTACGAGACAAACGTCGCACAGAAACAGGAACTGAACTATAACAGGACAGTGATTTGCCGTTCCACCACACTTTAAATTATAAGCCTTGCTCTTGAAGCTTAAGTTTCACTCTAAAGTAAACTGCCAATAATTATCATGTATTCTTAATATTTCGGAAAAATGTCAAAATTTCACGCTCTAAAAAATGGTAGCCTAATCAGTGACGAAACTAGACATTTGGTGCCCAGGGCAAATTTTGTGATTAGTACCCGTTTCATCTACATCCACACCAATAAACACACATATTAGTTTGCTGGCGCCCGGGCAACTGCCCCAGTTCTAGTATCTTGTTTTGATCTGGCCGTAGTTCAATTACTTTTTGTTACTTTTACCCTTGAGCTCTAAAACTAAGTAATGAATGTGCCTTTACGTTATTAAAATGATGAAGTGAGCACTCTTTGAAGCAAAAAGAGGAAATATGTTTTTTTCTTTCCCTAATATCAAACAGTGTTAGAACAGACATTTAAATCGGGACTCCTTACAGCAAAAGAAGTACACGTGGTCCTTTTCTTTCTTTCGTTTGTTTATCTTCACTACTTTTTAGAATTTGTTGTGAATTCAAATACACAAACACTTCACACCCACACCGAATGACCAAAGCTCAGCGCTAGAACATGAGCTTAAGATTCGGAAGATGGTGTAATTGATCCCTTGTGGATAAATATTTCTACTGAGATTACCAAGATTGTTCCTCGGTGGCCCTATTGACTAATTTCCCTTATTTCTATCCTCTGAGTCTCGGATGTTTCAAAGCCTTAAAATAAATTCAAATGTAGTTGAAATAACGCTACTATCCTGTAGTCGATGCTAAATTAATATTGTAAGTTTTGAGATTAGATTTGAAGGAGGGGCATTAATTAGTATATCCTATTGAAAAGCCATGTCACCACTGATTTACTGTTCTGCATAATTCCTACAATGTAACTTTCTCAGAAATGGTTAATGCTTAATTTTCTCAGAAATGCATATTTTGATGCAGAATTAATATAAACCTGTGATAAAAATTGGTATTCACTGACTGAAGTTACTGAATGGAATATCTGTAGATCAGTCCCACAAACATCAGATAACAGGATAATACAACCTGGTCATGGGAGTAACTACACTTCTACACAAAACAGCATTACTGCCGCGACCAAGTTGTATCATCTCGGTATCTTACCTGATGGTTAGTAATCAGGACTGGCTCTGTACTCAGGACTGGCTGGTAGCACTGGCTCTGTGATAAATTTCGGAATTTCTCTAGTAGTAGCAGTTTTGGGATTAAGCTACAGTTAAAATAGTTTAAAAGAAAATACTTCTGAAAGATTTATTTATAAAGAATCACTGATTTTTGTTAGCCTCATTTCCCCAGTTAATAGAATAGGTCTACCAAGTGTAAAGGTTTACTGCAGTGCGTGCTATTTGTAAGGAAGCATCTCTTATTTTAGTATGACTTTCAACATTAAAGCAAATCAGAATGCAGACTGATTTTGCTTTTTTTTTTTTTTTGTTCTTTGTCGAAAACAAAGAAGACAACCAGATAAGGGACAGAGGTTAAAAGGAACGTTCAGATGCTGAGGTCAATGCATGTATCTTACAGATTTAGATAAATTAGATCTTGCTGTACTCCAAACAAAGAGGAGCCTGAAGATTTTTGCTCGGAACGCAGACTATTGCAACTTACGATATTCTGCAGTTGGTAACTTTGTTGTCGAGATATTTTCGGTAGTAGTTTAACTTACGGCCACTATTAATTCACCGTTTGTCGACCTATAGCAGTATCACTATGTGTGTGTGGGGGGGCGCTAGGGGGGCCAAGATTTTGAGCAAGGGGGCCTGGCCCCCCAGGCCCACCCTTGGCTCCGCCACTGTTCCTGTGACTGCTACAATTCCAACTTTCCGGAGAAAAATTTGGATTTTCCATTCATTGCTCCGTAAAATAATCATTGAAGACCGACCCTTCATCTAATCGGACAGCCCCCATGTTGATCAACAAACCATCATTAATATACTCTACGGGTACTAGTGCCAGTGTTGCACACATCCGGACGTGACTGCTAATCTCTTTAATCTTGAGATTAGGGATGGCAACATTTTTTCGAAAAACACTTTTTTGAAAAATGGCTTTTTCGAAAATGAAAAACGAAAAATTTTTGGAAAAACGAAATTTTTTTCGGAAAACGAAAAACGGAAAATTTTTCGAAAAAACGAAAAATGAAATTTCCGAAAATCGAAAAACAGATTTTTCGAAAAGGCCATCCTTAGTGGGTACGGGTCCACTTAGTGGCGGAAAACTGGGAGAGCAGCCCCAACCCAGACTATGATAGGTGTATCATGGGTTTACTATAAACTTTCAGAAATATATAAAGAATAGCTTAAATTACTTTTGTCACTCAGAAAGTGGGGAGGGGCTAGGCTGCCCCAGCCACGAGCTGTATCCGCCACTGGATCCACTTTCAAAATTTAAGTATAGACTCCCATTTTTTACTGTAGAGTCGAATTCTACGAAAAAAGAGGAAGTAAATTTCATTCTAAGTAACTAACTCTATGACCTATGGAACTCGGAGGTTGAATGCCGCGTTCACAAAAGCTATTCCTTTTGCCCTTAGCCAATTTTATCCAGTTTCTACTTTGTATTCCTATTTCTATGAGATCTATCTTAATATTGTCCTCCCATTTGCGTGTAGGTCTTCCTAATGGTTGTTTCCCGATTCGACTTCCAATTAAAACTTTGAAAGCGTTCTTACTTTCTTCCATTTTGGCTACATGACTTGCCCACCTAAGCCTCCTAGACTTGACGACCCTAACAATGTTTGGAAAACGTATAAATTATATAGTTCCTCGTTATGAAGTTTCCGCCATTCCTTATCCCCATTCCTCTTGGATCCGAATATTTGTCTCAGGATTTTATTCTTAAATACTTTCAGTAATTTTATTAGAAACTTTTCTTTTAAAAAATTTTGATAGATGGCGCTGTAATGAGTGAAAATTAGTTTCAGTAAGTTTTCTTTATGTGCAATCTCTCACGCTTCATTCCAGAATTTATATACAATAAACACTACCAATCTTGTGTTTTAAAGAATTTCTCGACTTGTGATAGTCTTTGTATTCGTCGTGGATTCATATAATTCAAATGTAGCAATGCAATTAGGTGTAAAAAATGAAATTGAATCTTTAAACTTAACGTTCCACGAATTGAGTTTAGAGACCCTTTCGACAGCGAGGCTCTACGAGACGTGGTCCTACTTATTACCACATGGGTTCCGGCCGAGTATCGGACTCGAATCTCCTACTCCAATGGCGTGTACGCTTACCCCTTAACAACAAATGAGCTCTTAACGTCCCACCGATTATGTCCTTTAGGCGAAGGGAGTTGGATGATTAAGCCAAGTGAATGATAATGGAAGAATTGGTGGAATGAGAATGTGGGAGGGAACGGGAGTACCCCGAATAAACCCATTGACACGATGTTGTCCACCACTAACTTGCTTGGCCCGGAACCGAACCAGGGACCCCAAGCACCAGCAATTATGTTCAGTCTGAAGTGGTAATCGTAGGTGGCTACCAAACAGTTTATCGGCCGCATTGCTACGTGGTGGACAACATCGTGTCCGTGGGTTTTCCGAGATACTCCGTTTCCTCCCACATCCCCATTGCACAAATTATTCCATCATCATTCACTTGGCTTAGAGTGCATTTGCTTGTCATAGGATGGAATCAAGTGGAGCAGTTTTGAAGTATCCGTCGCTTTCAGCACTCAGACAGTGGCGAATCTAACTGGGAACCGAGGGACCTAGACCCCCAGTTTTCTTTGAATGACAAATATAATTGAAGTTTTTAATTATATATTTTTGAAACATTTTAGTACTCATGATACACCACTCATAGTTCAGGGTTTAGCTGCCGCCCAATTTTCACCATGTAGATCCGCCACTGCACCGAGCTATACCCATAACAGCACAATTACATAGCAGGCATATGCCAATCATGTTCCCTCAGGTACATGGGTATGTGTCCAGTATGTGCCTTATATACTTCTGAGAAAGAAATCGCATGGCTGGCAAGTGATAGTCACAGTCTATGTCCATCCCTAGGCACATACCTGACATGTACTTGGGGAACGTGCCTAGTATGTTCCCCATGCCGTAAGTGTGAATGAACCACAAAATTACTCCCTCAAAATATAAATCGCCTATATGCGTAATGTGTTTACATTAAGGTGAGTCTAAACAACACTTTAAACAAGTAAAAAAAATGTAGGGTGGGTGCGAAACACCAACCTGTGGATCACTAGCCGCGTGCTCTTCCGACTTGGCCACAGAGGCGATAAAGAGAACGTCGCTTGTAGAGAGAGAAATTATTGAGGTCTTTTGCATTCGGCTAATCAGAGTGCTCCTTTAACCGCATATATTCGACTATAGCCGTTTGGGATCAGATAAAATCTGCTCGCCATGTAATTTTATAACAAACTGACGACTTTCTACTTACTTTATTTCATGGTTCTTAAATATTCACTTTCAAATGATCAGCGACAGTTGCCATCTAATAAAGTTGATGTGTTTATTGCTTTTAGTACACAATCGCTTAGAGAAAGAAGCAAAAAATGCATCAAATGTGGGAAATGAATTTAGAACACTTAAATGGCGAATGCCTAGCACATATTGTGCTGTTAGGGTATCTGAAACAATATGTACCTAAAGGACGTACCTAGAACATGACAGATATATGTCCCAAGCGACGACATAAAAACAAATGACTGTTAGATTGCGAAACTGAGACAGGTATATTTGTGGTACATAGTTGCGAATATCAATTAGGTGTAACAAGTACCTAAAACTGTAGGTAGCTGAAGTACATACTTAGCACATAAATATCATTTGTGCCAAGTGTCGTGTACCTAAATAGTAGCTGCGACACCTAAATGGCACATTTCTAGCACATCTTTTGGGAGATCCTGGTTCAATTCTCGGCGAGAGCTCATGGGATTCGGATTCCACGTTAATCAGTAGGTCCCGTCTCTTATAGCTTCGCTACTGAAGGAGACGTTAAACTCAAAATCAACTTAACAACTCTTCTTTTCACAAGATATTCATGTAAGTAGCTAGAAATCCTATGTGAGGTTTTGTTGCGAGTAGCCTTGTTGGACACACTTCCTAGGAAGGGCATAGAACTTTTACTTTTGGCCCAATACGCTGAAGTGCTAAATTAAGAGGTTGGGAAATTCGATTTAGAAAGTCAGAAACGACGGAATTGGAAATTAATGTTTTAATCACTTATCACTCATTGAGGCTTAAGCTGTCTGGCTGGTCATACCGCTTTGTAGCGTCAGTAAGTTTAGTTCATAAAAGGATCACTCTTTGGCAATAATAGAAGCTTTGTAATCGTCTTAAGCGATGTGACCAATTCCTGTGTAAGTATGAATAAAAAGCGTCCATTACATCAATTATGCAATAAGATTTACTTAAGGAATACTTCATTGAAGTATGACCTTCTTTCTTTGTTATATAATATGATTGTCTGTACTTACTCAATTAACGAATTAAATTCTATGTATTGTTTCCTCACGGCCACAGTTCCCTTCTGCTCTTTGAAGCTACCTCTAATTCCCTCAATTGAAATTGCATTTGAAAATTACTCGCACACACAGTAAAGCTTGTGTATGTAAGCTACCAAAGATTCTATTGAAAAATGGCTGACTTCGGCAGATGGCTAGCTTACAGAATTTGATTTGATTTGATTTTCAGTTTAGCGTCCCGTTCAGCAGAGAGGCTATATGAGACATGGACTACAGTTTTACGTAGGATACGAACCACATGAGTTCCTGCCGGGAATCGATCCCGGATCTCCCACGCCAATGTCGCTTACACTGCTAAATTATAGAAAAGAAGTGTATCCGGAGGCGACAACCATTATAGATAGTAATACAGAGTGATCCAAAACAACTACCCACATTTTAAATGCTACTAAATCAAAAGGTATTGCAGATAGAAACTTGTCTATTGGAAAATATAAAGTGATATTGATAACAGTTTGTAATTAGTTTGTGCTGATTTGAATTACTGTGTTTCATGTTGAAATGACACATCAATCGACAATACAGTTATTGTCAATAATATGCAATAAAAAAAAACACTTCTTTATTTGGTGTAGCGCTGTCAGTGGAGATGTTTTTTTTTTCAGTCGTCATTATGGGTTGATGAGGAGCCCATTGCGCATATGCAGTAGAGATGTTTTTCAAAAACAGCAGTTCTGTGGTTACTGTGCAAAGAGCTTCTCGCTTAAAATTTGCTAATCCACGTAATGAACATATTTCTGATTGGAAGACTAACTTGCAGTGAATCGAGAATTTCTCAACACCGGGCTCAGCGTTAAAAAAAGTCTAGCCCATCTAAAAGTGCACGTATGTCTCAGAATATTGAGCAATTACAAACTGTAACCTTCATAAATCGTCTTCAAATTGTATTGTCAGTTGTTTCATTTCAAATCGAAACAAAGCAATAAACTCTTTTCAACACCATTTTAAATTTTTGAATAAACCAATTTCTATCTGAAATACTATTGAATTTCAGTAGTAGAGCGCTTACCTCTGATGTGTGGGGGGTCCCTGGTTCGATACCCGACCAAGTAAGTTTGTGGTGGACATCCTGTCCGTGGGTTTACTCGAGGTACTTCCGTTTCCTCCCACTTTCTCATTCCACCAATTCTTCCATGATCATTCACTTGCTTTACTCATCGTCTCCTTTAGCCTAAAGGAGAAACGTGGGACGTTAAACTGACAGATTTCATTTTCATTTTTAATGATTAAATAATAAAAATAAAATGTCCAATACAGGAAAAAAATGGATAAACTAAAGACGCTCTTTCGCGCAAAACCAAGAATATCAACAAACGGAAGATCCATTACGGAAGCCAACTAGGTTTGAAATCTACAGAGAAGCAAAGAAAATATTTGTAAAAAATAAATAAATAAATAAATAAATAAAAAGCTATCGGGAACAAATTTGCCACGCCACGATAGTAGATCTTTACCTGCTATATTAAGCGTCTGAAACATTATTTTATTCAGGTTTTTGGTTTCTAGGCTACGGACAAAGCTGTAAATCAATCGATTAGGAAAAATAAAAACACATTCAATACTGTTTAGATAGCAATTAAAGGTCAATTTTGGACGGAAAAGAAAAGAAACAAAGAACAGTTTTTACAGCTATGTGCATGTTCTATACTGTCATGCAAATATGTATGACAGCGAATTTGGATTCCATAAATAGTGGGAAATTTCTTTCCGAAAAAAAAGATACATTCGAATGTATCACGCATCTTGTGTTCGACGACCTCTAATTCTGAGTCAAACAGTGAGAATGTGCAGACATGAACGTGAATTATATCAACTTGCGAGCCCTGAACATGTGCTACAAAAGTTGAGAATCTTACAACTGTGAGGTGCAGAGTGTATAATAACGGTTTTTGATTTCAGTCCGAAAAACTGGTGAACTATCCCACTGCTCGTGAGCTGAGACACACTCGATACTGGAGATGGGCACACAATCCTTTTCTTTTTCTTTTTCTATTTTTTCTTTCTTTCTTTTTTTTCTTTTTTTTTTTTTTTACAAAAACCGGAATCCTTTTTGCAACTTTCAGAAACAATTTGGTTTTAAAACCGATTCCATTTCCCAGCAAAAACCGGTTTCGGTTTAAAAGCCGAACCAGATTTGGAGAAAATCAAATGTCGGTTTTCAATTTTTCTAGAAATCGGTTTCTGGTTTTCATAGAAACTGGTTTTACCATCTTTATTGAATACGCTAACGACAACAGACTGCAATGACGCTATAGGAAACCAGGTATTACGCTATGGTAAGTGCTTGAAAGAGTTTGGCGAATATACCTATGTTGACAAGTGAAGAAGTGTAGTCGAAAAAATAGTCTTTGCTTTAATTTTGATTTTTTTTCTTTGCAGGACTTTTAATTGCTATTAGAATAGTATTTATTACGTTTTCGTTATCCCATATGAGTTGACTTACAACTTAGTGCATAGCTTAGAAACCAGGACTCTGCACAACAAATTCATACGTTTGTATCGCAGGCCAAGGTTTACCTCATGTCTTACAACAACTTTCTGTTGGATAGTATCAAACAACGTGTTTGTCAAGAACAATACCAGACAACTCAACAATTTTAGGAAGCTGCCTTTGCAACAATCACTAAGACAACGCTTCGGAAAAACACCACACAAGATATGCATGCCAAGTTTGATCCCGATCAGATGGGTTCCATTGATATCTTTTACAATATTCCTTGGACTTCAACTCCAAGAGTGGGAATGAATATTTGAAACTTCAATAAACATATTCTGTTCCATAAAGATATTGAATACTTCATATTCTGTTACAACCAAATAATAGTCGTTGATATTTTTTAAACCTTGGGGAGAAGGACAGGTTCACCCTTTCGTTCTCAATTGAGTTTTAATCCAAGTAATGAGAATTATTGTGAAACCTCAAAAAATATACGCCACATTTTATGCAAATGTAACATTTTTATGAAAGATATCTTAGATCACGTTTCTTTAATCTGGAGATAGTTCCATAAACAATGCAACTTTTCAATGTATAATAACTCACAAATTTATTGATGAGTTTAAGTAACTTACATATTACATATTTTTGCAGCGTATACTACCTGTGATTGTGTATGAAGTACGATATAACTCAAATGCCCTTCATGACTCTACTGGCACATTCTCATACTTTCGATAAAATTTTCCGTAACTTTTCAACATACTTGCACCTCTAGCTCTCAAATTATACGCTGAATATCGGTCTTGAGCTCTAGAAGTGATCGTGGTTTCTTGGCGTACACACGAGATTTCAAGTACTGCCACAGAAATAAATCAAACGGTGGCAAATCACAAGGTCTGGGTAGCCAATTCACGTCACCGTTGGGAGAAATCATCCGGCCAGAAAATCTCTCTCACAGCAAGTCCATATAGTTCCTACCAGTACAGAAAACAGGTAACAATCGAGCACAGAGAAAAAAACGTATGCGGCCTACGTAGGTTACATGCGTAAATTCTGTAGTTTTTGGGACTTAACATACAACCCTATGTAACATTCTACAGTAAACGTAACTGAAAAGGTATGTTTTATATGCACTTTAGGTATAAGTGTTCCGAATAAATATACTTTCCGTATGAACGAAAGAACTGTATATAGGTGGTCAGGATTTCACATAGAGATAGACGTATGTAACATACGTATACGTATGCAATATATGGAAGACTGTTAGATGTCAGACAACCTGCGGCGACATGATCTAATATCTTAGCGGGGAAAAGGAAGTACGAATGTAGCATGTGGGTAACGTACGAGGGGGGACCCAAAAAAAACGGGAATTGTGCTGCAGTGGGGAGGGAGAGTGGGGGAACCCATTGTTGTACCAATTGTCCGTTACGATCACGTCACCTGCGTCAGTGTGCGAAGTTGGGTCGCTGTGAGTGCATCGGTTCGCTCTTGAGAGTTTGTTTAGTAAACCAACTTTTTCCAGTTCGGCGAAAACGTGATGGCAGATTGTCGAGGCGGCTGTGAAATTTGGTTTCCTGTTGGGGAAATCGGCCGCGGAAACTACTGTAATGCTGAAGACTGCTTATGGGGATGCTGCCCTAAGTAAAACCAGAGTATACGAGTGGTTTGCACGTTTTAAAAATGGAGAACTGTCAATTGAAGACCAACCCCGTTCAGAACGCCCCTCAACGGCAAGAACCTACGAAAACGTCGAAAAAATCAATGCCCTCGTTCGTGAAGACCGTCGCCGAACCATTAATCAACTCTGTGAGATGTCTGAAATATCGTGGAGTTCAATTCAGAGGATTTTATCAGAAGATTTGCACATGAGAAGGGTTGCAGCCAAATTTGTCCCTAGCCTTCTCACAGACGAGCAAAAGGAGCGTCGACTTGAGGCATGTGTTGAACTTCAAAATCAGCTCAAAGAGGACCCTGACTTTTTTGCCAAGGTGATTACTGATGATGAATCGTGGTGCTATGGCCATGACCCCGAATCAAAGCAGCAATCAAGCCAGTGGAGGAGGTTTTGCCACTGTGGAGGAGGTAAAACAAAAATCGCTGGAGGTCATAAAGAAGATCCCGATAAGTGATTTTCAAAACTGTTTTGAACAATGGAAGGATCGTTCGCAGAAATGCGTTGCGGTCCATGGACAATACTTTGAAGGTGATGAAAATTTGGTGTAAAAATATTGAGAAATAAAGAAGTTACGACGAATTTCCCGTTTTTTTTGGGTCCCCCCTCGTATGTTTCGTTCAGATTTCCGTAGTAAACATGTGGAACCCGTATATTTGTACCATATACAGCTGTCCGTATAGCGGATTTTTCTCAGTATGCGATATTCGGTGTTCAGTAACGACTAACCCCAATGAAAACAGATGAAAATCGTGTAACGTTCAGTGTTGCCAACTTGCTAGAACAGAAATGGCGGGCATTTCAAAACTGGTGTTCTTTATGGGACACCTTTTATCTTTAAATTAATTTCTAAGAGTTCCACGTGTTTCTGCTAAAACCAAAAATAAAAAATAAATAAAATAAAACGATCACGAGTCGAGAATATTCCGTTCCACCAGAAGCAGAAGGATTTTGTAAAAAAAAAAAAAAAAAAAAATGCAGAACATCAATTGTAAGATATGGGACTGGTATTGGCGGACAAAGATTAGTGAAAAGTGTGAAGCTAATAGAGAAAATACCCACTAACAATCTAATTGCTAGTTAAAACAGAGTACGCTTACCACATAGGCACCGAAGAGTTCTAAACAAATAATAATTATTTTTTTTTCTTTTGGAGAAAGTTTGACTAAGTTCGATGGCCTATAACTCAGAAACCAAACATCTGCATACCATCGTACTTCACATCTTTACTAAGGTTGTCTATCATTATGCCAAGTTTGATAAATATCGGATAATTTTTATTAATCAAGTACATAACTTTTTACTTTTATTTCCTTTTCCTTTTCTTTCCTTTTCCTTTTCTTTCTTTCTTTTGTTGCAAAAATTGGACTAAGTACAAATTCTAAAATTGAATCAAGGCCTGTACATCATAATGTTCCATGTACTTACTAAGTTCTCCAAGGACTACTAGCATGCTAAGTTTGGTCAAAATTGGATGAGTTTTATTGATCACATATCGTCGCATGAGAACGAGAGGAACGCAATTCCAAAAATGCGGTTTTCGTTTTCTTCATGTGTGGACATAACTTTGAAAGCCCCACAATCTTATTAAAAACACGTCATTTTAAAGAAAATAATATTTTTGTCCTCTCGCCCTGTATACCTTGCAAATGGAATTAGGTTCCTCTGGTTCTCATTCGATGATATAAGTTTCTTGTTTTTTTTTTTGTAAAACCTAATAAAGAACGAAAACAGAGTATATATTATCGATTACATACTTTAAACATCCTCCTTATATATAGGGTTATTAAAAATGTTGACACGATTTCGAAATTTACTGTAGCTTTACTTATTGGGCATATTGTCACAAAAGTTTGAAAAACGTATTGAAAAACTCACAAAGTTTCTGTGTTGCAGGTTTGCTTCTGATCTCTGCTACAAGAGCGCAGCAGTGAGCATTTATTCAAGATGGCGACTGGCGCAAAGAAAGCTTATGTTGTACTCGAGTTTCAGTCACATCAATCTGTCCTAACAGTGCAACAACACTTTCGAACGAAGTGCAACACAGATTCACCAACTGCCAAGTTCATTCGGTAATGGTATGCATAGTTTACAACTTCAGGATCAAATCAGGCGGTCAACCGACAGTGACTGAAGAAATGGTCGTGGTAGCGATGATGATCAACAATTCCTGTCATGGCCTCCACGCTCTCCGGGCCTAACTCTGTGCGATTATGTGAAAGATACAGTGCTTACGCCTCCTCTACCAACAAATCTAACATAACGAAGAGCTTATATCAACAGTGGTTTCCAACGGATTGATAGGAACATGCTGCACCGAGTGTGGGAGGAACTTGATATTCGCAGAATTACTAGGAGACACATATAGAGCACTTGTAATATGTCACTAATCAGTGAACTTAAGAAGTTTTTTTTTTTGTGTGTGTGTGTGTGTGTGTGTTTGTCTGTCTGTTATTTGCGATTTTTTTTTTCAATTTTGAGCCCACCATTCGATAGAGCATCAATAACTATCTGAGAAAGTGATGGAATTTTTCGCGTCACTCTTACCGTTCCCTATATATTGGCCAAAAAAAGTTCCGATTTCGGGAGATTTAAGGAGCCATATCTCAGGAACCGTAAGTCATAGGGATTTGAACCCTCCATTCAATAGAGCATCAAAAACTATCTGAGAAAGCGATGGAATTTTTCGCGTCACTCTTACCGTTCCCTATATATTGGCCAAAAAAAGTTCCGATTTCGGGAGATTTAAGGAGCCATATCTCAGGAACCGTAAGTCATAGGGATTTGAACCCTCCATTCGATAGAGCATCAAAAACTATCTGAGAAACTGATGGAATTTTTCACGTCACTGTTAACATTCCCGAGATATTGGCCAAAAAAAGTTCCGATTTCGGGAGATTTAAGGAGCCATATCTCAGGAACCGTAAGTCATAGGGATTTGAACCCTCCATTCGATAGAGCATCAAAAACTATCTGAGAAACTGATGGAATTTTTCACGTCACTGTTAACATTCCCTATATATTGGCCAAAAAAAGTTCCGATTTCGGGAGATTTAAGGAGCCATATCTCAGGAACCGTAAGTCATAGGGATTTGAACCCTCCATTCGATAGAGCATCAAAAACTATCTGAGAAAGTGATGGAATTTTTCACGTCACTGTTAACATTCCCTATATATTGGCCAAAAAAAGTTCCGATTTCGGGAGATTTAAGGAGCCATATCTCAGGAACCGTAAGTCATAGGGATTTGAAACCTCCATTCGATAGAGCATCAAAAACTATCTGGGAAAGTGATGGAATTTTTCGCGTCACTCTTACCATTCCCTATATATTGGCCAAAAAAAGTTCGGATTTCGTGAGATTTAAGGAGCCATATCTCAGGAACCGTAAGTCATAGGGATTTGAACCCTCCATTCGATAGAGCATCAAAAACTATCTGAGAAAGTGATGGAATTTTTCACGTCACTGTTAACATTCCCTATATATTGGCCAAAAAAAGTTCCGATTTCGGGAGATTTAAGGAGCCATATCTCAGGAACCGTAAGTCATAGGGATTTGAACCCTCCATTCGATAGAGCATCAAAAACTATCTGAGAAAGTGATGGAATTTTTCACGTCACTGTTAACATTCCCTATATATTGGCCAAAAAAAGTTCCGATTTCGGGAGATTTAAGGAGCCATATCTCAGGAACCGTAAGTCATAGGGATTTGAAACCTCCATTCGATAGAGCATCAAAAACTATCTGAGAAAGTGATGGAATTTTTCGCGTCACTCTTACCGTTCCCTATATATTGGCCAAAAAAAGTTCGGATTTCGTGAGATTTAAGGAGCCATATCTCAGGAACCGTAAGTCATAGGGATTTGAACCCTCCATTCGATAGAGCATCAAAAACTATCTGAGAAAGTGATGGAATTTTTCACGTCACTGTTAACATTCCCTATATATTGGCCAAAAAAAGTTCCGATTTCGGGAGATTTAAGGAGCCATATCTCAGGAACCGTAAGTCATAGGGATTTGAACCCTCCATTCGATAGAGCATCAAAAACTATCTGAGAAAGTGATGGAATTTTTCGCATCACTCTTACCGTTCCCTATATATTTACCAAAAAAAGTTCCGATTTCGGGAGATTTAAGGAGCCATATCTCAGGAACCGTAAGTCATAGGGATTTGAACCCTCCATTCGATAGAGCATCAAAAACTATCTGAGAAACTGGTGGAATTTTTTGCGTCACTCTTACCGTTCCCTATATATTGGCCAAAAAAAGTTCCGATTTCGGGAGATTTAAGGAGCCATATCTCAGGAACCGTAAGTCATAGGGATTTGAACCCTCCATTCGATAGAGCATCAAAAACTATCTGAGAAAGTGATGGAATTTTTCACGTCACTGTTAACATTCCCTATATATTGGCCAAAAAAAGTTCCGATTTCGGGAGATTTAAGGAGCCATATCTCAGGAACCGTAAGTCATAGGGATTTGAACCCTCCATTCGATAGAGCATCAAAAACTATCTGAGAAAGTGATGGAATTTTTCGCATCACTCTTACCGTTCCCTATATATTTACCAAAAAAAGTTCCGATTTCGGGAGATTTAAGGAGCCATATCTCAGGAACCGTAAGTCATAGGGATTTGAACCCTCCATTCGATAGAGCATCAAAAACTATCTGAGAAAGTGATGGAATTTTTCGCGTCACTCTTACCGTTCCCTATATATTTACCAAAAAAAGTTCCGATTTCGGGAGATTTAAGGAGCCATATCTCAGGAACCGTAAGTCATAGGGATTTGAACCCTCCATTCGATAGAGCATCAAAAACTATCTGAGAAAGTGATGGAATTTTTCGCGTCACTCTTACCGTTCCCTATATATTTACCAAAAAATGTTCCGATTTCGGGAGATTTAAGGAGCCATATCTCAGGAACCGTAAGTCATAGGGATTTGAACCCTCCATTCGATAGAGCATCAAAAACTATCTGAGAAAGTGATGGAATTTTTCACGTCACTATTAACATTCCCTATATATTGGCCAAAAAAAGTTCCGATTTCGGGAGATTTAAGGAGCCATATCTCAGGAACCGTAAGTCATAGGGATTTGAACCCTCCATTCGATAGAGCATCAAAAACTATCTGAGAAAGTGATGGAATTTTTCGCATCACTCTTACCGTTCCCTATATATTTACCAAAAAAAGTTCCGATTTCGGGAGATTTAAGGAGCCATATCTCAGGAACCGTAAGTCATAGGGATTTGAACCCTCCATTCGATAGAGCATCAAAAACTATCTGAGAAAGTGATGGAATTTTTCACGTCACTGTTAACATTCCCTATATATTGGCCAAAAAAAGTTCCGATTTCGGGAGATTTAAGGAGCCATATCGCAGGAACCGTAAGTCATAGGGATTTGAACCCTCCATTCGATAGAGCATCAAAAACTATCTGAGAAAGTGATGGAATTTTTCACGTCACTGTTAACATTCCCTATATATTGGCCAAAAAAAGTTCCGATTTCGGGAGATTTAAGGAGCCATATCTCAGGAACCGTAAGTCATAGGGATTTGAACCCTCCATTCGATAGAGCATCAAAAACTATCTGAGAAAGTGATGGAATTTTTCACGTCACTGTTAACATTCCCTATATATTGGCCAAAAAAAGTTCCGATTTCGGGAGATTTAAGGAGCCATATCTCAGGAACCGTAAGTCATAGGGATTTGAACCCTCCATTCGATAGAGCATCAAAAACTATCTGAGAAAGTGATGGAATTTTTCGCATCACTCTTACCGTTCCCTATATATTTACCAAAAAAAGTTCCGATTTCGGGAGATTTAAGGAGCCATATCTCAGGAACCGTAAGTCATAGGGATTTGAACCCTCCATTCGATAGAGCATCAAAAACTATCTGAGAAACTGATGGAATTTTTCTCGTCACTCTTACCGTTCCCTATATATTGGCCAAAAAAAGTTCCGATTTCGGGAGATTTAAGGAGCCATATCTCAGGAACCGTAAGTCATAGGGATTTGAACCCTCCATTCGATAGAGCATCAAAAACTATCTGAGAAACTGGTGGAATTTTTTGCGTCACTCTTACCGTTCCCTATATATTGGCCAAAAAAAGTTCCGATTTCGGGAGATTTAAGGAGCCATATCTCAGGAACCGTAAGTCATAGGGATTTGAACCCTCCATTCGATAGAGCATCAAAAACTATCTGAGAAAGTGATGGAATTTTTCACGTCACTGTTAACATTCCATATATATTGGCCAAAAAAAGTTCCGATTTCGGGAGATTTAAGGAGCCATATCTCAGGAACCGTAAGTCATAGGGATTTGAACCCTCCATTCGATAGAGCATCAAAAACTATCTGAGAAAGTGATGGAATTTTTCACGTCACTGTTAACATTCCCTATATATTGGCCAAAAAAAGTTCCGATTTCGGGAGATTTAAGGAGCCATATCTCAGGAACCGTAAGTCATAGGGATTTGAACCCTCCATTCGATAGAGCATCAAAAACTATCTGAGAAAGTGATGGAATTTTTCACGTCACTGTTAACATTCCCTATATATTGGCCAAAAAAAGTTCCGATTTCGGGAGATTTAAGGAGCCATATCTCAGGAACCGTAAGTCATAGGGATTTGAACCCTCCATTCGATAGAGCATCAAAAACTATCTGAGAAAGTGATGGAATTTTTCGCATCACTCTTACCGTTCCCTATATATTTACCAAAAAAAGTTCCGATTTCGGGAGATTTAAGGAGCCATATCTCAGGAACCGTAAGTCATAGGGATTTGAACCCTCCATTCGATAGAGCATCAAAAACTATCTGAGAAACTGATGGAATTTTTCTCGTCACTCTTACCGTTCCCTATATATTGGCCAAAAAAAGTTCCGATTTCGGGAGATTTAAGGAGCCGTATCTCAGGAACCGTAAGTCATAGGGATTTGAACCCTCCATTCGATAGAGCATCAAAAACTATCTGAGAAACTGGTGGAATTTTTTGCGTCACTCTTACCGTTCCCTATATATTGGCCAAAAACAGTTCCGATTTCGGGAGATTTAAGGAGCCATATCTCAGGAACCGTAAGTCATAGGGATTTGAACCCTCCATTCGATAGAGCATCAAAAACTATCTGAGAAAGTGATGGAATTTTTCACGTCACTGTTAACATTCCCTATATATTGGCCAAAAAAAGTTCCGATTTCGGGAGATTTAAGGAGCCATATCTCAGGAACCGTAAGTCATAGGGATTTGAACCCTCCATTCGATAGAGCATCAAAAACTATCTGAGAAAGTGATGGAATTTTTCACGTCACTGTTAACATTCCCTATATATTGGCCAAAAAAAGTTCCGATTTCGGGAGATTTAAGGAGCCATATCTCAGGAACCGTAAGTCATAGGGATTTGAACCCTCCATTCGATAGAGCATCAAAAACTATCTGAGAAACTGATGGAATTTTTCTCGTCACTCTTACCGTTCCCTATATATTGGCCAAAAAAAGTTCCGATTTCGGGAGATTTAAGGAGCCATATCTCAGGAACCGTAAGTCATAGGGATTTGAACCCTCCATTCGATAGAGCATCAAAAACTATCTGAGAAAGTGATGGAATTTTTCACGTCACTGTTAACATTCCCTATATATTGGCCAAAAAAAGTTCCGATTTCGGGAGATTTAAGGAGCCATATCTCAGGAACCGTAAGTCATAGGGATTTGAACCCTCCATTCGATAGAGCATCAAAAACTATCTGAGAAACTGATGGAATTTTTCTCGTCACTCTTACCGTTCCCTATATATTGGCCAAAAAAAGTTCCGATTTCGGGAGATTTAAGGAGCCATATCTCAGGAACCGTAAGTCATAGGGATTTGAACCCTCCATTCGATAGAGCATCAAAAACTATCTGAGAAAGTGATGGAATTTTTCACGTCACTGTTAACATTCCCTATATATTGGCCAAAAAAAGTTCCGATTTCGGGAGATTTAAGGAGCCATATCTCAGGAACCGTAAGTCATAGGGATTTGAACCCTCCATTCGATAGAGCATCAAAAACTATCTGAGAAACTGATGGAATTTTTCTCGTCACTCTTACCGTTCCCTATATATTGGCCAAAAAAAGTTCCGATTTCGGGAGATTTAAGGAGCCATATCTCAGGAACCGTAAGTCATAGGGATTTGAACCCTCCATTCGATAGAGCATCAAAAACTATCTGAGAAAGTGATGGAATTTTTCGCGTCACTCTTACCGTTAGGGATGGTATCGAGACGAGACGAGACGAGACTTTGTACAGTCTCGGTCTCGTCTCGGTTGATAAATAACGGTCTCGGTCTCGGTCTCGTCTCGAGTAAAAGATCACCGTCTCGGTCTCGGTCTCGTCTCGGTCAACAGATGCTTGTCTCGATCTCGGTCTCGGTCTCGAGTACCAAATCTCGGTCTCGTCTCGAAAGTCTCGAAAGTCTCGAAATAAATAATGTGAAATTAAAATAGTGAAACTATTATTCTCGTACAGTCTGTCGTTTCCGCTTATTTTTTCCTTTCATTTTGACTTAGAATTATGGTATCGTGTACCTCTTCGTAGCTAATTTGCTAGTGCCAATGCTTTCCATTTCTTCGTATTTCAGGTTCAATGATCAGTGGATATATCACGCTAAACCCAAATAGAACCCATATTTCACTTTCAGCAATAGACTTTGTCTCATACAGCCTCAGAACTGCGTATACAATTAAACTCTATTAAATTAACTCCAGTACTCTACAGTAGTTTATTTCCTTCCTTTGAATCAGAATTGTTCAATACCTCCTAACGGATAACGCAACACATAGCAGCACGAATGTATTTAATCGTACCGAAATTGAAACTTTACAATTTCTCATTTATTATTCAATACATTCTGTTTGACTGTCATTTTAAAAACAAAATATAACGTTCATTATCTTAACAAATAGGGTAAATTATTACTACAATATACGTAATTTGTTTGAAATTGATGAAATGTTATATTACCGTTTCACATCTCCGTGTTTAATTGACACTTTATAACACGAACGTCCTGAACCTTGTGGTGGGAGCTACTATACTCGGTGGGAGCTATCTGAGGTCTCGAGTTGGATCACAAAACAAATTAGATTCAAAGTCCGATGTTTCGCATAGTTCGCGTCTCATTTTAAGTGCATTCTCTTTCTTATACAAGTTCGTAAGGTCGTAATGCATTACGTAAGCACATATCCAGTGCCGTAACAGATTAATCTTATTCCTGAGCTCTCAACGGTGCATGCAATCTTTATTCGAGAAATCTAATCTTGCTTCATTACGTTGAAATTTTATATTGATTAAAAATTACTTGCGAAACATGGACATACAGGTAATTCGAGTTATCTGTATCTATTTTTTCTCACTCGCCAAAACAAGTCATTCTTAACTTTCTAGTTTTCTTTTGTATTAATTTTTGTAGTTTTGCTGCAACATGATGGATTGAATAGTCAAAAATATTTTTTTTCGCTCTATGATTTTCATTAAATTTTGGATCCATTTTTACCCTACCTTACCTAGTAAAAGTAATATATTTAGTCTTAGTTGAGGAACCGGTTTTTCGTATCTGTAAAATTACGAAATTATGACTTGGTTTAGTTTACCTCCGAGGTCCAGATATACTAAAATCATCACCATCATCATAATCAACCATTATCAATTCATTGCTAGATGAAGGTCTTTCCAATTCTTCTCCACAACTATCTAACTTGGGCAATTCTTTTCCAGGTTACTCCTCAGTGACTCTTGATTTCGTCACACTTTCTTGTATGGGGAGGTTTCCTAGGCTGGTTTTGTCTCGTGGTATCCAGTCTAGAATTGTTTTCGTCCGTCGATCATAATTTCTTCTTGCAATACGTCCAGCACACTTTCCAGCTCATATTAAATTATTTAATTAGCACCATCAGTATTCATTCCTATATATTTGGGGTACAAATAGTTCGAATTCACTACTTTCGGAGTACAGACACGCTACTTTTTAATCTTCAGATCTGGCAACTCTGACTGAATGATTTAAATCAGCACAATGTGAGGACCCCCATTTGGTTTAGCGGCAAGCACTCTTGTTTTCGGTTCGCGTGGTCTGGAGTTCGATTTCCGGTAGGGGTAAAGTTGAACGACCGAAGTGGTTCGGATTCCACTATAATCATTAGCTCCACGTCTCCTTTAGCCGCCCTAGTATAACTGTGGGACGATAAACTAAAACAAAACAAAACAAAAGTGAACACTGTGTATTACTAACTGTAAGTTCTTGAATTATTGCATATAGCTATTTGGTATAGATCGAGTTTGAGGTGGTCGGTGGTCAAACTAAAGCAAGTGAAATGTAATTAGAGTGTAATTAGAACTTTTAATTAAGCACGCTCTTAATCTAAAGTGTACACCAGGCCTAAGGCTTAGGGAGAGTAACTAGTGTTACTGAAAATATATCAGTTACATTTAATTTCAGTTACAATTTGCATTTACATGTATTGCTGGAACGAAGACTTAAACATTAACATTATAAGTAGCCCAAAGACTATGAAAAACGTCGTCTCTTGAAAGCATTCTTGTACCATGAAACAAATTACGAGTAATTTTAAAATATTTTGCAGTTTATCTATTTGCACATATTTAGAATAATATTTAGCAATTTATTTAAGTGAGCCACACTGTTTAAAATAATGTAACTGCGACTTCTTGTAATTAAGACAACCAGAAACTATTGTTGTAATGTTATAGAAGCAAAGGAAAGCAATGATCATTATAAAAATTTAATACAAATACGTCATTTTAAGCAGTATAACAATCACTACCAATGTGTTTGGTATCTCTGACAGTGTTGCCAGATCTACTGATTTTGCAGGAGATCTCTTACTTTCTCTCCGTTCTACTGATCTACTGCGAAAGAAAATGAAAAGTGAACAATCTCCTGCTTTTTCTTATTCGAGAAGTTGAAGTAATCTATTATTATTAATATTGAATTTTGAATGTTTCCTCACATAAAAAGATGAAATTCTGTTGTAATACACAAAGCTCTGTAGAGCGTATAGATATAGAGCTTGACTGTATATAATATGAATCCAAAGAATACAACTGTACGTCATCTTCTATATGCATTATGGTTAGAGTTTTTACGACTTTCTGTAAGATTTACAAGTAAGTGTTGTTTAGCTTGAGACTCGGGTTGGAAGAGTGGCTTAGATCATTTCTCCACGATCGTCAGCAAGAAATCGTCTTACGCCACGATCACGTGTGACTGTACCATATAGCTACGTTATCGCTATGTGCATGAAAAGACATTTTCCCACTCCACTTTGCTCTTTCTCTACGTTTTACTTCACACACGTGTGTATCAAATAATACTAATATAAATCGGGACTTTTTCCTTTCATTTGCTCAACGTAGTTTATCAGAAATGAATTCTGGACTGCTTGTTTTGACTACTGCGCTCTTAATAATGGCAAATTTTACTGCTCCCCCTTCCCCGGATTTACATTCAAACGCCACCACTCTATGTGTCTACTGCTTTCTCCTGTTTTTTATCTTCAAATCTCCTGCTTTTCCAATTGACTGGTCTGGCAACACTGATCTCTGAAACGATTTGAAATAACAATTGTTGTAAATGGCGTTATAAGCATTTAAGTCTTTTGGAAGCATCTGCATGATGAGACGTGATATGTCAGCGCGTTTTCGAAGTAAAGTCTTTAGAAACATTTAAATTTTCCGTTTCTTGTAGCTTTGTTCCTTCATTCATTCGAAATATATTATACCATGATCACAGTATTTGATGCTAAGATACAGTTGATGCGCATTGCACCGTCCATGCCATTTGAGTTATTAGAGATTTCCAAGCTACACTAAATAATGTATGGGCTATTGTGGTTTTGTTAAATAACTAAATTAGAAATTTGTAATACTTTACGTAGCGCAATTTGAGAAAATACAACTTTATTTTGCTTTAGCAACATTGCTTGTTTATCTAGTGATATTGCAGAGTATCAAGAAAAATTTCCCAACTTGGTACAAAATTTCAGCATTTTTAATATATATATATATATATATATATATATATATATATATATATATATATATATATATATCGCAGATCCTAGGGGAGGGGTATAGGGACTATAGCCCCCTTTAACGCTCAGGTATGCACTGGATAAAATGGGCTTGAATCCTACTTCCTTTGCACTGGATAAAGCGGCAAACCATGGTTTAGCCCCTCCCTTGATCATATACTGGGTCCGTGGCTATATAGCCAGGAGATATCTCGAAGACGGTTGAACATAAATGAACCAAACAAAATCTCAAATAGGAAATGCCATGGGGCACACTGAATGGTATTGTCGCGGCGCCTCACGGGGCCGCCTTTCATGGGGTACCAGGGCCAAACTTTAAAATTTTAAATGGAAACATGGGGCGAGTAATACCTCGTTCCATAGATCTTTAAAAAGTAAAAAGCGTTGTGGCAAAAGATTTTTCATATGGGTCACCGTTTTCAAAATGATCGCCGAGACATGGTGCCTGTATCAGATAAAACGTCCAGCACCACTAGATCCCTAATATGAAAATAGTTGGAGATAAATGAACAGAATAAAACTCGTATAGGAAAGCACAGAGAGTATTTATCATTCCACGGCTCGAGTATAATGCAACGGAGAAAAAGATTATTAAAATATAATTGACATGATGCAAAAGAGGAAATGATAGAAAATTATCTTTCCGATCTCTGTCCGTAAGTAGGTGAAGCGGGAATGAATGGTAAAATCTCAAATGAGAACCTCACTTTTATTTGCAATAGATAAGGTTTGTCTGAAACACTTGTGTGTACAAATGATTGGTACTATAATGAGTAAAAATAAAGTGAAATAAGGTGAATAAAAATAAGGTGAAATTCAAGTTTAACAAAATTTTACTCGCCGCTTCGCCCCTGATAATTTAACGCATTGCGTGCTAGATTTTTGGGACATATCTTCATCAATATGTACCGTTTCGTTACTAAGGATCACAACTGAAATTGAAAGTTATTCGGAATGTAACTGTGGACATCTCAGTGAAACTCATATTCTATCACATGCAAGAAGACATAGAAGGAAAAGAAGCGAACCAATATCATGCAGAGGACATTGAACAAACCCAACATTCGTAAACCTTGTTCTAAAATTGCATTGTTTGACAAATTTGTTTCGCATTTCAGTTGATTCATTTTTGCATCAAACCATTGCGCGCAATCAAAATGGAAGGTACCATTTAACAAGAATTTTACATACTTTATCCCATTACAGAGACATTAATCTCTTATAAAAACACATTTCAAATAACTTTGTTTCGTAGATACAATTTGCAAAAACTAAGGCTCTCATTAGCAATATCACCGATCCTTCCCGCTTCACTCACGTACGGAGTGAGGTTGGAGCGATAATTTTCTAGGAGTTAGATTTCTTCCTTTCCATTATGGCACTTTCACTCTAATCATCTTTTCGACTGTTGCACTCTAATCATCTTTTCGACTGTTGCAACATTCCCGAGCTATAGAATGATAAATACCCTCTGTGATTTCCCTTTCGAATATTTGTTCTGGTGTTTTCATATTAGTGATACTGGACGTTTTACCTAATGCAGATACCATGTCTTGGTGGTCATTTTGAAAACGGTGACCCATATGAACAATCTTTTGCAAAAGCACTCTTTAGTTTTTAAAGATATGTCGAACGAGGTATCACCCACCCCATGTTTCAATTTACAATATTGAAGTTGCGCCCTGGGCCCCCATGAAGGGTGGCCCTGGGAATCTCCGCGACAATATCAATCGATGTGCCACATGACATTTTCTATTTGAGTTTTTGTTCGATTCATTTATGTTCAACCGTTTTCATATTAGTGGTCTGATACTGCACGTTTTACTGTATCTGATAGAGGCAACATGTCTTGGCGGCCATTTTGAATACAGTGCCCGATATGAAAGATCTTTTGCCACAACGCTTTTTAGTTTTTCAAGATCTATAGAACGAGGTACCACTCACCCCTTGCTTCCATTTAAAATTAAAGTTGGGCCCCCGGGAACCCGTGCAGGGCGGACCTGGGTGGCAACGCGACCATATATATATATATATATATATATATATATATATATATATATATATATATATATATATATATATATAGAGAGAGAGAGAGAGAGAGAGAGAGAGAATTCTAGTTGCATCAGCAGTGGGTTTTGTTTCGGGAGAGGCTTGAAGAACGAGTAAGAAACATTTGCGTTGTACGTGCAATGCAAAAAAATTATCACAAATTTATTTCAGGAGGGGTTTGAGCCCAATAACCATCCCCTAAATACGCCACTGTACATGAGTCAACCGTTCTCATATTATCTAACACAGCAACGAAACAAATTTTGAGTGAAGGTAATTTTAGTATTTATCAATATCAATATTCGAGACGAGACCGAGACTTTCGAGACTGACCTAAGTCTCGTCTCGGTCTCGTCTCGATTTATAGAGGTCTGTCTCGGTCTCGGTCTCGTCTCGGTGTTTAAAAGTCCGTCTCGGTCTCGGTCTCGTCTCGGTATATAAAACTCCGTCTCGGTCTCGGTCTCGTCTCGATAATTCGAGACGAGACCGAGACGAGACCGAGACTAGTCTCGGTCTCGGTACCATCCCTACTTACCGTTCCCTATATATTTACCAAAAAAAGTTCCGATTTCGGGAGATTTAAGGAGCCATATCTCAGGAACCGTAAGTCATAGGGATTTGAACCCTCCATTCGATAGAGCATCAAAAACTATCTGAGAAAGTGATGGAATTTTTCGCGTCACTCTTACCGTTCCCTATATATTTACCAAAAAATGTTCCGATTTCGGGAGATTTAAGGAGCCATATCTCAGGAACCGTAAGTCATAGGGATTTGAACCCTCCATTCGATAGAGCATCAAAAACTATCTGAGAAAGTGATGGAATTTTTCGCGTCTCTCTTACCGTTCCCTATATATTTACCAAAAAATGTTCCGATTTCGGGAGATTTAAGGAGCCATATCTCAGGAACCGTAAGTCATAGGGATTTGAACCCTCCATTCGATAGAGCATCAAAAACTATCTGAGAAAGTGATGGAATTTTTTGCGTCACTCTTACCGTTCCCTAGATATTGGCCAAAAAATGTTCCGATTTCGGGAGATTTAAGGAGCCATATCTCAGGAACCGTAAGTCATAGGGATTTGAACCCTCCATTCGATAGAGCATCAAAAACTATCTGAGAAAGTGATGGAATTTTTCGCGTCTCTCTTACCGTTCCCTATATATTTACCAAAAAATGTTCCGATTTCGGGAGATTTAAGGAGCCATATCTCAGGAACCGTAAGTCATAGGGATTTGAACCCTCCATTCGATAGAGCATCAAAAACTATCTGAGAAAGTGATGGAATTTTTCGCGTCTCTCTTACCGTTCCCTATATATTTACCAAAAAATGTTCCGATTTCGGGAGATTTAAGGAGCCATATCTCAGGAACCGTAAGTCATAGGGATTTGAACCCTCCATTCGATAGAGCATCAAAAACTATCTGAGAAAGTGATGGAATTTTTCGCGTCTCTCTTACCGTTCCCTATATATTTACCAAAAAATGTTCCGATTTCGGGAGATTTAAGGAGCCATATCTCAGGAACCGTAAGTCATAGGGATTTGAACCCTCCATTCGATAGAGCATCAAAAACTATCTGAGAAAGTGATGGAAGTTTTCGCGTCACTCTTAACATTCCCTATATATTGGCCAAAAAAAGTTCGGATTTCGGGAGATTTAAGGAGCCATATCTCAGGAACCGTAAGTCATAGGGATTTGAACCCTCCATTCGATAGAGCATCAAAAACTATCTGAGAAAGTGATGGAATTTTTCGCGTCTCTCTTACCGTTCCCTATATATTTACCAAAAAATGTTCCGATTTCGGGAGATTTAAGGAGCCATATCTCAGGAACCGTAAGTCATAGGGATTTGAACCCTCCATTCGATAGAGCATCAAAAACTATCTGAGAAAGTGATGGAATTTTTCGCGTCTCTCTTACCGTTCCCTATATATTTACCAAAAAATGTTCCGATTTCGGGAGATTTAAGGAGCCATATCTCAGGAACCGTAAGTCATAGGGATTTGAACCCTCCATTCGATAGAGCATCAAAAACTATCTGAGAAAGTGATGGAATTTTTCGCGTCTCTCTTACCGTTCCCTATATATTTACCAAAAAATGTTCCGATTTCGGGAGATTTAAGGAGCCATATCTCAGGAACCGTAAGTCATAGGGATTTGAACCCTCCATTCGATAGAGCATCAAAAACTATCTGAGAAACTGATGGAATTTTTCGCGTCACTCTTAACATTCCCTATATATTGGCCAAAAAAAGTTCGGATTTCGGGAGATTTAAGGAGCCATATCTCAGGAACCGTAAGTCATAGGGATTTGAACCCTCCATTCGATAGAGCATCAAAAACTATCTGAGAAAGTGATGGAATTTTTCGCGTCTCTCTTACCGTTCCCTATATATTTACCAAAAAATGTTCCGATTTCGGGAGATTTAAGGAGCCATATCTCAGGAACCGTAAGTCATAGGGATTTGAACCCTCCATTCGATAGAGCATCAAAAACTATCTGAGAAAGTGATGGAATTTTTCGCGTCTCTCTTACCGTTCCCTATATATTTACCAAAAAATGTTCCGATTTCGGGAGATTTAAGGAGCCATATCTCAGGAACCGTAAGTCATAGGGATTTGAACCCTCCATTCGATAGAGCATCAAAAACTATCTGAGAAAGTGATGGAAGTTTTCGCGTCACTCTTAACATTCCCTATATATTGGCCAAAAAAAGTTCGGATTTCGGGAGATTTAAGGAGCCATATCTCAGGAACCGTAAGTCATAGGGATTTGAACCCTCCATTCGATAGAGCATCAAAAACTATCTGAGAAAGTGATGGAATTTTTCGCGTCTCTCTTACCGTTCCCTATATATTTACCAAAAAATGTTCCGATTTCGGGAGATTTAAGGAGCCATATCTCAGGAACCGTAAGTCATAGGGATTTGAACCCTCCATTCGATAGAGCATCAAAAACTATCTGAGAAAGTGATGGAATTTTTCGCGTCACTCTTACCGTTCCCTATATATTTACCAAAAAATGTTCCGATTTCGGGAGATTTAAGGAGCCATATCTCAGGAACCGTAAGTCATAGGGATTTGAACCCTCCATTCGATAGAGCATCAATAACTATCTGAGAAAGTGATGGAATTTTTCGCGTCACTCTTACCGTTCCCTAGATATTGGCCAAAAATGGCCGATTTCCGGAGATTTAAGGAGCCACATCTCGGGAACCGTAAGTCATAGAAGGTCCATATTGATGTTGATCAATACCTAAGAGGATGGTGAACATTTTGGTATCAGTTAGTAACCGGTGGCCACTGACCAACTGGCCATCATTCCTCAGATATTGGCCAAAAAGTTCGAATTTCGGCAGATATAAGGAGTCATATCTCGGAGTCATAGAGTGATGATATTTTGCGATTTTGTGTGTGTGTGTGTGTGTGAAAAGCAGAAGGTATGGATAAAAAGATTTACTTTTACATGTAGGAATAATCACAGTTATCCTTCCCACTCCATCTCTCATTCTTTTTAAGTTCGTTCTGGCAATGCTCGTGGAGCATTCTCAACTTTTTTTGCTCTTTTTTGTTTTGTTTTTTTTTGTTTTTGTTATTATTTATTTATTTTTTTAATATTTTTTGTTTTGTTTTTCAAAATGTCTACAAAGTTTTGTGAGAATATGTTTCATAATAAAGCTACAGTGAATTTATGAAATCGCGTCAATCACTTATTCCCTATTCTCAATGAACAATATTATATTATGTCAAAATATAGACTATTCTTTCTAAAATACTGTATGAAGGCAAATTCATTCTTTCTTATCTTCGCAGATTTTCACCTGAAAATGAATTTTTCTTTTTGCACATTGTAACGTTGATATACACCGCAAGAGGTTCGTAACCCCTTTGTACACTGTACTTATCTTTGACACACTTTACGGCTGATATTAATTTCGTTCCCAACAAACAATGACTTCCCTTGCGCTATCTTCCTTGTCATAATGATATGGTACAGCTTTGCGGTCTTTCTCTTGCAACTTTCTCTTTGGAAAGAAAGATACTGTACAAAACATAAAACAGCATGCTTGAGGACCTATAATAGTAATAACCAAAGAATGCCTTGGAGAGATCTATGTAATTAATTAATTATAATAATTAGTATTTACTTCACAGTCAAACTACATACGCATAGATTTTTTCAGTATAGTGCCCTCGTTAAGGTAAAAAACTAGTGTAGCTTTTAATCTTTCACCACGGAATGTATTGCCGGCCCGTTCAAGCAATTTGTTTGTTTAAAAGTAATGTTTCCAACCGTTATTATTAGGATTACACAGCAGAACTTATAAGATCGTACCGTTGGTCCGTCAGTCCGTTACTCCATTCTTAAACAAAAGGGAATTTTTGAACCTTTTTTGCAATAGACAGATAAATAGATTATCTAAGTCGTTTGCTAGTAAAGTTAATCCGTTAACATTTTGACGGGTAACGGTGAATAATACTTGCTATCCGTATTCCATTTAAAATAGAAATATCCCATATCTGCTACGGTATAGTGGCCAACTACTGCATCTTTGGTGCATGTAGTCTCGAATTCGATATCCAATGGGAGAGCATTGACATTTTAACACATTGTTGTGGTTCGGATTCCACCTTAAATTGTAGGTTCACGTCTCATACAGTCTCAGTGCTGAAAGAAGACGACAAACTTCAATAAACAAATCAAGGGTAACACCTTGGCGTCTAGTGGCGCCCACTCCCGAAGTTATTTCCGCTTTCGATCGCTCACATCAACGATTAGATACAGAAAGACTTCAGACCCACATGCCTGATTTCCCATTCTATAACCAATTCCACGTTTATAACACGTCTTGTCGTTAGAGACAAAGAAGTCATTCAACTACTGTTTCCACCTCCTGCTGGTTGGTGAAGCACCACGATTGTAGGAAGTGCACCATGGACCGAAACATGTAGTAATCCGAAGGGAAAAGGTCAGTGCTATGTGCCGAGTGTGGCATCAGTTCGATGCCATCAAGTTTATGAATTTTTCTTGCGTTTTTCGAACTGAATGTATCTTTTACGTTTTTCTACTGCAGCAGGGAGCGCTTCCGGTTGATCAAAGCAGGATACTTTTGGCGCTGTGCAGCACACATCGGCTCCAAATATTTGGAATAAAAAATCGGCATTGATGATACGACTATTACGAACAAACTGGATATGAATTACCCTCTCGTAATTTCGACACACACAGAACATATCTTTATGTTTGACGACGACCTCTTTTGGGAGTTATTCATTGCTCAACCACTAGTTCTGCACACTGGGCTGTCGGGAAAACATTCAGTTTTAGTCGCATGTGACAATCCATTTCAGTAAATGCACATTAGGCGGAATTTTCAGCAGTTATCGGCGCATTCATTGTCCTCTGGGCCTGAACTGGGGTCAGCACCTTATGGTTTTCCCGAGTTAGAAGATTTGACGCACTACGTTAGACTAAGACACGCGGAGTTGACTTGGCAATCGTCATGCGCTCGTCGATAGATTTTCTTGGCTGATCTTCGACATTTTTACAACGGTCAGAAAACTTCTGGAAGCAATAATTGCTGTTCTGTAGTTCACTGCGCTTTCCCCTTCCGCATGACAAACGTTTAGAGTTGCTGACGCAAAGTTGTGCTCTGGTTCGAACTCTTAGAGTGACAGTTCACGTATCAGACGTTGTTAAGCATGCGTCGTCACTGTCACGAGAAAAAAATCTTAAGATACTGAAAGAATGACGGCCTTCGTATTAAACAATAAGCTTGCCACACGACCTATTAGTCCAGTTTGACTTTGTACTTACGCTCGATCACAGCGTATACACGCCCCTGCTGTTTGTGTTTCTAAAATATTGCAAGACTTACGACTCTTCCTGTATAAATATGACTTACACTGTCTCTCGCCAACATCCTAACTATATATAAAACTACATGAGCTGACATAAATTATTGAGCACTTCCTCTAGGGCTATAATGATTAAATTTGGCATGATTGTAGCTTTCCGGAACTAACCGACAGAAAAATTCCCAAAAGTGAATATTTTTACTTTTTAGGGAGTTTAAAGAGGAGATGAAAAATTTCCCCATGTTATTTAAATGTGCCTTTTTTCGGACCTATAATCTCATGTTTTAGATACTTAGAAATGGAATAAAAACTTGACATTCCGTATGCTTGTACATTTTCGTTAGTGTTATCTAAGTGAATCATCAAAAATAAAAATTTCCAACCGTAGAGTGGTTTTATGGAGTACTGAAAAATCATATCCATGTTATTTATATGGGACGTCTTCTAGAACCCAAAATTTTTAGGCACTTCCGGCAGAATTAAAATGATGAAATTTGGCATGATTGTAGCCTTCCAGGTCTAACCGACAGGAAATTTGCGAAAATTGAATATTTTTAATTTTTCAGGAGTCTAAAGGGGGATGAAGAAATTCCCATGCTATTTAAATGAGCGTTTTCTTGGGATACAAAATATTATCTTTTAGATAGCTGAAATAGGAAAAGAAAAATAGAATTGTCGGTTCAAGAGATGCGAGACAGTAGGCCGAGCAAAGACAGTGTGTGGGGGCGAAGCCCCCGGATGGGCAGATTCAGGAAATATGAAGAGCAAATACAGGAAATTCACTGTTGATGCAAAGGCCGATAGATAAGAAATGCGAGGCAGTAGGCCGAGTAGACTCGGGGACTGGGGGCGGGGACCCCAGCTAGCCAAAGGCTAGTTATTTCATATCTATCTACAAGAGATATTTTAGAAGAGTCTACATGATCAAGATAGCATTTTTGTGGGAAGTAGAATGATTGGATGTATACGATTTGCAAATGATATGGCACTTTTGGCGGAATCTGAAAAGAAAATCAGTAAGATGCTTGAAAACTTGAGGAAGGACTCTGGAAAATATGGGATGAAAATAAATGTTAGAAAGAGAAAATCCATGGTGATTGGAACTAAGCGGTCGGGAGGGGAGAAAATAGAGCAGTAGCAGGGGAGAAAATAGAACAAGTGTTTAGTTTTCGATACATGAATAGTATTATCAGTGATGGTATGAAACATGAAGGTGAAATAAAAGCAAGGGTATGAGTGGGGAAAAAGCCTTTTGGAGGTAGAAAATACTATTTTGTGGGACCTTGAATGAAGAGTTGAGAGAAAGACTCATAAAATGCTTCGTGTGGATTGTTGTACTGAATGGAGCAGAAACATGCACGTTACATAAAAATGAGTAAAAACAACTGGAAGATTTCGAAATGCGAGCGTGGAAAAGAATTGGAAAAGCTAGTTGGGTCCATAAGAGGGTGTTAGAAATGGTGGGGGAAAGAAGAACAATTTTAGATATTGTTAAGAAGAGGAAGAGAAACAGGTTGGGACATTGGCTGAAAAGGAACTGTATCATGAGGGACGTGCTAGAGGGTATGATAGCAGGAAAGAGAAGGAGGGGGTGAAGGAGATTACAATTGATGAACGATATCAAAATAGAAAAATCGTACGCGAAAACGAAGAGGTTACCGGAAGACCGTGAATCATAGAAGCTTTTTAGCTGCGGCAAGTGACTTGCCAATAATGGCAGAATACCTATGATGATGATGATGATATGACATGCTTGTACAGTCAGTGACGAAAGTTCTTTTCGTTTGATGAAATTAGTTGCGTAAACAAGTTCAGAATGGAAGTACAATTTGAGTACAGTTTTCAGTAAATTAAAAAGAATGTAATTTTATGTACGTTCCAGCCATACACCGTTATTTCCAAAATATATTTTACCAAACAGAAAGAACTTTGTCGCTGACTGTACAAGCATATAAGTACCAAGTATTAATGAAATATTAAATTATGTACCAAAGTAGAAAACGTGTATGTAGTTTTATACAGGACAGGGAAGTTATTTCAAAAATCGAGAGTTTGAAGTGAAAAGTGCTATTGGTTGTGCGGAAAGGTCAAACTCAGGTCAACCATAACGGCACATTTGAACAATACATAATTGCCACGTGAATAAAATTGTCCTGCTCAAGGACATTACATCATGAAATATTATGTCAGGAATCCCACCAATTGACATTTTTATGTTTTTACAACAGAAACTAAGCAGGCGCGAATGTTGTATGATTACACCTTTCTTCGAAGACAAAATAAAATATTTCAGCTCACAATAGTATATATTTAATTTACAATGGTGTGAAATTTGTACCATTACTCTATATACAGTAATTATTATCGAAATAAAATTGAAATGAATCATTTACAAAATATATTCCCGTCTGTTGTAGTGTATGGATGCTAAACTTGAGCGCATATTCGCAAGTTGTAGCTATTCATACAACTAAGGAGTACGATGGCAATATAAAACAGTGTTGTTTAAATTTGTTCTTTTTTTTTTTCGAAAAACGTAGGATCAATTTTTGCAAAAGTTCAAATTTTGAGACAGCAATTTTTCGGTTTTTAAATATAATTTTCGGTTCCCGATCTGAAAGCGATATTTG
This sequence comes from Thermobia domestica, assembly GCF_964235325.1. Lineage (NCBI taxonomy): Eukaryota > Metazoa > Arthropoda > Insecta > Zygentoma > Lepismatidae > Thermobia > Thermobia domestica. The sequence continues at coordinate 11,501,832 of NC_137470.1, read as the reverse complement.
TATTCGGTTTAAAACAAATTATGTTTCAGTTGATAAAACCGAAATTTGATTTTTGGTATTCCCCTTTGATCCCAGGACGGGGTCAAACTCAAAAGTTTCAAATGACAAGGGGTCTTAAGTAGCGCATCGTTTGAAAGTTGTTTTTAAATGAAAGAAGATGGAACAAGTCTCGACTATCTACGACAACCCTGTGCAAAATGGCAATGCGTCGAAATATAAACAAGAGCTTAATTGAAAAATCTATGGCCATCTTGAATCCAAGATGGCCGCTTAAAATCTATATCGAAAGGATAGGCACATCAAACTGCTGAAGATAGGAAAACCAAATTTGGCATGAACGTTGATCAGTAGGTGACAAAAAGGTATGAAATGTTAAAAGACGCGACATCTTGAGTTCAAAATGACGCACTATGTATCGAACGCATGTCCAGCCCAAACCACTGGAGTTGCAGAAGCAAAATTTGGTATTTACGTTTATAGTCAATAGTACATATCCACAAAATATCAAAGATGTATCATCTGTACTCCAGTATGACTGCCAGCGTGAAAAATGAGTTTGTATATAAATATGCTATTTCTGGGAATATTGTGACCCAATCAACACAGTTTGTCGCAGCTCGCTGTATTGAAATGATTTACAAGTGGTATGGTACTGCTCGCCAATCTTGTAAACAAACGTCTTTTGTATTTCATATTGCTTTAAATGTCATCAAATCAACGAATGGCATACAGATGTAACCATCACGAATATGTTACAATAGAGCTCCCATCTGACTGGTGTAGCAACTATGAACTACGTATGATGAAACTAGAAAAGTCCCGAAGGTATACAACTTTTGTTTAGCAGTATGAATAAGAAGTCAGAGTTGTGTGTTCATCGCATATTCGTTATATCCACGTAAATGATATGCAGAGAACCGTGACGAATGTGCATTACGAACAAAACGTTGTACGAAATGAAATAATAGTTGAAGTGAATCGAAATTCAATTGTTCTTTATTCCTGTTCCTATTGTTTCTAAATACATAGGAGAGAAAAATATAGATTTAGATTTGTACTGTTATGAATGATAGGTTTTAAGCGTCCATCTTGGATTCAAGGTAGCAACAGATTTTTCAATTCAGTTTCTGTTTACAATTTGACCCACCGCCATTTTGCACAGGATTATATTAGAGAGTGGAGACTTGCTCCATCTTCTTTCATTTAAAAACAGCTATCAAACGATGTGCTACTTAACCCCCCTAGCCATTTGAAACTTTTCATTTGGACCCCACCTTGGACCCTGTGGGGCCCCTGTGACAAGACGTTTAAAGTTCAATCGTTGTACTTTGAAAATGATACCACACGTTGTTTCCTGTTTTCACATTTGTCTCACCGTTTCCGATTTATAGGCGGGGTCATGGACTTTTCAATTAAGATTTTGTTTACATTTTGACCCGCCGTCATTTTGCACAGGGTTGTCGTAGACAGTCGACACTACGTATGGCAAGATAGACCCCCAATTTAGAAAATTGAAAGAAAAAAGATTAGGTCATTTGTTTGTACTGCGTTTGTACCGTTTGTACCGAAAATGTTTTCGTTTGTACCATTTTCCTTATAGAGTTACTAGAGAGGTCAACTGGGGGGGGGCTGTCTTAGCGCCAAGATAGCCCCCCTGTATCACAGCATAAAAAATTGAAATACACCATTCGAAAGCAAATCATTTGTACCGTTTGTACCGAAAAAGGTTTTGTTTGTATCCTTATAGTTTTCGAGAAAGATGGGATGACATTTGGGGTATATCATAGCGCCAAGATAGTCCCCTCATATGAGAGCAAAAAAATTGAAATACACCATTCGAGAGCAAATCTTTTGTACCGTTTGTACCGAAAATTTTTTGTTTGTAGCCTGATAGTTTTCGAGAAACAGGGGATTACATTGGGGGGGGGCTATCTTGGCGATAAGATAGCAACCCGTATCACAGCACAAAAAATTTAAATACACCATTCGAAAGCAAATCGTTTGTACCGAAAAAAGTTTTGTTTGTACCTGATAGTTTTCGTGAAAGAGGGAATGATATTTGGCGCCAAGATAGCCCCCCTTTATCACAGCCCGAAAAAATGAAATACACCATTCGAAAGCAAATCGTTTGTACCATTTGTACCGAAAAAAGATTTGTTTGTACCCTGATAGTTTTCGAGAAAGAGGGGATTACATTTGGGGGGCTATCTAGCCCTCCGATATCACAGCACAAAAAATTGAAATACAAAACAAAACTTTTTTCGGTACAAACGGTACAATCGATTTGCTTTCGAATGGTGTATTTCAATTTTTTGTGCTGTGATACGGAGGGCTATCTTGGCGCGAAGATACCCCCCCAAATGTCATCCCCTCTTTCTCGAAAGCTATCAGGGTACAAACAAAACTTTTTTAGGTACAAACGGTACAATCGATTTGCTTTCGAATGGTGTATTACTATTTTTTTGTGCTGTGATACGGGGGGTTATCTTGGCGCCAAGATAGCCCCCCCAAATGTCATCCCCTCTTTCTCGAAAACTATCAGGGTACAAAAAACTTTTTTCGGTACAAACGCTAGAAACGATTTGCTTTCGAATAGTGTATTTCAATTTTTTTGCTGTGATATGGGGGGCTATCTTGGCGCCAAGATAGAACCCCCAGTTGACCTCTCAAGTAACCGTATAAGGAAAATGGTACAAACGAAAATGTTTTCGATACAAACGGTACAAACTAGTACAAACGAATGACCTAGTCATTGTTTCAATTTTCTAAAGTGGGGAGCTATCTTGCCATACGTTCGAGACTTGCTCCATTTTCTTTTGTCCATTTTCTTTCAGATTATGTGCTACTTAACCCCCTTTGCCATTTGAAAGTTTTGTGTTGGACCCCGTCTACGACCCTATGGGGATCCCTAGGGAAACTTTTTTACCTCAAAAAGTGTATCCTTGAAAATGATGGGATACGTGTTCGCCGAGCAATCCATTTACCCAACCATTTCTGAACAAATTACTTTGATCAAACTATTCTGCCAGCTTTGTAGCTTTTACATTATAAAATATGTTGTAATTCATGATATCCCGCCCGATGGCACGTATAATTTTGGGATTCGTCTACTTATAACATATCAAATGCAAACACAATTGACTCATTCAGATCTCAGCGGAGCCACTTCGTGACCCTCCCTTGTAACAATTAGATTTCTGGGCCTTCGCCATTTATGGCCATATTAGGTCGTCACGTATGAAGGATAACGTCCCTCGGTGATCACAATATCCGAGGAAAGGGAAAGAGGAAAGCGGCCTGGGACCTGTATATTAGGTACAATCCCGACATTTTCCTGGTGTGAATGAGGAAAACCAAGGAAAAACTCACTCAAGATGCCTGACCTGAAAAAAGCTTTTAGAATTTTTCAACCGAGTGTCCCCACCGAGAATCAAACCCAGGACCAAAGATGAGAGCGTTAGTGACTACGTTACGCCAGGCCACAAATTAATATTAGAGTAGTGACATCTTAAGAGAATCTGTTTGAAGCTCCAATTTGTGAAATGAAAATATGAAATGAAATCTTTGAGTTTAATGTCCCTTAATCATATCCTTTAGGCTAAGGGAGACGGTTGATAAGGGCAAGTGAATGATGATGGAATAATTGGTGGAATGAGAAAGTGGGAGGAAGCGGGACTAGCCCGAGAAAACCCACGGTGTTTCTCCACTACAGAGTTTATCTGGCACGAGCTGGAACCGAATCAGGGACTCTAAGCACCCGGGACGGGCACTCTACAACTGAGACACCGTAGTCCCTAATTTCATCTTGAGTGTTCTGATGTGCAAATGAAAAATTTGACTCCTCTTTTAACTCCCAATATTTTCTTCTGTTTCTCAAATTATTGATCAGTTCTGTTCTTCTTCTTCCTATTCCTCCCTTTCCTTCCATCTTTCTTTCTACGGTGGTATGACAAAGACAATTTCTTCGCAAGATGTGTCTAATCCAATTGGCCTTTCTACGAAGGATACTCGCTAAAAGCGTCCTCTTCTGTCCGTTTTAAAACATCTTCGTTTGTTACTCTCACTGTCCATTTTATCTTCTTCTTCTCCAACGCCACATTTCTAAGCTCTAAATATTTCTTCTGTAATTTCTGTAATGTCCATATAGTCCCATACTCCATATGTAGCACTTGACTAACTTCTTCCTTAGTCTAATATTAAACCTGCTAGTTAAGAGTGATCGTTTCTTCTTGAATGCTTCTTCAGCTATGGCAATTCTTGATCTAATCTCTTTGGTGCAGTAAGCATCTCTCGTCAAAATACTTTCCAGATATTTGAAATGGTCAACCTTTTCAAGCTCTCTTTCTACCATTTTCTTTTTCGCGTTTACTCGAAACATAGTTTTCTCCTATCTGTCCTTTTCACGCAGAACGCCTCAATTATAGTTTACAGCAAATATCATTCTTTTAGAAAGAAATAAACTAATAGAGCTCACGTAACCAAACCATTTAGTACTCATACTATAATCATTAACACATCTAAATGTCATAAAATTAAGCTATTTTTTATGCTCAAAGAAATTTATCATTTCTATCACTCATTATATACAAACTCTGGTGCTTGGGGCCCCGGGTTCGATCCCCTCCCCCGCCAAGTGAACTTTGTGGTGGACAAACACCGTGTGTGGGTTTTTTTTCGGTGTTCTTCCGTTTCCTACCACTTTCTTCATTCCACTCTTTCATTCATTACTCATAGTTTCCTTTAGCCTAACCGGCATAATCGTGGGACGTAAAACTCAAAGATTTCATTTCATTATATACAAAATGCTTCGAAAACTAGAGAAATTGTAATTTTAATGAGCGATTAGGACTAGTATATAAATTTCTGGGTGTTTGCCATCTATGGTCGTGTTAGTCCGTCATGTATGACGTCACTCGGCGATCACACTATCCCTGGAAAGGGAAGGAAGAAAGGATTGGTGAAGTGACCATAAACTTATATGTTAGGTATCATCCCGGCATTTGCCTAGTCTGAATGATGAAAACTTAGGAAATCCTCACTCAGGATGGCTGGACTGAAAAAGCTTTTACAGTTTTTCAAACAAGTCTTCCCACCCGGAATCGAACGCGGGACCGCTCACACCAAAGTCGACAGGGTTAGCGATTACGCTACGCAGAACCACATTTTAATGAATGAAAATAAAGGAAATGCCGTTCCTCCAAACACGAGCGCTCTTATTTACGTTAAAGGATTTTTGTATGTAGTGGATTAAAATCGCCAAATGCTTTTGGGTTTTGAAAACATTTTAGTGTTTCAATACCGAAATTTCATGTTGATTTTCAGAACAGATGTTTGACTTTTGAAAACCAAAGATCTATTTTCAGTTCTGGCTTTCAACCCAGAAAATAGATTTTCATATTATCGAGTTTTCAAAAAAAAATGTAATGAAATGTGATCGTCACTAATACAAACCAAGATCTGGCGGGACGATGGCTCAGTTGTAGATTGCTTAGCTTTGGTGCCTCTGGATGAAGTCCCTGGTTCGATCTCCGCCCAAGTTAGTTAGTGGTGGATATCAACATGTCCATGGGGTTTCTCAGGGTACTCCCGTTTTCTTCCACATTCTCATTCCACCAATTCTTCCATCATTATTTACTTGCCTTAATCATCCATATCCTTTAGCCTAATGGGCGTAATCGTGGAACGTTAAACTGAAAGGTTTCACTTTTACAAACCAAATTCTGAAGGAGATGTGTAATAATCCTGACTGGATTGTTTCTTTTAACGATAATGTAATCAAAAGAAGGTTTTGTTTCTGCAGCGTTGAACCTGTACCTTGCCGAAACATAGAGTGAGTCAATTAGTACCGTAATTAGTTCTCTTTAATAAGAAATGAATAAAAAGATGATTACACCATTCCATGTATCTTTTTATCATAGGCAACCTACGCTTATTTGCTACAGTGCAGGTTCCATACAAGCTAGAGAATGTTATCCTAGGTTCCCATACATAGGATATGGATAGCTAACGTTAAAGACACCGTTACCCATGAAGATATTTGCGGATTAACTCCATTTACAAACCCGGCCAAGATAATGAGTATAGCTGACTATTGTGAAAAACATAATTCAAAAATTTACTTCCGTTCAAGAGTTATCGTGTGGACTAACGGTCGAAACTACTAACATTACAACTAGCGTGATCCTAACAAGATTACAATCTTCTGAGATTCACTAGCTTGGTCCTAATAACATTACAATCTTATAAGGACCACTAGCGTGATCTAATAACATTACAACATAATAAGAATCACCAGCGTGACCCTAATAACATTACAATATTATAAGGCCTACTAGTTTGATCCTAATAACGTTATAATCTTATAAGGATTACTAGCGTGATCCTAACAAGATTACAATCTTACGAGATTCACTAGCGTGGTCCTAATAACATTACAATCTTATAAGGACAACTAGCGTGATCTAATAACATTAAAACATAATAAGGATCACCAGCGTGACCCTAATAACATTACAATATTATAAGGCCTACTAGTTTGATCCTAACAACGTTACAATCTTATAAGGATTACTAGCGTGATCCTAACAAGATTACAATCTTATGAGATTCACTAGCGTGGTTCTAATAACATTACAATCTTATAAGGACGACTAGCGTGATCTAATAACATTACAACATAATAAGAATCACCAGCGTGACCCTAATAACATTACAATATTATAAGGCCTACTAGTTTGATCCTAATAACGTTACAATCTTATAAGGATTACTAGCGTGATCCTAACAAGATTACAATCTTATGAGATTCACTAGCGTGGTCTCTTATAAGGACCACTAGCGTGATCTAATAACATTAAAACATAATAAGGATCACCAGCGTGACCCTAATAACATTACAATATTATGAGGCCTACTAGTTTGATTCTAATAACGTTACAATCTTATAAGGATTACTAGCGTGATCCTAACAAGATTACAATCTTATGAGATTCACTAGCGTGGTCCTAAAAACATTACAATCTTATAAGGACGACTAGCGTGATCTAATAACATCACAACATAATAAGAATCACTAGCGTGATCCTAATAACATTACAATCTTATAAAGCTACCTACTGTAATCCTAATAAATCAACACGCTAACATCTGGTAGGTTCTATGCACTGAAAGAATCGATTCAATGCTTGTGGTTTAAAATCACTTCTTACTGTCCACGTATATGAGACGTGGAATACGAGCCAGACGAACTCTCTCAGATTAAAGTCGTGTACGTTAACCATATGGCGACGAGGGAGCCTTGTTTATTCTCCCGTGCAATTGAGCCCTTTCTCCTGTTGTGTCTGTACACACTTCTTGGTACACTCATGTTCAAAATGATTGTTGCATATCTATAACTGGTTTCTTGTCAGAATATAATTTGATAATGATTTTGCAGGGTACTTTTAATACTGATACTATGTGTATAATCGGAAAATGTATATTTGTGATAAATTTCATAGGAAAATAATTATAAATACAAAAAAATAGAATGAGTAAAACAAAATGTTGCTAAATGTACAAGAAAGTTTTATTTCCGTTTTATTGTTCTTATTTACTGCTCTTTTGACATGAATACATGTCTTTGTCGATTATACACTTACTAACATTGTGAGAAATACCGGTCGAATTCGTTATCAAATTATATTCCTACAACAACATATTTATAGTCATGCGACAATAATTTGGGACATGAGTGTACATATCGCTTTGGAAGTAGGTCTTTTTCCAGCACTCAGACCATATGAGAAGTGGACCTACAACTTAATGTAGTATGAAGAGTACTGAGCTTCCGTCAAGAAACGAATCAGCGTCATTCGTGCCAAAGGTGTATACCTTGCAAATAGCTTTGCAAGAAGCAAGATTTAACTAAAACACCAGAGGTGCAAAAAGAGCAGCCAACTTCGTCAGCCTCAAAAAGTATTGAGATGAATATGGATGAGCCAAGTTCGTTGGCCACTGCATCTGAAACGAACACTGGAACTTAGCGCGAGGTGTCTAACAGAATACACCAAGATGTCTGTTTCTAGTTTCACGGCCGGGACATTTCAGCCCTAAGGTTGGTGGTGGCCCCACATCCACCACGCTCACAAGCATCAAGTCTCGTTAACATCATTTTCCTTGACATCTCGTGGAGGATTATAAGTTTTCCTTGTCTGGTTTTCTAACTACCAGTCTTATTGCAGCACACTGTGCATGTGAAGTATACCAAGCGTATTAGCGAAGTTAATATTCCTAAGGTTGATGGTGGCCCCAAATCCACCACGCCCACCACCACTATCCATAAGGCTCTTTAACTAACATCATTTTCCTTGACTCCTCGCGCCAAGTTCCAGTGTTCGTTTCAGATGCAGTGGCCAAGGAACTTAGCTCATCGATCCTCATCTCAATACTTTTAAAGCTGACGAACTTGGCTGCACTTTTTGCACCTGTGTTTTTTTCATATTTCACTTCTTTTTGTAGTTCACCATGTCAATATCCTACATTGGGATTCTCAATCGCGGCATATTGTTGGATTTAAATTTAGAATTGTACATTTTTAAAGGAATCATAATGTGTCACATGCAACATTAGTTCCCAAGGGCTCTCCCACCGGAAATCGAACCCAGGACCCTGTACAACAAAGGCACACATGCTAATTACTAGACCAGCAGGGGGGATTTCTTCTATTAAATATCTGTCAGAGAGTTATGTCCAAACGAGGTTCTAATTCATTTACCCAAGCTACAAAATCACGATCGCTAATATTTCATTTTTCATTACCCAACACCCTTGACGCTGAATCCTCGATGATACATCACTAGATATGGCTACTGTTTTAATAAAGGGGTCTACTTAGTTGTTCTCTACCCTTCCACATTGAGAAATTACGGAGTTCATTACATGACGCTCATGTTGCGCAGTTTCATACTGCCTCGGGTTTTTGTTCCAATGATATACACCTTTTAAATATCTTGTAAGCTTAATTATATTTGAAACCAACATTCTCATATAAAAGTTGAAGAATTGGATTTCTCATTTCTTGGAAAAGCTCATTAATTCTAAATATCCTCACCTCTACATTCTCTTAATTTAATTTTAATGTCTACTTAATACCAATGAATGGAATAAAGGAAAAATATTCATCGAAAAAATAAAAAAAAAAAACTAGCTTTCCTTGTCTAGGTTTCCAACCACGAAATTTACGGCAGTATGAACGCGCCTTAGCCCACTTTTTTCCCCAAAAGTTAACTGATTCACCAAACGTGCCGCGTTAACTTGCTTAACTATTTTTTCCTAGGTTTCATTTGTTTTACACGCACGCTGAAAAAAAAAGTATGTGGTGTACGCAATAATGGTAGGTTACATGTGTAAATCCTGTAATTTTTGGACTTAACGTACACTAAACGTATAACTGAAAAAGTACATTTTATAGTACTTTCCGTATAAGTGTTCCGAATAAACGTACTTTCCGCACGAACGAAAAGCCTGTGTGTAGGTGGTCAGGATCTCACATACAGATGGACCTATGCAACTTACAGCTGACGTACGCAACATACGTTTACGTATATAATGCACGGAAGATGTTGGATATCAGACATCCTGCAACGACAAGGTGCAACATTAAAAAGAGAAAGAGGGCAGTGCGTATGTAGCATATGGATCAGGTATGCTAAGTACTGATTTTTGTAGTAAAGATAAGGATCCGTTTACACAATATACAGCTGTCGGGAGAACAGATTTTTCTCAATGAGCTTAGCTCATTTTCCTATTAACCTAGACCTTCCATTAACCTAGAAAGACAGGGAAACGAACACAGAAACATCGAGGACAGTTAAAATTCCAAAGCATAACCTACCGGGAATCGAACCCGGGACCTCGTACACCAAAAGCGCACGTACCAGCCAATAAATCAGCGGCACCCACTCGACCACTCTGAAGATTGACAACATTATCACTATGCACATGATGTATTGAATAACGAAGTCGTTCCCTATTTTTGATTGTAAGAACAGTTTTTTTGCCATTGAAAACTTTCCCATAGCAAATTCCTCAAATTTCAAACTCAAGCCGTTTTAAGGTACCTCTATGGAGAGTTTCACATTTTTATCTCATTAAGAAGTACCTAATGGCTACGGACAGTTTTTCGCCCATAAAATATTTTCATAGTATATTAATTAAGTTTCGAACGTTTCCCATACTCAAGTCATTACGTAAAGTAGGTACCTTTATGCAGAGTTTTACGTCTCTATCTCATTAGAAAGTACCTAATCAATGATGAGAGAGTGAACGAACCGATCTCTGTTTGAATAAGGACAGTTTTCCGCCCATTAAAAAAATCATAGCACATTCCTTAAATTTCGGACATTTTCCATACTCAAGTCATTATAAGGCACCTTTGTGCCGAGTTTCACGTCTTATCTCATTGTGAAGTACTTAATCAATGTGATGAGTGAGTGAGTGAACCGATTTCTGCTTGGATAAAGACAGTTTTCACCCATAAAAGATTTTCCACAACACATTCCTGACATTTCGGACTTTTTCCATACTCAAGTCATTATAAGGTATCTTTATGTAAAGATTCACGCTTCTATTTCATTTGAAACTAGCTAATAAATGTGACGAGTGAGTGAATTAACCGATTTCTGGTTGGCTAAGGACAGTTTTTCGCTCATGAAAAATTTCCCATAACACATTCCTCACATTTCGGACTTTTTCCATACTCATGTCATTATAAGGTACTTTTATGTAGAGTTTCACATCTCTATATCATTGGGAAGTACCTAATCAATTAGATAAGTGAGTGAATGACCGATTTCTTGTTTGGCAAAGGACAGTTTTTTGCCTATAAAAATTTCCCATAACATATTCCCCACATTTCGGACTTTTTCAGTACTCAAGTCATTATAGGGTACCTTTATTCAGAGTTTCACGTCTCTATCTCATTGGGACGTACCTAATCAATTTGATGAGTGAGTGAAGGACCGATTTCTTGCTTGGCTCAGGATACTTTTTATCCCATAAAAACTCCCATAACACATTCCTCACATTCCGGACGTTTTCCATACTCAAGTCATTATAAGGTACTTTTGTGCAGAGTTTCACGTCTCTATCTAATTGAGAAGTACCTAATCAATTTGATAAGTGTCAGTGAATCAGTGTGCCTGAAAAGTGCATATTTTAGGGGTCCAGTACTCGAATATGGTTGAAGGTAGGAATGTGAGATTTAGTACATGAGCATATCTCTCGGATATCACCTTTAATTCTAAACCTCATATTTCTACCCTTAATAGAATCATTTTTATAGAACCTCAAAATTGGCGATTTCATAAAAAAAAAAAAAACTCTTGTTCGTGTATAACATGCTTACGGCAGTGCAGGCCAGTTCTTTTTTTGCTGAACTTGGCTGCCATGCACTCCCGAGCATGTTGACTTTTTATGTAGAAATAATTTCCAAGTCGACAACACCGACATTTTTGTTATCTTTTTCGTAAATTTTGTTACCTTAATGAGGTGTCTTCAAAGAAGTTCATCTAATTTATATTTTGATGTGTCATATTGAATTGTTTCTTTCGTATGTATTTGTGTGTGTATGTCGCGTTTTGAGCATGGGCGCATTTTGAGGTTGTCTGCTGTGCGGGGCGGATCTTCCGGGGTTTCGAATACCCCTCAGTCGAGTAGAGAGGCCCAGAGTTTTCCCGCAGGAAATTGTTAATGTAAAAAACCGGGTTTTGAGCATTTTCGTGTATAATACAAATAAAGTATTTGGCGTAGGATCAAAGTCTTTGCATCTCATCCCCCCGTAACTACAGAGAAGCTATCTAATGGTTTTCAGTTATTATGTAAATAGAAATGGGATCTTGTAGGCAACATACCGTCACTGTATTTCAACATATAGATACCGGTATGTCGAGTCAAAATCGTGATAAAAAATACCAACTCTGCTTTTTTTAAACTTCGAATACTGGGTGTATATCCTAACCAATTAGCAACAAGCAAACCCCACACTTTAAATTATATAATACCACCATCGATTACACGCTTCGCTGGGTTAAAATGAAAATTTAAATGCACAACCCTGTATCTTATGTCTTTGGTATCTTATGTGGACACTAATATCAGTAATTTTCGTTCATTATATATATATATATATATATATATATATATATATATATATATATATATATATATATATATATATATATATATATATATATCCCAGTTGCCGGCCACGGCATCAGAAGTGTCACCGTTCAACCCTACGACCCCGAAAAGTATGGATTTGACACTAATATGGGTTATTTTTCATCAGATTTATATATTTTCCTTTCCCCCCCAAAGATGCGGGGTTACATTTGGATGTAAACGGGATAAGAGGTTTCACTGTTCATCTCAGCAACCCCGAAAATTATGGATTCGACGCTAAGATTGATTTTCGATCATTTTTATATATCTCCTTCTCCCCAACTTGTGGGGCTGAATTTGATTTTAAACGGGATCGGAAGTGTCACTTTTCATCTAAGCGACCCAAAAACTATAGACTCTACATTAATATCGGTCGTTCTAGATCATTTATAAATGTCCCTTCCCCTACTCCCCTCTCCTAAGTTGCACCGTGAAAGTAAAATAAATAAAATCGTTACAGGCCAGAACCTCATTTATGTTGTAAATTTGATCGAGATCGGTTGGGGGATGTTTCAAGAGTTATTAAGTCACAAAGCTAGTCACGTTTATTTTTATTTATATTGATTTTTATATATCTCCCGCTTATCCTCCTCCCCTATATTGGTCCGACAAAATGAAACGACAAAATCCATCCCAGTCTCGAATTCCATCTATCTTGAAAATTTGATCGAGATTGGTCGTTTGGTTCAAGAATTATTAACTCCTTCAGTGTGGGTGGCGAGTTAACTCGTGTCTTCAAAACGCACCTGCTGTGTGGATGGCGTATATATACGCTTTCATTTTGCTTTGGCTATTTTGTATTGCGTATAGCGAATATACTTGTCCATAGTATGAGTAATGTTATCCCGACAATATTTAGCGAGTTTGCGCTCAGCTGGTTTTAATTGTTGCTTAATTAAAAGAAGACGAGGAAAAAGAAAGAAATTAAAATAGAATTTGGGCTTCGTCAAATATAGTTTTCATTCTTTGTTTTGTTTGAGAGCAGACAGCACAGTAATGGCTTCAAAACGTATTTCAACGATGTTGACATAGAGGAAGAGTTATTAATTAGTGATTCTGATGTAAGTGATTTTGAAACAGATTTAGAATCAACATCCAAAGTTCTCAAAAAAAAAAAACTACACTTTTTACAGCGGTTCGCATCTGAAAATTACGCACTGAAGGGGTTAAGTTCTATTTATATTTTATAATTCCTCTCCTCCCCCTCTCCTAAGTCGTACCGTCAAAGTGAATAGCTAAAATCACTCCCAGGCCAGAACTGCACCTACGTCAAGAATTTGATCGACATCTATCGACCTTTGGATCAACAGTGAATTACGTGAACTTGGTCTTCATATTTCCTGAATCTGCTCATACGGAGGCTTCGCCCCCACACATTTTCTTTGTACGACCTACGGCCCCACACCTCTTGAACCCACAATTCTATCGTTTCTTTTCATATTTCAACTATCTAGAGTATAAGATGTATCCCAAGAAAGCGCACATTTAAATAGCATGGAAATTTCTTCATCCCCATTTAAACCCCTAAAAAATTATAAATATTCACTTTTGGCAATTTTTCTGTGGGTTTGTCCCGAAAAGCTAAAATCATGTCAAATTTAATCATTGTCATCCTACAGAAAGTATTCAATAATTTCCGGGTGTGAGGCATCCCATATATGAGGCGTTATTTATGTGAGGTGTCCCATATAAATAACATGGGAAAGATTTTTCAGTTCCCTATAAAACCAGTCTAAGGTAGGATTTTTTTTTTCACTTTTACTGATTTACCTAGGTAGTGCTAACGAAAACGTACAAGCATGCCGAACTTCAAGTTTTTATTCCAATTCTAAGTAAACGCTAAAAAAATGGGATTATAGGTCCAAAAAGGCCATGGAGAAATTTTTCATGCCCTCTTTAGACCCCCGAAAAATTAAAAATATTCACTTTTGGCAATATTTATGTCGGTTTCTTCCGGAAAGCTACAATCATGCCAAATTTAATCATTGTAGCCCTACAAGAAGTGCTCAATAATTTATGTAAGCTCATGTAGTTTTATATATAGTTAGGATTTAATTCACTTGGAAACCATGGTGGTTCAGGAGTAGAGCGCTGACCCCTAGTGCTCGGAGCGCTAAAATTGAAATGAAATAAAATGAAATCTTTAAGTTTTACGTCCTATGATTATGCCAGCTACGCTATAGAAGACTGTGATGGTGATTAAAAATGAATGAAATGGTGAAATGAAGAAAGTGGAAGGAAGCAGGAGAAACCCGACAAAACCCCCACACACGGTGTTTGTCCACCACAAACTTCACTTGGCGCGAGCTGCGATCGAACGAAGCACCCCATTCACCGTAGGTAAGAACTTTGCTAAAGTTGAATCTCAGATCATGTGAGTTTTTGGTAGACAATATCGTGTTCATGAGTTTTCCCTGGTTTGTCTCGTTTTCTTCTACATTCTTGTTCCACCATTTTTTTCGCAATCATTGACTTTCATAGTAATCATTCGTCTCTGTTAGCTTAAAGGGAATAGACGTGGAACGCAAAACAAAATTCCATTTTTAAAGAAAAATATTTCTTGCTTTCTCAGATAAGAAAGGCTAATTAGTGAATACAAATCAACACTTATATATGGTACTATATGTAAAATTGTATGTATGGTTGAAAATTGGTTGTCACGGAAGTTAGAGAAGAAATATTTAGAGCGTTTTGAAATTAGTGTTGGAGAAAGATGGAGAAGAAAACACACACACACACACACAGAGAGAGAGAGAGAGAGAGAGAGAGAGAGAGAGAGAGTAACAAAAGTGTTTTAAAATGGAGAGGAGAGAAGAGGACGCTTCTAGGCACCATCCTTCGTAGAAAGGTCAATTGGATTCGACACATCTTGCGAGGAAATTGTCTTCTTCATACCACCATAGAAAGAAAGATGGAAGAAAAGCGAGGAATAGGAAGAAAAAGAACACAAGTGATCGATGATTTGAAAAACAGAAGAAAATATTGGGAGTTAAAAGAAGAAGCTGAAGATCGAGAAACGTGGAAGAAACATTTCCAGGCCCAAATCTAAAATTGAAAAGAGAAAAAGAAGTCATTAGTCCTAAGACCTTCCAAAAGGCAAAATAGTTAATAATAACACTGGTCAAGAAAAGAAAAAAAATATAAATGTCGGCGGCCGACAATATTTTAATGGATTATAAGCATATTGTGCACGCAGCATCAAAAAGTAGCGTTAATTTTTCCAAATTGGCTCTAGGTGTTCAGTTAATGGACATCAATAAAGATGTATCATGAATGAAATATGACATGTATGTCGCTAGCATACGGTTAAAGTTGTGAAATTGTAGACATAATTTTGTGCCGAATTAGAATCATCATTAATAATATTTACCTTAGTTTGTAAATGCTTCCATTTCTGTTACTAAAATGATGTTTATTTCTTCATTTCTTTCAGTGAAAGGTGAGTTCTTCACGAAGAGGCTGTACAAACGACCCAGATGTTCTTTGCTACATCTGTGGAAAATACTGTCAACCAAAACAAAGGAGGAACATCACTGACTTCGTTAAGCAAGCATATTGTGCATATTTCGGTACAAAGGTTAGAGACCAAGACAAAAGTTGGGCGCCCCATAAAGTTTGCAAGACTTGTGTCCAGTGCTTATGGTATTGGACAAAAGGTGGAAGAACAGGGTTGAAATTCGGTGTGCATATGGTATGGACAGAACAGAAGAATCACACGATGATTGTTATTTTTGTGCCATAAAGGTGAAAGGCTTCAATCGTTACAGAAAACACCAGCAAGACGACCAGTGCCTCACAGTGAGGACATTCCAGTGCCGGTGTTTACGCGTATCTCCCTCCCTCCAATTGCATTATCTGATATTGAAGAAAGCCAGCAGTAAGTGACACCAGTGAAGGTGAATTTGACGACGGAAAGGTGCGAAATGGACAGTGCTTGCAAAATGAACTGAATTATCTTATACGAGAACTCAGTCTATCAAAACAGCAATCAGAACTTCATGCATCTAGGCTGAAGGAAAAAACTGTGAGCCCTGAAACAATTTATCGAACAAGAGAGACAGACTTTTCCCCATATTTCATGAACGATGAGGACGCAGTGTACTATAACAACATTCCGCAGCTTCTTGAATTAGGATTAGCAGAATATCGACCAGAAGATTGTCGGTTCTTCATAGACAGTTCTTCAAGAAGCTTCAAATGTGTGTTATTGCACAATGGCAACCGCTATGCATCTGTTCCTGTTGGGTACTCGACAAAACTTAAAGAAGAGTATACAAACATTAAGCAGATCTTAGAGATGCTACGTTATCATCAACACCAGTGGTATATCTGTGTAGACCTTAAAATGATAAATTTACTGTTAGGACAGCAAAGTGGATACACCAATTATCCTTGCTTTATCTGCATGTGGATAATCGAACTAAACATCTGCATTGGGAGTAGGACACATGGCCATTAAGAGAAAATATGTCAGTAGGTGCTGGAAAGATCATTAACGAGCCGTTAGTTGCCAGGGACAGAATCATTCTCTCACCTGTAAATCAAGTTGGGAGTTATGAAACAATATGTTCGGGCTTTGAACAAAGATAGTAAATGTTTCAGATACTTTTGTACATACTTCCCAGGTAAAAGTATGGTAAAACTAAAGGCAGGAATATTTGATGGATCTGACATCCGTAAGCTTATGCATGATGCGAAATTTGTAACTGTCATGAACGATACGGAAGCCGCTACATGGTGCAGTTTCGTTTATGTAGTGAAGAACTTCTTCGGGAACCACAAATCAAACAACTATGTGGAACTAGTTCGAAATATACTTACAGCTTTCAGAAACACAGATGCTAATAGAAGTATACATTACCTGCATAGCCACTTGGACAGATTTCCGACAACCTTGGCGATTACAGTGAGGAACATAGTGAGCGGTTCCACCAAGACCTGAAGGTGATATCAGGGCCGATGGGACGCTCACATGATGGGTGATTACTGCTGGATCCTACAGCGTGATTGTCCTACTAATGAACGCAAACAAAAATCCAGCAAAATGAGTTTTTGTATGTGTTAAATTTATTCTTGTGTTACGTGCAATCAGGTGCATATTCTTTTTTGTCTCACTCTTCATGATCTATGTATATTTCCATATGATTTAAGGTTCTTTGACACAAATTAAATGCTATTTGACACACGGCTATGTGTTCACATCACGCGTCTCTATATATAGTGTTTATATTCCTATAGTGACCGTTCATGCAGATAAACAAGGGCCAATCTAGGACAACTGCTGTCTTATTTGTAATTATAAAAACAAATCTAACCCAATTTCGCTTAAATTACCGCAGCCGCAAAAGTTGTGTTTACCAGCGTAATAATAAAGATTATACCATAAATAGCAGGCCCACATAGGTGATCAGAAGTAAAAAAAAAAAAAGAAAAGAAAAGGAAAGAAAAGAAAAGAAAAGAAAAGAAAGAAAGAAAAAGTAAAGCGAGATACTTAGTGCAGTGAAACCTTATCATATATATTTTTCATTTTCTTTAGGTATCTATCTATTGAACGGAAACAGCATACTGCTAAATGAAGGGGAAATCGTCTGCTTATCGGTAAAACTTTCAGAATACCTGCACGTCGTATCTTTTAAATTGGGAATAAGTTCACAAAAAACATGAAGTAGAAAAAAAATGAAATCGTGGAGCGAAATTTCACAACTTTCTCAGACTTTGTTGCTTTTTTAGCAGATAAGTGAAAGAGACAAACCGTTTCATTTGATTATCCACAGTGGAAGTTTACTTGGTGATTTTTAAGACATTTATGCGAAAAAACTTTTTTTTGCAGTAAAAAAATATACTACTAAATGTTTGCAGCTTATTGGCTAATTCGCGGATCACTAGTTCGAAATTTTCTATTAATTGAACCAACAGCTTGGCCTAGTAAAAGTGCTCGTGTAATCACAAACACAGTTTTGTGCTTGTAGCTAAATGATTGAAAAAATGTGAAAAAATTCAGAGGTCTTTGAAAAACACATGCAGGGACTTGGCTTTAGACGTAAATATAGAGAAAACTAAATACATGGAAATCCGTAGGGATTGTAATACTGCAAATTAAGGACGCGTTAAAATATCAAATAATACCTTCGACAAAGTGGATACTTTCAAACATCTAGGATCAATATTGATATACCGAATTCAAATCTACGAAGAAATTAAATGCCAACTAAAAACACGGAATTCGTGTTATAGTTCAGTTAAAAATTTTCCGCCGTCGCGAATTCAGGAATTTGAAGCTTAAAGTATATAAAACGATAATAATGCCTGCCGTTCTGTGTGATTGCAAAACATGATCCCTTACTCTGAAAGAAGAACGTAAACTGAAAGTGTTTGAGAACAAGATCCTGAGACGAATATTCGGACCCAAGACAAACGGGAATGGGAAATTTCGGAAACTAACGAGAAACTCCTTACCTTATACCATTTACCAAACATTGTTAGGGTCATCAAATCAAGGAGGCTCATATAAATGGGTAGGTCATATAGCCAGAATGGAAGAAAGTAGGAAAGCTTTCAAAGCTTTTACTGGAAGTCCAATCGAGAAACGACCATTAGGAAGACCTAAAACGAATACAAAGTAGAAACTGGATTCAGTTGGCAAAGGACAGAAGTCAATGGAGAGCTTCTGTGAACGCGACATTGAACCTCTGGGTTCCATATGCCATAGAGTTAATTAGTTAACTCAATGATTAGAGCGCGCGTCTTTTCTATAAGTGAGTCTGGGTTCAATTCCTACAGAAAGCTCCCACGTTGCTATATGATTAGCGAACACGCCTTCGGTGAAGAAGACTCGGTTTAATTCAACGCTAAGCTGTAGATCAGCATTTCATATAGTTTCGTTGCTGAAATGGACGCGAAAGTCCAGATCAACCAACGAACCAATTCCTCGAGAGAGCAGAAAAGGATGCTGAATCCACTATTTTTAAACACTATGTATGGCAGGCATGTCAAACTTGGTATCTCAAGTGGGACAAATAGTCACAAGGTCGGCCCTAGGCACTTTGCAGCCCCGTGCAATGGCATTATTTGCCTCCCCCTTTCTTCAGAAAGAACAAACCTTAAAAGCCAGGAATGTAAGTATGCTACCCCATCATGAGCAACGAAGAGAAGGGAAAGGTAATTGCACTCACAAAGGCCTAAACACTACACACACAATCTCGTTTTGTCTGTTTTTTTTTTCCTTTAGATAATAATCTATTATGTTAGTGAAAGATGAAGCTAACACACCTGGCTGCAGAGGGAAACAGCAATAATGTTTACAGAATTCAATATTGAGCTTCAATCTCGATATATCAGTTTACAATTCAAGTGCAATCTTTATTTCTTGATTTTCCTTCTTACATCTGTTAAAAAATTTAAAAAAAAAAAACTTGTTTCCACTTTCAATGATAAGGAAATTGTTTATGACAAAGACAAGGCTAGTTTTCATATCAAAACTGTGATAACTAACTAAATGGAACAAGTGTTCGCCACTGTTCGAAAATTGAGTTCTTGTATTTGACAACAATCAAGCAGTTCATGTTGGAATGTATTTGATCCTTTGCTTTAGCACTGTCCATGTGACCTTAAACTAATCCGACCTAAACATGACTTATGAAGGTAGTAATCCAATAGAAGGTCATCTTAGTAAATTTAACTACCATCATCATGAAGTCTGTTTCCAACAAGAAATATTTATTTTAAATAAAATAGTTATCACAGATTTTGCCGACCAGTGCAAATGCACATGTTGCACATATGGTAGAGCCGGCTGTGAATTGTTATCAGTGAATAGTGCAGGGCACAAGGAGAAAAGGACGTTTTTATGCTTAATGATGGATGTATTTGACTAAATACTTAAAATCTTAACTAATACAGTGAAACCTGTCTATGTTGGCCACCATCGGTTCCATCAAAAAGTGGCCAATTTAGACAGGTGGCCAACTTACAGAAAACAAGTGTGATTGATGTATTTTTAGAATAGAATTTCTAGTATTACTTGATTGTAAAATTTTAATAAGCAGTGGCACGACAGCTACTTATAAATAATGCATATAGAGTAATCATAAAAATATACAGTATTAGAAAATACATTCTAATATTGTAGTTAACTACCTCTTGTTAATGAGCTAGAAGTGTTTCCCTCGGAGCAAAAGATGTTTTGAAAAATTCTTGAGGGAATTCATATCTCAAAAACTCCGCTATCTTTTGACAAGCTGACAGGTGCCAATAGTTGACAATTGAGATTGTTAGTTTTAACCTTGAGAATTTTCCGGAATTAATAAAGATCCCCACTGATGAGAGGAGTTGATATAGCTAATGGTTTTACCAAAACAGACAGGGTAAACAAATACGTACAATCATTTCCTGAATTCCTGTACATGCTTTTTCTTATTCACACCTTCCTTCACAACCCCTTTATGAGGGTAGTGTTCTGGCCATTGACCTCCAAGAACAAATCGTGCGAATCTATGCTTCTTTGTGTCCAGTCACAAATACAGGATATCTGCCTCTCATATGGGAATTCGAAAGAGTTAAGAAAAATAACAAAACTGTATTTTGCGTGGCCAAGATACGCAGGTAAATTTATCATTATCATCATAGGGTAAACAGTGCTTCAGTGTGGCCAACTTCCAAGATAGACAGGTGGCCAACTTATAGAGTAGTAAGTAACGAATGTCGTATGGGAAAATGCAGGTTCAAGACGAACTAGGCCAAGATAAGCAGGTGGCCAACTTAGAGAGGTGGCCAAGTTCACAGGTTTCACTGTATTGTAGTGTTTTAAATCAGGGCAACCCATGAATACCTACTGTTTCTTTCGTGAAGCCTGGCCCATTTTCTCTGAAACCAGGTTTCAGATGTCAGGAGATATGCTGCTCAGGCCAGGGATCTTTCAGAACAGAGATGAGACAAATCTGTTGCCCAGAATATCACTGAGGTTTTGTTCCTCTTCATGAGCGGAGAAAATCGTTCACACTGATACGTACTACCGAATTCTTTTGAATCATTTTCTCCTTCTTCCTTTGTATTCTTTTCTCCTTCTTTTGAATCCTTTTCTCATTCTTCTTTTGAATCCTTTTCTCATTCTTCTTTTTAATTATTTTCTCCTTTCTTGAATACTTTTCTCCTTCTTCTTTTTAATTCTTTTCTCCTTCTTCTTTTGAATCCTTTTCTCCTTCTTCTTCTTTTAAATGGAAATCACATACTATTAGAGACGAAACTTTTTCGCAACAATTTTGATATCTTGTAGCATTAATTATCAGAATTTTCGCATTTATTTTTTTTTAATGCGAAGTTTTTTGTTTAATATTATGGAACTTGTAAACAGTGTATTTTGTGTAGTAAGGTGAGTATCTAATACAATAATGAGGATATATCTTGATTAGGTTCACATTCTAGCTAATGTATTCACTGAAATATAGAAATTAATGCAAAAAAAATTAAACACTTCCTCTAATTCTTAGGTAAAGCATAACATGCAGCAAGACATTACCAATTCTTCTTTTAAGTTTGTTCTCCTGTCAGTAACAATCATATTATATTTGGGAAAGAATCTCTCGGAATCAACACTCGAGACTGACAACCATATTGAACATAACGAGCTGACAGCAAAAGACCTGTGGTTAACTTTTAAACTGTTTAACAATGATACAATGTCAACTTCCTTATTCCCACTGTTGAAAGTTTCAATAACCTTACTTTTAATTTCACCGTAAGAAACCAGCAGATCATGAATATTTTCACCACAAAACACAGTCAAGAATTTAAATAACAGTTAACTTTCGTTTATGTCTACATCTTTATGAAGTGAAACAGTTTCAAATAACTCGCAGAGCTTTCAATGTCAGTAATAAAGTAATTTTCGAGAACAATATATGGGTAACCAGGGCAAGAGTGAACGCCGGGGCAAGGGTGAAAACACTATTTACGGAGAAGTGGTAACATCGGTAAATAAGCGAATGTTGAAAAGTATTTCGGTATGGTACATGTCAGAACGGAAAAGGAAAGGAGTCGTGTGCGTGCAGTGTGAAGAGCAACAGAGTGGAAAGTTTGTTTTAGAAGGAAAGCTGTAAAAGATTCGTAGGTCGTGTCACAGTATGTAATGTAGTTTCAGTTGAAGGTACAGGACTGAAAATATTTAATGGAAAAGCTTTATCGGTTCGTATTTTTGATCAGTAGTACGCAAGAAGAAAAGTGCTTAGACGGGGGATGGCGGGCAATGATTGCAAGATGCCTGAGGCGGGGCAAGAGTGTACGGGGCAAGCGTGAACGGTCACTCTTGCCCTTTGTGGTATATTTGGGTAAAGAAAATATAGGAGCCAACATGTAACATTGAGCAAAAGACATTTGCAGAGGTAAGAGAAATTGGCAGCCATAGACTACTAACAAAACGTTTGCATTATCGTTTAGAATTTCACAGCTTGAGCACATGCCATACTGCATGGGAATGTCGACAGGCAATGTTGCACGGGAACACAAAAGAAGCTAGGAACAGCAAACAAGTAATTCCCATCAGTCATCCAACCAACCACAAAGCATCACTCATCAGTCAAATATAACTTAACCGGACAAAATGGATATGCCCCGCCAGTTCTGTGGGGAACTGTTTTTCAGATACCCCAAACGTTGAAATGTAGATTTCCTGTATCATATGCAATGAGTGGTATCACGAACAATATTCCAATTTTAAACACAGGAAGTCTGTGTACGTGTGTGACCACTGTGTACATATGTAGCACCGCACGTAACATTTTTGTGACGAATGTTGAACTGATTCCTCTTATTTTCATATTTTGTCATTATAACATGTATGATATATTACTGTAACTTTTGTTGGCAGTTCCATTTGACACTAATATGTTTGGTATTTTATAACTTCCTGTAGTTCCATGTAACCAGTACATACACATCTATGATTCAACGTGTCTCTTGGCGTTTATGTCTACGCTTCTATGTTTTCATTCGACTGTACAGTATTGCTCCAACCGTTGTTTACTCTTACCCCACCACATGGGGCAAGAGTAGAAAATTTTTCCTTCGCCAAAACTATGTTATTCCTCTGTATCCTCTGCTTGATTTGTTGCAATTAGACTGTATATGCTATTAGAGATAACAGGCTTTCACATCAAAGAGGTATTACGTCTTTCGCTGTCACCATTACACCGCAGTTCTTTGATTTACAAAAAGTGTTCACTCTTGCGTTGATCTCCCATATTAGTAATTTCTGTATTTGAGTATTTTGTAAATTACTAATTTTGCTCGTTCGGTAAGAAGAAAGAAAGAAAGAAAGAAAAATGTGATCACTTAGATGGAGTGGTCGAAGTGAGACGGTATGCGTGGTATACCATACCGTCTGTGGTTTTTCAGTGATCAAGGCATACCATCACTGGAAAGTGAATACCAATATACCTTTGACAAATCCGTTTTTATACACAGTAATTGACAAATAGGAGCTTTGCACGTCAAAGATTTAGGCCTACTTTCTTATCTAGAAATAATTTCTATCAAAGTTGCCAACATTGCCATTTTTGTTATAATATTTTTCCTGCCTTTTGTTTTTGAAATAATTTGTCTACAAACAAGTTCACCCCTTGCTCCTACGGAAGAATTCGTGTTGCTTGCAGATAAGGGTCCCATGACAGAGAGGAATGAATCATGGGCCCAATCTAAACAAAAAGTAGTGTCTTGTGGCGACTCGTTTAAATGGAAATCGGAAAGTATTGTTATGAGTTCATCGGGACTTGTTTTGTGCCTACAGTGATAAAGAAATATATCACTGAGTCTGGTATTTACGAGGAAAAAGCAGAGGCGGATCCAGGGGGTGGCGATCGGGGCGATCCCCCCAAAAGAGAAAACTGTTTTATTATATATATAACCCATCCCAGAATTTGGAGCTCTTAAAGAACCGTAGCTCTAACTGATAGTATGACAACTCACCGCCCCCCTAGAAATCGGTCCTGGATCCGCCCCTGGAGAAAAGTATAGTTTATGCACTGAGAAAAAAAGGACTAGGATTTCCGTGTGGATACATCGTATTTACGCGGGTGGGCTCCTTAAGTAATGTAATTTCATGTATAAAAGTACAGCAGGTGGGAACACCATGCCAAGTCTGGAGTTCGGCGTCGAACTAGACTCGCTGTGATTGGATAATTTTATTCACATGATTGATTTCGTGTTAAAAACTATTACTCTCGTAAGGTAGGGAGTCACAGATTTAGAAAGAACCAAGAGGGAACACTCGTAGGAAGGTAGTAACAACATTATATACCTAAGTTACCACCGTCGGAATGGGTATGGCGTTAATTCTAGATTTGAAATGGTGGTCCCACAATACAAAATTTTCGCTGGACGATGGTGTAGATCGTACTACTGATGAAACAACATTACTTAATGTGGTGAAGCGCGTAACCTGGTAAAAACAGCATTTACATGCCGACTGGATTATGCATTTTTCTCCGTGTGCCATCAAAAGATCTGTTGTTTTCATTAAAAGGTATTCTTGCGTCTTTTTAAATTTAATCTGGAATTGTTAGTTAATGGAAGTTACATATTTTCAATATGGGGAAGTTTCTAGCAAAAAAAAAAAAAAAAAAAAAAAGCAGATCTCTTATATGCTTCCCTAATAAGTTCATTCATCAGGGTGTTATTCTTCATAACATTAGTTTCGCACATTTCATGATTATCTTACTAAAGCACAAAGGAAGGTCAAACTGGAAGAATATACATGGCTGACACAATATTGGTGGATTTGGGTGTTGTTCTATATGTAGAGTACAAGTGCGAAGGGAACTTTGGGTGCATTCAAATATGAAAAGTTGAGCATGGACGGATTTAGGGGTTGTCTGCTGTGATGCAGGGCGGATCTTCCGGGGGTCTGGAATACATCTCAGTCGAAAGGGCGTCCGGGAGTTGTCCCACGAGAAATTGTTTAAATGTTTTTCAAATAAAAACTTCGTTTTTGAGCATTTTCGTGTATAATTCTCTATAATACAACATAAAGGCATGGGCGTCTCTGGCGGGGGGAGGGGGGACGCGTCCCCCCAATATTTTGAAATACAAAATATTCAATATTTTATTTTAATTTAATGTATTTACAGAGATTTAATTTTGTTTAGTCTGTCACGGACATCTGTTTAATAAATCAATAAAAAAATGAAGTGACATAATCTAAAATTCCGCTGAGATACTAGCAGTTAGATCATTTCCTTTGATGTCCCCCCCCCAAATTTTACATGCCAGAGACGCCAATGCATAAAGGGATATTTATTTTTTTTCTCAGAAAGATGGGGGCGGGGGCAAAGCCTCTCCATGCTCCCTTTCCTTGTAACTACGGAGAAGCTCCCCACGGTTTAAGTCATTATTTAAAAAAAAATGCCATCTTTTAGGCAACATATCCTCACTGTATTTCAACATTTAGATAGCCGGTATGTCGAGTGAAAATTGTAATAAAACATACCGCCTCTGCGTTTTTTTCCACTTCGAACACTGCTTAAATGGGCATTACCTTGGGGTCCTTTTACGACTCCAGTGGTAAACATTTTTTTTTTTATCGTAAAAGCAAGACGATAGCAAACGATATTTTGTGTTGAATATATTAATCATACATTGGGGAGAAAATACAAGAATAGACGTTTAAATCAGGGGCGTCGTTTAGGGAGAGCAGGAGGGGGCAATTGCCCCCCCAAGAGTTTGAGGAATACATATGCTTTAATAGATTGTCTACTAATATACTAGTACAGAACGTGAGATTCTTATGTCAGTGGTGCTCTTGCCCCTCCCAAGCGAAATCTGAAATGACGCCCCTGGTTTAAATACGTTTATTTAAAACATGTACTAAATTAAATATCTCTGGGGTCCCAAAAGGACCCCAATGTAGTACACAAGGGTTAAGAATAATTTGGCAACTTTGCCGCATTAAGGGTTCTTCTAGTTTCTAAAAATAAATTCATGCTTTATAAAGTATCGCGCAAAATTACTTACCCCTTGCTTCTTGAGTTCCAAGAAATAATTAGGTGTAAAACTTATCAGTAACCACAACTTCTTGGCACCAGATTTCTACGCCTATCACTGAACCCAGCACGACCAAGTGCTTGTTGAGGTCAGAAGCACGGTATAGTGTCAGCCAATCACAGTTTTACTCGTGATAAACACCAAATCACGTAATTTTCTCCCAACATTCATTGTAGAAAGGAAATGGAAAATAAGTGATTATTTACTGTAGGCAGTTATGAAGACATCACGTGAGCCCATGCACAATGTGTAGTAAACCTGAACGTGTTGTCATCAATGTTTAGAAGCAAAAAGACTCTTACGTCACGTTGCGTATGCAATCATTTCTTATAAAGTTGTGTACATGTCTTCGGAAATGCACGACCGCTTTTAAATTGTTTCCGTTTTCCTTCTTTCATTTTTTATTTTATTTTTAAACCCTTTTGTGTCTTCTCATTTTAAAGTAAATATTTGCAAAGAAAAACAAGTAGAAAATTAAATATAACAAATATAAAATACACTATGCTATTCCCTGAACTGTGGTTACTAAAAACTGGTATTTGCGGCAAAATATTATGAATACCATATACATATTGTCATTTTTCAAGGAATCTTGAATAAATGACATTTATTGTAGTCATAACACATATTTACATTTTTATGGTTGCTTTGTAAGTTTTGTTTATTTTTCCATCAGAAATACAAATCACATTCTCCGCTGTTATCGTAGAATGATAAGGGCGTAATTCCGTAACGGTTTGTGTCAACGCAACGTGAAATCTGCGTTTCAGTTTGCGATGATTGGCAGTGGCGTAGCAATAGGGTAGGCAAGGTTAGGCGTTACCTACGGGCGCAAGGCGTTTCGGTACATTAGGAAATGACCCATGTTTTTAATAAGAAAAAGAATTAAATTATGTAAATGGAGTCCAAGTTTTCGCGGTCTTCATTTCCGAACATGGCAAGAATAAAAATTCCTACTCACTTCACTTGCAGTTTATTACATTTGCGTATCAAATTATTAGCATTACTGTAAACTCGTCGAGGTTATAGCACAATATGATTAAGAAATTATTCCTCCTGTATTAGTACGATATCAGTGCTATATAACATATACTGAGCTTACTAACTTTAAATAAAATTACCCTGTGCAACAGGCTTTCAACAACAATGACAAATTCTATAACCTATAAGATCTGGATGAAAACGAATCAAAAAGTGTTGCCATGGTTATAAAGTACAGCACAATTGCCGCGCACCGCGGCTACACAGAACAAGCACAAGCACTAAGAGTCGGCCAAAACAGGCAACTGCACAATTCAACCCGACCTTTTGTTTTTAAAAAATCAGATAACTTATTGTGGTACTTTTCTATATTTTGCACAAGTGAAAAACAACGGAGCACCGCACACAGCGTATACTAAGAATACTGCTGTTTAACATGATTTTCATGACATTTTTTTTCAGGTTTAATGTTCGGTACAGGAAAACATGACTGAAGACCTATTGACATTTAGAATTTACAGTGAGTAATTGAATGTGTTCTTCAATTACAGTGTGAAACGTTATTCTTGCAGTAACTTCAGTATCATTAATTCATTAGTTTCATTCAGTTGTTTCTAATTGCAAAATAATTAACTTCCGTTTCACTGACATTCAATTAATACCGCTGTCTCTCTTTTATTTTCAGGAGACAATGTTGACGTGCGATCTCTGTCCCCTTACAGACAACAGTCGCCTACAATGGAAAGTTGCATCAAGTTGAAAATGCCGATTCGATATCAATCTCTGAAGAGTCGAGTATGATGGATTTGAGAAAAGAGTATCCAACAGATAGGGGGCATTATCCATCTGAAGTGACAGATATTGTTCTAAAAAAGCAGATTTTGAACTATGGCTCGTGAAAGCCATGATTACCTGTATATCCTATAAATGAAAATGATAGAAAAGCAGATTTTCCAATGAGTACTACACTTTTCGAAATAAGGCTGGCGTTCTCCTAGAAAGACTATAATTGAGCTGAGCGAAGCGAAGCTCTTATACTCGGGTTAGCCGTTTGGTTGTCCGCGAACTCCTCCTAGACCGTTTGGCCGATCTCAACCAAACTTAGCACGCTGATAGAGTATGTCGTGCTGAGTGACAACATAGGTCGAAATCAAAAATTCGATGTACCATCGAGGAATAATCACCGAAAAACGCTTCCTGATTACGTAGTTTAAGCTCGCTCAGCTCATTTCATTGCAATCGGGTATATCCATTGCATTCCTAGTTATATTATTATCCTAAGTTGGATGTGGTCTACTGTGAGCCTTGCTGACTGCAGATACGCGGGTACGAAATTTCCAAGAAGATTAGATTAATACATGGAATAACTTATCAAATAAAATAGCAAGGTATATCAGCTCAGAAAGCCATATTCAGTCAGTAATGGCGAAATCTGCATGGGTCAAAATGCAAACAATGATGAGAAAACTCGATTTGAAAACGCAATCAAGCATTAATTATTGGCAGGAAGTATCAAAGCGAGTGTTTCGTGTTGTCATTTCACTGTGTTATCAGTTCTTTGTGGACATCAAGAATCTGTGAAAGAATGCTAAAACTTAGGTAATGCCCGTCGAACTATCAGTCTAATGGCAGAATCTAATGATGTTTTGAAGAGCCTTTTAATAAACGGCAGAAAGAAGATCAAATGTCTAAGCCAACAAATTCAGAATGAAATAATCGATTTCACTGCTAACAAAACTAAGAAGGACATCTGCAATAAGATTCAAGAGGCTCCTTTTTTCAGCACCATCCTGGATTCAACATTCAGCATTATCCTGGATTCAGCAAGACATTACAAAAAAATCGAGCAAGGAAGCATCCATTCATTGTGTTATCTTCTAAACCTAGTGATCATTTCCCACAGTTCGAGATTGTAGAAAGCTTCCTTGAATTTTATGATAAGGATGAACACTGTGCAGAAAATTATGAAGATTTAATACTAAAACTCCTATTAGAAAATGAGATTGACATTAAGAAGTGCAGAGGGCAAGGATACGATGGAGCAGCAGTATTGAGTGGTCGTATTTCTAGCTTACAAACGTGGATTGAAAACAAGCCAAGAATGCCATATATGTTCACTGCGCAGCACTTAGGGTCTAATCTGAACCTCGTGTTATCGATGCTGCAAAAGTTAACACAGAAGCTGTTAATTTTTTGCCACTGTGCAAGATATATGTAACTTCTTTGGTAGCAGCGGGAAACGCTGGAAGGGTTTACAAGGCTGTGTTCCCAAGGATACATCTCCGGAAAATAAAACGACACTGAAGAAACTCTCTCAAACACGTTGGGATTCAAGTCATAATGCCGTGTTCGCACTGACAAAGATATATGCGCACATTGCGAAATGTCCTTATGTCATGGGCCTTACTGGAACAGAAAAAAGAAACGGACAGAAGCAGCTCGTTATAAATGAAAAATGGAAAGGTTCGATTTCATGGTAATCGTTGAGTTAATCCATTCTAAGTGATCAAACATATGCGCTCGACCATCTGCAAAAAATCTAATTTTTGCATGAACGTTTACTCTATATCAGAGTACTTCAAAACCATAATTAATATTTGTTTTTTTTACAAGATCCAATGGCGACGCAGCGGCTGCCGCCATTTTACGTTTTCTCGATTTCAGACATTTACGTTGTTTTGAATATCTCAGCATGTACTTTTTTCCTAGCAAATTGAAAATTACTGGGCGTCTCCAACTTGTTCAGAGCTAAAACTTTGATATTTTAACATGTTTGCCTAAAACCACTTGAAAGGGGTGAAATCAGGGCCTACAGTAGCAACATTTTTGGATATTTAAGACATGTTTAGGAAGAGGAAACAACTGGCGTAGAGGTCTGAATTTGTGTGTGCATGTAGTCCGGGGACATAAGTTAATATACAAAAAATTACAAACCTGTAGCTGCTCCCAACGGCCTGAAAAAAATCGTAAAGTTGGAGAATTATGCCAATTCGGCATATTTCACTGTCCAATATCTCCAATGGACCTGAATAAAAATAACTTTAAGAATATTTATTCCTTTAATATACCATAACACACACAAAACAGAGTATGGCGTTTTGTGTTTTTGAGCAGAAGGGGGGTCAAAGTATAAAGGAATAACGTCATACTCTAGGAGGTCTTTTGTTCACAAATTCAAATGAAAACTCGTTATTGTGGAGTAAAAGAAAGTAGGATGAATGGTTAATCCAGTCAAGGCTCTCAAGCTTGTTTCTTTCCTCTAGTTGTGACTCACTGCCTCATCACACCTACAGCAACAATAGTGAAGAGTGACGCTATCAGCAGAATGCGAGAAAAGTCAAAATGCACACTTGGCAAAAAGTCCGTAAGTACTCATTTCTCTTGCTGCTTGCAATATCAATGATATTATGATTACTCTTGTTTTAATTGTCAATTCATAGAGGAGACTGTTGTCCGTTTGTTTCATCAATATTCCCCAGTCAGTGAACGCTCAATCACTGTAAACACTAACTGAAGAATGCAGATCAAACAAAAGACAACAGTCTCTTGCATGAGTTGACAGTTAAAACAAGAATAAACAGAATTGAATATCATTGATATTGCAAACAGCAAGAGAAATGAGTACTTACATACTTTTTGCCAATTGTGCATTTTGACGTTTCTCGTGTTCTGCTGATAACGGCATTCTTCACCAGTGCTGCTGTAGGTGCGATAAGGCAGTGAGTCACAACTAGAGGAAAGAAAAAAGCTTGAGAGCCTTGACTGGATTAACCATTCATCCTACTTTCTTTTACTTCACAATAACGAGTTTTCATTTGAATTTGTGAAAGAAACACCTCCTAGAGTATGACGTTATTCCTTTATACTTTGACCCCCCTTCTGCTCAAAGACACAAAACGTACTGTTGTGTGTGTTATGGTATACTAAAGGAATAACTGTTCCTAAAGTTATTTTTATTCAGGTCCATTGGAGATATTGGACGGTGAAATATGCCGAATTGGCATAATTCTCCAACTTTACGATTTTTTTTTTCATGTCCTTTCTAGCAGCTACAGGTCTGCAAATTTTTGTGCATAAATTTATGACCCCATACTACATGCACACACAAATTCAGACATCTAGGTCAGTTGCTTCCTCTTCCTAAACATGTCTTCAATGTCCAAAAATGTTGCTATTGTAGGCCCTGATTTCAACCGTTTCAATGGTTTTAGGCAAAAATGTTAAAAGATCAAAGTTTAACGCTGAACAAGTTGGAGACGCCCAGCAATTTTCAATTTGCTAGGACAAATACATGCTGCGATATTCAAAACAACGTAAACGCCTGAAATCGAGAAAACGCAAAATGGCGGCAGCGGCTCCGTTGCCATTGGATATTGTAAAAATAATTAATTGTGGTTTTAAGTACTCTTATATCTACTCAACATTTCTGAACAAATTAGATTTTTTTTTTTTTTTGTAAGGGTCGAGCGGAAATTTTTCTTTCTTCTCGATCACTTAACATGGATTGACGCATTTGTGTTGTGGAAAAATGTAAGCATTAACGTCAGGGGTGTAGCCAGCAGGTTTGTGTAGGGGGGCCCGTCGTTTTCGAGGGGGGGGGCAGCTATAATGTACAAAACAAAAAGAATGTTGCTGCTAGTGTTTTTGAGGCCTGAAAGAAAGGAAAATTTTGGTTTCCATCTGGAAAACTAAAAACACTATTTTAGCTTATTATTATTATTATTATTATTATTATTATTATTATTATTATTATTATTATTATTATTATTACTGCCCGGGACCAAACGCTATACTTTTGTGCATAACTATAAAGGTAACCAAGAAAGTTCTGTCCCTTTTCGTGGAGGTCTGTGTTCAATTGGACCTCACACCGTGAGTTGAATGCGAGTGGAGATAAGGCGAACGCCAGTTGTTGGTGTGGGTATATCCAACATACTACTTGGTTGTGGCAATTCAGACACACCGTGAACTTGCGTAAAGACAGAGGGAACATGGGACACCCACAGAGCGTCAGAAGAGCATGTATGCTGAACGAGTTCAAAGGAAAGTCAAACGCCGCTGTAGCGGGACAGAAGATATGCCATTCCTTTGGTGAGGGTGTCGTGACGACGCGGACATTGCAGCGATGGTTTAACAAGTTTAAGGACGATGACGAAACACCCGAAAACACCACGTGCCAGAAGACCAACACATGTATAGAGAGGAACTGGGACTACAATTCAGTGTGTGGACAAACCGTTCGGCTGCACATCCATCAACTTGGGAAGCACTACAAGTTGGGTCGATGGGTCTCACATATTTTGACTCCGGGCCAGAAGGCAACGCGGCAGTCGCCTGTGTTTATTTACTGTTTCGGAGCCATTTCTGGACAGGGCGTTGACATGTGATAAAAAGTGTGTCCTATACGAAGCTCCACGGGGCCATCATCATTGGTTAGCATCCCATGAGCCGATTTCAAAACAGCCGAAACCAGCACTGTACCAGAAGAAGGTCCTTCTGTGTGTTTGGTGCATCGTGCATCGGGAACCATTACCAGCTGGTCAGAGTATCAATGCAACTCTGTAGTGTCAGCAGTTGAGCTGTGCTCAACAAAAACCCAAAACTCTGGAGCCATCACTTCTGAATTGCAAATGGGTCCTCGTTTACGCGACAACGCTAAGTCCCACGTGGCTAGGATGCCTCAGGACACCATTTTCCGCCTTGGATGGGAAACAATATTGCAACCACTATATTTCCCGGGTATTGCACCGTCCGATTATCACCTGTTCCATTCTTTGGACAATCACCTTAGAGGACGCCAGTTCAAATCCCTAGTAAAAGTCCAAAATGCAATTGATACGTTCTTCGTTTCACGGCCCACCAAGTTCTACCGCGATGGATTCCATGGCCTTCCAGAACGTTTTCAGAAGGTCGTCGATGCTCATGGGGACTATTTTTGATCTTCCTGGTTAGGTGACATATCGATGTTCGAAGGTGGTGGGTGAAAAAGCAACAAAACTTTTCTTGGTTACCTTTATATTTAAATTTAAGACCTTGTATACAGAACCTATCTACACATGATTGATTTTCTTTGAAATTTCACTTAATTTCTCTACGGTTTCCTGACAAAAATATCTATTTATTATTCGTGACTAAAAAACATAGTTATTTTATTACACTGAGGAGAAATAAAACAGAGACCGAATGAAATCCAAATTGAACAAAAGCATTGTTTCTTACCAAATTTTCCATCCTCTATGCCTTTTAAAACACCTGTTAAAGCATATAAAAATATACTGTACTTACAAATCAGTTTTATGGCTGTATTTGTAGTACCTTGTTAAAATGTTTGTCTTCAAACTGTCAAATATAAATCGCAGTAAATTGTGTAATCTGCTGTCACAAAAAAAGTATCCTATTTTTCGATCGGTATAAGGAAGAGATACTATACTATTTTTCGATCGGTATGGAAAAACAATATTTCTCCATACTATTTTACCATAAATTATTAATTGTCAATAAACTTCGTTACTTTTAAATGAATAAAGCGAGATAATTTTACTATGATGTTTTAAAAGCTGGTCATTTGGGGGGCAGGAAAGGGTTTGGGGGGCCTGGCCCCGATGGGCCCCCCTTGGCTACACCCCTGATTAACGTTGT
The DNA here is from genome assembly GCF_964235325.1 of Thermobia domestica. Classification (NCBI taxonomy): domain Eukaryota; kingdom Metazoa; phylum Arthropoda; class Insecta; order Zygentoma; family Lepismatidae; genus Thermobia; species Thermobia domestica. The sequence goes on along the minus strand of NC_137470.1, from coordinate 11,467,980 downwards.
GTGATAAAAGCTGCAGAGCGCCAGTATGTGCTTGTCAGTGTCAACGAGAACTGAAAAAAATGCTCTACAGTGGTGTAAGATCTTAGAATGTATGTGTCGAGATCTTAGAATGAATTATTCGAGGAAGGTAGTGCTTGTGCGCGCGAATTTGGTGTTTCCGATAAGTTAGAAGAAAGAAGGAAGGCAGTGCCGAAAATATTCTTTGATGAATCGGCACAAGATAGGCGATTTGCTGGCCCTGTGGAAGAATTCGAGATCAAAGTGCTGTTGCCTATCTTTGACTCCGTAATAGTAAACATAAGGGTACGCTTCGAAGGAATGAGGGAACGATTTTCGAAAGATTTTCTTTCTTATGCCCGTCAATGTTACGAACCACTCCTCAAGAAGAGGTCATCAAGTAGTTTCATGATTTGCACTTCTGTATGCAGACGATTTATCCAGGTACTTTCCAAGAGAAGTGTTGATTTTCAGAGACACTTTTCAAGGCAGAATTTCAAATCTTGCAACCCACGAAGAAATTCATTTTATTATCGAATCTGACTTCAGCTCAGCACATCCAAATCTTTGTCCAGTTTACTTTTAAAAGACTACCACAACGATATAAAAAGAAAAACTGTCAATACCCTCCCACTCGTCAACAGGACATTGACCAGTGGGCCAAACGGTCAACACCCTAATTTTCGGTTTATGGCCGTTTCTGCGGGTATGCATGCTATAGATGGTAATGCATAGGGCCTACTCGATGAGCGACGGGGCGCGACTAGGGATTTTGCCTAGCGACAAGCCATTTTTACGCCACTGGTGATAGGCATAGCAGTAATAATTTATTTTTTACAAATTTTGAGTTGCGTTACAAAGTTTCTACGAAGAGTAGTACGGAATAAAGCCTCTAGGTTATCTGTGGGTAATATTACTTTGCCTCGGAAACGAGAAGAGAAGTAGATTTTCAAATCCCAAACGAGGCGAGAAATTTCACGAGCCCCTTGGATAACATTAGTTCTCTCGGCGTGAGCGGTCCCGGGTTCGATTCCTGGTAGGGGCACTCGGTCGAAAAAGTGTAAAAAGCTTTTTCAGGCCGCCGTCCTGAATGATGTTTTCCTGGTTTTTCCTCATTCACACCAGGCAAATATCGGGGTGGTACCTAAAATATTGGTCCAAGGCCGCTTCCTTCCTTCCGCAATCCTCTTTTCCTACTCTTTCCGCGGATAATGTGATAGCCAAGGGACGTCATCCCTCATACGTGACGGGCTAACATGGTCATGGATGCCGAAAGCCCAGAAATCTAAATCCTAAATCCTAAACATTAGTTCGTTCAAATCTTAAATATCACTGTTTGTTTAGTGTTACACAGTTCATAGTATAAAAAAATATAAATTGATAATATGAGTGTAGGAACAAAATGAGCATTTCTTAATGTTTAAAGATCCGCAAGTGATTACACAATATATTTCAATAATAAATATATTTAAATGTTGTTATAATACACCTTTCGCGGACTTCTCGTGATACAGAAGGATTCCGATAATTCTAGATGAAATTGAAAAGAAAACCAGTTGAGAATGCTCGAAGAGCATTACCACAATGAAGATTTTTGTTTTCGAAATTTATATGAAACTGTATATTAAATTTATTTGATTAACCCTTTAGTGTGCTGCTTTGCAGATATGCAAAGTTTACTTTGAAATTGTATTGCAGCACGTAGTTTCTAGTTCGGACATAAAAAAGCAGGTTTGCGTATCAACTAAGATGATCTTCCACCACGGCCGGCTCGATGTGTTCTTGTCCCCAGTGATGCTAGATCCTCAAAATAAAATTTCCCTCGGGAATGCTCAAAAATTCCCTTTTAAAGATAAAATTTCCCTAATTTTAGTTCACCATAATATATATAATATTTTAAAGAGAGCATTATTGCGTATCTATGGATTCTTATACTGTGCTTATATCTCCACAACATACTTTTGTACTTTTGATCTGTTATTACTTCAATATTATCTTGTATAATGACATCCCCAAGCCAGACCGCCGAAGGCTTGTGGGAAAATAAAGTGTGTGGGATTCTGGAAAGAATGCCACCGTCTTTCGTCATACTGCCGCAGTGTTTAGTAACATAACATTTGTTGAAAGGCTAAATTTTCCTACATTTTATCTCATATTCTAAAATCTCCCTTTTTCTCTCCATAAAATTTATTTGCTAAATCTCCCTACGCCGCGAGAAATTTCTCTCAATCTAGCATCACTGCTTGTCCCTCGCTCTTAGAACAGCAAGGGAAGGGGACATCGAGTCGGTCGTGCTTCCACTAATGAAGTTCTGAATTTCCCGCTAGATGTCATAGTAAGCCAGCGTTGGACTCCTTGTCTTACTTGGTGCACGTGGAGTTGTCATTTTGTCATCTTTGAGCTTTCTTTGCTCGTTTAGGTGCATACATTTTGAACTGTTGATTTTTTTCTGTGTTAGATAGAAGTTTAATGAGTAAAAAAGTGCAAGTACGCTGAAAATTTGTCGCGTTTTATTGGTTTTATCTGTTTTTAGTGGACTTCCCAGATGTCAACGCGCAACTCTGCATAAACCCTATATGCAAACACCATAAAATGTCCCATAGACCCCATAATATTTGCATTATTTTTTTTAAATCCGTGTTTCCTACACCGAAACCACTCCAATTAAAAAAAAAAATCAGCCTGATTGAAAAAAACTGCGCATTAAAGGGTTAAATTCAATAGATAATACAATATAGGTAATTATATTAATGTAAATTATAATTGTCATAAAATAATTAGAAAAATATAATAGAAATTGTAGGCAATTAATTAAATGAAAAATTGTAATGTTATTTAAATTGTTTAAAAATTGAAATAACTATTTACGCAATAATTATTGAATCTATAACCAGTGTTGGTATTGAATGAATATTGGTATTGATCAACACCAATATAATCTCTCTATGACTTACAGTTCCCGAGATATGGTTCCTTAAATCTCCGGAAATCGGTCATTTTTTGACCAATATCTCGGGAACGGTAAAAGTGATGCAAAAAATTCCATCACTTGCTCAGGTAGTTTTTGATTCTGTATCGAATGGAGGGCTCAAGATTGAAAAAAACGCAAATAATACACAGAAACACGGATGAAGAATCACACTAATGAATAGGAAGTAGTAGTCCATAGCAATGCTGAAGCTGAAATTAGGAACGAAATAATACAAGTAAAAAAAAAAAAATGGAAAGTCTGACTCAGGACAATAAGTATGGGGAGCTACGCAGTGGTTTATTTGTGGATTTTGTAGAAGGGGAGAATATTTATAAAGAATTGCTACTAAAACATGCAGTTGAATTATTATACTTTAAAACAGATTATGTAGCCTATGAAAGGGGGAAAATATCTTTCCAGGCTGGGAAGACTGAATTAAACTTAGAGACAGGGAAGTTAAGACTTAGAAGGGGGGAAATTCCCAGGCTTCCCTGGCTACAAATAAATCCCTGGAGCTACGTCAAAGCAATCGAAAGATTTGTGACAAGAAGACGAACAAAGGGCGGACTTTATTTTCATTGTTTTTACAGATTTATTAGGTGGACGCGAGTAAAATATTCGTCCCAGATCGTCATTTCTATGAAAGCTACAATGCCTAGTTACAGGGTCGGTTCTAGACAATTTGCCGCCTCGTGAAATGACATCGTTTCCCGCCTCCCTTTCTCCAGGAAGAACAAATCAGAAAAGATAATATTTTAAGTAGTTTACCCCATCATGAACAACGAAGGGGAGGGAAAGCACATTCGAACTCAGAAAGGCCTAAATATTACAAATACAATCTCGTTGTGTCTGTTTTTTCTTTAATTAATGATCTATTATGTTATTGAAAGATAAAGCAAACACACTTGTAGAGGAAAAATGGTAATCCTTTTTACAGAACTCAATATCGAGCTTCAATCTCAATATATCAGTTTGCAATTCCAGTGCAATCAGCTCTTTTATCTTTATTTCTTGATTTTCCTTCTAAAGCTATTTTTTTTAAATAAAAACTTGTTTCTATCTTCAATGATAAGGAACTAATTCGTGACAAAGACAAAATACGTAGTTTTCATATCAAAACTCTGATAACTAACTAAGTCGAACAGGTGTTTGCTACTGTTCGAGAATTGAGTTCTTGTATTTGAGAACAATCAAGCAATTCATGCGGAGATTTGTTTGACGATTTGCTTTAGCAATGTCCATGTGACCTTAAACGAATGCAACCTAAACATGATTTATGAATGTAGTACAGTGAAACCTCCCTTAACGGACACCTCTGTAATTCGGACACATTTTTTGTCCCGGCAAAAATATATGTCCCCTTATGGAACAAAACCCTCCCTTTTACGGACACTCTCAGATACGGACGAGAACAGTCCTTTCTTCCCCCAGACGTTTCAATAACCTCAGGAATTATTCTCGGTACTGCGATATATTATTCCTCACAGCGTATCTATCATGAGTCTAGACGTGGTGAACCATCAAACAGAACGGCTTCAAGCTGAACTTGAAATTATTCTTTTTTTGTGCCCGCAATAAACTGCTTTCTGGTGGAAATCCTACAAAATCTGCAATACGCGATAACACTCATGCAGGGTCAGTCGTATGGCCAAGAATTCTATGCGGACTATCTTCCCTTCCCTAACAAAAGTCATTTTGCCTCTGGGCCTTGCATCTTTCCCAACAATTTCATAGATAACAAAACAAACATTGTTTGTTTTACAATAACTTTTTCAACGAGCAATGTTTCTTCTCTTATTTATTTATTTATTTATTTTTTGGAAAAGCAACATTTTATTTTACTTGTGATACTGGAACAAGTCTGGGTTGGAGTTTTCCCGGCTTCCTTTTTCTCTTTCTCTAAGAGGATATTCTTTGTGATTTGGGCTGGGTCAATAAACATATGCACTCCCATATGCCTTTTCGTCCATTCCGCCAATGAAAATAAGGCGCCAGTACACAAACGCACACACACACACATACATGTTTCTTCCGCAACCGTACTGAGGATTCTCAGAGGACACTTGCTAATGAGTTTCATTACCCTTGTAGAGGAAAAAATATACATTTTTCGCTAAACAAAAGAGTTTAGCCGATTAGTTGGTTCCTACGCATCTTTTGAGAAGGTTCTGAGAATTTGAAATAAATTAGAAACGCTAACAGAGTGATGACTTGTACTTAAGAAAATTAACATACACGCATTATCTTTTGCAGTACCTGTATACGAATATATTAATACATCCCCCAGCAATATTATTTAACGGAAATGAATTTCTCCTTCATCCCTACTAATAATTCAAATACTTACTAAATAGAGTATTTTCATATTGAATATTACGTACTTATGTTCATAAACAATGTATTTACTGTATATTACAGCACACAATTACCGCTGTGAGAAATTAAATTTCTGTAACCTTTCTGTAACGGACGCCTCTCAATATCGGACAAAAATTCATGTCCCATTGGTGTCCGTTATTCTGAGGTTTCACTGTATTCAAATATAAGGTCAGTTTAGTAAATTTAACTACCATCATTATGAAGTCTTTTCCAACCAGAAATGTTTATTTTAAATAGTATAGTTATGACAGTCGTTGTCACCTCTTGAAACTTAACGTCCCATACAAATACATGTATTGCACATTTGGTAGAACCGGCACTGCCTTGTTAATCAAAATGGTCACCATCTGCAAGCACAGAATATTTTGCAGAATATTTTGTCATCGCTCAGCTAAGGATTGAATTCCATGGAGAAATAAGTTTGAAATCGGCGATGCGTAGAGTTCCTCAACCACACATTGGACCGTCCACGGGGCTCATTTTGTAATATTGTGTCACTAGAATACATTTGAAAAACCAACCGCGAATGGTTCTTGTACTCACCATTCTTGGCCCAAGTGCAATGTTGTTTTTTTTTTTTCGGATTGCTCTGCAGAATATCCCTGTTTGAATTCGTAAAAGAAATCACACGAAATAGCAAGGTTACTAGAGAACAGGTTGCCTCGAAACACTTCGGTTTTCGTTTGGAGGGAGTCGGTGAAGATCGTAATACGTCACCCGTAGACCAAACGCTTTGAAGACATTTGAGAACTCTATGATCATCTTACAGTTTTAAATGCACTAAATAGAATTAGAATGATTATTTTACGCAATAATCCTGGCGTAGTAAAAATTAACAAAATACAAATACTGTCGAAAATGAAGAATTTATTTTAAGAACTTTTTTTTTTTTTAATGTGGTGTTGTATGTACTGATGAAATGCTGAAGACAATGACCGAAGACAAAGATGTTCTTAAGTCAAGTGTGCTCCATTGAGACACAATCAGCAATGGAAGAAGATGGACTGGCGTATATAGCAGGTTGGCTTGCAATAATAATAATAATAATAATAATAATAATAATAATAATAATAATAATAATAATAATAATAATAATAATAATAATAATAATAAAGAATATGCAAAAAATACACCCTCATTTAAGTAATCAGTACAATAAAAATGTTCCCGTTCATCACTCTTCACCATCATCGATTCAAAGCAGTGGCGTAGCCACGGGGGGCACCGAGGCCAGACCTCTCAAATGATTTCCCTGGACCACCGAAATGACCAGCTTTTAAAACACCATCGTCAGATTATCTCGCTTCAGTTATTTAAAAATAACAAAGTACGTATAATTAATAATCGGTAAATTATTTACCGATCGAAAAATAGTGTGGTATCTCTTCTGTGTAAGGAATGACCAAATGCAGAGCTTGCTGCCACATTTGCTACAATCGATTGATCCAGTATTCCTGTGCGGATCATGTCCAATATGAAGCATTAAAATATTTTATATAGGCCTATTTTAAAATAATTGTCAATCTATGCTAATACGAGAATTTGTATGATGTTTTTAGTCAAGAATAATAAATAAATATTTTTGTCAGGAAATCTTAAAGAAATTAAGCGAAATTTCAAAGAATATCACTCTTATGTAGATAGGTTGGGCTTAAATTGTAATAGTTATGCACAAAGGCATAACATTTGGTCCGAAGCTATAGTTCTTGGTTAAGCATAATAAAAACTACTTGGTACATAATATTTATGGGGGAAAAGCAAAAACCAAAGCTTTAAAAAAAAAGTGTTTTTAGTTTCCGTCCGCTAAAAATGTGCGGTTTTTTCAGGCCTCAAAATCACTAACTGTAACGCTTTTTTTTTTTTTTGCTTTGTAAATTGTAGCTGTCTCCCCCCCCCCCCAAAAAAAAATGACGGGCCTCTCCTAGATAAGCCTGCTGGCTACATCACTGATTCAAAGCTTGTCTTATGGCCATCTCACACAGCCCACTGAAGAGTGTTTTCGTGTGTAAAAGATATGCAAGAACAGTTTTCATTTTACCATGGAAGAACAGTGCGTTTGGGAAAAGATGCCATGAAATGTCTAAAGAGGATTATTTGTGGGAGTAATGCTAATGTGAATTCTGAAATAGTGACTACATATGTGCGAATGAGAACATATGCCAGAATTATTTTTTGAATAGTTTGGCAAAACAGAAAAGTGTTAAGGTTTCTGTAAAAAGAGAAGGAAGCTCTTAGGACAAACAGGAGAAAACGCTCAGGAAACTTGTCCAGTGATGTAAGGTTTCTAACAATAGAATATTATCGTAAAACACAATTATTATTATAACTTCTGTTCTCGATCATTATTCTATGTAGTAAATTACAGACACTTAAGTTTGATTCTGCATGCAAGCAAAAAAAAAAAAAAAAAAAAAAGGATTTTACTATGTAACATTAATTCAGTATAGGACTTCTCACGCGATTACCCTCTTCCTTTTTCTTAAATGGAAAAAAAAACAGACGATAATTTTTTTGCGCGCTTCACGAGTCTATAAGTGACGTCATTCCGGGACAGCCTATGACCGTGCAGCATGGCTAAGAGGCAAATTGTTCTCTAGTAACCTTGACGAAAAGTGTGTTCTTCATGATGCTCTCTCATATGATCCTTATCAACAACACATTCTCTCTGGCATGCACAGTCTGGGCATGTGGTGAGTTTGTTATATTAGATACGAAACTTAGTCCCTCCCTGTGTTGTGGTGCTGAGGTGAGACTCCCATTAGACATAAAAAAAACCACTTCATTTGCACCAACTTAAAATATGTAAGAAAATTTTTTTTGAGATAGTGCTAATTTATTTTTACCTACTCCAAAAAAAATTCTCAAAGTACACTTTTTTCTGTTAATCGCCCATGTATGTTCATCTTCTTTCTTTTATTTTCTCCAGTTTAACGTCCCACACTTATGCCGTTTAGGCTAAAGGAGACGATGATTAAGTCAAGTTAATGATGACGCAAGAATTGGTGGAATGATAATGTGGGAGGAATCGGGAGGACCCCGAGAAAACCCACAGATACGATGTTATTCACCACTAACTTTTTTGGCCTGGGGTCGAATCAGGGACCCTACGCACCAGAGGTGAGTAGTCTACCATTGAGCTATCATGCCCCTCACACATATCTTTATCAACAATAGTCCATTCTTTCATATTATATTTCAACACTAGTATATTCATCAACACTAGTATCTCTCAAGGTTTAATTAACTTCACCGCCTTAAGCACGAATAACGTTCCTAATGACGAAATTGAACTAAATTAATCGCTTTCCCTAAATCTCAATTTCTTGATTTTCGTTCATAACCAACTCATCATCACCATAGCTGTTCTGCCATTATTGATACGTCACTTGCTTCCATGTTCCACGGTGTTCCACTAACCTCTTCGTCTTCACGTACGATTTTTCTGTTTTAATATCATCTATTAATTGTAGTCTCCTTCACCCCCTCCCTCTCTTTCCTGCCACCATACCCTCTACCACGTTCCTCATAATACAGTTCGTTCTTAGTCAATGTCCCAACCAGTTTCTTCCTCTTCTTAATACTGTAATATTTAGAATTGTTCCTTTCTCCTTCACCATTTCAAACACCTTCCCATAAATAGTGCACATCTGTTATAAGGGGTGTTGAGCCTGTAATTTTGTTACAAAGTCACATAATTACTCCGTTTGTTATTATGACTGCCGTAAATGATTTCCAACGACGGCCATATTGGATTTAACGAACTTCCAGACTGAATATTCTTGAGGATTTTTTCAGATTTGCTTAGAATGTGCTCAGCATCATTTTAATGCATGTTTCATTTCTATTCCAATTTGTTCAAGGTTAAATTTCTTTTTTTTTCATACGTTGACTGGACTAAAATACTTTCTTTACATTTGATACAAGCGCGTCTACTGCTAGATATTAACATCTGATTATTTCTGCTACGCAATGAAGACCGTGTGCAAGACAAGTCAGGTGGACTAATTTAGGATAGGACACAACGCTATCTTCAATTATTCTATACAACATTTTATTATACATCTGCATTTACAAAGGGTGAGTCACTTCACTTTAAATATAACCTACTTTCTTGTGATATACTCTCAAATATGTTAGTATGCAGCAATAAAATTCGGAAGTATGCAGTATCCTGCAAAGTTTACGAAATATGCAATCACATAGAAATTTACTCAAAATATGCATTTATAAACATCAACACATGCGTCTCAAACGAATTCTTGCAAGTCTGTCGTAAAGAAGAAAACATTTTCCTTACTTTTCTGCATGTTGCTATAAATATGCATTTTGCATACAAATCCGGGCTGTAGTGATGGGACTCCAAAAGTAACACTGAGGTCTATGGCCAACACAAGAAAGAATGCGTTTCTCCCGTTTCTCCTGTGTATTTAGGAACGGGAGATAACGATTAAAGTGACATGTTCAAGCTACACAAGTTGATATAGAGTAGAAAGAATCGAATGATCGAAACAAAAGCAGTTTGTACAATGTGCACATATTACAATGGCCATCGACTTGCAGTGATAACACAATTCAGTGGTAAGGGAGTCGAAGCAGTACTGAATGAGTGTCTGGAATGCTTCCGGTTCGATATCCAGGTATCCCGCTCTGTAGAAAGCAAATCGAACCATGTTGCGGAACGGGGGAGCACAGAACTGATACAGCGTAAAGCAGTGGCGGCGGTTGGACGTTAAAAGTGGGGGGCAAGACATGATCTGAACAATTGTATATCAATGTTAGATTTCCTAAGTGTTTCTAACATTGTTTGATGAAAGGTTGTATAACTAATAGGATACTATCTTTTTTCACTTAAAATACCGCATATCGTATTTCTATTTTATTAAGTAAATTCATCAGAGCAATACAGGTAGGTATTAACCCTTTATGCTCTTAAACAACGAAAGTGTAAGAAGAGATTTGAGTTCTCGCTCATGAGCATCTTAAAATTCTGTCTGGAAAATTGTGTGATTAGATTATTTAATAAATATGCAAAATAAATAAATAAATAAATAGAAGGGACAATATTAACCATAGTAATGAATAATGACGCTTGTTTTGCAGAAGTTATATTGAAACTAGGAATTAATGAACAACTTATACTTTTAATTCCACACATGCCATTAAATAAATGCTTTTACTCTTAGAAAATGAAATACAGTAAGTACTGCAAGCATATGCTACGACATTTAAAGAAATATGCAATTGCAACATTAATTGCTTTGAATTGCAATTAAAACGCAATTTCTGTAGTTTTCTTAACTCCACGCGAAGACAAATAACCAATACGTACTCATGCAACGGCAAATATATGGCACCATTTTTTCTATGAAACCTATACATACAACACCTTGACCAGGGTCCACATTTTGGAAAATAAGTGAAAGTCAGGGAGAGGTCAGAAAGTAAAAATGTATCAAGTGAAGTCAGGGAAATGGTAGATTGGTCAGGAAAAGTCAGGGAAAAATCGATTTAGGTCCATTGTTCAATTACTGAATTTATGAAATAGGGTTGATTTTTTACTGTTAATGGATGCAAAATGGAAGCTTTCGAAGCAGGTAGACGTGCTTGTGTTGAGCTCCCGAAGTCATTCAACCGTAGCACAATGGGAATATCTATTCAAGTCTGGAGGCTTCGTACAGGAGTCTTTAACATAGGCAATCGCGATAAGTGTTGCAATCTAATGCGCAAAAGACAGCCGTAGGAAAGTGCAGTGAAAGTGTTCTTTGTTGGTGCTATTATTGCTGTATTGTTGGTGATTGGAGGTGTGGAGATGAATCCAGGTCCCTACACCCTGGATGATGTGATTAAAAAACTAGAGAAAATGGAAAAGAAGATGACTGACCTTCATGATGACAATAAGGAATTTCAAAACAAGTTAAGTAACTTGTTTTCCGAACTACAGGAGTTGAGGGAAGAAAATAAAAGACTGAAGGAGGAAGTGCTACATAACCGCCGGACAATTGATAAACTTGAGAACTACTCTCGAAGAAATAACCTTCTCTTCACTAATTTAAAAGTGAAGACAAATGAAACATGGGCAGATTGTGAAAGTGTGGTGCGGAAATTGTGCGTGAACAACTTCAAATTGAGCTTTCGGATAGTGATATCGAACGTGCACATCGCTTAGGGAAAGGAAGTAATAGACCAGTTATTGTTAAGTTTAATTCTTACAAAGTGAAAGATAACGTTTTGAGGAACGCGTTCAAAGCTAAAGGTACACCGACGGTAATCTATCAAGATTTTTCTGCAAATATACGACAAATAAGGAGAGAGTTAACAGAACATATGAAAATTGCTAGATCCGAAGGTAAACGTGCGTTTTTACGATTTGACAAACTTTGCATCAATAACGAATACTTCACATTGGAGGACCTAAATAACACTCCTTTGAAGTGTATAGAAGATGTTTCCTCGACAATTGCAGTAGCGTCAGGAACAAAACAAACTGAGAGCGAATTGGATACAGTGTCAGTGAGTCAGGTCACCGGAACGACCAGCAACAAGGTCATTACAAGAAAAATGACGAAAGGGACAGGTGCCACGCCCCGAGGGAACAAGTGGAAGTGACCAGAGACTGATTTGAAGGCAGGTAAGAAAGAGGAAAAAGCACAAACAGATTCTTCTTCAGATAACAACGTGCATTCCGAAGGGTTTCTAAGTGTGTATTATCAAAATGTGAGGGGGGCTAGAAGCAAAACTGAATCCTTCTATTGTAGTGTGCTGTCAACGAACTACGATTTCTTGGCAATAACAGAGACGTGGTTGCATGAGGGTATCTTTGACTCAGAACTCTTTGATGCCAGATATTCACTAATCCGTAGTGACAGAAAAACCGGCAAGAGTAGGGGGGAGGGGTAATGCTTGCAATACTAAGAAATAAATATAAAGTGTGTTTGATATATAATGATGACCTAAATAATGGCGTAGACTGTCTTTTGGTGAAAGTAAGTGGGGAGAGGGTAACAATGTATATATGTGTTGTGTATTTTCCACCAAATTCTGTCATTTGTAAATATGATGAAATATTTCAGTACATTGAATCGAAGTGTCAACCAGGCTGCACCCTTCTTGTACTTGGTGACTTTAATTTACCAGACATTAAAGGTACGGGTTTCGATTTCATGAGCGCCCCGGGGCAGTACAAATTTGTAAATAACTTCATGTCATTATATGACTTGAAACCATTCAATGATGTTCAGAATAGTTTAGGTAGAACACTAGATTTGGTATTAACAAATTTAGATAATGTAGTGGTTGAGAGAGAAGAACCCCCCGTACTTAAAGAGGATAAACACCACCCTGCGCTATTAATTAAAATCAAACAGAACAATAAGGTAAAGATAAAAAGTCAAAGTAAAGTAATGGGTTATAATTTCAGTAAGGCAAACTACAATCAACTATATCACGAATTGGGAAAGGTAGAGTGGGAGGTACTGGGTGAACATACTGACGTTGATTGCGCTGTTGAAAAGTTTTATTCCACCTTATATAATATATTTGACAAATGCATTCCGAAAAAGAAACAGAGCACGGGAAACTATCCTAGCTGGTTCACGCTAGACATTATAAATAAAATTAAAATGAAAGCTCGTCACCGCAAAGCGATAAGACTCGGAAAGTCAAATATAGATTTACATAAACGTGAATTTAATAAACTTCGAAAAATGATCAAGAAAGATATACAAGTCGCATATACAAACTTCGTTAAGGGAGCGGAATATTTAATACAAGAGGACCCATCTACGTTTTGGAACTTTATTAAGAGTAAAACAAAGCATTTAAATGGTAATGTATTGTGTTATGAGGGTAAAGAGTTAGCATGTGATAAAGATATAGTAAACGCATTTGCAACCTACTTTAAATCAGTGTATACAGACGGAGCACCACTGCTAGTTGAAATAGATGATTCGACATTAGTTGAAATGTATGAAAAAATTGATATGTTGCAAATAGCGGTAATAGAAGTGGACGAGATTCGAATGGCAATCAGAAAACTAAAATCAAAGTGTTCGATAGGTATCGATGATGTACCATCATATGTAATAAAAGGTTGTGAAGAGAGTTTCTTATTACCTTTACACATGCTATTTAACCTAATACTCCAAACCAGCACGTTTCCAGCAAAATGGAAACTTACAAAAGTTTGCCCTATTCCTAAAAATAATGACAGTAAAGAAATTCAAAATTATAGGCCGGTTTGTATTCTAAACTCATTTGCAAAGATATTTGAAAGCATAATTTATAAGCGCATTGAAAATCACATTAAACCAGTAATATCGGATTATCAACATGGATTCGTTCCTGGCAGATCCACCGTAACAAATCTTGCTGTCTTCACTGACCATCTAGTTGATACATTGGAGAGTAATAATCAAATAGATGTAGTTTATACAGATATTGCGAAAGCATTTGATAAGGTAAACCACACGTTGTTAGTGAATAAACTTAAATTTCTCAACTTTTCTGATCAGTTAATTGCTCTTATGAAGTCATATTTGATGGACAGAAAACAATATGTGGTTTATAAATCCTGTAGATCATTTGAATATATTCAATTTTCTGGAGTCCCACAAGGATCTAATTTAGGGCCGTTACTTTTTATAATATTCATTAATGACCTTCCTAATTGTATTAAAACATCACATAAACTACTCTATGCAGACGATTTAAAATTATATAGGAGAATTACAACAGCACAGGACTGTGTCAGTTTGCAGGAGGATCTAGACAGAGTAAATGAATGGTCCAAGAACAACTTGTTAAACATAAATTCAGATAAATGCAAAACCGTGTCCTTCACTAAGAAACGGAATGTTGTTGAATTTCAATATAAGATAGATGGTAAAGAATTAAAGGGGGAACAAACTGTCAAAGATTTGGGTGTAATATATGATAACAAACTATCGTTTCAGCATCATATAAATCAAATTGTAAATGACGCAAACAAAAATCTTGGATTTATTTTGAGAATGGGAAGGGAATTTAATAAGTCGAATGTTTTACTGAAATTATATTTTTCATTTGTTAGATCAAAATTAGAATACGCGTCTATTATATGGAACCCCCACACGAAGAAAGACTCTATTAGAATAGAAAGAGTTCAAAATAAATTTCTGCGGTTTCTGGCGTACAAGAGAACAGGCATCTTCCCCACATATGAAAATAGTACTTCTCTTAATGAAAATTTTAACACAATGTTTCTCAATCACAGACGAGTGTTAAATGACATGATATTCTTGTACAAAATATTAAATAACAAATTAAATAGTAAGGATTTGGTCTCTGCCTTTCATCTCAGGGTACCCAATGGAAACATACGTGTGAGCAATGGAAATTTCTTTTATTCTAAGAAATCTCGAACAAATGCAACAAAACAGTCACCAACGTGAAGGATGGGTGTAGTCTACAACAAACTGAGTAAATGTAAAAAACTTCTCGATATACACAGTATGAGTCAGATTAGATTTCGCAAATATATTATAGATATTCTATGTAACTCTGGTATGAACACTGTAATTGGGTAGAATAACCTGTTGTGTTCTTGTTCTTAAATAAATAAATAAATAAATAAAATGTGGTGTACTCAGTGATGATATTGAGGGAGTCACTGTTCTCTGATATAGTTGTTGAAACTAATTTTCTGCGAGAAAACACATCTAACTGCATCCTGGCATATTTGCTCAAAAGGGTAGACGCTGTTCTAGAAGAATTGCATTTTGCCAAGAGGATATCTAGACAAGTGGCTGAGAACGCGAAGAAATAGTATCTCCAGTTCACAGTGAAAGCTCAGAGTGAAGAATTTAAGGAACACTCGAGTGAATTCATAGCCAATGACAGAGATTGTATTAGACTTGATGAGTTTTTTTATTTAGTCTTAGGAAATGGGAAGAACTTCGTTGACTTATGGTCAGTTATAAAATTGTGTTTTATCTTCTTTCACGGAAACGCATTTTTTGAAAGTAGTTCCACAATAAATAAAATTCTCATTGTTGAGAACTTACAAGAAGAATCTCTGGTGGCTCAACGGATCATATGTGATTCTGTTATGAGAATAGGTGGATCATCAGAATTAATAATTACAAGAGGTATGACAAATTCAGTGAGAAGTTCAATGAGACAATATCAGGTGTATTTGGAAAAGAAAAGAGGAATAAATGCTGGAGACGAGAAGAGGAAGAAGAAAAGAAAATTAAACTGCGGAGACAACAAGAAGGATGTTCAGATCAATGAGAAGAAAACTATGCGAGAAAGTATGAAAACAAATTTCTAAATGGGTTGCATTTAACAACTGCACCAGCAAAAGTATGTGTTACATAATGTGTGTGTATCTTTTTTTAATAATCAATAAAATCATGTATGAACAGTTTATTACTATAGGCAATATTATAATATTGTAATAGATATTATAATGTGTATTTTTTCCATATCTTAAGTACTCTGTATACTGCACACTTTCGTTTGTAACAATTTATGTAATATGTAGGCCTAGTCAATATCGGCCTAATGCACATGTTTGTAAATTTACATTTGTTTGGAAAGAAAATTTAAAAAAGAAAGAAACAGAAGCGGAAGAGAACAAGGACAACTATTGGGAGTGTAGAGGTTGGGGTTTCTTTCTTTTTTCTATATTTTAAAGTTATTCTGGGGTCAGGGAAACCTGGAACTTTCGTCATGGAAAGTCAGGGAAAAGTCAAGAGTTTTTTCTTTCTCCAAATTGTGTGAACACCCTGTTTACATTTCCAAATAAAACTATATAAATTAGGGCGTAACTTCAAAAAAGTGGGGGGACAACTTCGCTCTCTTGCCCCCCCCCCTCCTAATTGCCGCCCATGGCGTAAAGGATTGGAGATTCAAGAACTTGTCACGGTGCAAGATGTTCCTTTCCTGGGTAAGTACGATTGTGTCAGTAACGAACTTGACAAAGTTCTTGTGAGAACGGAAAATGTACACGTCTAGGGGCTGCACTAGTTTTGTGCATGCAGCCGGGATCAGCTTTTTCGTGAATGTGACATTCGCAGGAACAAATTTGTGGGAAAGCTTGTTGTCGTTGTTCATTGTTGTAAGATGTGCTCATTGTACAAACTGCTTTTGTTTGGATCATTCGATCCTCTCTACTCTCCACGTTAATTGTGTGGCTTGAACATGTCATTTGAATCGTTATGTCACCTTCCCAAATACATAGGGGAGACGGGAGAAACGGTTTCTTTGTTGTGTCTGCCATAGACCTCCATTTACCTTTGAAGTCTCATCATTTTTTTCCCTCTGACCGACTGCAGCTAATAATTTGGTAAATAAGTAACTATCTGATGCTCTTTAAGGATGTATAACTCTTATTGCGCCACTCGAATCCTGATATCGTACCCTCTGCTTGTAAGGTGGCTAAACGGGTATCAGCGCTGTTTTCCTTAAAGCACTGACATGAAAACTGATTTTAAGGCTATCAAAGTAAGTATCTGAAGAAAATTTCCCCAATTTGCACAGAAGCTTGAAGAAGTTTGAACAGCAATATTGCAACAACTGCTCCGTTTAGCTATACTACTCGTAATCTCAATGTTATGACCAGGGGAGTAACTACTATGGCGCTAAACCCCGCAATGCAAGTGATTTATCTACACCCCCTAACACCCCTCCAGCACCTCCCTAAAATTTTCGGACGATAATTCCCGTTCTGCCTAATCTTCGGAGACAGGGAATTCTATGCCAAGAGAATTTTTTTTAGGGAAATGCAGCACCGAAAGGCTTGACTCCTAGCGTGTTTGTATGCAGATCGGTAGAAACGAGGGCGAGAACTAAATCCCAGTGGTCAAAATGCAAGGAAAATTCTGACGAGGACAAAATCCAAGGGACAAAATCACAGGAGCATATATTGGATATACCAGTGCACACCCTATATGATTACTTTTTCCCTTCAATTGTCCTATATTCTAAAATGTTATCTGTATCTTTTCAACTGAAATAACTTTTTCTTTCTTTTAAAATGCTGAAAACTCAATAAAACGTAGAAATGTTATAATGAAAGGGAAGATTAGCTTTAATCACTTTCAGACATACCCATAAGAAAAGTTCTGGGTATTCCTCTTTATTATACCTTTAATACATTTGAAATACGTTTAGCATATTACAATAAGACCATTCATTTTAATTACGAAAAGTAACTGTAATGCTATTTGATATTAAAACTGTCGTTCTTGTGTGGTAGCATATAGCAGTCTTTTATTTTGAGTAATGCATAAATATTTATTTTAATTCTGAAATACTGATCAAGATTTTTTATATATATATATATAGCAAAGATCAAAATTTGAAATATATACTTACTATAACAGTCTCACGTCTTTTATTGGGTTTTCAGTATTTAAATATATATATATATATATATATATATATATATATATATATATATATTTCCGTAAAGTGAAGAATTTCAGATAACATCTTAGATGCATAACAGTTGAAGAAAGAAATTACATTCTTTTATTGATCTGCGCCTATGATTCTGTCGCTTGAATTTAGTCGGTTTTGTCTTAAATCCTTAGGATTTGTCCTCTTGAATCGTGTCCTGCATTCGTAATAATCTGCTTGGTAATTCTAACAAAGACTGTAAGAAGAATAACTATTTCTTCAAGTTTCGTCATAAATTTTATATGTTATTCTTCTTGTTCTTCTTGGAAATATGACGAGGATACAGTTTTTTATCAGCAATGATATTCACATCTACTTTGGTAAAAATGAATGTGATTTAAAAAATACCTGCGGGCAAATGTAAAATTGATTGACTCAATTGCAATAAAGCGGTTTGATATTGTAACTGAAACGAACATAAAATAAATTTAATTCGGTATATCAAATTATTTCACATTAAGATTTTATTCACTTTTTCAGTAGTTCATCTCTAACATGCTAAGAGTCACAGTACGTATAATGTGCCACAGTTCACATCCTCAAGACATGTTTGGCCATATATTAAATAAACAATTCAAAAGGATGCATAATAGGGTGCATCGAATTTCCACTTTTTTTGAAATCAGCTTACCCTTAGTGATATTTTTTTGCAAAATGGCCTCCATATAACGTATAAAAAATTGCAAGTCGATTGGTCAATATCTTTAGGTGCCACCAACGGCCAAAAGTTTTGAAATTTTGTTAAAAAATAAATATTATTTTTAAAAATGTAAAATATCTAGTTTTATGAAATATGGTTATCCTATCTGGTTTTTTTTCTGTAAAAGGTCAATATTTTACGTGAAAAAAATTTCAGCTTGATGAGTCAAGTCATTCAGGTGCCACCTGTGGCTTAAAATATGGACAAATGTGTCCCTACTTTTTCATTTTTTTTTTAAATTAAGTAGCATTGTTTGTGATTCATCTGGATCGTTAATTAGATAAGAAAGATTTTGTTTTACATCTGCAGCTATTTGCTTATTTCCAAACATTAATGATTGAAATGACCCAGAACTCACCATGAGGAGGTGGCTGTAGTTCGAGTTCCGCCCACCCATATATACTAAAGTTGCATATGGTAGTGCAAGTCATATTGTTACTCTTTTACCTCAAACTGTTTTTCTTTTCTTTTTTGCATTACATTCTGGCATGTTTTTTCTTGTTTGTAGTGTTGATAGGACAAATCTATGTCGTGCTTCTTGCCCACATACCGTTGATGCTGCTTCTGTCCCCAACTTCACCATTCTTTCTACCGCGCGAGTGTGACAGGGTAAGGATGTAATATATTCATTAGCCATTGGAGCCGTCTTTACATTTTCTCTTAGCTTCTGCAGGCTCAAGTGTTTTGTCAGTGGTGACTCTGTCAGCGTCATGTTGACCAATTAATCATATCAACATAGTTTGTCGCTTCTAAGTTGATTTCAGGGATGACGAATTCTCCTACCGGTACGCGATCACCAGATTGGGTCGTTTTTTCTTGCTTTTAGGACTCGCCTCCAGCCGAGCTCTCGTACGTTAGCATCTTGATCAGTCAACATTGATAGAAGTAGGTTTTCAGGATGACCGTACCACGCATTTCTACGGACATTGGATCAATTATTTTCCTGTATTTCGCTTCCATGTGGCGAGAAGTCGTGATGAGTTGCCACAAATGACGAGCTTCTTCTGCACACGATGTATTACGGATCACAGCAAACCGGAGTGGCGCGTAGACCATCATGATGTACTGGACGATGGTTTTAAGTTCATTCGTGGGTTCTTTTGTTCCTACGCACAAACGTAAGACTCTATTTGCTGTAATTACCCATCTGGCTTGAGGGATTTTACCAGGGTTCGTGTGAGCTAACTCAATGGGCCATTCTCCTGAAGAAACCGCTTGGCAGATATTCAGCACTTATTTTTGATCCGTGTTTAATGAATCTTCAGTGAAGTTGAGATCCCAGTCTACTGGAACGGGCTGAAAAATCTGGAGTGACAACTCTTCACAGATTGGAAGTGCTGATCCTATTGGTCCTTTAAGTGTATTTGGTAAAGTAGACTTGCCGTCTATAAATTCAATCAAATGTCGAAATGGGAGTTCATTCGTGTGTATGATGATTAATTGGTCAGCATGACGCTGATAGAGTCACCACTGATGAAACACTTGAGCCTGCAGAAGCTAAGAGAAAATGTAAAGACGGCTCCAATGGCTAATGAATATATTACATCCTTACCCTGTCACACTCGCGCGGTAGGAAGAATGGTGAAGTTGAGGACAGAAGCGGCATCAACGGTATGTGGGCAAGAAGCACGACATAGATTTGTCCTATCAACACTACAATCAAGAAAAAACATACCAGAATGTAATACAAAAAAGAAAAGAAAAACAGTTTGAGGTAAAAGAGTAACAATATGACTTGCACTACCATATGCAACATTAGTATATATGGGTGGGCGGAACTCGAACTACAGCCACCTCCTCATGGTGAGTTCTGGGTCATTTCAATCATTAACGTTTGGAAATAAGCAAATAGCTGCAGATGTAAAACAAAATCTTTCTTATCTAATTAACGATCCAGATGAATCACAAACAATGCTACTTAATTTTAAAAAAATGAAAAAGTAGGGACACATTTGTCCATATTTTAAGCCACAGGTGGCACCTGAATGACTTAACTCATCAAGCTGAATTTTTTTTCACGTAAAATATTGACCTTTTACAGAAACAAAACCACATAGGATAACCATATTTCATAAAACTAGATATTTTACATTTTTAAAAATAATATTTATTTTTTAACAAAATTTTAAAACTTTTGGCCGTTGGTGGCACCTAAAGATATTGACCAATCGACTTGCAATTTTTTATACGATATATGGAGGCCATTTCGCAAAAAAATATCACTAAGGGTAAGCTGATTTCAAAAAAAGTGGAAATTCGATGCACCCTAATGCATAAGGCAACTCTTAAGAAAGAATGTTAGTATTCATCACAACTCATTTTTTCGGCATCACCTTATCAGCCGATTTGTCTTATATACATAATTATATACTATATGCAATAGTATCATATATACTTCTATTTTCATATTTATATTGTCAATTTAAATAGCAGCAATACAAAATATCAATATCAATACTGAAATACTTGTATGGTTTTTGTAGTTTCAATCACATCAAAAGGTCAGATAATCGGGAATAAGGGCCCTCTTACGCATCCCTTTGCATTGTTTGCTTAATATATGGCCAAACATGTCTTGAGGATGTGAACTGTGGCACCTTTTACGTACTGCGAGCAGAGACGGTTTTAGCGGGTAGGCCGGGTAGGTACGGGCCTACCCAAACATTTTGAAAAATATATAAACACTAAAAGTTACAATAAAGAGTAAATGTATTTTCCACTTTTTATATTAATGGTAAATAATTATTTAAGAAACAGCATCAACCACTACTGTAAAAGTAATTTCCTATTGCCATTAATCAATCAACTGTACATATGTATCCATACGCGAGGAAGCGGGTCTACCCAAGATTAAAATCCTAAAGCCGCCCTGACTGCGAGTCTTAGCATGTTGGAGGTGAACTACTGGAAAACTGAATAAAATTTTGTTGTGAAATGACTTGGTACTAAACCGAAGTAAGTTTGTTTTACCTTCGTTTCTGCTACAATGTCAAACGGTTTTCTTGCAACTGAGTCAATCAATTTTCCATTTCTCTGCAGGTAGCTTTTTTCTTTAAAAAATCACATTCATTTTTACTGAAAAGATGTAAATAACAGTTAATAACAGAACTGTATCTAGTCATTTTTCCAAGAAGAACAAGTAGAATAACATCTAAAATTTATGATAAAACTTAAAGAAATAGTTATTCTTCTTACAGAATCTGTTACAATTACTAAAGAAAAATTCTCTTGAAGAAATCTCTCCCTGGACAGAATTCCTCATCTCATTCCTGTTCTGCCTAAATATAAGATCATTTAAAATATTTTCTACAAACTCCTGGAGAGATTTAGGCAGAACGGGAAGACACCATTAAAAATCTTGCTATTTTTTTTTAAGATTTTGAATTCTATTTTTAAGTGCCAATAGAATAAAACAACTTACTTTCGACAAGATAAGTTTTCAAGCAAAGCAAACAACTCAAAATTGAATGGAAAAATTACAATGAAATGAAATCTTTAAATTTTACGTCCCACGGTTATGCCGGTTAGGCTAAAGGAGACGGTGATGATGAGAGATGAGTGAAATGGTGGAATGAAAAAAGTGGGAGGAAACGGAAGAACCTCGAGAAAACCCACGAGCACGGTGTTTGTCCAAAATTGAACGGAAATCAACCTTTATATGGTTGTGGTCGCCACAAAACGTTTGATCAATTGACTGCCAACGATTTCATCTCGACATCACACCAAGCATGAAAGAGTCGACGCTAATTGGCTCTGGCTGAGGAAGGAAATCAAATGCAATCGTTCATTGCATCAACGAATTTTAAAGTTGGTAAAAAAAAAAAAAAAACTAATTAAATAGACGATAATAGTATACGACCTTAATGCACAATTGCACCCTCCAGATTTTTTGAACACCCCCCTAAGTTCAAAATTCTGGATAAATCATTGCCGCAATGCAGGGGGACCCGACCTTCCAAGAGGGCCCTTCACCCTACCCCCTAATAGGTCGAAATGAACATGTTTTTCAGTTTTGTATTAGTCCCCAATGCTCTGTCACCCTCCCCTTTTTTCGGCTATATCTGAAGGAAGAAGTAATTAAACTGTGTAATTCGGAATGTTCAGACATCATTTAGATGCAAACGATTCAAAAAGGTCAAACGTTATTTTGGTAAGTTGTGTGAAGACAGTCGCCTCAGTGACACTGAATCAAACTTTAGAATTAACACCTATATTAAACTATTTGACATACTAAATTCACAGTTCATTATCTTTTTACATCTATGCGTGATACAGTATCCAAACTTTCCTTTTTGTTTCCTGCCAATATAATTCATCTTACTGATGAAATTCTAAGAAGGGCACAGATACTTGAAACAACTTACAGTTGTGATATTGGTTCTTCGTTTCCGATGGAAGTAATTTGCTTTTTTAAACAGTTGAAATCTGAAATAAGTGTTCAGATTTCTGTGCTTGACCTAACAATACATAAGTCATAATATAAGTCATTGGCGTCTAACTTTTCAAAACTTATTACCATGTATTTGTTGTTTCTGACGCTCCATGTCTCTATCAGTTCTGCGGAGAGGTCGTTCTCAAAATTGAAATTAACAAAAAAACTACCGGTATATGAGAAGCATAATGGGTCAAAATAGATTCAGTAATCTAACACTGCTCTCAATAAATGCGAATGAAGCTGTAAAAATGGACGTACAGGAGTTAGTAAAGGATTTTGCTGACAGGAAAAGAAGAAGGAAACCATTCAATTAATTCCTGCTACTTTTCGTGAAGACTGACGTCACTGACTGAAACTTATTGAGTAAATTATATGTATAACAATGTGGTTTCCATTTATGAATATTTAGACCTAGTAGTTGCACGCATTTAAGTCATTATTCATGGATACAGGGAAGCATGGTTATTTATTGTTATATATCATTCCACAAAAAAATGTTAAGGCGGGGTCCCTGGGTATTCTCTTGTGGGGGGCTCATAAAACGTAGTTACGCCACTGGGTATGAACTGTTCACACTTGTCATGTTCATAACTAGGCAACGTAAGGACTGCACTGTACAAGATTCACTGCGATTGTATCACAAATGTCAAAACTAGAACATTCCGGGAACTCTTTGAATGCCCATCGTATAAACCAGCGTTTCCCAGCCTTTTTCAACTTGCGGCACACTACGGGTTTTACTTGGATTCTCGCGGCACACTTATAGATACAGTGAAACCTCTACTAACGGACACCTCTGTAATGCGGACACCTCTCATAACGGACATATTTTGTAATCCCCAAACACTGTAATAGGAAAAGCCATGTTGACAAACCTCTCTAAAGCGGACACTCTCTAGTACGGACACGGACAGTCCTTACTGTCTCTTATAGGTATTATTTACCTCCATATTACGGACACCTTTTCTAGAAACAAGTTGAAAAGTACAGAAAAAGTACATTTTCAGTAATGCATACATGTATCACCAAGGAAGCATTGTAATAACATTTTTCCTCGTCAACTGGCTGTTCAGAAACTCAGATGAAGCGTCTTTGTCCCTCATATCCTTTGCTTGCATTCCACTCCCACCCAACCTGTTTTAGAATCAAAAGTGATTGACAGTTGCCTGCCATTTGGGATGACACGTCATTCTACTGTTCCGCTGGAATCAAGCAGAAGACATGTTTGGTATTTTTTGTCCGCGTATTCGCATGTTGTCTTAGTGCCTCTATTTGTAGAAGTAAATCTTTTTAAGTCATTCTGCATCGAATAAGCAATAAGGTGTAAGTTGTTGTGAGCTTTCGAAATGCCACGAGAAGCGCTAATATTAAAATCGAATTGATTGAATTTTCGAAGAATACTGAGGTGTGCGAAGGATATCTGAAAATTTTTGTATCGGTAAAACACAAGCACCTGAGATAATATAAAACCAAGACAAGATAATAAAGTAAAGTGTGAAAATAACAATGAAAATAGTGTCTCATTGCTTTGAGCAAAGTTGGTATGCAAGTGAATGGTTTTGCAGAGTGCGGAATGAAAAAAAAAATCCTGTGTTAGGGTCGATGCTGAAAGCTAAGAATTTGGAGGTAACAACAGAAATGGATGTTTCAGATTTCAAGGTCTCGAACGAGTGGTTAGAGAAGTTTCGGATTAGACAAAATTTCTTTCAAAGCGATTTGTAGAGAATCCGCAGATGTCGACATGCCCACAGTAATAGAACGGTTTGGTAAATCACCTTCAATAGTTTGTAATTACATATCACTTTGTTTACTAATTTACGTAAGAAAATATCGAAACCTCTCTAAGACGGACACCTCTCTATAGCGGACAATTTTTGATTCCCCACGGCTGTCCGCTTTAGAGAGGTTTCACTGTATTATTATTTGTAAATATAAAACACAGTTGTATTTTTCTGTGATTATTGATCTCCTCACAGAGAAGAAAGCTCTTTCACTGTTGTTCCCCCTTCGTAAATCATTATGCTTATTTTTCATTCTAATTTTAAAATAGAAAACAATTCCAATGAAATATGGGACTCAGGTTTTTAAAAATAGGCTTTCTTTTTAAAAACCTTTTACTAAGAAGGAAGATCACTAAATAACGAACGAACAAACAAATCTCTTTTACATTTAAAACTCAAATGAAGGTAATTTGTCGAAAGGATTGAATGACATTTTAAATTTTCAAGTTACGAAATAGTCTGCAATAATAAAGAAGCAATAATGGTCATAACAATGATAACCATTTTTTTCAACATTAGAAATGTACAGAACAGTAACCTGGTATGAAACTTAAAATTGGAGATTCATAGTAGAGGTTCATAGTAATGTGAAATACAAATATATATTTTTCCCTACGTTTTGCATTTTGATTGCTATAAAATTAATAATTTTGTTACGATTCCTCGCGGCACACCAGCGGCCTATTCACGGCACAGTAGTGTGCCGCGGCACACCGGTTGGGAAACGCTGGTATAAACTGGTGACGGTAGAAATAATTAATTGAAGTGATAAAGTATGTTGGGTGGTTAGACTTAAGATAGAGACCTAGATGCGAAGTACGAAGATTAAATTAAAAGAAAAAAACTAAGTAAAATAATAGAGCGTGAACCGAATAATAGAGGTTTTTGTCTTAATAATTGTATGCTTGTTTCAAAACCATACCTCTCTCATTTACTTAACTTTCATCTTCATCATATTCCAGGTTTACGTAAGTACACTTTTTTTTTTGAAACTTTAAAACTAAGATCCATATATTTCATTGTTTTATTACGTTTTCTAGTTACATTTGATCAGGTAAGCGTATAAATAGTCGCCATTGGCCAACACGTGAACATTTTTGTTTTAAATAAAACTCTTAATGCATTCAAAATAAATTTGGAAAACAATAAAAATAGTGACTGATTTAAATATTTGGAAACAAATGTGATACATCAGTTTACAAATTGTATTTTTAAATATTTGTGACTACATGAATGGCAGTAAAGAAAGGCACCAGTATCTGTTTCTTGGTATCTCTGATCTTATAAAAGTTTCTTTAGTGTAACATGAAAAATTATGCAACAGACTACTTATGTCACTTCTTCTCAATCATGTTTATTATTTATGGACAAAGTTTCCGCGGAAATAAGAATGATAAATTGATTATCATTGGTCTTTTATCTGCGTTTTAGTTTTGATGCTAATGTTTCCTAAGCTCTAACTGCTTCCATTTTCAAAACTGATATTAACATTTCCGAAGCTCTAACTGCTTTCATTTTCAAAGCTGACATTAGCGTTTCCGAAGCTCTAACTGCTTCCGTTTTCAAAGCTGATATTAACGTCTCCAAAGGTCTAACTGCTTCCATTTTCAAAGCTGACATTAAAAGTTCCAAAGCTCTAACTGCTTCCATTTTAAAAGCTGACATTAGCATTTCCGAAGCTCTAACTGCTTCCGTTTTCAAAGCTGATATTAACGTCTCCGAAGGTCTAACTGCTTCCATTTTCAAAGCTGATATTAACATTTCCAAAGCTCAAACTGCTTCCATTTTCAAAGCTGACATTAGCATTTCCGAAGCTCTAACTGCTTCCGTTTTCAAAGCTGATATTAATGTTTCCGAAGCGCTAACCGCTTTCAGTCTCAAACTTCATGATGATGTTAACGTTTTAAAGCTCTAACTGCTTCCCGTCTCAAAGCTCATGATGATGCTGATGTTTCCAAAATTCTAACTGGTTCCAGTCTCAAGGCTTATGATGATGTCAAAGCTCTATTTCTGTTTTGAAAGCTGATGTGAAATTGCAGTAAGATGGGAAAACATAACTAGAAAGCTACAACTGACTGAAGCTCAATGCTCTTTGGGAATACTGACAGTTCGGGTTTAATAATAAGTTCAACAGTCTTTCGAACACTAATTTCTTAAAAGCTCTACTTACGAACGCCATGAAGCATTCCGTCAGTTATGGCTTCTCAGTTTTCCTTTTCCGTCCTTCGGCAGTTTCCTATCAGCTTTCAGAACAGAAATGGAGTTTCGGAAACGTTATCATCATCATGAGCTTCTAGACTCGAAGCAGTTATAGCTTCGGAGAAGTTAACATCATTATAAAGTTTCAAGACTGAAGGGAGTTAGAACTTCAGAACACTTAGCATCATCAAGCTTTGAATATGATCGCAGTTAGAGCTTCAATAACGCAAGAATCATAACCTTGAAAGTTGAAGCATTTAGAGCTTTGGAATCAGCATCAAAAGTTTATCAAAGAAACCGAAAAGCCAAGAACTGGCTCACCAATATTTATTGCTATTAAGGTGAGTTAATTAAAGCTCCTCGTGTTTCGATTGCTCTTTATATCTCAAAAATTAAGCATTTGTTAAACTGTAAATTTTGTACACTGAAAGTAAATCCAAATCACAAGGTTTATTAGTAAATACGTCGAAGATCAATCATGTCCTTGAGAAATAATGACCACAGAGTTTCTCCATTTGTCTAACATTGAAATTTCCATAGAGACGTGTCAACGTTTACAAGTTAATAATTTAATTCTAAGTATAGACCCTATATATGCTAACACATATTTACCAGCACTAGAGGAAAGAGAGTTTCTTCCTAACATTGGTATGGGGTTACCAGATCCAAAACCCTTTTGAAAAAATATCACAGTTTATTGTTGTTATGTCTTCAGTAGCACCTTTACTTACACAATTGATTAATTCTAACTCATTCAACTCAATTTTTCCAACTTGAAATTTTGAACAAACTGTGCGTTTTTACCTAAGACTTAGAACTCACATTGTCACAGCACCAGTACTTTCCCGGAAAATATAGATGTTGCTATACACAATAATTAAAGTTATGATTTTTTTTCTCAAAATGTAACTGTTTCTTTGAGAAATAGAATTTGAACTTTGTGATACTTTATTAGGTTTGAATTAGAAAAAGTCATATTTGCTCAAGAATTGTTAGGAAAGGTGCGAAATCCATCTTCAATCTTTTGCAATTACGTAAAAGTTATTTTAAGTTTCTTGTTGTACCAAATCGTAGACGCATTGTGGATTTCGTAAATAATGGGTATAAAAACATTGCGAATACAATAAATTCTAATTAAGGTTTACGTGTGTTCGATTTATTTGTGTATTAATTTAAACTGTATTACTACTTAATTAGCCGTTGCAATTTAAGTATTTTTTCCTATTTTAACTTTAATTTATTACCAGTTTTTTAGTTATATATTGATTAAAGAGGATACTTTTATTCGTTTTTGAAACTCTGTGTACTTTTATACTAAACTAATTCTCAGAATTAAATTGCATAATTTCTCGAAGTTACTCTAAAGAACGTTCCATGGTGAAGAGTACACTGTACAACTAGTTGCATTAATAAAGTAAGCCATTAATATAGTTTAATTACATAACATGACATGTTCAGATCAATTGATTTTTTTGAGAGAGAGATATGCTGTAATGTATTCGAATGGCATGGCCTTTAATAATTTACTTTCATGACTTACACATTAATGCAATTAACTGTACCGAAGTTTGTTGTCAATTTTCGGTGATCACTACTTTCTGGCTAGAGTTCCTTTCACTTCTGTCTTCTTGCAACTTTATTTCCATCACTTCAATGGCTGCATACCAAAACACAGCTAGTGCTAGCATTGCTACAAGCATATATAACTTTGTATATATGCAAGGTTCCAAGTATGAATTGGAGGTGTACATTGTTATAAATCCAATTGACTCCCACAAGCACATGTTGCTGTAAGCTGCTTCTTTGTTCGATGGAAAATGCGTCGCGTAAAGAACTGAAAATAAGAGAAATAAATATTAGTATACTAGTAAATATTCATATAGAAAAAATCGTTCATTTGTTGGTAATGCTTTTTTATAAGTGCCCCATAAAAAAAACAGAGTTGTTAAATGTAAACCCAAACTTTCATAGCCTGTATCTCGAGAACCAAAGGTATGTACTTCAATACATTTGAAATGGAGGTAGGCCTTGATAAACTCAGTAGGGATGTGAAACAATGGAGTGTAGTGTTTTGTTTCCTGATGTGTTCAGAATCAAATTTAGGATTTAGACTATGAAAAGAAGTACAAACATTTTTTTAAATTAAAAAAATTGCAAGGTTTCCTCCTTTGAAGCAAAATTAAAAAAAAAACAACTTTGTTGCAACATGACTGCTAATTTTCAATGAAGAGTTTTGATATCGAATTTTACACCTCCAAATTAAGCAAATACTTACATCCATACTTTCCGAATAAACATTTGGAAACTTGAATATTGTAGAAATTTCCCTTTCTCGAAACACTGAAACTCGTTTTCGGTTATATTTAATGAAGTGTTTATCTATCGACTTTCACACCTCTAGCTTACGCAAATCTTTGCGTTAGTACTTAACAAAGGATTCACGTCCGTTTTGTCTAAAGGTCCTTCAGCACTTTGTAGAAATATTTTCAATGAACTTATCTTTAGGCAAAACGGGAATTCTCGTTATGTCTAATCTTTCAAGACAGGACATTTTATGTAAAGAAGGATTTTCTTTTTCTTTTTCATTTTTTCTTTAGGTAAATATAGCTCCGAACTGCACGCCTTCTAGTGTATTTTTAAGCAGATCGGAACCCATATTTTTCTAATGGCTGTAATAAGCTCTATAGTAATTCTAATATTCTGTAAGAAGAACAACTATATTTTTTCAAGTTTCTTAATAAAGTTTATATGTTATTCTACTTGTTCTTTCGGGAAAAATGACTGATACGTTTATGTTGTTAGCAGTATTACTAGCACGAAGTTTTATAAATATGAATTTGTCATTTAAATACCTGCACAGAAATGGGAAATTGATTGACTCGGTTGCAAGAAAACCGTTTGACATTGCAGCTGAAACGAATATAAAACAAATTTACTTCGGTGTAACATCGAGTAATTTCACAACAAAATTTCATTGAAATTTCCAGTTTATTATTGCCACCATACTAAGGTACACAGTACTTAAAAGTTGCCACGGTTTATATTCTCAAAACATGTTTAATCATATATTAAACAAACAATGCAAGAGGGTGCATAAGGTAGCCCTTAAAAATAACCATTGTCTTCTGCATCACATCTTTCTCGGCATAACCTTATCAAATAACATCATTCTCTATTACAAGCTTCCTATATATACAGGGTGTTAATGAACTATACCGACAAACTGTAAGAGGTGGATCCTTACATCAAAATAAGAGAAAAAGTTCATATGGAACTATGGCGAAAAGTGCATAGTTTGAGAGCTAGGGCTGTCGAAAATCGCGAAAAAGCCAAATTTCAACATTCCCTATTTCGAATTCGAGAAACTGTGAATGGTCATCCTTATCAGCGTAAGGGAACTCACGCATACGCAATCCAAAAATGCATATTTCATCAATGTTCAATGGGTGTACAGGGTGCTATTCTCAGATATGCTGTCAACAGCGTTTTCAGATATGTCCTTATTACAAGGTGGATCAAAATAGGGAAGATGTAAGGCTTGACAATAATGGGCATCAAAGGTTTCGGAGAGAAGTCAGAAGTTTTAGGAACCGGCAGCTCTACGTTCTTTTGTGTTCGGAATAACGTGTGCTGCGATGTAATTCGTCACGGCATATTTTACAGTTTTTGCTCTTATAAGCGTGAAAAAAAAAACGTAGCAGCACGTCTTTTCCCGAATACGAGAGACCGTGCTGCTGACGGTCCTTAACACTTCCGACATCCCGCCAAAGGATTCCGTGTTTACTGCTATCAAAGCTTGTCGTTTGCCTACTTTGGACCAAGCATAAAGTTAGAGCACATCTGAAAATTGGGTTGAAGGCATGTCTGAAAATTACATCCTGCAGGGAAGGCTCTGTACACCCATTGAACATTGATGAAATATGCATTCTTGGATTGTGTATTATGATGATGTAAGAAATCACCTCTTTCAGTTTGTGAGTATAGTTCATTAACACCCTGTATATTAGGGTGGTCCTTAATTTTCGATTTCCGAATTTCTTTGCTCCCAACCCCTAAATTGGTTCCATGTCGGACCAAATTAATCCATGAAAAAATTGGCTCAGTTGAAGAACATTTAACCGACCCCCAAGGGATCTAAACTTTTGATTGCATTTATAATATATAGTATATGGCAAAAGTTTGGAAGACTTTTGTACCTTTGAAATGGCTGAAGGGAAAGAGATCATATTTTACATAGAGGTAATGGGCGTAGAACCACACCTAAAACTGAGTAGCACCATGATGTCCTTCTTTTCATGTCTTTCGATATAACCTTCTGTTCAGAATTCGAAGCAAAATTTTTGATGAATGCGATATGAGACTAATACTAGTAGTTCTATAATCCTCTTATCTCTCCGGGTTCGATTTCTTAACCATGGGTATTATGAACGTCTTGAGGAAGTCTTTTGGACACTCTCCTGTTTCGTATATTTCATTGCAAGTAGGAACAATTCTTCTTCGCCCTTGTCTCCCATATTCTTAACGAATTTCATTGGTATACTATCTATCCCTGTTGTCTTTCCATTCCTAATCTCAGATATAGCTTTTACAAACTCATTCCGAATAATACTAAATCATTTATTACCCTCGCGTACTTCATTTCTTACTTCAACATCTAGGCCACACAATCTATCCTTACTCTCATATAAGTTCTCAACAAATTCTCTCCATCATCCAAAGACTTTACTTCTCTCGCTGACTACCTTCTCATTCTTATTTTCTACTGCCATCGTAATATCCCCTTGCATCGTTTGAAGTTCCATAGATTTCATTTCCTTGTACTGTAGCCTTCCTTATATTTCCCAAGTCTTTCTAATTCTTCTATGTCCTCGCAGTTTCTTTTGTAAAACTCTTCCCTTGCTCTGCTTGTTTCCCTTCGCAAGTTCATGTTTAACTTCCTGTACAACTTTCTGCCCTCTTTATCAACCTGTTTCCAAGTCTTCCTTTTCCTTATTTTCTGTAACATCTTTCTTGTAACTCATGGTTCCTTAGCCGTTTTGTGTTCACGGTAACCTACTACTTCTCCTGCAGCCTACTGTATGCATACTTTAATATGCTCCCACCGTCTGTTACTACCTGTACCTATACTTTCCTTGTTTGAGTATTGTTCTTCGAATATTTTAAAGAAATGATTTCTTACTTCCTCTTTTTAGTATTGAACATCTTGTTGTCTACTTTTCTTCTGCCTACATTTTTCAGTTGACTGAGCACAACGTTTATGATCATAGAAAATAGCCCCGGGAAGGGTCTTTGCGTTCATCAAGCTATTTCGATAACTGTCCTGAACATAATCTATCTGATATCTTCAACCGTCTATTGGGGATTTCCGTGTATATCTTCTTCTCTTGTCCTGATTGAACCATGTGTTCTCAATTAAGTTACTAGTGAATTCTGTCTTCATAAATTGACCAGTCCTTCTTTCCTTGCATTTTTTCGTCTAAATAATATTTACCTACGACACTGCCTTCCTGTTTTTTTTTTCTATAATTGCATTGAAATCTCCCATTACAATTACATATGCACCTTTCTTCTCCCTGTCTATGATTTCTTCCACTTTTTTATAATTTTCCTCTACATCTTTAGTTTCATATGAAGTAGTTGCTGCATATGTCCATATCACTACTAGATACTTTTTTACATTTCAGTAGTAATCTAAATGCAAATCATAATCAGGTTATTATTATTATTATTATTATTTATAAAAGAGTCTAAACTTTTGATAATTTGTTAAATGCATAACGGCTTTCGTCCAGTAACAAGAAAACAAAGTAACAGGTTATAAAATCTCAAACCATCTAAATAGTCCATCCCTCTTTTTTGTTCCAGCGCCACCTTTGGAGAAGAGAACGCACCAACAGGTTTATTAACGCTCACGTTGAGAACCACTGCTCTAGATGATAATGTAGAGAATAACCAACTTTATCACGGACTAAAGAAGAACTACGATTGAAAGAAGATAAAGAAAAAGAAGCCTGTCTGGTACTGCGATATCAAAAAGTCGAAATGAAAAATTAATTGAAGAGGATTCCACATCCCAACCACCACACGAGAAACAGAAATCAACAATCCTTAGGACATGTGGAGATCGAGTTACGATATTAACCTGATAGAAGTTGAAAGATATTCGAGATTTTTCATGCAAATAAATTGTAAATAGTTTTCCTTATTGGTACTGATGTTCAATTATAACACCATCCTACAACAATTTTTGTATTTCCTGATCAGAATATGTGTTTCTTATAGTTTTTAACCTCCTAATTACGAACCTGAAATCAGGTATGCTGTATCAAGTCTTGTTTTTCAGAAATGTTGAAAGGAAATTTTGAATAAAACCTCATAGTTTGGAAATTTATGTCTTAATATTTTTATTTTATTTTAATGTACAATGCAAACTAGGTTTAAAAAAACACGTACATGGAACATTTGGATATCAGAAGGATAAACCAATATTTATGACTTAGTATTGCATGTAGTTTCGCATGAAGAATAGATTGACAAACAATGAAAACCAGTAAAAATTAATATACATGAAACAATCTGTATACTTATAAAGATGCAGCTGAAATCAGTGCATTTATACATTACCAACCAAACAAAAGTGAGACTCGAATGACAAAAATTGGTGCATGTTAAGCAGCACAAAATAAAAGAAACACATAAGAAGCTTTCTTGTTGTGAGGTGTGGGGAGCGTATCACGTGCCAAGTTCTAATAGTGATCTGCGAGGATTGACACGCCAATTTTTCCTTCGTATCGCTGCTCCAGGATCTCAAGTGATTGGCGAAACCTCTCAACATTCTCATCTTCCATAACCCTTAGGTTTCTGAAAAAAAAAAAAAAAAAAAAGTGGCTATGCAGGAAATGAACTATGAGGGACATATTGCATCGCCTAACTTGCAGGTTTGTCTGTCAACAACTCCTCAATTAGTTGCACTTAGTCGCACTTTTGTTATTTTCCAGAAAGTTTTTGAATTATTTTTAAAGATAAATCGAAGTCTTCCTCTCCACTTCCGTCAGTTTTTCATGGAATACGTCATCTTTCATCAATAGACATACGTGGCGCCAATGAATTCATCTTCTTTTAGTTTAACATCTGAGATATTTCGGAAATTTTTCTGGATATACTTAAATCCTTATTCTTCTGCTTCCAACCCTTTTACAAATAGCTTCATAAAGCCCAGTTTAATGTGGAGAGGATGCAGAAAAAATTTCTTGGGATCGAAAAGAGGTTCTTCTTTCACATTCATAATTCCGGAAGCGAGGGGTGAATGAGTAGATCATTTCCTTTATGTTTAGTACATTTCCCTCGCTCTATTGTCTCAAAGAAAACAGCAGTACTTTGTGTAACCTAACTGTAACCCTAACACCAAACAATCACCAAGTCTCCATGTATGTTCCACTTGTCTCCATTATACCTCACTTTTAGCAGCCGAGTTTCAAATTATGATAAATTTCCTTCAGGTTTAATGATTATCCAACTGGAATGAAAGGGTAAGTATTAACGTGGTGGAAGATGACACACTTCATACTTGGTTTGACGAGTCCAAGAGTAACCACCACTCATCGTCTTTATATTATATTTGGAATGCCTGCATCAGTCGTACAACATATGTGCAATGTATGCAATCATCACTACTGTAAAATTTTAAAATGTCATGTTTTCTATCACGGTAGAATGTCACTTTAGTTTCTTTTTGAAGAAGATTCCAACCTTGAAGACATGAAGCTAAGAGCTCAATTTGTTGTATGGGTAAGTTCAAGTCTCTAGCAAGTCCTTTCAGTTCTTCTTGAGTAATCAAACGTGGTTCTCTGGCAGATTCCCTTTATGTAGAATCCCCACTTTCTCTACTCATACCACATTCACTGTCATCAACATCACTGAAATCCTGTACATGCTTCTGGCGGCACTGGTTCAGGAAAACCTTCATCATTTGGAATGAATCTACTATCTGATTGTAGATCTGGGTACTGAACTGATTTTTTACCCTTGAACGTTATTTCCTTTACACTTGAGAGACAAAAGTATCAGTTGTGTAAGTGATCACGTGATTCAAACCATGACATTGGTTTAATGAATGACATACATTTGTGAGAACTACATAAGTCTTTTAGTTTCACTCCACAGGATTTATAGCAAAATTCCAGTGCCCAAAGTTTGCCTATATCAACTTTCGATGAAAAACACAATTCATACACTTTCAAGTAATAGGTGTCATCCTCGTGAGTTTCGGTTTTGGAGTTGTCCGGCGATACACATAACAAAAGTTGTCACTATCGTTCTTACACTTCCTAGACGTTATCAGAAATCTAGCACTGTATTTTCACAACACGAAACGTTTGCAAATGTTAGATACCTCACGATGAAATATCCACATGTTAATGTGTAACAAAAACACAATTTTCAATGTTGTGTTTCTGCTATACCATAGTTTGATGCTCAATTGTTTCAGAGCCGTCTAGTGTTGCCGAATGTAGGTAGGTAAGTACCCCTTCGACACAGGGTCGGATAGGTACTACAACCGGGGCCCGAGAGGATGTAGTATAGGGGGTCTCCGATTCCCCATAACTCATTCATAAGAATATTAATACTTTATTATTTATGAACGACTTTCAAGCTGCAACACAATTTTCAGCTTCCAACGTTTCTTTATTACAATTTTTCAATTTGAAAGCAATAAAACAATTTTGAAGACAAGGTAAATGTAGATTACAAACATAACAGAATGCAAGAAGATAATAACGTAGAACACAAACACAACAGCGTAACAGAGATGTTCCTACAAAAGTAACATCGTTTGGAAAAGATTGCTTTATGTTGCAAAATGATCTATAATGTTATCATTTTGAAGGTTTACTAAAATGCCCTTTCAATTGCCATAAACATAAACGTTTCCAAGTGTTCTTGGGACAAAGTATTCTTCTTAATCTACTTTTTATCAATTTCAACCTGGAGAAGCTTCTTTCACAAGAAGCCTGAGTAACAGGCAAAGCAAGTATAACTTTGTAAACAAGAAAGAGCCCAGGAAAGGCATTTGTGTACAAATTATATTTCTTGATAACTAACAAAACCAGCAATTAGGACAGGTTTTACGATATAATTTTATTTTGAATGAAACTTTGTTTCCTGTCAGTTCTTGATGGTTCCGAATCACTACAGCTATCTCTGCAGCTGCATCACAAAATGAGAAATACGATCTTGCATTGCAACAAAACTTGAAATCATAGGGAGTGCCACGATTTTGGTATTGTGGGTAAAGGCTTGGAAGGGATAAGACATAGTAAAAATATTAACATAGTACGCAATAAAAAGTTTTATGTACATATTTAAAGAAGCTTCATACATGGATACACGTATATGTGAGTTTTGGGCTTTTTATCAAAGAAATATCAGAATTTTTAAGTGTACAAGGGTACTTTTTTCGCAATGGCAAGAGCTTTGGTTGAAGATGTGTTTTTTTTATCCACCCAAGTAAAGTTCCTTTGTTTTTATTTAAACATTTTATGGGCAAATTAACATGGCGCTGTATGATAACAAATAACTTATGAGAGATTTAAGAAGTCACGCAAATAAGGCCAAACATAGGAAACAGTATACAAAATAGAAAGAATTATTGTAGGAAATCTGAAGATCGAAGTTAATGTGGGTGCAGCCGCACCCACTGTGGCACCGCCTATGCTTAAAATATTCTCATAACAACAAGATTTGTTAAGTAAGATGCATATAAACGTTTTCCAATATCAATTGCTACCGTCTCAATTAGGAATAAGCAACGTCAGCATTGTTTCACGAAACTGTACTAAAAAATATAAACATTTCAATTGCTATGAGGGCAGGGAAGGCAGTACTAAATATATGCAGCCACACGCTTTTTATATCAAAATTTTTCCTCAACATTCGGCCATACATTTTTTGGATTGAACGAAATCCCAACACGGCTCCAATGTTTCAGACAATTGTACTGCAAAATTCTCTAGTATACAAATGTTGTGAAAGTAACAATCAGTGACTAAATATTTTTCTGATGGGCGCCAAAATGTCCTGCTCGGGTAAAAAATTTAGTTTCAGTCGCTCCTGAACTACTGCAAAAATGGTTAGTTATTGTCCCATATATTTTTTTTATCTATTCAATTGATTTTAAAGCGATTATGATGATGATGAGTGTTCGGCCGGTGTACTTGTTTTTGATCTTGCGGTTCCTAGGCAGGGTGAACTCCGACAGTGGTTTGTCATTGCCTTCTGTCGGATGAGTCTAATTGCGGAATTCTAAAATATCGAAGAATAGTTACATCTAACATAATCGTTATTCTCTAATTGTCTTTCTAGAGTTGTCTTTTCTCTTTCTTACGTTCTTCCCTTTTTCTTTCTACCAGTTGTTTAAATCGTTACAGGAATTTCGGAGGAAGGCAGGGACATATCCCACCTACCTCATATTGCTGCACACCTGATCTCATGTAACACAAAACGTAATTTTAAGTCTTAAGAAGTGTTACACTTATATATATATATATATATATATATATATATATATATATATATATATATATAACGATCACTTTCAGACGTGACTGACTATTTAGGTTTGTGAAATATTTTCGTGTAGCACATAAACGTTGCTTGATGAAGTACATTTTTCTCAATTACTTTTTCTTTTCGTATATCCTGAAACTACAATATTCATGAAATACTTCAAGATTGTTGAACACTAGAATACATTTCAAGAACCCTTGGCATTCAGAAAGAAATGTAGTGGTCAATGGTCAATTATTAATTCTGTTGGAAGTTATCATGCCAAATGGAGCATGGAAATTAAGTACAGTATGATTCCACTATTGGGCCTTAATAATTCATTATTGGCGATGGCTCTATCGGGATTCTACTGGTATCCCGGAGGGTATATCCGCCCCTGGTTCGACAGTCACTTTTCCCTTCTATTCCATAAAAAATTCTGAACTTTTCTTCTATCATGTGCCAGGGTAGGGAGTAGTTTGTTTTATATTAATGAACGCTTGTGTTCAATACATTGAAGTGTATGAATAATTTTGACTAGCATTATTATAACAGAATTTAAAAAAAAAATCCAAGCTAGTTCCTAAAAACTGAACATTTTAATTACATTTTTCGTTTTCTTTTTTTTTAAATAATAATAATACGTGATATGGAAAAACGAATGCCATTTTCAAATTCATCATAAAGAAACCTTTCAGAATCACCTATTGCTTTTCAAGAAAGAAATTCAATTTTGAACAGTGTTAGTTTTGTGTATGTATATAGTAAATAGATTCTTTGTGTGTGTGTGTGTGTTGAGATATTGAGATGTAACAATTAAAGACACTATTATATTGAGAAATTACATTTAACGTGTTAGGTTTGCATATTAGCGTGTGAATTATAAAATGTTATATCATTAAGAATTCCCTTCATACTTTGCAACCGAGACAGTAGTATTCATATCTAATATATTTCATATTTTTTGTTGTTCATATATCCTTTGTGTAACACTTCTGCTTTATGCATCTATTGTTCACTTTTGTTTTATGTGTTAATGAAAGATGATATAATAGATGCTAAAGGCAATTATATTATTAATAAAAAAACATCACTGACTGAGAAGAAAAATGCTTGATATGGTAATGTACCCCGCGCTTATATACACAAACAATACCGTGTGCTCTTGTTTGTAAACATCACCACATGGATTTACTACTGACACACAATCATAGTCATACGTCTTGCAAAGAAAATCAGAAAAAAATAAACACACTGCTGAACAAGACTGCACTTATCTAATATAAAAACACATTTATCCGTGACGTTTCGATCTTGGCTTGAACCCAAGAGGAACGAGAATGGGGAATGACGGAAACTTCATAACGAGGAACTACATAATTTATACGGTTTACCTAACATTGTTAGGGTCGTCAAGTCTAGGAGGCTCAGGTGGGCAGATCATGTAGCTAGAATGGAAGAAAGTAGAAACGCTTTCAAAGTCTTGACTGGAAGACCCATCGGAAAACGACCATTAGGAAGACCTAGTCGCAGATGGGAGGACAATATTAAGATGGTTTTCGCAGAGATAGGAATACAAAGTAGAAACTGGATGCAATTAGCTAAGGATAGAAGTCAGTGGAGAGCTTTTGTTAGCGCGGCATTGAACCTCCGGGTTCCATAGGCCATAGAGTTAGTTAGTTAGTTAGTTAGTTAGAAAGCTGTTTGCTACGTTGTGAGTTTAGTGCATTTCATTTAGGTTATCTATTGTAAAATTAACCTGGGAGAAACTTTTTTTTATTATGCTCGTGTAAAATTTATGTACTTTTACTTCACGTATGTGGTTTGATCTGCAAGATCTCTTAAAATTAACAACTTACCACACGTTAAAACTTTCCACAGTGCAAGAACGCCACCCCAAACTCCTGCTAAAGCAAAAAGTGTACTTTGATGCTCAGCGGTTGTTGACTGCCACAAAATCATCATAACAGTCAATGTTCCTTGTACTACAGCGCAAAATATGACCAGTGACGCTTTTCCTGTCAGACGCATTAAGAACGCAAATATTACTGTTGCTACGGTGGAGACTACAAAATAACATATCATTATGTAATTGCTTCTTGCAGCATCCCATGCACATGATACATAAGCCTGAAACAAAGAAACAAATATTTACCGTAAAACGGGGTTACTTTGCACAAGATTTAAGCAATTTTAAAGAAAATCGTACGTAACTTACAAACGTAATGATTTAGAACACTGTAGTTTAAACACATAATAGCTAAATATATAAGGAAAACATTCGTGCAAGTTCATTAGTAAACATTCAGTATAACCATAGTTATCGAAATATAAATTTGGTGCAAAGTAACCCCATAGCTGGGGTTACTTTGCACAACATACAAAAAAGTACGAATATAACGTTTCTGTGCAATGTTTTCCATTCAGTATTTATACATTTTTCTTTCTACACAAAACTGCATGCAGTCTGCAAATATTGATATTAGAATTATTGTGCCGGTATCAGTACTTAGTTTGAATTATTGATATTTGTAAAGAAAACTATGTATTTTCTGGTACCGGCACAGGAGCCACATTCTAATAGTTTAGCATACGTCCCACAAAAATGCGAACTTAGAGACAAAAAAAAAATCCTCGTGAATTGATTTGCCTTGGTTATTCCTTATGTCCAAGAATATCATCCCAACCGCAATTAGTGGAAGATTTACGGGATTTGGGACTTTAAGGTTGAAACCCACCCAAATTGCATTTATTTTTTTTTAAATCAAATGTTAACAGTAGCGTAGCCAAAATGTGTGTTTGGGGAGGGGACAAGTGGTGTTATAAGTACATATAGACAAATTACAAACAAAAATACATAAAAAAATACAAACATCAAAGTACCAAAGTACATTGTCGGACCTATTTGGGGGGCCGGCCCCACTGGGCCCCCTTCCCTACGACACTGAATGTTAGTCATTCCTATGCATATAATCTGCAAGCCTCCCGCCAAAAAGAGTCTAGTGATTTCTATAAAAAAATAAGAAGAAGAAGAAGAAGAAGAAGAAGAAGAAGAAGAAAACGAGGTCTGTGAGTGAAGCCTCTCTCAAACTATTTTTCTGGATCCGCCACTGTTCATAATTCATTTTCCAAAAAAAAAAAAAAAAAAATC
The DNA here is from genome assembly GCF_964235325.1 of Thermobia domestica. Taxonomy (NCBI): domain Eukaryota; kingdom Metazoa; phylum Arthropoda; class Insecta; order Zygentoma; family Lepismatidae; genus Thermobia; species Thermobia domestica. The sequence goes on along the minus strand of NC_137470.1, from coordinate 11,427,381 downwards.
ATTCCGGCTAAGTAGGAAGTTTACCTAAATTTAGAATGCAGGAGGTTCCAGTAGTGATAATTTCCTATCTAAGCGGTATTTTGGACCAGTGCAAAGTAACCCCGAGTAGAGGCAGAAACCACCTTCTCCCAGTTTTACTTTTTTATGACTTTAAATGTTTCACATTTCAATTTCAACTATTGCATCAAAGCCCCATTATACACAGTAGTATTCTACGAAACTGATTTAACTTTGACGGAAAATCTCGTACGTGACATTTTTCAAATTTTGGCGGACTTACAGTGACTGCTTTCCATTCCTCTACAACAATGAACCTTCCCGGTAATTAGAACTAATGTTAACCGCCAACATTATAGCAAAAATACAGTTAGATATTCTATCTTACGGTACCAGTTGAAACTTCCTCTCTTTTCTGTTTATGATTTTGCCGACAGAGGACTGTGAAACTCTTTTCATATTTTGTGTAAAGTAACCCCTGATGTGCAAAGTAACCCCCGTCTTACGGTACTTTTAATATGTTTTGATTATGAAAGTACACTTATGATATTACAAAAATGAGGTAGCTTTGACAATGGAGTGACGCTGTGTCATTTCATTTTTATTTGTTTCGTATAAACGTAAAGTAAGAAAGAACCTCAGTGAGGGACGGGGGCCGCTTTACTATGTCTGCAACATGTGCATTTGCACGGGGTGGCAAATTTTGTAGGACGTCCAAAAACCGGTCTAAACTATAGACCTATAAAATTGAACCATATGAAAAATATGTTGTTTAAAATAAGCATAGTATCTTTTGTTCGAATCTGGCTTAAATTTACTATTCTAATACGGTCCATCTATTTGCATATTAATTCATAAATCACGCTTACGTTGCATTAGTTTATGGTGGCATTAGTGTTGTAAATAGAAAAAAAAAGAACATCGTATTCTTCAGAAATGTACGTTATTTTTTTAAAGAAAAACATTGCCTCTCGCTTTTTTCTAAATTACGTTTTTTTTTAAATAGTCATTTGTAATGTATCTTACGTCAATTTAAGTCTGAAGTATTTTTATGTGGGTGTAATTACCGTAAAATGCAACATGAATTAAATGCTAGATACTAATACGATACACATATTTTACAATTTATATGAGTAGCATACCTACTAATAATCCGGGTTTCTGTAGTGTTTCTCCAATATCAACCAAGAAATAAATGAATAAATGAAAATTTGTTTTTTTCCCTGAAAGTAGGCCTTTAATAAGTACGAAAATATCACGAACAGTATAAAATTCAAATAACTTGTCTAAACTAATACTAATTTGCCTACTAGTATTTTTCTAATATTTATATAAATAATTTGTCGACTAGATATATGATATGCATTGCCGGCTCTACTATATGTGCAACACGCGCATTTAAAAAGGGCTGGATCTGTCATAAGTACTTTATTTAAAATACATATTTCTTGTTGGAAACATAGTTCATGGTCATGGTAGTTAAATTTACTAAGCTGGCCTTCTATTTGAATACTACATTCATAAATTATGTTTAGGTCACATTAATTTAAGTCACATGGACAGTGCTAAAGCAAATGGTAAAATAAATCCCAGCACAAATTGCTTGATTGTTGTAAAATACAAGAACTCAATTCTTGAACACCTGTTCCATTTAGTTGGTTATCACAGATCTGACATGAAAAGTACACAAATAAAATCGTTATCATTGAAGATGGAAACAACTTCCTTTAAAAAAAAAAAAAAAAAAGACGTGGAAGGAAAATCAAGAAATAAAGATAAAAGATCTAGTTGCACTCTAATTGGCAACTGATATATTGAGGTTGAAGCTCGATATTGAATTCTATGAAAAGAGTTACCATCTTTCAGGTGTGTTTGCTTTATCTTTCACTAATATAAGAGATTAATATATAAAGAAAAAACAGACACAACGAGATTGTATTTGAAGTAATTATTTAAGCCTTTCTGAGTGCGAGTGCAGTTTCCCTCCCCTTCGTTGTTCATGCTGGAGTAGCATACGTACTTAAAATCGTGACTTTTTAAGATTTGTTCTTTCTGGAGAAAGAGGGAGGCGGCAAATTACGTCATTGCACGGGACGACAAATTGCCTTTGACCGGCCCTGATGATATGTACACTCATGTCCAAAATTATTGTCGCATATCTATAACTGTCTTCTTGTAAGAATATAATTTGATAATGATTTTACAGGGCACTTCTAATACTGATACTATGTGTATAATCGGGAAATGTACATTTGTGATAAACTTCATAGGAAAAGTTTCATTATAAATATGAAAATTAGAATGAGTAAAACAAAATGTTGCTAAATGGACAAGAAAGTTTTATTTTCGTTTTATTGTTCTTATTTACTGCTCTTTTGACACGAAATTTGCCACATACATGTCTTTGCCGATTATACACATACTAACATTGTAAGAAATACCGAGCGAATTTGTTATCAAATTATATTCCAACAATAACATATTTATAGACATGCGACAATAATTTTGGTGATGAGTGTACATATAAGACATGAATATAGGATGACTCAATTTGAAGTAATGCAGGGTGTTTCAAAATTAATATTAGGGGTTTGAAACTTTGTAGAATCTATTACAATTAACTTACAATGATAAATATTAGCAAATGAAAGAGCAACTCAAAACAGTTTTGTACGCACGCATGCACATGCATTGTTTCCTCTGTTGTTAGAAAGAGCAAGTAGCAAAGATGGAGACTAGAGGGGAGAAAGCTTTTTGTGTTTTAATTTTGCAAAGACTGAATCTGTAGTTACATTGCAACTGTCTGTGTGATTTGAATGTTTTGTGCCACATAGGCCTTTATGGGTCTTTCTCACCTATCGAGTCGATGTGTGGCGTGTGATGAATGGAATACTTGTAGCAAAAAATGTTTAAGGTGTTCTTTTACTTGATGTATTGTTTATAATTGTACGTAAAATGTAATAAGTGCTACGAAGACTTAAAGCCTCGATATTCATTTTTGAAACACCCTGCATTTCTCAGCAACAGTATTGGAACTAAGATGTAAAAAGGAGAGAAAATATTCCTTATAAAGTGATTGTTTACAACAACGATATTATTATTAGTCGAGACTATAATTACTACAACAACACGAGTTACTAGTCAAAAAAATGTAATCAAATGTTCAATAACCCTTTCGGACCCAGGTGGCCAAAGTGGCACATACGGGTGTGTCACTTTTTAAATCCACCCCTGCGTGGACACTAATTAAGATATCGGGATTATTTTTCCGAATATGGTTGGACCATAGTTTACCATATTAGTTTATTTTTCCTCTGTGTGTCGAATTTTCTTCTCAAATTTCAGCTCAAAGCCAAAATTCGAGAATTTTCGAATTTCGAATTTCCTTTATTACTTTTTCTCCCTGTAGCTTCATACGTTGTAGAGAGACCTCCTTAAGACTTGTCAGGTAGATACGTCGGATGGATAGCTAATTGTTGACATCAATTGGACAGGCCTGCGCGCAGTGTTCCCAACTACCGAAATTAAAATTTCCTTAAATTTGGGAAAAAATCGAAATTTTTGTTTATAAATCCCTACCTATACGTCCGAGTGCAAGTCAACTTATGCCAGTCGGACATTTGTCCGTACTGAACAACCGCGAGTACATATCGTTACAGTGGGATACTTACAAGTAAACCTTACGTTTGGGTGAATCGAGTTGCTGACTGAGACACATATGAGAAAGTAGTACTAAATGTGGTCAGTATTTCAGTGAAGTTGTAGGTGCGAAGCTCCAGGGGTTTAGGAGATACAGCTACCAGAACATCACATGGAAGTACAGAATAGTCTTCATACAGTTTGAGGTAAAAGCTCTGTAAGATCTCTTGTAACGACAAAAGGTGAATAACAAATATATGGGTACATATTAGGACTAGGGGGAAGTCATATAGTAAGGGTATACCTGACGGCGGCCATCTTGAAATCCGCCATTTTGAATTAAGGTTAAGTTTTTAAAATAGGAATAGAGTCATGTGATACATGATTTAACGCGCAAATTTAATCAGAAGAACATTGGTGACGTTAATTTTGATTTACGCGCAATTGGTAAAAAGTTACAGGGAAATTAAATATTGTTGCAGCATATGTATTAGACCTTTACCCCACCTTGTAAATTTTGTGTTAATGATGATAATTAAAAAAAAGCAGGTGGATAAATATTAGGTCTATGGTAAGAGTTGCCTTGATGGCGGCCATGTTCAAATCCGCCATTTTGAATCAGACAAAAGTTTTAAACAAAACGCATATCATTGACACCTTATTAATAGCAAATTTTACCATAAATCCAACGGTATAACCATTTTTGCTTTATCATTAACCAGCATCTGTTATCGCATAAACAAGTTGCTAATTTAAGGAAAAATGACCGAAGTGGAATTGAGTCATAATTGAACTTGGGTCTTTCTTCCAGAAAAGTCCTCAATTAGTAAAATCAATATGTAGTTCAGAAAAGAGTGCATGTTTAAAACTCTTGTCTGATTCAAAATGGCGGATTTGAACATGGCCGCCATCAAGGCAACTCTTACCATAGACCTAATATTTATCCACCTGCTTTTTTTTAATTATCATCATTAACACAAAATTTACAAGGTGAGGTAAAGGACTAATACATATGCTGCAACAATATTTAATTTCCCTGTAACTTTTCACCAATTGCGCGTAAATCAAAATTAACGTCACCATTGTTCTTCTGATTAAATTTGCGCCTTAAATCATATATCACATGACCCTATTCCTATTTTAAAAACTTAACCTTAATTCAAAATGGCAGATTTCAAGATGGCCGCCGTCAGGTATACCCTTACTATATGACTTCCCCCTAGTCCTAATATGTACCCATATATTTGTTATTCACCTTTTGTCGTTACAAGAGATCTTACAGAGCTTTTACCTCAAACTGTATGAAGACTATTCTGTACTTCCATGTGATGTTCTGGTAGCTGTATCTCCTAAACCCCTGGAGCTTCGCACCTACAACTTCACTGAAATACTGACCACATTTAGTACTACTTTCTCATATGTGTCTCAGTCAGCAACTCGATTCACCCAAACGTAAGGTTTACTTGTTAGATTCTAACCCTTCATTTTTGCCTACTTTTCTGTTTACTGAAATATATTTTTGGTAATTAGAAGCTTTGTTCCTTAAATATCGCCATGATACTTGTAGGATATATTAGTGGTGTACTATTGTTTATTTTAAGATAGTTTTCTTCTGTCTGGTAGCAGTGTTGCCTGCTACAGAAAGTTTTAATTCCCGATTTTAGGCGGAAATTTTGAGAAAATTATATGTTTTGTCTTTATTATTTCCCTCTTGTTCGGTACATCGGAACAAACGTACCGGTATCTGAAAGTCTTGTCTTTGCCCTTCACAATGCACTATTGAAAGTTTCAATAGGATAATTAGGGGAAGTACAGTTGAGGTTTACAGTAGACCTTGTGCTCTAAGTGGAAAGATAACTGTGATTTTTTTTTTTTTTTTTAGGTAGAATGAGATATATTTTAATGACATACTTACTTTATTAGATATCGTTACGATTTTTGAGCATATATTAAATGGATACCAAAGCCTATTGTAAGATAGTTTGTGTGTGTCTGCTAGTAGTGTTGCCAGCTACAGAAAAATTTAATTTTCAATTTTAGGGGGAAATTTTGGAAAAAATCCATTTTTGTCTCTATTATTTCCCCGTTGTTGGTTACATTCGAACAAACGTACCACTGTCTGAAAGCCTCGTCCTTCGCCCTTACAGCGCACCATAAAAAGTTTCGGTAGAATAATTAGGGGAAGTAAGTTCAGGTTTATAATAAACCATGTTCTGTAAATGGTAAGAAAATTGTGAACTTCTGACAAGAGAGGGTCACGAAGTGGCTCTACTGAGATCCGAACGAGACAATTATGTTGGCTTTGATATGTTATAACTAGACGAATTCCGAAGTTATAAGTGCCATCGGGCGGGATATCGTGAGTTACAACATATTTTGTAATGTAAAAGCTGCAGAAAATTACCTAGAAGAATACTTTGCCAGGTAAAACCGAGTCATTTGTTTGGAAATGGTTGGGTAAATGGAAAACTCGGCGAACACGTATCCCATCACTTTCAAGGGTACACTCTTTGGGGTAAAAAGTTTCACCGGGGTCCCCCGCAGGGTCCTAGACGGGGTCCAACTCAAAAGTTTCAAATGGCAAAGGGGGTTAAGTAGCACATCATCTGAAAGCTGTTATAAAACTAAGAAAATGGAGCAAGTCTCGGCTCTCTACGACAACCCTGTGCAAAATGACGGTGGGTCAAATTGTAAACAAAATCCTAATTGAAAAGTCCATAATCACGCCTATAAATCGGAAACGGTGGGACAAATGTGAAAACAGGAAAGAAAGAACATGTGGCATTATTTTCAACATACAGCGATTTAAGTTAAAACGTCTTGTTCCGGGGCCCATATAGGATCCCAGGTGGGGTCCAACTGAAAAGTTTCAAACCGCAAGGGGGGTTAAGTAGCATATCGTTTGAAAGCTGTTGTTAAGTTAAATGAGAGAAGGTGGAGCAAATCTCGACTCTCTACGATAATCCTGGGCAAAATGGCGTCGGGTCAAAGTGTAAACACAAACAAATGGGAGGTTATCTTGAATTCTAGATGGCCGCTTAAACTTATGTCATTCATAACAGTACAAATCTAAATTCTCTATTTTTCTCTATTATGTATTTAGAAACAATAGGAAGACTAAAGAGCAATTTAATTTCGATTCACTTCAGCTATTATTTCATTCCGTAACAACACATGTAAGTTTTGTTCCTAATGCACTTTCGTCACTGTTCTCTCGATATCATTTACGTGAATGTAACCAATATATGATGAACACTCAATCCTGACTTCCTATTCATACTGCTAAACAAAAGTTGAATACTTTCGAGTATTTTTCTAATTTTGACATACGTAGTTCATACATAAAGGACTTGCTGCACCAGTCAGGTTGGGGTCTCTATTGTAACGTATTCGTGATGGTTACATTGAAATGCCATTCGTTGGTTTGATCACAATTAAGCAATACCAAATATACAAAAGACGTTCATTTACAAGATTGGCGAGCAGTACCAAACCACTTGTAAATCATTTCAGTACATCGAGCTGCGTCAATTTTTTTTCTTGGTTTGGTCACAATAATCCAAGAAATAGCAAATTTATATACAAACTCATTTTTCACGCTGGGAGCCATATTGAATTAGAGACTCTTTGATATTTCGTGGATATGTACTATTGAGCATAAACGTAAATACCACATTTCGCTTCCCCAACACCAGTGGTTTAAAGTTGACATGCATTTGATATATAGTGGGGCATTTTGTACTCAAAATGTCGCGTTTCTTTTAACATTTCGCATCTTTTCGTCACCTACTGATCAACACTCATGCAAAATTTTGTTTTCCTAGCTTCAGCAGTTTGATATGCCCACCCTTTCGACATAGGTTTCAAGCGGCCATCTTGGATTCAAGGTTGCCATAGATTTTTCAATTAAGCTTTTGTTCACATTTTGTACAGGGTTGTCGTAGAGAGTCGAGACTTGCTCCATTTTCTTTCATTTCACAACAGCTTTCAAAAGATATGCTACTTAACCCCCTTTGCTATTTGAAACTTTTGAGTTGGATTCTGCGGGGACACTGGGGCAAACTTTTTTATCCCAAAAAGTGTGACCTTGAAAATTATGGGATACGTGTTTGCCGAGTTTTTCATTTACCCAAGCGTTTCCGAACAAATGACCCGGTTCAAACTATTGTTATAGGTAATTTTTTCATCTTTTACATGACAAAATATGTAACTCACGATATACCGCCCGGTGGCACTTATAAGTTCGGGATTTGTCTAGTTATAACATATCAAATACAAACACAATAGTCTCGTTCGGATCTCAGCGGAGCCACTTCGTGACCCTCCCTTGTGCTAGATACTTTGTGCTTACTTTGTTAGATATTGCCATGATACTTGTAGGATATATTCTTGGGGTACCAAGGTTTACTTTCAAAAATTTTCCTCTGTCTGATGGCAGTGTTTCCAGCCAAAACAATGAATTCCCGATTTTAGGTGGAAAATTAGGCAAATTTATCTTTTCCCCTCTATTATTTCCCTCTTGTTCGCTACATTAGAACAAATGTACCATTACCTAAAAGCCTTCTCTTTGGCCTACAGAACGCACTATAAAAGATTTCAATAGGATAATTAGAGAAGCTGTGGCCCCGGCATATCTGTTGATTTTTGCTTCTGAAGCGTAAAAAGTGTCAAAAAAAACTTCATGTGTATGGTGAGAGAGAATTTTTTCTTTCTCTCTTTGAATGGAAGCCAGCGACTTCAGGTTTCCACTGTACTTTGTCAACACACCAAAAAAAAAATTTAGGTGACTTGGACCCATATGGCAAGAGTGGTGTTAGATACAAAAGAATCTTGAAATTCGGTTAGGGATTTTTTTGTAAATTGTCACCCCTACATTTCCTTCAGTAATTTCACACTCGTTGGCAACACTGCAATGTAATTTACACCAAAAAATAGCCATTTTCCTTTTCTAAATAACAAGTTCTAAACCATATCTATCGGGTAAATTGTTTTTGAGCAATAAGTCACTAACTGAAAATGTAGGAAAACGCTCAAAATGACTTGGGTTCGAAAGGGATAATCACGCGATTTTGCTCGTATAGGTACAAAGAAACAAACAATTTGTAAGTTACGAGAGTTTCGACTCAAGTTCTGTTGATTATTTCAATAATCTTCAACATAAATCAATAAATAATAGAGGCCAGATAAAAAAACAGACATTTGAAAAAACATGAAAAAGAACGATGTTTTTTATTGAAAAAAGCTTCACAGAAAAAAAAAACGTTTTTTTTTTACAACACTTGGTGGCATGGACAGATAATGTCACAACGCAACGCAATGCGACAAAACAGACCAGTTATAGGCCAGAGTAAATGCTTAACACAAATGATAACTAATGGTACGCCGAAGAAACCAGGGACTGGTTTTGGTTTAAAATGCTACTCTTAATGATAGAAATTTTTCACTGAATCTTTAGACGCGTGTCCTAAAGACATTTTTATTATTCAGTGAATTCTATATTTTCATTATCGTTAATAAAATTGTGATGCTATAATGTTACTTAAAATTGTGGTTTTTAAGATGTGTTCTTTCTACAGGAGGAGGGATTGCAAATAATAAACGGGACAGCAAATTACGTAGAGCCGATCCTGATCAGAGTGACCACTTGAGGATTCTAACTGTGTGTGACTTCTCGTAAATAATTATGTAATAAAATGTTAGGAAAGTTATTACATATATTTTAAGAAATTTAATGATTAGATCTTAACATTCAAAGTAACCAGTATGTTGTGTTAGTATGTGCATATCCTTTATGATATCATTAGACTCATACACTATGCTACGTGTAAGTATGGAAAAACTTAAAAAAAAATAAATGTATGTTAAGAGTCTTCATCCCGGCGAAATTAAAATACCGCTAATTTTACAGTAATTATGTGATATCTTCAAATAGATAAAAGATAATTGAAATATGGAACAACACCGCCCTAGACAATATTATTTTGCGTGAGGTACCGTTATAATAAGTCACCTAGTGGCTTTCCGTTTTCAGCTGTTTAGAAACGCGAAAATAAATGCCGATTTTCAAAATGGCTCGAAATAGAAAGCAGATAAGTGAGTCGTGATAACGGTTTCTCATGTAAAATAATATTGTCTAGGGCGCTCTTGTTCCACATTTCGATTATCTTTTATCTATTTGAAGATGTCACATAATTACTCTAAAATTAGCGGTATTTTAATTTCACCGGGATGAAGACTCTTAAGTATATTGTAAGGATCCCCGCCTTTGAGTGTGTATTACTTCTTCGAGCACATGTTACAACTGTAAATCACATGTTATAGTTTATAAATATCAACTCAAGCAGACGATATCAGTGGCGGCTCGTGAGTATATGATATGGTAGTGCCAAAGCGTACACAATAAATAAGCACATATCCGTAAAAAAAAGTACATGTAAAGGCACAAATAACATTATTTTATTACAGTCACACACACACACACACACACACACACACATATATATATATATATATATATATATATATATATATATATATATATATAGAGAGAGAGAGAGAGAGAGAGAGAGAGTTATTTAGAATGAAGTTGTTTGTGCCTACAGTTAACTTATTATAAACATAAAGCAGATTTTGTCCAGCTTGCGACCCTCTTCCCCGAACAACACACGGAAAACAAAATAAAGGATTGGCTACATCACAGCGGCGTAGCGTAAGGGAACGCCGGTATGCCCGGCATCCCCTGTTAATAACAAAAAATACGTATTTCATTGTATATAAATTGTTTACTTCTAATTATCACAATTATTTCCACTGCAATCTTCTGGATGTGCTCTCTCGCCTTACTTTGATAAGTGGAACCTACGCATGCGCGTCACTCAGATACACATTTTCTGTCTTTCCTCTTGTCGTATGCTATGTTCCTTGGGCATCCAGGCCTACTGCAAGCAACGGGGTTTTCGTCTGCTTGCTCTCGAATGCGCATGCGCAACTACTTGCTTTTCACTCCTCTACACCCCTTGCAACTCAACATTTTGCTTTAGATATACGCTGGCGTATTCAAGTATTTCCAACTCTATATATCTTGAATTAAGTTATAGTTTCTGTACAGAACGTACGAGCGCTAACATCAAGGAGACAGAACAAAACAGAAATGGTTACTTCAATGCCTTTTTGAAGCATGCCGGTTATGTAAATAATAGTATAAAAATAGTTATGCTTTATCGTAATTAAATGCATCGTAATTTAATCGTAATTAAAGGCAAACTATTAATCTTCATCATAAATACATAGTATGTCCAGTGGTGTGGCCAGGAACTCTTTGAGGGAGCTCACACACACAAGCATCACGGTCACCGATCTGGTAGACCAAGAGAGCCAGCATTCCCCGCCCCTCGCAAAGATTGCTTGGGCTCTTCAGTCATTGGCACATATCCCGGAGAGATGAGGGGGACATGTCCTCTCCATCCGATTTGAAATTGTGATGATTTGTATCCGAATGCCACAAAGGAAAGTGAGATGAAATTGAGGTCCCTTGACTTGTTTCATTTTTAAAAAAGAATAATATTCTTTAATATTTCATTGTCAATAATTATTGTTAGTCTATTTTCTACTATTTGTTTAATTCCTGTAACGATTCCTATAATGCTACTGAGATCATCATCATTTTGCTCAAATAAGAGTATTGTTGCACCATACATAGTTAATTTTTTTCATAGTTTTGGGGAAGTCATTATTTATATTATTACAAAACAAGTGTCCTAAAATTTTAATGTATATCATTGTGGATGCGTAAATAGAAACATATCAATTATAAATATACATGTATTCAGATTTCAGAATGTGTTCACGGTACTGATTTGTAATACTGATATGTATCACAATTTCATCTACATCGCCCGGTATATAAATACAACAGGTTCACCTCAGAAATCAGATTCATCTACCGTAATATGAGTCTCATCTCCCCTCCCCCAGAATAAGTCTCAAATATGCTTTCCTCCCTCAAATCTGCCCTCCTCCCAATGTTGAAGATAACTCTGCTCTTCTGATCCTCCACAGCATTGTTTTTCAACTTCATGAATATTTTGAACATCGCTTTAAAAAAAAATGGAAACGGTCTTACCCGTTCCCCGAATGTTGAAAACAGTTTTGCGCCCCTGCCTTCAGTATCTGGATATCTGACAACGAAATACATACACAGAAACAGGCCCCCAGAGTTGGTTTAAGTGCTTTCTATTTCCATCTTCAAATGATATACGTATACACTCAGGACCATATTCACGAATGGGGGACTGAGTTCCGGACCCAAGATGACAAATTTGTAGGGGCGACTTTTTGAAGAACGAGATTGTAGTATGGTATGGGGAGAAAGAAGCTGCCCATGGGAACTATGCTGGAAACAATGTTTGTACAACAGTGGGGCCGAGTTTTCTCGTCACAACGATAGTGGCAAGAAGAAGCTGAGACAACTGCTTATTGGCTTCTAACGTAATCCATGGACTTGCTTCTGTATGCCCCACTAGGCCACCAATTAGGGGGCCTCCCTTCTATATTTTTTATAACCTTATGTTTCCCATCGGTATAGCTATGTATTGCTAATTTTAGTAGTATTGTGTCGCACAAGTGACTAACTTTGGCATCCCCATTTAGGAATACCACGCTACGCTACTGTACATCACAACCACATATTCGAACTGTTTTTCAAATATATGTTCATGTCAAATTGATACAATCTTTCCTTATTACGGATCACTTGCTTAACACATAATTTTAAATTAGGCATTTGCTTTCCTAAATTTCCTGCTTCCAGTTAGTTTGTCGTCATATGATAGGGACGAAAATGGATATTTCGCCCCCCCCCCCCAGGTTAGTTAGTTAAATTCAAAATGAGATTAAAAAATCATTTTGAAAATTATTGAGCATTATTAATTTCCATTTATAAATAAATAAAGAAACAATTGTACTTTACAGAAAATGAAACTATTTAAAATATGAGTACTTACAAGTGGAAAGTCAAGTTCGACAAAAGCTTCTACCATTCCAACAATAAGTGTGAGTGGAATTAAAAGTAGTTGATAAAGTTCCTTCATGTGAAGTCCAGTAGCCATAAGGAGTGTAAAACATGTTCTAGGTCCATCATCATCTTTCCTATCTTTTTCTCCATATCTAGGGAATATATTATTTATTACTTACTTGCTTATTTGTTTACAAAAAATGTTTAGGTACAAACATTGGCCATTTTACTCTAGAATATGAAACGACTTAATAAGTATAATTGTGATAACAATATATTATAGTCATAACCCATGACATTGATTTATGCAGACAAAGGGGTCTACTATGCTTTGTCAACAAGACATACATGATACTAGATCTACCAAACATAGTTTACAAGACTGTATTTAACACATGTTCATTGATAAATTTGGAATTATTTATGTATTTATTTACACATATATCCGCGTATTACCGAAATACACTCTTAAGAGGCCTCATCACTGTGAAATTAAAATACCGCTAATTTTACAGTAGGCCCTAATTATGTGATGTCTTCAAATAGATAAAAGATAATCGAAAAGTGGAACAAGACCTCCCTAGACAATATTATTTTACGTGGGATACCGTTATCACGACTCACTTATCTGCTTTCGATTTCCAGCCATTTAGAAAATCGGAATTTATTTTCGCGTTTCTAAATAGCTGCACACGGAAAGCAACTAGGTGTTTCATGATAACGGTACCTCATGCAAAATGATATTGTTTAGGGAGGTCTTGTTCCACATTTTGATAATCTTTTATCTATTTGAAGATATCACATCATTACTGTAAAATTAGCGATATTTTAATTTCGCAGTGATGGGGCCTCTTAAGATCGTCAAGTATGAGAAGTGACGTCCCTCGATTAGCCAGGAGAAGAAGGAAGGAAGAAACGAATGCGGAGGGAAGGAAACGTCTGAGACCTGCATTTTAGGCACCATTCCGGCATTCGTCTGGTGTGAATGAGGAAAACCCAAGAAAAGCTCACTCAGGATGATGACCTAAAAAATTTGTTACACTTTTTCGAGTGAGCGACCAAACCGGAAAAAATCAAAAGTAAATTGTATAGTTGGCTGACACTAACTCCTTTTAAAGTATTAATGAATTTGTAAAATGTAACATTTTCTTATAAACTAATATATGCAGTATATATGACCCACTGTATGTATCGGTAAATTAAGCATGTTGTATTACACATTTAATAAAAGGCAGGTCATGTATTACACATTTAATAAAATCTTATAATACCACATTTACTATTCAGTGTTAAATGTTAAGGACGTAATTGAGTCACAAAATTTTGGAGACCTTTAGAACAGATCCGTCCCTACTATCTGCACAACACGTGCATTTGCAGAAGCAGCTAAATTTGTCATAACTATATTATTTAAAATAAATATTTCTTGTTGCAAACTGATTTCATAATGATGTTAGTTACATTTACTAAGCTGACCTTCTATTTGAATACTACATTCACAAATCATGTTTAGGTCGCATTAGTTCAATGTCACATGGACGGTGCTAAAGCAAATGGTCAAATAAATCCCAGCATGAGTTGTTTGATTTTTGTCAAATAGAACAATTCAATTCTCGAACAGTAGCAGACACCTGTTCCATTTAGTTAGTTATCACAGTTTTGATATGAAAATTCGTCTTGTCGTTGTCACAAACAAGTTTCTTGTCATTGAAGGTGGAAACAAGTTTTATTTTAAATTTTTTTAACGGATGTAGAAAAAAATAAAGAAATAAAGGTAAAAGAGCTAGTTCCAATGGAATTCAAAATTGATATATTGAGATTGAAGTTCGACATTGAATTCTATAAAAAGGATTACCATCTTTCCTCTGCAAATGTGTTTACTTTATCCTTCTCTAACATAATAGATTATTATTTAAAGAAAAAAGACATAACGAGATTGTATTTGTAGTGCTTAGACCTGTCTGAGTACGAGTGCTATTTTCCTCTCCTTCGTTGCTCATGATGGGATAGCATACTTGCACGGGGGAGAGAAATTGCCTGTCTACAATAGTAATAATGGAAGTGAGACGGACGGAGCAATGCACATAGTACCTTAGTTTCGAACACTATGATCTTGAGATGTCGGATTTCGAATAAGTAGAAAGAAAGTTACAAGAGATTGAAAATTTGATATTTTTCAGATGGTTTTATTTCCAGAAAATAATATATTAAATAATTAGGACATCCAATCAAGTAGATGGTTTTTAGTAGACGTAAACATCATGGGTGGTATTCAGGGAGAATTAGTTAATCAAGCTTTAGTCATGCGATTATTTACTAACGTATTACCTCTTTACTAAGGAAGGTGTTCTCTTGATATTCAGAGTCTACTTTGAGCACAGCTAATAAGATGATTTGGGTTTGATTAAGTAATATGACCGCAATACCTCGAGTGAGAAAAATAAATGTGGCAATAACGGAAAACTAGACGTATGGATGCGTAGTTTGTAAAAATGAATATATATGAAATACGAAATTCCTAATATTTTCTTTTCTGAAAATGACATCTTTGAGTTTTACGTCCCACAATTATCCAGGCTAGGCTACCGAAGACGGTGATGATGAGAATGAATGTAAATTGTGGAAGAAGAAAGTGGGAGGAAACGGGAGAATCCCGAGTAGACCCACACACACGGTGTTTGTACACCACAAATCTCATTTGGCGCGAGCTGAGATCGAACCAGGGATCCCATGCACCAGAGGTGAACGCTCTACCACTGAGTCACCGCGGCTCCCGTTTTCTTTTGTGGTTTGACATCACAACAATTTATAAATAGTTACGAAATTGAGTTCTATATAACTTATTTCTGTTGGATGTATTTACAGGAGGAATAATAGTCAATTAATATTAGGGACAATAGAAGAATTATGTTGTAATTATAAGGGAAGACAATTTATCGATCAGTTGCATGTATTCCTCAGAAAACTGGTTCCATTGCTACAATTCATCCAATGAGGTGAAAGGAAAGAAAGAAAGACAGGTAAGTAATTGCTTTTGTATTATTGTGGATAAATCAGGATATCCTCTGCTCTAAATTAATTAGTCTCATGTAATTACCTTAGTCAACTACTACATGCAAATCAGAGATTCTGAATACACTTCTGATAACCATGCGTTAGTCAAACTATTAGTATAGCGCTAATCATACGTTAAAACGACTCTGCATAAGGTCCTGTAATTCCGTTTATAGCAATTTGATATCTGAAATCGTTTCGGAGATGTGAATAAAGATAAATGGAACAAAAATTCAGCCGAAATTCAAACAACTTACCTTTCGAGAGGATCCAAGAAGACTCCTACAAGGAAGATGGCCACAACAAGACATCCAATGAAGATAGTAAGAACGGTTCTTATCTCAACCACTGTCGGAGGTGTTAAAGCTTCTTGAATCGTCCCATTTTCTTGGCAAAAATTTCCTCCACACTTTTCAACATTTTCTTCGGATTTGTTATTACTGGAGGTAGTGAAGGTGCTAATCACTAACAACAAACAAAACAAATAAACACTTTCTTTACCTAAAATATTCCTCTAACAACGACTAGTACATAGGATATGATTCTGTAACCCTATTTCGTTTCAAACAAGTTTTCTAGGAAATTTAAATATTACAAAATCTTGTAGCTGTTTATTGTTTTACCTTACAAATACGTGATGTTACAAATTATGCATGTTTCCGTGCACATTTTTTGGATCAAAAGATCCAATATATTTCAGACAGAAATTTTCTTTTAGGCCTTATATCTGGAGAACTACAAACTCCAGCCAAACCAAAACTACCACTCAACTCAGTATGATGTGCTCATTCCGTAAAGAATATGAAATTTGGATTTAGGTGCAAATCAGAAATTTTGTGGTCCCTGATCCAAAAAATCCAATATATTTCATTCAATCAAACGTTTTCTTGTACGTCTTATATCTGAAGAACTACATATAGTGTATTCAAACCAAAACTATCACTTAGTATGATGTGTTTATTCCGTAAAAAAATACGAAATCTCGATTTAGGGGCCATCCAAAATTTTTATGGCCCCTGATCCAAAAAATCCAATGGTTTTCATTCAATTACAAATTTTCTTTTACGCTTTATATCTCGATAACTACATATACTGTAGCCAAAGCAAAACTATCACTTAACTCAGTATGGTGTGGTTATTCCGTAAAAAAATACAAAATCTCGATTTGGGGGCCATTTAAAATTTTTGTGGCCCCTGATCCAAAAAATCCAATATATTTCATTTAACCAAACGTTTTCTTGTACGTCTTATATCTGGAGAACTGCATATAGTGTATCCAAACCAGAACTACTACTTAACTCAGTTTGATGTGCTTGTTCCGTAAAATATACGGAAACTCGATTTATCTAGAGGCCGTTCAAAAATTTTGTGGCTCCTGTTCCAACATCTAATTATTGGTCAAGATCGCAATCTTTTGATCTATTTTTGGATCATTCCTAAAATTCTTCTTAAAATTATTGGCTTGCCAGATAATTCATGACATAAGTTATATTTTCTATGTTTTCAATGGCCATTTATTTATATATGTATACAGGGTGTTATAAAAATATGTCACAATATTTTGGGAACAGATTCCTCCCATTGAAATAAGAAAAGAGTTCATATGGGCCTGTGCTCAAAAGTAGATTGTTTCGGAGTTGTAGGGTGCCTAAAACATGAAACAAGTGAATTTCACGTGAAGTTCATAGCTCCACTACTATGGGACCTACCGTAGTCAGGTCAAGACATCACTGAGGAACTGGTATATGAACTATCCAAATATCCATGTTTAACAATGCTCCAGTACTTGCACACTAATTTTTAGAGAGGTAGGTGGAGAGTGATCAAGTATTCCCAAACAGCTTGTCTAAAAATGATTGTGCAAGTACCGGAGGTTCTGAAAGATGGATATTTAGATAGTTCACATACTAGTTCCTCAGTGATGTCTTGACGCGACTACAATCGGTCCTATAGTAGTGGAACTACGGACCTTTAAAGTTCATTTTTTCACGTTTTCGGCACCCTATATCCACGAAACTATGCACTTCCGAACGCAGAACCATATGAACTTTGTTTTCTTATTTTGATCTGAGGAATTCATTCTCAAAATATCGTGGCAAATTTTTGTAACACCCTGTATAAACAAAGATCAATGATATATTTCCCGTTTTGTTCAGTAACATTTTGCCATCTTTCAGCCAGCTTCATAGTTCCTTGTTCATAAAAGGGCCTGTCTTTATCAGAAAAAAAAGAACAAACTGCTCGTTTATAGAATCATCTGAATGAAAAGTTATACCACGCAAGGAGTTTGAAAAGAGACAAGTAAAAGTCTGAAGCACATAGTCAAGCAAGTTGGTTAGATGTGGCTACACACCTCATCCAAGTTGCAATAATTTTTGATGAGTGACCAAACATATGTGTGGTCTCGCGTTGTGTCATGGAATACACCTGCCTTATGAATAATGAGCCCTAGAGGTTTCTGGTGATACATTCATTTAAACTGTTCAATCGCCAGTAGTATACATCCCAATTGATTTTTTTTTTCTTGGTAGGAACTCGAAAACCCGACCTTTAAAACACCACCATGTAAAGCATAACATTCCTCTCACGAATGTTACTTTGATTTCTCATTTGAGGCGAATTATTATGTCAGCATCTGGACCGTTTGTATACTATTTTGCTGTATACATTATTATTATTATTATTAAGTATTCTGCCTTTTGGCATATCCTGGGGCCAATGAATATTTTTTTTTCTTTTCTTCTTCTTAATTTTCAGTTTGGGCCTGTAAATGTTTTTTTCCATGCTTCTCGATTTTCAGCTTCCTCTTTTAACTCCCAATATTTTCTTCTATTTTTAAAATCATCGATCACTTGTGTTCTTCTTCTTCTTATTTCTCGTTTTCCTTCCATCTTTCCTTCTATGGAGATATCAAAGAGACAATTTCTTCACAAGATGTGTCCAATCCAATTGGCCTTTCTACGAAGGATGATGGCTAGAGGCGTCCTCTTCTCTCCTATCCGTTTTAAAAGATCTTCCTTTGTCTCTCTGTTCATTTTATTTTCTCCAGCTTCCTTCAAGATCACTTTTCGTCTCTCTCTAAATATTTCTTCTCTAACTTCCGTAATGTCCAAGTCTCGGACCCATAAAGTCAAATACTCCATATATAGAACTTGACCAAGTTCTTCCTTAGTCCAATATTAAGGCTGCTATTTAACAGTGGTCTTTCCTTGTTGAATGCTTCTTTGGCTATGGCAACTGTATACATTATCAGTTATGAATAACTTCGATAAAGGATCGCTTTCCTTACATTTAATGAGCATATCGCGTACATCAATATGCTTCATCTAATGAACTTCTATGAGTTCATAAGAGACCCAAACGTCAAGCTTCCTTACGTATCCCATCTTTTCCGGTTGGTTGTCAACACATGAGTGATTAATGCTTAATGATTTGTGTTCTCTACGTTCTCTCCTGTAGTGTAATATTGGTTTGAGTCAGTCAATACCTTCATTTTGCCCTCATTAACATTGATGGGTTTTCTTGACTGAGGAGCATGGTCAGGATCACATTCATCAACACGGAATTTCGTGAAGATTCATCTAGTGAGTATAAAAATTACTTGTCATACCTGTCACCAATTTTATAATAGTTTAGAACATTTTCAATAATTTTCTATCGGATATTCAATGATATCATTTATTATAGACCATATTGGAAATGTGTAACGGACCTGAATAAATTGATGGCAAAGTAGAATTAAACTAAAATTATTTTAGAATTCAAAGGCATGATCATAAGTAATATTATTTGAATTGAATTTAGCAGTGACGACCTCATAAAGGAAAATTGTGAGAACTAAGAGAGTGGTGTCCTGTAATGGAGTTGCCAAAGCGAAATCAAACTAAATAATGACTCCTTAACATACATAGGAACATATCTATCTTTGTTACATATACAATTGAAGAAAATGAATTCCGAAATGGAAAAAAGTGAATTACTTACCAGGGTAGTGGAAATAATCTCACACACTAAATATTACATCAGAAGTTCTTTCGTTAAATTTTTTATCAGATGGGATGGTAAGAAGTAGAGAGAAAAGTGAATTTAAAGAGTAGAGAAACACTTGCAAAGCGTCCAGATGAGCACTATGCTTTAAAAAAATAAAATCTGAATAGGCTTCCTTCCCCTATCTGATGAAGTATTTAGCGAATGAACCTATAGTGTATTTTTGTATGTGTGTATAATATTTTTCAATATTTTATGGTATATATACAGTACAATTGTGTGTTACAATTGTTTTCGTAGATTTTGTTATATGCTCACTTGTCAGCAAACTGCTAATCGAATTTAAATTTTCATAGCATTTTATAAGTTTTCTTACGAAAAGAAAGTTTATAGTTTCATTCTCACATATGGTGTAGGAATTATGGCGAATTAAAGTAAATAATTATAAAAGAACTAAAAGAATTAGAATGCAGGAGAAAACGGCAGAAGCTCCAGAAAACCAACAGGTATGATGTCCACCACAAACTCGCGTGGCCGGGGATCGAACCAGAGATTCCTCGTACCAGAGGTGATCACTCTACTACTGAATCACCAATTATAAGTTCTCTATAGAATATGAGGCATGTGCGCAGATGGGAGGACAATATTAAGATGGATCTCGCAGAAATAGGAATACAAAGTAGAAACTGGATCCAGTTAACTAAGGAAAGAAGTCAGTGGAGAACTTTCGTGAAGTCGGCATTGAACCGTGAACTCGGCTAAGAGAGGCGGATGATTAAGGCAAGTGAGTGGTGATAGAAAAATTGGTAGAATGAGAATGTGGGGTTAAGCGTGAGTACCTTGAGAAACCATAAAATTACTTGTAGGTAGTTCGTTTTAAATGTGTATATATGGTTTGTTTTCAATTTGTTATGCCGTCAAAGAAAGTGGAAATGCAGTTGAGCAGTTCAACAACTTTTTTTTTTTTTTTTTTTTTTTTTTTTTTTCAATATTCATAATTTTACACAAATGTTCA
This sequence comes from Thermobia domestica, assembly GCF_964235325.1. Classification (NCBI taxonomy): domain Eukaryota; kingdom Metazoa; phylum Arthropoda; class Insecta; order Zygentoma; family Lepismatidae; genus Thermobia; species Thermobia domestica. The sequence goes on along the minus strand of NC_137470.1, from coordinate 11,406,676 downwards.
ATTTCTAATTCATATTGTAGCCAACAGCTACTCAGATCCATTACATTTTTCCATTTTTAAACGTTTCATACTAAATATTTCTTTTCTTTCTCCATTTCAACAAGAAACAACAGGGTTTATGGAAGACAGTATTGCAGTGCCAATTTTGTAAAATGTAGCCAGGTGATTTATTAATCCTTTACCAGACCCTGATGCAATTATAAAGAGACGGAAGGCAGAAAAGGAGATACTATTAAAGTTTAGTATTTTTGTTTGTGATTTAGTTTCCGGAAAATATGTTGTGGTCCTGCATTTCGAAAGGCATCAAAAAGGACTTTACAACTTCGAAAACTCATCTTGATTTATTCATTTATCTTACAGACATGGTTTTGGTGTCATTTTATAGCAAAATACATCAACTTTTGACTCCGTAGTAGACTAGTTCAGAAACAAGACACCGCCAGCGCTAGTGGCAGTTGCAGCAAAGATGGCTGTCTTTACGGGTCCCAAGCTATGTTTTGGTTTGAAGAATCCAAGTCTGCGAGAACTGTGCAACGTAATTTTCGTACAAAGTATGGTAAAGATCCTCCCAGTAGGCCTATTATTTATCAGTGTCGTAAGTGTTTTATTGAAACTGGGTGTTTGATAAAACAAAACAAATCTTCAGGTCGTTCCTGTACGTCTGAAGGCGTTGCAGAGCAAGTGAGACTTCAGATGGGATGTGCAGCGCATCACCAATGGGAGCCATATTGAATCTCTCAGGCATAAGTGTTCTATTGAAACTAGATGTTCGGTAAAACACAACAAATATTCAGGTCGTCCCAGAACATCTGAAGGCGTTGCAGAGCGACACTTCAGATGGGATGTGCAACGCATCACCAATGAAAGCCATATTGAACCTCTTAATTTATAAGATTTAAAAAAAAAAAAAAAAAAAAAAAAAAAAACTTGATGTATTTTGCTATAAAATGACGCCGAAACCATGTCTGTAAGATAAATAAATAATGAATTTCCTAAGTTGTAAAGTCCTTTTCGATACATCCTGTATTGAAGTTCAATAAAATTCAAGTGTACAAGGTGTCTTTGACATCAGTTTTTTACGGTTAATCTGCCATGGTATGGTGTATTGTCCGTAATAAATTACTTGTGCTGTGAAGCTCAGAGAATGCTTTACTCCCAATGATTAAGTTGACATCCTACATTACCACGTGCATCCTATTTTCCAGATGTTGCTTCCCAACAATGACAAATTTTCGAGTTAATAGAATGCCAATTCCCACTACTGGATCTGTTGACGCATGGTTACATGAATATACGGATGAACTACACCTTCCGTGGCCCGCCCAATCCTCAGACGTTAACAATATTGAACACCTAAGGTCAGCTGTAGAGCTCAAATTCGGGAGTAGATATTTTCCTCCACTCTCACTTACTGAGCTGAATGCTGCATTGCATAAGAAATGATACAACCTTCCTTTAGAAACCATGCATGATTTACATGCCTCTGTTTAAAGACGAATTCTAGCTGTGTTAATCAGGTAAGTTGCATATTTTATGCTGTTTCCATTATTTTGATAGTTATCTGTATATAAACTCATTAAGACGCAACGATCATTGGTATTATGAGGATATGACAATTCAGATGTAAGTTAACTGAGGTACGTAAGATTTCTTATGTTATGACTAGTTTTAGGCTTTTAGGCTTTTCGTTACTGAGTTTTACAATTACAATAGAGTCCCTAAAACTCGACAGTGGATAACCCGGCAGTCCGGATAACTCGACCACGCCCTGGCAGGGCGAAAAAAACTAGGGATGGCCAGAACCGGTTCCTGGTGGAAGCGGTTTCAGGCTCTGAACGGATCCAGTTCTAGAAGATCCGGTTCTGGAACCGGTTTTTCGGATCCAGGCCTGGAACCAGTTCTTAAGATCCGGTTCTAGAACCGGGTTTTCAGATCAAGGTCTGGAACCGGTTCCTAAGATCCGGTTCTGGAACCGGGTTTTGGGATTCAGGTCTGGAAACGGTTCTGAAAACCTAATCTCAAAGAACCTGTTCCACCGGAACCGAAAGTTTGTGGCCATCCCTAGAAAAAAAAAAACGTTCAAGGTCATTCCCGGGTATTTTTCTGAGGTCTGTCTTATCAGGTAAATTATTGTACAGTGTGTATTCATTAATTTTCATATTCATGTATAGTAAAGGCTCTATGCCTTCATACGGTACGTACTTTTCCTTTGTTTAAGAGACTGCCTTTCTAAAAATAATCCAAAATTTTCAATTTTTCTTTTCCTTGTTTATTCATAAGTGAAAGGAAATAACAAAATGCAACTTGCCATAATAATAGATAATGTTATTCTACAACAGAAAATATGAACCTGAAGAATGTTCAGTGTTGCCATCCATATAAATTACACTGTTGCTAAAATAACAATTCCCCTAAATTCTAAGTTAAGGCAGCGACTAGAGGTATGAACTCAACTACATTTGGTTATGTATCATGTTCTTTTGGTTTGTTGTGAACTACTTTTTAAATAACATTATTATTTAATTTTAATAACTGTATGTTAAAACTATTTTGATTATTACAAACCAAAACAACATGATACGTAATCAAATGCAGTTGAGTTCATTCCTCTAGTCGCTGCTTTAACTTATATTTTAGGGGAATTGTTATTTTGGCAACACAATAATTTATATGGATGGCAACACTGAACATTCTTCAGGTTCATATTTTCTGTTGTAGAATAACATTATCTATTATTATGGTAAGTTGCATTTTATTATCTCCTTTCACTTATGAATAAACAAGCAAAAGAAAAATAGTAAATTTTGGATTATTTTAAGTAAGGCAGGCTCTTAAGGGTAATTGGGTAGTTTATTATCTGTTGTATTCTCAAGCAACCAATACATATAAGTATAGTACTGTATTTTCTGAGAAAAACACTCATACTTGTTCTTTTTTAACTCCATTCCCGATAACCCGGCATTTTCACAAACTCGGCCACCCTCCGGTCCACATTAGGAAGAGTTTCGTGACTCTGCTGAAGTTTCTGTATTGAGAAGAATTATTTGGTTATGTTTATACTGTTGTAATTTTTAGTGGTTCTGAAAAATAAAAAAAATCTGATGAAGTAATTATGTTTTCAGTGAGATAGAAGAGATGGGAAAAGAACAAAGCGAACAGTGATTCTGTAACTAACAAGAAAGGACCTTACTGAAAAGATCAAACACGAAAATAGGTTTGAATATTGCTGCATGATTACCCAGCACTGTCAGCAGTCGAAAGGTTTCTTTCTTACTTTTAATTGAATGGTATAAATAACATACTAATCCATGTGTAAATGTTTGGGGGGCAGTGTGGGACTTAGACAGTGTTCGAAGTGGGAAAAAAAGCAGAGGCAGTATGTTTTATTACGATTCTGACTCGAAATACTGGCTATCTAAATGTTGAAAAATAGTGAGAGTATGTTGCCTAAAAGATTGTATTTCTATATACATAATGACGGAAAACCACTGGAAAGCATCTCTGTAGTTACAGGGGGGGTGCATGGTTAGACTTTGATCCCCTGCCAACATCTTTCTAAAAAAAAAATATCCCCTTATGTTGTATTAGAGAGAATTCTGCACGAAAATGATCAAATACCTAGTTTCTATCTTAACAATTTCCTGCGGAAAAATCCCTGGACCCTACTCGACTGGGGGATATTCCAAACCCTTGGAAGATCCGCCTCCCACAGCAGACAATCCCTAAATCCACCCATGCTCAAAATATGACATTTATATGCATTAGAGCAAGAAGACACATACATACATAAGAAACAAACAATTCAATATGGCAGATCAAAATATAAACAGACGAACTTCTTTGAAGACACCTACTTTTATAAATAAAAAGGTAGGAAAAGATAGCAAAAATGACGATCTTGTCAACTTAGAAATTAGTTCTACATAACAGATAAAATCTTTTTAAGTGCAAAGCTATTCGTCAATTAATGTGTATAAAAATGGATTTTCTAAAGGTATTTAGAATCTACTGTTCAGTGACGGTATGTCTTGATCACTGAAAAACCAGAGGCGGTATGCCGTCATCACTGAAAATCGGCGGTATACCGACGGTACCACCACATACTGTCTCACTTCGACCTCTGAGCTTAGAGTTAGTTCCCTTAACTCTTAGCTGTAGAGATAGACTTGAATCTACAACAGAGCCAACGGTCTGTTATAGATTAATTTGAGATAAAATATCTTTAAATTTTTACACTTATGATTGTACAGGAGTTCCTGGACTTTGTTCTAGAAAAGAGTCACATACATTTTAGAGAAGGACACCACTGCACTAATAAGATCCTCAACAAAATTAGAAATTGTTGAAACAACCAGTATAAGACTAGATGAGCAGTTATAGTGAATTATTGACAACTCTACTTTTCACGTGCTCTGCAAAATTACAAAGTTGATTAAACTGAGAATATAGTAACCTGAGAATTCCAGAATCGTTTTATCAAAATATTATTTTATATAAGATTAAGAGATTTTAAAATTATGAAATTGCCATATAAAGGATTATTTAAAAAGCGCACCGGTTTTGTTACATGAAATTATGAACTATATTTTTTCAAAACACACTAACAAAATTCATAAACATGTTCATCACAAATTCCGATTTCAGGTATGGTGAATGACATCGGGAATATGACCTCCTCTACTGCAATGCCATGCAATAACTCTGTTCGTGAAATTCGCTATGACTGCCTGACTAACAACCACACTGTCATGAACCACCGCAATGTTTTGCTCAGAAAAACCACTGCGACGACGCGCAGGAGTTTTAATGTTCCTTGTTGAACCCGTTTCAATAAACTTTTCCATAAGTCTGAGAACTGTTGATTCATTCGGTGCCTCATTTCGCCCTAGAACCGCGCGAAGTCGCCTGACAGTTGCTACATATCTTTCTCCGTTCTCATAAAAGGTTTTCACAATTAGCGCACGCTGCGCTATAATAAATTGGTCCATGGCTAAACACAGAATGAAGAAATTCGAGAAAATCGGACTAAGGCGACAATCGGAATGTTTGTGGGTAGAGCAACAATACAAAGCAATGTCGGCAACCGAGAAACAATAAATTACCAGACAATCCAAAACCGGCGCGCCTTCTGAACAACCTTATATAAGACTAAATAAAGTAGCCCTCAGAGAAGATAGAAGGACTTAAGCTCCCGAAGTATTAAGGTCTCTATAAGCATCTTTCCATATATAAATGTCTAGCTACTTCAAGCTTAACTTGTATTTTTTAAATTTTGTGAAACAATATCGTCTTCATGAGTATTATTATATTTTGAACTGGAAATATGATTGGTTGTAACCTATCTGTTATGGTAACAGTTCTAATAGTGTTTATAAAATAGATCTATAAAATAGATGGTTCTCTTGAGAATTTGACCGTTATGTAAAGCTAAAGTATCTTATTATTTACCTGAAGACACTATGACGTTGGCAATTATCTTGGAACCCTGGAAGGTCATTATGAAGAAGCCAAAGAAACATGGAGTTACATCATCTTCCTTTCGCTGGACCAACTTTGCATAAGCTGTGCTGATTTGAGCAACGTACATACAGTTCGAAACCCACAATGGTGCCATGGCTAGCCCCAAAACAATAGCGGTTGGGGCCAAAGTGTAAATTTTGGGGTATATTTGACTTGCCACATATGGAAAAACACATAACATAGAAAATACTAAAGTCTTTTTACACGAGAATCGTTTAATTGCGAGTGTTGGAAGGATAATAGAGGCAATTAACATAGATATGTAGATCCCCTTGAAAGATGCTATGCGGAATCTGTCCTCCAGTGTGTTGAATCTCTGGAGGTCTAAAGCTCCGTGATACGCTGTAGAAAGACACAACACCCCAACAAACAATATTGACGTGTTTTGTAAGATTCTCTTTTTCTCCCGTGGTAGAACGTCAGCCAAACTGACGCCAATTTTGCACAATTGTGATTCACTGTTAGGTTCCGCATTGTCGAGTTTGAAAGCCAGATTTGTAAAGCTGTGGTTTGGAAGTCCTGGTAGTTCTCCATCCGCAAAGGATACCCTTTTCTTCTGGCTTGTTCGTGGAAGATCCATGCTGAAAATATAGTATTGAGTATTAACATGTATCAACCATTATGTAAATGAAACATATACAGGATGGGATAGAGAGGACGGACGTTTATAAAATGGCTGAAAGTATTCACTAGATGGAACGACAGAAGTATGGAAGATGTCATTTGGTTCGTGAAGTCTTAGTATTTTATTGTCAGTTATTTTATGTTAGTTTCTGCATTAAAAGAAATTCGTTTGAGACTAACTCATGGAATCGTAGATGATTAAACACCGTGCTTATTCCTATGACAGTTTCGTCAAGAATGACGACTCTATCATGGCAGTTCAGCATGAGTTTCGCGGACATTTAAATATCTACAGAAATCTAGCTATTTCCACTCGTAACACTTTCCTACATTGGGTGAAAGCTCTTCGTACACGAGGTACACTAATGAACAAAAAGATGGCAGCGGTACACGAACGGCACGTACACCCGAAAATAAGGAAAAGGTCATACAAGCTGTGCTGCGCGGACACGCTCGGAGGCATTCGTGTGAACTTGGCCTCAACATTAGTTAGGTCAGCCTCTTTTGCTTTTAGGGCTAATTTTCCACCCACACATATTTGCCGTTGTGCAGAAGTTGAAGCCCGGGAGTTATGCACAGAGACTGAACTGCGTACATGAGATAGATGCTTTTTATTAAGCAAAATTACAACCTCCTCCATTTGTTCATGAGTGATGACGCCCATTTTCATCCCAATGTCATTGTGAATCAAGAGAACTTCCGCTATGGGGCTTCTGAAACTTCCAAAGTATTACCCGAAAGACCACTGAACAGACCTAAAATGGCTGTTTGATGCACTATAGGCAAAACTGCTGTCATCGATTTTTATTTTTCCGACGATGATAATAAAAATGTTATTACTGTGAAGTCGGAGAGCTATATCGAGATAATCGACAACTTCTTACTTTAATTATGAAAACATGTTCTCATTCGCAATGTGTGGTTTCAACAGGATGGGGCAACAACCCACACAACTAGAGAATCAATGACCGTTCTTCGCTTTCTCTTATCTGGTCACCTTATTTTCACATTTCGGAACATTCATTGGCCTCCTCTTTTCCTGACCTGTCCAAGTGCGATTATTTCTTGTGAAATTACCTTAAGGTACATGTAAGCAAGCGTATGTCCTGTACAATGGAAAACCTGAAGGAAGTTATTCGGGTGGAAGTTGTCATAACCGACAGAACTATGTTGGAAAGAGTGGTTGCCAACTTCAAAGAACTTCTTCCGATGTGCATCAGTGATAACGAACACCGCCTGCCAAATGTTTTTCACACATAATTTTGTAAAATGCTATTTCAATCAATCTGTCAATAGATTTTGGTTATCTTATACTTTTTCAAAAAAGTCCGTCCTTTCTGTCCCAAAACACTTTGTAGCACAAAAATAAGGCAAGTCGTTATCAAGACAAGGTTATAGAATTATTGATCGGATCGGCATTGGATAGGATAACGTTCGCTGACGAGTTTTCGTTTGTTAGACATTGAGCTAAGATTTACTTAAGCTACAATTTATTTTAACGGTTCCTGTTTTGAAGTTTTTTCATTTTCTTAATTACCAAGAGAAAGAATTGACTTTTTTTTCTGACGACGTGATTTTAGTAACTGTTCTCGAGCTACCCGCCAGGTGAATATATTGACATCCGACGTTTCGAATGCAGACATCGCATTCATCTTCAGGGACTATGAATCCCTGAATCCTAACAATTCTCACAATCGCTGAAGATGAATGCAATGTTTGTATTCGAAACGTCGGATGTCAATATCTTCATCTGGCTGATAGGCCGAGAACAGTTACTAAAAAAAAAGTTTCACTACTCTCTAATTTTAATATTTTAAAGGTGATAGTGTTAAATGAGTAGTGCTAGCTGATCGGATTCCTGAAAGATTTGTAACTAAACAAGATGTCAGTAGTTATATTATTCTTTGGAAACAATGATAGCTTTGGTAACCATATGATTACAATGGAACTACAAAAAATGTAGTATGTGACTAAGTGAGAAATGTATTTTTAAAATACAGGTTTGCCACAAAGTCCCGTGACTCGTGAAAATATGTAACGTACGTAAATAACTACATGGAAAGAACTGAATGAGATGAACAACAATGCTCTCAAGAAGTTGTATTGAGATATTAAACATTAAGTGTCCAAAGGATCAGTCTGTCGACCGTCATTCTCATGACAATACAGCGCCAGGTTCTGTGCGACAGTTTGCAGAGCATTGTAAGTGTAACTTGAGTGAAAGCTTGTTTCACAGATTCTGTCAGTTTGGCAGTGTTATTGTAACGGTTTTGTGCATGAACTCGCATTATCACAGGTGGTGAAGTCTGGGTTTCGTGGTGGCCAGGCAAGTGCTGCGGGAAGTTCCGGACTACCACAACCAATCCAATGTCCAGGAAAGACTTCCATAAAATATTCGCGTACGGTGAGGGCATAATGGGCAGGTGCCCATCATGCTGAAACCAACATGTCTATTTGATTCCGTGCTCTTCCTAGAGAGGAATAAACCAGTTCTGCAACATGTCCAGGTATCGCTGGTGATTCACAAGAACTGCCCAAACACGCGTCTGGTGTTCACGCCTGCCCACACCATCACATGCGGGGAATTCTGTTCCAACTCTTCATAAAAGTGTGGATTGTCTTTGGACTAAAAGACCACATTATCAAGAGGTAACGGGAAAACTTACATTAGCATCTGTCAAAGGATAACGGGGCTTTGTGCTTATCCTGTATTCTATCACCTCCTAGCTTCTGTGTCACAGAATGGTCCAACTAAATCTGAAATATCAACAGTTTTCTGAAAATGTTGACTTCTTTGAGGGAAATGTCAAATATCTGACCAAAATAAAACAGGTAATGGTAGAACTCTTATTGATCATGCATTGGTAAGCTACTGAAGTGGTGTTACCCTCGTTAACCCTTTCTGACCTGAATTATTTTTTGGAAATGAAGAAATTTTTTATTTCAATGGATTATATGTTGAAGTCTAAGGAAGTAAGAAAAATCCTTTTTTTTTTTTTCAAAATTACATATTGCCAGGGCGCTATAACTACAACGTATGAGACAACTTGGAATCATGCGGCACGATATATGCGCTATGAGAGCCAGGAAGCTTATGATTCCAAATGGAATCACACGGTCAGAAAGGGTTAATAATATACTAGCCGATGTTAATGATCATATCTTAATACGTAGCAATATTCAATGTGTTTATTATTATGATAATAGTAAAAAATACTTGAAGTTTCCTAAAATACATTACACTCTTCTGAACAAGTGTTTTAGAAATTTAATTTTTCCTTTAATGCTAACAATATTGATGAACCATATGGTGTATTAATAAAGTACAGGGAGGGTGGCACAGGAAAAAAAGGAAAAATTAACTTACGTAAAACGCACTAACCAACACAGGAAAGATTACATTTAACGATTGAGATGCAGGTAGAGAATATGTCATTAACAATGATATTAGCTATGACACTTACATGCCATTTTACTTCTTGAAGGCGACATCGGAAAGATGTGCCCCATCTTGGTTTACACATTATGACACAAGTATGTCTTAGGAATTCGCTCGAATGCTCAGTTTATTACGTCTTGAGAAACGCCAGTGAGCTTTTCTTTAACCCTCAGTCCCAGTTCAACAATTTTTGCAGGACGTGTACTACACTCTTTGCTTTCGAGATGTCCCAATAGATTTACCACAGAGAGAAACCACACACATTCAATTCAGGGGACCTCGGAGGCCATAGACTGTCACCGTTCCTATGAAACGCTTTCACAGCGAACACACGTTCTGCACAACTTCAATGCTTCATTATTATTCAATGGCAAAGTCTTGTCAATGTTGTCTTATCGGTCCCAAACAAATGCCGGCCATACAGTGTTGATATTTCTAGATTCAAATATTCCTTTAGCCTAACAGGTATAATTGTGGGATGTTAAACTCAATTTCAAAAATTCCCGTCTCAGTGCGCCACCGTGTGTGTATTGAAAGAATAACTAAAAGGTAAAGTACACAGAAGGTCTGTAGGAATAGGAAAGGGTACAAACCCAAGTCTCCTTGGATACACGAATAACTATTAATGAATTTAATAAAAACGAGAGAGAAATATTTCTCTCTGACTAAAAGGTTCCTAAATAATTTAAATATACGTAATGAGGATAGGAAACTAAGAAATACGCTAACAAAGTCAAGATGGTAACTAAAGAATGACTATTATCTTTTAAAAAAAGAGTTGTTCATGGTTTAATAATAATAATTAGAATATGCATAATTATAAGAATTATCCTTCGTTAGGTTACTTTCTCTGTCCAAAATGAACCTTTTTATTGCTATTTAAATTGTATTAATTTTGTTTTTATTATGTCTAGTAATTAAAAAATTCGATTGTGCATACGTCTAGAAAAACAAAGCCAAGGCTGGCGGGACTCCAGTCACCAGCAGTGTGCTCCCCGGTGGTGGAGGTTAAGCTAAGGAGCTAAGCAACGCACCGGGCGGCAGTCGCGTCCAAGCTCCTGACGCAGTGAGGATCACGCGTGGCGCAAAAGCTGTTTTTGAGTTTATGTTGCGACAGAAAACGTAGGAAACTGATAATTCGCTGGAGCAGCGCTACGCGATTACAGTTCGGAGTTCACGAGATTTTTCACTTTGGCCAAATTTTTGTCCAAACCATTCATTGAAACGCGTCCAGATTGCTCCATGTTTTCAACTGTCTCTTATCCGTTCTTGAGCTCACTGAATCACCGGAAAAGCTAGGCCCTTGACAGGGCATGACCAAAGCAAGTTTCTCGGAAGCAGTTTTGCCCAGGTGAAAGCAAAATTTAATCGCGTAGTGCTGCTCTAGCGAATGCTCCATTTCTCACGTTCTCTGCCATGACAAAAGCTCAGAAACAGTGTTTGCGCCACGCGTGATCCTCACTGCGTCAGACCTTGGACGTGACTGCCGCCCGGTGCGTTGCTTAGCTACTTAGCTTAGACTCCCACCACAAATCGCACCAACGGGAAGCGCGCTGCTGGCGACTGGAGCGCTTGGCGGCGGCCAGCCTCATTACTTTACGGATATACTCTGTGTTAGTCACGCTAATAAACAGATGGAGTTCTACCACCATGCCAAGTTGGATCCAGATCTGATGAGTTCGATGTATGGATTTTTCCTTCAAATATACGACGCAAAATTCGATCGTTCATAACTCAGAAACCGTAAGTCTGCACAACATAAGATTTTATATGCTTATCTACCAGGTCAGAATCTAGTCGAATTCGATCCCGGTTGGATACAGATTGCATCATTTATAATGTCCAACTGTGATAACTGAGAAGCCAAAATAGGGAGAAAAGCGAGACTTTGCAGAAATAACTATAAGGAGGGTGACATCTTTGCACACATTAAACAGAAAAATCGAATAAACAGTGTTGCCAATTTAAAGTTTTTTTTTTTAAATAGCGCTACGTCAGATCATTACATATTTCAAATCAACATATCAAACAAAAACTCAAAATACCATATTTCTATTTTTCAGTGTTACAAACTAAGAATGTTATAGTATCACGAACATCCAAAGCCTCTACGACACTTACACCAAAAGTAATAAATTTCACAAAAGTAAATCCCCACGTTAAGCGGGTTTGCATATCCAGGCTCCTAACTATGAAAACATTTACGATCACTCCAACCCCAATCATTTCACAGATTAAACCTGTTGTATATAAGTTATTAGGACATAAAATTTGATATAATTTATACGAAAAAGATTTTTATGCATTACAAGAGTTGTAACGTCCAAATATTCACCACAAACTTACAGTCGTACCGACATAAAGAACAAAAAAAGTGTGGAGCAGGAAACCAATTTAACCGCTTAACTTAAAACCACGAATTATTACGTTATTTTTGTTTTGCCCTAAAATTATAAACACGAATATATTCGTGCAAAGAAAAAATATCTAAATAATTTAAACGACGAATCCTTACGTTCGCCATACGCAGCTGAGTGTATTGGTGTTCGCTAGATGTCGGTAAGATTCATTTAACTATTTTTGGCTAATATTTTGCATTGAAGGCCAATGCTTATTGACGAAATGACTAAATTGAAATAGCATATTTGCATTGTACCGAAAAAATTATAAAATTTGGAACGACTTTTGCGAAAAAAATTATAAGTTAAGCGGTTAAATAAAAGTCAAAGGAGGCTCAGTGAAGACATACGAACTGGTCGAGCGGTTTGGGTCACTCGCCTATCAATCAGAAGTTTATGTGTTCCAACCCTGTAGGAAGTGTTCGTTTTTTTTTCTTATAAGTGAGTTCCCATTTTCATCACAAGATTGAGAACATTTCTTTGAATAAATCTTTGGCAACTACTTTTTTCTCAAATTCGATTAGAAGCGAACATTATATGAATTGCACATCTAAAATCCACAGCTGAGAACAAAATGTTAAGTTGGTCAATATTTCATTATTATCCTTTGATTTGTAATGAAAAACTAATTATAACAATTGACGATTTCAGAAGATTCTCCCCGGGGGATGTCAATATATAAATGAGAGAAAACTAATAAAACATTATTAGTCCACTTTGAGCATGATCGAAGATAAATTATGTCGACAGGGTCTCAAATACTCCGACAAGTCATGCCCTGAAATCATCACTGTTTGAAAGTTTTTTAAAAAATAGAATATTATATTTATTTTTCGTTCCACGTTTTGAAATGGAAAAATCATAATTTTAAAGAGAATTATAATACGATAAGCATAAAGATTTATAGAACTAATAAAGTAAATATTATTGTGTAAATTATCGATTTCTAATCGGATTAAAACTCAAATATTCGTTTGCATCGCTTTTTGAAGTAAATATTTCTCTATATATAATTCTTACTGGAAAGCATGTTTAACTCCAATTACTTAATCAATATTTTTAATAATATATTTTATTGTAATACTTTTACTATTCAATGTCGTATACACTTCATTTCCCAAAGCAAAACCTCGCAAATTTATAGTGGACTAGTAAATATCATCAAATAAATTATCATTTAGTTTACGTAAATACTACATCATCTGATTTGAAACTTCGTACTTTAAATAATAATAATAATAATAATAATAATAATAATAATAATAATAATAATAATAATAATAATAATAATAATAATAAAAATCATAGCCGTATCTTTATCAGAATTTCAGGCTTAGTCAATAAATGAATTCAACCCGTTCTCTATTCGATGTTCTATTTAATAGAATCCAACAGAAATACGAAGAGGAACTTCGAGAACAGGTAAAAGAAAAAAGTTGCTTTGATGGAGCTGGAACTAACTTTTAAGAGTTCTTCACAATTTACAGAAATGCCTTAGACACCTTTTCTTTTCTTTAAATTAACTGATTCACCAAACGTTATCTGAGTAACTTGTCTATTTTCTACTCGGTTATACACATTTTACAATCATTTACATTAATCTTGAACGACAGGAACACGAATACAAACACATCTAGGATAATTAAAATTTCCCCACCCGGAATGGAACCCGGGACCCTGTACATCCAAGGCACACGTGCTAGCCACTAGACCAGCTGGAAGAGTGAAATGTATTATGTAGTGTCTGAAGTTTCTGCCTGTTTCGCCCTGATATAATATGTCTATTAATATTTTTATTTTTACCGTATTCGTTACTTTGAGGAATGATATATATGTTATTCATATGGGGTCTATTACGTATTCATCCATAAATGTTATATAAATTATCAGAATTATTCGTGGTCTTTCATGGAAATTCACTGGTGCATTGCACAGTAGACAGACAGTGTAATTGGAAGGTGAATTCAACAGAGATTATATATTTCACCGACATTATTTAATAGCTATGTAGAAGAGATAGCGAAAAGGAGTCTACATAATGAAGATGGAATTTTGGTAGGAGATGGAATGATGATGTGTATACGGTTTGGGGTTGATATGGTTGTTATTGCAGAATCTAAAAAAAAAAATTAATAAGATGTAGAAAATTTGAGAAAGGCTTGTGAAGAATATGGGATGAAAATAAATGTTAGAAAGACAAAATCCATGGTGATTGAAACGAAGCGATCGGTGTCAAATATAGAAGTAGGAGCGGGAAAAAAGAACAGGTGACTAGTTTTCGATATCTGAGTAGTATTATTAGTGATGATATGACATGCGAACGTGAAATAAAAGCAAGGATAGAAATGGCGAAAGAAGCCTTTAGGATGAAGAAAATACTATTTTGTGGGGCCTTAGAGTTGAAAAAAAAAGACTCATAAAATGCTTCGTGTACTGTATTTTACTGTATTTATAGGACAGAAACATGGACATTACGCAGAAATGATGAGAAACAATTGGAGGCTTTCGAAATATGTGCGTGGAGAAGAATGGAGAGAAATAGCTGTGTCGAGAGGAAAACGAATGAGAGGGTGTTAGAAATGGAAGGAGAAAAATATTATTAAGAAGAGGAAGAGAAACTGGTTGGGATATTGGTTAAGAAGAAACTGTATCATTAGGGATGTGCTAGAGGGTATGGTAGCAGGAAAGAGAGGGAGGGGACGGATTAGACTATATAGAAACAGAATTAGGCTATTCGAGATATCGAAACAGAAAAATCGTATGTGAAGATGGAGAGGTTAATAGAAGATTGTGGAACATGGCAGCTTCTCAGCTGCGGTAAGTGACCCGCTGGTAATGGCGGAATACTACTGATATAATGATGCTGATGATACACGGTAGAAACAGAAAGATCCATTTACTGTCATTGCTAATACGAATCACAATGCAAAATGCCTCGCTCTAAAGGCTGTATAAAACTGTCTGTTACTATGCGAGGGGAAATCATACGTCGAGCAACAATGGGACAAACTGTCATTCAGATAGCTAGAAGCATGGACTGTGACGACAAAACAGTGAAGAAATAGATTTAGCGGTATGAAGAAGGTGGTGAATATTTCACATCTCGGCCAAGAAGTGGGAGACCAATAATAATAATAATAATAATAATAATAATAATAATAATAATAATAATAATAATAATAATAATAATAATAATAATAATAATAATAATAATAATAATAATCTCAGAAATTTATATTTATTCCCAGCAAGACTTTTCCATACCCTCCTAATGCAGTGCTATGTTTTTAAACGGTCATTATAAAATTGTCAACCTAAATTTTAAAAGCCATTATAGGTGGGTGCTTTATTTATTTATTTATTTCAAATTCATTTCTGCCAGTAGCTTTCGCCCCCTTATAATGGAAGATCCATGGAAGATCATATTCATGGAAGATCATGAATAATTCTAATAATTTAGATAATATTTATGGACGAATATGTAATACAACATATATCATTTCTCAATGTAACGAATACGGTAAACATTAAAAATCAATAGACATATGCAGCAGGCTGAAATAAGTATAAAGTTCAGACACTACAGAATACATTTCATTCGCTCCTCCCGCTGGTCTAGTGGCTAGGACGTGTGCCTTGGGTGTATGGGGTACCGGCGTCTACCTCGGTAGATGTTTTTGTGTTCGTGTTCTTATCGTTCAAGGTTAATGGAAATGATTCTAAAACGTGTATAACCGAGTAGAAAATAGAGACTAGTTACTCAGATACGTTCGATGAATCAGTTAACTTAAAGAGAAGGAAAAAGTGTTTAAGTCACTTGTCTGTAAATTGTAAAGAACTTTTAAAGGTTACTTCCAATCGCACAAAAGTAACATTTTTCTTTTACCTGTTCTCGAAGTTTCTCTTTGTATTTCTATCAGATTCGATTAAATAGAACTTCGAATAAAGACTACATTGAATTCATTTATTGACAAGCCTGAAATTCTGATAAAGATAAGGCTGATATTATTATTATTATTATTATTATTATTATTATTATTATTATTATTATTATTATTATTATTATTATTATTATTATTATTATTATTATTTAAAGTACGAAGTTTCAAATCAGGTGATGTAGTATTTACGTAAACTAAATGATAATTTATTTGATAATATTCACTAGTCAACTATGCATTTGCGAGGTTTTGCTTTGGGAAATGAAGCGTATACAACATTGAATAGTAAAAATATTACAATAAAAATATATTATTGAAAATATTGATTAGGTAATTGGAGTTAAACATGCTTTCCAGTAAGAATTATATAGAGAGAAATATTTACTTTAAAGTTCGATGCAAACGAATATTTGAGTTTTAATCCGATTAGAAATCGATAATTTACAGAAGAATATTTACTTTATTAGTTCTATAAATCTTTATGCTTATCGTATTATAATTCTTTTTAAAAATTATGATTTTTCCATTTCAAAACGTAGAACGAAAAATAAATGTAATATTCTATTTGTTAAGGGAACCTTTCAAACACTGATGATTTCAGGGCATGACCTGTGGGAGGATTTGAGACCCTGTCGACATAAACTTCCCCCTTCGTGGCCATAAGTTATCGTCGATCATGCTCAAAGTGGACTAATAATGTTTTATCAGTTTTCTCTCATTCATATATTGACATCCCCCGGGGAGAATCTTCTGAAATCGTCAATGCTTATAACTAGTTTTTCATTAGAAATCAAAGGATAATAATGAAATATTGACCAACTTAATATTTTGTTCTCAGCTGTGGATTTTAGATGTGAAATTCTTATAATGTTCGCTTCTAATCGAATTTGAGAAAAAAAGTAGTTGCCAAAGATTTATTCAAAGAAATGTTCTCAATCTTCTGATGAAAGTGGGAACTCACTTTTAAGAAAAAAACGAGTACATTTTACAGGGTTTGAACACATAAACTTCTGATTGATAGGCTAGTGACCCAAACCGCTCGACCAGTTTTTTTTTTTTAGTTTGGAGGTTACATATTCAAAGTGCAATACAGTAAGTACACATAGTAATACTAATTACAGGTAATGAGTATAAGTACAAAAACTAAGTAGTTTCAATGTTACATACGCAAAAAGGCAACAATGGAGTAATGAGACTACAGTGCAGTAAAACGTCATCATAAGCATGTGTAATTACATGTCAGTAATTGTTCCTAAAGTACCGGTAGAAAATCAGTAACAATAAAGTTCAATTACAAATGGGTTCTTATACTTCAATAAAAATATTCAGTACATCAACGAGTGTACTCGAGTAATTAGAGCACGTACTTAGAGTGATTAAAATATTCATTACTTCAACGACAGTACTTAGAGTATGTACATAGAGTACCTAGAGTAATTAGAGTGTAAATACTTAGAGTACTTAGTGCATGTACAGAAACTAATTGAAAAAGGCGACACAGTAATTGAAAGTGGGGTACAGATGCAGATATTTCTACTCTGCCCCTGCTCTTTAGACACCAAAGAATCGCAGCACTGTTTTCTATTTTATTTTATATAGTGGACTTTCATCCGAAAATAAATAACGAGATAGTAATATGAAGTCTTACTTCAGTACTGAAAAATTATTTCCTAAAAAATATTTAAAAATAAAAAGTAAGAAAGAAAAACTTCCGGGATTTTTTAAAGTAATATTTGGTTTTAGTGTGGAGTTGTATGGTGAGAGATAATAATAATAAAAGCACTTAATGCCCCTCATCTGTCTAGGGTCGTGATTCCCATGGGGTAAATTTGATTTTCAACGTGGCAGCTCAAGAATGTATGTATGTTAAACAATTTATAAAATGAAAAAGAAAAAAGGAAACAAAAGAAATAAAAAATGAAATCTTTTAAAGTTTACGTTCCACGATTATGCCGGCCAGGCTAAAAGAGACGGTGATGATGAGAAATGAATGAAATAGTGTAATGAAGAAAGTGGGAGAAAACGGAAGAACCTCGAGAAAACCCACGAGCACGGTGTACCAGTTCGTATGTCTTCACTGAGCCTCTTTTGACTCTTATATAAAGTGGTTTCCTGCTCCACACTTTTTTTTGTTCTTTATGTCGATACGACTATAAGTCTGTGGTGAATATTTGGACGTTACAACTCTTGCAATGGATAAAAGTCTTTTTCGTATAAATTATATTAAATTTTATGTAGAAATAACTTATATACAGCAGGTTTAATCTGTGAAATGATTGGGGTTGGAGTGATCGTAAATGTTTTCATAGTTAGGAGCCTGGATATGCAAACCCGCTTAACGTGGGGATTTACTTCTGTGAAATTTCGTATTTTATCGTTGGAACCATAGTCACGGTATGACTGGTTTCGAATGAATAGGAACGAAGTTACAAGGGTTTGACAAATTGATTTTTTTGAAAGCCTTTATTTCGAAAAATAATAATCTAAATATCTGTGTGGTTTGCGATTGACAAACAGATCATTTTCACGTTTACAAAACTTTGATATACAAACAGCTTTGAATATATGAAAAAGCATTGCTGAAGTTTCCAACACTGCTTAAATCATACAATTGGAGATCTTGTAATCGCAGCTTCTAAAAGTTGTTCCTGCAATGCGATAGAAGAGAAGGAAAACAACAGTCATTTTAAATATTTTCGAGAAATACTATTCATTCGAAACAAGTGACACCATGACCATGGTAAGATTCTTTCGATGTGCATTATACTGTCCATATCCATATGCTGTAGAGGCTTCCAAATTTTGGATGTTTGTGATACTATAACATCCTTAGTTTGCAACGCTGAATGATAAAAAAATATGGTATTTTAAGTTTTCGTTTGCCATATTGACTTCAAATGTAATAATAATCTGACTTATTGCTATTTAAAAAACATAACTTTATATTGGGTTAGCAACACTGTTTGGTGGGTGTTTAATACGTGCAAAGATGTATCTCTGCTTGTAGTTTCTTCGTGCAGAATTTCGCTTCTCTCTATCTTTTGGTTTTTCCGTTGTCACGACTGGATATTACAAATTATCCACCCTGTATATGGGTGTTTGTTTTTGAAAATTTGACCCCCATTGGGCCGATCAGGGAAAATCAACAGAAGGTCGATCAGGGAAAAAAATCAAACAATACCCGATTTTTTCCCTCTGGTTGAATTTTCAATGCTCTGTAAAACAATCAAAATCACTTCAATTTAAGAAGCTGGCGATAAGTTAAGTTTAAATAATTGATCGGTTCAGGGGAAGGTAATGCTATGTCACAGCAAGGATGTAGCCCGGGTGCCTTGTCGGCTCCCAAATGATTTTGCTATCGACAGCGGGACGCTCATCGAAGCAAGAAAACTAAAATGTTTATTTTATTCAGTTTTCCAACTAATTTTAGTGAAAAGGACGCTAGTTGGCAACAGTGAACTCCGGCTTATCTCCAACCCCGACTTGAAGACGACAAAATTAACTTTATTTCTATATGTGTATGTGCGTAGAACAATATCCCTTTGTTCGAAAAGTTGCTGAGAGACTTTTTCTACTTCAGTTCCCATGAGAACGAAAATTAGCAAGTCACCCCAAGTGTCTAAGTGACATCTAAACTAATTTGTGATTGACAATTTTTGGTCATCAATCAATAGTGGGCAATGTTATATTCAGTAAGTGGTTGCTATTCACGTGACCCACGGTGACCAGAAGAAGCACAAGTTAGTTGGGCGACGAACATCGATACTGGCGTCACGGAAGAAATTCGGGCGAAGCGATTGGGGACCAACATTGAAACCTTCACAACGGAGAGGATGCATAGAGCCCGACAGACGAATAGTAGATGATTAAGTTAAGTGGTTTAGCCGAACGACAGGTGAAGACGGACATTATTTTAGTGGTTTCGAATATAAGTCATTTGTGATTGCACAAAGAGGAAAGTATCTCTCTTGGTTATCAGGCAGACAGAACACACTTGTTAGTGGTCTTAAAGTGCAGAGAACCTTTTATACGGAGGACACCAAAAACCGTTTGGAGGACTGTTCGGTCACACACCTTCATGGAGCACGTCGTCTCGTGGAAGCCTACTTGGTTTGAATTGTAAGTAAAGTGCCAATTTTGTTCTGAGATAGCGACAGGAATATTCAGTGAATTATCTCTCGCGAGAGCTATGTTTCTTCAATTGTGTTAAGATCTAAAATAATTTCAAATAGCCAGCACGCCTACTACGGATTTATAAAGAAAAAATAAATAAATAAAAAGTAAGATTCATTATACGCATTATTTTGCGAATAAGCCACTTGCGCCGAGAGTTGAATTTACATATTTTGGCTTAGTCGATCTTTAAAAAAAAGTTTAGTTAGAACAACATAATTTATTTTAAAGTTTCTCAAGGCTGAATAAGTAGTTCTTGTAAAATGTCAAGTGTATTTCTTATTGTGTTCTGATGTGTATGTTAGGTTACTTATCTAAAGCAGAAATATGTAATTCAGATAATTTTGAAGTTGAAATATGATCATTTAAATGTATATATTACTCACGTAATCATTTAGCTTTGAACTTGACAATCCTTCATACTGCGAGGACGTAGGTTGTGGTACGTGCTTTCTGATAATTTGCAGGAGCAGTGAGCTATCCCTCGCACCAAATCCAAAAGGTAAAAAGAGGACTTATAGTGTTAATCATCACACACAGATAGTTCGAACACGACCGACCATGCTGCGTACCGACTTTCACTCAAATTCTCCCAAGTTTGAGTGACGGTTGGCAAAGCATGTTATGTATCTCGGTGGAAGAAGATGATTGGGAGACTTACAATGTAGATATATTGATTATTGAGTGCAGGGATGAATAGAAGCGACCTTCCACACCAGTGATAACAATTTCCTGGATCCCCAAAATGACCAGCTTTTAAAATATCATCGTAAGATTATCTCGCTTCCGTCATTTAAAAGTAACGAAGTTTACATATGATTAATAATTTACGGTAAATTATATACCGATCGAAAAATAGTGTTGTAGCTCTTCCGTGTAAGGAATGACCAAATGCACAGCTTGCCACCACTTCTGTTACATTATAGTTTTTATATGCTGTAACTAGTGTTTTATTTTTATTTTTATTTTTTTTATCAGATGGAAAATTTGATGAAAAACAACGTTTTAATTCAGTTTTACAGTTAGGATTTCATTCGCTATTTTTTGCTATTTGGTGTAAAACAGCAAGTGAGATACAGCTATTAATAAAATAATTACGGTGTTTGTTTGTTTGTTTTTTTTTTTTTTTTTACTAACAAATGATAAATAAATGTCTTTGTCAAGAAATCTTAAAGTGAAATTTCAAAGAAAAACAGTCTTACGTAGATAGGTTCTGTGTGCAAGGGCTTAAATTGATATAGTTACTCACAAAGGTATTACGTTTGCTCCGGGGCAGTAGTTCTTGGTTAAGCATAATAAAAACTAACTGGTACATAATATTGTCTTCAGTTTTCCGGACGGAAACCAAAATTTTTCATTTTTCTTTTCAGACCTCAAAATCACTTGCTGTAACACATTTTTTGGCTTTGTACATTGAAGCTGGCCCGCTCTGAAACGACGGGCTCCTCCTAGATAAACGTGCTGGCTACGCCCCTGAGTCACAGTTTCTAACTTCCGAGTAAACTGGAAAGAAGCTGAACAATACAATGCAATGACACACACCAAACAAGCTTCCCGTGTAATCTGCAGCTTTATTTCAGGGATAAAATACCTACATATTGTTCTGTAGTCCGATCCCAACCCGTTCCACCTAATTTCCCAATATCAGCGGAAGGGATCTTCTCCCGAGCCACTCCTTATAGACCAATGCCTTTAACTCTTTGCCGCACGGAGAAATATTTTTTTCATATCCTCATGTTGAACGCGAAAAACAATTCTTTAGTAAATATAAACCACATGTATTTTTGAATATATTAGACCCTATAAAATACAGTGATAATATATTTTATCATAGTTTATAATTATTGGCGCCAAAATGGGGTGATGCATTTATTGCATCACTGTGCAAGAACACTGATGTATTTCCATAAATATGATGCACTTTATCTAAAATTAAATCTTTAAAATAACACGAATTATTATATTAATATATTATGTATTATGAAATGAATAGAACGCATATGACGTCACGCCCTTCCCCCTGGGCTATCTTTGATGATTATAATTTCTTTTTGGAGGTGGAAGGACGCCAAAGTTAATTTTACAAAGTGGGAAGACGGCATCTCTCTGCGATCTCCCTCATTTTACCGCTGTACCTATGTATGAAATACATGTAAAAAAAAAAAAAAAAAAAAAAAAATTCTGAAAACGTAAGACTTTTGTTAGAAACGAAATTTTCTGAGGTAGCACCGCGCCCGCGGAGCTCCCCCAGGATTGCATCATTGGTGTTATTGTATTCTATCACTTTCTTAATACCATCAATCAATATATTACACGTAACTTGCAACGTATGAGAAACACACGTTCAAATAACCAATATAGTTTTTATCGGCTTGTTGCACAGTGATGCAACTTTTGCATCACAAGAAATAACAACAACAACAACAACAACAACAACAAAAAAAACGAATTTAAGTCGGGTGACTTCTACATCACCTGCACTGCAAGAATCTAAAATACAAGAACTCATAGACAAAATACATAAATTAGCATGATTACCAATAACATTAACAATTTAATTATCACCGCATTCACTGCGTGCAAACAGAACCATAACAGAACCACAAAACGCGAGAATATGACAATTGACTGAAAATAACATAACAGCCCACCTAGAAACAAACATCGTAACTACGTCGAATAAGTGATTCAAAAAAAAGCAGCACTGTGCAAGTACCAGCTGAGCTTTCACTAAAGTGATGCAATAAGTGCACCACCATGCAACATCGTTTAATAAATCGGTGATGCAAAAAATGCATCTCTATGCCGCAAAGAGTTAATACTTCTATACTTCGCTTTTTGCGTAGTAAATTGCTAAATAAATTTAAATTTTCATAACAATTTGTAAACTTTGTATTGCAATTTTGGCAGCAAATAATAATAATAATAATAATAATAATAATAATAATAATAATAATAATAATAATAATAATAATAATAATAATAATAATAATAATAATAATAATCAAAGGGAGGACCATCAGAGAAAAGTCAAAGGAAGGAGAATCAGGGAAAAGTCAAAGGAAGAACTCTGTCAAGTGGAGATTATTTGAAGAGCTCTTCTCCAAAGAACTTTCTGACCATATGACAGATGTGTAGTATTGCTGATTTTTGTAGATTTCGTAGATGTTGTTTTGGGCTCATCTGTTCAAGTTGTGTCACAGTATTTTAGGGACAATTGCAGCAGCTGAGATAATGATTGGTCTTACTGTAACTTTCTGACATTTCCACAACTTTTTGATTTCGTGAGTAAGGTCTTTATATTAGCTTATTTTGTACTGAATGTTGTACGTATGTTATGAGTCAATGGTACTGCTGTGTCTATGAGGGTTACTTCTTGGTCTATTTTATTGATAATAATGATGTTGGGTCTATTTGCAGATAACGTTAAATGTGTTCTGATTTCTCGATCCCAGTAGAGTTCGTATTTATCATTTTCAAGTACTGGACTTGGCTGGCATTTGTAGTATGGCTTGGTATCGGTGATCAGTTCCATGTTATGTGCCAAAAACTGGTGAATGCTTTTTGACAACATTTTTGTGTCCTTTTAGGTAGTCTGTGGGAGCCATTATACGGCATGAGCCTCTGATGTGTTCAATTGTTTCTGATATTATTATTATTATTATTATTATTATTATTATTATTATTATTATTATTATTATTATTATTATTATTATTATTATTATTATTATTATCGGTAGTAGTAGTAGTAGTAGTATGCATTTTACTATTTCCCGTGACACAAAATTAAAAAAAAAATGTTTTTGTATATCACCAAAAAGCATGTTGATAGAAAGCAAAGTACATAAAAAGTAATAATAACTATATTGAAAAGGTAAGAAGAAAAATGTCTAAGAATTCATAGTATAACCATTTTAAGGTAAATATTTACTAATATGCCGTGTGTTCCGTAGTAGATTGCCTTCTGTTATTGAGAACCTAAAAGATTCCGAAGGACAAATGTTCCTTTTTCGAAGGGACAAATATCACTAAAGTTTGTCAGGCTAAAAAATGATCATCTATACTTATTTATAACATAATGTATATGTGTCTGTCTGTCTGTCCCTCATCTACGTTTGCTAGTCTTTAATAGTTCATAAAATTGACTATGTCATTAAGGGTGCCAATGTCCCTAAGGTCTTGGGGGTGCAACACCCAAAATTTACGATTTATACCTCAAATTAACTATTCTCACTCCCAAAATTTACGTTATTCCAAATTTACCATTCTCATTTCCCATATGTACCATTGTTTCTCCAAATAGATCATTCTCGCACACAAAATGTACCGTTCTTATCTCCAAGCTTTACCATTTATCCCAAATTTACCATTCTTCTCTCAAATGTACCATTCCTACCCAAACTTTACCACTCTTTCCCCAAATTTACCATTTTCCCAAAATGTATCATTCAGACCCCAAAATTTACCATTCTTTTCGCAAATTTACCATTCCCACCCCGAACTTTATCATTCTTTCACCAAACATATCATTCTCACCTCAAACTTTTCCAGTCTTTCCCCAAGTTCACCATTTTCACCCGAAACTTTATTATTCCTTCCCCAAATTTACCATTTTCAAGAAATGTATTATTCTCCCCCCAAATTTGCCACTCTTTTTCCAAATTTACTATTTGTCTCCCAAATTTATCATTCTCAGCCCCAAAATATACCATTCTTTCAACAAATTTATAATTTTCACCCCTAAAATTCACCATTCTTTCCCCAAATTTATCATTCTTACTATCAAAATTTTCCATTCTTTCTATAAATTCTGCATTATCACCCCTAAAATTTACCATTCCTTCCCTAAATTTACCATTCTTCCCCCAAATTCACCCCTCCCACCCCCAAATTTACCATTTCTCCCCAAATTTAGAATTCTGACCCTCAAAATTACAATTCTTTCCCAAAATTACCATTATACCCCAAATTTACTTTTCTCACCCCCAAACTTTACCATTCTTTCCCAAACTTACCATTGTCACCACCAAAATTTACCACTATTTCCCTAAATTTATCATTGTTCATTAAATTTACCATTCTCACCCTCAAAATTTACCAATTTGCCCAAAATTTATCATTCTTCCCCAAATTTATCATTGTCACTCAAAATTCACCATTCTTTCTCCAAATTTACCACTTTGACTCTAAATGTACCTTTCTGACCCCAGATTGATCATTCACAAGTTTGATTGTACCATTTTCAATGATAAATTACTTGCTCCATTTTTCTCATATGGGCAATTTGCATCCTAAAACATGCATTTGAACACCCCTCTATATTACTCAACGAGATTTTGTACGGTGTTTACCAAATTTTAATGCAATATATGTTTTGTATAACTAGGTTTGAAACTTACCTGAATCACAGATAACTTAAAGCAGCCTGGTAAGTATAAACACTACTTCAACACACAGCCTTGCGAGATAACTGTAGCCATTATTCAAACTAGATTTGTGCTACAAACAAAATCCTACGTTTCTTTTGACCAATTGAGAAGACACAGCACGTCAATAGTCAGTGACCTTCTTGCGAGCGATGCTCGTTCGTTGTAATTCACAGAGATGTTGATCTGAATATGAATGAACACTAATTGTCTTCAACGTCTCCCACTTGGATATCACAAGTGTTTGCTGTGTGCGAGAGGTTACACACGAGAGAAGAGACACTAACCTTACATTACTTTGTTGAAATTGACTATCATTTTCAGCAATGGCATAAAGCTACAGTGTTAACCTTCGAAGGACCAAGCATCAGCTTGTTTCATCGTGGACCAGGGAGGTGGGCACAAAATGTCCACTGCAATATTGTATTCTAGGAAGATGTTATTGGTGTCAGAATTAGTTTTATACACAGAAACAAAATTATTACTGAGAGAACTCAAATACCACTTTTGAGCTATAATTTATGGTTCGCACCTTAACCTCAACACAAATAGTTACTCTCCAGCAATATCTCAAAAGACTTCTCGAGATGCACAGTATCAGGTGTGTCATCGTAGATGTTTCGGCACGATTCAAAAGATACAACCTCAAGAATAACCTTGAGTACTTGAGTCAGAATGTAGGATTCGATGTTGAATGGAAGTTGGAACTGCTTATCATGGTTTCTGTTATAGTTCGTTAGAATTCCATCCCAGGTCATTATAAATGAAATAACCCTGGTCCTTTATTTCTACGCTACAGGGATATAACTTGCAAGCACGTCAACCATATAAAGTTTCTCTGTTTCCAGCCTGCCTTGGCTCGTTATAATACCGTGATTGAAAATGAAATGACATATTTCAGTTTTACGTTCCACGATTATGTCGGTTAGGCTAAAGGAGACGGTGATGATGAGGAATGAAATGGTGGAATGAAGAAAGTGGGAGGAAACAGGAGAACCCCTAGAGAAACGACGCACAAGGTGTTTATCCACTACAAAGCTCACTTAGCGCGAGTTGAGATCGAACAAGGAACCGGACGTATCAGAGGGGAACGATCTACCACTGAACCATCACGGCCCCAATGCTGCAATTCAAGTATTATATAGCCTCTCATATTTCTTTTTATGACAAGTATTTGCTCTTTTTTTTTTTTTTTTTTTTGTTTGTTATATAAGACATTCAAAACTTTACAAAAACTATTCACAACAAGTAAAATAGTTCTAAAAATGAATATCTCCCTCCACAGCTAGTAATAAAGTTGTAGACAGTCATTTGTCAACTATATATGTACACACTTGTCAGCTAAAAGTTGTAAGTAAACAAAAACTTCTTAAAATTCAATGTCTATAATTGGACCAAGGGGATGTTATTTTGTGTCCATCTTCGGTATTTTCATTCATTTTTCAGAAAGAATAAAGAAGATTTTTTTTCATGGAAAATATTATTTTAGGCAATTACTGCCACAAAAATGAAAATATGGAGAAGGGGATCACAAAGATTCAAGATTAAAATCTGAAATTTAAAAGTGTGGACATTTAACGGAGAATCAATCATATGTATTACAACTGAAGATCGAACTTAAGTCTATGACCCTCCCAGTTGGTCTAGTGGCTAGTGCTCCCGCCTTCTATGCAAAGGATCCCAGATTCGATTTCTGGCATCCCGGGAAAGCTTTGAATGTTTTAGTGCATTACGGTGTTCGGATTCCACCTTAAACTCTAGATCCACGTCTCATATTGTTTCGGTGCGGAAAGGGACCAAAGCTCCAACTCAACCAACTACTCTACTGTGTAATGTAGCATAAAGTAACAATCACCTATCAGTATGCAATCCACTACACCTTCTTCATGGTTGAGTTGACTAATATTTAGGATATAACTCGTGACCTACTGTATAATGTAGCATAAAGTAGGAATCAACTATCAACATGCAACCCACTACACCTTCTTCGTCGTTGGGTTGACTATTGTTTAGGATATAACTCGTGACCTACTGTATTATGGATTCAATTCTTGGTGGGATTTCATGGGTTCGGATTCCACGTTAAGCTGTAAGACCATTACTCATCTAGCCTCGCTGCTGAAAGGGACGCTAAACTAAAAATCAAATCAAATCAAATTTCTTAATCAACATTCCGTGACTTGAATTGAATATCTTAACTATATATAAAACTACATAAGCTGACATAAGTTATTGAGCACTTCCTGTAGGGGTACAATGATTAAATTTGGCATGATTGTAGCTTTCCGAAACTAACCGACAGGAAAATTGCCAAAAGTGAATATTTTTAATTTTTAGGGGTCCAAACAGGAAATGAAGTATTTCCCCATGTTATTTAAATGGGCCTTTTTTCGGACCTATAATCTCATGTTTTAGGTAATTAGAATTGGAATAAAAACATGAAATTCGGTATGCTTGTACATTTTTGTTAGCACTACCTAAGTAAATCAGTAAAAAATAAAAAATCCAACTTTAGAGTGGTTTTGTAGGGAACTGAAAAATCTTTCCCATGTTATTTATATGGGACACCTTTTACACCCCAAAATTATTGAGCACTTCCTGTAGGGATACAATGATTAAATTTCACATGATTGTAGGTTTTTGGGACAAACCCACAGGAAAATTGCTAAAAGTGAATATTTTTATTTTTTAAAATGTCTAAAGAGGGGACGAAGAATTTCCCCATGTTATTTGAATGGGCCTTTTTTTTGAATCTATAATATCATATTTTAGGTACTTAGAATTTGAATGAAAACTTGAAATTCAGTGTGCTTGTACATTTTCGTTAGAGCTATCTAATTGAATCATCAGAAATAAAAATTTTCAACCGTAGAGTGCTTTTATGGAGAACTGAAAAATCTTTTCCATATTATTTGTATGGGACGTCTTCTACACCCCAAAATGTTTAGGCACTTCCGTCAGGATTAGAATCATGAAATTTAGCATGACTGTAGCATTCCAAGGCTAACCGACAGGAAAATTGCCAAAAGTGAGTATTTTTAATTTCTTAGGGGTGGAAAGGGGGATGAAAAAATTCCCATGCTATTTAAAGGGCGCTTTCTTGGGATACAAAATCATACCTTTTAGACAGTTGAAATAGGAAAGAAACGATAGAATTGTGGGGTCAAGAGGTGCGAGGCCGTAGGCCGAACAAAGACAGTGTGTATGGGGGTGAAGCCCACGGATGGGCAAATGAAGGAAACATGAAGAGCAAGTTCACGAAATTCCCTGTTGATTCAAAGGCCGATAGATAAGAAATGCGAGGCTATAGGCCGAGCGAACGCGGGGGTCTGGGAGCAGAGCCCCCAGCTAGCCAAAGGCTATTCTATATTATAAAATTGGAAGTGACTATGTTTGTGGTTCTTAATCTCTTGAACCGCCTGACCGATCTCGATCAAGATTTTAACGTTGATGCGGTTCTGGCCTGGAAGTTTTTTTTTTTTTTTTTTTTTTTAGCTATTTACTTTGACGGTAGAACTAAGAGGAGGAGGGGGAGGAGTGAAACATATATATATAAAAATAAAACTTAATAACTCATGAACCACCAGATCGATCTTCATCAAATTTTCAATTTAGATGAGGTTCGGGACTGGCATGACTTCTATCATTTCACTTTGGCGATAGAACTTAGGAGAGAAGGTAGGAGGGGGAGATATATAAAAATAAATAAAACTTAATAACTCTTGAACCACCCGACCGATCTCAATCAAACTTTCAACATAGATAAGTTTCGGTCCTGTAATGTTTTCTTCTCTTCACTTTTACAGTGCAACGAAGGGGTGGGGGAGATATATGTCTAAAAAGTAAAAACAAAAGTGGCTGTTTTTGTGACTTCATCACGTTTAAACCACCCAAACGATCTTAACCAAATTTTCAACATAGATGAGGTTCAGACCTGAGGTGTTTTTTATCGTACCACTTTAACTGTAGAACTTATGGGTGGGGAGGGGAGGGGAGAAATCTATAAAAATAAATAAAACTTAATAACTCTTAAACCAACAGACCGATGTTGATCAAACTTTCAACATAGATAAGGTTCGGGCCTAGGACGTCTTCGTCATTTCACTTTTATGGTGCAATCTAGGAGAGGGAGATGAGGAGATATATGTAAAAAGAACAAAAATAAAAGTGATTGTCTTTGTGACTTCATCATGCTTTAACCACAGGACCGATCTTAATCAGATTTTTAATATGGATCAAGTTCTGGCCTGGGGTGTTTTTTACCATATTACTTTGACGGTAGATCTTAGGGTTGGAGGAGGGGAGGGGACAGATATATAAAAATAAATAAAACTTAATAACTCTTGAACCACCCAACCGATCTCGATCAAATTTTCAACATAGATGGTGTTCGGGTTTGGGATAATTTTTATCATTTAACTTTGACGGTTCAACGTAGGGGAGGGGGAGTGGGAGGCGTAGGTACACGTAAAAACTAAAAATGAAAGTGACTGTCTATGTGACTTCGCTCTTGAACCACTTGACCAATCTTGATAAATTTTCAACATAGATGAGGTCCGGGCCTGGGATAGTATTTACCTATTCACTTTGACGATAGAACTTAGGGGAGGATGTAGGAGGGAAAGATATATAAAAATAAATAAAACTTAATAACTCTTGAACCACCGAACCGATCTCGATCAAAGTTTCAACCTAAATGAAGTTCGAACATGAGATGATTTTTATGTCACGTCACTTTGACTATGTAACTTAAAGGGGAAATACATTTACAAATGATCGAAAATGACCAATATTAGTGTCGAATCTATAGTTTTTGAGTTCGATGAGAGAAACAGTAACACTTCTGAGCTATTTAAATCAAAATTCAGCCTCATAAAAATTGTGGGATGGGAAGGTATATATATATCTATATCTATCTATCTATCTATCTATCTATCTATCTATCTATCTATCTATCTATCTATCTATCTATCTATCTATCTATCTATATCTATCTATGTATCTATCTATCTATCTATCTATCTATATATATATATATATATATATATATATATATATATATATCGGGTGTTGCAAAATAAGTGTTACAACTCTTGGGAGGTGATTCCTGCCAATGAGACAAGAAAAAAAGTTCTCTTGAACTTTCGGCTATCGGACATAGTTTCAGATCTACAAGGTGCCGAAAGCGTGGGAAAATGACTTTCGGACGCCAATAGTTCGGAAACTATCCAACGTAAAGAGGGCGGGTAAAAAATTTACTGAAGAAGTCGTACCAGCTCTATTGAATTTTGCATATTTCACAATCCTACCACGCACGCGCAAGGGATTCCCTAAAGGAACGTAGGGATTCCCGGATAATCTGCCAAATGAAAATTGCTGTAAATGATATGAATTGATAGGATTTCTACCAGGTAACAATAATTCGTTTGTATCAAGTCGATATCTGGAACGAATACAAAATGGCGGACAACTTCATGCCCGTTGTGTGTGGTTGCATAATCGCCAGGTACGAATGTTGGCCAACAGTGACGTTCTGAGTATTAAGTGTAGTGAATTTGTATTCAAATGCTCTAGAAAGACATCTGGAGTGTCGGTAGAGCGTAACAGATGAAGGAAGGTGATTCACATGTGTGGAAACACGTAACGAAAAATGACCAGAAATATACCCTATAAACGTGAGTTCAAAGAGTCGGAAATGTAAGGAATACAACAAGAACATGAAAGTCATTGCCAATTCACCAATAATATTCCCTCAAACCGATGCAATATAATGTGTACGGTTGCATACCAATAAGGATGCAACAACTGAGGCCAAGGAGACTCACAAAGAAACTGGGGAAACTAAAGGAATGTGACTAGTGGGATCGCATGATCGATATTGAAATGTGGCAAATGTGTATGTTGATATCGACATATAGCTAATGGAAAAATGTTAACATGTCCCACTACAGCTGTGGTATCGTCCCATGTGGGAAAAATAGGAAACTAACTTTGTACATGCTGCTATTACACTTGGTTCGTATTGTAGTGCAACGTAAAAAGAACACAATTATATCCATGTCCCACCTATACTGGAACATTGTCCCACACTCGAAACATAGGAGAATAACTCTAATATGTTCTCGTACACATAAGTCACATTCTGGTACAACGTAAGTAGAACACAATTGAATCCACGACCCCCTTCGTCTGGAACATTGTCCCACACTCGAAACATGGGAAATAACTTTCTAAAAGACATGGTTCAAATTCTGATACAGCTTGAAAGTAACTATATATTAGCATGTCCCACTTCTTCTGGGACAATATTACGCACTCAAAATATAGAAAAAGTAAAGCCTCAAATTTGTACAGTGTACATTTCAACGAAGAATAAATAAAACAAATCGGCACAGGTCCCACTAACGCTAGAATAGCATCAGAAAGAAAAGAAAATGAGCTGAAGAAAGGGGGGTGGGACGGAACAATTAACAATTAGAAAAAAATTAACAATAAGCTTCAGGATCTGCACTATTTGTATCTTGTACCATGCACTTTAAGAAACTATGTAGTACGAAGAAAGCCTTACAAACACTATAATATTCAGAGACGTTGTTGGAAGTGTTCGCCATTGACATCAATACAAAGATGACACCGGCGAAGCACAGCTTGTCTGGTAGGCGCAAATCCATGTGGCATATCACTAATGGTCCCAGCAGCGGCATTGATGCGAGCAACGAGGTCCTCAGCACTTTCCACGGGGGTGTCATACACAAGCCGTTTCATTTCCCCCCACAAAAAAGAAATCCACCGGTGTGAGGTCGGGTGACCGAGGTGGCCACGGATGAGGTCCACCCCTGCCAATCCAGTGATCGCCAAAAATGTTGTTGAGTACGACCCTGGTTTCCCGGTCAAAATGTGCGGAGGCACCGTCGTGATGAAACCAAATACGTTGTCTATCTGCAAGCGGCACGTTTTCTAAAAGTTCTGGCAATACGTTCTGAAGAAACACACGATAATTCCCACCATTTAAGGTAGTAGGCAAAATGTACGGACCTATCAAATGGTCACCTACGATTCCACACCACACATTCACTGCGAACCTGTGTTGATGATGGCGCACAAGTATTGCGTGGGGATTGTCCATATCCCAGACATGACTGTTGTGGCTATTCAAGATGCCATCTCTAGTAAACATTGACTCATCCGTCCACAACACTGTTGTTGGAAAATCTGGAATGGTATGTGTTTGTTGCAGATACCATTGACAAAAATCCATCCGCTTGGGAAAGTCCGTAGGTAGTATGTGCTGCACCTTCTGCAATTTGTATGGGTACAAACCCTCTTCCTGAAGAACGCGGAACACATTAGTATGATGGGTTTGTCTCGGCTGAGCAATAGCACGTGTGCTAGTGTCAGGATCGTCCCATATCGCATCCAACACCTCCTCTTCAAACTGCACAGTGCGCACAGTGCGAGGTCTTCCACAATCCCACTTACGAGGTAGTAGCGAGCCAGTTTCACGCAATCGAGCATCAAGTCGTGCAAAAAGTGTATGTGCTGGTAGCTGCCTATTTGGAAAGCGTTCCTGATACATACGGCGTGCTTGACGGCTGTTTTGGTGTGCCTCCCCGTAGATGAGGTGCATATCGGTGAGCTCGTGGGTAGAGTATTCCTCCATTATCCTGTTCCAGAGCTGATGAACACGGGAGGGGGGAAATTTACGTCCCAGTGACAAATGACAACTATTTCGATTCGCACCCACGTAATGTCACATAGGTGTTCACGCACAAACCCAAAAGGAACACCGAAATACGCACTGAAGGTAGAATACTCCTTGGCGCAATTCAACGGCACACACAAGCCAGACTAAACTCAGAACAGCAAAACGAAGGACGTACAAGACAATCAACTGTCGACTAAAAACAGTTGCTGGGTGTATTCACCAACGCTAATACGTCACAGCAGACATAGGCACACATCCCATGCCTCTAGTGGCGCTTTCTGTATTACATAGCTGAAATCGTTATCAACCTATTCTGACTACATAGCGTCATTTTCAGATGTAGTTATTCAAACATCCTATTACGATTATTATGATTATGTTTATTATTATTATTATTATTATTATTATTATTATTATTATTATTATTATTATTATTATTATTATTATTATTATTATTATTATTATTATTATTATTTGCCTTTGTGGTCGTGCCTTTCATGGTAGCAATTTCACACCAAGCTGTCATTGAGTCGTACGGAACCATTAGAAAGGATGGCTTTTATTCTTTCACTTGTTTGTGGAATGACTTTCCTCGGCAAATCACAACAGATGGTGCTGAAGCTGATGTGGAGTTCTGGATGGAAGTAAGTGTTCGATTCGAAGATTTTTGTGCAAGGTAAAGCTGATGGTTTGCCATTGCCTTCAATGGGATGATCATGACTTTCTACAGTTTAACATAGGATCCGAACCACTTGTGTCTCCACCCCGGACTACTTGATTACAAGCAAGAAATATCCCTGTAAATGCCTCGATGCGTTACCTGTCATCGTGCGTGTTTACTCCACTTTCTTCTTTTGCTTATGTTATGGCGTTTAGTATCTTTTTCAACGACAGGGCTAGGCACAGGTGGGACCTACAGTTTCAAGTGGGATCCGAACCACTACTCCGGTTTTGAATCTGAGACCGTGGGTTCCAAGCAGGATTTGAAACTGCGACCACGCGCGCGAGAGCGAGCTCTCAAGCCCTGAGACTACCAGGGAGCATCACTTTCTTTGTATTCATTTCTTTGAGTAGTACCCACTTTCTTTGGCAAGTACTCTTGTCAGCATCCCGATATGCATGTGTGTTTCATTTTGTTATTCTTATTGCACAGTTGTAAACAATCAGAGCTTTCAGACTTTTTTTTTTGTTTTGTTTCTCATGTCGATTTATTTTCCATTTGTATGGTGTTCAAGCAGTAGTGACACGTTCTATCAGAATTTGGACCATGAATTAAGAGATTTCTTTTCATATGTATCGAGTGTGGGACAACATCTTAGAAAAGAGGAGACATTGATACATTCGTGTTCTAGTTACGGTTTACCAGAAAGTGCACCAGATGTAATAGCAGAGTTTAGAACGTTAGTTTCCAATTTTTCCCCACGTGGGACGGTTTCTCAACGGCAGTAGGACATGTTAACATTTTTCCATTAGCTATATGTCGATATCAACATACACATTTGCCACATTTCAATATCGATCATGCGATCCCACTAGTCACATTCCTTTAGTTTCCCCAGTTTCTTTGTGAGTCTCCTTGGCCTCAGTTGTTGCATCCTTATTGGTATGCAACCGTACACATTATATTGCATCGGTTTGAGGGAATATTATTGGTGAATTGGCAATGACTTTCATGTTCTTGTTGTATTCCTTACATTTCCGACTCTTTGAACTCACGTTTATAGAGTATATTTCTGGTCATTTTTCGTTACGTGTTTCCACACATGTGAATCACCTTCCTTCATCTGTTACGCTTTACCGACACTCCAGATGTCTTTCTAGAGCATTTGAATACAAATTCACTACACTTAATACTCAGAACGTCACTGTTGGCCAACATTCGTACCTGGCGATTATGCAACCACACACAACGGGCATGAAGTTGTCCGCCATTTTGTATTCGTTCCAGATATCGACTTGATACAAACGAATTATTGTTACCTGGTAGAAATCCTATCAATTCATATCATTTACAGCAATTTTCATTTGGCAGATTATCCGGGAATCCCTACGTTCCTTTAGGGAATCCCTTGCGCGTGCGTGGTAGGATTGTGAAATATGCAAAATTCAATAGAGCTGGTACGACTTCTTCAGTAAATTTTTTACCCGCCCTCTTTACGTTGGATAGTTTCCGAACTATTGGCGTCCGAAAGTCATTTTCCCACGCTTTCGGCACCTTGTAGATCTGAAACTATGTCCGATAGCCGAAAGTTCAAGAGAACTTTTTTTCTTGTCTCATTGGCAGGAATCACCTCCCAAGAGTTGTAACACTTATTTTGCAACACCCGATATATGTATGTATGTATAATCAAAATGACTAATTCAGTGTGAAATTCATACCTTTCGTGTTCGCTGAGATGAATAATGACACTTCCGATGCAGTGGCCCGCAACATGGGGAGGAGAGAGGATATATAGGAATCATCGAAAATGACCAATATCAAGGAGGGTTTTAGTAATAGTAAAAAGTGACTAACGAAACATACTACTATTTTTCTTAATTTAACTCAGCAAAGCGGGTATTTGATGCTGGTTTCAAATATAATTTCATGATTATTCGTTTTCCCATACTGAAAAATACTTTGCTTTTTGGACATAGTCTATCCGTAAAGATTTAAGAAGAGACCATTCGGGCTCAGCGGTATCTTCTATATTCTACACGACAAGTGCTAAAGCTGGATTAAACTTCGACGATTCCTAATAACAGAAACATGTAGCTTATATTTTCTGTGATTATATACTCCCATAAACCTTGTAGTTATCTTTCAGTCCAATGCTTTGAAACATACAGACGCAAAGAACAAGCAAGAAAGAAAATTATAAGGATACAAAACACGAAAACCTCACTGGTCCCAGGTTCGACTTACGGTGGAGACACTCGGTCGAAAAAGTGTAAAAGCTCTTTCTGGCCAGCCATCCTGAGTGAGGTTTCTCTGGGTTTTCCTTATTCACACCAGGCAAATACCGGGATGGTACGTAACATACGTGACAAGTTCATGGCCATAGATGCCAAAGGGCCAGAAATCTGATTCCTAATCTCCCCCTAACTAAACCTCAAACTCATACCTTGAGTCAAAGGCTTCGAAAATTTTGATGTTCTAACAAATATGTTAAATCATGGAATTGTTGTTTCAAGTTTGGTAGACTAATATTCTTATTAGGTCACAACTGGGGGCACCACAAAATGCATTTTTGCCATGCGTTCAGCAGGTGAAATAATATGAAGTTCTTGAGATGACGGAGGGAATCTCTTATGATTTCAATTACTGTTTCGATTTTCATTTATAATTATTTATATGAGTCATGGAACTACAGCTTAACGTGGAATCTGAACCATGTGAGCTCTCGCGCCAAAAGCGCTTACGCTAACCGCTTAGCCACGAGAGAACTCTGCCACCATTTCAAAAATGATCAAGTAATGACCATCAAATTTGAGTATCATGGTTGGAGAGTGTTAATTACGATATTTACACTGGCAGCCGTTAAAGAGTTTCACAGTTTAGCTCCGCAGATTATTGTTAGATTATTATGAAGTTTACATTGTGCTCCAAGGTTAGGACTCTTTCAAATGCAAAAGCAATAATCAAAGTCAAAGTTATGAGTGGTGTTGTTAGACTCGTGAACTTCAACATCCAAAAACCTTATCGTAAAAGGTACAGAATTCCCACATTTCATAAATATAATTAGGCCTCACCAGATGGAAAAACACATAATCAAATTGATCACGTTTTAGCAGATAGATGACAATCTAGCATAATTGATGTTCGTTAGTTTAGAGGAGATGACTGTGACACTGATCATTACCTGGTAGCAGCCATAATAAGAGGGGATTATCGTTGAAAAAAGGAAATATTCAATGTCTGAAAACGGAGAGAATTAATTTAAAGAAATTAGAAGAGAGCCAGGTAAGAGAGGAATACAAGAATGAAGTTTTGAATAGATTCTCTGTTTTAGAGCTTCAGTATGCAATGTTGTTGAGGATACTTGGATTGAAATGAGAGATAACATTAAAATTTCAGCGAAAAAAAAAATTGAGGCACGCGAAAATACGTAGGAACAAAACATGGTTCGACCAGGAATGCACTGGACTAGCAGACAAGAGAAAACAGACAAAATTGCGTTGACTACAAAGTACGAACGAAATAACTACACGAAATTTCGTTGATATCAGACGGGAAGCTCCCAAAACTAAGGCAGGAACAAAGAAACGCAATTTTTTGGAAAGCTAAAATTATTGAACTAAAAAATAATAATAGAAACAAAAACATTCGTGACATAAAAAAGGCATCAACGAATTTAAGAAAGGCTTGCGTTTATATATTAAAGAGAGCCGACGGAACAGTTCCCACTTATATAGATAGCATCTTGAATAGATGTAAAAATTTCTTTGACGATTTGCTTTACACACAGCCAAAAACCAACGTTCATGGAGAAGGGGAAATATACACAGCAGAACCTTATATTCCGAAGCTTAACCGAACAGTAGTAGAAATCGCTATATAGAAATTAAAGAAACACAAATCTCCGGGTATAGACGAAGTTAACTTTAGTTGGAGGGGAAAAATTGTGGAACAAGATACACAAACTGATTCTCCTTATCTGGAACAAGGAGGAACTGCGACAAGACTGGAAAGAATCAATCATCGTTCCAATTCACAAGAAGGACGACAAAACTGACTGTAGTAATTATCGAGGCATTTCTCGTTTGTCAACATCCTATAAAATCCTCTCAAAATTTTCATTAGCAAGATTGACCCCATATGTGGATGAAATTATTGGAGATTATCAGTGTAGATTTAAGCGAAATCGATCAACCTTCGACCAGATATTAACCACTTGATAAATACCCGAAAAGAAATGGGAATATAATACCCCGGTACATGAATTATTTATTGATTTTAGAAAGGCGTATGACTCGGTTAGGAGGGAAATGTTGTACAACATTCTTACAGAGTTTGGAATACCGGAAAAGTTAATTAGATTAATTAAGATATATTTAAATGAATCCCAAAGTAAAGTCCGAGTTGGAAAACTCTTGTCAAATGAGTTTTCACGTAGACAATGGCCTGAAACAATGAGATGCGTCATTATTTTTCAAATTTGTTCTAGAGCACGCTATAAGGAAAAAACAAAAATAGCAACCAGGGCCTAGAGGTGAATGGTATTCACCAGGTTATGGCGTATACTAATGATGAAAATATAATAGAGGATGATAGGAGAACAATAGAAAGAAAAGCAGAGGTCTTATTAAATACTTGGAAGGACATGGGTTTAGAAGTAAATGCAAAGAAAACTAAATACATTGAAGTTCGTTGGGATCGTAATGCAAATTATGAATACGTTAAAATACCAAATAGTACTTTCAACAAAGTAGACACTTTCAAATATCCAGGATCAATATTAACAGACTAATACTATATCCATGAAGAAATAAAATATCGTCTAAAAACAGGGATTGGTGTTATTATTCAGTTCAAAATTTTTCCTAGTCTCGAATACTGTCGAGAAATTTGAAGCTTAAAATCTAGAAAACAACGATCATGTCTGTTATCCTGTATGGTTGCGAATCATGGTCGCTTACTCTGAGGGAGTGTGTGTGTGGGTTGTGTAAGGGGACTAACATACATTTTTTTTCCTGTGAATAACTGCCATTTCAGCTAGTATTTCATAAATAACTCCTTAACATGACCGTCATGATGTAATTCTAGAGTTTACTTTTGTACGTCAGAGTTACAAGCCCTGGTTTGGAGAAATTCATAATTGTGGTTATTATGCTTGTTTCAGGACGCTGAATCAAATGAAACGATTCTTATGGAGTACAGTTTCTTCCATTGAGTCATGAGAAAAGTCACATTACATTTGAGAGGTTTATATTTATTTATATCTCAATTCTGAGATCATTTACCTCATGATCCCATAAATAGATATTTACAGGAAAGAGCATCATTCGAATCAGCGTTCTCAAATTAGTCCAACGAGCGCAATTGGAAATTTACCCAAGTGGGATACTTTTTTTTAACATTGGTGTGAGCGTTAGGTCTTCAGTCCCAGAAAATAAATTTTCCCCCCATCTTTGAGATTTCCTTTAGCTTACAAGGTGTGATGAAAAAATACAGTGAATAATTTTATTGTAAACAAAGTAATAAGCTTACATGGAATTTGATTTAATCTCCTTTAAAGAACTGTCCTTGGCTAGCAACGCACTTATGCTAACGTTGAATCCATGACTGGAAGAATTTCTGGAAGGTTTCTTTTGGAAGGGTGTTGAACTGCCATGTTGTGACCCTCTCAATGACAGAAATGGTGTCAAAACATTGTCCTTTAAGCATGGTTTTAATTTTTGGGAAGATCCTGAAGTCGCCTGGAGAGCACAGTGAATGTGAACAGACAGGAATATCTTTACGAAAAAAGAAAACAAACTCGCGGATCAAAACCAACGTGTGGCACGGCACGTTTTCGTGGTGAAGAAGGAAGACATTTGCCCATTTAATACGCGGTTAAAATGCTTTTCACGCACCCATACGAAATGTTTACTTCTTTGAAAATCTCTCGAATAGTCGTTCGCCTGTTTGCACAAATCATTTGTGACACTTTTTCGCGTTTTCATGTTTTCGACATCGAAGGATGTCTCAATCGTTTCTCGTTTTCAACCGACTCTTTGCTACATTTGAATCGCTCATACCACTTTAAACAGCCTTCAACGGCACCGCTTCATCGTCATGCACCGATTCTGACATTTCTTGAGATTTTTTTAGAACTTTTTTGCAAGCTTAGAAGAAAACTTAATGTTGGTGCGCGACAGACACTCTTAACACACCCTCACTGTTCTGCCTCTGTAAGCCAAGTAACATGTCACAACTCGTTTAAACTCCACACTGACTGTACCAAAGATTTAGGCTACCGGGCTTACTAGTTGAAATGGATACAGCATGGATAGATGTCAGTGTGCAACTACATTCCCCGCACTCTTTGATCACACCTTGTATAAAACGTAATCTGTTACGTAAGACTAAAAATTTAACGGCATTCATTATATAGCATTCTTGATCATGGGCTACATAGATTCTATTCCATGAACAATGACTGCAATTTGTTTGCAAATAAAAATTATTTATAATGATTAGCGTTTGCATTGTAAAATGTACCAACAGTGCCAAGGTATGTTTGCAACTGTATTTTTTTCTATTTATTATTTAGCAATTGTTAAAAAATATATACACAGGATAATGGTCACATTTAAATATTATAACCGTTTGAGAAGTATCCCCTGCAAAATTTTATACACCCAAACCCATATATATATATATATATATATATATATATATATATATATATATATATATATATATATATATATATATATATATATATATATAAGAGTTTCTGACCAACGTCACAATTAATTTACATATACTGAGGTTCTGAATACGTA
Source organism: Thermobia domestica (assembly GCF_964235325.1). Classification (NCBI taxonomy): domain Eukaryota; kingdom Metazoa; phylum Arthropoda; class Insecta; order Zygentoma; family Lepismatidae; genus Thermobia; species Thermobia domestica. Next base: position 11,365,979 of record NC_137470.1, on the reverse strand, counting down.
TGTTAAGTTTGTCGGTTTATTCCCGGAACACCCTGTAGGGTAACTGAAGCGAATATAGCCATGTCGACAATATCGCCACTGAAGCTCATAATTTTAGGTTGAGAAGCTATCAACACTGTTGAAGAGCTGTTTCTTTCTGAACATTATCTGCTAGTAACGATGAAGCGTTTCCGGGAAATTTCCTTTCCGTCAGTCCGTGTGAGGCATTGTGGAAGAAAACAATTTGTGTGCTTAGAAGAACGAAAAATATTGCCAAGTTTCACAGAAACATATTGTCAAGTTCTTTCCTGTTCTCTGTGTTTTATACACATAATTCTTCAATACACAGTGTGGTCCATAAGTTCCTGGATTGAGTTTTTTTTTTTATCCCTTCCCTATCAACTCAATTGGTGGGGCAGCGACTGAATTACGTAGTGCTAGGTCTACTTAAGAGTGAAAATTGACGTTAGTGTATTTGCGGTAGTTTAGAAGAAAAGACATGTGGTTCACACCACTGTTGTTAGTCTGTGTCAAAATGTGAAATGTATGACGAGGATGAACAACGTGTGGTGATTAAATTCTGCTACACTGAGGGAAAAAAATGCATGTGGCGTACTTAAAATGTATGTTACATTTGTAAATCCTGTAGTATTTCGACTTAACGTACAGCAAACGTATAACTGAAAACGCATGTTTTATAATACTTTTTCTATAAATGTTCCATCTGTACGTACTTTTCGTATGAAACAATACAGGCTCTCAGGATCTCACATACAAATGGACGTACATAACATTTAGCTGACGAATGTAACATACATATATGTATGTAATATAAGGAAGACTATTAGATTTCAGACATCCTGCAACGGCATGATGTAACATCTAAGGGGAGTGCGTATATAGCATATGGATAACATATGCACCATACTGATTTCTGTAGTAACCAAGAGGATTCCGCATATTTGTACAATATACCGCTGTCCGGAGAACGGATTTTTCTCAGTGTGTATTTGAAATAGACAAGCTCAAAATGATTCAGAAAGCTTATGGTGATGTAGCGTTAACCCGAAAAAACGTTTTTGATTGGAGAAACTGCACTTTCAAAAATCACGTGTGAAGACAATGTTGATTGTGTCTTTCGACAGCCAGCGTGTTGTGCACAAAGAGTTCGTGCAAGAAAGATGCACTATAAATATGAAATACTATAAAGACGTTTTAAATCGCCTAATAGAGCGCATTTGTCCTGCCCTATACCGCACTAGGGATATTTTTCTCTTCCACTAAACAATTTCTGGCTGAAAAATAAATTGTGATCTTCCACCACCCACCTTACTTTTCAGACCTGTCTTCGCTCGATTATTTTCTGTTCCCTAAGATGAAATTGAAACTAATGGGCTAAAATTTTGATACCATCAAAGAAATTCAAAAGGCTGTGGCTGGCCAGCTGAACAGGGTTCTCGCAGAAGAGCTTTCCAAGGTCATGAGAAAGTTGGAAATAAATGCTCAGCACTGTATTGCTTCAAATGGAGCCTATTTTGAATAAAGAATCTAAAACAATTATATCAGCTTTCTTATTTTCTTTCCATAGCTCCAGTCCGGGAACTTATAGACCACACTGTGTATATGTTGTCATCACACAAGACTTTAGATCATTGAGGGCAGGGATTTGGACTTTCACCTCTCCTGTTCAACATCTATATAGAGGAGGTTATGAAAGAATTCTTTGATAAAAACGAGAAAGGTGTAAAAGTAAGTGGCCAGGTTTTCAGCACAATAAGGTTCGCTGATGACATAGCACTGATAGCGGAGAGCGAAAAGATGTGCCCACAAGATATTGTGTGACCAAGGTAGTGGACAACATAACAGCGGAAGAAATTGAACAATTTCTTATATATGACATCATACTCAAATTGCCCCGGATATGACCATAAAAACCTAGGCATAGTGGAAACATTCCACAGACAATACAGAATTCACTTAAATTTTTCGTGCAAGAAAACCAAAATCTTTGGCCGAAGCTGATACCATATATTACATTCGCTATTAATACATTTGTGCAAGCCGGAACTAAATATTCTGCTTTTTTCCTCATGTATGGATATGAACCTAAGACCATCTCTGATATTGCGTTAGCGTCAACTCCAACATTATGTGTCAACAAAGAACATTTGAATAAAATACGTGAGAGTGTACAGAATAACTTGATTGCTAGCTATAATAAGCAGAAAAAGTATTTCGATAGCAGACACCGACAAACTCAATTTGAAAAGGGACAAAAAGTACTAGTCTACTTTCCTAATCGGCAAATAGGAGTGCCGGAAAGTTTTTCAGCGTCTTATGTTGGACCCGTTCAAATCCTGAATAGACTGAATCCTAACCTTTATAAGATAGAATTTCCAAATTCTTTTCGGAAGAAAATACAAGAAATCTCAATAGACCGAATCAAGCCATTTTATCAAGAATTACAAGACATAGAACAAGAATAAATAACTTCATTTTATTTTCTAAACGAGCGAAAAAAAAGTACAGTACTCACCACTAGGAAGAAAGAAATATAAAAGTCAAGACTTCACACAGATAAAAACACTTTTCATAACGATACAAACATTCATTTCCTCTTTGTTTTATAAAAAGCTGAATCATTATTCTGCAACTGAATGAAAAAAAAAATGCTGAGATCTGCATTTCCGCATTTAAAAGGCAAATGATCTTTACAAGGACAGCTAACATAATTCTACATTTTCATCGATATTTTTTTTCTTTTGCTCTGTGAACTACATATTGTCACCGACATTATGCAACATAAATATTGTACAGGATGTTCCAAAAGTTATGACCACTTCTACATTATACATGATGATCAGGAATTCAGGACCATTATTACTATTGTCATTGACATTTAAAATTGGATTATTTTATTGAAATACATATCTTTAGTGCAAATATTTTAGAAACTTTTACACCTTATACAGGTTGAGCAAGAAATCACGATGTTCGAATCAGAACTTTCCAATATAAATTATCTTTATATAACCGTATTAATTACAACTTTTTTAGTATTCCTAAGTCTTATTATTTTATACATATTATATCGTCGTCTTCGCTCGTTACCAAACAAATCTAGAACGAACCATATAGAAATTTCATCTCCTATTTCATTGGAAACATTTAATACCAATAATACAACTAAGGAGCAACAGCTAACACAGACTCCAACCCCACTTACTATAAGTGAATTAGTATATATTTATTGACGCCAAGCCAAAAACAGCCCTATCTCGAGGGAAATGAAGTATCATGTACCATGTACGGATCCTGCCTGTATATAGGGACCACCTGTTTAGTGCTCTATATTCCGCTACCACATTACTGCTCCGAAAAGTGATTTTCATTTATTTCAGTGCCACAAGTGTTTAGTGCTCAGTGATTTCTTTTGTATGTGTGTGTGATTCCTCAGTGTTGCCAACTATCGCATAAACAAAAATAACCCTTCGGCTTATTTTTAAACGAGCCAGGGGGGTGTAATATCCCATGTGAAGTTGTTTATAAACAAAGACACGCATCAAGTGTTTATAAACACCACCGCGTGCTTCACCAAGAGGAACTTCCACCAGGGGACCTGCTATCACCTGCAGACGACGTTTAGCCCCTCCTACGGAGCAGAAGACGAAATCGAAGCAGAAGCGCCACCGCCACCCAAGGGACGCTATAAATTGGGCAGAAGAATCCAGCTCAGTACCAGTTTTCTGGTGACCCTCCTACTGTCTGCTTCGGGACTTTAGGAGTAACCTATCCCAGGGCCTCTAGTCTACTACGGGACTACGCCTATCCTTTCTCCTGGCTTTGCCTGCTTCGGGGCTCTGTCTGGGAATCCAAACCTCAGCCACTTTGCCTGCTTCGGGGCTCTGTTGGCCATCTCACCTACCCACTGCTTGCTTCGGAGCTTTGGGAACCTAATTCCACTCCACTTTGCCTGCTTTGAGGCTCTGTTGGAGATCCTGTCTGCCACCTTACGGTCAAAGACTACCTTTTATTTACCCTTTTAAAATAGAGAACAAATTGTATAGTATTTTGTACAAATACTCTTATAGTGGATTTTTATAATAAAAACTGGTAGTGGGAGTCAATTCCGGACACTCTTTTTATTAACTGCTCTACCTCTTCCTTATATGAGACGAAATTACACAAAGTTTTACAATATATATTTTCCGGTCACAGTTCCACCTTAGAATTCGTGAGCTGAACGGGCTTCGCGACTTCAAAATATTTGTCGTCTCAATGTATTGTAAGGCATGGTATTCCTCTCCTCTTGCCCTTTCAGCTCCAAGGAATGATCTGAATCTCTTAAGACGCATTCATTCCGACAAGAATGTTAATGCAAAAATTGCAGAAACGGCAATATATAGTTTGTTATGACATCAGCGGTATTTGAGCAAACCACTTATTGGTCTCAGTTTCTTTGATCCTCAAGATCCTGCAGCAGCGAAGAGAGACATGATTAGAACGTTACGTAGAAATGGAAGTGAAGAAGAAGAACTCGTGTGCTTAAGGTATGAGAAGACCATGAAGCATAAAGTCCTTACTGACTTCGTTTCCAGGAACACCAGAAAGCTATTTGAAGCATTAGAGATCTCCACTGACTTTTTATTAGAAAACTCTGAAACATGGGAAACGAACGATATTTTCCTTCAGTCTCGAGAGTGTGTGAAAGCTCTGCATGTTGCAAATGATCTGGCAGAACGAGGGATTGCATTGATTTAAAACTCCAATGGAAAACTGACCAATGAGGAAGATCAGGCCCAATTTCTTCACCAAGTTCTAGAGCAGCACACAAAGAAATTTGCTCACCACAAGTAAATTCATTCTCAGTCAAAGCATATTTTGTTTATTGCGTTGAATATACTTTCGCAAATTTAAATACTGAAAAAAATATACATTGGAAAAACATAAATGCTACTATAGAATGGTTCCAAACAGTTTTGACTTTCATAATATTTATAGGTGAATTTTCACAATTTAGTGGTTTTAAGTGAATTTATGGATGCGATGAGCGACCACTAAATATTGTGTAATTGTTTCAAAATTTTTGTAGTAAGCATTTGACATAAAAAGGAATGAAATTTGACCCTAAGACCATTAAAAATACTATATATATATATATATATATATATATATATATATATATATAGATAGATAGATAGATAGATAGATAGATAGATAGATATATAGATATAGATAGATATAGATATAGATATAGATATAGATATAGATATAGATATAGATATATATATTAAATAAACAAAGTATTAGCATCTTTCTGCTGACGACTGTAGATTAAATATCTTAGTACTTTCAATAAAGCCTGAAGAAAGACAAGTTTTTTATACAAAATAATTATTACTGTAGATGGAAGTATCACAAAGAAATAATTGTAATAATTGTTTTAGTTGTAATAATTGTAAACATCTGACCATTTTCTGTTGCTGTTTATTCAAATTTCTCACCCCTTTCCGGTACCGATGCTAAATGAGACATAGGGTTAAAGTTTAAGGTGGAACCCGAACTCTCAAAATACAGGATCGGTAGTCCATACATCAAATGGACACACAATAATATCTAGACAGCGGGGAAGACAGCGTTGTTTGTTGTATAGAACTAAGGTAATGAACAATTCAGGAATGGAGGGGAATTCAACGAGAACCAGTTGAGAACGCTCCAAGAGCATTGCCAGAAACAAGTTTTAAAAAAATGGAGAGATGGAGCGGGAAGGATAACTGTCATTGTTCCTAGATATAAAAGTAAAATTTTTATCCGCACATTCTTCTCTTTCTCGAAAAATAAGCAAAATATCATGTCTCTATGACTTACAATTTTCGAAATATGGCTACATAAATATCTAGTAATTCGAACTTTATTGGCCAATATCTGGGGAACGGTGGCCAGTTGGCCAGTAGGCAGTTAATCAGTGGCCACCAGTTACTATTTGATACCAAAATATTTACCATTCTCTTAGGTATTGATCAACATCAATATCATCTCTCTACAACTTATGGCTCCCGAGCTATGGCTCCTTAAAAATCTAGAAATTGGCCATTTTTGGCCAATATCACGAGAACGGTAAGTGATAGAGAGATAATGTTGGTGTTAATCAATACCTAAGAGGATGGTAAACATGTTGGTACTGATATTAATTGGTGGTCACTGGCCAGCTGGCCATTGGCCACACCAGTGACCAATTGGACAGTGGCCACCGGTTACTATTTGGTACGAAAATATTTATCATTCTTTTAGATATTGATCAACACCAATGTGATCTCTCTATAGCGTACGTTTCCCGAGATATTGCTTCTTAAATCTCTGGAAATCGGCCATTTTTTGGCCAATATCTCGGGAATGGTAAGAGTGACGCGAAAAATTTAATCACTTTCTCTAATAGTTTTTGATGCTCTATCAAATGCAGGGTTCAAAATTGAAAAAAAATCGCAAATAACAGACCGACGGGCGGACAGACAGACAGAGAATTCAGTGACAAACTTTTTAAGTTTGTTGAAAATAATGTTGGAAAACAGTTACACTGAAACATTTGACACACTGACACACACACACACACACACACATATATATATATATATATATATATATATATATATATATATATATATATATATATATATATATATATATATATATATACAATTGAAAGTCGCAATGTTTGTGACTTAATCTCTTGAACCACCCGACCGATCTCGAACAAATTTTCAGTATAGATGAGGTTGGAGCCTGGGATGTTTTTGTCATTTTAATTGATGGTAGAGCTTAGGGAAGGGTAAGGAGGAGATATATAAATATAAATGGAACTTAATAACTCTTGAACGATCCGACCGATCTCGATCAGATTTTCACCATAGGTGAGGTTCGGACCTGGAATGGCTTCTATCATTTCACTTTGACGGTCCAACGTAGGAGGAGGGGAGGGGGAAGATATATAAAAATAAAAATGAAAGTTGGGGAGATATTTAAAAGTGATCAAAAATGGTCGATATTGGTGTCGAATCCATAGCTTTCGAGGTCGCTGAGACGAACAGTAACACTTCCGATGCCGTTTAAATCCAAATTCACTCCTTTCTGTCCAAAATGAAAATATTCTCTCCGTGTGAAGAACGCGCAATCTGCTAGTATAAAATAAAAGCAAAACAGAATAGTGAAGACTCATGGAAATAGCATCTAGATAAGAAGCCTGGGAAATCTTTCCATCTCCTTAACAATTATCCGATACTCTGTGACCATGGTTTTTGCCGCAGTTCCGTTCATCTTAAGTTCTTTTTAATACAAAACCTAACGTGAAAATACCCCCAAATTGACTGAAATAACAGTTACTTTACCTACACTTTGAGGGCACTATATGTAGTAATACCTATTAAAGAATAAACGTTGGCATTTCACTGCATTCAATCAAATACTTTTTATTTACTGTATGTGCATTTGAAAGGAAGATGAGGGTGTTAGCAGAAAATGGCGTGTAAATGGCTACTAGCGACATCTAACGAAGGCGACACGTACTTGAAGAATACACTATATGCTTCACATTACTTACATTTACGTTTGTATTACAATAAGCCGGAAATCAAAAATATTTTTTTTTTCTTAATCATGGAAAGTGCACAAAATAGAGTGTATTCTCATTGATTTCAATGGAATAAAACGTACAAAACTAAGAGCGCAGAAGAGTTCTAAAATTGTTCATTAATTAATACTGAGTATTAGTTTCAAATTAGACTTTCTATCGAAAATACGAAATTTTCTCACAAAACTTGCGTTCTACATTGATAACAGTCAATATTATGATACTTTTATAAGGTCACGGAAAGCTAGTATACAGTACTTACATGTATTGTTCTGCACTTAGATTCGGATGTTTTATGTTAACTTTTAGACGTGAACAGTGTTTCATGTAGTGTGTCGGTAAATTGCGTTGCCATGATCATTCAATTAATAGGTCCCATGAAATTGATTCTCTACACACGCCAAAGTATGACGTAGCATTTGCTAACTTTCCTACTGATTTACGTCCATTTTCTCGTTCTATTTTGAAGGACAAATTACATCCTTAGTAGTTTGTACGTTGTTGGAATTGCAAAGTAGACATTTTGTTACGGTTTGATGAATAAGATCCGTTTTACACTTTTCTCTTCTGATGACTTTATTGCTACGTTACGATTTTTTGTTCTCTAATAGTTTGCAAGTAGAACTTTCTGGTTTTACTATGTATTTACGTCATTAAGGGGGAAGAGTATCTTGAACTTCAATCTAACTGTTGCAAGAGACAGTAAGATTTACCTAATTCTGCAAATTGTCGTTTATTCTCTGTTATGAATTGCGATACACATTGTCCTAGCGCAGAGTCAAACGTAAACTCTTTGCTGTAGAATTTATTTACAAACATGGTTGCTTAGTTGGAGTGAAGAACGTAGATTGAAAGCACGGGTGTCACTCCACCCGTAGGCTTTCAGTCTACGCAAATCCCCTAAAATTAACAAAGTATCCTCATCACATTTAATTTTATACCTCTTCCTATCACAACCAGTGGTGCTATTCTATTTTTTTAACAACCGGTTCTCTATTATATACCTAGGTACAGTGGTCGAAGCGCCAAAAAAAGCAGATTCGGTATGTTTCATTACGATTTTGACTCGACATACCGGTTATCTAAATATTGAAATGCAGTGAGGGTATGTTGTCTACAGGGATGCGCACGAGACAAGATTTGAGGCTGTCTCGTCTCGAAAATGTGCTCTAAAAGTGATGTCTCGACTCGAAAAATGTGTTCTTTTCTATTGGAAGAGCTGTGTCTCGACTCGAATTTTGTCAGGAAAATTCTGTCTCGACTCGTCTCATGTGCATCCCTAGTTGTCTAAAAAAAAGTACATTTCTAGTTACATCATAACTCAAAACCATGGAAGAGCTTACGAGGGTGGGCATGGAGAAACTTTGATCTCCCGCGAATAACTTTCTGAAAAAAAAAATATCCCCTTGTATTGTATTATAGAGAATTATACACGAAAATACTCAGAAACGGAGTTTTTATATTAACAATTTCCTGCGTGAAAACTCCCAGATCCCTCATCCGACTGAGGAGTAATCCAAACCCTCGCAAGACCCGACCCTCACAGCAGATTACTCCTAAATCCGCCCATGCTCGAAACATGTCATTTATATGCATTAAGGCAAGGCGACAAGCATACATAAGAAAATTCAACATGGGACATCAAAATATAAAGTAGATTAATTTCTTTGAAGACACCTCATTTTAAAAACAAAGGGAAGGAAAAATATAAAACTATCGGTGTTGTCAACTTAGAAATTATTTTTACATAAGAAATAAAATCTTTTTATGTGCAAATTTATTTGTCTGTTACTAGGTTTAAAAATGGATTTATTAAAGGTATTTAGTAGCATCTACACTGAGAAAAAAATGTAAGTGGCGTACTTAAAAAGATAGGTTACATGCGTAATTCCTGTAGTTTTTGGACTTAACGTACAGCAGACATATAACTGAAAACGCATGTTTTATAATAATTTCTGTATAAGTGTTTCATCTATACGTACTTTCCGTGTGAAACAATGTAAGCGGTCAGGATCTCACATACAAATGGACGTATATAACATATAGCTGACGAAGGTAACATAAGTATATGTATGTGATATACGGAAAACTGTTAGATGTCAGACATCCTGCCACTACATGATGCAGTGCTTATGTAGCATACGGATAACGTATGCTCCGTACGGATTTCTATAGTAAGCAAGAGGATATCGTATATTGGTACAATATACCGCTGTCCGGAGAACGGATTTTTCTCTGTGTACTCTCCAGTGATGGCATATCTTGATCACTGAAAAAACAGAGGCGGTACGCCTTCGTCAACGAAAAACCAGAGACGGTATGGTATACCACCGCATACCATCTCACTTCTACCACTATATATATATATATATATATATATATATATATATATATATATATATATAACTATATTCCTTTCGAGTCCTCGTTTGGAGACGCGAATTGCACTATGCGGCAACGTCGTAGATAAAGAACGACTGAGAAGATATACCAATCTATCAAATAGTTACATCAATTCTTTCCAGATGTCAGTTAAAGTCGATATACGTTGACACTAGCACCACTAAGTAGCATAACAATCAATGTAACTGCTTGATGGATTCGTAGAGCAACGTTGGTGGTTCCAAGTTAATTTGCGACGTTGCCACATAGTGAAATTTTGATTTCTTATAGCGGCTGAAGGATACCATGGAGAATATGCTATTATATAGCATTGTTTCTTTATTTTGACCTGAAGAATAGCGCTCTGTTGTCCGTGGGCGCCATTTTTAGATAGATAGATATAATTCTATTAGGAAACAAACCAAGTAAGGTAAAAAACAAAATTTCTCTCGTTCTACAACGCACCGGAAATTTTACCACCTTGGGTTCGTACTAAGAACTGTTTCTGTTGTGTTTTATACCGTCACGTTTAAACAAAACCGAGTTTAGGAGGGGAAAACATGTGACAGAATATACAATAGTGTATTTTGTTAGTGAGAGTTAATCAAAGCTTTACCAAAACCAGTCTTTTGCTGTCTGAAAATTTGAAACGTTTATTCTCACCAATACAAATATGGATCACTCAAAATAATTAACAATTAAGACCTGGAAACCTTTTATTGACGTCACTGGAAAAGTCCTTGTCAGTAGCTTAAGATAAATATTTTGGCTCCCGCTCATTCAAATTTCTGTCTGCCCATTGAACTGAAATAATTCGAAGTTGCTTGTTTCCACAACAATGCAAGCGAGCGGGAGTACAGAGGTGTTTTCAGAAAGGCCATCTCCAGTAACTCCCTACTTTCTTGACCGGTGAGTACCAGGGTCAATATGGGTATGTAGAGAACCGGTAGGAACTGTAGGTCACGAATACATTGGTCTCGATGTCGCAAAGTGAGGTGTGTTCGAACATCAGTCGAAAACCCGATCGACGGTCCGGACAGTGTTGTAGTCACTTCTCAGATCATCGTGCACCACTGGAGAGGCTTTCGGTAGAGATATATGGGTCTAGCCGCATTTCCTGATTCTGTTGCGTAATTCTATGCCGCACATTACCCATGAAACTACAGAAATCCAACTGGATCCTCATAAGAAGAGACGAGAACCGGCCGAAAATTACGGATTGTTTTACATTGGGGGTACGTATTTCCGATGAACAAAGGGCCCCTCGGGGATGTGGGTTTGGAGTGAACGTACAGACACGCTAGTTTCCGAATATGCCAACTCCGATGTTGCATTTGAAGTTGTTCCTGTGCCACGGCTCAAAACAACCAGACACTGTTGATCGCTCCCGGCTATTTCGACCCATGCGTCAGGTGAGCTTGGTTTGTGTGTGTGTGTGTCAGGTAGCAAATTGAACTGTGCCTCCCCCATAACACACTCCTAGCTACGGGCCTGCTGGGCATCACAACCAATCCCAGCAATGGGTTTCAACTGAAACCAAACGAAGCTCAGCTAACACCTGGATCGAAATAGCCGAGAGCGATCAGCAGTGTCTAGCCGTTTTGAGCTCTGTCACTGGAGCAAATTCAAATGCGACATCGGGGTTTCCATATTCGGAAACAAGCATACTTGTTCGTTCTCCTTATACTCACATCACCCGAAGGGCTCGACGAACACCAAAAATACGCGTCTCCACAAGTAAACAATCTGTGATTCTAGTTCGCTTTTCGTCACTCCTTGTAAGAATCCTGCTGTATCTCTGTGGTTTGATATTTAGCTTGCGGCATAGAATTACGCAGCAGAGTCAGGAGATTAAGATAGACACAAAGATCTCCACCGGAAGCCTCTCCAGTGGCGTACGGTGACCAGAGAAGTGACTACTATACTGTTGCGACCCTCAATCGGTTTTTCGACTTCTGTTCCAACACACCTCACTTTGTGACATCGAGACCAACGTATTCGTGACCTACAGAGCCTACCGGTTCCCTACATACCCATATTGACCCTGGTACTCAACGGTCAAGAAATTAGGGAGTCAGCAATTCATGGGGTGAAGATGACCTTTATTTGGCTTCTTTCTTTCTTGGTTGGGTCATGCGTTATATATACACGTGAGTATTTATGTCTGGGTATAACAAATGGTTCTGCAAACTCGAAAGATTTTAACAACCGGTGCGAAGCGTCTGAATAGCACCACTGATCACAATACCTGAGATCATTGATTAAGAAAAAAGAAAAGACTGCCATTGCAATCACACAAACTTTAAATGTAGTTTATTTCAACGTAGCATTGATAATCTTTATACACTTTCAGATGTTTCATTTTGTAAGGCAGAAAATGTAAAATGTTTGCAGACTTTGATTACGCGCCGAGTCTCAGTGATGTAAAAGATATATATAACAAATTATATCTTCTTCCACTTGATCGTCTTCCCTTCTTTGTTTTATCAGCTTCTCGGCATTGCCGCTCTTGCGTCATATACCAGCCAGTAGGAAATAACTGGTATAGTCGTTTCTGATTGAATGATATATTCAAAGGACCTTACCTATTAGCTAGTGGATGTGCTTTCCGTAACCGTGGTAACGGGTTCGATTTGCAGTTGGAGAACATTGAACTCACTATGGATTTGACATTAATGTCGGTCATCTTCGATCATTTTTATGTATCTCCCCCTCATCCTCCCCTAAGTTACACCGTCAAAGTGCAATTATAAAAACCACCAGAACCTCATCTATGTTGAAAATTGTATCGAGATCGTCCGGATGGTTCAAGAGTGATTAAGTTTTATTTATTTACATATACATATCTCCCCCTCCCCCTTCCCATAAGTTATACCGTCAATATGAAATAATAAAAAACATTCCAGTCCCGAACCTTATCTATGTTGAAAATTTGACCGAGATCAGTCGGGTGTCTTACGAGGTATGAAGTCACAAACATAGTCACTTTCAATGTTATATATATATATATATATATATATATATATATATATATATATATATATATATATATATATATATATATAGGCCCTAGATTAACAAGAGTAAAGGAACTGTATTAAGAGGGACGTGCTAGAGGGTATGGTGGCAGGAAAGAGAGGGAGGGGCGAAGGAGACTACAATTGATGGACAATATCAAAACAGAAAAATCGTGTGATAATGATGATTGTAAGTCCATATCCGGTATAAGTAATTTTGTGCCAAATTTGACTTTTTATACCAATGATAGAGATATCCCGGTATGAATGCATTTCACTACATTATAATATATAATCTTAAAAATATCTTACAAAATGATGGTTTATCATCTCTAAATATTTTGAATTTTAATAATGAGCCAAACAGTTGTGGATCTAGTTCAGGGCCGCGGGCGCCTAGGCCCCCCAGTTTTTTGAGTAACAAAAATAATTTAAGTCATATTTACTACTATTTACATATTTTTGGAAGTTCATAGTAAACTCATGATATACCTATCGTCTGCTCCCCAGTTTTTACCTTCCAGATCCACCACTGGCCAGAAATAGTAACTTTACTACTTTTCGTGAAGAGCGTAACTCTTGTGAACACCACAGGACTAGTTGCAACTATCTCACTTGATCTATAGCTCTGTATGGGATTGCTAATTACCTTTGTAAGTTAACAGGTTTCGCAATCATCAGAATTCTTTGAAAATTTTGAGCACTTTCAGTTCGTTTTTCAGACAAAATTTGTCTACTAAAAATCAAAGCAACATATAATTAATACTAAATCTACCATTAAAATAAAGTATGCTCAGAATTCTTACTCTTCTTTTGCAAATTACAAAGTTTAGACATATAATTATTTGATCTTACTTTTTGATAGTTGCGTCACAATTATTTTTAGAAAAATGGAAATTGCGAAACTCCATTTGCAACTTATTATTTCCTTACTTCAGAGATGAAACATTTGAGATTAGTTTGTGCAAGTAAAAGTTGTCAATAATCCTATCTAACTAGTTGAGAATGCCCCAAGAGCAATGCTAGAACGAACTTTTAAAAAAATGGAGAGATGGAGCGAGAAGGATAACTGTGATTCTTCCTAGATGTTAAAGTAAATCTTTTTATCTGCACATTCTTCTGTTTCTCTCAAAAATTCGCAAAAAAAAAATCGTCTCTCTATGACTTACAGTTCCTGAGATATAGCTCTTAAAATCTGAAATTCGAACTTTTTTGGTCAATATCTGGGGAACGGTGGCCAGTTATCTAGTAGCTAGTTGATCAGTGGCCACCGGTTACTATTTGGTACCAAAATGTTTACCATCCTCTTAGGTATTGATCAATACCAATATGATCTCTATGTAACTTTTGGTTCCCAATGTGATCTCTCTGTGACCAATATGATCTCTCTGTAACTTTCGGTTCCCGAGAAACGGTTTCTTAAATCTCACGAAGTCGAAACTCGTTTTTTGGTCAATATAACGGGAACGGTAAGTCTACAGAGATGATATTGGTTTAAATGAATACTTAAGAGGATGGTAAATATTTTGTACCGATATTAATTGGTGTTCGCTGTCCAAACCAGTGACCAGTTGGACAGTAGCCACCGGTTATGATTTGGACAAAATATTTACCATACTCTTAGGTATTGATCAACATCAATATGATCTCTCTGAATTACGGTTCCCGAGATATGACTCCTTAAATCTCTGGAAATCGGCCATTTTTGGCCAATATTTCAGCTAAGAATGACGCTAAAATTAATGACTTTCTCAGATAGTTTTTGATGATCTATCAAATGCAGGGTTCAAAATTGAAAAATTCGCAAATAACAGACAGACAGACAGACACACAGACATGGATAAATCAGTAACGAACTTTTAAAGTTCGTTGAAAATTTAACCATATATGAAATAAAAATTAAAATATACTTACTTCGTGTGGAGTAAGTGATTATGAAGGGGAAATATCTTGTTTCTTCAAACTTACAGGACATTCATCTGGTTAGGAACATTTTACCAGGAACTATTATAAATAATTTGGTACAGGAACAATAATAAATGGTATGCCTAATAAATGAAAGATAAATACGAACATTGTGTCTCTGTAATCATGGTTTAAGTGAGTATCACAACTGCTTCCACGAAATACAAGCTTTCGTTCCACCTGCAATGTTTGCAATTCAACAACCTGTTCTGCTCTTATCTATAGAGTTGCTCTAATTTGCTTTGAGTTGATAGTAGAGTAACGGCCGAAGAACAGATGTCAAGGACTGTTGTTTTTAAAAGTTCGGAATTAACAAACGTGATAATCTGCATGAAAAAGTCAACTATTTGTGTCGTAATAGTGACCCCAAATTTAATACACAGCATACCTAGCATGTTGAAGATGTTTGAATCTGCACTTTCTAGCCACGAAAACTGTTCTCAGAAGATACTATACTCAGAAGGTATAAAATATTATTGGATAAAACATAATGATAAAATATTATTGGATAAAACATGATAGAATATTACTGGATTAAATAAAATGTATCGGATTAATAACTCATTGTCAAATTAATATCAAATATTTTTAAAGGGACTATACAGTATCAGTTTTAACTGATAGTGATCAGTTCAACTAAGCTCGAAATTGACTTAACCGATCGTACAATAAACTGAACTGATAGTGTGTGTAGTATCGTCAGTTCTTCAGGTCATTCAGTTCAGTTGCTTTAGTTTCATCAGATGTTCTGTTGGTCGCTCTAAGTTTCTTGAAATACCAAAGCTTTGGAACTTACACTTTCTCACCTCCACTCCCCGATTTCTTGGATTCGTTCACTTTCCACAGTTCGTTCCTAAATGCTGACCGTAGGCTGTTTATTGTTTTAATAACAGCATCGCGTATCACCTGAGGTTCCAACCCTTTTAATTTTGTATGTAACACATCATACGCTTTCCCTCTTTTATACCTTTTCTACCATGTTGCATGTCAAAAAGTTCAATAAAAGCCAACAATGTCTCATTTTTACTAGCTGTCATGATGACAGGACCTGAACTGAGGCAAGCTATGTGTTTCCTTCAGTTAACAGCACAGTTATCGTAGATAAAGACGGTTCGTTTGTTCAGTCCGAATAACCGTGTGAAAAATTGACTGAACTGAACGAATCATTTCAGTTCACACAGTTTTTCCTTCAGTTCTGACTTCACGATTCGATTTTCCTTCAGTTAAACTGATAATGTTTGGGCCTCTTTTCTCTCAAAATAGATACGTTATCAAAAATACTACAAATAATAGTTGTCGAACTCTAAAATTCAAGCTTCTGCACTGATAAAAATAAATTAAACAAAATTAAAAGAATTGGTCATTCTTCTTAAAATTTTAGATTTTGGGTTCAAAGGAATTTATGTTGATCTATTTCTCGTATTATACATTGGCACTCTTATTATGAAAGCAATATTCACTATGATATCTATTGTCTAAAATTCTCTGAATAAAATCTCTTTCAATAAGTTTTCTCCTGTCGCTTTAATGCCTGTAATCCCCAAAATTGCTTCCAGTATTCATATAAAGGTAATCAAGAATCTTCTGTCCCTATTTGTGGAGGTCTGTGTACCATTGGCCCTCACACCGTGAGTTAAATGCAAATATAAGTAAGGCGAAGCTCAGTTGTTGGTGTAGATATATCCAACATACTACCCGGTCGTGGCAGTTCAGTTACACTGTAAACATGAGTAAGGACAGAGTAAACATGGTACCTCCACAGAGCGTCATAAGGGCGTGTATGCTGTACGAGTTCAAACTCAGGTCAAACGCCGCTGCAACGGGGCGGAAGATATGCCAGGCCTTTGGTAAGGGTGTCGTGACTACGTGGACAGTGCAGCGATGGTTTAACAACACTCGAAGACGCGCCACGTGGCGGAAGACCAACACATGCAACAAATAAAGATCTTCAGGCAGCAATTGAGGTGAACAGTGGCCAGACATGTGACGAACTGGAACTACAATTCAGTGTGCAGCCCTCCATCAACTTGGGAAGCACTACAAGTTGAGTCGATGGTCCCACATGATTTGACTCCCGGCCAGAAGGCAACTCGAGCAGACACCTGTGTTTCTTTGCTGTCTCGTCTGAGGAAGGAGCCATTTCTGGACAGGGTGTTCACAGGTGATGAAAAGCTCAGCTATACGAAGCTCAACGGCGCCGTCATCATTGGTTAGCAACCCATGAACCGGTTAAAAATCAGCCGAAACCAGCATTGCACCAGAGGAAGGTCCTCCTGTGTGTTTGGTGGTCTGCACGCGGCAACATGCATCGGGAACTGCTACCAAATTGTCAGAGCATCAATGCAACTATGTACTGTCGGCAGTTGAGCCATGTTCAAGAAAAACTCAAAACTCTGGAGTCAGAACTTCGGAATCGCAAAGCGGTCCTCCTGTTACAGGACAGCGCTATGCTACACGTGGCTAGGATGACCCGGCACCCGGGACACGTAGTATTGGGTTCACAATATATTTTCAATAAATTATTTTTACACCATGTACTAACACTATCTAGATCTTTCTGTAATATGTAGTTATCATACTCGCTCCTTACTATTCTAAATAATTTTAAATCATTGGTATATAATAAAATATTTGAGTATTTAATTTTCTCTGGCAGATCATTAAAACCATTCTAAAATTGGAAATTTTTATTTTTAGTGATTTTGTTAAATGCTTCTTTACAAAAGGTACACGTATACCGAATTTCAAGTTCTGTGTTTTAATTCTAAGTATCTAAAACATGAGATTATATGTTTTAAAAAAGCTCATTTAAATAACATAGGAAATTTTTCATAACCACTTTTGACCTTCTAAATATTAAAAATAGTCATTTTTGGCAATTTTCCTGTGGGTTAGTCCCGAAAAGTTACAATCATACCAATTTTCAACTTTCCACGTTAAACGGAAGTATCCGTTATTTTATGTCAACGTTCATGTAGTTTTATATATAGTTAGGA
Organism: Thermobia domestica; assembly: GCF_964235325.1. Lineage (NCBI taxonomy): Eukaryota > Metazoa > Arthropoda > Insecta > Zygentoma > Lepismatidae > Thermobia > Thermobia domestica. The sequence continues at coordinate 11,348,016 of NC_137470.1, read as the reverse complement.
TTAGTTTGTTTTATGAACTTTGTACTTGTAATTTAATCATGCTGTACTCACGGAGAAACATAAGAAGCGCTTTGTCCATAAGAGTAATGGTATCCCTAATATCCATAGGTGCCGGAACATTGGGCTCAAACCACTTGAGCCCCTCAATAATGTGTACCAGAGGATTTAGCTATACTAATGTATCAGTGTCATTTTCGTGTTCATATTTCTACAGAACAATTTTCCTGACTTTTGGAAAATGACTTTTCAAATGTATTTTGGGAACGTAGACGGCATTTACTTCTTTAAAAAAAAATGTTGCTGGTTTCTTTATTAGTCCTCAAACAACCATTTTCTTTCCGAATATTTTTAACAGGAATTAACTTACATTTATTTAGCTTGATTTATTTATGCTGTATCCATTTCAATTGTTCACTGCTGGGCTTGTTTGTCAATTTAATATCTAAATGGAAACAACTTAGATGTCTCTCACTCTTAATGACTATGTTCAAGATTTATTGTTGTTCCGACATTTGGTTATTAATGGCCATGAAAGAAGAATGTTATTGTGATAACAATTTATTGTTGTTTTGATATTCTAAATGAGGATTGTCAATTTTAATGTAGTATTTCATTCTACTTAGGTTACTTAAGAATGTACAGCATTGACTGCGTAAATTTGAAACACAAATTAATTTCAAGAGCTAACTAGAGTTATAGATACCAACCAAACTAGTACCTTTATCCCTAAGAGATTCACCAAGTTTCCTTGTTGTGAAGAAGTTATCACAAGTCACATTTATTCGTTTTTCAGTAAAAGGATTTATCAAACTAGATACTACAAATTTACCTAACTGTGTCCCAGCAGGAGGTTCCAAATCCTTGCCCAGATATGGAAAGCCATCGAGGACATACTTTGATTGTACGTCATCAAGTAACCAGACTTTGATGCAAAATTTATAAGGTTTATTTGGCATATATAGCAGAAATCGACATCTGGCTTTCGTAGAATAGAGTTGCTCGTCAACGGTCAAGTTGTCAAGTGGTTTGTAACGTTTTATGCAGTTCTGAATGAACTTATCCCACAGTTCCGACGCGAGTGCGAATTTGTCCGTTTGAAATCTTGCAGATCTCGTTGCCTTTTCAGCAAATCTGAAGTACCAATTTATTTCACAGAACCTATGTGAAACCCTACTCATTCTTTTCCTATAAATTGGTGGCCCAATTGCTCTTTTCCACAAGACACTAATCCCAAGATCAGTAGCACCTCGGTGAATAATAAGACCCTAATAAGATAGTAGTTCTGAAAGAGTTAAAGCCCATATTGTTGACTTCAGTTGCCTATGTGCTTCAGCAAAGGTGCACTTTAGGATATGCCTCATCATTGATTCATCAAATAGTAAATAAAGAGCTGTACTACAATCTTCCTTAGACACTCGCCACTTGGAAAAAATTGTCTCTTCTCGAGCTTCGCGAACAATATTCTGCTTACATTTACGGCCAACGTCACCTTGTTCCAAATACCATTTTGTCCACATTGTTCCATCTGAAGAAATAAAACTGTCACCACTACCAGTGTTGTCTTCTCCATCACTATCTTCCTCTTCTTCGTCATTTGAATATAAAATATTCTCTTCAGAATCAGAATCACTCCGGTTACCGTTACCATCCCCTTCACTCGAATTCTGCAAATTGTCATGATTTTCTTCAGACTCATCTTCTGAGAGATCGTATAAAACTCGAAGTATTTCTTGAGGTCTCATCATAAAATGTTACATGTACATAGTTCACCTCAACCAATTACACGTACACACTGGCCGCATGTACCTGAACTAATTTGTTAATCGACCATAAAAAATTGCGAGAGATCTTGTAAGGCAACAAAAACAAGAATTTTAGGAATGATCAAAAAAATTCATTAAAATATTGCGATATTGGACAATAATTAGTTTTCGAATCAGAGGCCACAAAACTTTGCACGTCCCTAAATCGAGTTTTCGTATTTTTTACGGAATAAGCTCACTTTACTGAGTTAAGTGATAGTTTGAGTTTGGCTACACATATGTAGTTCTACAGATAAAAGGCATACATTTTTTTTTTTTTGATAGAATGAAATATATTGGATTTCTTGGATCACAGGCCACAAAATTTTGAACGATCCCTAAATCATGTTTTTGCATTTTTTTACGGAACAAGCACATCCCACTGAGTTAAATGATAGTTTGGGTTTAACTCACTATATGTAGTTCTCCAGATATAAGCTGTACAAGAAAAATTTTAATTGAATGAAATATATTTGATTTTTTGGATCAGAAGCCACAAAAGTTTTGAACGGTCCCTTAATCCAGTCCTTTTTTTTAATTAGGAATAAGCACATCATATTGAGTTACGTGGTAGTTTGTGTTTGGCTACAATATACGTAGTTCTCCAGATATAAGGCGCACAAAAAAATTTTTGCCTGAAATATATTGGATCTTTCGATCCAAAAATACTGTGAAGCTACTGTCAGAACTAGATATTACAATATATCTAATAAAAGAATAAGTTATTTTAATTTTTTCTATCTCAAATTACAATCAATAAAGATCTTAATTGTTCTTTAGTCTAGAAACAAGAAGTGTTTAATGCTTCCATTAAATCACAAACAGAAATACTAATTTTTCATACTCTTTAATAAGGCAGTACAAATGACTGTTTCGTGCTTCTAGATATAACTGACACTAGCGCCTCTGTAGAAAGGGTCATAAACTTGTTATTTAAAATATCAAGAAGTGATCAAAAAAAAAAAAAGATGAGAAATCAGCGAATTTTAGGGCCTTAGCGAACACATTACAGAAATGATATGAAATTATATTTCTTGAAGTAGTCAAATATTTCTATTGTTAACAAGTTCCTTTGTGTTATGTTGTCTTTTGCAGCTCTTCATTCTCATGTTTACGTGGCTAAGCGGTTAGCGTACGCGCCTTTGGCGTGGGAGATCCAGGTAGGTCCACGGCGGGAGCTCGTGTGGTTCGGTAGGTCCACGTTAATCAGTAGATCCCGCTGCTGAAAGGGACGTTAAATTCAAAATCAAGTCAAGTTCATTCTCATGTTTTATCACCCATTTCCTCATAAACAGCAAATCCATTAAGACTTCCAAACTGCCTCTTCTGGTTATAAAGAAAGCCTATTAATAAAGTTAATTAATGCCTCTTTTCTCACCAAAACTATTTTTGCTCCACGATTACGTCGAATCTCTTTCCCTAGTAGAGAGTGTAGCCTTCGCAATGGGTGCTAGATATACAATAGCTAGCTAACTTAGAAAAAAAGTCAAGAAATTCGGGAGTAATGGAGAATCACTCCGTGACAACTATACATCCTAGCTGATAGAATTTGCCAAGTGCTGGTTGGTCTAATCTTAATGGTGTTTATCTCCTGTTTAACACGTTTACTGATTATATATTTTTTTTACGTAGGTCTATTCTTAATTCGTTATTGTACGCCGAATTTTGATGTAGGTTTATGTTCGTTTTTAGTTTTTATAATTCTCCTTGTTACAATTTATCTATTTGTCTATTTATGCTTTCTTTTCCATCGAAAGTTAAAAAAAAGTGGCGGTTGGGGACGTAAAGGGCCCAGAGATTAAAACTGAAGAGAAGTCGTGAGTGGGAGTTCTCGATATAGGCACGGTCAATAAATTCAATTAGATTTTCTCTGGAAGTCCGATATTGAATAATGAAACATATATAGAACAGCGAAATTAAAAATTATCTTAGTTTAATTACCGAATTAGCAGATCGAAGTTCAAGTTGGCGACAACAAAAAGGGTCACATCATTTCTTTTTCCCAATCACGACCCTTAACTCCAGGCGAGGATTAATTATAGGGGGCTGTGTCTCTCCAAACACACAAACACACATATATATATATATATATATATCTTAACTATAAATAAAACTACATGAGCTGACATAAATTAAAGAGGCACTTCCGGTTGGCGTGGAAAGTTGAAATTGGCATGATTGTAGATTTCCGAGAATAACCGACAGAAAAATTGCCAAAAGTGAATATTTTTAATTTTTAGGGAGCCTAAAAGGGAAATGAAGAATTTCCCCATCTTATTTAAATGGGTGTTTTTTGGACCTATACTCTTTCTTGGAATTGAAAAAAAAACTTGAAATTCGGTGTTTGCACGTTTTTGTTAGCGTTAATTAAGTAAAAAAAAAAATAAAAATTTCCAACCGTAGAGTGGTTTTATAGGGAACTGAAAAATCTTTCCCATGTTATTTATATGGGACATCTTCTACATCCCAAAATGCTTAGGCACTTCCGGCAGGATTAGAATGATGAAATTTGGCATGATTGTAGGCTTCCGGGACTAATCTACTGGAAAATTTCCAAAAGTGAATATTTTTAGTTTTTAAGGGGTCTAAAGGGAGGATGAAGAAATTCCCTTGTTATTTAAATGGACGTTTTCTTGGGATACAAAATCTTATCTTTTAGATAGTTAAAATGGGAAAAAAAACTTGAAATTTGGCAGAATTGTGGATTCAAGAGTTACGAGGCCGTAGGCCGAGTAAACGTGAGGGTCAAGGGGCAAAGCGCCCAGCTGTGCCAAATTCAGGAAATGTAATTAAAGAGGATGTGCACAAAATTCACTCTTGATGCAAAGGCTGATACCTAAGAGATGCGAGGACGTAGGCGAAGCAAATGTGGGGATCTGTAGGTGGAGCCCCAGCTAGTCAAAAGCTAGTATATATAGAATAAGTTTGGGTGAATCCGGACAGTTCTGATGTTTCTTTTTTTTTTCTTTTTTTTTACTACTACCCCACTAAACGAAAATATCCAATACTTCGTCATATTATTTAATGATATGTTGGTATACATGTACAACTGAAATAGTTTTCCTGGAATGGCATGTTAAGAAATGAAAAATTATTTTCTGAAAGTTGACAAAATCCTTTATCATCATTATTTCATGTATTTGGAAGGGTGAATCCGGACAGTAGGTTGGCGATTCCGGACACTAAACTTTGAAAGAAGATATGAATATGATAGGTATATTTTAGCTTACTATCTTGCTACACTAACATTCTAACATGATAAATACAGAATATAAATACAAATACATGATAAATACATACAAATTACTAACATAGTAATTTCTATACTAATTACTGTTGAAATTGTAAGCTAAATGCACAGTAGTGTAACTGTCGCTAAAGCGTTAAATCATTAAACATAGTAATCACATTTGTTTCCATTAGAACTACATTTTACTACTATTTTTTGCTAGTAACAACTAGATTATTAGCACTGTATAATATGTGTGCACTGAGCCTAGCATTTATTTATTTATTTATTTGCGTTAATGACGTCTGCCTGTTTCGTGAAGCTCTAGTCATAATTCAGACATATCGTCCACAGATAAAATACACTTCCTTATCACCTGCCACACATCTTTCATGAAACCAGGTCTTACACACAGCACAGGACACCCAGGAATCGTATTTGCTTGATGATGGTGCATAATAATTCTTCCCACAAAATCCACAGTTGTTTTCATACATACCTTCGATTGTGTTTGAGGAGAAAGTTTGAAACAAACTGCAATTAGTGACACTTTATCTTTTAGCAATACCTGGCCTTTGGAATGTGGATTTGGAAGAAGCAACAGCAGGAAAAGATATGAATTGTTTAACTGAGGACTCTGAAGGCGACTGAGACGTGTTTGAGGATGAGTCTAATGACACAGAAGAGGAATTGTTTCCAGCTACTGGCGGATCATGTTCCTTCGACAAAAGAAAATCATGTTCCCGAACTTGTTGCGGATCAAATGGGAATATACCAGATGATGTAGCCATCCACTAGTGTAGAATTTTTGAGCACCTTGTGATTAGCATTTTGTAATTTAGTTGTGTTTGTAGTTGCGTTTTATCATTCATACCACAGATACTTACAGGCAGTAAAAAATCAGATTTAATTGAAATGAACTGGTGAAACCCCCGTCAAGAAAATCCTGGATCCGGCTATATGGATTGAAATGTTTGCGGCTGAGATTCATAGGGATTAAATCACGAAATCTAATATAAATAATATAAAGAGTTTGGCTCTTATGCAGAGTCGTTTCGAAGCGCGATTAGTGCCATATTAAAGAGTTCGACTAACATAAGTGTCCTGCAGTAGTCACTGGTTTAGTATGACGCTAATCATACGTCGTAACGACTCTGCATAAGGTGATTTGTTTTTAATGCAGGAATTTTGCAAAAAAAAAAAAATCATAGAAGCGAGGAACTTCGCACAGTTGTAGTACTTGGCCTTCTTATCAACATACTGAAAGTCCTCTTAGATTGACCTTGAGCTTCGGCCGCCATATTGGAAAATGGCCGCTGATTTTCAGTTTTTCGCCGATAACTCCACAATGAGCAGAGATAGCGTAGACTATAAACAGTGATGATATCTAGAGAATGGGAAAACTTACCTTTTGGTGCATAATACATCTCTCTATCTTTATTCGTTCAGGAGATATGCAGTTTTAAGTTATGGGAACTTTATTTTATGCAAATAGTATGGTTTCTCTTACAGAATTCGATCACAATAGCTTTCGTACTTACTCAAATTGTGTATTGAAATGATTTCAGTACTCTTAAACTGAAACGGAAGAGCAAAGTTACCCCTTTGGCTTCAATGAATGCAGAAATAAAAATCTAAGACAATAAATTAGTTATTAATAGCCATTGAATAATCTATGTCGTAAAAGGAACTGGACAATTGAAAGATTACTTCCGGTATGACTTTTTTTTCCCAAAACCACCTTCATTATTTGATAACATCTCAATGAGAAAGGTTATGAAGTAATCTGTAGTTTCAGCTTTTAAATGTGAAGAAAGAACTTTCAAAGTATCAACGAGTGCTGTTCATATTTTAGATGAAGGCCACATTCCACATTCGATTGTATAGCCAAAACTAGCGACATATGGTGATATTCTTCACTCCTACATGGCATACATAGTATCCCATTACAGTGAAAATTGCATCTTTGTTTTTGATGATATCCCGAACAGCTAACGACCAAAGGAATCGAGGAACAGACAACAGTACCTATAACGTCGGCAACAACTCACTTTCAAAAAAAAAAAAAAAAAAAAAAAAGACTTACTTACGACCTGCACTCAAGCTGAATTTTTAGGTAATTTAAATGGACAACTCCGTATCTCATGTCTTTAGTACCTGTGAAATATTCTGTTTTCGTTTTTAATGGCATTGATTTAAACGACATCGGAAAGATCATTGATCATCTCGGCAACCCCGAAAACCATGGATTTGACACTAATATTGGTCATTTTCGATCATTTTATTATCCTTTAGCCCAAATTGCGGGGCTGAATTTGGTTTTAAACGGGATCGGAAGTGTCACTGGTCGTCTCAGCTACCCCGAAAACTATGAATTCGAAACTAATACGGGCTATTTTTTGATCAGTTTTACGTATTCCCCTTTCTCCCTCCCCAAAGATGTATACCCTTCCCTCATGTTGCGAGCTAAGGCATCGGAAGTGTCATCGTTCATCTCAGCGGCCCCCAAAAATATGGACTCAGCACTAATATTGGTCATTTTCGATCATTTTTAAATATCTCTTCCTCCCCCCTCTCCCAAGTTGCGGGGTTGAATGTGGATTTAAACGGGATCACCCTCCCCCTCTCCTAGGTTGGCTCGTCAAAGTGAAAAGATAAAAAAACATCCAAAGGCCGACCCTCATACATGTTGAAAATTTGATCGAGATTGGTTGAGTGGTTCAAAAGTTGTTAGTTTTTTTAGTTTTTATTTATTCATCTCCCTCCCCTCCCCTTCGCTAGGATCTACTGTTAAAGTGAAATTACAAAAATGTTTACAGATCCGAACCTCATGTACACTTGAAAATTTGATTGAGATCGCTCGGATATTTCAAGAGTTATTAAGTTACAAAAATAGTCACTTTCAGTCTTGTATAAATTGATTTTTATATATCTCCCTCTCCTTCTTCTTCCCTACGTTGCTCCGTCAAATTTAAATCATAAAAGCAATCCTAGGCCTGAACTCATATATGTTGAAAATTTGATCAAGTTCAGTCTAATGGCTCAGGAGTTATTAAGTTTTATTTATTTTTTATACTCCCTTCCCCAAACCCTCAGTTCTACCATCAAAGTGCATAGCCTAAATCCAGTCCAGCCTCGAACCTCATCCATGTTGCAAATTTGATCGAGATCGGATGGTCGGTTTAGGAGATTTAGTCACAAACATAGTGATTTTCAATTATATATATATATATATATTGTAGAATATGGAGCAATTCCTTTGGATTCTCGTTTATCTTATCTTGCGTTCCGATTTCAAAAAGTTATTGTCTCATTTTGACGCGCAACTCTTGAAATCACTTCTCACGTAATGAACTGGTAACCTCGCTTAGTTGTCCGACTTCCTTCTCAAAGATAATAGCAGTATATTCATCAATGTCATTGCTCTGATTGTAAACAGCCAAAGAGCAGTTACAGGTGGTCATGACTCATGCAGTGCGAATCAAAATTATTTTCTAATACAAAATGAACCTTCGGTAAAGCACGTGGTACATTTCCCGTAACATCAGGTAGGCAGAACCTGGACTGGGTTTCTGCCCTTGGTAATTCGGCCTTTAGCTGGGTTGCACCGTTTCACAAGATGTTACGCGGACAAATCGAAAAAGACATCTTTTTGTTATCAATGGCACCCACTCGCAGGTGCAGAATTTTGATAATACACATTAGAGAAGTACATTACATTGCTTTTCACCATATTCATCACTCAAATTGAGGCACTTGTCATAACGTTTTACAAGGTTTGAAATCCCTTCTTCAATAATAATAATAATAATAATAGTAAATAATAATAATAATAATAATAATAATAATAATAATATTTATTTTAGTGCCATGAACAGCCAGATAGCAAAAATACAGCACTTAGTCATAGAACTAAGGGTTATCATACACATCTTACATTCCTCTTAATTTTAATAACACATTTGTTTCGACGATAGGAGGTCATTGTCTATCTTATAATACATACAAAATTTTATGACTTGTATCTTATCTGGATAAACATAATTACTTCATTATTCATTAAAATAGTTGGTCAATTTTCTTCAAATTGTCCTTAAAAGAAGAATACCGTCAAACATACAGATATACTATATAAAATATACATACCTAATAAAATCTATACGTCTGTTTAATAAAAACAATTATCCCGATAATATATTAAAAGAACTTGTCAGTTTTCTTAAGATTATAGAATTTTTATTCATGGGAACCATTTCCGATGCTTTTCTAACTGTAAGATTATATGTTGGTACCCTTATACCTATATTATGTAGACAGTATTCGCTAACTATATCTATTGTCTAAGATTTTCTGAATAAAGTTTTTCTCTATCATTTTTCTTCTTACACGTAATTCTTGCAACCCCCAGTATTCGTTCCAGTAATCATAACTATTAAAGTAATAATCTTTTTTCATATTTCTACGCAATAGCCTAATGAAACATTTTTGAACCGATTCAATTTTGCCACATAATGTTGTGGATATATTATTCCATATAATTGCACCAAATTCTAATCTGGGTCTTACAAGTACCTTAAATAGATATACATATGTGTTTGCATTTTTAAACTCAGGCCACTGCCTAAATACAAATACAAATAATAATAATAATAATAATAATAATAATAATAATAATAATAATAATAATAATAATAATAATAATAATAATAATAATAATAATAAAATAAATCTCCCGCTTGGGAATGAAGCCATTCGCTAACAGCATTGCGAAACGCACTATCACTGTTAAAATGGTGCGATGGAAGCCACTGCTTTATGTGCCTGAAGAGTTGATAGCCGAATGGCGCCAAATCTCTGCTATAGGGAGGATGATCAAAAACATCCTAGTGGAACTGCTTCAAAAGTTTTTGAGTACTTCCAGTGGTGTGCGGTCGAGCATTATCGTGAACCAAAGATACAGCAGAAGCCACTATGCCCCAACCCTTGTTCTGGATGGCTCGTCTGAGTTGTCATAACCTTTCAAAGTAGGTTTCTGAATTGATGGCACTTCACATTTGGCGAGTTTTTCTATTGTTGCGTTCATTTTCAATTGTTATAGCGGACGAGTGAACTGCAACACAACCATATCCTTCCACTGCTCACTGTCTACTGAACTTCTGCGCAGAGCGCGGGACAGGAGTGACCTTGCTCTTCCTGGCCATTTCTCGCACATGAGCAAATGGAGTTTTTCTTTTCGAATTGCCCTCGCACAATCTAGATGTGGGATGGTTTTCTTTTAGCTTCTAAACACACCCTTCCAAACTAGCACTACTAGTCGCTGTTTCATATTTTGCTTCTGATGTCTTGGTAAACAGCTTCCCGGAGTGGTGGGAACTTTCAATCCATGTGTATGTTCCTAGTAGGAAAATTGTTTGGTTACCTTGGAGCTAGATTGATGGCTGTGTCCAGCACCGGGTATTGCGAGATTTGAGGGCAGTACGGAAACTATTGTCGCCCACAAGACGAAAAGTACATTTTGAAACTCGAGATAAGACGAGAATAGAAACGAGACATTTTACTAATCTCGTGGGCAACATAGTTCAGTATACAGATTATAAATTAATAAATTGATTGCGCAAATATAATGAAGAGCATTTATTAACGTTTAAGGATACGAAAGTCATTACGCAATATACTTCAATAGTAAATATTGTTTTATATATATATACTAGTCTTTGGCTAGCTGGGGGCTCCGCTCCCACATCCCCGCGTTTGCTCGGCCTACGGCCTTGAATCTCTTAGGTATCACCCTTTCCATCAAGAGTGAATTTTGTGAATTTGCTCTTTAATTACATTTCCTGAATTTGGCACAACTGGGCGCTTTGCCCCCTGACCTTGATGCTTATTCGGCCTATGGCCTCACAACTCTTAAATCCACAATTCTACCAAATTTCAAGTTTTTTTTTCCTGTTTCAATTATCTAAAAGATAAGATTTTGTATCCCAAGAAAACGCTCATTTAAATAACATGGGAATTTCTTCATCCTCCCTTTAGAACCCTTAAACCTAAAAATATTCACTTTTTGGCAATTTTCCTGTATGTTAGTCCCGGAGGGCTAGAATCATGCCAAATTTCATAACTTTAATTCTGCTGGAAGTGCCTAAACATTTTGGGGTGCAGAAGATGTCCCATATAAATAACATGGGAAAGATTTTTCAGTTCCCCTTAAAATCACTCTACGGTTGCAAATTTTTATTTTTAGCGATTTACTTAGTTAACGCTAACGAAAACGTATAAGCATATAGAATTTCAAGTTCAATATGAGATTATAGGTCCAAAAAAGGCTCTTTTAAATAACATGGGGAATTTCTTTATCTCCCCTTTAGACCCCCTAAAAATTAAAAATATTCCTTTTGGCAATTTACATGCCAAATTACAACTTTCCACGTCAACCGGAAGTACCCCTTTAACTTCTGTCAGCTCATGTAGTTTTATATATAGTAAGGAAACATCATACGTTTCTTTGACCTCTCGCAACGCGAGAAGATTCTGATACCTAGATAAAATTGGAAAAGTACTAGAGCACAAATTTACAAAACGATACGAGAAAAGCTTTTCGTGAGGTGAGGTGATATTGAGTTTAACGTCCCGTTCAGCAGCGAGGCTATATGAGACGTGGACTTCTGATTAACATGCAATTCGGACCACATAAGCTCCAGCCGGGAATCGAACTCTGTCTCCCACGCCAAAAAAGCTTTTCGTGAATTGAGACGAGACTAGAAAGAATTCTTCGAGGATTAAGAGGAGACGAGAACATCTGATTTATCGTATAGTCTCGCCTTTGTGGGCAATAGTAGCCGAAGAAGCCCTTCCCTTGTTTGAAGAAGGAAGCTGTCGGATTGGATTGGATTCTGTCAGGTGGTAGTCGAGCAGTGCGGTATCTGACAACACTAGCAAGAGGGGACAGGCTCTGGTGCCGACGCTTGACATACCTGTGTTGTGTTAATATCTAGGGAAGTTCCCTCTACCATAGGTGTAACTGAGAAGTTGACTTAGGCCATAGTGCAATGGTAGTCCTCATTCCCTTCTTCGCAAGATCTTTCTCAACCTCCCTACAAATGGCAGGAAATTTACTGTAGGAGTGATAGTTCACAGCCAATCTTTGCAGCTAGTGATGAACTGGTAGGAGGATATCAGTCTTCCACTTTTCGTTCCAGTCAGCGATTAATTGGTAGAACATCAGTTTTTCTCTAATCGTTCCACTCATTGATTAATTAGTAGGTCATCATCAGTCTTTCACTAACCGTTTCAGACACTGATTACCTGGTAAGAGGACACCAGCCCTTCCGAAATCATTCCAGGCAGTGATGAACTGATTCGAGGTCATCAGTCTTTCACTAATCTTTCCAGATATTGATTAACTGGAAGGAAAACACCAGCCCTTCCGTAATCATTCCAGGGAGTGATTAACTGATAGAAGGACATCAGTCTTCCGCTAATTGTTATAGCTATTGATTCATTCGTATTGGGACATTACTCAGTCCTTCACTAATCGTTGCAGGCACTCACCAACTGATGAAAGGACATCATTCCTTCGGTAATCCTTTCAGGTAGTGATAGGAGGACTTTGATCTTCTGTTAGTCGTTCCAGCCAGTGATTAACTGTTAGGAAGACATCAATCTTTCGCTATTGTTTCATCCAGTGATTAATTAGTAGAAGGTTATCATCATTCTTTCACTAATCGTTCCAACCACTGATTAACTGGTAAAATGATACCAGCCCTTCCGTAATCGTTTCAGAAAGTGATAAATTAATGGAAGGTCATCAGCTTTCACTAATCTTTCCAGACAGTGACTAAATGGTAAGAAAACATATGTTCTTCGTAATCCTTCCAGGGAGTTGTTAATTGGTATCAGTCTTCCTCTAATGGTTACATCGAGTGATTAATTCGTATGGGACATCAATCAGTCTTTCATTCATCGCTCCAGCCACTGATTAACTCGTAAAAGAACACCAGTCTTTCCATAACCGTTCCCAGACAGTGACAAACTTATAGGAGATCATAAGTCTTTCACCAATCTTTCCAGACAGTGATTAGCTAGTAAGAAAACATCAGTCTTTCGTCAATCGTTCCATGGTGTGATTAACTGATAGAAGGACATCAGTCTTCCGCTAATCGTTATAGCCAGTGATTAATTCATATGGGACACTAATCAGTCTTTTACTAATCATTCCAGACACTAATCAATTGACAAAAGAACACCAGTCCTTCGGTAATCGTTTCAGGTTATGATTAACTGGTAGAAGGATATCAGCCTTCTGCTCATTAGTCACTTATCACCTCTATCCTCAGATTGGTGGTAGTGTGCTCATAAGGTATAAATAAGCGTCAGGTTAATCTACAAAAAAATGATCTGAGCTTATTCATTACTCAAAGTCTAGCGAGATAGAAAGGGAGCACAAACTTTTTGTCTATGATATGTCAATAGCAACTCTAATCAAACCAGGAATCTTCACAAGTATTTTTTCTGTTTTTTACATGTTCTTCTTGTAAGTTGGGAGTATTCATGCACTAGGTCCTCATTAGTCTCTGAATCTTTTTCTTCTTTTTCTTTGTCAGTGTATTAATCTCATCGTTATTTTCTTATTCTCTTCCTCCATAATTCTCCACTTCATGCCTCCTCCATATTTTTGTATAAAGACAGTATTTTCTGTAAGCTGTTTCATTTTTCGTTTTGCAAAAGTAAGGTGTTGTGAAACATTCACCGATTCAATTGCTATTTATCTCGAGCTTCCGGTGGCCAAGCCTTTGGCGTAGGAGATCGGGTTCAATTCCCGGTAGAAGCTCATGTGGTTTGGATTCCACTTGAACTGTAAGTCCACATCTCATATAGGCTCCTGCTGAAAAGGACGCTAAACTCAAAATCACAGCACATCCAGAGTTGGCGTGGGTCAATGAAAACTTGACCCACAACCAATTACCCACCACCCACCGTGACCTACGACCCACCATGACCCATCACCCACCATGACCCACTGTGACCCATCACCCACCATGACCCACTGTGACCCACCATGACCCACCACCCACGGTGACCCACTCTGACCCATCACCCACCCTGACCCACCACCCACCATGAACCACTCTCATCCACTTTGACCTACTCTGACTCACCAAAATCCATCGTCATCAACTCTGAACACGATCCACTGCCTCTTCTGAACTGACTAAAGAGTTTACACTTGTATGAAATTGTCACTAATCGGAGTTTGAATTTCTAGTGAATCGCTCAAGCACCACTCTATTACAATAACGGTGGATCTGACCTTTACGATATAAAATGGTAAAGTGTTTGTCAGTGAGGAAATTGAAACAGTTCGAGGTGGGGGGAAAATAGTGTGTGCCTAAAATGTACTTGTACTAAGAGAGTATTCTTGCAAGTGTTAATTTCTCTACGCATTCCACAAGAAACTTCTATTCGCAGGAAAATGCCCCTGTACAATATGGAAAAGGTTATGGTTTCTCAGTTCACAGTATTTTTCTCACAAAAGACTTGAAAAATCAGTTGTTCATAGGGTATAAAGGTGCTCGGGTACCCTATGTGAGAGCATTTCCATAAAATATGCTCATAATTGTAATTTGTGTAATCACTAAAACACCACGTTAAATTTAAGTTACAAATATGCATAATTGCAATTATTATGAATATTTATTCAAAGTAGTTTACCTAAAGCAAAGAAGAGACTTACTAAAAATTAGGTACAAAGTTGAATAACACAAAAAAGCCATTAGAAATACAAGTATACATTTACCGTAACTCGTAATTTTCCACCTTAAAACAAATCTGAAATCGGGTTTATTTCCTGTTGGTAACTTTTTCGTGGTAAATCATCCGCAGCGGAATGATGTCTATCCTTCAGCCAAGAAATAACTAGCTCGTCTACTTTGAGCGTGTCTAGGGGTGGGCCATTAACATTGATGAGCAACAAGTTAGACAATGTTTGAGCACTTAGTCTATTTCTAATATCAGTCATCTGTAAATTCATAAGGGGAAATCCCCGTTCGCACTCTGTCGTGGAAATTGGTAATACTTCTATCCGACGTAGAAATTTCTGCAACTCCTCATCGACAATCTACTTGTTAGACTTAAGTCTGACAACGATTTTTCTTGGTCAGGTTTGAAATACTCAGCAAGAAATATCATCTCTCTATCACCATACAACATCTTTTCCATATCGACCATGTCAGTTGGCAATGTCGACCCATGTAGAACAGAAACTTCATCTACCACGCCTTTGATAGGGAATCTTGTGAATAAATTATCAATTAAAGCCTAATAAACTGATGATTTCTTATTTGTTTATAAATTTAATTTTTGTAATTACACATGAAGGTTTGATACCATTACCAAGTTCCCTCCCCCGTCTAGAAAGCGAAAGGGAACGAGGTTCCTGGAAATTGTTCAGAGGTGAATATCCCTCCTTCTTCAACTTCAATTACCACATTGCTGTTTGCCATGTGCCAAATTACGATGAATTTCGATTAAATTATCATAGTATAATTATTTCCTTGTTGAATTATCAATACTTTTCAGTGGAAAAAAGGATGAAATTTCGAAGTTCCAAATCAAAGTAAGCAGACCAACGTAAAAGGAAAAAAGTGTAAAATTTTCCATACAATTATGCGTACAATCCAAACCTCAAATTTCCGTGTAATTAAGCTTACAGTACAAATTTTATGCCTATTTTTCTCACAACTTTATGGGTTGATTGCCCTGTGCTGTAAGCGCTCCATATTATAAACATAAGCTTCAGCAATTATTATAGCAGAAAGTAATGGGTATATGAAGCCAAGCACTGTATTTTTTGTTTCTGATTTTTTTCCTTAAATAACATCGATTGTTTTCGATAATTTCTGCAAACCAACTCACTACCAATTTTCCATATATAGAAAGTGCCCCTCCCCCCCCCACATAAAGGAGAATTTTAAAAAATGTTAGGACACATTCTGTTTATTTTCAATAAAGAGTTAATACACTGAATTTCAGCTTTGTAAGTTTAACGGCTTGTGAGATACTCATTTTTTTCCCTCAAAAATTCGGATCCTCACTACCTCCTTAGGATATCATGCATTATAATAAAAGCAATATAACATCTCAATTTGGATTAAGGCCTAACTATATACCAAAAGTAATTTCATTTGACTTTGCAATTTGACCGTGATGATCAGGCACACATAGTTACATACAATCTATTATATAAAAGAGAACGCACAAATCCTTTGTTAGCTCATCACGCTAATACGGCTGAACCAATTTCTTTCATTTTTGGGGGGTTATTAGGATTTGGACCCTAGATGGTTTTTATCATATCACTTTAATTTTTAATTACCAGTGTCTTGAGATAATTGACCATTCAAGTGTCCATAACGTACAAATCCTTTGTTAGTTCATCATAGGTATAAAAATAAACGTATTTATATGCAACCCGCATGACCGTGTCACTCGGCGGGTTAACATAAATGACAGGCGATATAATGTTAACATTTACTGGAATCTACTATGGTTTTTATCATATCACTTGAAAGCGAAAAAGTAAAAATTATCTAAGTAACAAAGTTTATTGCGTTCCGGGGTGACCGCAGCGAAGCGGGGCGGGTTAACATAAATGACAGGCGATATAATGTTAACATTTACTGGAATCTACTATGGTTTTTATCATATCACTTGAAAGCGAAAAAGTAAAAATTATCTAAGTAACAAAGTTTATTGCGTTCCGGGGTGACCGCAGCGAAGCGGGGTGAACGCTGCTAGTTTTTTATATAATAATTTATATATTACAGTGATTCAAAAATATATTTTTTCCAGTAGTTAGCTCTAAACACTTACAGGTCCCGAAAGCTCTAAAAACTTACAGGTCCCGAAAGCCAAGTAGTAGTGTAAGTCCTATTGCTGTTATTACTATTAAAAATATCAATATCCAAAAGTGCCTGAAGTTCTTTTTCCACTTGGTTAGATATACTCACCTCAGGTAAGTAGACAGAAACAAGTGGAAAAGGAAAGGAAATGAAGGTCTTGAAAGTAACACGGAGACAAATTTACCAGTCTTCAGAAGATACTGTCTACAATGTAGTGAGCAGAGAGGGTCAATAGATCATACTGAGTCGGTGGGTCGCAGTGGGTCATGGTGGGTGGTGGGTCGCAGTGGGTCACGGTGGGTGGTGGGCCACAGTGGGTCATGGTGGGTGGTGGGTCGCAGTGGGTCACGGTGGGTGGTGGGCCACAGTGGGTCATGGTGGGTGGTGGGTCGCAGTGAGTCACGGTGGGTCACAGTGGGTCACAGGCTGTTGACCCACGACCTACTGACCCACTCAGAAAACTTGACCCACTTGACCTACTGACCCACCGACCCACTGACCCACTCCATCTCTGAGCACATCACAATTGCAACTTATACAAACCAATTATTAGACGTTAATTTGGTGTGTAGGAAAGTAAAAAATGAGGCGATTGATTAAGTTATGGTGTAAACGTGATGTCTACTTATAATAGAGATTTAATTAAGAGAAATCAATAAAGTCCTTCCATTATGTTTCGTGCCTATAGCGATCGCGAGGAGTCGTGAAGCTTGACCTAGATCCACCAATTTCAGCATCCAATAGAAAGCGAGGATGTGTTCCGGTCGTCAACCCCCATCCATGAAATGTTGTCAATGTCGTTTCTCTAGCTTTACGAAGAACATCTCCCAAGCTAACAGTGTTGTCGGATTGCCTTTAAGTTTCATTTTTATTTTTGTTGTAGATGTTTTATATTTTGTTATTATTATTGTTATCCATTTATTTCGAAATTGTTATAGTTCTTTAAGTGCTATTTTCTTGTCTCTTGTTCGCCATATCTTCTGACACGGGAGGGTCCCACAAGTTGTCGCTAAAATCTGATTTCCACATAGCACATCTGATAAAGCATCATGAGAAATGAACATGAGCAAAATTTAAGGTGCTATGGACCAGAAGGATAGGAGCTAGGGGGATTCAAAATTTGAATATCCAAAGAATTATAACACGGAATTATGTACGTTTAAGGTTACTATCTTAAAAGCCGTTAAAGTAATCAAAACTATAGTTGCACAACATAATAATAACAAAATATCCTATTGAAACCATAAACAGTGTTGCCATAGGTGAAGCAGTGTTGCCAACTCAGTATAAAAATATTTTATTATACATAGCACCATATACAAGTGTGCACAGATTTAAAATGCATTATTATCACTACACATAACAGTGAAGTGTAGTGGTAGAGTGTTGCACAATATTGGAACTACATGTGCTGAAAATATACAATGGAGAAGTGTGATATGTGACAACAGATGGTAATAAAGGATCTGGATCTTATACTACGAATTTAGTTCAAATGCGTAACACAGATAGTATAACATAGCAAAATGTCAGCAGTGTCACAAAATATTGATGCATTTGAAAAACGAAATTGAGTGATGCCATTTTACGTCCTGTGTCAGCTTGAAGATATATAGGAGTGCAAAGTGGGATCCGAATTACTATGAAAGAGAAAAATAACAATGAAATATAAGGTGAAAAGTACAACAAAAACATATCCGAGGCGGAATTGGAACCGGTGGTGCCTAATAAAATGTCGGTTGTAATAATAAAATGTAGCCTTCTAGACCACACCGCTATCCGGTCCGACTAAAAACGAAATGAGGTAGTAACAAAATAATTATATTTCCAATGTGAATATGGTAATATTATAGTGTACAAACATAATCATATGGTATGTAGGAGAAAAAGTAAAAGAATATGTCACTTAACACAAAAGACACAAACCAAGAAAATATTGATAAGATAACCTGGAGAACCAGTTTACAGAACTAGAAAACACGTGTTTCTTTCCTTGCGTGTATCGTTCTGTTTTCGCGAGTTGTCTACTTATTCATCAGGGCTACATAAGTATATTGCAAAATAATAACTTTTTTCTAATGCATTCCTTTATTACCCTTTGTTCCCACATATCAGACTTCTCCATTGTACATTTTCAGCACATGTAGCTCCAATAGTGTTCAACACTCTACCACTACACTTCACTGTTAGGTTTAGTGATAATAGTGCATTTTAAATCTATGCACACTTGTATATGGTGCTATTTATAATAAAATATGTTTATGCTGAGTTGGCAACACTGCTTCACCTATGGCAACACTGTTTATGGTTTCAATAGGATATTTTGTTATTATTATTTTGTGCAACTTTTGTTTTGATTGCTTTAACGGTTTTCAAGATATACACATTAAGCGTACATAATTCCATGATATAATTCTTTGGATATTCAAATTTTGAACCCCCTAGCTCCTATCCTTCTGGTCCTTAGTAGCTTAAATTTTACTCATGTTCATTTCTCATGATGCTCTATCAGATGTGCTATGTGGCAATCAGATATTATCGATAACTTGTGGGACCTCCCATGTAAGTTGGACAACAATGTTGGTACTCTTCTGTTCTTTCACATTTTCTCAAGTGTGCCTTCGGAAGGCAATCCCACGAATCGTACCGAATTCTTCCAACGCATCGCACGTGAGTTCTGTGATTGGTGTAGAGCCCAGGCAAGATAGTAGAGCAAACTTATCGCTATTACCGTTCTTGCTCTATTGTGATCAATTATAAAATCAGGAATGTTTCATTTCTGTCAGTTCCGGTTTTAGCAGAGAGTTAAAGGTTGGGATAGAACTTGTTCTTGGAACACTGATTCGATTAAAAAAAGAGCTATCTTCTATTATTTTTGCTTTCATACATGTTGACAGACAGACAAACGGTGGATCTTCTCTTGGGCTATTGAAACTTCAATAGAGAGATGAAACTTACCCTTGAGAGGGTAAAGTCATGTAAAGAAACCGTTTCTTTTTATCTCTACAATTTTTGCTCTTATGTCTGTCGAAAGAGGAACGAAAGCACAGAGTGTAGCACAGTTTGGACGTGTGAGAAATGAATTAATAAATGTGTATGCGGAAACTCAATTTCCAATTTGTAATGTGAAGTTGGGAACTACTCTACAAATAAAAAGTATAACGATAGGATGATTGTGAACCCTCATCACAGGTACAAAATTATATTCAAGTACAACATTATTTTGCTACAGCAAAAGTATGCGTTAGCAATAGGATGGGCCGAAAAAAAACTTTTTTTTTTTTTTTTTGAATTTCGATTGGCCAGGTTGCGGAAAAGTTGCCTCGTCTTAGTGGTAGTCAACACACAAAATTTGGATTTTTTTGGTCAACCCCTTCCTTTGCCTCATGGAACTTGGAATATTTTATAGCTGCAGCTATGCAACCCGCACGACGCTACGAAGAAAATTGTGCTATACAGCTATAACCTTTCTTTCTTTTTCACAGTGAAGCGCTCTGAGGCCGAAAGTAAAACGAAAGATAAAAGTGAGATGCGATATTGTTCCTATGTGGTTAAAAATTATAATCAATTAGACGAAGAAATTGTATTGATATTTTCAAAACACATTATGAATATAGATCATGAAAAATTGTTGATAAACCTTCCCTTGTATCTCTTAGCTCGTCTTGGCACATACACTCCCAAACTCCCCAGAACCCACCACGAGGAGGTGTCTGCAAATTTAGTTCCACCCGTCCACCAACTTGCTTCCTTTTTTTGGGGGGGGGGGGCTTATTTACATTTGGTAGTCCTGCTGGGAGTTCAATTTTTGCATTTTTTTTCTTCGAGACTCTAATTTTGCTATAATAAATCCTGTTTCCTCGATCCGCTCCACACACTAACGTTGATGCTTCTGTAACTAGTTTTATCATCCTCTGCACCGCTTGCGTATGGCACGAGAAACATCTAATTTCCTCAGAACCTGTAGCTCTCGTTATATTATTTTCTTCTATCTGGTTCGAATTGTTAATGGTGGCTTGGTGATATCCGTTGAGAAACAATTGATCATCTCTTGATATTTACTTGAGTTAGTTTACTTTCGGAACAAATTCACGTAGACTTGATCTCTTTCTTTGTCGATACGTTTTTTTTACTCTTCTCCCTCTTAAAACTTGGAGGTTCTGGTTCCTGTCGGTAATCATTGCCAACAACAAGTTTTCCGGATCCTGCAGCTAATCACAATATACAGGATTCTTCTTAATTCCTCTGGAAGAAAGGATGCAGATCGAGTGAGTATCCACAAGTGTCGCGTCCCGTTGGTTTGAGAGAGGAGAATTTCGTTTTATTTCAAACCAAACTTATGTAAATACTTTGCTGATATACTGTGCAAGCCAACGAAATGCTTCTTCGGGATCTTCGGTGCAAATATATAATCGGAGAATGCGAGAAGCTGTCATTAACCATCGGGACATGACAATTAGTCCAGGCTTTTCCTTAAGAAGGTCTGGCGGACAGTTCTGAAACGGCTCGACAAATGTCCAAAAGGTATTGCTGATCATTACTCAAATCTTTTAACACTATTTTGTCAGGTCAGGCCAGCTCCTCGTCAGGCCAGACCAAATGTAAATAAGCCAAAAAAAAAAAAAAAAAAAAAAACGGAAGCAAGTTGGTGGACGGGTGGAACTAAATTTGCAGACACCTCCTCGTGGTGGGTTCTGGGGAGTTTGGGAGTGTATGTGCCAAGACGAGCTAAGAGATACAAGGGAAGGTTTATCAACAATTTTTCATGATCTATATTCATAATGTGTTTTGAAATCATCAATACAATTTCTTCGTCTAATTGATTATAATTTTTAACCACATAGGAACAATATCGCATACCACTTTATCTTGCGTTTTATTTTCGGCCTCAGAGCACTTCAGTGTGAAAAAGAAAAAAATGTTATAGCTGTACAGCACAATTTTCTTCATAGCGTCGTGCGGGTTGCATAGCTGCAGCTATAAAATATTCCAAGTTCCATGAGGCAAAGGAAGGGGTTGACCAAAAAAATCCAAATTTTGTGTGTTGACTACCACTAACACGAGGCAACTTTTCCCCAACCCGGCCAATCGAAATTTCAAACAAAGTTTTTTTTCGGCCCACCCTAGTTAGGAATATTAAGAAGTTGGTACAATAATTAATTAAAGGTGATTCAACATTAATTTTGAAGACAGCCATTTTATCAATAACTGATCGATCGTCAGCACATATTCAACTAACTTAACCACAGCGTAATGTGAACATATGTACATTCAGTTAAGTTGTGAGTTTTATTACGTTTCTGTACCAGTTACCTATTTGCTATTCTATTTATTATTTGTAAATAGTAGATCTATTTATTATAATTTACTTGGTCTACTGCTGTGGTGGCTCAGTGCTAGAGCTTTCACCTCTGGTGCATGGGTCCCTGGTTAGATGCCAACTCACGGCAAGTGGACTTCGTGGTGGACAAGCACTGTGTGCGTGGTTTTTTGGGGTTCTCCCGTTTCCTCCATTTTCTTCATTCCAGCATTTCATTCGTTTCTCATCATCACCGTCTCCTTCGGCCTAGCGGGCATAATCGCGGGACGTTTAACTCAAATATTTCATTTCACTTTACTTGGTCTATTCAACTGAAAACGGAAAAAGTGGAATGGAATGTCTAGTTTAATGTGCCAGTTTATGTCCTTTATCCTAAAGACCACCGATAAGTAATGAAAGTGAATTATTATGGAAAAGTGGTAGAATAAAAATGTGGGAGGTAACGAGAGACCCAGGAAAAACCCATAGACACGACGTTATTATTATTAAGTATTCTGCCTTTCGGCAGGTCCTGGGACTAAAGAGTTTTTTTTATTTTTTTTTATTTTTTTTGTTTTTCAATTTTATATTTAGGCCTGGAAATGTTTCTTCCACGTTTTTCGATCCTTAGCTTCCTTTTTTAACTCCCAATATTTTCTTCTGTTTCTCAAATCATCGATCAATTGTGTTCTTTTTCTTCCTATTCCTCGCTTTCCTTCCATCTTTCCTTCTATGGGGGTATGAAGAAGACAATTTCTTCGCAAGATGTGTCCAATCCAATTGGTCTTCCTACGAAGGATGCTGGCTAGAAAAGACACGACGTTATCCCCCCACAAAGAAACTTGATCTGGGATCAAACCGGGAAACCCTAGTCCCAGAGATGAGAGTGCTACCACTGTTTGAAAACAGATCACTCGTTTACGATTACCTACCCGAAATGTGACCCTGTAAGACTACTTGTCTGATTAGTACAGAAACCGGTGATTGCTTCAGTAAGCAACACTGGTTTTAGTTCACAAAATGTTACTAAAATACACGAGAACATATCAGAAGTGTGTGTAAGGTGTAGTAATATTTCTAATCTAAATTTCTGCTATAAATCCTACACAAGTCTAGCTCTACTACAGCGTGCATCATAATAAATCATCCCATTATAAAACAATTCCGGTCTCTTGGACTTGATGGCATGCTGGAATTTTGTGTTTATGTGTACCATAATGGTGTGATTTTTTTTTTACGGTAGTACTATCAGGTGTTAGCAATACCTTATAGTGGGAATATCGGTCTGTGCGATAATCGCTTAATTCATCCACACAAGATGGCCCTCTTTCATCTGAAATGAAATCTTTGAGTTTTATGTTCCACGGTTATGCCGGCTAGGCTAAAGGAGACGGCGATGATGAGAAATGAATGAAATGGCGTAATGAAGAAAGTGGGAGGAAACGGAAGAATCCAGAGGAAACCCACGCACACGGTGTTTGTCCACCACAAAGTTCACTTGGCGGGAGCTCGGGATCCCAAGCACCAGAGGTGAACGCTCTACCACTGAGCCACCGCGGCCCCACCTCTTTCGTTTGAATGGAGTAAAAGATAATTGTTATTTAATTTAACATAAGAATTTGGTCTCCCGACGAATACTGGATTCATTCTTTGTAAACAGGCAGAATAACTTGAATTTTTTTCTTTAGGTAACCCGTTGCGCACCAGTGACATCCATGTGGGTGTCACAAAATACTCGGTTGCAAAATACCAGCGACATCGATGGGGATGTCATAAAAAACTCGGTTGCAAAATACCAGAGACATCGATGGGGATGTCATAAAATACTCGGTTGCAATATACAAGTGACATCGATGGGGATGTCATAAAATACTCCTTTGCAAAATACCAGTGACATCGATGGGGATGTCATAAAATACTCGGTTGCAAAATACCAGTGACATCGATGGGGATGTCATAAAATACTCCGTTGCAAAATACCAGTGACATCGATGGGGATGTCATAAAATACTCGGTTGCAAAATACCAGCGACATCGATGGGGATGTCATAAAAAACTCGGTTGCAAAATACCAGAGACATCGATGGGGATGTCATAAAATACTCGGTTGCAATATACAAGTGACATCGATGGGGATGTCATAAAATACTCCTTTGCAAAATACCAGTGACATCGATGGGGATGTCATAAAATACTCCGTTGCAAAATACCAGTGACATCGATGGGGATGTCATAAAATACTCCGTTGCAAAATACCAGTGACATCGATGGGGATATCATAAAATACTCCGTTGCAAAATACCAGTGACATCGATGGGGATGTCATAAAATACTCGGTTGCAAAATACCAGTGACATCGATGGGGATATCATAAAATACTCCGTTGCAAAATACCAGTGACATCGATGGGGATGTCATAAAATACTCGGTTGCAAAATACCAGTGACATCGATGGGGATATCATAAAATACTCCGTTGCAAAATACCAGCGACATCCATGAGGATGTCATGAAAACCTATTGTTTATTAGGGGTCGTATTAATCCTGGAGATGATGAAATTTTCCAGTGGATGAATAGAAAGAGTTAGTTCTACTATTTCTCCTTAGGTGACAGCACTTTACTGACAGAAAAGAAAAAATGTTTTGTCTCAGTAGATGACAGGCCTAAAAGAGCATTTAATTACGGTACACATGAGTTTGTTTTGACGATAAACATTTAGCAACTTCAAGATTATATTTTGAGGTCAGAAAAAAAACTGTCTTTGATATTCGGTCAGTGTTGCTAACCTGAAGCAGCATAAAATCCCTTCAGAACATCATTTCCCTTTTTCAATCCAAATATCCCACAATGCAAATAATTCTTTTTATCAATAATTTGAATACTCTTCTCGCACGTGCACAATAACAATGTCCTGTATAACGGTCATGACAGTCTTTTAACTGTAAATGAAAACCTGGACCATGAAGAAAGTAATAAATGAATAAATAAATCTTGGATAGAATTTTCACTGCGCTAATATTGGCTTTCTTTCACTTACAAACAAAACAAAATCACGATAAATATTGTTTATTTATAAATTTAAACTTTACAATAAATCTTACAAAATACAATACAGCTTAGCAAACAATATATTTGCTCTTTGATACTTTATAATCTATTAGCTTAATTGTATAATTTATATATCGTATTACATTGTTCATATAAAATTGTTGCTAACTGATATACCACAGAGAGAAATTGCAACGATATGGTAAAGGTACAACAATATCGATGTTGTACTTTTCTAAATATTAAAAACAATCGATTATTAGCAAAAATAATCACTAGAATATAGCGTACATCGCTACACCATAATATCACAATAATACTAGTTTCATGTATTCGTAAGTTAATTATAAATAACTCATTTCAAACTTTGTGAGGTAGTGTCGATTACATTTGTTTCCCCATTCTGTTCATAATATGTTGTTAAACATAAGAAAATATTCAACTTTCTAAAACTGTGTAACTTGCCATTGTAATACACAGTGGCGTATTTAAGATTTTGTTTCGGGAGAGGCTATGCACAACAGGTGAATAAGCACTTATATTTTTTCCTTCTCACTCTTTAAAACATAAACACACAAGGGCGTCATTGGGGGAATCAGGGGGGCAATTGCCCACCTGAGTTTGAGAAGTAAATATATTTTAATTGATTGTCTACCAATATACTAGGAGAAAACGTAAAACTCCTATGGCGGTAAAGGATCTGACCCCATTTTAACTTAAATCATTTCATTTTTTTTTTAAATGGAAAGATTCAGTTTTATCTGTGTACGTTTTTACCTGAAAGAAAATGTTGAGACAGGTTGAAGCTGAAATATAGGCCTACTGATTGCAGTTTTAATGGTAAAAATTGCAGACTCGTGAATCTTATGTGATATGATATACACCAAAATTTAGCAATGAATCTAACCTTTTATTCTATTCATAGAGGAAAGGGAAGCATCCTCTTCGCCCACCTAATTTCCCGGGCTACTTATTCCTCTCTTGATTTTCATTAATTCAAATATTTACCTTTGTTTATAACTAAACGATGTAAATATCCCTTTGCTATAATAACTAAAGTCCCATTATGTTGATATTCGTACAAGTTGGTGTTGAACACCTGTTTCGTTTATCAGCTCCTCTTAGTTTTGGTGTTACTGACGACGGACGACTTGAATCACAACTAACGGTCGAAGGTATGATAATAAAAACGAAAGAAAGAAAAAGAAACAGAAGAGTAGAATGGACGGAAGAAAAAAAAAGAACGCAGTCCTTACATGAAATGAAATTCGACAAATACAGTATTATTTCTGAGCAAAGAGCATAAGAAAATATAAAGTCAATGAAATTCTTAGAAATGGTGAGAAGGATTATTGTTGTACGTGGAATGCAAAAAACTAACTAAATTATTTCGGGGGGCGGGCTTTAACCCGAATAGACCCTAAATACGCCACTGCTAATACATATTATCAGAAAATAAAGTTTAACATGTAATAACTACACATCATCAACAAATAATTCCCACGTTCGAAAATGACATTTTTTTAATTAAACTTTTGTATTATAGTTACTTCACATGTGATTGTAGCATTGATTACATCTATGAAACCGTGCTCTCATATGTCACCGAAACAATATATTTTACTCTGTAACCGACACAAAATTCATTGTGACACACAAATAAATGCAATAAATGCATGGTAAACAAGAGAAAGCATCTATTTGAGCTGTGAACGCGTTGTATTAAACTGACATAGTTGCAGACAGAACACTACTTGTGCCTGATGATGATATTGCTATGGTTTCAAAATGTTACACTGTATACTATTAAGTGTAATACTTGTTCACAATTATATCAGTTTAAGAACGTCGAGGACTAAGTATATAAAATATAAGTTAAATTATTTGTTTGTTTCATTCTTAATAACTTATAAACATTTATCTACATCATTCATACGTTTATTACCATATAGATAATAATAAATATTATATATTATATAATATTTTATAAATTATTCACTTCTTTGCCAATATAGTTTCTTCGTGCAGATCATACACTTAACTTGTTATAAAATAAGATCTAATCTCCTTCATGAATTGTCCCTTTAGGGTATAATTTATAAGATGTTTACATGGTTATATTATAATTTGCGTTAATTAAATTGATTATGGTTTAGATTTAGATTCATGTAATGGTATGATTCTGAACAGGGTTCAGGCACGATTCATCCTAAAGTCAAGTGTATAAATGAATATTATGGAAATATCTCCTCATACATGCATTTAGTACATGTGTTAAATCAACAACATAATACTAGATTGGATATTAAATGACAAAAGTAGATATGTTTCATAAAACATTTTTAACGGTAAACATTAAATACTTAAAGACAATACTATCAAATTGTCATGGTGTCGTGAATAAGTTCTCTGTGTTTCTTCAAATAAATTTCCAGAGACCACGATACCTATGAAAATATTCAGCTTAGTATATGCAACCTAACAGTAAATACAGTTAGTTATAAAACTACACTGAAGCACAACTAACCTGAACTGAGACATGTCGTCAACTATCTGACGAAGGGACTATCTGACGTCAACTATCTCAAAATCTCACTTTTTCAAACATAAATAAAGAAATAATAATTACGTAGTAATTAGGAAAGCAGTTGAATATGTAATAATTCGTCACCTATTCCAGATAATTAAATGGAACTATTGACCAATTATTGTATATTTAACTTTTTTTTTCCTCTATGAAATTATATTTCTTTCCTTATATCTGAAAAAGTGAGATTTTGAGATACGACCCTTCGTCAAATAGTTGACGATGTGTCTGTTCAGGTCGTCGGAAATTATTGTGTAGTTAACAGTACCTCCCAAACATACTGCACTACTTACTTGTTCTGTTAAGATATTAAAGACAGAAATTCTTTGGCTAAATACATTCACAAGGATAAAAAGAAAAAAATCATAAAAAATGAACAATATTTTTTTTTTTTTGAAACGATGGATAGTTTTTGAAAAATGAAGTTTTGCAATCTGCTCATTAGTGAAGTAGTTTTCGTATTTCTAAATCATATATGTAACTGAATAAAAATTACAATATATTTACGTCTTAAAATTTGTTGAAAGTCATTTTGAGTATTGCTGCACAAAATAATGTTATCTATACATGCACTGTGTTTTATTTAGTATTTTTAAAATGCATTTTGAAAATGTTCACTATACGTTGAATTCAAACATGGATGTATACATTAGTACCTTTTGAATAGAACTCACAATAAGATATAAACTTGTTGACTGACTAACATCTTTAAAAAAATAAACACGAATTATGTGTTTTCTTTTATTCACCAGTTTGGTTCAGTTAGAATATCCAAAACTTCGAATTAACAAGGTTTGGATTAGCAGGATTTTAGTTTATATAAAGTAAATTTGTGTTAAAATTAGCTCAAATTTGTATAATATTTCTACCTATCATATTGAATTTTCTAGCATAAAAGGATTTCAACATTGTAGTATAGTTATTGTACAGAGTTGTAACCAATATTTATAAATTCATATATTTACAATATTTATTTTGTATTTGTTTGCCGTCTGAAATCCTTGACAGAGACACTGAAGGTAAATGGTTAGACTTGCAAGTCCGGAAACCATAAAGAACAAACTATAAACGTTACTCACATCCCTAAACTATCCATGTTATGACAAACATCACCATTGGCTATCTATTGAGTATCTTAAAATTCGATCAGCTAAAAGTTTATTCTAATATCTATTAGCATATATCAATCCTTAGAACATCATGTATCGTTACTAGTTGTCGAATTGAGCCGGTATAAGACAATATAGTATACCGGTAGCAAATTGCGATGCCAAAAATTATATCAGCTGTAAAAATTATAAACAAGTTCTACTATGTATATTAAAATACAGTCTTATTTATTTCTGTTTTTCCTCGTTTAAATTACACTGGTGAGTACAGTTTTTAGTAAAGCTATTAACTGTGTTTCTTTATCGTTTACCTATTTATGAAAACGTAATCTTTGATACGTCAATCCCTACTAACAGAGTCAACTTGCAAACCGCTTGCTGTAAGGTTGCATTAGAAGTCGGCAAGCTTGCATCCGGCTTGATTGGAAACCGCGCAAACATGCGGCAAGCTGGATTCCAGTAACGAAGTTACATGGGAGCAGCTTTGCATTCAGTGTTCCATCCAAGCTTGACGCAAGCGTTTTACGCTGGTGGCAAGTCAATAGCAAATGAAGGGCCAGAGATGTTATGACGCTCGTGAGAAGGATCTAAAGTATTGCTTGCTAGTACAACAAAAGGTATATTATATGAACGCTCGTGTTTAAAGGGCAAACATAGAAAGCCAAACATGCGCCAACTGATCGAAAGCTTTCTTGCTACCTGAGGTAATGCTATGCATCATTTTAGACTGTTTTGCAGTAATGCAATGTGAATATTATTACAGTTTGCACATGGCAATAATAATAATAATAATAATAATAATAATAATAATAATAATAATAATAATAATAATAATAATAATAATAATAATAATAATAATAATAATAATAATGCGTTAGTTCTGATAAAACAGGAGCAATGGAAAACTGTGATTTAAGTAGTGGTATAAAATATACCTAAAACAAGTCTATACATAGAGCATACCGGTACTATTCTTAATCCGACTACGGATCATTGCAAGCTTGATGTTTAATACAAACGCAAGGTTGAATTACACTAAGAATAATACAACTTTACGCTCGTTTATGAAAATAAATGGAAGCTTAAATACATTGAGTTGTAAAGCTTTTAGCTTCTAACAATCTTCGCATCGTCGTTTTAGCAATCGTTGGTGGATGGATATAAGTTTTCAACTAAATATCTTTATTTTTAAATAAGTTACTTCAAATCCAACGATAAGGAAATATTTATAATTCATTGATTGTTATTTATTTCTGTTTTATTACTTGTTGCTGCAAATTAACAATAAATAAGAAGAAATTAGGCATTGTTCATTACTTCGACTAGAATATAAAGTTCGTGTGTTCATACAAATCACACGATTTATCTTTATTCTATAAACTTTAGGGCATCTAGTTACACAGCATATTATATTTTAATTCTATATTATCGGTGGACAGTATCATAACATATCCATTTTTGCCCAATTTAAGGAAATTTGTTTCTATTCTTTAAAAATGATAAGATCATGTTAATAAGGGTAGTCATACTTTAAACAAATTAAGCTAGGTTGTCATGCTGCAAGAATCTTGTAGCTATCATTAAAAAAGATCTTTCAACCCTATATTTCTCCATGTAGACATAGTATTAAAAGGGACATGCAACATTTTTTTCATCTTGCAAGGAGTCAAACCATATTCAGCTTTCTGGGTCGTCTTGCTTGTTACCTACTATCGCTCTACCACTGATATATATATATTTAAAAAAAACAGTTTCCCTACTTCCAAAACGACGAATTCTTTTGGACACGGAGGGGAAGCGCTTCAAAATACACGTTTTTAATGAGGAGATTCACTATTTGTCCAGTAGAGAGCAGTGCTGCATGGGAGGAGATATCTGTCTTGCTTTCAGAAAGTTGTAATGTGTAAACAGTAAATAGAAAGATGGGATTGCAAGATTTTTTAATGAGAGCTACAAGATTCTTGCATCATGGCAACCTAGCTTTAGTTTTGTTAAACAATTTAACCATAATTTTACATTGAAAGTCTGTTGTTAATATCAGTGCTTTTGCTCGGCGTACCATTGTCGATTACTAAGGATAATGCCCATCCTTCGTTAAATTCTTCAACCACTTCTGCACTGTCCAAAGTGCTACTAACATAGACATTTAGGGTCGATTTGCTGCTAGATACAAACGAAAGTATTTGAGTGGTTTTACATGAATTTTAACTATATTACTTTGTCATCCTTTTATTGGGATGACTATTTCCTGAACTAATTCTTCAAATTTGTTCAAGTATCTAAGTTAATTTTTAAAACAGAGTGTGTCTTAGCTGAGTATTCGACTGTTAAAAGCAGGTGAACCTAGACGCTCCGTGCCTAACTGCAAACCTTCCATACGTCACAGGGGACAAAGAGATATTAAAGAATGCCTACATGTTCAAAATTTGTTGCACGTCTTTCCTTTCTCCACATCATTCGCTTGCTGTGAATTCAACTCTTTCAACTGGCGTTTCTTCAACAACCTCTTCTTCCTTTTGCGCAAAATTTCGACAATGACGTAACCAAGTACTCCACTGCACAAAAATCCCATCATCACATACAACTTTGTCGCAGTGCAAAGGAAAGTACTATAAGCATAGGCTACCACAAAACCAGTCGACTCCCATAAACGAAAGTTGCTGAACGCTGCCTCCTTATTTTTGCTGAAGAGAATTCCATACATACCTAACAAAACAATGAAAGAGTATCGTATTAGGGACATACAATGTTGCTCTTGCTAGTTGTGAACAAGATATACACACTTAACAAAAATCGGGTATACAGTATAATATTTCGATACTGTACCTGCAGTACCTTTACAAAACAGATTGTTCTGTTTTGATGTCGTCCATCAATTATAGCATCCTTCTCCCCCTCCATCTCTTTCCTGCCACCATACTCTCTAGCACGTCCATAATGATACAGTTCCTTCTTAGCCAATATCCCAACTAGTTTCTCTTCCTCTTCTTAATCTCTATTATAAAATTGAAAGTGACTATGTTCGTCACTCTCAATCTTTTTAACCGCGCGACCGATCTCGATCAATTTTTTTGATAGAGATGCGGTTCTGGCCTGGGAGTGTTTTTAGCTATTCACTTAACGGTAGAGCTTCGGGGAGGGAGAGAACGGGGAATTATAAAAAAATAAATAAAACTTAATAACTCTTGAACCACCCGACCCATCTCTATCAAACTTTCAACATAAATGAGGTTTGGGCCTGCAATATATATATATTCACTTCGACGGTAGAACTTAGGGAAGGGGGAGATTTATATATAAAATAAATAAAACTTAACTCTAAAACCACCCAACCGATCTTGATCAAATTTTCAACATAGATGAGGTTTGGGCCTGGAATATTTTTTGTCATTTAACTTGGACGATGCAACGTAGGGAAGAAGGAAAGGGAGATATATGTAAATAATAAAAATGAAAGTGGCTGTCTTTGTGACTTAATCGCTTTTGAACCACCGGACCGACCTCGATCAAATTTTCAACATACATGAGATTCGGGCCTGAGATGGTATTTATCTATTCACTTGGATGTTAGAACTTAGGGGAGGGGGCAGGATGAATTAAAGTAAATAAAACTTAACTCTAGAACCAAACGATCAATCTCGATCAAATTTTTAACATAGATGAGGTTCGGGCCTGAGATGTTTTTTTATCATTTCACTTTGACGGTAGAACTTTGGGGAGGAGAATAGGAGGGGGAGATATATAAAAATTAATAAAATTTAATAACTCTTGAACTACCAAATTTACAACCTAGATTAAGTTTAACCCTGAGATGTTTTTTTGTCATATCTCTTTCACGGTGTAACTTAAATGTGAAGGAGGGCAGAGACATTAACAAATGATCGAAAATGACCGATATTAGTGTCGAGTCTATAGTTTTCCAGGTCGCTGAGATGAACAGTGACACTTCTGATGCCATTTAAATCCAAATTCAGCCTCGCAACTTAGGGGAGGGGAAGGGGGTATATATATATATATATATATATATATATATATATATATATATATATATATATATATGTATATGAAAATGATCGAAATGATCAATATCAGTGTCGAATTCATAGTTTCCAGGATCGCTAAGATGAAAATCACACTTCCGATGTCGTGTCCCGCAACATGGAGAGGGGACTGTGATATATAAAAGTAATCGAAAATGATAGATATCAAAGATCGCTTTAGTAATAGTAAAAAGTGATTGACTAAGGGAACATATTACTATTTTTTTCTTAATTTAACCCAGCGGGTAATTGATGCTAGTAATATCTAAAACTGTTCTTTTCTCCTCAACCATTTCTAACACTTTCATTCGTTTTATTCTGGACCCAACTAGTTCTTTCCATTCTTTCTTCACACCCTCATTTCGAAAAGCCTCCAGTCGCTTATCATCATTTTTGCCTAATGTCCATATTTCTGCCCCATACAGTACAAACACCCAGGTGACGCAAGATAATTTAGCGAGTACGAAATAAAGACTCAGCAAACTTTGGTCAAGAATGGCGAGGACTCCAACTCGTCGCTAGCTGTAATTTACTAGGTTTCTTCTTAAGAATCTACCCAAATAATAAATAAAAAAAATATTAAAGTACTTACTGTTCACTTGCGTTTGCCACACTGCATCTGCGGCCCCCCACAATCCAGACATGGTGAAAAAGATTAACGGATTATCAGGACTTGGATGCCAGAGTAGAAACGTTACAAGAAGAGTACCGTGAAGAATCACTCCCAGCATCACAATGGGATTTCTTCCAACATATTTCGCTATGGAGCCAAACACTACAGAGCACAAGGCATTAATAATACCCATGCATATCATTACAAATCCGACGTGAGGAATACCCCAAGCACAGGAAATATAAGCCTGAAAAGAAAAAAAAATGATAAAAATTAATCCCTTATATTCTATTTTCATGGCAAGCGAAGTGATCGTTATATGTTACAACAGATATCAAACATTGTCTAAAGATTATATACAGGATGTATCAAAAGTCCAGGACCATGCATTGAACGGCTTATTACTAGTGGCGCGATTTTCTAATGTTAACCCAGAGTGACTGATTCAAATGACTGCCTCCAGCGAACTGACACAACTAGACAGTTGAAACGGTTACATTACTTCTTCCATGGATGGTATTACATGCAGTAAACGGCTTATTACTAGTGGCGCGATATTTCAGCGTTAACTCACAGTGACTTATTCAAATGACTGCCTCCAACGAATTGACATAGCTACACAGTTGAAACTCATACATTATTTCTTCCATAGGTTGCACTACATACCGTGAACGGCTTATTAGTAATGATACGATAATTCAGTGTTAACCCACAGTGACTGATTCTAATAACTGCCTCCAACGAACTGACACAACTAGACAGTTGAAAGGGTTACATTACTTCTTCCATGGATGGTATTACATGCAGTGAACGAATGAGCAGGAATGCCTCTTAGAAGTTGCAAACAAGACCCAACAGTTGATTATCGACTACAGCGCCATCAAAATATAAACTGGCGTATCCAGGAAGCAATGTTCTGTCAACGCGGTAACTTTGGAAAAGCATTCCGAAATCCATGCCGGAAATCTGAAGGAACCGAGTTATGGTTGGCCAGATTCTTGAATGTCAAACTTAACTATAATATTGTCTTGTCCTTAAGCAATTACCTGTGTGAAATCCGCCCCAATAAAAGCTTGCTCCATGCCAATCCAAATTGTTAAGGGAATAAGAAGAAGCTGGTATTTGTTTTTTAATTGATACAAGGTTGCTGCCAGCAGCTTGAAACCTCCTATATTAGCTGTCTCTTTCCTTCTTTCCTTTTCCCCATATCTGTAAAATGGAACGAAAGTAAAATTAAACAGGTTTGTTGATTATTTACAAAGCAAGAATGGGATAGTTACCTTACTAATCAAACTACAATATTGTATGAGAATAAATTACACGGTAATGGATGTGATAAAATGAGGGAAAAAAAGTAGGCAGGACGAAAAATAATATAACGTCTGGCCTAACTTTTCACATGTGCCGCACAAGGTTGTGAAATAGTGGTATTTCACTTTGAAAGATGGAAGGCGTACAAATCCTTCAAACAGAAATATTAAATTGTATTTATTTTCAACGTACTTAAAATGTTCGTTACTGAATTTTCCGTGTCAGTTATTTGCGATTTTTTTTCAATTTCGAACCCTCCATTCGATAAAGCATCAAAAACTATCTAAGAAAGTAATGGAGTTTTTTTTACGTCACTCGTACCATTCCCGAGATATTGGCCAAAAATCGCATATTTCTGGAGATTTGAGCCATATCTCGGGAACCATAAATCATAGAGAAATGATATTGATGTTGATCAATATCTAAGAGTATGGTGAATATTTTGGTACCAAATAGTATTCGGTGGTTACTGTCCAACTGGTCACTGGTTTGGCCACTGATCAATTTGTTCGTGGCCACCAGTTAATATCACTACCAAAATGTTTACTATCCTCTTAGGTATTTATTAACACCTATATCATCTTTCCTTGACTTACCGTTCCCGAGATATTGGCCAAAAAATAGTTCCGATTTCGGAAGATTTAAGGAGCCACAACTCGGGAACTGTAAGTCATAGAGAGATCATATTGGTGTTGACCAATACCTAAGAGGCTGGTAAACATTTGGTACCAAATAGTAACCCGTGGCCACTGGCCAGCTGGCCACCCTTCCCCATATATTGGCCAAAAAATCGAATTTCTGGAGATTTAAGGAGCCATATCTCGGGAACAGTAAGTCATAGAGAGACGATGTTTTGCAAAGTTTTGCGAGAAATAGAAGAAGGTGCGGGTACAAAGATTTACTTTTTCATGTAGGAACAATCACAGTTATTCTTCCAGCATTATCTCTCCAGTCTTTTTAATTTCGTTCTGGCAATGATCTTGGAGCAGTCTCAACTGGTTTAAAGTTGAATTGCATTAGAAGAAGTAATTTATCAGAATATCATTGTAATTATTATAAATACTTATTGAATTTTACGGAATACCCTAATAACTTATAACCTAATGAAAGTTAATGTTTAAGTTACACTAGTATTGGAGTTTCAAAACTATAGGCAGTGGACACTGAAACTAAAACACCTGGTAGAAAGCCATGATTTGCATTTAATAAGATCTGGGAGACTCTGGCGGCCAGTACAGGAGCAGCACAACTTGAGACGGATTGATATAGGTCCTGCACCGACCTACATGTTTCAGGAACGACCTGCAATTAAAACTACCAGCTGTGAAGCTAATCAATCGCACATGAGAAGTAGGAGTTTGCAATGCATTCCGTGTAAGGATCTACCTTCATCTTCAACGCTTATTTAGAGGTAACTAGTGAAGGTTATGTAGCTTCAAAGACCGTTCTTCATTTTACTAGAAAGAAGCTGTTTTGCCTCATAACCACCTCAAAACATCTGTTGAGGAATCTGAACGTTAAAAGTCTTCTGTGCATTCCGAATAATTATAGTATTTAACTTTCTCTTTGTCTCAAATTATCATCATCATCATCGTATTACGTCACTTGCCACTACAAAGAAGTTTCCATGTTCCACGGTCTTCCGCTAACCTCTTCGTCTTGACGTACGATTTCTCTGTTTTCATATCGTCCATTAATTGTAGTCTCCTTCGCTCTCTCCCTCTCTTTCCTGCCACTACATCCTCAAGTATATCCCTCATGATGCAGTTCCTTCTTAGCCAATGTCCCAATCAGTTTCTCTTCCTCTTCTTAATAATATCTAAAATTATTCTCTTCACTCACCATTTCTAGCATCCTCTCAATCGTTTTTCGCTTGACCCAAATAATCCTTTTCATTCTTTTCCACACCAAAATTTCGAAAGCTTCTAGACGTTTTTCACCATTGTTGCACATGTTTCTGACCGATACAGCATAATACTCCACACGAAGCAATTTATGAGTCTTCTCAACACTTTGTTCAAAGTTCAACAAAACAGAAGGACTTCTCTAAATCTATCAATATGCATTCCACTATTTTTTTAAAAGTCGTTCAGAATTACCTTACATAGAATGTAGTATAAAAATGTAACGCAGAAAAGCCATATTATTAATTCCTATTTGCATTCATCCAACATAAAAAGTTCAATCATCTGTTAATATAGATTATGTCATTGATGGCCAAATTGCGGATCACAGACCGAATCCAGCCCGTAAGTAGGTTTCACCTGACCCACGAATAAAAATGAAAATATATGATCCGTTCCCTTTAAAAAAGAATCCATATGTGGCAAGAAAAGTGTGGGCGACTATCGTAATATACAGGAATCATACTTAAATTTTAAATGTGAGAACATTTTCTTTAACCTTTTAATTACCAAGCCTAATTTTCAAGAAAAGGCAGTTGGTATGATTTATACGCACGTGATTAATCTAAATACATGAAACAAAAAGGATACACACAATAGAACAACGATTCACATAATTATTTTTATTAATTATTCTTCCTTTTGGCAGATTCTAGGATTAAGTAGTTTTTCTTTCTTTTTCTTTCTTTTTTTTTAATTTTAGTTCTGGGCCTGGACATGTCTCTTCCACGTTTCTCGATCTTCAGATTCCTCTTTTAACTTCCGATATTTTCTTTTATTCTTCAAATCCTCGATCTCTTATGGTATTCTTCTTCCTATTCCACGCTTTCTTTCCATATTTCCTTCTATGCCGGTATGAAGAAGACAGTTTCTTCGCAAGGTGTTGTCCAACTGAATTTGCCTGCCTGAAAGCGTCCTCTTCTCTCCTATCCGTTTTAAAACACCTTCGTTTCTTATTCTATCTGTCTATTTCATCTTCATCTTCCTCCAACACCACGTTTCGAAGCTCTCTAAATATTTCCTCTCTAACTTCCGTAATGTCCAAGTCTCTGAACCATACAGTCCACTATACCATACAGTCCATACAGTCCACTGTACCATACAGTCCATTATAGCACTTGAACATTTTTTTTCCTTGGTCCAATATTAAGCCTGCTAGTTAAGAGTGACCTTTTCTTGCTGAATACTTCTTTGGTTATGGCAATTCTCGACCTGATCTGTTTGGTGCAGTAAGCGTCTCTCATCAAATTACTTCCCAGATACGTGAAACGATTGACCTCTTCAAATTCTCTTTATTCTACTATAACCCGTTTCCACGGGATATTCTCATGGCTTTCGATTTTTTGATGTTGAATTCCATTCCATATAGTATTTCAGTGTCAACTCGTTTGTCAATCATCTCCTTCACAGAATATAATACGAATATATATTTTTAAATTGTCATTGATATATATTTAATATTATTTATTTATTTATTTTTATATTATTAGCAGAATGCCCGTTCTTCGAACGGAAGAATACATTTCATTTTGGACGTAAAGGACACCAAACTGTCACCAATCAACTTAGAAACCCCAAAAACTATGAATTCGACACCAAAATCGGTCATCTTCAATTTTTATATGTCATCATTCCCTCCTAGGAGTACTAATAGGAGCGAATGGACTTAAATGACATCGGAAGTGTCAGTTTTCGTCTCAGAGACTACGAAAACTATGGATTCGACTCTAATAACGGTGATTTTTCATCATTTTTAAATTTCTCCTCCTCCCCCTCCGTAATGTGTGCCATGAAAGTGAAATAATGAAAACCATTCCAGGCCCGACCCCATCTATGTAGCGAATTTGATCGAGATTGGTTATGTGGTTCAGAAGTTAATAAATTTTATATATTAACTTCTATATATAATTTTCAATATATATCCCCTCCTTTTCCCACTCCTTTACGTTATACCGTCAAAGTGAAATGATAAAAAAAAAACATCCCAAGCCCGAACCTTATGTATGCTAAAAATTTGATCGAGATCGGTCGCGTGGTTCAAGAGTTATTAACCCTTTCACAGAGGAAGTCGACTTTTGTCGACAGAACCAAATTTCCTTAACATGCGAATGTCGACTATAGTCGACGTGTTAAAATTTGTTTGTCCGTATCTTGGCTTTGTCGAGAGTAGTCGCCAAAGTTGTACCGTTCATATTTTTTTGTGTTCTATTGTTTTCGATAAACAATAGAAATCACACAGAAAACCTTTGGCGACTACACTCGACAAAACCAAGATACAGACAAATTTTAACACGTCGACTATAATCGACATTCGCAGGTTAGGGAAATTTTTTTCCGTCGCCGTCCAAAGTGAAAGGGTTAAGTCACATAGTGACATTCATTTTTATTTACATAGAAGATTGTCTGGCCTCTAAAGTGATCCTTACTTTCTCTTGGCCTGCGGTGAATTATAAATTTGTTCATTGTTCGCTCTATCTATTGACAGAAAGAGCACAAAATTAGCTCAGAATTTGTTAAGCCTTTGTTGTAAATTTTTCTTCGATATTAAAAAAAAAATCCAAACATAACACAGATACAGGAAAGCCAATCTTTAAGGTTGGTGTAAAAGGACGTTTTGCCGATAGATGTCACTACGGTCTTCGTATCTCTCTCATGTATTTTTTACCTTTCACGAAAATTTACAATTTATGTTACAAATTTCAACCTGGAGACTTCAAACTTTTAGAGAATAGACTTTCTAAACTATTGAAGACAACAATCAGTACAGATTTTTTTTATTTAGAATTTTCTTCATTGTTGAAACAGTTCTATTGTTAAAGGTTTGGATATCCATCTCAACAATGAAGACATTTCAACAATGAAGAAAATTCTAAATAAAAAATCGGCACGGATTGTTGTCTTCAATAGGTTATGAAGTTCCTTTTCTAAAAATTTGAAGTTTCTAGGTGAAATCGTGAATTTTCGTGAAAGGTAAAAATACACGAGAGAAATACAAAGACTGTAATGACATCTATCGGTAAAACTTGTCCCTTTAAACCAACCTTAAAGTTCAAGTATTTATTCATTTAGGATAATGTAAACACATCAGTTCGTTTTCAAAAGTTTGTAAATAAATAATAATAACAATAAAAAGCTGTACACACATTTATTGTGCACACCAATACATGAACACAATATGAAGAAACACTCGCATATTGATAAGGTATCTCTTCTGCTAACCGCAAGATTCATAGTTTACTGTTATATTCTTTACGAAATAAACAACAATACATTACACATGTCACTTTGAAAATACTTAACCATAAAAGCAGTTTTATCTCACTTAACCCTGTAAAGTACGGCTCGTTTTCAATAGCCATTGTTTACAGATTTTCAACTTAAGAAAAATAAAAGAATACAAGATGAAACAGCACTTACAAATCCTGCACAGGCGGATAATAATTTTGTTTAGAAGAATGTTGCCAGATCTGAAGATTAAAAGTAGCAAGGTTGTGCTCCAAAAGTAGCGGATTCGAACTATTTGTAGCCCAAACATAAACATGTCATGTGTCAGGGTCGGCAATGGTCAGGTGGCGACTGAAGTTTCTAATTGTTGGCAGTGGTGTGTTAGGGCAAACTCTATATTACATCAGCTGCAGTAGAACTACAGCGTGCAATGAACTGGGCAGGTGGTGATAGTATAAAATGAGAGACTTTTCTGATATTCATGGAGACATGTTTGCTTAAGTCAGTTTTGTGGGCTTTAAAATACACTTTAAAACGCTTAGAGCAGCGTTTCCCAACCTTTTTCAACTTGCGGCACACTACGGGTATTACTTAGATTCTCGCGGCACACTTATAGATATTATTATTATTTGTAAATATAAAACACAGAGGTATTTTGTCTGTGGTTATTGATCTCCTTCTCACAGAGAAGAAATCTCTATCACTGTTTTTTCCCCCTTGGTAAATCATTATGCTTATTTTTCATTCTAATTTAAAAATAGAAAACAATTGCAATGAAATATTGGACTCAGGTTTTTAAAAATACGCTTTCTTTTTAAAACCTGCATCCAACCTTTTACGAAGAAGGAAGATCACTAAATAACGAACGAACAAACAAATCTCTTTTGCTTTTATAACACAAATGTAGGTAACTTGTCGAAAGGATTGAATGATATTTTAAATTTTCAAGTTACGAAATAGTCTGCAACAATAAAGAAACAATAATGGTCATAACAATGACAACAAATACTTTTTTGAACATTAGAAATGTATAGAACAGTAGCACGGTATGAAACTTAAAATTGTAGATTCATAGTAGAGGTTCATAGTAATGTGAAATACAAATATACATTTTTCAATTTACGTTTACGTTTCAATTACGTTTTACAATTTGATTGCTATAAAATTAATAATTTTGTTTCGATTCCTCGCGGCACACCAGCGGCCCATTCACGGCACACCGGTTGGGAAACGCTGGCTTAGAGTATGTTTATTCACTCTTATTCCTCACTTCTTTATTTCAGTTGCTAAATTCTTTATCTGGAAGCCATGAGTTTTCGGAGACTTATTGTATCTCTACTTACGCGTTATGTTAATATGGACAATACAAGTACATAATTAAATTTGCAATGTTCATGTTTACACATGTTAGACGCAGGCATTAACTGAGACAGCAAAACGGTCAGTGATACTGCAACAGCGCAAACTTAACAAAACTTTAGTATTATCAAATCTGGAGATTAAAAAATACCAAAAAACAAGAATTAAACTAGTAAAGAACATGTTTGTTTTACTAAAACTATTGATCATTGTGAACAGAATACCCAACAAATAAAACTTTTATTGGATCAAAAGATCCAATATATTTCAATCAAAATATTTTTTGTACGCCTTATATCTGGAGAACTCAACTCTGGGAAGCCGAACTAAAACTATCACTTAACTCAGTATAATGTCCTTAATCCGTAGAAAAAAACGAAAACTCGATTTAGGGGTTGTTCAAAAATTTTGTGCCCCTGATCCAAGATTCAATTTATTCCAATCAAAAAAAAAAAAATTCTTGTATGCATTATATCAGGAGAACTACATATAGTGTAGCCAAACCCAAACTAATCCATAGAAAATACGAAAACTCGATTTAGGGGCCTTTCAAAACTTTTTGTGGCCCCTGATTCAAGATCCAATATGTTTCAATCAAAAAATTTTCTTGTAGGCCTTATATCTGGAGAGCTACATATAATATAGCTAAACCCAAACTAATCCGTAGAAAATACGAAAACTCGATTTAGGGGCTTTTCAAAACTTTTTGTGCTCCCTGATTCAAGATCCAATATATTTCAATTAAAAATTTTCTTGTAGGCCTTTTATCTGGAGAACTACATATAGCGTAGCTAAACCCAAATTATCAGTTAACTCAGTATGATGTGCTCATTCTGTAGAAAATACGAAAAGTCGATTTAGGGACCGAGTCAAATATTTTGTTGCCGCTTATGCAAAAACTAATTATCGGCCAAGATCGCAATCTTTTGATGTATTTTTTATCGTTCCTAAAATTCTTGTTGTATTACATAAAACTAATAATATTTTTTTGTTTTTATAGCATATAAAAATTAAAAAGGTAGCGCATTCTTAAGAGTTGCTTAAAAGTTGTAGCCTGCAGATAATTAAAAGTAGCCCAAAAAATAGCGTGTCGTTCAATTTGAAATTTTGATACCAAGGACACTTAAAAACCGTCAAATCCGCTGAGTCAAATTTGGCAACACTGGTTTATAAACGAAAGCATCGTCCTTACCTTGTAAGTGGATCCAAGAAGGCTGCAATGATTGCGGATGCGACAAAAATGCAACATAAATAAATAATGCAAATGGTGTAAATTTCCTCGTCTGCAGGCCTTTCCAAATTTTCGTTATCATCTGCATTTTCGGCTGGGCAGAATTGTGATCCACATAATCTCATGTCTTCAATGGACAATGTTTCGTTCGCTGAAGCCTCTGGTTCATGAACTGACATCACTAAAATTTCAATTTGGATAAACAAAATTAGTATTCTATCAAATAATAAACAAAAGCTGTCTTTATAATTATTATTATCACCAAATAGGGCCTAATGTTCACCAGTGTTTTCCTGTAGTAACTCTTTCACTAATGTGGACAACAAAATGGTGAAATGCACTAAAACCTATCCACTACTTGGCAAGATTGGAGCTGTAACACCCATTCTAAGAGCCAGGGATATACCAGATTAGTCCTACAGATTTCGCCAGCAATCACACCTGACAAACAGGCAGATGCTAGCCACATAAGCTTGAGAAGCCCTGTCTTAATGTTTGTTTATTAAATTACTTTGACTCCAACGACGACATTAAGAGTTTATGTTACGTGTTTGTTTTTTATATATATATATATATATTAGCCAGCAAAACTTTAAAAAAATGTTAGGATAAAACTATATACACGAAGAATTTAAATGTCGACTGAAAGCAGGAAATTCGTGTTATTATTCAGTTCAAAATCTTTTGTCGTCGTGAATTCAATCGAGAAATTTGAAGCTTAAAATATGTAAAAGGATAATCATGAAAGTTCTGCTGTTTGGTTACGAAACATGGTCGCTTACTCTGAGGGAAGAACGCAGACTGGAAGTATTTAAGAATACAATCCTGAGACGAATATTTGGATCCAAGAGGAACGGAAATGGGGAATGGTGGAAACTTCATAACGAGGAACTGCATAGTTTGTACCGTTTGCCAAACATTGTTACGACCATGAAGTCTAGGAGACTCAAATGGGCAGGTCATGTAGCTAGAATGGAAGAAACTATTAACGCTTTTAATGTTTTAACGGGAAATCCAATCGGAGAACGACCATTAGGAAGACCTAGATAGATGGGAGGATAATATTAAGATGGGTCTCGCAGAAATAGGAATACAAAGTAGAAGCTGGGTCCAGTTGGCTAAGAACAGAAATCAATGGATAGCTTTTGTGGACGCAGCGTTGAGCCTCTAGGTTCCATAGGCCATAGGGTTAGTTAAGATAAAAATAATTAAATAAAAACGGGGCTGTAGCCCATTAAATTTATTGATTTATTGTGAATGAGTAACATTTGCAAGGGAATATTTAATTCATTCCAGTCGACGACCTCTCTAGGACATTGCAGAGATTCTACAACAGCTGCCGCGAGTGTGTGGCACGGGAAGAAATGTATATAGAAAACTAATTGATTAATAAATTTTTCCCCCATCGTTATGCATTTTATTTTGTGGTAGTCCCGGAAATTATTGAACACACCGTGTATTTCTTTACTTGCCAACGAGAAAAGAAGAAAAAACGTGAAGTTGGTGTTGGCTGGAAGTACAGACAAAAATGTTTGTCTTGTTTATTCTAATGGCATAAGATATCTTTCGATAACAAGTTCTCGAGAGATTAACAGTTTGACTACCAATACGTACGGCTCATACATAGTCGAGCCTGCATTTTGCCCTACCACTACGTATTTGCCCGTACGTATCTGGTTCCAACGGCTGAAGAGGAAATATTCTTGCATGGTAATGATCATGGAAACATACGGATGATTCTGGTCGGGGAAGATCGAAGTCTAAGCATTGCCGTGACATCGTTTGAGCACGTGATCTTTGCAAGCAATGAGCAAAGCACAAGCGTTATACCATCTGTTACTAAGAGTACGAACCCCTGCTACTAATGATGAGTGTGTTTTTGTTTTTGTGTACTTTGTATCACAAAAGCAGTAGAATATGGAGGGAAAGGAGGGTTAAAGTTCATTAGATTATGTTTCAATCAGTCCAACTCTCTAGCCTACAG
This sequence comes from Thermobia domestica, assembly GCF_964235325.1. Taxonomy (NCBI): domain Eukaryota; kingdom Metazoa; phylum Arthropoda; class Insecta; order Zygentoma; family Lepismatidae; genus Thermobia; species Thermobia domestica. Next base: position 11,303,377 of record NC_137470.1, on the reverse strand, counting down.
ACCACAGGCCACTATGCTACAGGAAACCCAGATGTTAATTGCAATAATTTTAAAACAATTATGGTATTAGCAACGAATGTGGTTGATGATTTGTTTGAACTGTTTGTTGCCTAATGCTCTCCGCGTTCGTGAGACTCTGTATTCCTTCTACAATCTTGGGATTCAAGGGGTTAATGGTGTTAACCTGAGACATATATGCATTTTTAGTTCATTGATTTACATACCGAAACTGTTTTTTTTTTAAAAAAAAGCTTTGAAACGAACATGGTTTCTAATAGTTTAGTTTTGTCTTTTTTGATGCTTATTTAAACGTTTCTTTCTTTCTCAAAACAAATTTGTCTTAAGAGAAAAAATAATATTACATAAATGAAGTTCGATTCATGAATATTACAATTACACATCACACAACTTAAATTCCACAAAGTGATCCTCATTATTCGCTCCCTCTCTCTTTTTCCTGCTACCATACCCTCTAACACGTTCCTTATGATACAGTTCCTTGTATGGGGCCGCGGTGGCTCAGTGGTAGAGCGTTCACCTCTTGTGCTTGAGGTCCCGGGTTCGATCTCAGCCCCCGCCAAGTGAACTTTGTGGTGGACAAACACCGTGGTCGTGGATTTTCTCGGGGTTCTCCCGTTTCCTCCCACTATCTTCATTCCACCATTTCATTCATTACTCATCATCACCGTCTCCTTTAGCCTAACCGGCATAACCGTGGGACGTAAAACTCAAAGATTTCATTTCATTTTTACAATTCCTTGTCAATGTCCCAATCAGTTTCTCTTCCTTTTCAGTTACATCTGAATTGTTCTTTTCTCCCTCCTAACACTTCCTCATTCGTTTTCCGTTCGACCCAGCTAATAATCTCTATTCTTCTCCACATTCACATTTCGAAAGTTTTCACAAAGCTTTTTTGTTTGTTTGTTTGTTTTACAAGAAATCACTCAAATTTGCAGTTCATTTCCAAGCAAAGATACACACTCTCAATGTCATTATTAAACAAATAGTTATTGCAAAATATTACGACGTATGAAACCAATAAACCAGTGATTATTATAATCTAATGAGCATATTTTACAAAGGCAGAGAAATGTTTTCGCTGTACAAAATAAAGTATTTATAAGAAAAATAATCTTACCTAGAGAAGAAATAAGGTTTCCCCATAGCTCTGCAGTCTGCCAGGCTAAGAAGAAAAATCCAAAGAACCTAACGATGATAGCGTCAACCGGTTGGTCTGTAATCTTAGAATACACTGCCCCCACTTGAGTCAAATAGGTTCCTTTCGCAGCCCACATGGGTGCCGCTCCAAGTCCAACAATTACAGCAGTCGGCATTAACGTATAAAATGACGGAAACATTTGTGATGCGATGTAAGGAGCGTAGCACAACAAAGAGAAACATAATGTCCATTTCACGGTGAGTCTTTTAATAACAAACGTTGGCACAAAAATACAGGACAGAATAAGAGCAGCATAAATCACAGAGAGGGAACTTGTTCCGAGACCATCTTGTGCGTTGATCGAACTTTGAAGGTTTCCAGTTCCTTGAAAAGCTGTAAATTGCACCATGAAAGCAAAACTGATAATTCCAACGTTCTTCAAGACACGCCATTTTTCGGCAACGTCAAGTTCTTTCGGCACTGACTCAACCACTTGTTCCTCTTCATCCCCTGATTCTTCTGCTGCTTCCGTTTCTGTTGTATTCTTCTTGAGATCATCGCTTAATTGTGATTTGTCTAACACCTGGTGAGCGAAGACAGCTGCAAGATTTTCTCCTGATCTGTGGTCTCCATGGACATTTACATCAGAGTGTGGGAAAACCATGGCGTTTCACCTTTGCCTAAGAAAAAAAAAACGAGAAAATTAATACAAAGTTGTAAGAAAAGTTGCTAACTAATTATGACTTTAAGATCATATATTAACAGTCTCAAATATGGAAATTTGCTTTTAGAGTCAATAGAATGCAATTATGGTTATTCCCACCTTTCTAAAATCAATTTCACATCATGGTCTCATTTTTACTTAATCTACAGGTTTCTTTTCCACAAGTTATCAACTACTACTTCATATCCCCTTGTCTTAACAAGTAAAAAAAATATAATCTCATTTCACTGTAATGAACAACAATATATTAGGATAATTCTTCGCTGGAAAAATAACGAATCATTTAACCTCTAACTTTACTTTTCGTTTCACTTATTAAAGAAATAACGTGTATTTACTTCTCGTTTCGCTTATTAAAGAGATAACGTGTATTTACTTTTCGTTTCACTTATTAAAGAGATAACGTGTATTTACTTCTCGTTTCGCTTATTAAAGAGATAACGTGTATTTACTTTTCGTTTCACTTATTAAAGAGATAACGTGTATTTACTTTTCGTTTCACTTATTAAAGAGATAACGTGTATTTACTTCTCGTTTCACTTATTAAAGAAATAACGTGTATTTACATTTAGTTTCACTTATTAAAGAGATAACGTGTCTTCTCGTTTAACTTATTAAATAAATTACGTGTCTTTACTTATCGTTTCACTTATTAAAAGGACAACGTGTCTTTATTTTTCGTTTCACTTATTAAAGAGATAACGTGTCTTTATTTTCGTTTCACTTATCAAAGACATAACGTATCTTTGGTATTCGTTTCGCTTATTAAAATGATAACGTGTCTTTACTTTTCGCCTCACTTAATAAAAAGATAACGTGTGTTTATTTTTCGTTTCACATATCAAAGTGATAACGAGTCTTTACTTTTCGTTTCGCTTATTAAAAAGATAACTTGTATTCTCTAAAGAAGAAATTTATATTTTTAACAGTTGATGCATGCATGCAGCCAAACAACGGATCAAGCTCCACCGTGCAAATTAGAATTTGGCAGAGGCTTTTTAGAAACTTTTGGCTCATGTTGTATCCACCTACGACGGATTGTACACGTGCCCCGTTGTTTCACTCAACTACACACAAACAGGGAGATCCCACTTACCATTGTTACACTGTAAAGGAAGCCAAAATGTTATTGTTACACTAAAATCCCAGCATTACTCAATCTGGCCAGCACGCTTCAATTCTTGTTTGATTCCGAATTTTGTCAAACGCTAAATAAAAGATAAAATTCTCTCTCTCTCTCTCTCTTTCTCTCTCATGTTACTTCTTAGAGCTTCGAGCTGTATCTAGAGTTAAATACATAGTGTAGCAAATTTTCCTAATTATAGAGCTGATGTTTTCGTCGAATAATCCCATAAAAAGATACCTCATTATGTTTCTTCATATGTACCCTGTAGAATTATCTACATATGAAGAAACATTAGCTTCTTCTTCAGAAAATTATCAACCCTGTAATGAATATTTTTCTCTAATTAACAAATTTATCGCAACAAAATTTGTGTTTTTAGTCTTACTATGAATAGTTTGAGGGAAAAATAGTGGACCCAAAATTTCGTAAAAGTTCTTCAAAGTTCGCATCAAATACGCCAGTCCGGTCTTACGATACATGCTTCCCCAATGTTGGGACGTGTAATTAATTGTAGCAATTGTGCTTCCGAGAATATGTGATCAAATTCACAGTAATTTAAATTTCTGCAATCTTTACCAAGCCAAAATTTTCAATAACAATTATCTAGTCCCGCGCATTGAATCCCTGCTGAAGCGTCAAAACATTAGATAAACCAAGTAGTGAGTTGGACTCATTTTGAGTCATAACACTCATTTCACAGTATGGCCTCAGCGATGAAAATCTACCAAATCTTCAATGCATAAATGAATCCAATAGAAATAGATTCTTGATAAATAATAATCATAGTTTTGGATGTAAACGACCTTACTTATTGCCTACGTATAAACATTCTATCCTTGAGCTTCTGGTTATTATTTTATCAAAAAGACCGATGTAATCTGAGAAAGACTACAAATAATTTTACAAAAATTTTACCAAAAAAAAGTTTCTCTTGAATTAGTTCGAAAAAAATTAATGACGTTCTACGTTCCAATTCAGACAGTCATTTCTCCGGTAGAAAACATATAAATGGGAATCATGAGTGTCTTGAATACTAGAACATAGTATTCTTATGCAATTAATATTTTGCCATCACTGGTATTTGACCTAAAGTTAGAAATTTGAATATATTGTGGTGTTTTGTTGATTTTTCTTTTAGTTTTAACATAAAAAATATTCCTGTTCTATACTAAATTATAATTGTCTTCTTTTGCTAACTAGTTTAAGTTCTGCAGTTTCATACTTTCTGTCTACTCTAACGCATTTTTTTCTAAAATAATATCCTAAATAGTTTCATTTTTTATTAGCTATTCACTACATTTTTTTCTCTTTCTAGCATTTCCTAGCAGTTCCGTATTGAGTTTCGGCTCCACCCAGCCAAAATTAGCATGGCACCCGAATTGGCGTGTGACCTTGAGTGCTGCTCTCCGCATACAGCTACGTTGTCAACACTGCATATAATTTTTAGACAAGCAGAAACCTTATCGACATGCTTTAATATTCATGAAATTTGCACATGAGGTTTCGCAAGAGCATATTTGGTTCGCGTCAATATTAGTCCAAAGCAATATATTTTGAGTTTTCAGTGGTGAAGTGCCCTACAACTACCACAATCAGAGAATATCAACGAAAACAAGACCGAAACTTACTTTTTCTTGTAGAGTTCACAATCTAAACGAACAACGTATCAGACAATATCCGAGCGTTTCCGTTTCCTCGGAACTTCTAATTGAAACTTCGGTGACTACCTCTTTTAAATAACGAAATGCTAGATCATTAATTATACAACCAAACAACTATCTGTAAGCAAAGCAATTATCTTCCCCTACCCCTTTTTCTTTCGACGTACACACACCATTGAACACTATTACGTCACCGTGTTTGGTCCATTTTGTTGAGTCAATGAAATGAAAAACAGCTCTACAATACTAAAAGTTACAATGATGCATTTTAACTGATTAAAATTCAGATAGTGACACCAGTTTCTGTGACGTTTGACAACTGAAACCGTGAAAAACAACAAATCCCCACGTGATTTACAAATGTTTCTCCTAACAATTCCGTTAATTGTTAAACATGAGTTATATGTTTGCGCGGAATTCTCGAAGAGAACGTTGAGGTTCAATGTGTTTTATCTCGTTAATGAATCGTAAAACCAACACCCAATAACCCTGTCAGCTTGTAATTAATAAAACTCACATTGCGTCACGGCGGCAAAATATGATTTAGCATATAATAGTAATAAAGACACACATACGTAAATGCTTAAGTGTTGAACAATTATAACCATTTTTTTAAATAATAAAACCATTCAGGAGGAGAAAACGTGTAAATGTTATTGTAAACTAAACCGAAAAAGATCATCAGAACATATGTGTATAATGTTAACAATATGTGTAAATATCATTGTGTACGAAGGTAAGTTTCAAGACTACTATTCTATTTGTATTTCAAATATTTTAGCCGGAAAATTCTGGTTTTAAGTGTGACATTAATACTAATCTTTTTGGAGAAAACACAATAGTTTAAGTACATTTGGTATAATAGAGGTTTAACTGAAGTATGGTATCATTATTTTCACTAGTAATAAGCCTTTGAAAGCAAACCTTAACTCAATGACATGAATCTGACCTAAATCTGATACTTTGAAAACTTTTTTTTTTTTTTTTTTTTACATATATAAAACCAGTTGAGAATGCTCCAAGAGCATTGGCAAAACGAACTTTAAAAGGATTCATGTTTTTTTATTAACTTCTACAGGCTTTATACCAATTGTTCTATGTACTTTATTATTATACTCATTAGCAATTCTTGTAATATATCTATCCATTTATAATATCCTTGAAGACTAAATTTTTTTCCCACAAATTTTGTTTCATAGTTCTACGATATGTATTTTTACGAAGACACATGCTCAAAATGGAGGGCTCAAAATTGAAAACTTCGCAAAATATCATCTCTCTATGACTTACGGTTCCCGAGATATGGCTCCTTAAATCTCCCGAAATCGGAACTTTTTTGGCCAATATATAGGGAACGGTAAGAGTGACGCGAAAAATTCTATTACTTTCTCAGATAGTTTTTGATGCTCTATCGAATGGAGTGTTCAAATCCTTATGACTTACAGTTCCTGAGATATGGCTCCTTAAATCTCCCGAAATCGGAACTTTTTTTGGACAATATATAGGGAACGGTAAGAGTGACGCGAAAAATTCCATCAGTTTCTCAGATAGTTTTTGATGCTCTATCGAATGGAGGGTTCAAATCCCTATGACTTACGGTTCCTGAGATATGGCTCCTTAAATCTCCCGAAATCCGAACTTTTTTTGGCCAATATCTCGGGAATGTTAAGAGTGACGCGAAAAATTCCATCACTTTCTCAGATAGTTTTTGATGCTCTATCGAATGGAGTGTTCAAATCCTTATGACTTACAGTTCCTGAGATATGGCTCCTTAAATCTCCCGAAATCGGAACTTTTTTTGGACAATATATAGGGAACGGTAAGAGTGACGAGAAAAATTCCATCAGTTTCTCAGATAGTTTTTGATGCTCTATCGAATGGAGTGTTCAAATCCTTATGACTTACAGTTCCTGAGATATGGCTCCTTAAATCTCCCGAAATCGGAACTTTTTTGGCCAATATATAGGGAACGGTAAGAGTGACGCGAAAAATTCTATTACTTTCTCAGATAGTTTTTGATGCTCTATCGAATGGAGTGTTCAAATCCTTATGACTTACAGTTCCTGAGATATGGCTCCTTAAATCTCCCGAAATCGGAACTTTTTTTGGACAATATATAGGGAACGGTAAGAGTGACGCGAAAAATTCCATCAGTTTCTCAGATAGTTTTTGATGCTCTATCGAATGGAGTGTTCAAATCCTTATGACTTACAGTTCCTGAGATATGGCTCCTTAAATCTCCCGAAATCCGAACTTTTTTTGGCCAATATCTCGGGAATGTTAAGAGTGACGCGAAAAATTCTATTACTTTCTCAGATAGTTTTTGATGCTCTATCGAATGGAGTGTTCAAATCCCTATGACTTACGGTTCCTGAGATATGGCTCCTTAAATCTCCCGAAATCGGAACTTTTTTTGGCCAATATATAGGGAATGTTAAGAGTGACGCGAAAAATTCCATCAGTTTCTCAGATAGTTTTTGATGCTCTATCGAATGGAGGGTTCAAATCCCTATGACTTACGGTTCCTGAGATATGGCTCCTTAAATCTCCCGAAATCGGAACTTTTTTGGTCAATATATAGGGAACGGTAAGAGTGACGCGAAAAATTCCATCGCTTTCTCAGATAGTTTTTGATGCTCTATCGAATGGAGGGTTCAAATCCCTATGACTTACGGTTCCTGAGATATGGCTCCTTAAATCTCCCGAAATCGGAACTTTTTTGGTCAATATATAGGGAACGGTAAGAGTGACGCGAAAAATTCCATCGCTTTCTCAGATAGTTTTTGATGCTTTATCGAATGGAGGGCTCAAAATTGAACCAGTTTAGAATGTTCCAAGTGAATTGCCAGAACAAACTTGAAGAGAATGGAGAGATAGAGCGGGAAGAGTAACTGTGATAGTTCCTAGGAGGAAGATATTGCTTCTCCTATTATTACAGTTCTAGAGATATTGCTTCTTAAATCTCCTGAAATTCGAACTTTTTTGGCCAATATGTGGGAAACTGTGGCCAGTTGGCCACTAGCCAGTTGATCAGTGGCCACCGGTTACTATTTGGTACCAAAATGTTCACCATCCTCTTAGGTATTGATCAACACCAATATGATCTCTCTGACTTTCGGTTCCCAAGATATGGCTCCTTAAATCTCCCGAAATTGGAACTATTTTTTGGCCAATATTACGGGAACGGAAAGTCATAGAGACATAGAGATATGATATTTGTGTTAATAAATACCTAACAGGAGGTAAACATTTTGGTACCGATATTAATTGGTGGCCACTGGCCAAACCAGTGGCCAGTTGAACAGTGGGCACCATTTAGTACTTGGTATCAAAATATTTATCATCTTCATAGGTATTGATCAACACCAATATCATCTCTCTATACCTTACGGTTCCCAAGATATAACTCCTTAAATATCTGGAAATCGGACATTTTTCGACCAATATCTCGGGAACGGTAAGAGTGACGCGAAAAATTTAATCACTTTCTCAGTTGCTCTATAGAATGCAGGGTTCAAAATTGCAAAAAAAAAAAAAAAAAAAAGACAGACAAACAGACACACAAACATAAAGAATTCAGTAAGAAACTCTTTAAGTTAATTGAAAATAATAAAAGAAGATATCGCGCATGTTCTGAGAGCAACTTGAAACTTTTACCGTACGGTACCCTCAGAAATGAAATTTTTAAGTTTTACGTACCAAGTTTGTGCCGTCTAGGTTAAAGGAGAGAGACAGTGATGATGAGAAATGAATAAAGTGATGGAATGAAGAAAGTGGGAGGAAACGGGAGAACACCGTGAAAACCCGCACATACGGTATTTCTTCACACGAAGCTCACTTGGCTTTAGCTGGGATCGAACCAAAGACCGGATACACCAGAGATGAACGCTCTACCACTGAGCTACCGAAGTACCCTCAGTTCAAGAAGTTCATTTATTTGTTTATTTTTATTTACTCTTTTTTTAAGCAGAAATACAATAAAGGACAAGACCTGCAATTTAAAGTGAAATCTGACCTACTGCAGTCCATTCCATGCTGCCTAACCAAAAATCAAACCCGGGAATTACTGACATAAAAAAACGCACTTATTTAATCGACTTGGGATTTGTCAGTTCAAGGAATATATGATGTGAGGTGATGACTGTGTGTTCTGAAGCTAGAAAAACATTGAAAACATCAGAGAATTAATGGACGCTAAGGCACATGTACGCTACAGTGTAAAACAAACATCTGATTATTTTAAACATATAACTAAGTAGCTAGCTCTATGGCCTATGGAACCCAAACGTTCAATGCTGCGTAGACAAGAGCTACCCATTCACTTCTGTTCATAGCCAACTAGATCCAGTTTCTAGTTCGAATTCCTAATTCTGCAATATTCATCTTAATATTGTTCTTACATCTGCGCCTAGGTCTTCGTAATGGTCGTTTTCCGATTGGACTTCGAGGTAAGACTTTGAAAGTTTTCTTACTTTCTTCCATTCTGGCTACACGACCTGCCCACCTAAGCCTCCTAGACTTGATGGTCTTAACGTAGTTTGGTAAATGGTATTACGCAGTTCCTCGTTACAAAGTTTTGGCCATTCCCCATTCCCGTTCCTCTTATATCCTAAAATTCATCTAAGGATCTTGTTCTCAAATACTTTAAGTCTACATTCTTCCCTCAGAGAAAGCGACCATGTTTGGCAACTGTACAACAACAGGTATTATTGTTGTTGTATATATTTTAAGCTTCAAATTCCTTGACAGAATTCGCGATGACAAAAGATTTTGAACTTAATAACAATACGAATTTCTTGTATTTAGTCGACATTTAATTTGTTCGTGAATATGGTTTTGGTAAATTAATATAGATCCTAGATATTTGAAAGTATCAACTTTGTCGTAAGTATTATTTGAAATTTTGACACATACATAATTTTTAGTGTTACGATTTAGACAAACTTCCTTGTGTTTAGTTTTCTTTGCATTTATGGTAAACATATGACTTTTCAAATTACCAATTATTTCACCGAAAATTGTTATACACTCAGTAAATAGTCTAAATGTCAGCCATTTCTAAGTGCCTACTCTGTGAAGCCAAAGACTGATGCTCCCATTCTGAGTTAAATATACGGAGAGAACAAGGAGCAAGTAGCTCTGAACGGGATATGTGACTCCTTATGACATTCAGTGCACGATCTCGGATCGCCATATCAAATTTGGTTAAGAAGGGTTCAGGTGTTTCGGAGGAGTATCCGGACATACGAAAGTCTAAGTTGAGTAAAGAGGAAGCTTGGCTTTAGTAACTGCGTAGATAAATTTTTGGATTAATTTTTACTTTTTTCAATATTTTGAAAAATGTTAGAAACCGAACAAAATTGATGACCACCTAAAAACAAAATTTCGCAAAGCATTAAAAACTTGTCCTCAAGGTCGGAGAGCTCAAAAAAAGAGAAAATATTGATTCATCAACTGTTCATTGTCTCATATGATGTGGGAGTTGTTTCCATCTTAACTTGTTGCATGACAATCATACTGTTAGATACTTCTTATATACAGTATTTTTCTGATTATGAAAATGAAAATGAAATGAAATCTTTAAGTTTAACGTCCTATTATTATGCCCTTTAGGCTAAGGGAGACGATCATTAAAGCAAGGGAATGATGATGGCGGAATTGGTGGAATGAGAAAGTAGGAGGGAACTGGAGTACTTGAGAAAACCCACAAACACAATGTTGTCCACTACAAACTTATCTAGTCGGGGATCGAACCAGGGACCCTACCACTAGAGGTAAGCACTCTATCACTGAGCCAACGTACTCCCATTTTCTGATTATGTACTAGTTGCAAGGACCTGTCGTTGTCAGATTTTAATTAAGAGTCTTCATCCCGGCGAAATTAAAATACCGCTAATTTTACAGTAATTATGTGATATCTTCAAATAGATAAAAGATAATTGAAATATGGAACAAGAGCGCCCTAGACAATGTTATTTTGCGTGAGGTACCGTTATCACAAGTCACCTAGTGGCTTTCCGTTTTCAGCTGTTTAGAAACGCGAAAATAAATGCCGATTTTCAAAATGGCTTGAAATCGAAAGCAGATAAGTGAGTCGTGATAACGGTTTCTCATGTAAAATAATATTGCCTAGGGCGCTCTTGTTCCACATTTCGATTATCTTTTATCTATTTGAAGATATCACATAATTACTGTAAATTTAGCGGTATTTTAATTTCGCCGGGACATGCCTTTGAAGGAATGTCTCCACCACCATTCCATTGTCCAGGTATTTAACCTCTGCTGTTATGTAAGCCAGCATAACAAATATGTAATGTTGGTTTCATATAGGCAACTGTTCTTAGAAAAAAATGAAATTACTTCTTTCAATTTAGCGTTCCACAATTATGTCCTTTAGGCTAAGGTCACATTGACACGTTAAATGAATCTTGCAGCTGTCATTAAAAAAAAGGTAGCAACCCGATCTTTCTATTTACTGTGTACATATCACAACTTCTTGAAAGCAAGAAAGGTATTTCCACCTATGCAGCACTGCACTCTAGTGGACAAACACTGAACCTCCTCATTAAAAACGTGTATTTCGGCGCACTTCCCCTCCCTGTACAAAAGAATCCGTTGTTTCGGAAGCGGCGAAACTGTTTTTTCCTTTATGTCAGCGGGAGGGCGATAGCAGGTAGCAAGCAATACGTCCCAGAAAGTTGCACACTGTTCGAATCCTTGCAAGATGGAGAAAATGTTTTATGACCCTTTCAAGACTATGTGTACGTGGTGAAATATGGTAGGGTTTCAAGATTTTTTTAAATGACAGCTACAAGTTGTTCTAAAGTGGCAACCCCATTTAAGGGACACTGATGATTAAGGCAAGTGAATGAAGATGCAAGTATTGTTTGAATGAGAGTGTGGCAGGAAACGAGGGTACTGCGAGAAAACCCACGCACACGATGTTTTCTATCACGAACTTACTTGGCGGGAGATCGCATCAGGAACCTCACGCACCAAATGTAAGCGCTCTACCACTGAACATGTCCCCAAGGCGTTCTTAGAAACATTCAAAAACGTCCATGCACTTTGACTCCTCTGGCAATGCTTCCGAGCCGAAAATAAAAAACGTCTTCGTACGCGATTAGGTCTGGTGAAGAACTATCTATGTACAAAATGAGATACTCTTTTGACTTTTTTGTGTGGAGAAAGCTGGTGACACATTTATTATTATTATTAGTGAAGATTTTACCTCGTGTTATTTTTGTCTTGTCTCGAACTTCAAAGCCAGGAATTCAAATTAGTGTCTCCAGCGAACTAACGCAGTTAGATAATTAAAACTGATACATTACTTCTTCCATAGATAGCACCATCCCAAGCACGCATTTACTAAATAGAGTCTTAAGAAAATCGTCATTCCTTTTCCATTTCTGAAGTGTTCTTCGTATTTTAAATAGAAGCTAGAATGTCTAACTAACAGCACATTATTTAAATATCGCTAATAGGTAGAGGAATAGAGAATTAAATACCAGTTTGAAGATTTGTTTTATATATCTCAAAATAGGTAGTAAATTAAAGTAAGGAAGAAACACAACTTCTACATCCGTTTTGTTTTACGAGGTTTGTTCAAAAACTAACCGACCTGAAAGTTTTTGGCGTAAACGCATGTAGTTATACCCTGGCCGGCAAAGGATGATTTCTGACAGCTCAGCTCGCAAGGACGACTGAGGAGTGCGGTGTTGCCATGTGCTTCTCGCGCAAGGGGAGAATTATCTGTTTCCTCGTTGAGGGTGAGAGTGAGTGAGTGAAAGTTTGGCAATATGCGGTGGTTACCATGGGGACGTGACAGGTTCTAAGTCTAAGTGCGTTTGCACACGGCAACGATAATATCGGTGGAAGCACTGATAATGTCGGCGGTGAAATCGAAGTCAATGTATTCAAATCGTAGTTTGCACACGCCACCGATATTATCGGCCGATCCTCCGACACGCAGATGCTGTCGGCCAAGCCCCCGATACTGTCGGCGGTATCGCCGACACCGATTTTGTCGGGGGCAATGTTTTCTTATGATTGGATGCACACGCCACCGATAATGTCGGTCGGCCAGCGGGTTAGATAAAGAGAGTGAGTGACAAGGCGCTGTGTATTTTTGTTTCGTTTCTTGTCTTTGGAATTTTGTTGTTTCCATTTTTTCTATTACAATTGTATAATGTTATTATTATTATCTTGTCCTATAAACAACTCCGGAACAGCTTATTATTTTTTTACAGTCTCTGTTTTGCAGTAGCTAATTCCCTTTATTAAATAAATATAAAATGTGGGAAGTCTGAAGAGTACTGGTTTCCCTCTAAATAGCTATTACCAAATAGAATATAAAAAATTTAGATAACCAATTTCTTGATTATTTTTTACTCCTTTTTTATTTTTGTTCTTTCTCTCTTTCACACACATACACTCTTTGATGGTATATTTTTTAATCTATTAATGCTTTTAAATTTTAATACATTCTGGAAATTAATTTGAGCGTAATTTTCAAAGTTTGGTACACTGTGAACATATGGAAAAAATCCTGATTGTTATTACTTTCTTTTATTTTCATCAGAATTGTGTGCAGATCACTTCTCCCGGTTCCACTTAATAAGCAATGATTGAATAGAATATTTGTTGACAAATCAAAGTAGAATTATTATTATTTTGAAACGAAACCAGCACAATCAAACACTCTTTCCAAAGCTCCAAGGACAAGTTACTAATTTGGCATTTTCTTGATTGTGATCTCAACAATAGGAATGTGACTTCATGCTTCACTTGTTGCAGATTTTTTCTCTCATTTCCAAAACTATCCCAAATTGCCCCTTTTAAAAAATAATTTGTGGAATGGCAATTGAAAATAAAGACCAAAGCTATGTATCCAAGTTTTCCGTCTCCCCCTTGTACCGGGATCGACACCCTGATAGAGTTCTGCAGTTTAGCTATAGTGACTGAATGAAAAGGTTGTGTATTATTGCATTCGTATCTTTCTAGTTTTGCTTAGATTTTTAGAGATGGCAGGAATTTTTCCATTCGATATTTTAACCCTTATTGAACTTGTGGAATGTAGACCTTGCATATGGGATAAGATAACAGACTCTTTCAAGGACAGAATTGAAAAGCAAAAAGCATGGCGAAAAGTTTATGCAAGCCTTGCCCAGGATTTTGAGTTCATGGACAAAAAGAAACGAGAAACGACAGGTATGTATGCAACAGCGCAGATCTGTCTTCAACATTGGGGGGGGGGGGGGAGGCGGAGGCGGGTAAGATCGTTGCCATATTATGTATATAGCGATGTTCAAACTATTTCTGTAGTCGAGAAACAATGCTGTGGAGGATCAGGGGAGCAGAGTTGTCTTCAACATTGGAAGGCGGGCAGATTTGAGACTTATTCTGAGTGGACATTACTTTCATCTCACTTTCCTTTCTGGCGATCGGACACAATCAAATTTCTTTACCAAAAAACACATTTCAAATCGGATTATTGGGGGGGGACAATCTCCCGAGTTCCAAGATTGGAGGGGACATATCGCCTTCACCCCCCCAGGATTTGCGCCAGTGTATGTATGGAGCAATGTAAAACAGAATTACTAATTCGAATCGTATCATTTAATCTACTATGACATTAATGTTAATTGCATGGAAAACAAAATAATATACATACAATATGTAACAGTGTTCCAACAAAAATTAAAACTAATATAGTTTGCAATGTACAGCAACATCAATTCTCATCGAAACGAAAATAATATATTTACAGCATCTATTTAAAACGGCACTGTTAAATCTAAACATGTTTAGGCATAGGACTATTTTTTCTAAGTTTTGTACCGTCCTCCACACCTCTTCAGAACAGTTTTTGTAGTCCTTGTTTAAAAAAAAATCCCAATTATTATTTTTTTTTATTTGTTTTCATATATGGAGAAGATTTTGTGTGTGTGTGTGTCGCTTACTTCGCTCATCACCGGCAACGATATTGTCGGGCTTCCACCGATATTATCGTTGCCGTGTGCAAACGCACTAAAGTTGTTTGACCTGCTGCCTTCTGCTCGCTCGCCGTAGCCTTGTGCAAAGCTGTCAGAAATCATCGTTCCCCGGCGAGGGTATAGGAAGAAGTGGTTTGATGCACGTATGTGGGTAATCCTAATGCGCATTCTTGTTTGTTTGTTTCAACCTGCAGAGACAATCAATTGTTGGCAGAGAGGAATAGTCGAACTTTGTAAGTGAACGGTATTGGAACTTCGTTTCCGACAAAATGACTGAAACCCTTGAAAAACGCTACTGCACTATACAAGTACAGTGAAACCTGTCTATGTTGGCCACCATCGGTTCCATCGAAAAGTGGCCAACTTAAACAGGTGGCCAACTTACAGAAAATAAGTGATTTCTGTATTTTTAAAATAGGATTTCTAGTATCACTTGATTGTAAAATTTTAATAAGCAGTGTCACGACATCTACTTATAAATAATGTATATAGAGTAATCATAAAAATATATGGTACTAGAAAAAATAACTATAATATGTTTAATATATGTGCATACCTTTCTCTTCCTGAAAACTAGTCTGGTACATTGGATTATTCGGATTGAAAACACAATAACACAAACAACCATGAAATAGAAGTGTATGTACGCAGTTTATTGAAATTGATATAGAACACTGAGTTATTCAGATTGAAAACAAGAAAAGCTAAGTTATGAATTGAGAAATTCATATGCAATTTATATGACATCTTTTCAGTTATTACTGAATGGTGGTCCATTCTAGACGTATTTGTTTTCTTTTTGGCAGATAATGCACATTCTAATATTGTAGTTAACTACCTCTTGTTAATGAGCTAGAAGTGATTCCCTCGGAGCAAAATATGTTTTGAGAATATCTTGAGGGAATTCATATTTCAAAAACTCCGTTATCTTTTGACAAGCCGACAGGTGCCAATAGTTGACAATTGAAATGGTTAGTTTTAACCTTGAGAATTTTCCGGAATTACTAAAGTTTTCCCACTGATGAGAGGAGCTGATATAGCTAATGGTTTTACCAAAACAGACAGGGTAAACAAATACGTACAACCGTTTCCTGAATTCCTGTACGTGCTTTTTCTTATTCGCATCTTCCTTCACTACCGCTTTATCAGAGTATCTTCTGGCCATTGACCTCCAAGAACAAAACACGGGAATCCTTGTTTCTTTTCTCCAGTCACAAATACAGAACATCTGCCTCTCATATGAGAATTCGAAAGAGTTAAGAAAAATAACAAAACCGTATTTTGCGTGGCCAAGATACGCAGGTAAATTTATCATTATCACCATAGGATAAACATTGCTTCAGTGTGGCCAACTTCCAAGATAGACAGGTGGCCAACTTATAGAGTAGTAAGTAACGAATGTCTTATGGGAAAATGCAGGTTCAAGACGAACTAGGCCAAGATAAGCAGGTGGCCAAGTTGACAGGTTTCACTGTATTTTGTGTCAAGATTGGCGAATTCCAAGTGGATTTCGTCAAGCTTCTTACTTTCCTGAGATGGCTCCATATGATTTATGGCTTTTCCCCAAGCTGAGAATGGCCCTGAGAGGGGTCAGATTTCAAAAGAAAGAAACCATCATGTAGAATTCATCGGCCCAGCTGCGTTCAATCCCCAGAGACGTTGCAGCGCTGATTCTGACAGTGGGACAACCATTGGAAGAAATATGTGGCAGCCCAAAGGAATTACATTGAGGGAGATTCTGGTAACTAATTACATTTTTTTTATGAATAATAATCGGATATGTTATAAACAAACCTCGTATGATACCTTGTGAATAAATTAATGAACTTTGACGAAGAGACTTACTGATAATCATTCTTGTAATGGCCAATTCATTCAAGCCATTGATTTTTTAAAAAAAATACAATGCGGGGAAGCATGCACTTTGCTGGAAATCATACAATGCATTTTTTTAAGAAAAGAACTTCTGTGGCCTTTTAAAACTGAATACACTGGTCGGCAAAATGAAACTTTTTTCGCTCCCACGAACGGAAATAGGTGATTCCTATAGATTTCGAGCTCCTGAGTTCGAATCCATAACCCGTTTTTCTCCAGGACGTACCAGTTTTCAGGGAGGAGGGGGGTGTTTGAATATCCGCCCAAAGATGCTATTCTCCACCCATAATAATTTGCGCGTTATAATTTAAATATCAATATAAATTATGCAGATAAAATTGCATAAAAAGTTAAAGTTTAACACTTACGTGTCACTGGGTTTTCCTACTCCTCTTGTAATTACTACAGGGTGTCTCGCGTGTAACATTCCAACATAAGTCTGCCAACATATTCACACTCCATTTACCACGATAGCGCCTCTCCATGGTAGCTATTTGCTGGTGAAACCTTTCCCTGTGTTCGTCAGAGACCTCCCCCAAGCTGTAAATTTCAGGGAAGAACTCCAGGTGGTAATGCAGGAAGTGTAACTTTAGGGACATATTACATCCCATGTTGCGAAATGAAGTAATTAACCCGCCCACAATGTCTTTGTAATCAGGTGATTTATGATTCCCTAGAAAGTTACTACACACTTCTCGAAAAGCCTCCCAAACCTCACTTTCCACTTCATTAAGGTTAGAATAAAATGTAGTATCCTTAAAAACGTCTCTGATTTGAGGTCCCGTAAAAACACCTTCTTTCACCTTGGCTTCGCTGAGTCTTGGCAATAATTTTCTGAGATGATTAAATGCTTCACTATCCCGGTTCAAGGCCTTGACGAAGACCTTCATGAGCCCTAATTTGATATGAAGGGGTGGTAAGAATATTTTCTCCGGAACTACAAGACGTTCATTAACCACGTTCATCTCCCCTGGAACCAGTTGCTTCCTTGGCGGCCATTTTGTGATGGTGTACTGATCTTTCGCTCGACTATCCCAATGACACAAGAAGCAGCAGTGCTTTGTGTAACCTCCTTGTAAACCGGTGAGGATGGCAATAAGGTAACAGCGCATACAGACCACTGGAACTGTTCGTACTTTATTTTCTGCAATAGGTTTCGCATGTTCTCGTATGTTTCTTTCATATGTACAGCATGAGCAATAGGAATGGCTGGCTTTTCATTGCCATTGTGTAGTAACACTGCCTTGAGACTTATCCTAGAGGAATCTACGAATAGCCTCCAATCTTCAGTGTTGTAGTTCAACTTCAGTTGTCCCATAAGCGATGGAATGTCACTGCAATACACCAAATCACCATCCTTTGTAAAATTAGGAATTAGGCTCACCTCTCTTTTCCTATATATCGATATATTCACATCTTGGTTTAGTAGATTCCATTGTTGAAGTCGTGACGCAAGCAACAGGGCCTTAGACTTGGGAAGGTTTAAGTCTCTGATCAGATCATTCAGCTCTTCCTGACTTATCACATGTGGTTCATTAGTGTCAGGCACTGGACAGTAATTGGGATCTGAAGGTGTACTCGAAGATTGTGCAACATCCTCACAAGCAGCAGGTTCTTCATCGGATGAAACACTGCACAGGGTGTATGAGTCTAGTGGTACGGGTACAGGCAGACAAACATCATGTTTCACAGGTCTCCTCGCGGAATCCAAGTTAGCAATACTGTATTTTATGCTTCATGTTTTTTTGAGAAACCGTTTATTAGTCAGGCAGAAGTAACAGTCTGAAACATGATCACGGGGCTCGCTCCAAACCACAGGTACGGCGAACGGCATCGATTTATGTGTACCTTTCAACCATCCTGTGAGAGTACGCGTACACGAATTACAACTTTGTTTCGAAGCCCAAACGCGATCCTGGTCGCCGATTTTACACCCGAAGTACAGATGGTAGGCTGTCTTCAAGAACGGTGACAATGGCCTACTTTGTCCCTTGAAAATCACTTCCCCACATATGTAGCAGAATGAATCTGTCGAATTGTTGCAAGTTCTCGGTATGTTCGTTTAACACAAACGTCAATATTTCACGCACTTATTTTTCACCTACGGTATACACAGACACAGCGTAACACCACCTTCTAACACGAAGATCAACTCGAAACTGAAATATTTGTTTCACGCGACAACGTGGTGTATGTCTTGGCGCCTTTTTTCAACAATCTGTCTGTTGTCTAGACCAAAGGGAGCCGACGAATGATCGCAAGTTGATTACGAAACCTTTCTCCGTCAATAACGCCTAGGTTTTAGTGTATGCAGTGTGGAGCGACAATAAATCTTTGCAGCCCAAGGGAAGGCGGTACGCTTCCGGGGGGTCGTGAGCTTGAAAAAAGAATGTTCCTGGGATATAGCCTAGTAACAGTTTTTGGATTAAGATAAAAAATTCAGAATTCCACTCCAAACACGGAAAACACATTAAATACGAAAAATACTATTTTTCTGTCAATTATGGTAACATTACCCCGTCAAAAAAAAAAAAAAAAAAACCTTACGTCCTGGAACTTTTTCGATGAGATATTCGTAATCAGCGTCTCAAAATCTATCCGGTACACCCTGTCACCCTCGTGGGAGGATTTTCATGCCGACCAGTGACATTGGTAAGAAATTTTTATACTACTCGCAAATCACTACTCTATTAATCCACTTCTAATGTTAATATTCTGATTTTGCAATTAATAAATTTGTTTCTAAAGTGGAATTGAAGCGTTTTCCTAGCATCAGTAATGACCGCATTACCACTAAGTGGATTAGTCATTCACTGTTGAAAATGATGACATGTTGTTTGACTGCCTTACAGAAAGTTGTTTTGAATATGGCTGCTCATGTATTAAGCATGATTTTCCCACAAATTGTATGTCGTAACTTCAGTAATCCGCATTTGAAAACAAATTTCCTTCTATACTCATGTGAAACTGTAGCATTTGTATATATTTCAGCAATTTTCCGAGCTTTTTTCCCTTTCTTTTCTTTTCTTTTTTAATTTATGAAGATGTGTGAATTTGTGTAGAACCTATGTTTACTAGATTCACTCAAAAAATGCCAATTGCACCAACATGGTAGCACCTGATTACAAATCGATTCCATATAAACTGATTTTTGGATCAAAATATCAATCAAAAATTTTCTTGTAGGCCTTATATCTGGAGAACTACTTATAGTGTAGCTAAATACAAACTATCCCCTTAACTCAGTATGATGTGCTTATTCTGTAGAAAATACGAAAACTCGATTTAGGGGCCGTTCAAAAATTTTGTGGCCCCTGATTCAAAAACAAATTATTGGCCAAGATAGCAAGCGCTAACTGGATTGAAGCTGTGACTGTCAAGGGAATATTGGTGAAAAGAGATTCTCAGAAGTACTTAATATTTTTGTTTGTTCGAAGTTGAGTGGAACAACAAGGTAGTACATGCACAGACCGTCCTAGGTGGTATAAAACTTCTTAGGTGGGTACACAATCCACAGATAACTCTCCTAGGTGGGTACAAAATTCACAGATATTCCTCCTAGGTGGGTACAAAATGCACAGACCATACTAGGTGGGTGCAAAATGTACATACCATCCTAGGTGGATACAAAATCCACAGATAGTCCTCCTAGGTAAATACAAAATGCACAGACCTACTAGGTGCGTACAAAATGAGCTGAGGCCTTTTAGTTTAACTCTCCTGTGCATTTTACTCGGTGGAACTTCTCTCATTGTTCATCTGAATGTATCAATTCTGAATTCGTAAGCATTCAATAATCCCCAGCTGTTTTTAAAATTAATTTCCGTCCATTATTCTTGGAAACTGCAGGTACAAAATGCAACAAGTATCATTATTTTGTGAAAGAACTTGAAATAAAAGCAAGGATAGGAATGGCGAAAGAAGACTTTAGAAGGAACTAGCCCTGGAATGCCTGTTCTTCGCAAGGGAAATAATATGTTTCATTTTGGATATAAAGGGCACCAAAACTGGCACCAATCAAATTAGGGACCCAAAAAATATGTATTAGACACTATTATCGGACATTTTCATTTATTTTCACATGTCACCATCCCCTCTTAGGATTAGTAATGAGAGCTTATTTAAACGGCATCGGAATTATCACTGTTAATCTCGGCGACCCCGAAAACTATGAATTCGACACTAATATCGGTAATTTTCGTTCACTTTTATGCATATTCCATCTCCTGCGTAAGTTGCACCGTCAAAGTGAAATAATAAAAACCATCCCAGGCCCCAATTTCATCTATGTTGAAAATTTGATCAAGATCGGTCGGGTGGTTCAAGAGTTATTATTTCACAAACATAGTCACTGACATTTTTATATATTAGACTAGCCTTTGGCTAGCTGGGGTCCGCCCCCAAACCTCCGCGTTTGCTCGGCCTACGGACTCGCATCTCATGTATCAGCCTTTGCATCAAGAGTGAATTTTGTGCATTTGCTCTTTAATTACATTTTCTAAGTTTGGCACAGCTGGGAGTTTCTCCCCCTCCCTCTCACGTTCACTCGGCCTACGGCCTCGCACCTTTTAAATCCGCAATTCTACCAAGTTTTTTTCAAGTATCAAGTTTTCAAGTTTTTTTCGTATTTCAACTATCTAAAAGATAAGATTTTGTATCCTAAGAAAATGTCCATTTAAATAACACTGGCTGAACCTGCGCTCTCTACACAGCGCATCATTCGCATATGAGCATAAATATCCTTCTGATTTCTCACAACATCTGTACATGTCTCTTTACAGACACAAGTGAAAGACGTCTTCATAAAAAAAATCGGAAAGGCGTATCATAAAGGGCAGATTTTTTCGATTATTTTTCTCAATATCTCGCACCGTTTGCAAGATTTGAGCCTACTTCCAGTTGGAGATTCTAATTCATGTATAACCAGTGTTTTCTTTCTTCTTGCATGCAGTATGTAATAAGCAAATACATTACATATACAATTAATTATAATGTCAGTTATATATGGTGTTCATTGGGCAAACCATCAAAAAATAAAGATTTATCTTAGACTCGAGAAATGATTATCCTTCCTTTTCCATTATTATTTGGCCATGAAACAAACGTCTGAGACATATATAACTCCAATATACAACAATGTGGTGTTGGAATATATAATGCATAGAATATGATGCTTTAGTTTTTTGTTTTTTTTTTTAATTTCAACGCTTTCAGTGTACCCTAATAAAATGCAATAAAGAAATAATTGCCATGTTTTTTTTTTAATTTTCAATTAGAACTGGACAATCTACGCAAAATTTCCAATCGATCAGTGAAAACTTCATCTTTCTAGAGCCTGTAGTTTACGAGATCTCATTGTCGAAAGGATTGACCACAAACATATAAACATAGTTTAAAAGAACTCGGAAGATGGAAGCACAATTCACATTCATTGATTTTAGAAAAGGCTTATTAAAATACAAAGGCTTTGAACAATAATTTTATATCATAAACTTTATGAAAAAGATATAGTTAACTAATATAGACTATTTAAAGTACAAATACTTACCTGTAAAATGTTTGTCTGTGTTAAACGTGAAATCACACATAACCGTAAATGAAATATTTGAAAGCTAAAGTTATAAGTTTGAGTTCAGGCGCTTTTAATTGCTATTATAGTATTTTAATAGATAGATAGATAGATAGATGGTAATTTCTTCATCCCCCTTTAGATCCCTTAAAAATTTAAAATATTCACTTTCGGCAATTTTACTATAGGTTAGTCCAGGAAGGCTACAATCACGCGAAATTTCATCTTTCTAACCCTGCCGGAAGTGCCTAAACATTTCGGGCTGTAGAAGATGTCCCATATAAATAACATGGGAAAGATTTTTCAGTTCCTCATAAAACCACTCTACAATTGGATTTTTTTTATTTTTAGCGGTTTACTTAGTTAATGCTAGCAAAAACGTATAAGCATACAGAATTTCATGTTTTTATTCCAAATCCAAGTACCTAAAATATGAGATTATAGGTCAGAAAAAAGGCCCATTTAAATAGCATGGGAAATTTCTTCATCTCGACTTTAGACACCCTAAAATTTTAAAAAATGTTAACTTTTGGCATTTTTCCTATCGGTTAGTCCCAAAAAGCTACAATCTTGTCAAATTTAATCATTGTAGCCCTACAGGAAGTACCCAATAATTTTGGGGTGTATAAGGTGTCCCATATAAATAACATGGGAAAGATTTTTCAGTTCCCCATAAAACCACTCTAAGTTTGGAAATTTTTATTTTTACTTATTTACTTAGTTAACGCTAACGAAAACGTACAAGCATACCAAATTTCAAGTTTTTATTCTAGTTCCAAGTACCTAAAATATGAGATTATAGGTCTAAAAAACACTCATTTAAATAACACTGGGAAATTCGTCATCCCTCCATTAGACCCGCTAAAAATTAAAAATATTCACTTTTGGCAATTTCCCTGTCGGTTAGTCTCGGAAAACTACAATCATGTCAAATTTAAACTTTCTCCGTCAACCGGAAGTACCCCTTTAATGTATGTCAGCTCATTTAGTTTTATATATAGTTAAAATACAACTGGGGTGAAATTATAAGCTTCCGTACGGTTACGTCTGGAGCTGAAAACAACAAATACCGTTTAAATATCAAATATAAGTCTTCGAGAGAAAAAAAATGAAAATTAACTGAGGGATAATTTTTACCACTATACGTATTTCACTTGTGCACTAAATTATTTACAACATTGACAAGGGAAAAGAAATATTTGAAAGTCAATAGATATTGTTATGCAACTGTTTCAGCGGTAGTTTCCGAAAATTCAGATTTTACTCTTTAAAATGTTGTGTAGATAATTCACATGCGTTGTAAAGAACACAAAATATTTACGTTTAAAATTAAGTCCATCATTTTCAATTATTCTAACTGGTCAATGAGAGAGGGTGTCGTATTCAACACGGACAATACGAGACCGCACACATTTTTAACGACCAGTTAGGAATTGAGAGGACTTGGCTGGGAGATTTTAATGCATCCACTGTATAGCCTGGGCTTGGCATCGTCAGACTATTATTTGTTTCGGTCTCTGTAGAACTCCCTGGATGGTGTTAAGTTAGTTTCAAAAGAGGCCTGTGGAAACCATGTGTTGCAATATTTGACCAAAAAGCACAGAAATTTTACAGCGACGGGATTTGGTGTTGCCGAAAAAAATGGCAGAAGGTTGTCAACAAAAAATGGGACATATATGGTTTCTGAAAACTGTTTTTAAGTAACAATAAATGCATTCTCAATTTTGACCGCCAAAGTTGCAATACCTTTTAGACAAACTGATATAATACGAGGTGTGTTCAAAAAGAAACCGATCGTTTCCTTTAACATCTTTATTGCTCATTGTATAAAATTTTAAGCCCTGTTCCCTTCAAAGTAGTGCCCTCTACCGGCAATACACCGTTCCCAACGTTCCTTCCATTTTTAGAAAGCCTCCTGAATTGCACTTTCTGGGATGACACGCAGGTATCTTGTTGCATTATCCTGAATCTCCTCTATGATTTTTGAAAGGACGTCCTTTAAAAGTGGTTTTAAATTTGGATTTGTATTTGCAAATAGTCCTGACTGATTTCGACATGATTCTGTTTCTGATCGTCAGTCAACAAACTCGGCACGAATTTTGCACTGACACTACATATCTGAAGTTTTTCAGTCCAAGTTTGGTGACATGGTCCTATTCTGCTGTCCAGTTCCTTAACAACTTCTTGAACAGTTGAACGACGGTTTTCCGTTCCACATCACGAATTCTCTGGACATGGTCGTCACCTGTTGGTGTGGAAAGTCATGCAGGCCTGGAATACTCACCAACTGACATTCTGCCCTTTTCAAAACAACTTAACCACTTGTTGCACTCTGTTGAACTCATACAGTGTTCAGTTCTCTACGCATGCTTAGTCAAAATTTTTGCCAAGTTTGTTGCAAAATTTTACACACACACACACACACACACACACACACAAACACACACTTTGTTTTTCCAAGCTCTTCCAGTTTCAGTACGTCACTAATTCGACTGTAGCTCGCGAACTAACGGTCATAGCGAAACGCAGCAAATGTTAATTTGTTGGGTAAACCTGCCGCTAGATGCGCTAAGTACCTGCAGCGCGCTCCCTCTGCTGGTTGGCTTTCTATTACTTTTTGAACACACCTCGTATGCTCTACTTTTTAACAAATCTGTATTTCAAAGTTTTTTTTAAAAAAAAAAGCTACAATACTTTCCTATCATATTGTAGTTAGATTCAGCCCTTGAAAGTGACATTCATACACATACCTGAGACATTTACATAACATTAGTTTACTTCGTTATCGGTTGTTTACTGTTTTTTACGGCTTGGACAGTATTCATCTGAAAGCCATCGAGTCGCGTGGCTCCGACACCTGCCGTCAACAGTCGGTTGACATTGACTATGGGAAAATTCAAATGAAAGTGAACCACAAAAAACAAAAAAAAAAGAAAAAAGACAGCTTTGACTGGCATCAGTTATTTATGTGGATGACAGAAAAAAATATTACGAAACATCTTCACAATGTGTGTTCTTTCTATTGAACGATTATTATTATTATTATTATTATTATTATTATTATTATTATTATTATTATTATTATTATTATTATTATTATTATTATTATTAATTTTATTATTATTATTATTATTATTTGCGGTTGTGCATTGTAGATCATTTGATGCTTTACTCAAGAAATATGGATACCTGGTTTTGACAGTATTGGATCACATGAATAAAAATATTCTTCATATTTAGTATTAATAATTTGTGTTTAATTGCACGATCACTTCAATAATCTGGCTTTAAAATTTAGAACTAATTGCATTATGTTTCCGTACGCTGCATGATGCGTCTAACTAACTAACTAACTAACTCTATGGCCTATGGAACCCGGAGGTTCAGTGCCGCGTTCACAAAAGCTCTCCACTAACTTCTATCCTTAGCTAATTGCATCCAGTTTCTGCTTTGTATTCCTATCTCTGCGAGATCCATCTTAATATTGTCCTCCCATCTGCGCCTAGGTCTTCCTAATGGTCGTTTTCCTATGGGTCTACCAGTCAAGACTTTGAAAGCGTTTCTACTTTCTTCCATTCTAGCTACATGACCTGCCCACCTAAGCCTCCTAGACTTGACGACCCTAACAATGTTGGGTAAACCGTATAAACTATGTAGTTTCTCGTTATGAAGCTTCCGCCATTCCCCATTCTCGTTCCTCTTGGGTCCGAATATTCTTCTCAGGATCCTGTTCTCAAATACTTTCAGTCTATGTTCTTCCCTTAGAGTAAGCGACCATGTTTCACAACCATACAGAACAACAGGCATGATTATCGTCTTATATATTTTAAGCTTCAAATTCCTCGACAGAATTCGCGACGACAAGAGATTTTGAACCGAATAGTAACACGAATTCCCTGCTTTTAGTCGACATTTAATTTCTTCGTGAATATGATTTTCCTCTGTTAATATTGATCCTAAATATTTGAAAGTATCCACTTTATCAAAAGCATTATTTAATATTTTAAAGCCTCCACAATTTGCCGTATTACGGTCCCGACGCACTTCCATGTATTTAGTTTTCTCTGCATTTACTTCTAAACCCATGTCCCTGCAAGCGTTTAATAAGATATCTGCATTTATTTCTACTGTTCTCCTATCATCCCCTATTAAATTTACATCATCAGCATATGCCATAACCTGGTGAATGCCGTTCAACTCTAGGCCCTGGTTGCTATCTTTGATTTTCCTTATGGCGTATTCCAGCACAAAGTTAAATAATAATGGCGACAACGCATCTCCTTGTTTCAGGCCATTTTCGACGTAGAAGCTCGTGGACAAAAATTTTCCTACCCGGACTTTACTTTGGGATTCACTTAAACATATCTTAATTAATCTAATTAGCTTTCTCGGTATTCCAAGTTCTGTAAGAACGTTGTATAATGTTTCTCTCCTAACCGAGTCTTAAGCCTTTCTAAAATCAATAAATAGTTGATGTACCGGGGTATTGTATTCCCACTTCTTTTCGAGTATTTGGCGAATGGTAAATATTTGGTCGATAGTTGATCGATTTCGTCTAAATCCGCACTGATAATCTCCAATAATTTCATCTGCGTATGGAGTCAATCTTGCTAACAGAATATTTGAAAGGATTTTATAGGATGTTGACAGAAGAGAAATGCCTCGATAATTATTACAGTCAGTTTTGTCGCCTTTCTTGTGAATTGGAACAATGATTGATTCTTTCCACTCTTGTGGTAATTTTTCCTTGTTCCAGATAAGGAGAATGAGTTTGTGTATCTTGTTCCACAATTTTTCGCCTCCAGCTAAAATTAACTCAGCCGGAATTATATCTACACCAGGAGATTTGTGTTTCTTCAATTTCTTTATAGCGGCTTCCACGTCTGCATGATGCGTCTGTAGGATAAAAAAATGAATGTTAGGTGGATACCATTGTGTTTGTGGGTTTTCTCTGGTTCCATTCCCGGCCAAGTAAGTTTGTGGTGGACAAAATTGTATCCGTGTGTTTTCTCGAGGTACTACCGTTTCCTTCAACAATTTCATTCCACCAATTCTTCCATCATCATTCACTTTCCTTCAATCATCCGTCTCCGTCAGTCTCAAGGGCATATTGGTACAACGTTGAACTGAAAAAAATCATTTTCGTTTTTGGATCAAAAGATCCCATATATTTCAGGCAAAAATTTTCTTGTAGGCCTTATATCTGGAGAACTACATATACTGTAGCCAGACCAAAACTATCACTGAACTCAGTATGATGTGCTCATTCCGTTAAAAAAAAACGAAAACTCGATTTAGTAGCCATTCAAAAATTTTGTGACCCCTGATCTAAAAATAAATTATTGGCCAGGATCGCAATCTTAGGATGCATTTTTTGGATCATTTCTAAAATTCTTGTTCAAATTGTCAATGGTAATCGCATGTAGTGCAATAACATTCTTCGCATGTTCGTTGACTATTAAAATTAAATATTCGGATTGTATTCAGATTTGATCAGTTTGTACACTTAAGGAATATTCAGGAAACATTCACAGAATGTGTGAAAAAGCGCCGACATCAAGTAACTAATGCACCGGGTGCATTGAGTGGATATGGTAACGCAAAAGCTGGCGATACCTATTTGCGACTGTAATAGCATCGAACTTACTTGCATAAAACTAACTCACATTATTGTCTTTGTAGTAACTTATCAGCCCTACCCCAATTTTTCTTTTCCAAAGTAGTTCAGAAATGAAAGAACAATATTAGAATATACTAGCAGAATGTCCGTTCTTCGTAGGGGGAGACTAGGTTTCACTTTGCACATAAAGGGAATGAAAACTGTCTCCAATCAACTTAGGAACCACAAAAACTATGAGTTCAATACACTAATATCAGTCATTTTCAATTATTTGACATGTCACCATCCCCATTAGAAGTACTATTGAAGACTGAATTTGGATTTAAACGGCACGGAAAGTGTCACTGTTCGTCTCATCGGCCCCGGAAACTATGGATCGACACTATTATCGGCCATTTCCGATCATTTTTATATGCCTCCCACTCCCCCTCTCTAAGTTGCACCGTCACAGTAAAATGATTAAAAAAAAAAAAAAACATATTAGGTCTCAACTTCATCTTTGTTGAAAATTTAATCGAGATCTGTGGATTCTTCAACAGGTATTAAGTCACAAACATAGTCACTTTCATTTTTGTTATAAAAGAATACAAAACAGCCTACTCTAAAGGTAACCAAGAAAGTTCTGTCGCTTCTTGTGGAGGTCTGTGTTCAATTCACCTTCACACCGTGACGTGAATGCGAATGGAGATAAGGCGAAGGTCAGTTGTTGATGTGGGAATATCCAACACATTACCTGGTTGTGGCACTTCAGTTACACCGTGAACTTGAAGGACAGAGTGCACATGGTACCTCCACAGAGCGTCATAAGGGCGTGTATGCTGTACGAGTTCAAATTTGGGTCAGACGCCGCTCCAGCGGGACGGAAGATATACCAAGCCTTTGTTGATGATATCCTGACCACGCATACAGTGCAGCGGTGGTTTAACAAGTTTAAGGACTGTGACAAAACATTCGAAGGCAGCACCACGTGCCGGAAGACTAACACATATACAGAATTGATATCTTCAGGCAGCAATTGAGACGAACAGTGGCAAGGCCAGGGTGTCATTTCAGATTTTGCTTCAGGGGGAAGAGCACCACTGACATAAGGCTTTCACGTTTGGTACTAGTATATTAGTAGACAATCGATTAAAGTATATGTATTCCTCAAACTCTTGGCGGGCAATTGCCCCCTCCTGCTCCCCTAAATGATGTCCCTGGGGCAGGCATGTGAGGAACTGAGACAAAAATTCAGTGTGAGTGGGAAAGCTTTCGGCAGTACCTCCATCAACTTGGGAAACACTACAAGTTGAGTCGATGGGTCCCACATGATTTGCCTCCGGGCCAGAAGGCAACGCGAACAAACTCCTGTGTTACTTTGCTGACTCGTCTGAGGAAGCAGCCATTTTTAGACAGGGCGTTGACTTGTGATGAAAAGTGGGTCTTATACAAAGCTCCACGGCACCGTCATCATTGGTTAGCATCCCATGAATCGGTTCCAAAACAGCCAAAACCAGCATTGCATTAGAAGAAACCTCCTGTGTGTTTGGTGGACTGCTCGCGGCATCGTACATCGGAAACTGCTACCAGCTGGTCAGAACATCAATGCAACTGTGTGCTGTCAACAGTTCAACAGTGTTCAAGGAAAACTTAAACTCTAGAGCCAGCAGTTCTAAATTGCAAATGGGTTTTCCTGTTACAGTACAAATCTATGCTCCTCGTGCCTAGGATGACCCAGGCACCATTCTACGCATTGGATGGGAAACAATATTGCATCCGCCATACTCCCCTGACATTGCACTATCCGATTATCACCTGTTCCATCCCTTGGACAATCACCTTATAGGACACCAGTTCAAATCCCTAGTACAGGTGCAAAATGCATTTGATACCTTTGCTTCACGGCCCACCAAGTTCTACCGCGATGGAATCCATGGCTTTCTAGAATGTTGGCAGAAGGTTTTCGATGTTGATGGGGACTTCTTTTGATCTTCTAGGTACGCCTTAGCTGATATATCGATGTTCGAAGATGGTGGGGAAAAGCGACAGAACTTTCTTGGTTACCATTGTAGTTAGTATACTAACTAGGGATGGGCACGAGTCGAGCTAAAACTCGACTCGACTCGAAACCCGAAGCGAATTCTAGTCGGGTTTCGAGTCCTGTCAAAGGTAATTTTCTCGAGTCGAGTTCCGAGCCAAGTCACTGTTTTGAGGTGGAGCTTCCAGTCGAGTCGAGCTTGATAAACGGCTCGCTCGTTTAGCTCCTTTTAGCTCCTTTTGAAATCATGGCCTGATTAGACTGGAAAGCGAAATTATGAGAAATTTAAGCAGTAATGCGGATTATTTTTAGTCTTGCTCAAGAGATGTGACACAGCTCGCATCTCGTCTCGTCTCGATTAACAAGGCGACAATGGATTTTTACAACGAGACAGCCTCAAATGTCGTGAGTACCAATATAAGTACCGGTATATACTGTGTTCTTACTACCAAGGCTGAGACCTGCACGGTCGAATTTTTGAGCAGAAACAGAAGACCAGCTTGAGTAGTGATGTTAACTGGCTCAGTTCGGTTCAACTGAGCGAGCAGCTCGAGCCGGCTAGGTTGAAATGAGGCACCGACTCGGCTCAGGTGAGCCATCGACTCGAGCCGGCTCGGTTGTGGTGAGCCATCTGCTCGGTTTGTTTCGGCTCGGTTGGGTGGGCTGTTGGCTCAGCTGAATAGTGAATGAGATGTGAGCCGAGTCGCTAAAGCCGTTAAGAATCTTAAATCCGTGCCGAGCACTATTTTAACATGTTTGGCCTCCGCCCTATAACTTTTAACGATTTTTAGTTCGAGCCTGTATACTTGCTCCATCGGAACACAAACCCAGAACCTCCTGATAGATGTCAATGCCTCCTAGACTTCCGAGGTCAACAGTCAACTACTTTTTAGTATTCAGGTACAAACCGCCTATCATTCGTGTTTATACACGGTGGTGTAATAATAATAATAATAATAATAATAATAATAATAATAATAATAATAATAATAATAATAATAATAATAATAATAATAATAATAATAATTTGGAGTAGTAGTAAGTATCATTGTTAATTATTATATTGTCTATGGAGGACACTTGGAGAAAGTACTTGAAACTACACACAGCATTTGGCTCGATTCGACTCGAAACTCGAGTCAAATTCGAGTCGAGTTTCCAATTGAGTTGTAGAATTTTTTCGAGCCGAGTTCTCGAGTCGAACTCAAAGATGTCTGTTTCGAGTCGAGTCGAGTTTCAATGGAAACTCGCTCGAACTCGCTCGTGCCCATCCCTAATACTAACCAATGTTTCTGAAATGGTTTTCTCCTCTGCTTAGTTTTCCTTTCTAAGCCAATAAAATCGTAATCGAATTGAAGCCTTTTTCTTTCAGAATAGAAGGTGTGCTAACAACACAAACTATTCTAACTACTAACTAATTGGATAGATCAATTTTAGGTACTTTCTACCTTCACCATGTTTTCAAAAGTGTGAAAAAGTGGGATTGTTACTGATGGGCAGCCAAACATCAAAATTTTAGAAAATATAAAATAAATTATTGATGGCAAATTTGTGCAGCTGAAAGAGACGAAAACTACAGGGTGTTTCAACATGAATATCGAAATTTTAAAAGTTTTGTAGCATTTAATAGATTTAACGTACAATTATAAGTTTAATATCAAATGAAAGCACTGTTTCCTCTGTCTGCCGTTAGAAAGCGCTAGTAGCAAAAATGGCGACTAGTGAGCAGAAAGCGTTTTGTGTTTTACGTTTTGCGAAACTAAATCTGTAGTTACAGCGCAACATGCTCTCTGTATTTAGTTTAATTGCAATTTTTGAAGTGATAATAACATCCGTAGATGCTATCATCAGTTTGAAAACACCCTTTGTCTGTGCAAAAGGAACAATACAGATCGACAAAGAGTGACTGAAGAACGTGTTGAACGAGTGGGAAAGTGTTTCACGCGTAGCCCCAAAAAAAATCATTTCCGAAGGCTACTCGTGATTTAGCAATTCCAGTGACGTCTGTGTGAATAATTTTAAGGAGATTGAGGGATTTAAGAAAGAGGATTGAAGCATTTGTTGCAACTATTACTTCAAACACACTGATCAAGATTTCCGAAGAACTCGCCTATCGACTCGATGTATGCCGTGTGACGAATTGTGCTCATATTGAACACTTGTATCCAAGGGCGCCCATGTTGTGGTTTCCAAGAGGGGGCAAGTATAAGCGACGTTTCAAAAATAGTTTCAGATTTTGCTGTAACTAATGTAAAAATTCCATTGGATTTTCGATATTCTGAAGTACAATTTCTTCTAGGAGGGCGAGCGCCCCGCCTTACCCCCTGATGGGTGTCCTTGCTTGTATCAACAACTGTTTGAGTTGCTCTTCCATTTGATGTATTATTTATAATTGAACGTCAAATGTAAAACATACTACAGAGCCTTAAAATCCCAATATGCATTATGAAACACCCTGTATTGTCTCATCAAATGTTCATTCACCTTACTTCTTGTCCAGTTATCAGTCGCTTCGGCCATAACCTGAGATATTTGCTCCATGTTGGTCAGAATATTGCAAATTTCCCACAATTTAAATTTTTATTGTGTATTTTAAAAGATATCATTTTCGTCTCGACGGGAAATTTGAGCCGAGACGAGATTGGGATATATTTTGAGACGAGTCTTCATTTTCACTAAACGAGACAAGAAACCTTTAAGTCTCGTCTCGTATTGTTCCGATTCTTGAGGATCGTTACAATTACCAATTATTTTGTGCTTTGTGTTTGTCAAATCTCTTTCCACATGGGCATTTATAATAGACTAACTCAAAATCATTTCACGCGGCAGTTCTCAATAGAGTTTCTAAATTTAAATGGCTAATATAGCAGCGTTGCTTATATCCTCTTGAGTTCTGGCACTAAGCGGTCTACATTTTCTTTTTGTAACTATTGTTTGAAATACGATGATTGTTGATGCCAACTAATGAACAAGATTAGTAATAAACACAGGTGGGAGATGCACAAGCGTTACAAAGCAGTTTCTACTACAACGCAAGCCTCGGAATAGAGGCAAAAAGAAAAAAAAATAAATAAAAACTAGAGGAACACATATGTGTACCTATGGAGTGAAGAGAAAAAAAATGCTTGTTGGAAAAAAATGCTTTGGTTTACCGAGAAATAGGCAGAAAATCACCTATAGATACATATCACGATCTTCTTTTTCATCTCAACCGTAGGTTGCTGGACAACATGGAAATTTTAAAACTTTTCTCTCTCTTGGAACAGTTGTTTTATACTCTGATAAGATCTCTTCTTCGTAACTACATCTACATATTCCATCCTTCGTCTTCCTTTTCCTGGTTTTCTTTCTGCCTTTCCCTCTATCAACACAGTGATCCAATCGGAGTGTTAAATAAGATGGCCAAGCATGCTGTTTCTTCTTTTTCCTATTATCTTCATGATGTGTCGTCCTTCATTAGCTTCCTTTAGTACGTCTTCATTTCTTTTCCTTTCGGTCCATGATATGCGCAACATTCTGCACTAACACCATATTTCAAATGCTTCCAGCTTGGATATTTCAGTCTTTCTCAATGTCCACGTCTGTGATCCGCAAAGCACCACGATCCATACCAGGGTCATATAAATTGTTTCAGAACGTCCAATGATACATTTCTTGATGTTAGCAGTCCTCTTTTTCCTATAGAATGCTTGTTTAGCATCCCCTATTCTGGAACTTACGGCTTTTTCACTTCATCCGTCCGAGGATATTTGATTTCCTAAATAGGGGAACGTTTTAACGCCTTCGATTTTCTCTCCCTCTAGCCATATGTTTGCATCATAATAATTACAGAATATGTTGGGTTTATGTGGAACAAAATTCACTCAGGAGTTTTTGTTTCTTCGGCGATAATCCTTAAAGATCCTTAAGTCATATCATCATCATCATCATCATAGGCATTCTGCCATTATTGACAGATCACTTGAAGCACCCGAGTAGCTTTCATGCACCACGGTCTTCAACTGACCTCTCGGTCTTCATGTACAATTAATTGTGTTTAAATACGGACCATCAGCTACACTGAGAAAAAAAAAGGACTAGGATTTCCGTGTGAATACCTCGTATTTACGCGAGTGCGCTCCTTAAGTAATGTAATTTCATGTATAAAAGTACAGCAGGTGGAAACACCATGCCAAGTCTGGAGTTCGGCGTCGAACTAGACTCGCTGTGATTGGATAATTTTATTCACATGATTGATTTCGTGTTAAAAACTATTACTCTCGTAAGGTAGGGAGTCACAGATTTTGAAAGAACCAAGAGGGAAGACTCGTAGGAAGGTAGTAACATTATATACCTAAGCTACCACCGTCGGAATGGGTATGGCGTTAATTTTAGATCTGAAATGGTGGTCCCACAATACAAAATTTTCGCTGGACGGTGGTGTAGATCGTACTACTGATGAAACAACATTACTTAATGTGGTGACCCGCGTAACCTGGTAAAAAAACAGCATTTCCATGCCGACTGGATTATGCATTTTTCTCCGTGTAGCATCTCCCTGTTTTTCCTGCCAGCATACTTTCTAGTAAGTCTTTCATGACTTAAATCATATTATTAATTCCAAACAATCATAATAAATTTAAAAAAAATCTATACAAAAAGGCATTATTTATTAGCCTGAAGTTTTGTTGGCCTGTGAAAAAATACATTTCACTTCCAATTCACTTTTACAATGCCAGCCAATGAAGAAACGACGTTTTTCGTAGAATGATAAATACCTTGAAAGATCTAGATTTCTTAACGTAGAATCAGTGACGTAACTAAAGGGTTGCAAACGGGGCTTGTGCCCCAGGCGCCAGATTAGAGACGCGCAATACTGGGCAGATATTTATTTTCTCTATATGACAAGGAAAGGAGTTTTAGCAAAGTAAAGATCATGAAAAAAAACTCTGAAACTTAGGACAGCAACGACTCACCAACCTTAGGCTCATATCCATAGAGCATAAGTTAGCTTCAAAGCTATGTTTTGAGGACATTATAAAAACATTTGCATCCAAAAGAGCCCGAAAAGTAACATTTTAGTTCCAGCTCTTTGTGTTTTCATTTAACTTACATCCATTTAAGAGATTTGCAAAATGTCCGAGTATAGTACTCGAGACAACAGCTTGACTCTTTGTCATAAATATTCTATTCTAAAGCAACAGACTGTTGATTTATTCTACATATATGCACATCCCAATATAATTCCAAAAGCATTGTGATATGCAATTTACTATGATAAGACTATAAGAATATGTTAAGCATGCTAATCTCAGATTATTTGACAATAAAATACTAATTAGTTTCGTATTTTATGTTGTATTAAAAATTAAATTATGTACTGCAATTTTGAAATCAAGCTTTCCTACTTGAAGAAAAAATGAAATAGGAGAATTACTGTGTGATGCCAATGTCAGGTGTAGTCGAAGAGCATTTTGGTTTGGTTGATCACGGGGGGGGGGGAGATGGCGCTAAGGCGAGTGCTAACAGCTACTGTTTCACACAAACGATATATTCGCATGAAGCAAGGTCTTTCTTGGTGTGTATAATGTCACTATATCACTGTTTTAAGTTGTATTCATTTTTTCCGAATTAATTTCGTGAGTGTGCCTTTTTGAAAAGTCGTTGAGCCAGAATCCAAAAAATAGGTT
Source organism: Thermobia domestica (assembly GCF_964235325.1). Classification (NCBI taxonomy): domain Eukaryota; kingdom Metazoa; phylum Arthropoda; class Insecta; order Zygentoma; family Lepismatidae; genus Thermobia; species Thermobia domestica. The sequence goes on along the minus strand of NC_137470.1, from coordinate 11,267,962 downwards.
TTTGGTTTCATCTCTAAGGACTTGATGATATATATCTTTTTGTATTCACAGTGGTCCAAGGTGTTCATCAAATGATGATACCCTGAAATTTGTGGTAGCTTAAAGCCGCCATATTGAAAAATGGCTGCCATGTCTCTACATTTACGAGGTTTTGCGCATTTATCTCATAAACGGTTCCTCTTATCGAGGAAAAAAGAGGAATGAAATTGAAGAGGATAAAACTTTGCACATATTATGTTCAGTAATATTTTTTATTAGAACCAATCGATTAGGAGATATCTGCGATTAAAGGAGAAACGATCTTGTTTTAAATTGTAACACTTGTTATTTTCCCTGGAAATATTTTACCGAGATACATATTTCTGAAGTATTTAATACTTGTACTAATAAGTTCCTTCAAAATTTATTCATGTTAGTCTTCATCTTCACTGCTGTCGTCATCAAATGACAGTCCAGCGTCGAAATCAGTGACTTTTTCATAGTTGGAACAGGTCTGTATTTTGCACATGTCTATACATCTGAGGCTGTTGGAAAGGCACACACATGAAGGCATGGCACATTTTCTTGGGCAAGAACATGACATCAGTTCCAAAACAGCTTCAGGGGCAGGAGAGTCCATCCATTGTACTCCCAGACAAGATCTTCCCTCACTGTCCGTTGTAGAAATCCAGCTATGGTCCACTGGGGATGGGAGCTCTGGATCAGCTTGTAGACATTTCTTCCAAACGAGGGCTTGGTAGTTTGCTCTTCTTATACGTTGATAGAGCGTGTTCCGACATGGAGGAAGGCTATGAGGTTCAACAGACCCCTTTTTAGCAGAAAATATGCTGTAACGCAATTCATTGATATCAGTGAACTTTTGCTGTCTAGAGTAGAGCTAGCAAACAAAGAACTCAAGCTGCTTCTTTGTTTCCTCTGGTATTTCAGCTTGAGTTCCAAGAATACTTAAAGCGGTTCTGAGTCTAGAATTTTGAGTCATTATCTTGTAGGCTGCAGATTTCTCCTTGCCTGCAAATGCACTTACTGCATCGCACCCAGTAAATGAATGAAGTGCGGGCAATACTTTACACACTTCTTGACCTAGAAAAGCATTCATCTCTCATGTTGTAGTACTTTACTCTGTCACTAGATCCACATTTTAGAAATATTGATCCTTGTACTTTTTCAACTGTTCTTCTATAGCAAATAGTGAATTAACAGCAATATCTGTGTCAACGGAGTTAATAATTATCTTTCTAAATCCCGAAAAAAGAACATGTTGTACGTGAAGAAGAAGTCGGGTATCCGCCTCTTCTTGGAAACATGTCAACTCAGGAGCTTCTTGTGCCAGTTTGCTTGTAATTTTATGGCACTTTTCTTCACAAGTAACATATATAACTCGTGTATTCAGCTGATTGAGATACTGCACGCCCTGCCACTCTTTACAAATGAAACGTATAAGTTCTTTTTTGTTCTCGTCATCAGATAAAAACTGCTTCCATTTTCGGACTGAATGGGCAGGAGTTATATGTTTCACTTTTATAGAATCACCGACAGCTCGATGTTTTCGTTCGCTACTTTTTATAGACACTTGTCTGTACGTATCAAAGACAACGTGAATTGTCTGAGAAGATACGGATTCTTGTAATATTCTCGAAAAGAGCTTGTCAGCTACTTCGCCAAATGTTTGTAGTCCCTGTGGCAGCTTTTGAACAAGACACATTCCATCAAAGATGTTAACAGCGTCACTAGGAATTTGCCCGTCAGTTGCAAAGTCTTTGGTCAGGACTTTCATCAGTATGGACTTAGCAGTTTTTTGAATCGAACCATCACAAGTAGCCAAAGACCATGGAAGAGGTCCCAGAGGGGAAAACGAACTCTGTGTTATTCATCTTCACACTCTCTTTCTTTTTCAAATCAGAGAACGTCTTCAGCTTCTGCTTCTTGAGAGGCTTGAAAAATTCTTCTGGTTTTGAGTCTTCAGACAGATGATCTTTCTTGAATTTTTCATAAGCTTTTTGGCCTACTTCATGTGCTGTGACCATGTCTTTGACAATGTCTGGAGTTAGCACAGCTCCAGTAGATAAATTGACCATATCTATTTCTTCAAACGGATTTATCCATTCATTGGTCATCAGGTTTTGTAACGCTGAAACATCACGTTCATCTTTTTGGATCCTACGCAAAGAAAGATCTGGATGTAGCACAGATTGTCCTGAAGAAGAATTGCAGCTTGTTCTTTCACGAACCATGTGAAGAAATGCTGCTCTCATATCAGAGTTTAAATAGTATCTTTCAACTGCTGCAGGTCTTTTGCTGAACATCGTTGTACCTTTTGTTCCCTGTGTGTCTTTATAGTTTCTTCAATATTATTTTCAGAACATTTTAAGATCAATAACTTTTGATAATTTTATTCCGTTAATTTGAGTAACTATCAACAAGGAAAAAATAAAATAAGTGTAATATTAGCGGTTATTTTCCAATATGGCGGTCATTAGCTACTCTGTAACTGACAGTATCATGGATGAAAGCCATTCTGGTATTGTGTAGCATCAAAAAATGTATAGTACACCGAGTCCACAGAGATGTAATCATGCAACTCCCTTGTTAACAAATGGTCTCAAAAATTGCAATATTAGCGGCCATTTTCCAATATGGTGGCCATTAACTACCCTGTAACTGACAGTATCATGGATAAAAGCCATTCTGGTATTGTGTAGCATCAAAAAATGTATAGTACACCAAGTCCACAGAGATGTAATCATGCAACTTCCTTGTTAACAAATGGTCTCAAAAATTGCAATATTAGCGGCCATTTTCCAATATGGTGGCCATTAACTACCCTGTAACTGACAGTATCATGGATAAAAGCCATTCTGATATTGTGTAGCATCAAAAAATGTATAGTACACCAAGTCCACAGAGATGTAATCATGCAACTCCCTTGTTAACAAATGGTCTCAAAAATTGCAATATTAGCGGTCATTTTCCAATATGGTGGCCATTAACTACCCTGTAACTGACAGTATCATGGATGAAAGCCATTCTGGTATTGTGTAGCATCAAAAAATGTATAGTACACCGAGTTCACAGAGATGTAATCATGCAACTCTCTTGTTAACAAATGGTCTCAAAAATTGCAATATTAGCGGCCATTTTCCAATATGGTGGCCATTAACTACCCTGTAACTGACAGTATCATGGATAAAAGCCATTCTGATATTGTGTAGCATCAAAAAATGTATAGTACACCAAGTCCACATAGATGTAATCATGCAACTCCCTCGTTAACAAATGGTCTCAAAAATTGCAATATTAGCGGTCATTTTCCAATATGGTGGCCATTAACTACCCTGTAACTGACAGTATCATGGATGAAAGCCATTCTGGTATTGTGTAGCATCAAAAAATGTATAGTACACCGAGTCCACAGAGATGTAATCATGCAACTCTCTTGTTAACAAATGGTCTCAAAAATTGCAATATTAGCGGCCATTTTCCAATATGGTGGCCATTAACTACCCTGTAACTGACAGTATCATGGATAAAAGCCATTCTGATATTGTGTAGCATCAAAAAATGTATAGTACACCAAGTCCACAGAGATGTAATCATGCAACTCCCTTGTTAACAAATGGTCTCAAAAATTGCAATATTAGCGGCCATTTTCCAATATGGTGGCCATTAACTACCCTGTAACTGACAGTATCATGGATGAAAGCCATTCTGGTATTGCGTAGCATCAAAAAATGTATAGTACACCGAGTCCACAGAGATGTAATCATGCAACTCCCTTGTTAACAAATGGTCTCAAAAATTGCAATATTAGCGGTCATTTTCCAATATGGTGGCCATTAACTACCCTGTAACTGACAGTATCATGGATGAAAGCCATTCTGGTATTGCGTAGCATCAAAAAATGTATAGTACACCGAGTCTACAGAGATGTAATCATGCAACTCCCTTGTTAACAAATGGTCTCAAAAATTGCAATATTAGCGGCCATTTTCCAATATGGCGGCCAATAGCTACCCTGTAACTGACAGTATCATGGATAAAAGTCATTCTGGTATTGTGTTGAATCAAAAAATGTATGGTACACCAAGTCCTCAGAAATGAAACCATGAAACCTCCTGGCTCAACGACTAAACAACCCCAGTAACAGCATAAATTTTTATGATGAATGTATTCCTATTCTCCCACACAAAAGAGGAGTACATTAACAAGAATTTTACGAATGATCCAAAAAAACGAATCAAAAGATTGCTATCTTGGCCACAAAATTTTTGAACGGAACCTAAATCGATATGTAGTATCTAGAGAACTACATTATATGTAGTTCTCTAGATATAAGGCCTACAAGAAAATTTTTGCCTGAAATATATTGGATCTTTTGATCCCCCCCCCCAAAAAAAAGAAGTCTATTGGAAAGTATTTTCACTTCGTTATAATGAAGCGAAACCAACGATCGTTCCAAATTTTATATTTCAAGAAACAGCAAACTGACTATATATAATCAAACTTAATTACTTTACCTAAATACTTTAGGTAAAAGTTATAAAGGGCTAGAGCAAATAATCCTTCTGATTTAACTTCAATGTTGTAAAAAATGAAATGAATTGAAATCTTTGAGTTTTACGACCCACGGCTATGCTAAAGGAGACGGTGATGATGAGAGATATGAAGAAAGTGGGAGGAAACGGGAGAACCCCGAGAAAGCACACGAGCACGATGTCTGTCCATCACTAAGTTCACATGGCGCGAGCTGGGATCGAACCAGGGACCCCAAGCACCGGAGGGGAACGTTCTACCACTGAGCCACCGCTCCGCCTACTTCAATGTTATGTTCGTATTATAAATCATAAAGTGTTAAAACTTATAGAATGAATGAATGAACGAATGAATAAACACTCACCAAGTTTCGTTTCAGAAATGAAATTTTTCTGTCTAACGTCCCACGCTTATGCCATTAAGACTAAGGGAGACGGATGATTAAGGAAAGAATTGAGTGATGATGGAGGAATCCGTGGAATGATGATGTGGAAGGAAACGGGAGTACCCCGAGATGATGTCCACACAAACTTACATGACCGAGGATCGAACTGCAATGCACCAGAAGTAACTGATCTGCCACTGAGCCACCGTGCTCCCAACTTTCGTTTCAGATATAGTAAGAAGCCTTAGTATGCCACTATAACCACCAGGTAGACACTTGCGAGGAATGGCGTCAATGCGACAGGAGATGGATGTTGCATGCTTGAATTCATTACATGATTAGCAATCATTAGGTCAAAGACATTTCATAAGGATGCAGCAAGTGGAAGGACATTGTGCGGTTGATATTCCAAATTTGCAACAAGCAGACGAGTCTGTAAGAAGAAATCCACGGGATACGCGTCTGTATCGACGAAACCATTGAGTGCGTAAGAGAAGCTTGTTGCGAAGTCTCAGACAATCGACTATGAAAGCAAGCAGAAATCTTGGTAAACCACAGCAGACACTGTGGAAACTGCTGAAGAAACTAGCTGATGTTGATGATCTGAGGAATCGGATTCGTGTGGTTTGAGTAAAGTTGAGCAAAATATTTTCCGACGCATTTTGGTAGTGTGGGGACTACCATGTGGGCGTGGGTCACGTGACTAAAGGACAGCATATCGAGCTATTGTAATATTTGTATATTAAATTTTATGAGTTTTTGTTTTCGTGCTATAGGCCTATGTTTCAATTCACTACGCCAGTAGTTCCCAACCTGCGGCCGTGCCCTTATAGGGGCGTTAAGATCAAGCAAGAGACGCGCAAACTACTGACAGAAGAAAACTACATTAGGAATGTTGTAACAAAGAGGTGTTAAATTAAATACCTTATAAACACAAAATAACTGAATAAGAACTGTGGTTCCATTACGAACAAAGCTGGTTAATATTGTGCTACAATAGTACGGAGAAGTTTTGCAGGAAATACATATAAATTTGTCAAAATTATTATTATGGAAGAATTAATAATTTAGTGCTGCTGTATCTGAAATCACAAGTGGTTTAGACCAACAAGCGACAAGGAGAAGCGCCAGGTAAACAAGGTTGAAAATTACAGCTCTACGCCTTACACTTTCAACCCAACATACAAACGAAATCAGGGAGATCAACTGTGCTAGTAGCCCCACACATAAATTTATTGCTGTAAATGGTGTATTTGTGCAAAACATTTAAAATGATTGTTGCTGGATCGAAAGATTCTATATATTTCAATCAAAAAAAAATTCTTATACGCCTTATATCTGGAGAACTACATATAGTGTAGTCAAACCCAGGCTATCAGTTAACTCAGTACAAAGTGCTTAGTTCTTAAAAAAATACGAAAGCTCAATTCAGGGACCGTTCAAACATTTGTGGTCCCTGATCCAAAACTAATTAGAGGCTAAGAGCGCAATCTTTAGATCCATTTTTGTTTTCCTAATATTCTTGTTTTCCTTCTCTTTTATAGCAATACAACAAATTGTAGTAATTGCATTATTTAAGCAGTGTTGCAAACTCCAGCAATGCTTGTTATATCTCCGGAACGGTATGAGATACCGAAGTGCTGTATGATTTGTTAGCCAATTGCAAACCATACAAGTAATTAGTTATGCATCTAAGTATGTTTTCAAAACCTTTCAAAAATTTTTCAAGCCCTTTTAACTTCGTTCCTATTCATTCGAAACAAGTTATAACTTGACCATGGTATCCAACCTTAAGTTACTTCCGATGTGCATAATCCTCTCCATCTCCGTTTGCTGTATGTTTCAAAGAGGCTTCCAAACTTTTGGTCTTTTTATACTATAACTTCCTTAGGTTGCAATACTGAATAAAAGTGATATTTTAAGTTCTCGTTTGACATATTGATTTGAAATATGTAATAATCTGACGTAGTGCCGTTTGAAAAATATACCTGTGTATTGGGTTGGCAACACTGCTTGTAGTGTGTTTCGTTTTGATAGGTGCGAAGATGTCCCACTTCTTATGTTTGCTTTGTACAAAGTTTCGCTTTTCTTCCTCTTTTGATTTCTCCGTTATCACGGTTGGACATTATAAACGATTCACCCTGTATATATATACAGAGAAAGTTTCAATCTATTTTTCATTTCTCGCTAAGGTGTTAAGCATGAGTATGTCCCGTCACCAGCCCCCGCCCCCTAAAAGTAATTCTAGCTACTCTACAGGTTGTAAGTCATTCTGAATTGGATTTTAGGAGGTAGTTTAGACTTTATTGTATATATATTAATAATCAAGATTCTCTCAAATAAATGCGAAAAAAAATACGCGTTTGAAACTTTACCTCCCCTACCTACATATAGGCCTACACCATAGTTTTTAGTGCTAAAGTTTGAGAAACCTCAATACTTTCGAGGAACTGAATAAAATGAGTTTTGTTTGGACTATCTCACAGTGGATTAAAATCCCTAAAAGCTTATCAAAATATGAAAACGTTCAATTTGCATGATATTATGAATATATAGGTATTCGAGGTTGCTGATAACGATTATGGGGTAAAAAATAAATCGCAGGCAAAAATAATGTGGCAGGCAAAAATGTAAAAAAAAAAATCCAAATAGGCTGATAACTAGTTTATCGTATTTTTAGGTCCTTGGTAACGATTACAAATCATAATTTTAACGTTCAAAATTGTTATGAAGTAAGCTGCAATATAACAAAACAATATATATTTATTATTGCTATAGTTTTATATTACCGAGCTAATAATTCTTTTTAAAAAAAAATGTATTCTGGACATCTATTGGGAAACGCATACATACATTTTTCAAGAGCACCTATGGGCAGCTGTTTATTTTTATGAATTCCGTTAGCTTATAATATTGTGTGTGTCGTAAAATCAAAATAAAAAAATGTAGAAAATTAACAAAGTTATGATACTTTAAATCATTTTTTTTCACATGTCCACGTTCACTACATTCGAACCGGTCAAACGACTCTTTTTAAATAAGTGCCTGATCCGCAGGTATAACAAAATAATGGGTGTTTTAACGAAATTTGATACTTCAAACATTCTACTATACGACTCAAAACCTAAAAGTTCTCAAATTGATTTTCTTTCTTTTGACGAGCTTTTTGAAATTTTACCCACTGTGCATCTGGAAGGATTAGAGGGGAGAACAACGATCTTAAAAAAAAAAAAAAAAAAAAGGAAAGGCCAACATTTACCAGAAATATTGACGAGTGATGACGAGGTTACCAATTAGGTATCAAACAAAGTTAATAGATGTTGTACAAGTACTTTCAACCAATTCTATAGTTGAGAAACAAATAGCCAATGACGGACGCTCAAAACGACGACTAGGCAATCAATATACTCGGAACAATTCCAAGATACCACCCCAAATTGGCTTCCATGTCATTATTCACATAAGTTCCATTTTCTCTTATGCGAAACAAATTAAGCAGTTCTCTTGTGACCAGAATTTGAACTATTTTACATTTCGTGTGCAATTGTCACTTCATTGTCAAGCATTACAAAATCACATCTCTTTGCCAGGGCAAATTATGCGGAGTAAATAAAAGTTGTGCGAATACTCACAACCTATTTTCTAATCGAGAATGGAATGGCCAATTATGATCGCTGAGATAGCCAATTAGCTAATCAAGGTATTCCAAATGATTCCCAGATAGAGTAATTCGGGGGGAAGTGACCATAGGGGTGAAGTGAATAGAATTAAGGTTAATGATATGTGGCAACAAAGCATGATCGACGTTGACCTTGCAAAGCCCCTGTATGTGTAGTATTGAGTTTGTGGCTGACGAAGAACGTAGTGTACAGAGGAAAGAAGTGAACTATTGAATGCAGCGAGCACGGACAGGGGGGAAGGTGAGTAGATTTGTAGCCTTTTTTGTTGCTATTGCGATATTCAACAGTAAGAAACTAGGGTAATTCTCTCCTGAAGTAATCGTGTTGTACCCAATACTTCCAAAGCAGCATTAGGAGATCATTAGGTACACATGTATATAGATATCCCTCAATGTGTTGCGAACATAAAGCTACAAAACATGATTTGAAAAAAGACGACGAGGTGGGGTGAAGCGACTAACATATCTTGAGGTGATGTGAATAGTCCTGTTAATCATTCCATATATATATCTAACTAACTAACTCTAACTAACTCTATGGCCTATGGAACCCGGAGGTTCAACGCCGCGTTCACAAAAGCTCTCCACTGACTTCTATCCTTAGCCAATTGGATGCAGTTTCTACTTTTTATTCCTATCTCTGCGAGATCCGTCTTAATATTGTCCTCCCATTTGCTCCTAGGTCTTCCTAATGCTCGTTTTGCGATTGGTCTTCCAGCCAAGACTTTGCCAGCGTTTCTACTTTCTTCCATTCTGGCTACATGACCTGCCTACCTAAGCCTCCTAGACTTGACGACCCTAACAATGTTGGGTAAACCGTATAAAATATGAAGTTAATCGTTATGAAGTTTCCGCCATTCCACATTCCCCGTTCCCCTTGGGTCCGAATATTCGTCTCAGGATCTTGTTCTCAAATACGTTCAGTCTATGTTCTTCCCTCAGAGTAAGCGACCACGTTTCGCAACCATACAGACAACAGGCATGATTATCGTTTTATATATTTTAAGCTTCAAATTGATAGACAGAATTCGCAACGACAAGAAATTTTGAACCGAATAATAACATGAATTCCCTGCTTTTATTCGACATTCAATTTCTTCGCGAATATGATTTTCGTCTGTTAATATTCATCCTAAATATTTGAATGTATTCACTTTACCAAAAGTATTATTTAATATTTTAACGCATCTATAATTTGCTGTATTACGGTCCCGACGCACTTCCATGTATTTAGTTTTCTCTGCATTTACTACTAAACTCATGTCCCTGCAAGCGTTTAATAAGATCTCTGCATTTCTTTCTATTGTTCTCCTATAATCCCCTATTAAATTTACATCATTAATCATTCCATATATATCATTAATCATTAATCATTCCGTGTATACAATATGGACCAAAGAACATATTTAGATCTATCTCTCGTTTGTCCTCTAAATCGCAGTCACGTATAGGAGAAATCTGGGTTCAAGACCTATTGGGAACTCAAATATTGTGCTCTTCCTTCTAAGGTAAAACAACTCAATGCTTCCGAGACGGTACTTTGGACACGATCTCGAGTTGGTATGACTATTTGCTTCCTAAGCATTTCTACGCCAACAGCTTATGTATATTTACATCATGCAGGTGTTCTTCATTAACTGTATACTCATTATTTAACAGTTTATACCTTGTTATTTACATTATGTCAAGGACACTTATTCTCACCACTTCACCTCTTATGCATATTCACTTCACCCCCACGTGTGCGGTGAAGTGAATAATTTACCTTCTATGATTCATTTGTTTTTGTGGACGTTGCTTGATACACGATATGACCCATACTTTATTTTCAGAATGCAGAAGGTCTGTTCTATTCATATATGATAGTCAATCAGCCCTGTAACCACTTCTATGTAAGATTTTTCACTTTCATGCTTACCATGTTCATTTCCCTCCGAATTACTCTACTTCAGATTGGCTCCTATGTCATTACTCATATAATTTCCATTTACTCTAATGTTATGTCTTTTTTCATCCCCGGGGCGACACCATGGCTCAATGGTAGAGCGTTTACCTCTCGTGCGTGGAGGTTCGATCCCTGGCCAGTAAGTTTGTGGTGGACAACACCGTGTCTGTGTGTTTTCTCGGGATACTCTCGCCTCCTGCCAGATTATAATTCCACAATTCTTCCATTATCATTCATTTGCTTTAACCATCCGTCTCTCTTAACCTAAAGGACATAAACGTAAGACGTAAAACTGAAAGATTTTCTTTTCATTTCATCTTTAGCTTCATTCACTGTCGAGTTTTAGCCTGGGATATTAGATATCACATACTGACTTTACGATATGACATCTGTGACGCAAACTTTGCGATTTGGTATCATCTACTATCTTCATTTTTTTCCCACAGACTCATAACCAAAAGTACTTAGTGCATATTTTGATTTGCGTTGCAGTCTGCAAACTTTCCAAAGACTGGTACGGAATAAGAATGCGAAGTATATCAATACGTGGGTCGTTCAATATATAAATTTCCCTAAGCTGCAAATATTTATATTTTAAGATTCATTTGTAAACTACATGCTATATGTGTATGAGTGATAGGGATGCGCACGAGACGAGTCGAGAAAGGATTTTCTTGACAAAATTCGAGTCGAGACACGGCTCTTTCAATAGAAAAATATATATTTTTCGAGTCGAGACATCACTTTTACAGCACATTTTCGAGTCGATACAGCCATAAATCTTGTCTCGTGCGCATCCCTAATGAGTGAGTCCTTCCTCAGCTCTCCACGTAATCCCCATTGAGATTCAGGCATTTGTCTCACCGTTGCACCAATATGTCTAAGACTTTTGCAAAATATCAGACCTCTGGCTATTTACCACTTTCCTTACATTCCGCTTCACTTTTTCATTTGTCTCGAAACTTCACCTTGCGATACAGACTTGGATACAGACACAACACTGGAAAAAGTTGGAAGTAACTCGGCGCTAAATTGAGGATATATAGAGAGTGGGGCAACCGTTTCCAGTCTGATTCTTCAATTTTGTGTCTTGTTTGCGTGCTGAGTGTGGCTGGGCGTTATCGTGAAGAAGAAGAGACCAGGTCGCTTATGTCGAATTGCGTTTCCCTGAAGAAGAGCTCAGGTTCGAACAAAACGACCTGGTCTCCTGATAATTGGTGATAAAGAAGTTAAGCGGAATGTGAGAGAAATGCTAAATAGCCAGATCCCTGATTTTTTGCAAAGAGTTAGGACAAATTAGTGCAACGGTGAGACAAATGTCTGAATCTCAACGGGAATTATGTGGATAGTTGAGGAAGGACGCACGTACACATGTATGGATAGTTCACAAACGTATCTTCAAAAATAAATTTTTACAGTTTAGGAATATTGAACGATCCACGTATTTGTTACAGGGACTCTGCCCTGTTCTCTTAATAAAATTAGTAATTTGTCCTCTCCTAATACAATTGCAAACATTCCCTGGTAAATCACTTTCACCGGCACAAATCTAGACAATTTTGTTATTTCTTTTCCTTTAGCTTACCTTATGAGAATATTCTTTACACCAGAACCTCAAGATATAACCTCTGTGAAGTAACAGTAAAATAGCCGTTATCTTTCAGTTCCATATAATTATGGGAATAAATCGCTTACATATTTGAACTGCACCAATGAACAGAAATAGTGTTGTGCATTTAAAAAAAAACTTTGGGGGACGTGTTTGTCAAAACTCTCATACTTGTAATACTCGTCTGAAAATTTCAGATCAAGTTTATTTTTAAAAACGCCATGTTACTCTTGAGTGTATGGGAGATGCCTGGTCGTTGACGTCTATCGATGTTTATATAATTGCATAAACAAAATCATTTGTTCACTAATATCCACAAAAGTAGTATTAAAATTAATGGACTAGTTAAACAAGTGTTTTTACTTTCATAAAATATTTTTCACAAATACCTGGAAATTCATTCCAGAAAATTATGTTCCGGGCATGAAACAAACTGTAAGGGGACTGCACTGGCACGGTACTTGTTAAAGAATGTGAGGTCCTGCATAAGTTAGTCTCCAACGCTCTCGCCTTTAGTGCAAGTGGTACCGGGTACGATTTCCGGTGAAAACATTCGGCCGGAAAGGTGTAGAATTCTTTTCAGACAGCTACTCTGAGTAAGGTTTTTCCCGAGACTTAATCATTCACACAACCGAAGTGCTGGGATGGTAGCTAACTTACAAGTCCCAGGTTGTTTCCTTCTTTCCTCATTTTTTTACGCCCCAATTCCTTGAGTTGTGTAATCGCCTAGGGACGTCGCATCTAATACGTGACGGGCTTGTCCCTTGTGGTGGACAAACACCGTATGCGTTGGTTTCCTCGGTTTTCTCCCGTTTCCTCCCACTTTCTTCATTGCATAATGTCATTCATTTCTCATCATGACCATATCCTTTCTTAGTTGGTGGGTCTTAAAGATTTCATTTTTATATTCTTTGTGACGGGCTTCAATGTCCATGGATACCAAATATCCAAAAAACTAATTCATAATTACTTAGGAACATGTCTTGCACAAAAGTAATATTAAACTAACTAACTCTATGGCCTATGGAACCCTAAGGTTCAATGCCTCGTTCACAAAAGCTCTCCATTGACTTCTATCTTTAGCCAACTGGGCCCAGTTTCTACTTTGTATTCCTATTTCTTTCAACGTTAATTTATCTTAGTTCTGGGAAGAGGGGCGGTACACCAACACCGGGAGGTAGAGGGCATTTCGACATTAGAACTACATTTTAAGTGTTGAAACTTTGTAGAAAAGTAAAAGTGGACCTCGTACTGCATTTAATGAAAGTACGAAGGGGCTGATTACAAAAATCTTAAACAGGGTGTTTCAAAACAACACCGACAACGTTTGGCAGATGATTCCTGACACCAAGATAAGACAAAAAGTACAGACCTTGTTGTGTAAATTGCACTTGCAAATGTAATATATTTTGTTGTTTTACCAGGATCCTCAGATTTAAAAGTTTTTAAGGTCAATTACATTAAGCCAACTGATTTTCTCATATCTTCCATCTCTTCAAGGGGCAAAAGATACTACCCCGCGGCAAACATGCATAAACTTATTTGACAGACAATACACGACTGCTTCATTAAATTTTATACCGTTCAGCATATCCTTTAGATTTTCTTGAAAAAGTGCATATGAAAGAAATCTCAAGTAAAATCAGTACCTTTGGCAACCCTATAATTTGACTGACATTATTTGCAAACTTAGAAATAAGTTCGCAACTTTGTCATTTGCATAGAATCGCAATCATCTCGAGAATCGTTGGTTATACTTTGATCAGCTTTCACTAGTAGAATAAGCTATACCAAATAAGGTTTTTTAGGGGAAAATATTTGAAAGAAAAACTGATAATTAATTATTTATATAAAAACACTAGCAGCGTTCACCCCGCTTCGCTGCGGTCACCCCGGAACGCAATAAACTTTGTTACTTAGATAATTTTTACTTTTTCGCTTTCAAATTGCAAGCGCCTGTCATTTATGTTAACCCGCCGAGTCACGTGGTCATGCGGGTTGCATATACATACGTTTATTTTTACCTATGATGAACTATGGAGACTTGAATGGTCCATTATCTCAAGACACTGGTAATTAAAAATTAAAGTGATATGATAAAAACCATCTAGGGTCCAAATCCTAACAACCCCCCAAAAATGAAAGAAATCGGTTCAGCCGTATTAGCGTGATGAGTTCACAAAGGATTTGTACGTTCTCTTTTATATATATAGATTAAAATACGTTTGATTACACTGAGAAAAAAATGTAGGTGGCGTACTTAAAAAGGTAGGTTACATGCATAATTCCTGTTTTTTGGACTTAACGTACAACAGCCGTATAACTAAAACCGTATGTTTTATAATACTTTCCGTATAAGTGTTCCATCTATACATACTTTCCGTATGAAACAATGTAGGTGGTCAGGATCTCACATACAAATGATCGTATATAACATATAGCTGAGAAATGTAACATAAGTGTATGCACATGATACACGAAAAACTGTTAAATGTCAGACACCCTGCAACGGCATGATGTAAGGGCAGTGCCTATGTAGCATATGGATAACGTATTCTCCATACAGATTTCTGTAGTAACCAAGAGGATTCCGTATATTTGTACAATATACCGCTATCCGGAGAACAGATTATTCTCAGTGTATTATACGGAGGCACGGTGGCTCAGTGGTAGAGCACTAATCTCTGGTGCATGGGGTCCTTGGTTTGATAAACGGTCAAGTCAAGTTTGAGGTGGACAACATCATGTCTATGAGTTTTCTCATGTTTCTCTCCACATTTTCATTCCACTAATTCTTACATCACTCTCCTGCCTTATTCATCTGTCTCCCTTAGCTTAACAGGCATATTCGTGGGACTTAAAACTAAAAAAAAAAAGTTTATCATTTCATTTTCACTCTCGGTTTGTTTATTGGTAGGGTTAGCTTATCGAACGCAATACCTTGTGCACCAAAGATTACTAGACAAACGGGGAGGACATATTTGAGCTCAAATACATATAACACAAATTAATAATAAAAGTGATGGTAATAAAACGAACAAACGTCAACAGAAACAAGTCCAAAATAAGAAGGAACAATGCCAACCACAATAGGACAACTTAAATAGAAGGAGCTCCTTCGTGGATAAGCGGTTAGCGTACGCGCCTTTTGCGTGGGAGACCCAGGTTCGATTCCCGGTGGGAGCTCATGTGGTTCGAATTCCACGTTAATCAGTAGGTCCACGTCTCATATAACCTCGCTGCTGAACGGACGTAAAACTCAAAATCAACTCAACTCAACTTAAATAGAAGGTAAAAATCTTTCCATAGCAAAAGTAGAGACACTTCATGCAGTTAGAACTATAAATATGCCCTGGGTCGGCTCTACTATATGTGCAACACGTGAATTTACACTGGCATCTGTCATAATTGTATTATTTAAAATAAATATTTATTGTCGGAAACAAACCTGATGATGATGGTACTTAAATTTACAAAGCTTGTCTTCCATTTTAATACTACATTCATAAATCATGTTAGGTTGCATTAGATTAAGATCACATAGACAGTGCTAAAGCAAATGGTAAAATAAATCCCAGCATGAATTGCTTGATTGTTCTCAAATACAAGAACTCAATTCTCGAACAGTAGCGAACACCTGTTCCATTCAGTTAGTTATCACAGTTTTTTTTTTTTTTTTTCAGGAAAGTAGTCTTGTTTTTGTCACAAACAAGTTCCTTATTGAAGATGGAAAAAATTTAAAAAGGAAAATTAAGAAATAAAGATAAAAAGCTAGTTGCACTGGTACTGAAAACTGATGTATTAAGATTTAAGCTCGAAAAGATATTGAATCCCAACCCAAAATTTTGTACTGATCAAAACACCTTCGATATATCATGAGACTGCATTTGTCCCTCTTTGTCCCGTATATGAGCCTGTAACTGCGGCTACCCAAGGTAATTGTTTCATTATCCTATATGCAAATTAACAACGCTCGAATTTTGAGTAAAGATAATTTCAGTATTTTATTTTAATTAATGTTCTAGACGAGACCTCGATTTCGGTTTCGTCTACAGTAAGTCCTGGCATTATGAATCTCAAAATTTCGAGTCAAGACAGAGACAAGTTTCCGTCTTGACACCATCCCCAGTTGGGTGAGACTTATCCACTTTTACCTAATTTTGTTGCAGCTAAAACAATAATTAACCTTACCTCGTAAGATCAAAAGAAAACCACACACCAAGTTTCATTAAAATTGTATTCAATTGTCAATTTGTCGTCGGTTTAGGCCCTTGTGAGTTGCGTGCCAAGAAATTTATCTAATTTAACATCAAATACTCATTACTTATTTACAGTTTGATTAAATTATATTGCACCTAAAGGTATGACCATGATCAAGTTTCTATTAGTCCACAGGGAGGGGTTGAACACACCCAAAACAATGCTCTGTTTCTGTGATAGTGAACTTTGTGGTTTGTTAAAGGCAATCTGATTATGTTTTCAAGTTGTGTGTAATCTTAAAATAATATCCATCCAAATAGATACAATTTTCTATGAATTTATCTCACTTACTCGCTATTCTTATTGAAGTTGACCATACGCATCTTCACTGTCCTGCCATAAAATTCAAATCCTTGGCCAAATAGATGTGTACTTCTTTTTGATTCTCTTCTTCGTTTCTTCAACACCACGAAAGCATCTGCACTTCTTGGCCTAGGAATCGACTCTTCTTTCTTGCACAATAGATAGATTGGAAATTGACAGTTTTCCCTGGCTTACGGTCGTAAATTCACCCACAGTGCATTAGCTGCATTACACGCGTCTACTAATAACATGAGTTTACGCAAGTGCGCTACTTACGTAAACACATATCAGTAATTGTCTGTCTTAAGAAGTTTCAATATTTGATCACTTTCTCACTGAGATTATGCAAAGCTGCAAAACTGAAAAGAAAAAAAAAAACGTTATCATAATAAACATGTCGTACGCAATCCCACATTAATATCAGCGTCAAAACTTTAATGTTTATTGCTACTGAATGTAGTTTGCTTTTAAAGAGAGAGAAAAAAACGCTGTACTAAATCATAATGGTGCTGCAAATATCGTAAATTTCAAAACATCAATGACTACAAATTATAGTATTTATCTTACTTTTAACTGGAACTCCCTCGTGGTTAAACGGTTAGCAATGCGAACTTGGCATGGGAGATCTTGGTTCGACTTCCGGTGTGAGCTCATGTAGTTCGGATCCCACGTTAAGCAGTATATTCACGACTCATATAGCCTAGCTGCTGAAAGAGAGGATCAAATCAAATCAACTTTAATTTATATATATTAATACTAGCATCAATTACCTGCTTCCCTGAATTAAATAAAGAAAAATTAGTAGTGTGTTCCGTTACTCAGTCACTTTTTACTATTACTTATGTTCCGTTAGTCAGTCACTTTTTACTATTACTTATGTTCCGTTATTCAGTCACTTTTTTACTATTACTTATGTTCCGTTACTCAGTCGCTTTTTATTATTACTTATGTTCCGTTAGTCAGTCACTTTTTACTATTACTTATGTTCCGTTAGTCAGTCACTTTTTACTATTACTTATGTTCCGTTAGTCAGTCACTTTTTACTATTACTTATGTTCCGTTAGTCAGTCACTTTTTACTATTACTTATGTTCCGTTCGTCAGTCACTTTTTACTATTACTTATGTTCCGTTCGTCAGTCACTTTTTACTATTACTTATGTTCCGTTAGTCAGTCACTTTTTACTATTACTTATGTTCAGTTAGTCAGTCACTTTTTACTATTACTTACGTTCTGTTAGTCAGTCACTTTTTACTATTACTTATGTTCCGTTCGTCAGTCACTTTTTACTATTACTTATGTTCCGTTAGTCAGTCACTTTTTACTATTACTTATGTTCCGTTCGTCAGTCACTTTTTACTATTACTTATGTTCCGTTACTCAGTCACTTTTTACTATTACTAAAGCGCTCTCTGATATCGGTCATTTTTCATCATTTTTCATCCTCCTCCCCCAAGTTGTGTTGCTGAATTCGGATTTAAGCGGCATTGGAAGCGTCACTCTTCATTCCAGCGACCCCAAAAACTACGGATTCCACATTGACATTGGTCATTTCCGATCATTTTTATATAGAAAAAAAATATCTTCCCTCCCCAAGTTGCTGGCTTGAATTTGGATTTAAACGGGATCGGAAATGTCAGTGTTTAACTCAGTGACTCCGAAAACTATAGATTTGGCAGTAATATATGTCATTTTTGATCATTTTTATGTACCTCTTCCTCCCCCTCCCCCAAGTTGCGGAGCTGAATTTGGAACAAAATAGAAAGTGTCATTGTTCTTCTCAGCGACCCTGAAAACTATGGATTCGACACTAATGTAGGTTATTTTCGATCAGTTTTTAATTATGTCCTCCTCCCCTTCCTCTACGTTGCACCGTCAAAGTAAAACAATAAAAGCCGTCCCAGACCCGAACCTCATCTATGTTGAAAATTTGATCGAGATTGGTCGTTTGGTTGAAGAGTTATTAACTTTTATTTATTTTTATATCTCCCGCCCTCCCCCTCCCATAAGATCTACCGTCAATTTGAACAGACAGAAACACGCCTTGGCCCCAACCCAATCTATATGGAAAAATTGATCGAGATCGGTCCAGTGATTCAAGGAATTAAGAGTCACAAACATAGTTACTTTCAATTTTATAATCTATACAGTATGGCGCTAAATTCGTTGTACAAAAGCAGAGAAGTGACTCCTGAGAGTAAAACAAACAAGAAAGTTCCAATAAACACAGGGCGGAAACCCCATCGTTTACGTGTTATAGGCTGCCAAAAACATGAAAAAATGAATTTTAAAGGTTCATAGCTCCAAAACTATGGGACCTACCGTAGTCGGGTCAAGACTTCACTTAGGAACTAATATGTGACCTATCTAAAAATGCGTGTTTCAGAATCCTGAGGTGCTTCCACAACAATTTTTATAGAGGGAGTTTCACTACGGGCCTATGATATAAAGTACTCTCCAACTACCTCCATAAAAATTGTTGCGTAAGTACCTTAGGATTTTAAAACGTAAAATGACTAATATTAGTGTCAAATCCATAGTTTTAGGCCTATCTGAGATTAACAGTGACAATTCTGATGCCTTGTGCGGCTGCACGGAGGAAGAGGAAAGGAAGCTATATATAATAATGATCAAAAATGACCGATATTAGTGTTGAATCTATAGTTCTTGCGGTCGCCGAGATGAACAGTGACACTTCTGATGCTGTTTAAATCTATTTTCAGCCCCGACACTTGGGGGATGAGGACAGGTGATATCAGGGGGGTAAAAGTGAGGGGGAACGCGGGGAGAGGCCGTCCCCCGGCTTCCAAAAATTATCAGTGGCGTCCCCTCACTTTCTAAAAAAAATTACAATGGGTAAAGATAGGCACGGAGGACGGTGTGCGTCATGTGTACCCCTACATTTTCAGATCCACTTTTACCTCTGGGCGACACATTAAAATGATCGAAAATGAGCAATATCAGTGTAAATTATTTATTTCAACCCAGCGAAGCGGGTAATATATGCTAGTATAGATTAAAGGATACTGTGCCGCTTACAAACAATATGTAATACATATACCGCATTTCTTCAAGAGGCAGAGATTAATGGCCTGCGTGTGATGCTATCTGTCTTTTTTTTTTTCATGGCATCATGAAACACATGTCACAGACACCTACTTCACTCGGAAGGATTTTATCAGCATTCACAAGAATTCAAGTTCACGCATTTGAGCGGCAGTTGAGAAACAAATTGCGTACTCCAACAAGTGAAATATGGGTAGTCGTAAAAACTGTCCATCACCATAATTTTTAAATGTTTTTGCTTCTGTACAAGACTGATGTTGAACTGCTACTATAACGGTATTTATTATTTATGTTTCTGTCACGTCCAATGATTTAGAAACTCAATTGTGAATAATACAGAAAACCAAAGCCTCCACAACGTAATAAACAAATCAATGTCCACTACCATGGAAATTTCATCCCAATCTAATGAATTCGGTGAATGAGTTTTGAATTTCATGTATTATTATTATTATTATTATTATTATTATTATTATTATTATTATTATTATTATTATTATTATTATTATTATTATTATTATTATTATTATTATTATTTGGGTCTGGAAATGTTTGTTCCTCGTTTCTCGATCTTCAGCTTCCTCTTTTAACTCCCAATATTTTCTTCTATTTTTCAAATCATCGATCACTTCTGTTCTTCTTCTTCCTATTCCTCGCTTTCCTTCCATCTTTCCTTCTATGGCGCTTTGAAGAAGACAATTGCTTTGCGCAAGATGTGTCCAATCCAATTGGAATTCCTAAGATGGATGGTGGCTAGAAGCCTCCTCTTCTCTCCTGTCCGTTTTAAAATATCTTCGTTCGTTACTCTCTCTGTCCATTTTATCTTCTTCCAACACTACATTTCGAAGCTCTCTGATTTCCGTAATGTCTCTGAGTAATACAGTCCAGTGCTCCATATATAGTACTTGACGAACTTCTTCCTTAATCCAATATTAAGCACTATAGTTAAGATTGATTTTCCTTGTTGAATGCTTCTTTGGCTATGGCAATTCTTTACCTGATCTTTTTAGTTCAGTACGCATCTTTTGTGAAAATACTTCTCAGATACGATGCAAAATTTTGGCCGCCTATAACTCTGGAACCAAATGTCTACATAACATTATATTTTACACATATATTTAGCAGGACAAGGTCTAAAACCAATCCAAATTTGATCCCGATCGGATAATTTACATATATATGGAGATCCCTCTCGTAGCTATATAATAAGCGTACATGTCTTTGATGCGGAAGACCAGGGTTCGATCCCTAGCCTAGCTAATGGAATTTTGCTTTTATAATTTTTTGGCAACTTTTTACCCACAAAAGGACTTCCAAAATTCACATAGGTACATACCCGGGTCCTATGCTACCATACCGAAGTTTTAAATTTGACAATTTCCAAAATTTAATGGCGTCGTCGTAGTTACCCTTCCCGGAATTTACGGAATGAACGAAGGTACCCATATCTTATGAAGCGGTATGGACCCTTGTATACATCTATATAACCATATAAGATAATAATACCTCATGAAGGAGGATAAATTAGATCAAAATCCTCCGAAATTTACATCTTTGGCATATTTTTTACCCATAAAATGGAACGAGATGGACCTCGAAAACTTACATAGGTACTGTACATACCTTTTCCTATACTACCGTGTATTTTTTTTTAATTTGGCAGTTTCTAAACTTTACTGGGGGTGGTCCTAGGTACCCCTCTCGAAATTTACGGGATGGGCCAAGGTAACCCTGCCAAAATCTAGCGGGGGTAGTCAGGTACCTTAGATCATTTACTCTGGGCCAGGGACTTGAGGCAGGCGCCATGGGAGAAAATCGCGCCAAGTGTTCCCCTACTACTGCTTCGATGTTGGAAAAGAACGCTAAATTTCAACAAACAAATAAACAAATTAAATAGAAAACGATGTTGATTTCGACATTCTCTTTATATGTGATCAATTTTGATTTGGGAATAAGTGCAATCTAGCCTTAATGATGTAGAGACCAAAAAGAATGTATAACAGGCAGGAGTTTAGTTGGTACTAGTGTCTGTTTCTTCTTTCTATAACGTGGTTTTCTGCCTTTCTTTTTTTTTATTTAAATACATCCTTCGTTGGTTCATGTGCCTGCGTCAATTACTTTTTTCCATCAAGAGACAAGTCTGGAACTACCACAGTCATTAGTCAGTCGAGAAACGAAATCCAGTCTCATTCGACCAGCGAACAAGACGATTGAGAGTCAGCTGAAGCCGGCGAGCAATGCCGCGAAGGTGGCGGGAGCGACAGAAAATGACAAGATCGTCAACACAAAGCAGACCAGACACAGGAGCCTGGATCTGTGAAAGAACGCTGCCGACTGCGACAGCAAACAACTTGACACCAACAACACTGCCTTGCGGAACACCACCTTCCTGTACAAAGCGCTCTGAGAGAGCAGAGCCCACACGCACTCCAAAGTGTCGCTCGTGAAGAAAATTCGAAATAAAGCGGGCCATATGTCCACGAAGACCCCAGTCATATAATTGTTTTAGGATTCTGTAACGCCATGTGGTGTCATACGCCTTCTCTATGTCGAAAAATATAGCAACAAGATGTTCGCCGTGGAGAAAGGCGCCCTGAATTTCACCCCCAAGACAAGCGGGACCACTTGGATTATGTTTGGAAATAGCTTCATAACGTATTGCAGGTTACGTGAAACCACTTGTTACAGTAGATTTCGTTATTCTAGAAAATGAAAGGGATGCCTATTTCTGGGTGTCATCTATTACTCCAAATAGAATTTTCAATTCGTCAATATTACGTAAACCCAAAAGTTTACCAGTTTTCAGATCCACCAATTCAAAAACTTTAGGATTAATTTGTTTGATACACAAGGGCTATCTGTATAGAATTCAAAAAAAAAGTATGAATAACAAATGAAATCATTACAATATTTAAAACGAACTAACACAAAAATCAATTGAATATGGTTTTCTCGGACGCCACAACATTAGCGTAAGTTACATCACCAAAGAGTTCGGTTAGGTTACATTGAATTACACAATCATGAATGTAGTACGGCGTGTCCTTTACTTCAACAGTACTTTGGTTCTTATTTCGATTTCTGTTGCGTCTGAAATTAGATTCCGTTACATTACCGGTACAATTGATAATGCACTGCTTCGTATTCGTGTCCGATAAGTGTTCCTCATCAATCCAATAGAATGAATTACTTCTGAAATTAGGTTCGGTTCTCTTTCGTTTTACTGATGGCGAAATGTCGTGACTCCTAACAGGGCTGTACTTGTTCCTTACACGATCTTCACGGTAGTCTGTCCTACCACGGTTTCTGTTCCACAAAGACTCCCTCTGGGCATCCGATGTATCTCTGTCCTGTTTCTTAGAGACAGCCTCATCAATCCAACCACATGAATTTTGTGAAGATCCTGGGCTACGTCTAGAAGGAGCTTCTTCATTATTTTCCTCATCGTTATCCCGGTCTTTCACCAACTGAATGTCTAACTCTGCTTCAATTAATAATTCAGTTGAACTAAATGGCAATCCTGTTTGTTCCATCTTCTGATGAAGAGCCATTTTAATTCTTGATGGACCCAATCCTATTTGAAGAGTAACCACAGCGGACTCAGTGTTCATCAGGCCTTGCACCTCTTCATCCATTATTTCTCGAAGTTGATGACTGGAAACAGGAGATACTACTGAGTTTTGGACACTCAATAAGTGGACATTCTCTGGTCGCCTGCTTCGTGAATTCTTCACCTTTCATCAAAGCATATAAATCACAATTGGGAAACCATCGTGCATGCTCTTGCCACGTTTTATCTCCCTTCTCCCAATGCCTAAGTCCTCCGTCACAATGGAAGCATCTAACATTGTCACTTACACCAACATAGGAAAACCTAGACTGGACCCTTTCTTCTGGAGTTTCTACCACTTCCATAGAACTTTGTACAACTGTGAATCGATGTAAAATCTCTTCCATTTTATAATCGGTTTGTTCCAATTTTGAATGTATTTGTTGGTTTACTTGGTTAAACTTGGCATCCATATTTTATTGTATTTGTTCCAGCTTGTTATCCATCTGCTTCTGTTGCTGCGATATTTGTTGAGCCATTTGTTCCATTTGATGAAACATTTGCTCCAGCTGAGTAACCATTTTTTGCTGTTGTTGAGATATTTGCTGACGAAGCTGCCTTATAAGATCAGCTACGTTCGTTGAAGAATTCATACCTGGTAACTCTATATTACCACCTTCTGCATTTGTATTTTCAATTCCAGGAATAATCATTTTTAAGTTTCTATAGATTCGTTTTCCACTTCTTAGTAAAGTAAATTCCGTGTTGAAAGTCACGTATATCGAGACAGCTTTACTTAACTTCAAACTAATCTCAAAAGTTCCCGTGTTTTCGGCACTATTTAAAATATAACATCCGTGTAACTCTTAAAATATATAATATCAACACGGTCAAATCACATTAACTCAGTCAAGACAACTTGTATGACTATTACCTTTTTATTATCAAGACTCCATTAATTATTTATTTTCTTTTTCAGTTGTTATGACAACTATATATGCAGATTAACTCTATAAAACCAATATATATCTTTTAAGATTGAGATAACATCTTATTTATTTCGATTTAGAATCAACAACATATAATTTCTTTTTTTCTTCTTCTTCTACACGACAGATTGTGTATTTATCTCAAAATCAAAATATAAAAATAGAAGTAATCCAATGCACCAATGCAAAGATACACGATATCGCTGTAACTCAACTCCAGATGTCTATTGCATGAAGTTCCAATTGCAAGGAAAGTGGTTACAATGTATCTGCATTGACGAATAGGGTTGCCAACTATGGAAAATAGAAAAACCGGCGCCCCCTCAATATTCCCTAAGATATAGGTCTAAGTGTGAAGTATCTCTGTTCGTACCCCCTTCCCCCATGGGAAGTGTGAGGTGCAGGTAACCAGAGCCGAAACTAAGGATACCAGAAAACACCACCACAACTAAAATTAATAAAATAAAGGTGGAGTGGCTGGTAATATTCAAATTAAGGACAAAATTTACATAAAATGCCAATTAGATGCATCTGCATACTTAACTCCCTGCTTGGAGATGAGTGGATCTCCTGTAGAAGCCGCCACTGCCACAGGTAAATTCGGTAGAGCATATGAAAATTAGTTAAATAGAACAACAGATCTCAGGGTACTCTGTACGCCAGTCATGATCTAGAAGCTACTATAGTGAGTTTTTGCAATAACAATAGGTTAAGAGAAAAAAAAACTACTTTAAACAAACAGGTAGCAGCCTGTTTAAAAAAACTCACTATACTCATGACTGTATTGTTATGGTTCTATGGGCGTAATTCTCCCTGGGCCCCATTCAGGGAGCTGGTCAGATGTACAACGACAAGGGAAAAATGTTTCCTTGTCTCACACTCCTGAAACAAAGCATTGGAATTAGTAACAGGTACTCACCCTGCAGGAAAAACAGACCACTAGAAATACTGGGTAAAGATGGCGGTTTATTTCCGTCTTGGTAGACCATATGATGAATATTGATACACGTTAACACTCCATTTATACACCAATAATAAACTTTTCCTTGGTAGTGCACCACTCACACTCACTATGCAATTTAATATTTTATACCACATTTGCCACTATTAGCTAAAAAAAATATAAAAGAGGATTTGTTGAGCTTAATTCACAGAGATCTGTTTGATCTCAGAAAAAGATTAGATTTTCAATATAAATTAGAGCTCCTCATTATTTTGTGTTCAAAGTCTCTGACTGTCTCAGAGAGGAGGATCGTAATAACACAAACATAATAGTAATACACACGATTACGAAAATAAAATTAAAATAAAATAGATTGATAAAATATTATATATATTCGGCGCACTGTTCCTGTAGTAGATGTGACACACACACACAGTTCCTTCTTGAAATCACCATATAGTGTTCCACATTTTCATTCCACTGAAGAACAGCAACGTTCTTGTCGATTTGATTGGTGGGATGACGAACTATAATGTAGTTGACATATGAAATGTCAGTACAACAAGCAATTTAACTACTGCTTGGGTCCTTGTACAAAAGTCCAAGGAGGCCCTGCCCTGTTAGCTTGACAGGCCTGAAATCTCTCAAATAGAGATATTATATATTTATACTTCTACTTCCATACTGGAAGTTGCTAACTGCACCACTGTGCTAAGAGGAAAGTTTCTAGACAACACTGTCTACTTAGTTCTGCTGCCTAAAAGTTACAGATAGCACTGAGCCATGGATAAAAAAAAAATATTAAAGTAACTCTTCATGATCGAACGTCGTAGATAGGTATGACTCAGTTTTAATATATTTTATAGGTTAGCACCGTTCAAAACCTTGGTATATGTCACAATTAAATGTGAAGAGTCGAAGCACTATTCACCACACACAATGTTTCCCGATACACGTCGTTACATGTATGTTCACAGGAATTCCACGGGAGAACGATTCTCACACTTTTCCTGGGTTAAACTGCCCGGTACTTAGGAAGTATAGGAGACTTCCTACCGCAATGGTAGGACGTTTACTCTCCTCGAGCTATGAATCAACTACCCTTGTTCAGCCACTGAACAAGTATATTAACTATTCCAAAACTAAGAAAGGAAGGACTCGCTCTTACTTGAGTCTTCCAACAAAGGTTTTCATGCCTCTGGCTATATCTACTGGGAGGTCTTCCGCAAGCAACCACGGAAGCTTGCTTCTAGCTGCATGGTACTTCCAGCAATCCTTTGGTAGGTGCTGCCATCATGTCAAAATGGCGGTAACATTTGAAGCTTCTGATGAAAACAGAAGTCCATGGAGTTTTCACAATAACATAAATATTTTCACTTGAAACTAACACTTAGAATAATAGAAATACATGATATTATATACAGAATAAAAGAAAAATATACATAGAATACATTTATATTATAGTAATAAACTGTCATCTCTCGTAGTACTTGAAGGAAGTCTATATTCCTGCGGCTTCCTTTCAAACTGTCTGCTACCAATCCGCACCATGTTTGTAGGAGAGAGGGAAAGAAAACATCTTTGGTTACTGTTAATTTTGAAAATTACAAGAGCCAAATCTCTCGTACGAAAGGGAAACACGTTCACAAAGATAGTCATGAATTTAGAACGGTATTTCCAAGAACGAGTGAGCGTAATACGTTAATATTAATATTTTACATAGAAAATGAATCAAAACAAAGTACAAATTTTCAAAACTGCTGTGCATCCTGGGTAAACTATAGGCCCGTTCGCTGACGGAGTACTGGACATGGGAGAAGGGGGGCGGAAGGGACGCTACGAGCTCGCTACTCAAGAAATCACACCTATACAAATTCAAAAACTAACATGTTGACGCTAAAATTTTTACAACATTTTCAACAAAAGATGTTGAGCATCAGTCAGCAATGTTTCCAATTCAGCTTTACTTCACTAGAGGAAATGAATAGGATCCTGCCTATATGTAATGAGTCGTATTCTCTCGCTCATTTAGTGATTTCCTGCAACTGTGAGTTGTTGAGGACCTCACATACAGTTTTCCAGGCGACGAAGAGTCGCGAGAAAAAAAATCTCTGTCAGCGTAGCTCCGTCTTCCCAAGTTCCAAACTTCAATGCATGATTCCTTTGAATATGCCTTTATTTCTTCTTTAATTAATCCAATGTAGCATATTATAATAACTATCTTCCTTCATCCCCATGTATAATATATACAATACAATGTCCCAGTAATGAGATGCACGCAATAAAATCACCTATCATTAGCCTATAAAGGAAATAACATACATAAATAAATACAATATAATACAATATTGTATTAATATTTCCGTACTACGCTCGGTGTTTAAACATTTTTATTCATAATAATAAGCTAATATTCAATATGCATACTAATTTCTAAGCAATTAATTTTATCACAAATTAATATATTTACATAATAATATGTAAATGTGCCCCTCATCTGCATTTTGATATGCAGATGAAGAAGGACTTCGGCCTTCTGCAGAAGGAAAATACTATCGTGAACAAAAGTGCATTAGCACGTATTCTGCATATATTTAGTGCATTCACTTATAAGCTTAATAAACACAATGTGCTATAAATTAAGGATGACCAAAATTTCCCGGAATTCAGATTCCGGAAATGTCACTTTCCGGAATTGACCATCCCTACTATAAATAAGAAACTGAAATCGGCATTGATCATTTTATTGTATTTATCATCACCTCTTTAAAATTATCGAAAAAAAGAACAAATTAATCTTTGTTTGACAATTTTGAATTTTGAAAATGACATTTATTCTTTACACTTATACTTCAACTACAAGAAATTGCTTTAAGGAGTCCTTTTCTGACTCTCAATAAATGTATAAAATTCCTTACAAGTAAATTTCAAATTTTGCGTGATACAGTCCCTGTCATCTCTTTAAAATTATGTAAACAGATGAACAAAATATATTAATCGTTGATAGATGGTGAAAGGTGATATCTTTGGATTTACAGAATGAAAGTTATTTTTAAGTCTATACTTCAAACTAGATACAAGTTTGAAAAAACCGGTCATAAATGGGCTGGTAAGAAGTTTGTACCGGCCACCGGCTTTAATCAAAATAACAGCAATATTTCCGGCCAGGCCGGTGAAAAACCGGTCAGTTGGCAAGCCTATTGATGAATTACAACAATTTCTCTCAGATTTGAAAAACGGTTTCCTTTGACCAGACGAGAAACTTATCGGCGGTTTCTCTGTGTTAGGATCTACCACTTCACGCATACGTTCAAGTTAAGATAAACACAGTCTCAAAACTTTTGGAAGTTATTTCCAGAACATTTTAAGTGACCCGCAAGAAAAACAAAATGAATGCCTACATGTATACAACAGTTTATACGCATCGGACGTTACGAAGGGAGGAGGTTCGGAACCTACGGACAATCCCCTCTATAACCCTTTCTTCCATTTCTGTTTCACGGTGTCGTCTACAGTCTGTTTTATAGTTTGTGATTGATTACTTGACCTTGTGTTATTACTGTACCATTCCCCTGACGTCTTGCTTCTCCGTTTTCCTCAATTATATGACCCTTTTTTACGTGCTACGCCTCTGCCCTCACTTGTCAGAGTATTGTCGAATGTAATGTCACATTGTAGTGCATGATTAACTGCGCTCGTATACTTATTTCCATATTTCGTTTCATTATCCACAACGTGTTGTGATCGCAGTACCCCTACTCCTCCATGAGTACGGAACGGTTGCGATCGAGGTCTTTTACGCCTATGGATTTATTTGTTCACTAAAACAAATCGATTGAGCAAAGTCTCGTGTGACACCAGAACAAGTTCTCTTGTTAGTACGTCTTTGTACAATATTGAGGTTAGTTTATTCGCAAGTTATTGCCAAATTAATATGGAGGGTGCACTTTTTTGGGGGAGGGGGTCATTAAAAATGTTCTGGAAATAATTTCCATAACTTTTGAGACTGTATTTGTCTTAACTTGAACATATGCGTGAAGTGGTTTATTACGAACAGGACAAAAAGAACTGTGATAGATTAATTGCAAGTAGTCCGGTTAAAAACACTGCTGCTTGCATTTTAGTTACAAAACCGGCCCCAGTTGTTGGAAACTTGAAAAAAACTGACAAAAATATTTTATTCCGAAACAATGGAAGTCGACGGACGTCTCTCTATCATTCAATACGCAATTGTCCTTTCTAAATCGATTGCAACTACTGTGAAAGTGATTCGAAGAACCCCTGCTGCAATATACAGGGTGGTCCAAAAGTGTGGAAACCCCTCGCACAATGCAAATACTGAAAAATATAACCAAATGAACAATGTAGGGAGTAATAAAAGTGAGGAGAAATTGGAGAGGACACAACAATGAAAGGCGCCATCCTGAAATCCACTATCGCGAATCATACATACAGTTTATAAATTGAAAACATAACGTGTTGACGCGTATGTAAATTGGACATCGCTAGCCAGTACGAAGTTACGATAGGTGTTAATATGCATCTAAGAAGCGGTAACAGATTCAACGTCCTCTTCCTTTAATTGTATGTGCAGCTAATAAAAAGACACCATAAAACAATTGACCTTAGGATTCAAAATTAAAGTGGGGGCCGCGGTGGTTCAGTGGTAGAGCGCTCACCTCTGGTGCATGAGGTCCCGGGTACAAAATCTGTTCCCGCCAAATCAACTTTGTGGTGGGTAAACACTGTGTGTGTCGAATTCCTCGGGGTTCTCCCGTTTCCTTCCACTTTCTTCATTCCACCATTTCATTCATTGCTCATCATTAGTCATTACCGTCTCCTTTAGCCTAGCCGGCACAACGAGGGACGTAAAACTCAAAAATTCCATTTCAAAATTAAAGTTCGCGGTTTGCATTCGCACCATCTTCGAAGAAATACTACTTACTGGAATGTAATTTAGTTCAGGATTGCGTTGTTCAGTAAGATTAAAAGATTCAGTATAGAATCTTCTTATATACTACTGCACTGACGTGTAATTTACAACAGCTCCACATGACTGATAGTTTTTCACTTCAATATGTATGAGGCTTTCACTACAACTTTGATTCAGGGGTGAAGGGCAATCCAAATTACGTACAAGACAATATGCCTTTTCTCTTTGTAAGACTCAAATAACGGATCTCAATTGCGACCACAACATTACTCATCACGCATTTCCAGTTAGATGGAGCTGAGTCCTTCAGCTGCACTTGGCTGCAGCTACTTCCAATGCTCAACCTTTGTACTATTCATGGTCAACTCAATAAACCTTATTTTGCAGATAAGCAACGAAAAGCTTTGACTGCAGAGCTACTAACATCAGCTAATATGTAACTTTTCGGTAACCTAACAAAGCTATCGTATAAATAATATGACAATGGATAACAAATAAAACTCTTCACTAAACACACAGTATTTGAGTCCAATGTACTATCCAACCGCTTTCATCGACCTCATAAACGATATAAATGGTTAAAACATATGTTGTTTGGTTCATTTTTTACTGATTTTTCGGCTCTTTTATTTGTTCATGTTTACATGCATTTTATGAACAGCGAAAATATTCCTACGTCCTGAAACTCCGGGTTAGGAAGCAGGATAGATACTTATAATTAAATAGCAATACCGATTTCATAGGCGGCGAAGTTGACAAAATCGATTTTTGACCGTTCTTTCCCAGTTTCCGATCACTGTGCGGCCGCCCGCACTCGTTCGCTGGTCAGGAAATAATAGGTCAATCTATCGTTTAGCACCGAAATGACACTTCTCCGCTCAATAACAATAGGCATCGCGACGCCTTCAATTTTCCGTTTACTGCAGAAGAAACCTTGTCCCGGACGAGTTCCGTATCGGCAGCAAATGAGACTTTGTAGTTTTCCCGTTAGAGGTCACTGCTTCATGCTCAATGATAAGGATTTCGGGATAATACCGAAGAAGCTGGGGAAGGAGGGAAACTACATAATGGATAACGTTAAACTCGTAAAAATTAAAAAAAAAAAACTTCGTCGACCAACTACAAGTTTTCCATTGTTCAAATGAAAACGACTGATTCGATTGACTACAGTTCCTGATGGCCTGAATTTTACAAAATAGCATGTCTGAGCGATGTTTTTTATGACAAAAATTTCGCTAAGCATCTAAAATCGATTTTCAGCTTTTCAAAAATATCATGAGATGTACTTCTCCTCTCGAACTCTACACAGTGTCCTGTGTAACATGAATATTTGTGGCTTGATAGTGGATACTTTTGGACTGAGGAACTCTTTAACCCTTATCCGGGCAAGACCTTTTTGTAACGTAAACGAGCAACCGGGGCCTGTGAGGCCCAGTATACTCGTATATTTTAAGTGCACAATACACAAAATCAATGCCTATTGTCACTTACTGTTTAGACTAGTCTAGAATGTACCGGTATATATTTTTGTCAAGTAGCGAAACTTCGTGTCACGCTTTTGTAAGCCAAGCAGAATAGCAAATCCGGTCCAGACATTTTTGTAACGTAAACGGGCAACCGGGGCCTGTCAGGCCCAGTATATATTTTAAGTGCAGAACACTCAAAATTCAATGTCTGTTGCCGCATACTGTTCCGACTAAAGGTTACAATAGTCACGTGTTCAGTATATAATTATGTGACAATTTGATCTAATATTTGACAGGAATTTCACTAAAGTTATACGGGGCCTCCTAGGCCCCGGTTGCCCGGTTACGTCAGAAAAAGATTTTCAAATTAAAAAAGAAAAAAAAAACATTAGCTTTACCAACTCGATATGTTCATGATTTTAACTTCGACGAAAGATAGAAGAATTCAGTATTTTATGTCATCGAAATATGTATGGTTATTGAGAAATTTTAGAGAAATGAAGCTACTGGGCCTGGGAGGCCCCGGTTGCCCGGATAAGGGTTAAAACACATTGACCTGACTTTCAGGCAAGCCTACAATTCTGTCCTGCCCATAAACGACAAGAAAATGGATGACATAAAAAAAAACGTTGGTCTATATACCTCAAGAAAAAATTATATTTTGGAGTTTAATAGTATCCTAGTCTATCACAAAGGAAATACGTTCTGATGACAAAGATAACTGATTAATTTGTAGTTCCACAACTCACATATTATTCAGAAATGTTTAACAGTTAAGTTTTCTTCCAATAATGGGTAATTATCAATTTCATGGTCGTTTTCTTTAATAAATTCAATCCACAATTCGTTTGAACAATGCATTTACTGCAGAAAGGAAACATGACAAAACCACAAAAGAGTGCGCCCCTCAACCCCCTTACATCATACGCAAATTTTGCATGTGTATTTTAATCACGTATACTTTTATCATTAAAGGAAAAACACATGTTATGGTGTAAATACAGTGAAGCCTCTACTAACGGACACCTCTATAAAACGGACACCTCCCTTAACGGACACATTTTGTAATCCCCAAACACTGTAATAGGAAAAACAATATTGGCATACCTCTCTAAAGCGGACACTCTCTAGTACGGACACGGACAGTCTTTTCTCTCTTTTATACGTATTATTTACCTCCGTATTACGGACACTTTATCTAGAAATAAGTTGAAAAGTGTAGTAAAAATGATTTTTTGGTAATTCATACATGTGTCACCAAGGAAGCACTGTGACAACATTTTGCCTCCTCAACTGTCTGCTCAGCAACCTAGATGAAGCGTCTCTGTTTAACAACACTCTTATGTCCTTTGCTTGCATCCCACCCCCACCCAAGCTGTTTTAGACACAAAAGTGATTGACAGTTGCCCGTCGTTAGGGATGACACGTTATGCTACTGTCTCGTTGGAGTCTCTAACCAACCAGAAGATAAGTTTAGTACTTTTTGCCCTCAGGTATATATATTGCCTCAAAAAGGACACTTCAGGACTGCAATTACCCCACAAATTAAAGCGCCATACTGAAAACGAAGGAAGTACTGATAAGTGTAAAGTGCAGAGAACTATAACATGTTATTTCCATGTTATGCCTTGAACATAGAATATTGGATGACAGAGGATAAAGCAGGTAATATTCGTAAATACGTGATTCATGCAAAAATATTTTTTTCTAATTGTATATTACCTTGCTCACTAATTTACATAACAAAATACTGAAACCTCTTGAAGGCGGACACCTCTCTATAGCGGACAATTTTTGATTCCCCACGACTGTCCGCTTTAGAGAGGTTTCACTCTATCGTAAAGATAGTTTGTTTTCTTCAGTTTTGTCTCCTACAACATTATGCAATATGGACATGTTTGCTTTCTGCAGTAAGTGGTTCAACTATAGAAACTGATGAATGTTAGCTCTAGAATGAAAGACTTTTTTTTTCCAGTGTGCTTATATATTTATTCTTGTATAGAGCTCCCTTGCGATTATATGGTGAGGATGTATGCCTTTGATGCGAGAGACCTGGATTGGATTACGTGGGAGCTTATGTGGTTTGGATACCATGTTATGTTCCAGATTCACGTTTCATTCAGTTCTATAACATGCCCATTTTAAGCAGTAACTATTAGATTACTTTCTAACGGAAACTGTAACGATCTTATTGTCTGCTCGGAGCAGTAATCCACTGTGCACCTGACTCAAGGAATCTTGATCTCAAACTACCTATGGCAAAGATAAACACTGCCCCCAACAGGTATGCATTCCCTATCTGATTGGTCTATTCTCCTAAACATCTGTACACGTGCTATCGCAAGACCGGTATTATTATCGGCTTCCGTACCAGTTGCTTAAAACGGACAGCTAAAATTTACAATAATTTAGTTTGTGCAAAACATTTCGTGTAACTAATGAAGTTTCTGTGAAGAAAGAGTATGACTTAGGAAACAACAAAATATTTGTACTTGCATGGGGAATAGGTCTTAGTGAATTTTGTGCTATTCGTAGCATTTCCATCCAAAGACCATCAAATTTTTATGAGTAGGAACTGTACACTCGCAACGATAAATTATAAATAGTTGTCAGGTTATTACACAACAGAAAGGTAATAAACACCAAAAATCGTTACCGAAGATTGTTATGCAATTGCGCGTTATTTAATGGAATTACATTAATGGCGGAATTTTCCATCACGTTCAAAAGTAACGGAAACCATATTAAGAAAATGCGTGTGTGTAATTGAAAAACGTCAAAAGTCAATAATGTTAATAGTGCCGTAAGTCAATGATTTGTGACGTTTCTTAACTCAGGGACACTTGCTGCAGCTCGATATTACACGAACTATTAGATTGACTTCTGACATATCACATTTCCAAAGGTGTAACTACCCTTCAAGAATCAAAGTGACATGTAAACTTATTTTCGGCATATGGCTGACTTATGACGTTTCTCAAATCAGCAATTCATTTTTTAATAGGATATACTCCAAGTGGATGTTTAGAACACAAAGAAAACGTATTGGTAAACACCTGTAATGCAACGATGCCCATACATTTTAAGCAGAAATTTAAAATCTTGGAAGGAATTTAATTTTGACTCAAATTGCGAGGAGAGGCAAAAGTGTTATTAATAAATAGTTGTAATATAATATCATCAAATTTTTTTTCACAATTTTTGCATGTGTTGTCTTTCACTTAACTATATCTCTCCTCTGCCTTTTCCACTAATATAACAAACCATATATTTATTATTTCTTGCAGTACACAAAGTCTAAATATTAAAAATACATTGTGGAAATAATACTTGTCAATTATTTACATGGAGTTCTCATTTGTCCGTGCTCTTATTTACGTACGAACTTAAATAAGAACTCATGTTAACACCATTCATTAGACTCTGCAATCTATTTTCCAAATAAATATTGTAAATAAAGTATATATTTGTATATAATTTTTATCAGCAATCATACAGGAAAAATAGAGCAAATTTTATTAATGGTATAACTATTTTTTGTAACAAACTCACTTCTACTTTTTTTTTTGTACCTCCCGCTGACAACCTAACCATTGAAATTCAGTAGCTAATGCAATGTTGCCACGTTTATGGAGATTGGCTTGCCTCAATATCTAACTCTTCTTATTATAGAACTTACGGGGTTGTGTAATAACATATTTTTATAGACAATAAAAGTGGACTTGGTTAAAAGAGACACCATGACGACAAAATGTCAGACAAAATAATGATACTTGGAAATATGGTTTCTTAATAAGTTGAAAGCAGGGCCAGCCATAGGCAATTTGCCGCCCTTTACAATGACATCATTCGCCTCCCCCCCCCCTTCTTCAGAGAGAACAAATATTGAAAGCCACAATTTTAACTATGCTACCCCATTATGAACAACGAAGGAGAGAGAAAGTGCACTCACACTCAGAAAGGTCAAAGCACTACAAATACAATCTCGTTGTATCTGTTTTTCCCCTTAAATAATAACCTGTTATGTTATTGGAAGATAAAGCAAACACATATACAAAGAAAGGATGGTAATCATTTTATAAAATTCAATATCAAGCGTCAATCTTAATATATCAGTTGGCAATTCCAGTGCAACTAGATTTATTTATCTTTATTTTTTTGATTTTCCTTCTACATCTGTTAAAAATTGAGAAGAAAAAAACTTGTTTCCACCTTCAGTGATAAGAAACTTGTTGGTGACAAAAACAAGACAAGTTTTCATAACAAAACTGAGATAATTAACTAAATGAAACAGGT
Organism: Thermobia domestica; assembly: GCF_964235325.1. NCBI lineage: Eukaryota > Metazoa > Arthropoda > Insecta > Zygentoma > Lepismatidae > Thermobia > Thermobia domestica. The sequence goes on along the minus strand of NC_137470.1, from coordinate 11,232,009 downwards.
GTTCGCAATTGTTCGAGAATTGAGTTCTTGCATTTGAAAACAATCAAGCAATTCCTGCTGAATATGTTCGACCATTTACTGTAGCACTATGAATGTGACCTTAAACTACTGTGACTTAAACATGATTTATAGATGTAGCATTCAAATAGAAAGTCGGATTAGTAAATTTAACTACCATCATCATGAAGTCTGTATCCAAGAACAGTTATGACAAATTTTACCGCCCCCCAAATGCACGTATTGCAGATATGCTAGAGCCGGATCTTGTTCAAAGACTAGACAGTTGTGAGAAAATGGTTATCAGCAATAATCATTGATATCTAGCAAGTGCACATCGATGGTTGATTTCCTCCGAAACTCTAAAGATAGCCAAGAAAATTCGGCCGCTTTTTCGTACACCACCATCGAACATCGATATGTCACCAAAGACGTACCTAGAAGATCAAAGTAATCCCCATCACCATCGACGACCTTCTGGCAACGTTCTGGAAGGCCGTGGATTTCATCCCGGCAGAACTTGTTGGGACGGGAAGCGGAGGAAGTATAAAGTGTATTTTGCACCTCAAGTACGGTTTTGAACCGGTGTTTTCTAAGGTGATTGTCCAAAGAATGTAACAGGTGATAATCGGATGGTGCAATGTCAGGGCAGTATAGCGGATGCAATAGTATTTCCCATCCAAGTCGTAGAATGGTGTCCCTGGTCATCCTAACCACGTGGGACTCAGTGTTCGTGGTTTGAGGGAAATTTCCCTAATCTAGGGAAATTTCATAGGTAAATTTAACAAAAAGGGAAAAGGGAATTTTTTGATAAAACGTGAAAAATCCAGGGAAATTCTTTAGCTGAGTGATTGACTAATATCAATGCTTAAATATTTCTTTGTTCTTCAGAAGTAAAATATTACAATAGCAATAGTGTGTGTGTACTGAAAGTAGCATAATTTGCAACCATTGTCGGCTGGATGGAGGTCACGGTGGCTCAGTGGTAGAGCGCTTACCTCTGGTGCGTGGGGTCCGTTTTAAAATACTCGGCCAAGTAAGCTTGTGGTAAACAACATCGTGTCCGTGGAGTTTCTCGAAGTACTCCCATTTCTTCCCATTTCTCATTCTTCCATCATCATTCACTTGCCTTAATCATCGTCTTCCTTAGCCTAAAGGCATAATCGTGGAGCGTTAAACGGAAAGATTTCATTTCATTTCATTTTGTTGGCTTGGTGTATTTCGGTGTAAAAAGCAAATGAATAAAACAAATGTGGTAGGTAGTTCCTTTAATATAACTAAATTAATCTTACTACATAACTTCTGTCATAAATATTGGACACTCAAAAAACTAGGGAAAATTCATAAGAAAAGGGAAATTTTTGTGTCAGTCGAGGGAACACTGGTGGGACTTTGTGTTGTCCTCTTTGCGATTCCGAAGTGCTGGCTCCAGAGTTTTGAGTTTTTCTTGAATTGCTCAACTGCCGACAGTACACAGTTACATTGATGCTCTAACTAGCTGGTAGCAGTTTCTGATGCACGATACCGCGAGCAGTCCACGTAATACATAGGACGACCTTCTTATGCAGTGTTGGTTTCGGCTGTTTTGGAACCGGTTCATGGGATGCTAACCAATGATGACGGCGCCGCACTGTTGAAAATAATTTCTTAAATTTGAGAAACTGTTTCTTATCTGTGCACCGAGACAATATTTTCTTAGAAATGAAATTGGCAATTCTCATTCATGAGAAAAGTAACAATATATTTTCTCGTTTTGCTTTATACAACCTCATCTACTTTTCTTCATTTCTCATTAATGAGAGTTTCAAACTCTCGTTTCTAAGAAAAGATATTCTCGGTGCACAGATAAGGAATGATTTCTCAAATTTAAGAACGTATTTTTAACAGTGCGTGGAGCTTTGTACAGGAACCACTTCTCATCACATATCAACACCCTGTCCAGAAATGGCTCCTTCCTCAAACGAGACAGTGAAGAAACAGAGATGTCTGCTCGCAATGCCTTTTGGTCCGGAGTCAAATCATGTGGGACCCATCGACCCAACATGTAGTGCTTCCCAGGCTGATGGAGTTATTGCCAAATGCTTTCTCCACTGAAACTGAATTGTAGTCCCAGTTTCTCACATGCCTGGCCACTGTTCGCCTCAATTGCTGCCTGAAGATCTTCATTTAGTACATGTGTTTGTCTTCCGGCACGTGGTGCGCCTTCGAGTATTTCGTCACGGTCCTTTAACTTGTTAAACCAACGCTGCACTTGAAAGAAAACGTTTGTCCGTTGCCATAGAAACCGCCGTTTCCAGGGCAACAGATCCTGTCACGGTTAGCCAATATTGAAAGAAAACGAAAAAAATAAAAAAAAAGCTAATGTAGAGGAGTCGCTAAAATTAATTCTCTTTAACGAGGACGATTACGAAACATCACCTACTGATTGAAATCCGGATTATTTTTCCAATAAAGTAAATTCCAATAAACTTTCTTGTTATTGTTGATTATTCCATATCGGACTCCCGAAGAAAACTCATCTAAACAACTTATTGACCGTGCCAATAGCGACTACTCTCAATCATGACTCCGTTTTCTTTCATTTAGAAATAGAAAAGAAAGAAAAGAAAGTAGAAGGGTAAAAGAAGGAGGTAGGAAAAGAAGAAAGAAAAGAAATGGGGTATTTTAATGAGAAACAGATTACTGGATAATTCCGGAAATATAGTAAAAGGTCGGGAAAGTCGTTGAAAGATGAATCATTCTAAATGTTATTAACGACTAATCAATTTTGGAATGCTTCGAAATAGACACATGTTCCCTCATACCACCCAGACCTAGCTCCAGGCACCACGACCGTGGGGTTGCCCAGACCTAGACCTGGAAATGAGAAAAGTGAAATTTAATTCTTTGTACTGTTATTCCAACCGGTGATTGATAACCATCCAGCATCTGGACTCTGTTCTCTAGGATTGACCACACATATGAATTAGCCAAGAGGAAAAAAAAATCAGACTTATAAACTCAATATGAATTTATGTATCGCATCAATCAGAATTTCAACTTCCTGGAAGAAAGATGTCGTATTTAGGCTCATCCTGCTATTTTTGTTTCACTCCTAGAGCCGATTTAAACCATTAGTAGCGGTCCTTCATGACCTAGGTTATTTACCTTAACATATACGTTAAAACATGACACATATATTACAGATGTTAATATGACAAATGATATCACTAAAATTACCTAAATTAAATCTATCATGCATTCACACGCTCACTCACTCAGGACAGTGTATATATGTTTAAAGGAAACCAACTAACTACAAAGATACAAATAGTTTATTACATTCATAGTGAAAAGAAAAGACAAACAGATAATTATGAAGAAAATATTACAAGCACAAGTTATTGGTTATAGATTAATAGAGTACATAGTGTTATATTCTAGTAAAATTTTATATATTCAGTCATCTTGACAAATAAAAATAATTACATATATCGTATCTTAGGCATGCTAAATCAAAATTAGGATTTGCGACATACGCAAAGGAGACACTTATTTCACTTAAAAAAAATTGACAAAGAGGAAAGAAAAAAAAAGAACTTTTGGTGTATCAGAAATTATATGAGTCTCTACCTCACATCGGGTAATAAAATATTAATGATTTTGAGCGTTCAAATCACAAATCACGCACTACTCGTAGTGTCCAGAACATTTCGCTCCATATAACTTCGTTCGGGTTTATATATATCTATATCTATATATATATATATTGGTTTACAAAACCATTCATCGTCTATACTTGGTTTATAACTTTTAACAGTTTATATCTGCAATCGCACACTGCGACGCTTTATACCCATCCAGGGATTTCGAAAAATCACTATCGCTAGAGGACGTTTCTCCTCTTAGACGGTCCATTTCCAAACTTATTAATTGAATAATTTTAAGTTATTTATGCAACACTGGGACACGTTATGAGGCCTTTCCTTAGGATCACTTTCGTGTATATTTGTATATGATTCGGATTTTAAAAACGATCTCCCGCAGGTATACGGAGTATAAAGGTTTAAATTGAGGATAAAAAAAAAACTGGTCAAGTCACAGGATACATATACAGGTGAGAAGGATTCCAGGTGCACTTTCCACAATGGCTTTAGGTTGGTAGTTCAGGGTTAATATTCGTTGTGATATGAGTTACGTTTTGACCTGCCGTTACTTTTCAATACATGCCATTACATAATTACAGAAGTTGTCATTTACATTTATTCAAAATAAAAGGAAAATTACTTAAGTGCACGGCGGTATTCTTAACAAAATCTACATTCTTACATTCGTCGGAAAACTCACTGGTAAACTATAGCAACCAACACACGTTTAGGGGGACAGACACGAGCGCTCTTACATATATTCATAATACATTTAATATCATACTTTTACTTTAAAATCATATTCACATACTAAGTACATATACATTCGACGTATTCATTTCTTTATATATATATATATATTTATTATAAATGCGCACACATTTAAATTAATCACCCCAACAATAATTTTTTAAAAGGTTGCAAACATTGTCCAAGAAAACAAATGACTTCCGACATTACATATTAAAAAGAAAATCGATTTTTTTTTACCTGATACCGCGCGTCTATAAATTTTCACTTTTATATAATCAACTCATGTTTAAATCATGAAGGAAAAAAAAACTTTGGAAGGCAGGCACGTAACACAGAGCATTCCTAAAGATATAACTAGATAACCTAAAATACAATTTCTGGACCCAGATCAACTACGAGGTAAACAAAAACCAAAACGGAAGGAAAGTGACCAACGGATTAAAAAAAATAACTTAAAGGGACGACGGTGAAAGAACGTAATTTAAGTGTCGTCAAATATGAAGTCTTTGTTCATTTTGGCGATAGGTCAAAATGTGATGGAGGACCCAATCATTATCTACTCTATCCATGAATCGTGTCTTGCAACGTCTCAGCAGGTAATTTCAGATCAGAGTTGTATGTTAAATAAATCGTAAGTAACAAGTTCAAAATCGGGGGGGGGGGGGGGAAGGTTGAAAAAATTAAAAAAAAAAAACTTGAAGTAAGAAGGAAGAACGAGACAAGAGAGAGAAAGCGGCGCCAACGAAAGGAGAAAGATTAAAGTACTACTCACTACACAGAAGAGTGATCGAATTTAAATATATAACAACTCATAGCCAAAAATATTCACATATGCTGAAAGAGGGTGGTTTAGTTAAATACGTAAACTAAGAGGGAGTCCCTGCTGCCAAGGATGCAAGTTCTGTGTCCATCAGATCCCAATCCCACAAGAATTTGCTTGTAAGATTGAAATCCGATCCCCGTATTCGGCCCAGACCAGCAGGTTAAAAAGAGAGGGGGAAGGGACCTGGTAACTTCGTCCCTAATTTTGAAATCTCTAAGTAAGACAAAAAAAATATTCGACCCGTCAGAAGAACTAAGAAGGTTCTAGGACAGTAATGAAACTAGAGTAAAAGTATTAGCTAAGATATCCCTAACTAGTGATTTGCCAAAATAAAAAAAAATTAAATAAACTGAATTTTGGATCGGTGATTTCAATTACCAAAACATCACCGATAGCTACCCTGCGCAGACACGCCACAGTCTGGGATGTCGTTAATTTCCCTCGTCTAATTACACTAAGAAAAGAAATGAAAATACTTAAAGGGACTAGGGGTCGACATCCGGGTACGCGATAATAAATTTCAATAATTAATTGTTTTGATTCTGTAACCCTGTCAGAGCTGTCGCCTCCATGAACATTGCAAGCTAGCCCGAGTAGGTAACGTGAAGAAAAAAAAAATCTCACGGAGCAGGATATTTTATTTTAAAACTGACCAGAAAATATAATTCACTACAGCCCTGTTGTATAACTACTATTGTCTTTTCATAATTTATTATTCAATATGTCTAGTCAGCGATTGTATGATGCTACCCATTCTATCAGATGGTATTACTATGGTTGATTATTATTATAACACATAAAACTACAAAGTATTACCATAGTCCGACTATATATCGCCCTCCGGTCCGCGTGATATCATGGTGCAGGGGTCAGAACCTGAGATGTTTGTAGCTACACGTATCTATTCAATATTTATATGTCAACACACGGCGAAGTATTCACTGGGCTACTATATATTTAACTATATGGGTGTCCTATATTCTATATTCATTTACTACAATATTCATATACTTTATATTCATATTCACATTAATATTCATTTGCCACGACGCTATATTCTACAAACACCCTGTTTCCTCTATGTACGCCCAGCCTATATACGCATTTCATCCTAACACTTTAAAATCTATAATCACTACAAACATTTCCCATTCCGATCACCGCACGACAACCTCACTCGAACCCAAGACTTTTTCATCCCACACACAATACTATGTAATACTCGGTAGCTTTATTAAGAAGAAAGAAAAAAAAATCCTACGTATGTTCACTGAAAATAGAATTATCTGCGATAATGTTTAATGTTTATGAAATTCTGCAGCAACAATGGACTTCTGCAGCCACGAAGAAAAACGAACATTTAATATAATTTCAAAGCGAAGAACTAGCATCATATCGCCCGACTTCTATTAAGAAATTACGGATTGTTTATTTACTTAAATATCTCGATTTCTAGACTATGCAGAATGTTGGAACTTTCAGAATATATTAATTTTGGGTCACTTGACCTAACTGTACATTCATATGGGCTGTGAATTATACCTTCTAGATTTTATTTCGAAAAGAAAGGTCAATTCCATGAAAACTAAATCACTAAGCACGTCGACATGAGAATGACGGTTAGTACTGACTTTCGACACTAGAGGCTAGCGATGATATAATCAACCCTTGAACCACCGAATGTGACCTTGTACACGGAATTATTGTACTATAACACTCTCATTTTCTGATATTACTATAGATTGATATGTTGCGTTTAGCGATTGATTGAATACGAAAATGTGAATAGTAAATGATACACTGTCCATACTCCATAATTTCACACACTCTTACATCACTTAACTACAATTGCTACTACTAGAAAATGTTACAAATATACTACATTACAAATATACACACACATGCCACGTCCATACTACACACTACATTAATACATGTTATACTAATAAATATACACAGAAAACATTCATATTTTACTATGTTAAATCGGCTCTATGAAAGGTAACGAAAGGAAAGAAATGAACAGGGCCAACTGGCCCTTATATTTATTAAATCACATTCTTTACTCGACCTGTTTAATCAATGCCCTGAGGGGACATATCGAAGTATTAGCTAACAATAGGACCCCCGCCCTGAAGGGGCAGGAACCCGGAACAAACTACATGTTCAACTCATCCCGCTGGAAGCCGTACTCCCAATTTGGGAGTCAGATAGGAGCCTTCTGCTTAATTTACACGTACATGCTGATAGTTACTAACACTACAAACAGACCTAAAAATACCGCCATGTATGTTAAAAAAAGAAAGAAATCACTCGCTACCTACATAAACAAATCTATATACGGACAGGTCTTATAACCCTCAATTAGCAGGAAATTGGGAAGGTGAAAATATCAGGGGAAACACTATTTGATTCACTGAACTGCAAACTGGGTTTGGGAAAGGAGATTAAATGCACACACTATCCTGAATTCTGTCCATCACGAACTATATCTGCACAACATGGGGTCACCGATTTATGCTTCCTATTTCAGCTTTTTAGTTCAGTTTTTTACTACTAAATTTAATAGTTTCTGGCTCCTTAAGACTTCCATAGATGTTAGACATTTAAAAACTCCCAAATTTACCTTGTTTGCAGCTTTTCTCACTCCTTTTCGACTTTTGATCGAGAAGATCCGAATCTGGCTGTTGTCAGTAAAATTTCCCGGCATGGAATGGAATAATTGCGCCCTAATATCATAGCGTGGGTTTATCAGCCAATCAAAACTAAGCATTTTGGCGGTGGGGCTTTGAAACGAATAAAATTTGGTAAAATCTGGATTAAACTAGTTTTTAGAGGGACCTAGGTATCTAAAAGAGAGGTGAAGGGTGGTCCTGAAAATTCTGTCGAATTTTAGATTGGTTATTTGATCTGGAAAGTTCCGTCCAATAGTGGATCTATATTTTCGGATAGCACTGACACCGTAAGAATTGTAATAATCCATTTACACATCCATATACAAGACTTATAACTAATTTAAAATATAAATAAAGATATTGATTCCCAAAACTATAATCCGTAATAAATTTTTTTTTTTTACAGTTTCCCATGTTAATTTGAAATAAAATAACGAACAAAATTACGAATTATATGAACAGCCAGAAATTTTTTGTTAAACGTCAGATACAGTCGGTGCAAAAAATTTCGGGCACCCTCCTATTAAAAACATAATATCATTAGGCTGTAATGGCATATTACAGTTCCCCGGCGTCGTTAAAAAAAATTTTTGTTTGAATAACAAAATTTTGTTGAATAGAATTAACATGTATTAATACTAATAAACTAACTACTCACTCATACTCTCATGCACTCAAATGAGACAGTGTAACATTCACTTTGGGTATTGAGATAGAAGTTCCCGTTTTTTGTCCTCAGTACAGTTGAAAAGCTTAAGATTCTGGAAATTGTGAGTTCCGATACTTTCACCTTTTAGATTGTGTAATACAGCGCAATTTTTCAATAATTTAACTGCTAAAAACGTTCAGAAGGGAACAGAACGGACAGGAGTTCCAGCTGAGATATTGGAAGAAACAACTCATACGGTTTCACTCGCCGACTGGCATATCCAATGACATTAGGATCTAGGTTCTCGACTATCAGTCCCTCGATTCGCTAGAATTCCATTTCCGCCATTAGTTTGTATTTGCGAAGGGGCAGAATTCTGAGATCTACTTGCACTGTTATTATTAACATTGCTGCCTTGACCATTACCGTTTTCTCTTCTCCGGTACGCCCCATTAAAGTTCCTCCTATTATCGTCCCTATTCGGGTTCGATTCCCTCATTGTGCGGTCATAGGGGCGATAACCCCGGCGATTGTTAAACATCGGTCGGTTACGGTACAGCCGTCGACCATTATATTGATTGCTTTCTGAGCCACTCCCACTCGGATAACGAGATCCAGCTTGGGTGTAACTCAGAAAGTCCGTTTGGCAACTAGCCGTTGCCTTGCTTTTCACGGGTTTCACAACTTTCGCTTGTCGGGCGAAATACCTCTTTGGTGGGCCTCCAGTTTCTTTCCCACACAGGGCAGCTAGGCGTGACGTAACTTCTCGCACCGTTTGGCACAAATGGGAAGCAATAGCCCGCGACTCATCTGGTGGAAGAGCGTTCACTATAATGTCTACTAGTTCGGCTTGCGATGGATTTTCAGCAATCTGGTAGTACAATTCTATGATCTTCCAAGCATAGTCCAAAAGGGACCCATACTTGGCTCGATCATACCTTAAAGATTGAAGGTTGCGTTTTTGAAGCCTTTCTATATGCTCATTGCAATATTCTTCCTTAAAAAGGATCAGAAAATCGCCAAATGTATGGATGCTGTATTTAATAGAGGCAAACCACGCGCCTGATGCTGCAATTAAAAGTTTTTCAACTATTTGTAAACGTTCTCTATCGGTCAGCCGATACATTTCTAAACACTGCTGCAATCTACGCAGAAAAACACGAGGCTGTCCATTGGTAATATTCCCGTCAAAAGTGGGAAAACGTTCGATGTCCCTCAGCGAAACCTTGGAACCCATACTAACATAAGCAGGGGAATAGTTACTGGGAATTAACATATTATCCTGCACAATCGGAGTCGTCACCGGATTTACCACCGACGACGTCGTAGCGGTGTTATAACTACCCATATAAGTGAAAGGGATTCTGTTGGTCGTATTGAATATGTTGGGCTCCATCCCCGGACCAATCGCACCCGTGAACAACGACTCAGAATGGTACCCATCTCCTCTTCCCGGCAACACGCTATGTGATTGTATACCTCCATGTAAGGAGGGAGCACTCACGCTAGTGACCGTGGTCGTCACAACACTCGACTGATTCGGCACACTATTGGAATTGAACCACGACTTTGGTTCTGACCGATGCATGGGGTAGTGCGTCACAATATCCCGTGCATCAACTGACATTAAATTTTCTTTTCCTGCGCTACAGGTAGTTGTTATAGCAGGTAATATTTCTGAGGAATCGCTACCGGGGAAAGGATAGGTTACCTCTGATTTTTCGCGACTAGGTTTCGTTATTTCTTTTTGAATCTTTACTATTTCGTTCTGAATTTTCGAAATTTTTTGGTCAGTTACTTCCAGTTTGGTTTCCAGAGATAAATCTGACAAAGTTGACTTTAAATTATCAATTTCGGCCTGCTGAGTTTCTAGTTTATGGTTGATCTTATGCAATTTGGTATCTACTTGTTTAAATTCGGAATTTACATGATCGAATTTACCCTCAGTCTCCTGCTGAAGTTGCTTTAGAGATTGCTGAGCCTCGCATCTGACCAAGTCAATTTCAGTAGACATTTGCTCTCTCAACGTAGTTATTGAGGAAGCAAAGTCCGAACATATGTTGTCGATTTTCTGGGTTAGTACCTCGAATCGAGATTCGGTTTCTCGGTTCGAGGTGTCTATTTTCTCATTTATTTCGCGTCTCATTTTCAGACTATTTTCATTTATTTCACGTCTCATCTCCCGGCTATTTTCATTCATTTCATGTATTAGATTCTGATTCATTTGGGTCATATTTTTATTTATTTGTTCAGCGAACTGCTGAAATAAGACAAACATATCAGACCCGCCCGATGATGCAACTTCCTTTGGGTTGGTTGTCTGATCGCGATTCAAATTACTTTGAGATTCACCAATGTGATCCCTATCTCTTTCATCATCATCGAGGTCAGATATCTCCACTGGAGATATTTGGCTTCGGTTCTTCGGGGTACTATACCCTCGCTCACCATCCGAATCGGGATGTTCATTTCCTTTTTCAGAGGATAAACTCATGGGTTCACGCGACTGGTGGAGCTTCCCCTCACATTCTTTGCAGTATTTAACTATTTCACCAGCCCGAACCTTTTCTGCATTTTCAGCAGTATCCTCTAAATTAATACAACTGAAATGTATCCATTTCAGCCCACACTCGTGACACCTCACTAACCTACGAGAGACGCGAGCTCTTTTCTCACTACTTTCTAAAGTACATTGTGTACATGAGACTTCCGCGTTCTCGTGTGATACTACTTCCCTATTAGTTGCCATAGTTTCCATATAAAAAGACACAATATAAACACATACAATTATATCCTTATAAACTAACAATACTTATTAATCAGGTACTATTCATAAATTGAGGGACTCCTATCTAATTCCCTCCTTGGGTCAACTTCCAGCATTTTCAAATTTTAGAAGTCACTTTAGCAAATTCCTTCATTTCCCCCTTTCTACAGAGAGAGACAAAGATAGCAGAACAGCCAATGACTATAATTATTTAATCTCACTGTAACTTTTTAATTATGCACCTTTTGTGGCCAAGTCAATATGTGCTCGATCCTAAACAGTGTTTAATAAATAATTTCAGATTCGTTACCAGGGAAAACAATTGTTTCCATGGTAACTGTCCGATGTCAACGGTCGCCAATATTGAAAGAAAACGTTTGTCCGTTGCCATAGAAACCGCCGTTTCCAGGGCAACAGATCCTGTCACGGTTAGCCAATATTGAAAGAAAACGAAAAAAAATAAAAAAAAGCTAATGTAGAGGAGTCGCTAAAATTAATTCTCTTTAACGAGGACGATTACGAAACATCACCTACTGATTGAAATCCGGATTATTTTTCCAATAAAGTAAATTCCAATAAACTTTCTTGTTATTGTTGATTATTCCATATCGGACTCCCGAAGAAAACTCATCTAAACAACTTATTGACCGTGCCAATAGCGACTACTCTCAATCATGACTCCGTTTTCTTTCATTTAGAAATAGAAAAGAAAGAGAAGAAAGTAGAAGGGTAAAAGAAGGAGGTAGGAAAAGAAGAAAGAAAAGAAATGGGGTATTTTAATGAGAAACAGATTACTGGATAATTCCGGAAATATAGTAAAAGGTCGGGAAAGTCGTTGAAAGATGAATCATTCTAAATGTTATTAACGACTAATCAATTTTGGAATGCTTCGAAATAGACACATGTTCCCTCATACCACCCAGACCTAGCTCCAGGCACCACGACCGTGGGGTTGCCCAGACCTAGACCTGGAAATGAGAAAAGTGAAATTTAATTCTTTGTACTGTTATTCCAACCGGTGATTGATAACCATCCAGCATCTGGACTCTGTTCTCTAGGATTGACCACACATATGAATTAGCCAAGAGGAAAAAAAAAATCAGACTTATAAACTCAATATGAATTTATGTATCGCATCAATCAGAATTTCAACTTCCTGGAAGAAAGATGTCGTATTTAGGCTCATCCTGCTATTTTTGTTTCACTCCTAGAGCCGATTTAAACCATTAGTAGCGGTCCTTCATGACCTAGGTTATTTACCTTAACATATACGTTAAAACATGACACATATATTACAGATGTTAATATGACAAATGATATCACTAAAATTACCTAAATTAAATCTATCATGCATTCACACGCTCACTCACTCAGGACAGTGTATATATGTTTAAAGGAAACCAACTAACTACAAAGATACAAATAGTTTATTACATTCATAGTGAAAAGAAAAGACAAACAGATAATTATGAAGAAAATATTACAAGCACAAGTTATTGGTTATAGATTAATAGAGTACATAGTGTTATATTCTAGTAAAATTTTATATATTCAGTCATCTTGACAAATAAAAATAATTACATATATCGTATCTTAGGCATGCTAAATCAAAATTAGGATTTGCGACATACGCAAAGGAGACACTTATTTCACTTAAAAAAAATTGACAAAGAGGAAAGAAAAAAAAGAACTTTTGGTGTATCAGAAATTATATGAGTCTCTACCTCACATCGGGTAATAAAATATTAATGATTTTGAGCGTTCAAATCACAAATCACGCACTACTCGTAGTGTCCAGAACATTTCGCTCCATTTAACTTCGTTCGGGTTTATATATATCTATATCTATATCTATATCTATATCTATATCTATATATATATATATTGGTTTACAAAACCATTCATCGTCTATACTTGGTTTATAACTTTTAACAGTTTATATCTGCAATCGCACACTGCGAAGCTTTATAACCATCCAGGGATTTCGAAAAATCACTATCGCTAGAGGACGTTTCTCCTCTTAGACGGTCCATTTCCAAACTTATTAATTGAATAATTTTAAGTTATTTATGCAACACTGGGACACGTTATGAGGCCTTTCCTTAGGATCACTTTCGTGTATATTTGTATATGATTCGGATTTTAAAAACGATCTCCCGCAGGTATACGGAGTATAAAGGTTTAAATTGAGGATAAAAAAAACTGGTCAAGTCACAGGATACATATACAGGTGAGAAGGATTCCAGGTGCACTTTCCACAATGGCTTTAGGTTGGTAGTTCAGGGTTAATATTCGTTGTGGTATGAGTTACGTTTTGACCTGCCGTTACTTTTCAATACATGCCATTACATAATTACAGAAGTTGTCATTTACATTTATTCAAAATAAAAGGAAAATTACTTAAGTGCACGGCGGTATTCTTAACAAAATCTACATTCTTACATTCGTCGGAAAACTCACTGGTAAACTATAGCAACCAACACACGTTTAGGGGGACAGACACGAGCGCTCTTACATATATTCATAATACATTTAATATCATACTTTTACTTTAAAATCATATTCACATACTAAGTACATATACATTCGACGTATTCATTTCTTTATATATATATATATATATATTTATTATAAATGCGCACACATTTAAATTAATCACCCCAACAATAATTTTTTAAAAGGTTGCAAACATTGTCCAAGAAAACAAATGACTTCCGACATTACATATTAAAAAGAAAATCGATTTTTTTTTACCTGATACCGCGCGTCTATAAATTTTCACTTTTATATAATCAACTCATGTTTAAATCATGAAGGAAAAAAAACTTTGGAAGGCAGGCACGTAACACAGAGCATTCCTAAAGATATAACTAGATAACCTAAAATACAATTTCTGGGCCCAAATCAACTACGAGGTAAACAAAAACCAAAACGGAAGGAAAGTGACCAACGGATTAAAAAAAATAACTTAAAGGGACGACGGTGAAAGAACGTAATTTAAGTGTCGTCAAATATGAAGTCTTTGTTCATTTCGGCGATAGGTCAAAATGTGATGGAGGACCCAATCATTATCTACTCTATCCATGAATCGTGTCTTGCAACGTCTCAGCAGGTAATTTCAGAACAGAGTTGTATGTTAAATAAATCGTAAGTAACAAGTTCAAAATCGGGGGGGGGGAAGGTTGAAAAAATTAAAAAAAAAACTTGAAGTAAGAAGGAAGAACGAGACAAGAGAGAGAAAGCGGCGCCAACGAAAGGAGAAAGATTAAAGTACTACTCACTACACAGAAGAGTGATCGAATTTAAATATATAACAACTCATAGCCAAAAATATTCACATATGCCGAAAGAGGGTGGTTTACTTAAATACGTAAACTAAGAGGGAGTCCCTGCTGCCAAGGATGCAAGTTCTGTGTCCATCAGATCCCAATCCCACAAGAATTTGCTTGTAAGATTGAAATCCGATCCCCGTATTCGGCCCAGACCAGCAGGTTAAAAAGAGAGGGGGAAGGGACCTGGTAACTTCGTCCCTAATTTTGAAATCTCTAAGTAAGACAAAAAAAATATTCGACCCGTCAGAAGAACTAAGAAGGTTATAGGACAGTAATGAAACTAGAGTAAAAGTATTAGCTAAGATATCCCTAACTAGTGATTTGCCAAAATAAAAAAAAAATTAAATAAACTGAATTTTGGATCGGTGATTTCAATTACCAAAACATCACCGATAGCTACCCTGCGCAGACACGCCACAGTCTGGGATGTCGTTAATTTCCCTCGTCTAATTACACTAAGAAAAGAAATGAAAATACTTAAAGGGACTAGGGGTCGACATCCGGGTACGCGATAATAAATTTCAATAATTAATTGTTTTGATTCTGTAACCCTGTCAGAGCTGTCGCCTCCATGAACATTGCATGCTAGCCCGAGTAGGTAACGTGAAGAAAAAAAAATCTCACGGAGCAGGATATTTTATTTTAAAACTGACCAGAAAATATAATTCACTACAGCCCTGTTGTATAACTACTATTGTCTTTTCATAATTTATTATTCAATATGTCTAGTCAGCGATTGTATGATGCTACCCATTCTATCAGATGGTATTACTATGGTTGATTATTATTATAACACATAAAACTACAAAGTATTACCATAGTCCGACTATATATCGCCCTCCGGTCCGCGTGATATCATGGTGCAGGGGTCAGAACCTGAGATGTTTGTAGCTACACGTATCTATTCAATATTTATATGTCAACACACGGCGAAGTATTCACTGGGCTACTATATATTTAACTATATGGGTGTCCTATATTCTATATTCATTTACTACAATATTCATATACTTTATATTCATATTCACATTAATATTCATTTGCCACGACGCTATATTCTACAAACACCCTGTTTCCTCTATGTACGCCCAGCCTATATACGCATTTCATCCTAACACTTTAAAATCTATAATCACTACAAACATTTCCCATTCCGATCACCGCACGACAACCTCACTCGAACCCAAGACTTTTTCATCCCACACACAATACTATGTAATACTCGGTAGCTTTATTAAGAAGAAAGAAAAAAAAATCCTACGTATGTTCACTGAAAATAGAATTATCTGCGATAATGTTTAATGTTTATGAAATTCTGCAGCAACAATGGACTTCTGCAGCCACGAAGAAAAACGAACATTTAATATAATTTCAAAGCGAAGAACTAGCATCATATCGCCCGACTTCTATTAAGAAATTACGGATTGTTTATTTACTTAAATATCTCGATTTCTAGACTATGCAGAATGTTGGAACTTTCAGAATATATTAATTTTGGGTCACTTGACCTAACTGTACATTCATATGGGCTGTGAATTATACCTTCTAGATTTTATTTCGAAAAGAAAGGTCAATTCCATGAAAACTAAATCACTAAGCACGTCGACATGAGAATGACGGTTAGTACTGACTTTCGACACTAGAGGCTAGCGATGATATAATCAACCCTTGAACCACCGAATGTGACCTTGTACACGGAATTATTGTACTATAACACTCTCATTTTCTGATATTACTATAGATTGATATGTTGCGTTTAGCGATTGATTGAATACGAAAATGTGAATAGTAAATGATACACTGTCCATACTCCATAATTTCACACACTCTTACATCACTTAACTACAATTGCTACTACTAGAAAATGTTACAAATATACTACATTACAAATATACACACACATGCCACGTCCATACTACACACTACATTAATACATGTTATACTAATAAATATACACAGAAAACATTCATATTTTACTATGTTAAATCGGCTCTATGAAAGGTAACGAAAGGAAAGAAATGAACAGGGCCAACTGGCCCTTATATTTATTAAATCACATTCTTTACTCGACCTGTTTAATCAATGCCCTGAGGGGACATATCGAAGTATTAGCTAACAATAGGACCCCCGCCCTGAAGGGGCAGGAACCCGGAACAAACTACATGTTCAACTCATCCCGCTGGAAGCCGTACTCCCAATTTGGGAGTCAGATAGGAGCCTTCTGCTTAATTTACACGTACATGCTGATAGTTACTAACACTACAAACAGACCTAAAAATACCGCCATGTATGTTAAAAAAAGAAAGAAATCACTCGCTACCTACATAAACAAATCTATATACGGACAGGTCTTATAACCCTCAATTAGCAGGAAATTGGGAAGGTGAAAATATCAGGGGAAACACTATTTGATTCACTGAACTGCAAACTGGGTTTGGGAAAGGAGATTAAATGCACACACTATCCTGAATTCTGTCCATCACGAACTATATCTGCACAACATGGGGTCACCGATTTATGCTTCCTATTTCAGCTTTTTAGTTCAGTTTTTTACTACTAAATTTAATAGTTTCTGGCTCCTTAAGACTTCCTTAGATGTTAGACATTAAAAAACTCCCAAATTTACCTTGTTTGCAGCTTTTCTCACTCCTTTTCGACTTTTGATCGAGAAGATCCGAATCTGGCTGTTGTCAGTAAAATTTCCCGGCATGGAATGGAATAATTGCGCCCTAATATCATAGCGTGGGTTTATCAGCCAATCAAAACTAAGCATTTTGGCGGTGGGGCTTTGAAACGAATAAAATTTGGTAAAATCTGGATTAAACTAGTTTTTAGAGGGACCTAGGTATCTAAAAGAGAGGTGAAGGGTGGTCCTGAAAATTCTGTCGAATTTTAGATTGGTTATTTGATCTGGAAAGTTCCGTCCAATAGTGGATCTATATTTTCGGATAGCACTGACACCGTAAGAATTGTAATAATCCATTTACACATCCATATACAAGACTTATAACTAATTTAAAATATAAATAAAGATATTGATTCCCAAAACTATAATCCGTAATGAATTTTTTTTTTTTTACAGTTTCCCATGTTAATTTGAAATAAAATAACGAACAAAATTACGAATTATATGAACAGCCAGAAATTTTTTGTTAAACGTCAGATACAGTCGGTGCAAAAAATTTCGGGCACCCTCCTATTAAAAACATAATATCATTAGGCTGTAATGGCATATTACACACTATCCGCGTAATCACGACAACCTCACCAAAAGACTTGGCATATCTTCCGCCTCGCTGCAGCGGCGTTTGACCCCAGTTTGAAATCGTACAGCATACACGCCCTTATGGTGCTCTGTGGAGGCCCCATGTTCACACTGTCCTTAGGCAAGTTCACGGTGTAACTGAACTGCCACAACCAGGTAGTATATTGGATATACTCACATCAACAACTGACCGTTGCCTTATCTCCATTCGCATTCTTTCTTGTTTACCTTTATAGAAGATACTGGTAGAAAATAGCGCTCCTGATCAAAAATCCTATCAGGTAAAGCAATTTGGTTATAAAAAATATCGCAAATTATCTGTAATTTGACGACCTCTGGAATGAACAAGGCGGATGATAAAAAGTAAAGAATAACAAAGATGATGGAATGAATTGGTGAAATATTATTGGATTGGATTGCGAGATTAGTGTCACTTTCAACAGCGAGGCGAACCTACAGACACATTGATCAGTATTCAGAGAGAATTCGTTAATCAAGCGTTCTTCTCGCGATTAGCTAGTGTCGTATTAGCTCTGTACTTAGAAGGAGGTACTTTTTGGTATTCAGAGTCTCCTTGGAGCTCAGCTAATGTGTTGATTTAGGTATGGCTAACTAATATAACCCGCAATACATCGAGTGAGAAAATTAAATGTGGCAACTACGGACAAATCGACGTGCGCATGAGTAGTCTGTAAAAATGAAAATACAGAGTGGCCCAAAAGTAGGTATACAGTCCCGTACTAATGAACTCATTGCTTTTTATATCATTTCTTATTGTTATTCACCAGGTAGACTTAGTTTCTTTATTATTTGTTCCCAATGTCTTTGCACTTATATCTTAAACTCGCAAATAAACCCAAAGCAAATAAACCTATAAACTAGAATGTTATACTTGATCAATGCAGGGGTGTATACCTACTTTTGGGCCACCCTGTATATGAAATAGGAAATTCAATTTTTTTTTTTTTTTTTTTTTTGCTTTGAAATTACAATAACGTATAAATAGTTAGAAAATCTATTATAATTAACTTATTCATTTCTGAGGGATGTATTTATGGTAGGAATAAGTAGAAGTCAATTAATGTTAGCAACAATAGAAGAATTATGCTGTAATTGTAATGGAAGATAATTTATCAGCCAGTTGTATGTATCCCTCAGAAAACTGGAAATTTTCTACTCATCTCTCACTGTTCACTTTAAGAAACAGTTGTGCTATTGTAGAGGACTCGGCTTAGTAGCTCCTTCGTAGTTAAGTCACCCTATGAGGTGAAAGGAAGTAGATACGTAATTAATTGCCTTTGTATTCTCATAATGTAAGTTTATTGTTCCTATATCAGGTTATCCTCTGCTCTAAATTAATTAGCCACACATGATTAGCTTAGTCAACTACTACGTGCTAATCAGAGATTATGAATAAACTTCTGATAACCATGCGTTAGTGAAACCTTTAATATGGCGCTAATCATACGACAAGACGACTCTACATAAGGCCTGATATGTCTACCATAAACTCACAAACACTAGAAAGAGACCACGAAGCACTCACATCGGAGGTGGACCATCTATTCCAAAACCATCATGCTCCTAGATGTAATTACGTGAGAGAAAGGTTCCTAGATGTAATTATGTGAGAGAAACGTTTCCTAGATGTAATTACGTGAGACAAACGTTCCTAGATTAATTACGTGGGATCATTTTACCTATAAACGTGATTTTCTATCTCAAGGTAATGAAAATTCTGCCTCATTAAAAACTGGACTCTCTAATAGCGTAGACGAGAATATAACAAAAATAAACTAGACAACTAATCCAATGTTTCGTTTGTCATGATGTGCATTAGTTCTAATTCTTTTTTAGTACTAGCATATATTACCCGCTTCGCTGGGTTGAAATAAATAATTTAAATGCAAATTGATATTGCTAATTTTCGATCATTTTGATGTATGTCCCCCCTCCTCATCCGCAAGAGCTATAGATTCAACACTAATATCGGTCAGTTTTGACCATATCATTTTTAAATGTCCATCCCCCTCCCCTGCCTTGTACCCTCCACCTCCACAACTATCAGACCCGAACTTGGATTGAAACACCATCAGAAGTGTCACTGTTTCTCTTCGACTCCGAAAACTATGAATTCAGCACTATTATTGGTCTATTTTCATCATTTTTAAAATTTCTCTCCCCTTCCCCCTCCGCTACATTGCATCGTCAGAGTGAATAGCCTAAAGTAATCCCTGCCCCTAAACTCATGTATGTTGAAAATTTGATTGAGATCGGTCGGGTGGTTCAAGAATGATGAAGTCACAGAGACAGTCATTTTTATTTTTATTTTTTTACATACCCTCCCCCTTCTCTATGTTAGCTTGTCAAAGTGAAACTACAAAAAAACACTCAAGACCCGACCCTCATCTATGTGGAAAATTTGATTGAAATCGGTTGGGTGGTTCAAGAGTTATTAGGTTTTATATATATATATATATATATATATATATATATATATCCCCCTTTCCCTCCCCCTCCCCTAAAGTCTACCGTTAAAGTGATATGGTAAAAGCCACCCCTGGTGCGAACTTCATCCATATTGAATTTTTTAAAAAAAAATCAGTAGGGTGGTTTAAGCGTGATGAAGTCACAAAGACGGTCATTTTTGTTTTTATCCCCCTTCCCTAGGTTGCACCGTAAAAGTGAAATAACGAAAACATCCCAGGCCCGAATCTTATCTATGATTAAAGTTTGATCAAGATAGGTCTGGTAGCTCAAGAATTATTAAGTTTCATTTATTTTTATAGATTTATCCCTCAACCTCCCTCTCCCCTAAGTTCTACAGTTAAAGTGATATGATAAAAACCACCTCAGTCCCGAACCTGATCCATATTGAAAATCTGATTAAGATCGGTCAAGTGGTTAAAGGGTGATGAAGTCACATAGCCAGTCACTTTTATTTTTAATCTTTTTAGGGTGAGTTCGCCAATAGTCGACCGCCATCCAATAGTCGACCATTTTTGCTTACTATTGTGGATATAAAATATATCTGATGGTCTTTTGGAGCGGAAAGTGATTCACGACAAATCTTGCATCATATACCACCAATGACAATCATTGTTTCCTTCTCCCTTGGCCAGCTGGCCGTCTTTCACCGATAAATTTCGACGTATCTGTAGAATTACGACTCAGGTGCACAGTTTACGACATCGTGTAATGGGAATCTTGTGCACCTGTTGTTTTTCACTTTTCTTAGGATATAGATAGTACGTGAGGTAAGATATGTTTTTGTTACATAACTAAGTTATTCTAGAAGCTGTACAGTATAATTTGTCAATAACTGGAAACTATTAAATAAAAAAAATACATGTTAAAATGCGGTCGGAATTTGGCATTTTTTCTTTTCATTACAAACCAATTGTCGACCAAGGGTGGTCGATTATTGGATTATTTGAGAGTGTGCCAAATAGCTTCAAATTATTTCCTGTTTGGTATTAAGGTCTGTTTTACAACATGCATGTATAAAATTTTTGATTTCGTGACATATTCTAAAAATCGACCGCCTGTTTCTCGTGTTGGTCGACTATTGGAATATTTATTGCCAACTGTCGACCGCACTGTTTCATACTATGTTTTGCGTTTTGCTCACTGGAATTTGTTCAGTAACTTAGTTGAAAGTTTCTTTTTCTGACGATCTACTATTTCAATGTGAAACCAAGATTTTTTTTACACGAGAACAAGAAGCCCTCCTCGCTGGTCTAATGGGTAGCACCCGTGCCTTTGGTGCTCTGTGTCCCGGGTTCAATTCCAAGCGGGAGAGCATAGAACGAATTAAAGCGGTCCGAATATTACTATAAACTGTAGGTCCACGTCTCTACATAGTATCGATGCTAAGAAGGGACGTTAAATCATAATAAACAAAGAAATAAGCAAACAAACGAAAACAAGAATGGTTTCCTGTACGTCTACCACGTCTCCCTGAATGAGAGAAATAATAATAATTTCTTGGAGGCATGTACCAGACACGTTGTCCAGTGCCTAGCCTGCTGGATTACGAATTGGGAATGGAGAGATGTGCGGGTTGAAACCCCAATGCCGGCCCTTCTGACAGGTTTCTTAGGGATTTTGTCAGTTATACCAGGGGCATGTCATGATGTTACCTACACAATAGGCTCTGGCCGACACCTTCCCTCATCCTTCTCCCTCCCCTATCCCGTCCTGTGCCACAAATGCTTAAAGGACATAAATAAATTCAACAAAATTCCGGTAAGTGTTAACGTATGCTGCATTGTAATAAAGTCCTGGGTTCATTTTTCCATGGGAATACAATTGGTTCGGAGCTCACGTTAAACTCTAGGTCTCACGTCCTTTGAGTGGGTCGCCAATGGTTTCAATAAGTGTACCTAAGTCTGTAATACTTTTCATCGATGGTCACAAAACTCACTTAACTTATAAAGTAAACAAATTTTGTGACAACGAGATCATATTGTATGCCCTGTACCCTCATGAAACGCACATCTTGCAACCATGCGATGTATCCGTCTTTAAGGCGTTAAAAACAAATTGGAAATTCGTTGTTCGCAGCTATCTAACGGAACATAATTTATCTTCCATTACAAGAGTTCAGTTTGCACCACTTATTACAGAGGTCCTAGCAACAGCAGCAACACCGTCAACAATTGGATTTCGCAAATGTGGACTGTATCCTTTCAATCCGGACGCTGTGGACTACACAAAATGCATCAAGAGTGTATGCAAAAACATAGAGAGTACTTCCACTCAGCCAAATGTTAGTGAAGAAGATCTTTGTACTGCAAGAAAAGTTATTACTGTGTACAAGGATGAACTTCAAAAGGCTGCGGTTGACTTCAACGCAGTTCTTGAAGTTTTGAAACTTCCAGCAGAAAAGCCGATGGACGAAGCACTACAAACTGATGATAAAAGTGCCAACTTACCATTAGATGACGAAATTGTAGTTGGTGAAATCCCTGTAGTTGATGACAACAATGAACACTTGTCTCAAGCTACTCTCACTGTTGGAAAGGATTTACTAAATGATCTTCTCCAGTCATTGGCTGTTGAAGCCAACCCAAGTGCAACAACTGAAAACAGAGTGAATATAACACCTATTCTACCAACTAAACCTGAGGAATTCGACGCCATTGCAGCACAAGAGAAAGAGGAAATCAGTATTGTGCCAAACAAAGAATCAGTTATGTCTGCTCCAACAACAGAATCAGAGTGGCCTTTAATTATTCTGAGAAAGGAAGCGTCTATTCCAGAATTTGTGCCATCAAATGCGAAGAAAGGAAACACATCAACTACACTGAATGAAACTGAACCTATGTAGGATATTCGGCAAGATACTTATTCTCCCAAAGACCTTCCTACTGAAGCTCTGGTTTCTATACCAGAACCACAGCAAGCAACAATGGACATTGAAAGCGATGCTGTTACTGGACCAAGTGAATCAAGTCAGAAGAATATCGCAACAACACCTAAAACTATCAGGCCAATATATATAACTTTTTAAAAACATCTGTTCTGGCCTAAGAGTCCAGTCAAAAAGCCTAAAAAGAAGGTAGAGAAGATACCGTTTGCAATTAGCTCAGAAGAATATCACCGCGCACTGACTGCAAAACAAGAAGAACGGAAGAAACTAGAGGATTAAAAGAAACGCAAAAGGGATGAAAGGACAGCAAAAAAGAGCAACAAACTGGAAAATCCAAAGAAACGATTGAAGAAGACAACCACTGCTGTTGTAGAAGAACATCACAATGAAGAAGATGTAATTGATTACGGCGATGGAGCCATATGCGCAGGATGTGGAGTGATAATAAACGATTTTTGTTTGGAAAGTGAGGATAAACCAGTGGGTTGCGATCAATGTGATAAATGGTTCCATCTTCGGTGTACCAATTTTTCTGGCTATGCATGGGAAGAACTTGCAGATAAGCTTTTTCTGTGCGCAGATTGTACCATATAAATGATTTGAATAAACAATCAGGAACTTACTGTTAACTTATTACATGAAAAGATAACTCAAAGTGCTCTAGTAGCTCAAAAGAGAAACCTAACACGGGAGAGAAACCTTATCATATATGAGACGATAACTCGACATGCTGAAGTAACAAAGGAGAGAAATCTTATCATGTTTGAGAAGATAACTCAATGTGCTCAAGTAACACAGGAGAGAAACATATTTCACACAGGAGAAAAGTGAACACTTAGGATTTTCTACATTATTAGAGACTCGTACTTTGTTTAGGATGTGTAAAACCGTAATATAAGTGATCAGATAACGTTTGCATATAACGCAGGAGAGAAGTCTTGTTTCACGTGGAAGTTCTATTTAATATTCAAATCCATTATTCCAAATAAAGTAGCTATGTATCAAATCCTAATAGCGTGATTCTTTCATTTATAATCACTAAGGAGAAAATCTTAATGAAAATTAAATAAAATCCATATAATCGTTTTGTCAAGTTCAAATCTCGCGAATAATACAATTTCGAAATATCACCTAAGGCAATCAATTACTTCTACGTGATAGAAACGTTAGAAATTGCGCGCGGTCGACTAATAGCTTGAATGCGGTCGACTACTGAGCGATGATGGTCGACAAGTGGAAATTTTGATGAGTTTTCGTAAAATGTATTTTTATATCACTGCAAAACTTTAAAAGTGAGCAGTTAACACACGGCATGGTACAAAAGAACCCAAATAAAGGAAATAATTCACTTTTGACAAATACTATGAAATCATCACGCTTTATAAGTGCTTAGAAGTAAGATTTTTTTTCAGCGGTCGACTATTGGCGAACTCACCCTACATATATATCTCCCTCCCCTAGGTTGTACCGTGAAAGTGAAATGATGAAAACATCCCAGGCCCGAACCTTATCTATGTTGAAAGTTTGATCAAGATAGGTCTGGTGGCTCAAGAATAATTAAGTTTCATTTGTTTTTATAGATTTATCCCCTCTCCTCCCCCTCCCCTAAGATCTACAGTTAAAGTGATATGATAAAAACCACCCCAGGTCTGAACCTCATCTATGTTGATTTTTTTTTTAAAGATCGGTCGGGTGGTTTAAGCGTGATGAAGTCACAAAAACAGTCACTTTTATTTTTACTTTTTTTTACATATATCTCTCCCCTCCCTTTCCCCTTCATTGCACTGTAAAAGAAATGAAAAAAAAAAAAAAAACATTCCACGCCCGAACCTTATCTATGTGGAAACTTTGATCGAGATCGGTGCGGTGGTTCAAGAGTTATTAAGTTTTATTCATTTTGAAATAATTCCCCTCCTCCCCTCCCCTCCCCTAAGATCTACTGTCAAAATGAAATGATAAAAAACTTCCCAAGTTTGAACTTCATATATGTTGAAAATATGATTGAGATCGATCGGGTGGTTCAAGAGTTATTAATTCACAAACATAGTCATTTTTATTTTTATATTTATTGATTTTTGCATATTTCCCTCTCCACCCCTTCCCTACGTTGCTCCGTCAAAGTCAGATGATAAAAATTATTCTAGTCCCAAATCTTACCTACATTGAAAATTTGATTAAGATTAGTCTGGTGGTTCAAGAGTTATTAAGTTTTTTTTTTCTATCACCCCCTTCTCCCTTTCCCCTAAGTTCTACCGTCAAAGTAGATAGCTAAAAACACTCCCAGGCCAGAACCGCATCTACTTGAAAATTTGATCGAGATCTGTCGGGCGGTTCAAGAGATTAAGAGTCACAAACATAGTCACTTTCAATTTTATAATATAGATTGTTGAAAAAGCTTGTGATATATTATATTAGGCAGATTTTAGATTCCCGCGCTATGAACGGTGAGTTTGAGTGATATTTTTTTGAAAATCAGAAATCACACACCGTACTCATTCGATCGGGATTAAACTTGGCTTAACCTATTGTACAGTCAGAGATAAAAGTTCTTTTCGTTTCTAAAAAAATAATTTGGGAATAGCTTTGGTATGGCTGGAACGTACGACGGTGGTATGGCTGGGATGTACAGAAAGTTACATCATTTTTAATTTCCTGAAACTGTACTCAAATTGCCCTTCCATTCGGAAGTTACTTAAAAATTAACTTTCTCAAACGCAAAGAAATTTTGTTGCTGACTGTACAAAAGTATGAAGTACTGTGTTTTTAAGACTTTTGGTTTCCGAGTTATGAGTGGTTCAATTCTGAGTTATATTTTTAGAACCATAAAATGCTACACCAAAACCATCCAATTGTGATCACAGTTGGCATAGTGATAGTCTTTGACCTGCTACAGAAGTGTGGAAAATATTGCGATATGTTGGCTTCTGGTTCGTAAGTTATGCCTAACAGGAGTTCATGGTACAGCAATCCAATGTCAATCTCGGGCACATATATCACTCCCAAGAAATATATATATATCAATTGAAGGAAGATTTTTTAAATAATTATTCATTTCATTTGACGTGAAGGTAATGAGGGTGGACATTTTAATCAAAAATGATACTAAATATATTAGTACTATCATACAGAGCTTTTCGTTTTTTTTTTTTTTTTTTGTTTTTTTTGGGGGGGCGCGGTGGCTCAGTGGTAGAGCGTTCACCTCTGGTGCTTGGGGTCCTGGGTTCGATCCCAGCCCCCGCCAAGTGAACTTTGCGGTGGACAAACCGTGCTCGTGGGTTTTCTCGGGGTTCTCCCGTTTCCTCCCACTTTCTTCATTCCACCATTTCACTCATCTCTAATCATCACCGTCTCCTTTAGCCTAACCGGCATAATCGTGGGACGT
The DNA here is from genome assembly GCF_964235325.1 of Thermobia domestica. NCBI lineage: Eukaryota > Metazoa > Arthropoda > Insecta > Zygentoma > Lepismatidae > Thermobia > Thermobia domestica. Next base: position 11,205,366 of record NC_137470.1, on the reverse strand, counting down.
AAAACTTAAAGATTTCATTTCATTTTTTTTTTGAATCAATATTGGATGAAAATAGAACATTACACCACATGTTCCAAGTACCCCCAAAATGACGTAAAAGTCAATATCATACACATTCTACCTTGGGTTTGATGGAACGTTTGAAACAATATGATACTGTATAAGAGCCTTGAGAAATAAAGCCTAGGAAGAGCCTCAAGAAATGAAATCTAGGATGAGTCTTAAGAAATGAACCCTATGATGTGCCATAAAATGAAGCTTACAGTGACCCTTAAGAAATGGAATCTAGGATAAATATTAAGAAATGAAGCCTAGGATGAGCCTTAAATAAAGCCTAAGATGAGCTTTAAGAAAGAAACCCTAGGAAGAGCTTTAAGAAATGAAGCCTAGGATGAGCCTTAAATAAAGCCTAGGATGAGCTTTAAGAAAGAAACCCTAGGAAGAGCTTTAAGAAATGAAGCCTAGGATGAGCCTTAAATAAAGCCTAAGATGAGCTTTAAGAAAGAAACCCTAGGAAGAGCTGTAAGAAATGAAGCCTAGGATGAGCCTTAAATAAAGCCTAAGATGAGCTTTAAGAAAGAAACCCTAGGAAGAGCTTTAAGAAATGAAGCCTAGGATGAGCCTTAAATAAAGCCTAAGATGAGCTTTAAGAAAGAAACCCTAGGAAGAGCTTTAAGAAATGAAGCCTAGGATGAGCCTTAAATAAAGCCTAAGATGAGCTTTAAGAAAGAAACCCTAAGAAGAGCTTTAAGAAATGAAGCCTAGGATGAGCCTTAAATAAAGCCTAAGATGAGCTTTAAGAAAGAAACCCTAGGAAGAGCTTTAAGAAATGAAGCCTAGGATGAGCCTTAAATAAAGCCTAAGATGAGCTTTAAGAAAGAAACCCTAGGAAGAGCTTTAAGAAATGAAGCCTAGGATGAGCCTTAAATAAAGCCTAAGATGAGCTTTAAGAAAGAAACCTAGGATGAGCTTTAAGAAAGAAACCCTAGGAAGAGCTTTAAGAAATGAAGCCTAGGATGAGCCTTAAATAAAGCCTAAGATGAGCTTTAAGAAAGAAACCCTAGGAAGAGCTTTAAGAAATGAAGCCTAGGATGAGCCTTAAATAAAGCCTAAGATGAGCTTTAAGAAAGAAACCCTAGGAAGAGCTTTAAGAAATGAAGCCTAGGATGAGCCTAAAGAAATGAAACGCAGGAAGAGCTGTAAGAAACGAAGCTTAGAATGAGCACAGAATGAAAATCCTAGTATCCTTTTTCATAATTTCGAAATTTTTAGAAATATATTTCTAAAAATGTTATGGTTTTCTTGAAGTTACAGGTTACTGTACACAAGTGCTTTATCCAGTGCCTTCAATTTCGGGAAGATCTAAACCTCTAGGGCGAGATCATATTCATCACCTACATGCTACACTTATGTCTTCAAAAATTAGTTGGAAAATTCTAGAACTCTAGAGGGGGATTCTTCCCCCCAATATCTGTGGATAAAACCCTGAGACTGTACTCGCAGTGTAGGGGCACGATAGCTCAGTGGTAGAGTGTTCACATCTGGTGCGCGGGGTTCCTGGCTCGATCCCAGCTCGCGCCAAGTGAGCATTGTGGTGAACAAACACCGTGCTTGTGGGATTTCCTCGGGGTTCTCCCGTTTAATCCCACTTTCTTCATTCCACCGTAGCATTCATCTCTCATTATCACCGTCTCCTTTAGCCTAGCTGGCGTAACTGTGGGATGTAAAACTCAAAGATTTCATTTTATTTATACTCACAGCGGTTCAAACACTAGGGTGAATCGAAAATGGCACTTTCAAACTTTTTTTTTTTTTCAAAATTGAATATACAGTCTAGTGCGAAATAGTTGTATACAGACAAGGAAATGAAAAATGAAACGAAATCTTCCAGTTTAACGTCCCACGATTATGCCCTTTAGGCTGAGAGACGATGATTAAGGCAAGTCAACAATGATGGAAGAATTGGTAGAATGGGAAAGTGAGAGAAAACGGGAGTACCCCAAAAAATACCCATGGACACGGTGTTGTCCATCACAAGCTTGATTGGTCAGGAATTAAATATTAACCCCACACATCAGAGGTAAGCACTCTACCATTAAACCACCGTGCTGCTCGTAATAGTTTCGTGATCGGGTAAAGGGCGAAGGAGCTAAAAGTTACAGAAATTGCTGGTAAGTTAGCAATGAAAATGGACGAAATTTGGATAAGAGCATTATTACCAAACACATTCATAAAAAAAAAAAAGTCGTGCAAACGATTCGTTCCTACCACATTACATATTGAAACATAAAGACGAACATTAAAATTGAAGGCCAGGGCTCTTTATCTTGAAACGTGAAGCGAATGCCCTCTTTAGCATTTGAATTTGAAAATGTAAAGCTGTTCATTGAATGTATGAATGATCATGGGTTAATGCAGGAATCAGTAGAGAGATCTTTTCAAGTGCACTTGTGAAATCACTAGGAAGTTCCGAGTAATTGAGCGTGATTTTCTTTTAGTTAAAACAGAAAGATGTTAGGCTTAGAGAAATACCTTACAAAAAGATACAAAAAGCTAACAAAAAGGAGGAAAAGAGAGGTGAAATTTAATGTCACTCAGCCGGAAATTCGACCAGATAAAGAGTTAACTTATTCTGAGTGTTCATCTTCTCAATCTGAAATAGAATTGAGAGACCCTGACTTTGTTCCTGAACTTAAAGATACTTAGGCGAAAATATGTAAGTCTGAGATATGACCAATCTCATGTCTCAACTGGGAATTAGATTGCCTACATTTGTAAGGACATGCAAATCGACAGAATTCTGGAGGTCACGGTTCATAGGGTCTTTGGGTCGATCTCATCTCGTGCCAAGTGAGGTTTGTGGTAGACGAACATTGTGTGCGTGGGTTTTCTCGGGGCTCTTCCGTTTCCTCACACTTTCTTAATTCCACCATTTCATTCATTTCTCATTATCTCCGTCTCCTTTAGCCAAGCCAGCATAACCGTGGCATGTAAAACAAAGATTTTTTTTCAAGGTAGGTTTAAAGTATGCAAAAGGTAAGCGTTCACAACAGTGGACATGGAAAGCTTCGACTTGAATTTGGAAGTTTTAGGGACTGCCAGTATCACGATTCCTAGTGCTCGGAATGATTCGTGCAGCGATGTCTTGTTTGACACTTATATTTGAAAAAAATACAAACTAATTATTTGCTGAGCAAAACTATATATTTGCATTAAAATTCAACACGTGTTACAGTTTCGCCAACTAACTCTTTGTCTTCATCAGGCACTATGAGATAGAGGATAATTGTATATACAATCGTATATACATACAACAGCTATCTTAGCATCTAGGAACAATCACAGTTGTCCTTCCCGCTCCATATCTCCATTCTTTTTAAGTTCGTCCTGGCAATGCTCTTGGAGCATTCTCAGTTGCTTTTTTTTAAATATAGGTGGAAGTATTTTACAATTACTTATCGTATTTCCGGATGCGAAATAATACCCGTACAATACTACATAGAGGCAGTGGCGTGTAGTATGGGACACCTCCGAAAGATTGAACCCATCCCAACAATTTCTGAATGGACGCTGGGGCGGATCCAGTGAGGTGCGATCGAGGCGATCGTTCCCCCCCCCCCAGAAGAGGAAACTTTCTTATTTTATATATATAAATAAAACCCATCCCAAAGTTTGGAGCCCTTAAAAGTAGCAGTATGACAACCCACCGCCCCCCCCCCAAAAAAAAAGTCGGTCCTGGATCCGCCCCTGAATGTACGCTTGCTCTACACACAAAAAAATCACATAGCCACGGATCGAATCTAAAAATCATTACAATGTCGTTGCTTTATCGAAAAATCAACACCACTGAAAATGATCAACTTCTCAGGAGATGAATTTAAATATTCGCACTGCTACAGTTAACGGGCAAATAACACAATCGTTCCCTTTGGGGATGGATGTGTAACTTCATCTACGATGTTTTTTTTTTTATTATTATTATTATTATAAAATTTACCTAGCCTTGAGGGCCATTTTCCGCATAATATATCAATTAGTGTCATTTTTGACTTGTTTCACATTTCTTTTAAAGCTAGGTATCAGATTTTTTATAAAGGAAAAAGCTGTGCTTCATAAAAGAGAAGGTTTTGATAAAGTGCGTTAAGAAGAAAAAAGGGAAATGTACTATGTAATATGTGATAAAGACTGAGATTACGAAGATAAATATCCTGGAAAACTCACCTCTTCTGACGACGCAGACACAGATTGTTAGATGATTTTGTTAAATAAGGCATGCTGTAACTGAAGGTGGCACTAAGATAAAATTTCTCTTTCCTCAGAAGTGGGATACACATTTACAGATACACACTCTCGTGTATTGCTTAAAGTGATGTATATTATCACTAGATATACCGGTGTTCAATGACCAGTAAGTACAATATTTACAAAACATTTTTTTTTCTTTTCTTTTCAGTTTATGAAACCAGCAACTTCTACTGATCCGTTTTACTTTAGACAAACCAGGACAAGGAGAGACCTTCGAAGTTACCGATAATCGCTTCTTTAAGCCTCTCATTTCTTCAAAATTCATGTTTGTAGTTTCTCGACAAACGTGTTCTTATTATCAGTGCAAGAACTGAGATTGCGATGTATCGTAACACGTGCGTGGAAAAGCTGCAAACAAGATATTGTTTTTGTCTTGATTGAATATCTTAATTAGCCAGAAAATAAAGTGTGTAGAAGATTGTATATACAGCGTTCCACTATACTTTCAACTATCTTTACAGATAAATTGTTTATTTTGTTACAAAGTGGTTTCTCACTTTGCCAGGATGACACATAGTACTAAAGTTACATCAACCAAAGAAGAATATTTCATTAGGAATGCGCCTAGCATCCAATGTTTATGTATTTGAACTTCGAAAATTCATTAGTAGAAAGGAATTTGTCATCTAATATTCTTCCGTTCAGATAGAACATCATCTTACATTGAATTTTCTATCATTTAGTTATGTAATTTCATTAGATCGGCATCTGATATCCAACGTTCATTTATTGAGCTTGGGCATTCCATTAGAACGATATCTAACATTCAATGGTCTTCATGTGGCTCAGTGGTAGAGCGTTCACCTCTGGTGCTTGGGATCCCGGGTTCGATACCAGCCCCCGCCAAGTGAACTTTGTGGTGGACAAACACCGTGTGCGTGGGTTTCCTCGGGGTTCTCCCGTTTCCTCCCACTTTCATCATTTCACCATTTCATTCATTACTCATCATCACCGTCTCCTTTAGCCTAACTGGTATAACTGTGGGACGTAAAACTCAAAGATTTCATTTCATTTTTTTTCAATGCTCTTCATGCATCTTGTTCATTAAAATTTCGGAAATATTTGACAGTGTAAATTAAACAAAACTGCCTAAGACACTTAATATAATACTAGTAATAATACTTCTGTAACAGTTTCCACAATGTTACAATACATTTGGTGCGCTGGTTAGTTGTGTTTTACAGTTGTGTTAAAACATCCTTCACATAAGCAAGAATATTTCATTAAACATTATCTAATATCCATTTTTTTTTTCATTTAGCTGGGGAATTTCATCACGACGGAAGCCAATGTTTGTCTATGGAACTTGAGTATTAGATTGTGAAGCACCTAGCACCAAACGCTCTTCCCTTCACCTAGAATACTCCATTAGAAACGCATCTAGCATCAAGTGTTCTTCCCTTAAGCTGGAATATTCCACTAAATCATTTAGCATTAAACGTTCTTTCCTTGAGCTAGAGTATTCCATTAAGATCATTAGCAGTAAACATTCTCTTAGAATATTTCATTAGGAAGCCATTCAGCATTCAATATACTTCCCTTGAGCTAGAGTATTCCATTAAAATCATTTAGCACTAAACATTCTTCTCCTGAATTAGAAGAGTCCTTTAAAATCATTTTCCATTAAGCGTTCTTCTCTTGAGCTAGAAAATTCGATTAAAATCATTTTCCATTAAGCGTTCTTCTCTTGAGCTAGAAAATTTGATTAAAATCATTTTGCATTAAGCGTTCTTCTCTTGAGCTAGAATATTTCATTAGAAAGCCATCTAGCGTCTAAAACCCTTTCCTTGAGCTAGAGTATTTCATTAAAATCATTTAGCATTAAACGTTCTTCCCTTAAGCTAGAATGTGAGAAAGACAAAAGGCATGGTGAGTGGAAAGAAGTGATCGCTGTTAAATATAGTAGGAGGAGGGAAGAAAATAGAACAAGTGTCTAGTTTCGCATACATGGGTAGTATTACTAGTGATGATACAAAAAGTAAAGGTGAAATAAAAGTAAGGATAGGAATGGCGAAAGAAGACTTTAGGATGAAGAAAATACTTTTTTGTGGGACCTTGAATAAAGAGTTGAGAAAAAGACTTATAAAATGCTTAGTGTAGACTATTATTGTACTGTACGAGTGAGAAACATGGATATTACGCAAAATAGATAAAAATGACTGGAAGCTTTAAAAATGTGGGTGTGGAGAAGAATGGAGAGAATTAGCTGGATCGACCAGAAAACGAAAAATGAAATAAAATCTTTGAGTTTTACGTCCCACGGTTATGCCAGCTAGGCTAAAGAAGACGATGATTATGAGAAATGAATGAAATGGTGGAATGAAGAAAGTGGGAGGAAACGGGAGAACCCCGAAGAAACCCATACACACGGTGTTTGTCCACCACAAAATTCACGTGGCGGGAGCTGGGATTGAATCCGAGACCTCATCACTAGAGGTGAACGCTCTACCACTGAGCCACCACGGCCCCAAGACCGGAAAACGAATGAGTGAGTGTTGGAAATGGTGGGGGAGAAAAGAACAATTTTAAATATTATTAAGAAGAGGAAGAGAAAGTAGTTGGGGCATTGGCTAAGAAGGAACTGTATCGTGAGGGATGTGATAGAGGGTATGGTGGTAGGAAAGAGAGGGAGAGAGCGAAGGAGACTACAGTTGATGGACGATATCAAAACTCAAAAATCGTACGTGAAGACGAAGAGGTTAGCAGAACACCATGGAAAGCATGATCGAAGGTGGTGCATCGATATGTGAACATCGATATGCGAAAAGCATGGGAAGCTTCTCAGCTGCAGTAAGTAACTTACAAGAATACCTATGATGATGATGACGATGATATACAAATGATTGACCAAACAATTAATTAAATGAAAGGAAAGGGAATTAAACAAGAAACAATATTTAACATATACGTTAATCAGTTTATTTATGATTTACATTGGAAATACTGTCGTCTCCTCTACCTTTTTACTTTGTTGTCCGTAGTGTCTGCCTTTGATTGTCCTTTCTTGTGAATGTACTCGACAATTAAATAGCTTCCCATACCAAGAATAAGAATTGCCAACAGAATATAAATTTTCACATTGGTACACAGATAAGAGCTGTACGCATAAGCAACGATGAATCCAAGAGATTCCCATAAACGGAAATTACTGTATGCAGCTTCTTCGTTTCCAGGGAAGAGAATGCCATAGAATGCTGTAATGAAACAAAATATCAAACATAAACATTTAGAATAAGATTGCGTAAAGGGATATGAAATCATTTTTAAGCTTTCCATGAAAATGTTTGGATGTTTGGAATCACATCTACAATATTTGTTAGCATAATGACAGAAAGTGCGTAATAAATTTGAGAGAAAATGTCGTGAGCCGGTTGTCACCGTTGGTAAATGAGCGTTTATGTCACTATGGGAAAACGTTTTATTACAATTTCAATAACATAAAATAATTCAATGATATGGAATATGAAAGTAAGTTTTCACTTCGATTTTGGAGGATCTCTTCGCAACTACTTTGAATATATATAATGAGGAAGGCAAATTTCTACTTCATAGTTTTATTTATTTATTTATTTATTTATTTATCACTTACTCGTCTGCTAAGGCTGTTTGAGCGAATTTGCTCAGCCAACGTGCCCGAAGTCGTCATGAGCAAAAAAAGATCGTCAGATCAGTGTTTTCACCTGAATATTTTTAACACCATATCAAGTAATTACTGCTTCAGCAGGTGAGCAACAATTAATTCGGGTTAGACGCACAACACAAAGTGAAACGGTTACAGTGAAATTAATTAGTGAATGGAACAAACACCAAATGTAAGTTACAAATCTCACATTCATTCAATCTCTCTTGAGAGAATTGACATGGTAGTACACTACACAATTTTCAAATTTATTTTCAATCCATATAATAGAATTTCTCAGAGTAATCCGTACATCACAGTTAGGCCCAGCTCTACCATATGTGCAATACGTGCATTTGCACAGGGCAGCAAGTTTCGAGGGACAGTATAACTATATTATTTAAAATAAATTTTCTTGTTGGAAACAGACTTCACGATGATAGTTGTATTTTCTAAGCTGACCTTCTATTTGAAATAAAACGTTCATAAATCATGTTTGGGTCACATGGACAGTGCTAAAACAAATGATCAAAGAAATCCCTGCCTGAATTGTTTGATTGTTGACAAGTACAAGAACTCAATTCTCTAACAGTAACGAACACCTGTTCCATTTAGTTAGTTTTGGTATGAAAACTAGTCTTCTCTTTGTCACAAACAAGTTCCGTATCATTGAAGGTGAAGCGTTTTTTTTTTTAATATTTTAACAGATGTAGAAGTAAAATCAAGAAATAAAGATAACAGAGCTAGTTGCACTGGAATTCCAAACTGATATATTGAGATTGAAATTCGATATTGAATTATATATATAAAAAATACCATCTTTCCTCTCCAAGTGAGTTTGCTTTATCTTTCACTAACATAATAGATTATTATTTAAAGAAAATAAAAGCAGACACGAAAGTATTGTATTTGCAGTGTTAGAGCCTTTCTGAGTGCGAGTGCACTGTTCCTCCCCCTTCGTCGTCCATAATGGGGCAGCTTTTAAGACTTATTCTATCTGGAGAAAGGAGGCGGCAAATAATGCCATTGCACATTGCGGCAAATTGCCTAGGGCTGACTCTAATCACAGTGCTGTATGTTTTATGTATAGAAAATACAAATCTATCGGATTGTACGTTTATTGGCGTATTCTCGTCTCATAAATCAAAAAGATTAATTTCTAACAAAACTATAGTAACAGTTTTGATAGTGGAAAAACAGCATTAGAATGCGAGAAAAACAAATATTCATTGGCTGAATGTCTCCGTAAATAAGTATGTAACAGGCCCGTTTAATAAACTAAAGCACACCTAAGTAATATACTTGCCCAAAGAATCTGCTTTTTCGAGGTGAGGTGAGGTGATTTTGAGTTTTACGTCCCGTTCAGCAGCGAGGCTATATGAGACGTGGACCTACTGATTAACGTGGAATCCGAACCACATGAGCTCCCGCCGGGAATAGAACCCGGGTCTCCCACGCCAAAGGCGCGTACGCTAACCGCTTAGCCACGAAGGAGCTCTCTGCTTTTTCGAGTTCCAAATACAGAGTAGGTTATAAGTTACGAAGGGGTTTCAAAACAGCGTAACTCCTAGCGTATGTGAACAACTGGTATAACATACAGTGTATATGAAAATTTCTGTCATCTACGTGTGAAAAACAATTTCACGTAAATGTCCACCATGATGTAGTTAGCACGCATAAGCTCTTGACACAACATTTGTCATCATACTTCTCAAAGTTGTTGGAATTATAGCTAGGATTTTCATGTGGATGTTCTCCTTGAGCTGCTGTGTTGTTTGAAGTTTATTGACATATACCAGTTCTTTGAGGTGACCTAAAGGTAAAAGTCTGGTGAGGTCAAACCTGGGGATCATGGTGGCCCAGGAATGTCTGCATTTCGTGAAGCGATTCGATGCAAAAGGAAAAGAAAAGTTCACAGAAGTGTGATTGTGTCCCTAGATGTGTGTGCTGTGGTGTCATTTTGTTAAATGAAAATTGTATCTGGCCGGATACAATGCCATTATAGTGTGAGTTTGCAACCCTTGTGAGTATGTGACTGTAAATGTGCTCCAGTTTAAATGATGTGATTCAGTGGTTTTTCTGCATGTGAGAGGCAGCTGTTGTATCTGCATTGACAAGTAAGTACCAGTGCCATCGACAAATATGGTATACAGTCATTTTATTTCACTGGTCATTATAAAATCCACTTATTAGTTTGCGTGATACTCTAGCATCGAATGTAAACAAACTATTCAGCATTGCTAACTCACTCTTGGTAATTTTCACAAGTGCGTAGTACCAGATCATATGCAAGCAAAAAACTTTGAATTCAAGTAGTGACATTAAAAGCTGGTGAAAAATACGTATCACATAATTGGCATATTTACAAATATTAAAAAAAGTTAGTTTCTTACTTATCAGAAAACCAATCATTTAAATAATAGAATAATTTGGGAGCACATTATTCGGGTGCACTTCGTTTTTGTTTTTTTTTCTTCTTTTTCTTCTTTTCTCTTGAGTGGTACATCATGGGAATCTGCAGTAAATGTTCGAAATCAGTGTCTAGACTAGATGTAAATTCAAAAATTCAGTGTAAGGAGTGCAGCAATATTTATCACAGTGCTTGTGTTGACTTGAAGGAAGATGATGTGAAATTTCTTAAATCCTCAGATAATGTATGGCGATGTAAAGATTGTGAGAAGGCCCGACGGAATGGAACTGTCTCCATGTCTGGTGACAGTTCTGTGGATAAGGCTGAAAAACTCCCCACTTTGTCTGAAGTACACAATTTGTTACTATCAATCAAAAAGGAAGTCGACGAAATTAAAGGCTCTAATAAAAGACTGGAGGATGAGTTAGGTGCTTCCTTAAACACCATCCATGAAAAACTAGACGAGAATTGTAACCTCATCAAATATCAAACTGAGGAATTGAATAAATGCATGAATATAATTGACGAATTAAAGAATCAAAATCTATCGTTAAAAAAACAAATTGACAAATTAAAAGTTCAAGTAGATGAATTGGACCAGTATAGTAGAAGGAACACAATTGAAATACAAGGTATACCTGTCTTACCAAATGAAGATGTTAATAATATAATTAAGAGAGTAGGTGCAGCATTGGACATAAGTGTTACTAATGATATTATAGATGTATGTCATAGGTTGAAGAAATCTCCCAGCCAACCAGAACCAGGTATTATTGTTAGATTTGTTAGGAGATTAGATAAGGATAAATTTATTGCAAAAAGAAAAGTGAAAAGAAATCTCAGTTGTAAAGATCTGGGTCTGTCAGTGGGTGGGACTATTTATGTCAACCAGAGTTTAACATTGCACCGTAGAATAATCGTTAGTGAGGCCAGGAAAGTTAAGAGAGAGAAAAACTTTGCTTTCCTCTGGGTTGACTATGCGGGTAATATCAAATTAAGGAAAAAGGCTGATGACTCCTTTGTATATACCCTCACTACTATTGATGAAGTCAGAAGTTTAACGTAAAATATGAACAGCAATGATCAGACGTTATTTTTAAATTATCAAAATGTTAGGGGTATTCGAACCAAATTACATAAACTGTACACGGGTATTGCAGCCACTAATTTCAACATAATACTTTTGACCGAAACTTGGTTGTGTGACGGTATATATAATAATGAATTTATTGATGAAAGGTATAATGTATTTAGATATGATAGAATTCACAAAGATGGAGGAGGTGCACTTATAGCAATTTTAAAGAACTACAGTGTTACTGAAATTCCAATTGTTATAAATTATGTTGAAGCATCATGTATAAAAGTTAAAATAGCAACTAAATATTTTTATGTCATTGTTGTATACTTTCCACCGAATACTAAAGTGGAAAAATATCTTGAATTCTTTGAAAAAATTGAACAAATAGTTGATATACAATTTCATAATATTGTTATAGTTGGTGATTTTAATATTCCTTCAATTATAGACTCCTCGTTTGATTTGTTAGATGGTGACGTTATCTGTAAGTCCTTGGCAAACTTTATCTCATTTCATAATTTAAGATCAATGAACTCAGTAAAGAATGCGTATGGTAAAACTCTTGACTTAGTTCTCTCTAGTGTTGAGTTGGAAGTTAAAAATGAAATGAAATGAAATCTTTGAGTTTTACGTCCCACGCTTATGCCGGTTAGGCTAAAGGAGACGATGATGATGAGTAATGAATGAAAATGGTGGAATGAAGAAAGTGGGAGGAAACGGGAGAACCCCGAGAAAACCCACGCACACGGTGTTTGTCCACCACAAAGTTCACTTGGCGGGGGCTGGGATCGAACCCGGGACCCCAAGCACCAGAGGTGAACGCTCTACCACTGAGCCACCGCGGCCCCCTTGGAAGTTAAAGTATCTAGAAATATGTATCCCTTATTAGAAGAAGATAAACATCATCCCTCATTACATTGTCAACTGTACCTTAATAACACTATTTCGCGTATCAAACATACTACTAGTATTGCATATAATTTTAGTAAAGCTAATTTCCTTAATTTATATAGTTCTTTAAGGCAACAAAACTGGTCAGAGTTACTTGCTATAAAAGATGTTAATCTAGCAGTGAATTACTTTTATAATATTTTAAATGTTATTATCGATAGTAATGTGCCCAAGAAGAAAATATTCAAAAGGCACCGTCACCCCTGCTGGTTTACGCAGGAAATTGTTAGTATACTTAAAAAAAATTACTATAGAAAACATATGCATGTTTCAGTTTATAATTTGAATAAATTTAAGGAGCTACGAAAACAAGCTAAAAATCTTATTAATAGGGCTTACGAACTTTATATAAGAAAATTAGAAAACGACTTAAGGAGAAACCCTAAATGCTTTTGGAATTACCTTAAGAGCAAAAAAGTAATAATTTAGAAGTCAGTCATATGGTATATAACAATCAAATACTTACTTCTGATTATGCCATTGACAATAATTTTGCTCAATATTTCAAAAGCGTTTACTCTTCATGTCGTCCAAATTATAATGGGTATTATTCTCCCATCCTAAATGTTAATAACTGTCTTGTGATCAATTCCATTACTGAACAAGATTATGTGAATGCCATTAAAAAGTTAAAATCATCTAAATCCTCTGGTCCTGATTTAATTCCTTCGTACATTGTTAAGGGATGTGGGGAAGTTCTGAAGATACCTCTATGTCACATCTATAATCTCATATTAAAAACTTCTCTCTATCCTGATGTTTGGAAAATTAGCAAAGTCCGTCCTATATTAAAGAAGGGTAATCCTACAGCAATAGAAAATTATAGACCAATCTCATTAATTTCTACAATAGCTAAAGTTTTTGAACACATCCTTTATAATAAAATTTTTAATCATGTTAAACCATATATATCAATTTATCAACATGGTTTTTATCCCAGGAGATCAACAGTTACAAATCTTGTTACTTTCGTTCAGTATATATCAGATTCCCTCAATAATAATCATTCAGTTGATACAATTTATACAGATTTTTCAAAAGCTTTCGACAAATTGGATCACGATATATTAATTATGAAGTTGTCTAGTTTTGGATTTTCAGAACAATTGCTTCTATTGATTTCATCTTACCTAAAAGACAGAAAACAATATGTGGTGTTCAATAATCAAAGATCTACTTTATTTGATGTTTACTCAGGTGTGCCACAAGGATCTAACTTGGGACCTTTGTTTTTTGTATTATTTATCAATGATTTGCCGTCTGTTCTCAAAAATTCAAATTGCTTATTGTACGCAGATGATATGAAACTGTATAGACAAATAAGAGAACCTAATGATGTTTGGAAGCTTCAAGATTATTTAAATAGCTGTTATAACTGGAGTCTTAAAAATAAACTGCATTTCAATATCAATAAATGTACTGCAATAATCTTTTCAAGAAAAAATAATCCCACTTATTTTGATTATAAGATTAATAACTTAAATATCAAAAGATGCCAAGAGGTAAATGATTTGGGAATTATTATCAATAATAGGATGTCTTTTAATGTACATATTGAGAAAGTATGTAATGAGACTTTTAAGCTTTTGGGATTTGTAATGAGGAACACCAGAGACTTACACAATGTGGATGCTTTAATAACTATATTTAATACCCTTGTTAGAAGTAGATTTGATTACGCTTCTATAGTCTGGGCTCCTTATTACAAAAACTATATTAACAAGGTTGAACGTATCCAAAATAAATTTTTGAGATATCTGTATTATAAGATTCACAGTAGAACAACATTCACAGTATAACTTGGAAAGGTTTTTAGACCTGCGCAGGAAATCTAAGACGATGATTAAAAGAGCTTATTCTTTATACATACAAAATATAAGGAATAATATTAGTAGAGACACAAAACACTTCTGGAGTTTCATAAAAAATAAGTAAAGATGTTTACAAAATCCATCTACTATGTTATATAACGGTGAGTTATTAAAAACAAATAAAAATATTGTTGAGGGTTTCGCTCAATATTTTCATAGTGTGTATGATGAAAGGTCTTCATTCTACGAATGGAGCACCTCGAATATACCTTTAATACCTCACTGCCTGGTTATAAAAAAAGTGAATGAGGAAGAATGTAAGGAAGCAATAAAGAAAACTCGATCAACAAGATCTAGTGGTCCAGATAATTTACCATCTTATATTTTTAAGGGTTGTATAGATGTTTTGGTAACTCCTCTTTGCTATATTTATAATCTCATTTTGGTTACTGGGTGTTTTCCTGAATGTTGGAAAATTAGTAAAGTGACTCCGATTTATAAATCTGGGAATCCAAAAGATATTACAAACTATAGGCCTATTTCATTAATATCGATGCCGTCTAAAATATTTGAACACATATTGTACAGTAAGATATTTAATCATGTAAAATCATACATAGTAGAGTGTCAACATGGTTTCTTACCGGGGAAATCCACTACTACGAATCTAACTAACCTTACGCAGTTTATTTTGGACTCCTTGAACGGAAACAGTTGTTCTATTGATGTAATATATACCGACTTTGCGAAGGCATTTGACAAATTAAATCATAACATATTGCTTAACAAATTAGCAAATTTGAGCTTATCAGAAGCGTTATTAACTCTAATTAAATCTTATTTAAGAGAACGTGTACAGTTTGTTACTTATAATGGGCTATGTTCAGATAGATACGTGATTCATTCAGGAATATCTCAAGGGTCTAAACTGGGTCCACTCTTTTTCCTTTTGTTGATTAATGATTTGCCTGGCGTTATAAAATATTCCGAATGTCTGTTGTACGCGGATGACTTAAAAATATTTCGGGCAATAAATAATATGGAAGACGCAAAGAAATTACAAAAGGATCTTGATAGTTGTTACAAATGGAGTATTGACAATAAATTACAATTTAACGTTAAAAAATGTTCTGTTATTACTTTTTCACGACAGGGTGAACCAGCTCAATATAATTATAAAATTTGCAATGAAATATTACAAAGATCAACACAAATTAAGGATTTGGGTGTTACTTTAGATACAAAATTAAAATTTAATATACATATTGATAGAATTGTTAATGAATCCTATAAAGCTTTAGGTTTCATAATTAGAAATTCAAAGGAATTAAACAATGCAGAAGTGTTAGTTAAATTATTTAATTCATTAGTTAGAAGTAAATTAGAGTACGCTTCATTAGTATGGTCCCCCTGTTATGATAATCAAATAAGGAAAATTGAATCAATACAAAAAAGATTTTTAAGGTATTTATGGTACAAGAGATTCAAAATCTCTGCGTATGATATGAAAGTTAACTATAGTGTTATCCTAAGGGAATTTAATTGTACGTCTCTGGTAAAAAGGAGGGAAATAATGCATCATGTTTTTCTGTTTAAAATTATTAATGGTATTATAGTTAATCAAGATTTTCTGGAAATGTTAAAATTTAGCACTAGTAGATCTTTAAGAGTACGATTACCATTTGTTATACCTAAATCTAAAACAACCTCCCATAAAAATTCACCACTTGTGAGACTTTGTAAGAAACATAATGATATTATAAAATCTGGAATAATCGTGGATTTTACGATGTCTTTGGAAAAGTATATAAAATTGATTCAATTGTTTTTGAACCCTGCTTATGTAATGCAATGATTATGTTATTGCATACAAAAAAGAAAAAAGTAGCCTGCATGAATATTGCTATTTTAGACTTTTTTTTCTTTTTTTCTGTTCTTTTTCTAATATTTATTTTAATCTAATAGATTATTAGCAATTTCACAATTGTATATTTGAATTTGTATTCACCTGTTGTAATTGGAGCAATTGGCTCTGTAGTAGGTGTGTGTTAAATAAATAAATAAATAAATAAATAAGGGTTTTTAATATTAATTCTTACGAAGCAAAGGGATCGTACAAATCTCTTCTGAGTATTTTTGGTTGTAGCTCATTGGCAACTAGACATGAACGCACGCAGTTAATTTTCCTCTACAAATTAGTGAACGGAATTGTCGACAGTTCAGAGTGCCTAAAGCTATTGAATTTTAATATAAAATCTAAAAAATTAAGAAATCGATTACCTTTTATCTGCAACAGGTCTCAAACTATGGCACATTTAAACTCACCTATTACGAGAATTTGTTGATTATACAACAAGCTGATACAGGAGAATGTCGACTTAGATTTTGCTATGCCTTTTTCAGTTTATGTAAAAACTCTTAAATATAAGTTTTGATTAAGAGAGATTTTCAATTCGAACCTGACATTGATTATGGTATTTTGAAATTAAAAGAGTATTTCTATTAAATGAAAACATTTCTGCTTCTTGACAGAAATCATATTTCAACATTTATATTTTGGATATTTATATTTTTGTTGTGTTCTGTTTGTATTTCATTCATTTTTTTGTCACGAAGGGCTGATTTCATAGTCTTTACTAGGTTCTATTTCTATGTTTGCATTTCTTATTGAAGGAATTAATACAAATATATCTCTTACTTGTATTTTCTCATGTTCGTGATGTTAATTGCATGTTTATTTTATTTTTTCTTTTTGTTGTGTGTTTCAATATTTATAAAGCTTGTAATTATGTAAGCCTATTGTAAATGGGAATATTCTTTTCCTGTAATGGGTGTCCAATAAATAAATAAATAAATAAATAAATAAATAAATAAATTAAAACCAAACGTCTGACATGTCCTTCACTGCAGGTCGCAAATTTTGAGTCATCGTCCAGTATCAAGCACCGATGACGGTCACTGCATTACCATTGCCATCTTCAAAGAAGTAAAGCCCAATGATTTTCTGGAATGTAACACCACACCATACCGTATACTTCACAGGGTGTGGTGGGCGTTGGTGGGTAACCTGTGGATTCTTGGTACCCCAAAATCTGCAATTTTATTTGGTTACATACCCATCGAGACGGAAGTGTGCTTCATTACTCATAATTAAATTGTCAAGAAAATCTGCATTCCCACGAACCAAATTCTGAATTCATGTAGCATATATGAAGCCTTGTTCATAATCTGTTTGTTGCAGTTGTTACGCAAGTTGTACTTCTAGTGATACAGGTGCAAATATTTTAAAATGCGGCGCAGTGTCGTTCGACTGAATCTCATGTAGCTAAATTATTGTCGTTTATAGAACATTAGTTTATTTAATTACATTTTCCAGTTACAAGTTTCGTTTAATTTATTTTAATCCGAAAGAGAAAGTCGAAAAAGTAGCTTCATTAAACAAATATAATTGTAAAACTTAGCTTTACAAAGTAATAGTGTTATTGAACACATTTTATGTTTTGTACACATGTTTTGTGATTTAGTGTGTTTCTGATTCTATAGTTAGCAAACTATCTTGTAGGTGTTCAATATCCTTGCTCACGAGACTACTGAGGAAATGCTAGCTAGCTCAAAGAGAGCAAAATGCTCGAAGTGGTGGTGCCTGCTATGTAAAAAATGAAAAAGTAATGTTTCAACTGCAGCATGTCTTAATTTCGTGTTTAAAAGGTTTAAGAGTCTTCATCCCGGCGAATTTAAAATACCGCTAATTTTACAGTAATTATGTGATATCTTCAAATAGATAAAAGATAATTGAAATATGGAACAAGAGCGCCCTAGACAATATTATTTTGCGTGAGGTACCGTTATCACAAGTCGCCTAGTGGCTTTCCGTTTTCAGCTGTTTAGAAACGCGAAAATAAATGCCGATTTTTAAAATGGCTCGAAATAGAAAGCAGATAAGTGAGTCGTGATAACGGTTTCTCATGTAAAATAATATTGTCTAGGGCGCTTGTTCCACATTTCGATTATCTTTTATCTATTTGAAGATATCACATAATTACTGTAAAATTAGTGGTATTTTAATTTCGCCGGGATGAAGACTCTTAAAGGAATATATATATATATATATATATATATATATATATATATATATATATACAGCGTTTTATTTCTAAAAATAAAGGTGCCAGTACGCTGCACCTCAGGTTCATAATAACTAAAAAGCTGCATACCTTTCAGGGTATTATTATTATTATTATTATTATTATTATTATTATTATTATTATTAACAGTAATAATAATAATGTCCAATAGCATATCACTGTAGTCTTGTAACTAAAAACTCTTACGTATATACATACATATATATGTATGTAAAAATGCTTTAAAAATGTCTGATTCTCACATCTTAATTTTATAATACAACAAACGTAATGATAATGAATATTTCTTAGTAATTTGTTTCTTTTTTTCTCTCTTTCTGTAAACAGGCGAAAGTAAGCTGCTATTGTTTGTTTTCAAAAGGCATCAAGAGTTCCACAAATATCCAATTTCAATAACACACATTCAGTACATCCTTCACATAATATTCTTCAGAGTACTAGTTATGCTACCAAAATGTTCTACAAACCTCTACTAGATTAATGGGTAAACTTTGCGAAGAAAATCTAGGCGATGTTTTCACTGAATTTTCTTCCTAATAATTAATATAAACAATTAATTGGATACATTAAAATAGGAACTGATCAAAAGCTCCTCTGTGGAGAAAGTACAGAGGTGGAGTCCCAACACAATTTTTGTACTGGTTTTCAGTTTAGTCTAACTTCAGCGACAGACAAATTTGTTGTGATTATTTCGTTAGGGGAGGCCAGTCTTTTCAGAAGAAAAAAATCTGATCGGTTCACAGCGTAGCATGCAAAAAAGGAATGGAAAACAAGAAGGCGTGAGAACGTGCCAGCGAGCAAGAGACAAAAGGGCCCAAATATTTCTAGTCCCTGAATACAATTCACCAACTTCAAGAAGGAATAAAGATTCGCAACTCTTTCTCCAGAAAGAAAAAAAAAGGAAAACAATAAAAACTCTGATTTTCGATAAAATTATATATTTACTATTTGGTATTTTCGAAGTTTCTCCTCAACCTCTTTTCAAGCCAGAAGAGGAAATATTATGCCCTCATTAAAAAAGGTACCGGTTACCGGTACCTCATACCATTGCCTACCGCCAGATAAAACACTATATATGTTTTTTATTGTTTTCCTTTTTTTTTCTTTCTGGAGAAAGAGTTGCGAATCTTTTTTCCTACTTGAAGTTAGTTACTTGTATTTAGGGACTAGAAATATTTGGGCCCTTTTGTCTATATGATTATCAAAAATAGTAGTAGAGTATAATATTTTCTCCAAACTACTTAATCTAGATGTGCAGAGAAAATTTCAGTGGTTCCGGGAATCTGAGGAGTATTAACAACCGTTCGTGCGAGCCAATTAAATGATACCACTGGATATAGCTGACTCTATCTTTCTTTACTAATATATAAAAAAGCGTGTCTGTCATCAGCTTTTTTTTTTTTTTTTTTTTTTTTTTTTTTGCATAGATCCTCCTACAAAAGAGTCACCTAGAGCCTCGCGATTTTGTACACAGATAAATCTTCACCAGGTCTAATTGCGTACGAATACTTTTTCTATTTTCGACTCGAGAGCGGATTGGGTATGTTAAACGTTTTGAAGGTTCAAAAAGTGTAGAATATCTCAGAAACCCTTCAAGTTAGACAACCCACTCTACTCTACTGGGCTTCGAGTTACATACTTCCGCTAGCAAGTAAATATGCTCTTGGCAACGCAGTTAACAGATAGATCATAGTATTGAAGGTGGTCGAGTGAACAAAGCGTATATCAAGGTTGACTCTGACCTGAGCTGATACAATAACTATAACATAAATTAATAGCATTGGTAAATTTATCAATAACGATGTCTGAGCACGCTTGCATGAAAACTCACCTTTAGTTTTAAAATTTGATTAGGGTAAAGACTGACGTAGTACAAATCGGATCTGAGCGACAATCAATTTAGAAATGACCAATAACCCGAGTATCCGCCTAAATCTCCTAATACCATCACACAACAAAAATATTAAATCAGCGGACCCTATAACCTTCATCCAGTGCTCAGTTTTCACACTCCTTGGGAAAGTGGAGGCAAGTATTTCTAGTTCTTGAAAGTTAGCCTTGAAAATCGTACCAATCGTTTAGGTTGTTTTTAGCGGAGTTGTTACTTCACATGAAAACCTGTTAATTTACCTTCTGAAATTTATTTCAAGAAGGAAATGAAATAGTAAATATTTATTTTTATTTCTCTCTTTTTTATGAACAAATCTAATTTTAAGAAACAACTTTTACGTTCCAAGGTTTTAACTAAGACTGTAAAATGCATTAAAATTTAAAGGAAAACCATCTTTTATCTTTTAAAAATTACAAAGCCAAAACAACGAGTTTTGATTTACACTGAGAAACTTTGATAAACTTCCAAACTGTGTACATTCAATACTAAAACTGGAGGCACTAAAACCATAACTTGCGATTGGATACAGTAGATGGATAATTTTAGAAATGGAGTTGTTCTTGGAACATTAATCCACATCAAAAATAGTTTTTCGTATATCTTACAATTATTACTACATAAGCACATATATTGAAATAGAAAGTTGTCCTACACTTTATTATTTACAGTATCACTAGGAGAATAATGGCTGAGGTGAAAAACTCTTGAGTTACTGAAACCATATCAATAACCCATTTCTTCCTATCTCTTACCGTTTTAACCCTATGAAGATTAATGTTGAGTCCATATCACAAAGCAATTTCTCGTTATCTCTTACCGTTCTAACTCTATGAAGATAAATATTGAGTTCATATCACAAAGCAACTTCTAGTTATCTCTTACCGTTTTAGCTCTATGGAGATAAATATTGAGCCCATATCAAGAAGCCATTTCTCGTTACCTCTTATTGTTTTAACCCTGTAGAGATTAATATCGAGTCCATATCTCAAAGCCATTTCTCGTCATCTCTTCCAGTTCTAACTCTATGAAGATCAATATTGAGTCCATATCACAAAGTCATTTCTTGGTATCTCTTACCGTTTTAACTCTACGAAGATCAATATTGAGACAATATCATAAAGCCATTTCTCGCTATTACAGCTTTAACTCTATGGAGATAAATATTGAAACCATATCACAAAACAATTTCTCGCTATAGTCTATTTTACCGTTTTAACTCTATAAAAATCAATATGACGTCCATACCA
The DNA here is from genome assembly GCF_964235325.1 of Thermobia domestica. Taxonomy (NCBI): domain Eukaryota; kingdom Metazoa; phylum Arthropoda; class Insecta; order Zygentoma; family Lepismatidae; genus Thermobia; species Thermobia domestica. Next base: position 11,183,906 of record NC_137470.1, on the reverse strand, counting down.
CAAAGGCATTTCTCGCTATCCCTTACCGTTTAACTCTATTGTAATCAATATTGACACCATATCACAAAGCCATTTCTCGCTATCTTTTACTGTTTTAATTCTATAAAGATCAATATTAAGTCCATGTCACAAAACCATTTCTCGCTACATCTTACAGTTTTAACTCTATTGTAATCAATATTGAGTCCATATCACAAACCATTTCTCGCTTTCTCTTACTGGTTTACTTCTGTGGCAATCAATATTTAGTCAATATCACAAAGACATTTCTCGCTATCTCTTACCGTTGTAACTCAGTGAAGATAAATATTGAGTCCATATCAGAAAGCCATTCTCGCTATCTATTAATGCTTTAACTTTGTGGTAATCAATATTGAGTCCACATTACAAAGGCATTTCTCGCTATCTCTTAGCGTTTTAGCTCTATGGTAATCAATATTGAGACCATATCACAAAGCCATTTCTCGCTATCTTTTACCGTTTTAACTCTACGACAATCAATTGAAAGCATATCACAAAACCATTTCTCGCTATCTCTTACTGTTTTAACTCTATGGTAATTAATATTGAGTCGATATCACAAAGACGTTTCTTGCTATCTCCATCGAATGTAGTAGTAGGTTTCCAATTAATTTCGCTTGAAATAGAAGAATGAAGTCGAAATATAGATTCTATCAATGCGGTGCTCAATCCAAATTAAGAACTGTTTCCGGTTTAAAGAGAGAGGTACAGGTCGAGATAAGACTTATCTTTAGAACGCGTAATACGTATCAAAAATCCAGTTCTTCCTACACTTCACCGTTCTATATTTATCCAATGGTAAAAATCACTTAAAATATTCGTACAATTCATACTGCGCAATCGAGGAAGTTAGTTCGATTGTAGAGACTTTAATGAGCAGCTAATAAGTTGTCTTGATCTTGCCTCTTGAAACCTTTCTTCAAGACTGAGCTAAGGAGTAGGTTTATTGAAGCAAACTACTAAAATTTTTTTGGTTAGAGCAATGAAGAGCAAACTACTGCCCGCGTGCCAGGCGTGGCTTCCCTGAAAATTGTATCTGGCCCACGACATGATTTCCAATCTAACAAATGAAGGCACTGACTGCCATTGTTGTTCATAATAAATTATATTGGCTCACCAAGAACATTTTTTTATTTGGTCCCTTCCTTTAAAAAAAGTTTACCTATGAGAGAGATGAGGAGTTGACTTGGTATATGATCTCCAATCTACCGTCGAACTTCCTATTTAAATCAATAGCGAATTTTTCGAAAGTTTAGAGATCATGGGCAATGCCAGTGAAGAATTTTAATTTGGTTTGGTTCACCTGAATGGGGTACATTTTATCATACATTTCAATCTTCAATAAGAGAGCAAAAAGTCTTCCCTGTGCTCATCCAACCAAGAAATGTCTTTGGAAGAAATCAGATAAGGAATTTTGCAGGTGTCCACTCAGCAGTGGACCCAACACCTCTCGTTATCTTTCGATCAGAGTTTTCCTAAGTGATTCCTTGTCACGAATTAAAACTAACAGGAAATCACTATCTAGTTCGTTTTTAAAATATTGGTTCCATCTCGCAGGTAATGAGGTATATAAAGGCACAATTATATGTGTTATATTCCTCCTTTAATTTTCTGAGAACGCATCCTATTTATTACGGTTTTTATTCTATGGCTATCAATGTTGAAATCAGAAATTGTTGATTTTAACCACTTCAGATTTGAATAGAGTTAACGGAGTAGATGGAACATATTTCTGGTATGCTTAATCGATTACAGGAAAACGATTCTCGATATCTCTTACCGTCGTTGCTCTATGAAAATCAATATTGAAACCAGAAGTACTAGTAAACTTCAACCATTTTTGGTTTTAGTGGAATGTTAAAAGCGAAAATGACATATTTTCTTGAAAACCTAAATCAATTCTTTAAATAATAAAAAAAAAGCTTGTCGCTATATATCAGTGGTCGCTTAGGATATGAAGCTTCTGACCTACCGTTTTTAAATCCTACTGTGAGCTATAACCAAAAGAACTACCGACTTTTTTTTTTGAACAAACAAAAAAAAAAAAGCTTCTTACCTTTGTTGCGTCAATTCAGTGAAGGAAGCATATTATTCAGTTGAGGAATTTTTAAATGATAACGATGTATGAATATGATGTAATGATGTAACAAATTTAACATGTGATGTTTCTTATAATTTAGTACTTCAAATGATGTAATAAGTTGTAATTACAATTTGCATTTATATACATATGACAACTGTAGAACTTATAGGAGATACTCTCCATATTGCAAGTCAAAACAGGAAAAGTAAATAAATAAATAAATAAAATCAAGGTTAGCCAACCAGAGCGTTAACGCGATCTACTGAAAATGTCCCCGGCAGCTACAAGTATATACGTATTGTCGTTTCGATCACTGCTATATATTATCGTTTTTGTTCCAATGCCGATCAACGTTGAAAGGACAAACGGACGGATATAACCTTTCTATACGACTTCCAATATTTATGCATAGTATAGTTTGGATGTCTAAAATTGTTAACCAGGAAAATACAAACCTGAGTAGTGGTTCGGATCCCACTAAGGTCCCTGTGCTCATCCAACCGAGAAATAATTAAAGAAGGAATATAACACGTATAATTGTGCCTTTATATACCTCATTACCTGCGAGATGTAACCCGTATTTTAAAAACGAACTAGTTAGTGATTTCCTGTTAGTTTTAATGCGTGACAATGAATCACTTAGGAAAATTCTGATCGAAAGATAACGAGAGGTGTTGGGTCCAAGGCTGAGTGGACACCTGCAAAATTCCATATCTGATTTTTTTCCAAAGACATTTCTCGGTTGGATGAGCACAAGGAAGACTTTTTGCTCTCTTATTGAAGATTGAAATGTATGATAAAATGTACCCATTCAGGTGAACCAAACCCTTTTAATTATATAGCCTGAGGTCATCACCAACATTCTTTTCACTGTAATTCATCAATTATTTTCACTCTTCGTTTTATATATGTAAAAGGAAATTAATCTTAAGTACAGTATATATTTTACGTGAAATACAGAACTAACTTTAGATCTTGACCAAGCTCGGTGTAGAGGTTGACCTTGACTTGGCCAGTACGCTTGTGAAATGTATTCGTGTGGTTCTTGAGAATTGTACTATTCAAATTATGGCGAAACCAACTTATTCAAGTAAACTTTCAATTTTCAGTGAACATGGTTGATCAAAATGTAACTCCACGTTGAAATGATGGACTTTTACTTGTACGAAAATTATGCTAAGAGACAGCGTTTATGGCCTTCGAAGGCGGGGTTCTGTGTTTCCTTTAAACGCTGTGAGCAAATGAGATGAGTGCTGTGTTGCCAGAGATCGAGATATGCATGTCGCCTGCTCGCGCTGTAGTGTCTCTGCTTAGCCACGCCCCTTTACCAACACCAACGTCACGTCACAGCTCTAATTTCATTCGTTCATACCATATGTCATTAACTGTGTCCCATAGTTTAGCTACCTTGTAAATACAGTGTGAACTCATAATTAGAATTTTGCTAAAATCAATGAAGGATGTTTTTATTTTCGCATTCAAGGAACTTAATGCTAGCTAAAATGTACGGGCCACCTCATTAATTATTTTCGTTTCAGTTTCTGAAACTAAGTCACTTTACGCTGCAATCATTACTTATATCTGTGAAACAGGAACAAAACTATAAAACGTTTTTTTCGGGAGACTTAGTCTAGATAAAACTCATTCCCAGAAGTAAAATACCTCTTATGAATATTTTCATAAGTAGTTTATCAATGCTACAGATTATTAGTGAAACATTTCTTTTCACGAAATATGAAGGAAATCGACTGAGGCGTTTCTGAGAAAATCTTAAAAGGAAAATTTACCAACAAGGGTAAACGACCATTTTTGGATTTTTACTCCAGCGAAATGGCTTATACTACATTATGGTGCTGATGGTGCTGCTAATGAACTATCCTAACTATATATAAAAAAGCATGAACTGACATAAAATAAAAGGGTACTTCCGGTACATGTGGAAAGATGAAATTTGACATGATTGTAGCTTTCTGAAATTAACCGACAGGAAAATTGCCAAAAGTGAATATTTTATATTTCAGAGGATCTAAAAAGGGGATGAAGAATTTCCCCATGTTATTTAAATGGGCTCTTTTTGGACCTATAATCTCATGTTTTAGGTACTTGGAATTGAAATAGAAACTTGAAATTCGGTATGCTTGTACATTTTCTATAGTATTATTTAGCAAAATCCCTAAAAATAAAAATTTCCAAACTTAGACTGGTTTTATGGGGAACTGAAAAATTTTGCCCATGTTATTTATATGGAACACCTTTTACACCCCAAAATTATTGAGTACTTCCTGTAAGGCTACAATGACTAAATTTGACATGATTGTAGCTTTTGTAGACTAACCGACAGAAAAATTACCAAAAGTCAATATTTTTATTTTTTATTTTTAGGGGATCTAAATGTGTGATGAAGAAATTTTCCACGTTATTTAAATGAGCATTTTTTTTACCTATAATCTCATATTTTAGGTACTTCAAATTGGAATAAAAACTTGAAATTCGGTATGTTTGTACGTTTTTGTTAGCGTTACCTAAGTAAATCGCCAAAATTTTCAACTGTAGAGTGGTTTTATGGAGAACTGAGAAATCTTTCCCATGTTTTACTACCCTTAATTTTAAAAGTATGAAAACAATTCGAAAACACCGTTAGGAAATCTTAGGAAATCTTAAGTTTAAAGTCCGGTGCAGATACATTGAACAGCATATTTTTCTAGTGAGTGAACACATTCATATCTAGACGAATAAACGGACTCACGGATAGACATCCAAAAATCACTCTTTCGTCTTGTAGGGGCCATGAAACGTGTAAATCCGTTGAAATCTCGCATTCGATTTTTTTCATAATCACTATATTTTCTTCTCTCCTATTGTCGCTAGAAAGTAAAAATAGCTTTAAAAAGACAATTTTCTCCTGTCCGCTATGTACATAAAATATTGAAATCTGAGTTTCGTCTAATTACAAAGTGTGATAAAAAAATTATGGTGAAAGTAGTTGCACAGTGTCTTCTGTCTATGTTGTATCCATTTCAACTAGTAAACCCGGTAGCATAAATCTTTGGTACACTCAGTGTCGAGCTTGAATGACTTGTGACATGTTAGTTGGTTTCCAGAGGCATTAGAGTGAGGACGTGTTAAATTTTGTTCTAAGCTGCAAAAAAGTCCCAAAGGAGTTCACGAAATGTCACAATCAGTGTATGACGATGACGCGGTGGCATTGAAGACCACAAGTGGTATTAGCGATTCAAAAGCGACAAGGAGTCGATTGAAAACAAGCAACAATCGAGACGTTCTTCGACTACAAAAACATATGAAAACGTGGAAAAAGTGGCTCAAATGGTTTGCTCAAACAGGCAAATGTCTATTCAAGAGCTTTCCGAAGAACTAAATATCTCGTATGGATCCATGAAAAGCATTTTAACCGACGATTAAATGAACAAATGGCTTCCTTCTTCACCACGAAAACGAGCCGTGCCACACTTTTAATTTGATCCACGATTTTTGGGGGCAAAAAATATACCTGTCTGTCCACATTCGCTGTACTCTCAAGATATAGCACCATACGACTTCTGGCTCTTCCCAAAAGTTAAAACCATGCTTAAAGAGAAATATTTAGTCACCATTCCTGACATTAAGAGGGTCACGACAGAGCAACTGAATGCCCTTCCAAAAGAAGCCTTCCAGAAATGCTTCCAGTCATGGATTCAACGGTGGAATAAGTACATTGCTAGTCAAGGACAGTACTTTGAAGGAGATTAAATCAAATTCCATGTAAGCTTATTACCTTGTTTGTAATAAAATTATTCACCGTATTTTTTCATCACACCTCGTATTTCAGACAACTTAATGGTTAGTTTAATGGTTAATACTTACCATTGATTTGAGCTAACCAAATCCCATCTCCCATGCCCCATAGCCCCGCAATTACAAAAAACACAACGCTGTAATCGGGATGTGGTTTCCAAATTAATAGCGTTACGAGAAGGCAGAAGTGTGTCACTGCGGCAAGAGAGATGATTGGAATTCGGCCAGTGATTTTCACCATAGCGCCAAGAATCAGTGCTGAGAGTGCGTTAACTACTCCATAACATATCATGACAAAACCAACTTTCGATATGCCCCAGGAACAGGATACAAAAGCCTGAAAATTTAAGAATAAAAAATGTTAGAAACAATAATGAGAAAAAGGTTTCTAGTCTTAGTCCACACCTTTTTCCAAAAATTTTCGCAGTTGTGATGGACGAACTCATAAAGGATATCCAAGAATTATCACCTTGGAATATGCTATTTGCGAATGGCATCGTGCTAATGAGTGAGACCAACGCAGCTCTACAAGAGAAATTGAAGGGGTGGATTCCAAAAGAGCCTAAGTCAATTTTTGTCATTTTTGAAATATTGGTTCTATTAAGTTCTATTTCAGCATCTCCGTATATTGAACAGGGTTTCATGCCAAAGCTCCATAAGTCAAATTAATCGTAGGTAAAAGAAAACAGCGTTGTTTTCCAAAATGTCCTTAGTCAGCGGTGTTCTCTGAAGTTATTTTCTGACCCTTGCCTAAAAACACTTATAAAACTCTTGCTATAGATGGCTATTTCACAGTTATTTTACGAAAAGTAGGCAATTACAAGTTTGTTTTATGTAGATTACTTTTCTTTTACAGAAATAGAATTATGAAAACACACACAAGATATTCGTCTCCTGAAAAACTTACTTTTTTTGACTTAGGCTCTTTTGGAATTGAACACTTCAATTAGATGCCTGGAGACGAGCATTGGAGAGCAAATGGCTTCCAATTAGTAAAACCAAGACTTAGAATATTTACATTGTTCTTTCGGGGGGGGATGTAATGGAAAATACAATCACTTGAGAATGCTCCAAGAGCATTGCCACAACGAACTTAAAAAGAGTGGAGAGATGGAGCAGGAAGGATAACTGTGATTGTTCCTACATGTAAAAGTAAATCTTTTTATTCACACCTCCTTCTGTTTCTCGCAAAAACTCGCAAAATATCATCTCTCTATGACTTACGGTTTCCGAGCTATGGTTCTTTAAAGCTCCCGAAATTCGAACCTTTTTGGCCAACATCTGGGGAACGGTGACCATTCAGCCAGTGGCTAACGGTTACTATTTGGTACCAAAATGTTCACCGTCCTCTTAAGTATTGATCAACACCAATATCATCTCTGTATGACTTATGCTTCCCGAAATATGGCTCCTTAAATCTCACGAAATCGGAATTTTTTCACCTATATCTCGGGAACAGTAAGAGTGACGCGAAAAATTCGATCACTTTCTCAGATAGTTTTTGATGCTCTATCGAATGGAGGGCTCAAAATCGGAAAATTCCCAAATAACAGACAGACCGACAGATAGACATACAAACATAGATAACTCAGTACAGAACTTTTTACGTTCGTTGAAAATAATACAACTAGACGAAAAAGAGTTGGTAACGAAGAAGAAATTCAAATACTTGGGATCAATTCTGCAGGAAAATGTGGGAATAAAGAAGATATGAACAGAAGAATTAGCAGAGTTTGGACGAAATGGAGAGGCGCGGAAGGAGTGTTCTATGACCGTAGTGTACCAGTACACCTTAAAGGAAAAGTTTACAAAACAGTAGTGAGACTTGCGTTATTATACGGAGCGGAATGTTGGACGACGAAGAAGAAAGAGGAACAGAAGTAGCATGTTGAGGAGATGAAGATGTTGCGGTGGATGTGACGTGGAAGGACAAAATTAAGAGCGGTGGCTCAGTGGTAGAGCGTTCACCTCCGGTGCTTGGGATCCCTGATTCGATTCCAGCTCGCGCCATATGGACTTTGTAGTGGACAAACACCGTACTCGTGGGTTTTCTCGGGGTTCTCCCACTTTCTTCATTTCACTCATCTCTCACCGTTTCCTTTAGCCTAACCGGCATAACCGTGGGACGTAAAACTTAAAGATTTCATTTCATTTTCAAAACTACCTTCTTTTTTTTAAAAAAAAAATATCTATTTATACATGAGTAAAAACAAGAGCTTGGTGAGCACCGTCATATAAATCGATTACTAGCATATAGCCCGTTCTTCACATGGGAGAATACGTTTCATTTTATACATAATGAAAAATGGGGCTGAATTTTTATTTAAACGGCAACGGAAGTGTCGCTGTTCACCTCAATTACCCAGAAAACTATGGATTCGGCAATAATATAGGTCGTTTTCGATAATTTGTATGTGTATCTCCCTCTTCCCCTCCCCAAGTTGCGGGGCTGAATCTGGATTTCAACTGCATCATCTGAAGTGTCACTGTTCATCTCATTGACCCAGACAATTATGGATTCGACAACAATATCGATCATTTTTGATCATTTTAAATATCTCTTCCCTGCCCCTCGCTTAAGCTTCACCGTCAAAGTGAAAAGACAAAAACCACCCCACGTCGAAACCTAATCTACATTGAAAATTTGATCAAGATCGGTTGGGTGATTTAAGAGTTATTAAATCACAAACGTAGTCACCATCATTTTAGTTATTTTTATTCCCTCCCCTTCAAGTAAGTTGAACCCTCACAGTGAAGTGATAAAAACCATTGGAGACTCTAACCTCATTTATATGGCAAATTCGATCGAGATCGGTCCCGTTGTGGTTCAAGAGTTATTAAGTTTGATTTATTTTGATACATATATAAGTTTGATTTATTTTGATACACATATCTCCACTCCCCTCTTCTCGCTCACCCCCGTCACGTTCACGTTCTACCGTCAAAGTGAAATTATAACAACTATTCCAGGTCCGAACCTCATCTATGTTGAAAATTTGATCGAGATTGGTCGGGTGGTTCAAGATTAAGTCACAAACATAGTCACTTTCATTTATACATGGTGTCCGTAACCTTTTGGGTCAAATTTATGCAGGTGATAGAGAGGTCCAATATACATATTTTGAGACAGGAAACTGAAAGTCGAAAACGGCTAGTTCAAGCGTCACGCTATCTTGAAATTACTGCAACTTGCGGGAACTAATACGAAGTTTCAGTAACAAATGTGTCTATCAAGTCTATGTAACCTGCTTTATCGTGCATAACGCTACATCTGAGTATGTAAGGTTTAGTATAAACAATCTACTGCTGCACTGTAACTACCAGAAACTCACAGTAAATGTACAAAGTGACGACCACCAACCTTGACGCACGTAGCACAAGGCTTAAGGAAATTTTGCCTCACTCGCTCAAATATCCCCGGCGTCTCTTGCACAATTAAGTAGGCAGCTAGGACTCTTGCAAGCAAGTCCTCCTCGGATTCCACTTGCGATTCATACACCAAGGACTTAATGTGTCCTCAAAGGAAAGAGTCGAGAGCGTTGAGATCCTGGGAGTGCGCCGGCCACTGGATTGGACCTCCTCTTTCAATCCAACTATTAGTGAAGGTTGTATCTGAATAATGGAGAACATCACAACAGACTAGGCAGGTTTGTTATTGAAACGTCGTACTTTGTTCCCACAGATTGCTACAACTTCAAGATGGCGTGACGCTTGAACTAGCCATTTTCGACCTTCGGTTTTCTATCTCAAAATGCGTATATTGGACCCCTCCAGGGGCGGATCCAGGACCGACGTCTGGGGGGGCGGTGGGTTGTCATACTGCTACTTTTAAGGGCTCCAAACTTTGGGATGGGTTTTATTTATATATATAAAATAAGAAAGTTTCCTCCGCCCAGATCGCCCCCCTGGATCCGCCCTTGGACCCCTCTATCACCTGCATAAACTTGACCCAAAAGGTTATGGGCACCCTGTATATATAAGATTCAAATCTGACCTAATATTGTTATAATGCCTCACGGTTATGAGTTATACTAATCATCTCAGCGACCTCGAAAACTAAGAATTCGACAGTAATATCGGTCGTTTAAGGTTATCTTTAAATTATATACCCTTCCACTTCTATCCGGAGGGTTGCTAGAATTGCTTACATCACTGGTGGGTGGTGTTAGACTTAAACGTCATCGAGAGTGTCACCAATTATCTCAGCAATCCCGAGAACTATATTTGATGCTAATATCGGTCGTTTTGAATCTTTTTGCATGCTGCAAGAAGTTAGTGATGAATTTGTGTTGGTGAACTGATTTAGATGCAAAAATTTTATCATACTACGCATGTAAACCTTTCATTATGTTCTTATTAGCGCAATCATACACTCTACTTGATATTTCGTTGCTCCGACGCAACAAACAGTTTGTGCCATCAAACGGCTGTGGGACAAATCAATAGTCATCTGGTGCGGCTTAGCAGGAAATTCGAACAAAAGAAATATGGCAAAGGTGAAAGGTCTTGTTGCATAACTTTTTGAATGATTTCCATAAAGCCAAGCATTTTTCGAAATCATAATGAAATGCATACCTGTACTCTAGTTACTGTGTAATAGGTTTGCAATAGTTACCTGCGTAAAATCAGCACCCAAGAATGCTTGTTGTAACCCTAACCAAAAAGTCAGTGGTATAAGTAGCATCTGACGACTTGTACGGATCAATCTGGCGGTTGCTCCTAGTAGCTGAATGCCTGAAATTCCAGTGCTGCTCCCCTGTCTTCCACCTTCATTATACCTGTAATAAAAATGCTTTATATACAGACGTGTTAGAAAGAATTGACACCGTCATAATTTTAATCTTTCATTTGAGTTCTTTTTTAAAGATATTTAAAAATAATAAAATTACAAAAGCAATATATACAAAGAGGGCAAAACACGATATGCCACTTTTCTGATGTTTGGTTCCAATAGTTGTCATACTGAGATTCATATGCTGAAAAAAATTGATAATGACTTCATTAAAGGCTGATTCACACGTAGGGTATCCTGCCCGTGCCGTTCTCCTGCCAACTGTACTGTGGCGTCCCCCTACTGGTTTCTACACCATTTCCTAAGGCCTACCGCTCACTGGCAACATTTTGTCGGGCAACTATCTTGTTGCCCTGGCTAAATGCATTGAGTCTTATGGGAGTCCGCTCGGTGAGGCGACGGTGACAGAAAAGTTGCCGAGGTGTCGCCAAGAAGGGCGACAGCAGGGTATCAGCTCGGCGATGGAACAGTTGAGCATCTAAAAAATGCATTGAGTTCTATGGGAGTCCGCTCGCTGAGGTGACGGCGACAGAAAAGTTGCCGAGGTACCTCCAAGCAGAGTGATAAAAAATAAATGTTTTCTACAAGTTTTTTTCACATGACAGTTCGTTCCGCGTGTAGTGCATGAAAGGGAGTTTTCGCAATGTAAACTAATATATGTATGTCTTTAATTAGTGATGAAGACAATGAAAAATTGAGGAAATAGAAAAACACCCAGCATTATATATATAAAAAAAGTTTGCAAAAATATTCAGATATAAATTTAAAGAAGAAATTGGAGGAAGAAGTGTGTTTCGCTATTGTAAGAAACTGGAATGAACTTTCCAGCCAAGAAAAAGATAACACTGGTATTTACACAGGAGTCTATAACATTTTGAAACGAAAGTGAAATGAAACCTTCGAGTTCCACGGTTATGCCTGGTAGGCTAAAGGAGACGGCGATGATGAGAATGAATGAAATGGCAGGATGAAAAAATTGGGAGGAAATGGGAAAATCCATGCACATGGTGTTTGTCCACCACAAATCCCACTTGGCGCGAGCTGCGTTCAAACCAAGGACCCTATTCACCAGAGGTGAACGCTTTACCACCGAACACTATTAGATTTTGTATCTGATACCGCGGCACAACTAAATGGACCAATGTCATTAGGCGATCTGATTATTATTAACGATTATTTTACAGGTAAATCAATCTAATGCACACAGAGTACATGCTTACCTTAATGTCACTATTAGCCTTTCTTGAGGCGGTACAGCTAGTATGAAATGTGTGTTATTTTTGTTATTGCTGCTGCTACTAGAGACAACAGTTCGTCAAAGGTAATTACATTTATTCTACAGTAGCTAAAGAACTTCGAGGGATAATTGCGTAAATCACTATGTAGCATGTAAAATTTTCCCTTCAGCAACCTCTCACTGTATATAGGATGTACCCAGTATTTCTTTTTCTTCTTTTCTTCCTTTTTAAATTCAGTATTAGCGCACAAATAATAGCACATTCTTCGAAGTCCATCGTACTGTGTCTAATCTGGGCAAATTGTGATATCAAATGTCCGGCATTTTTTCTGTTGCCGTCGCCAGTGAGCGAGGATGTGGCAACAAAAATGTTTTGTCGCCAGTGAGCGGTATGCCTAAGGTGGATTGCAAGGAGAATCAACTTCGTGACGCTTTGAGTACTCCGAGGAAAACCGAAGCATCGCGACAGGCGTAGTTTCCCTTCAAGGCGGCCTGACGGGGCGTATATTTGAGGATTCTAAACGTTTCAGGGATCCTCTGATCTTATTGGCCGATACAGATAGGACATCAAGAGGAATGAATACATATAGCAGAAAGCGAACGCCACACAGCGGACTAATAATGAAAGTCACTTTTGGCGTGGATTCAAACCCAGACCAAGGAAAGCTTTTTTAATTTTTTTTAAAAATTTTCATACCTTTTTCATTAAAATAAACGTGCAGTTTTACTATACGGATCCATAGTATAAGTAGTAGTAGTAGTAGTAGGAACGGATTAGAAGCCCTGCAGGCGTTGGTTGGGTTCTGTTCTCGACATCAAATGGGCAAATTAAAGACTTGCCCAATTTTTTCTGTACATTTTACATGACCAACTTAAACCAGTTGGCTATCGAAGCGCGCGAAAAAAAATACAGGGTAGCGCGCGAATACTGAGAAGTTTGAGATCGGTAAAAAGTGCTGACCGGGCATGGAACGGTCATGTGTAAATTTAAAAAAGACAATCCAAACTCCGTGGACCACAGTACGGACGACGTACGATACATTATTTGTGATTTAACCTTAAAAATAACCTCTTTATAACAGTATATACATAATGTTTCCACCAGTGGAGTGAAAGTATTTTAAATTTAATTCGAAATATTTTAATGTGTTCTCCAGTAAAAATGAACATGAGCTTCCTTCCATACAAACAATGAACCCCATATTCCTACTTAGAATATGCATTTTGATTAAATGAAATATAAAAACTAACCCCAGGATAGGTACTAATGATGCTCAAAAATCCATTTGAAACGGTTCACCCGTTTCTCCGTCACTACGTAACAGACAACGTAGATTAATTTTTGCTCTTAATTTATTTCTCCTGAAAAATCAAAGACACTTTTTGACCACTTTCTAATTTATCACTCCGGTTATTGGTCACACTCAGATCTATATGATAGAATACGTTGACAATAGCCTTACTAAGAATTCTTTGTTCAACAGTTTACACCATCAAAATGTAAATATTTTAAATTTAACCCGTCAACGCCAAATGTCACTTACAGGTTACACTATTTTAAAGGCGTCTTCTTGTTCACCAATCGCCCACCAGAGAGTCCTAGTGAACCACAGTGGCACCAGCTACTTACCTATATATGTTGCATCACCACACAAAGAAGCTTCGAAGTCGACGTACTGTACAAGGAAGAAGACGCCTTTAAAGCAGTGTCACCTGTAGGTGACTCTAGGGGTTGACGGGATAATTCAAGAAGTTGTAAGAACATCCCTATCGTGTTTCGCCATACTTATAGAGATATAAGGGGAACCTGGAGCCTTAAGTCCTCGTGGGACCTCCAGAGTCACAAAGTGTCGCCTCCTGGGCCTGGGGCTGTTGCAAAAAAAAAAAAAAAAAAAAAAAAAGTTAAATGATCATCATCTTTGAAAAAAAACAATAATTAACTACTCTTCGTACAGTTTTTCTTTTATGACAAATCAGTTATGACATACTCTCAGATCATTAATGAAATATTTATTGGAGAAATATTAACAAAATTGCCGGAGTCATTTGTGGAAAAATCGTCCGAAAGAGAACTGATCCACAAGAGTAAACTACCCCTTTTCAATTTTCCCAGAGAATTATACCATATATGACGGAGTTATTTTTGTCCTTCGTTAGAGCCGTTTTCTAAAATATCGCTTTTTTACGCTTGAGGAAACTACCCTTATTTTCAGGTGCAGGAAGAAAATTTGAAAAATCCCCCACAAGGATCATATGGAAATCTTAAACTTAAAATTTGGTTGAGATACGTTGAATGGTATGGCCACTAGATGAGTGTACTTCAGGACTAACGAGCAAACAGACACAGATGTTGAAAAATCACTCTTTCGGTATCCATTGACCATGAAACGTAAATGTGGTGAAATCTCGAATTCGATTTTTTACTCGACCACTACACTTTCTTCTCTCCTTTCGTTGATCGAAAGTAAAAATGATTGAAAATTTTCTGTCGAAAATGTGCAAATACACTGTCAGTCAAAAGCATTCTAACAATTATGAAGAAAAAGGGATGTAGCAACACTACATTTGATAGACAACTACAAAGATTATTTTATTATACTTACCACTCTGTGATGCAAGCGAGGGTACTTCGGGCACCAAGTGGAATATGCAAATACCAGTATCATACTTAAGCATTAAGACCCCAGACAGCACAATGCACGTACAGTATCCGTATAGTACATGTACAATTGCACGGATGCAACATGTGCATCATCTGTATAAATGCACGCCTGTACATGTGATGCACATATACATGCCAGGTCCAATTCAACATCTTCACGTCCACAGAACATGTTCAATGCACACGTACACGTCCTGCACAAGTGATTTACACCTACCGCGCAGGTGATTTACAGGTAGCACGTATTCGATTTACATGTATTTCACAGGTGATTTACATGTAGGACAGTGGTGATTTACACGTAGCACACAGGTGATTTACACGCAGTAACCAGATGATTTACATGTAGGACAGAGATGATTTACACGCAGTAACCAGGTGATTTACATGTAGGACAGCGGTGATTTACACGTAGCACACAGGTGATTTACACGCAGTAACCAGGTGATTTACATGTAGGACAGAGATGATTTACACGTAACACACAGGTGGTTTCCATGTAGGACAGGTGATTTACACGCAGTACCCAGATGATTTACATGTAAGATAGAGGTGATTTGAAGCAGCACCCAGATGACTTACATGTAGTGCACAGATGATTTCCTCGTAGTATAGGGGTGGTGTAAAAGCATATTCGAGATGAAACAACAAAAAAAGGAGTTTATATATTTGGTGTCTTACGCAGCAACACCATCTATAACTGCACGGTCACGGTAATGTTGCAGTTTTGTATAGAGTATCGGGCCGGAGCCCCTGACTCCATGAGTAAATAACTGCAAGATTTTTTTTTTGCTAGCCGCGCACGACTAGCCCCGCCCAAAGGGTCATGCCCTTTATTAGGGGATGAGGAATAAAGGAAATCTCGGGAGAGGAGGAAGATAGATGGGACAAGTGAGGTTTAATTTATTTAGTATAACTTTATTTTATTCCGAAATCATAACATAATGAGGAGGGAAGCATCAATTTTCAGCTCTGATATTGACTGGAGGAGCTGCAGGACATCATGGCCTTTAACCATGATCATACTGTTAGGTGATGATAAGATGAGTATGAAGTGCAGATGACGTCACAACACAAGGTGTTTGGTTAGTTCGACAAATGCTGATTATCTTCTGATCCAGGGCTACTCTGGATCGTGATGAAGACAGTGGGAGGCCTGGTGAGACAGTAGGACTACTGTGCAGTAGATGGGAAAATGTAAGGTGAATCGAAATGAGTGATGAAATCGGCAACGAGAGGAAGATCAATGCTGTCAGGTGGCAATGAGTAATGATACAGTGAGAAAAGCAGAGACAACGGTGTATGGCGAAGGAGTTCTTGTTTCGGAAAAGTGGCGTCGGCGTGCATGGTGTCAAAAAGTAATGGGTGGTGGTTCTGGAAGCGTTGAGAAATATAGCGTAGGCGGAGTGTTTCAAGGTGGTATAGAATATGTGGAAACGGAGTACGGTCATACAGATCTCGAGTAGGGCTGGGAAGGCGGATACGAAAGGCAAGTCGGAGTGCGTGGCGTTCTAGAATTTGGAGGCGTTTATAGAAGGAAGAGGGAGCGTCGATCCAAGCTGTAAAGCCGTATGTAAGGACTGGTCGGAGGAAGGATTTATACGTATTAAGAAGAGTGACAGCAGAAAGACCCCAAGTAGTGCCTGTAAGGCGGCGAAGAAGGTTAAGGCGTGAGTAAGCCTTGGTACAGATGTACTTGAGGTATGGAGTCCATTTAAGGTGTTGGTCGAAAGTAATGCCTAAATACGTGACTGTTTTGCTGATAGTGACAGGAGTACGGGATATTCGGAGATGGAGATTGGTAAGATTGCGATGAACACGGGAGCGCTTTCCAGGTGGTAAGAAGATAATCGCTTGCGTTTTAGCGGCATTGATGGTAAGACGTCACTTCTGACACCAAGAAAGAAATGAATCTATGGCAGGTTGGAGAGAAGAATTAATGCGTTGAATCGTGTTCCCTGTGGCTAAAAAGGCAGTGTCGTCTGCATATTGAAAGAGGGTAACGTTCGGGGGAAGTGTGGGAAAGTCTGCGACATATAGAAGGTAGAGCAGGGGGATAGGGCTGATCCTTGGGGGACTCCGGAATGAAGGAAGATAGGATAGGAAAGGTGATTATTAATTGATATATAGCTAAGTCTGCAGGAGAGAAATTGATAGATGAGGCGAATATAACAGTAGGGTAGGTGAAAGGAGAAAAGTTTATAGAGGAGGCCAAGATGCCAGACTTTATCAAAAGCTTTCTCGAGGTCAAATAAGATGAGGCAGGAAGGTTTGGATGTGTTAAACTGATTAGTGATGAAAGTAGAAAGGCGGAGGAGTTGATCGGAGATGCTAAAGGAAGGACGAAAACCTGCTTGATGGAGAGGGAGTAAATTATATGCTGAAAGATGGGTGTGAAGGCGAGTGACGAGGATACGTTCGAGAATCTTGCTAAACACAAGGGTGAGCTGGATAGGGCGGTAGGAAGAGACAGATTGTGGGGGTTTGCCAGGTTTGAGAAACATTAAGGTAGTAGAAGTTTTCCAAGGTAGAGGATAGAAGCCAGTGCGAAGAATGAAAGTAAAAATGGTAGAGAGAAGGTAAAGCAAGACATATGGACCTTCCTTGATGTGGCGGTAGGTGATTTTGTCTATGCCAGGAGCAGTGTTCTTCTTTCGGGAGATGGTCTGCTGGATATCAGAAACGGTGATAGGAGCTGTCAGTGGATTGTGAAGAGGTAATGGATGATCGGGGTGAGGTTGAAGGTCGGGTGACGAAAGATCTAAAGTGTCAGTGGGATGTCGGCGAAATACTGGATCTGGTGCAGAAGGAGTGAATATATCCTGGAGGTAGGTGGCAAAAGCGTTGGCTTTAGCAGTATCGTCGGGAAGAGGTAGTGTATCATCTAGAAGTGGATAGGAAGTACGTGTGGATTTGCCGGTAAGTTGATGAAAACGCTTCCAGAATTTGGTGGGGTGAGAGTTATCAGAGAGAGAATTGCAAGTTTTGATCCAATTTCGGCGTTTGTAAGCTACTAGGTAATTATGGACAGTACGTTGGTATTGACGATGGAGCCTAAGGGATTCGGGATTGCCGGTACGGGTGAAATCACGATAGAGTTGTCTAGAACGCCTGATTAAGGGAAGGTATTGAGGCGGGAGGGGCGGTTTGTGTGGATGAATGGTAGACTGAGGTATGTATTTCGTAGATGCAAGATGAATGGTGTCGGTGATAGTATCAAGAGTTGTATAAAGTTCAGTTTTGGTTGTCGGGGGCAGAACAGGTTCAAGAGCTATATCAATGTGGGAGCGGTAACTGACCCAATCGGCCTTGTCGAAACGAGGGGTGGTGCGAGCGGGAAGAGATTGATAATTGACAGGAGAGCGTTGCAGGAGCAGAGACAGTTTAATTGGAACATGATCGCTTCCAAGCGGATCTAAGACTGAGATCGTGCAACGGTGAGAGAGGTTGGATGATGTGATCACCACGTCAGGTGTGGTATTACTGACAGGGCGAGTTGGTTTCGGAAGAGTATGAATAAACCCAGTAGTATGAGTGGTAATATAAGTTCGAAAATCCTGCTGTTGTTGGGCTGAGCGGCTATGAAAGTTGATATCGGCCATAATGATGAAAGAGCGGAAATTTCCAAAGATGAAGTGAAAAAAGTCGTGCGGAATGGGATGGCCAGGACGGACATAGAGAGTAGCGACAGTGACCGATATATTTCTAAAATAGAGAGTGAGAATGAGATGCTCAGGGAGATTGGCAACAGCAGAAGTATGTTGTCGGAAAGGAATGTTGGGAGGAAAGCCAATGGCAACCCCACCATTTGCACGGCGTGCCGGGAGTGCATTATCATGGCGAACTATCTGATAGCCAGAGATGCGGGGATGGAGACGTGGAGTCAGATAAGTTTCGTTGAGGAGAAACGAACTAACATGTTCTTCTCTGAGCAGTTGTTCAAAGAGAGGTTGGTGTTGGCACAAGGAACGAATATTCAAAAATAGAAAGTTCAATTCCATGATAAAGGCAATGAAAAATTTGAATTTCTGGTGGGGATACGTAAAATGGTTACACTGCTGTCTGGAGCACATCAGAATGAAAATATACAGTTGGACCAGAATAGGTTGCTTGGAAGTCGACGTTAAGGATGGCTTTAGCTGTTTGTTGTACCTGTTGAAAGATGTGATGTCGAAGGAAAGGGTGGATATTCTGAAGAGTAACAGTAATGAA
Organism: Thermobia domestica; assembly: GCF_964235325.1. Classification (NCBI taxonomy): domain Eukaryota; kingdom Metazoa; phylum Arthropoda; class Insecta; order Zygentoma; family Lepismatidae; genus Thermobia; species Thermobia domestica. The sequence goes on along the minus strand of NC_137470.1, from coordinate 11,165,107 downwards.
AGACAGGAATTGATTAATAGTGATCGGTTGGTATACAGATGATGGCGGAGGAACAGTAGTATCCTGAGTCCCGTGAGGACGCAGAGGGACAACGAGTTCTGGCTTGAAAGTTTCGGCTGTGGGTCTGGCTTTGCATTTATAGCTGTATGTGGGATGTTCATGAGAACCACAGGTACTACAGAGGTTGCTGAAGATTTGTGCAGGTTTTGGTAGTATGAGGTCCGGAGCAGAAACCGCACTTAGGTGTGTTCGGGCATTGAGAAGTATGGTGCGAGTTGTATGTTTGACAGGTTTCGCATCTGACAGGGAGTGGTGCCGGAGATTTAGATGGTTCAACCCTGTGTCTTTTGCGATAAATATAGGCTCCGTGCGAGAGAAGATTGTCGATAGTTGTTGATGAGTTAGTGAGCACACGGACCATGTAGGTGTTACCAGAAGCGTTCTTGATGCGGATGCATTTAAGAATAGAGTGCCCGTCGAGTTTGAGTTCCTCTGCAATCTCGTCATCTGTGTAGTCAGGGGGAACTCCTCTAATAACGACAGAGAGTGCTGGTGAACGTCGAGGTGGTGGTGGTTGTTTGGTGCGAGAGGGAGCCAGCTTAGAAAGATTTGCGTTTCTGCCAAAGACCTCATATGAGTGGGTGTTAAGAAGTGAAGAAGCCAGATTGGAATCAGGAGATTTAATGATGATACCCTGACGGGTCGAGACGATTTGGGTGATCTGTGAGTGAGGAACGTACTTGGTAAGGCGAAAGTAGAGCTGCTTAAGATCTTGATATTTCGGGTCGTAATTTGTGAGTAAGAAAGTAGTAGTTGCTGGAGCCTGTAGATTTGTGACTGGAGGTCGATTTTGCGGAATAGGTAGTGATGGGAAGTCTGTATCCATGTTGAAATGACCAGAAGTAGTTGATGATGATGATTCACTGAGTGTGTGATGTCGTTTAGCTCGTGGTGAATGCGACTGGGGGTCCTCTTTAGAATGAGGCGATCGTGAACGTTCAGGACTTGGTTTAAAACGACGTTCTTTTCGTTTGTCCACCTTAGTGGATACAACAGAATTGTCTGCATCAACAGAGGTTCGTCCTGTGGAAGACATAGCGAATGCTAGTGAAAACACAAAGATGATACAACTAATATGGGTATCAGGTTGTAGGTTGAAGACCACCCATTCGGATAGTGGTCTAGGTGAGGAAATGCCCCAGTCTAAACGTGTCGCAACAAGCTACCCTTGGCTGAGATAAGTCTGATAGCTGTTGCTCAGCGAATATCTGACGAGCAAGTCCCAGGATCGAGGACAGGATTACAAAAAGCAGCCGTTCTGACGTTTGGTACGTCACAGCTGTTATAGTTGATATTGATATTACTATCGCTATCGACCTGAAAGATGAACTGCAAGATTTTTTTTAATGCTAGCCATAGGCTAGCAACCTCTAAGAGGGCTACACCCTCTTTTAGGGAAGGGAAGTGAGAGGATTACTAGAGGACTGAAGGATTGGTGGTTGGGCTATGGGCTGTATTATTTATTTATTAATCTTTATTATTTTTATCATCAGTTGGAGGAAAGGTCATTATGATCTTTGCGATCATAAACATACTGGAGGTTACACTGGAACATAAACAAGATACAGACGTGAGCATAAAGACAACATAGTATATAAGGCAGAAAGAGAGTAGAATAATATGGTCAATATAATGGGTGTGAGAAATCTAATACAAAGTTAAAGAGCAGAGAAACAAATCACAAGACATGATGAAAATGAGGGATGAGGTGAAGTGCACTTGACGCCACAACACAATAGAGGGTTGTTAGAAAGACGCATGTAGTTATCTTCTGCCTAGGGGTGGCTCTAGGCTAATGGAGACGTGGTGAACCCTGTTAGAGAAATGGAATCACTGTGCATATGATGGGAAGACATGAGGAAGATGTACATGCAAACGGTAGTCTTCGCGGATCTGTAGATCGAGATGGTCTGGAGGGACTGTGTAGCAATATAATGTAAAGAGGAGATGAAGCGGAGTATTATGGTATCGTGCAGGCGAGGAGTGAAGTGCAAGGTGGTGCATAGTTTCAAACAGTAGAGGATGGTGATGTGTGTAGCGTTGGGTAATGAATTTTAAGCGAAGAGTTTCGAGATGATAGCTGAGGATAGGGAAAGATATTAAGGAATATAAATCACGGGTTGGGCTGGGGAGAGAAATGCGGAAGGCAATGCGAAAAGCATGTCTCTCTAAAATGGCTAGTTTCGTGTAGTACGAGGGAGGGGCGAAAATCCATGCCGGAAAACCATATGTGAGAATGGGTCGGAGGAAAGCCTTGTAGGTGTTGAGAACAACGGGTGCTTTGAGGCCCCAGGTTGTGCCGGTTAGTCGCTTCAGGAGGTTTAGACGGTTATAAGCCTTAGTTTTAACATGATGAAGATGCGGTTTCCATGTTAAATGATGGTCGAAAACTATACCTAAGTATGTAACGATTCGTGTGGGAATAATGGGCGTATTATGGACATGAAGTGACAGACGAGATGGATTCCGGTGGGCATTAGTTCGTTTACGTGGTGGTATGAATACAATAGCCTGAGTTTTTGTAGCGTTAATCTTGAGTTTCCATTTAGAACACCAGTGGGTGAAACGGTCGATGGCTATCTGTAACGAAAGATTGATATCCTGAATAGCTTTGCCAAGAGCAAGAAAGGCTGTATCATCTGCATACTGAAACTGGTGGACGTCAGTAGGAAGAGGTGGAAGGTCGGCAACATATAGGATGTACAATAATGGGGAAAGAGCAGAACCTTGAGGAACACCGCACATGAGGAAAATTGGATGTGATAGCTGTTCGTTAATGGCAATGTAAGTGATGCGAGGGATGAGAAAATGATATATGATGCGAATGTATGACATCGGTAACTGAAATTTAATGAGTTTATAAATTAACCCAATATGCCAAACCTTGTCGAAGGCTTTTTCAAGATCAAAAAGAACAAGGCATGATGGTAGGATGGAATTGTAATGATTTGTTATGAGTGTTGTGAGGCGAAGTAGCTGATCGTTAATAGAAAAGGAGGGACGGAAACCAGCTTGATGAGTCGGCAGTAATTGGCGGTCTAGTAAATATGGGTGGAGACGTTTCACAAGAATGCGCTCGAATATTTTGCTGAAAGTAGATGTTAATTGAATAGGTCGGTAAGAAGAAACAGCAGACGGTGGTTTATCTGGTTTGGGGAACATGAGGGTCTTGGAAACTTTCCAGTCTGTAGGGAAAAAACCTGTACGTAATATGAATGTATAAATTAGCGCCAGAAGGGTGAGTAGTATAGCGGGGCTTTCCTTAATATGGCGATAGGTGATGGAGTCGAAACCTGGTGAGGTATTGCGTTTGTGCTGGACAACAGAGGTGATTTCCGATACTGTGATGGGACTGGTAAGAACATGATTGGGTAGTGGATGAGCGACATGAGGTTGGAGTGATGGACAGTTAAGGTCAACTTGATCTACTGGGTGATTGTTTCCTATTTTATCTGATGCTGAGGGTGTGAATATAGTTTGGAGGTAATCAGCAAAGGCATTTGCTTTTTCGGTGTCGGAATGTAATGGCGTATCTTGTAGAAGAAGCGGATATGGGGTCTTAGTATGCTTGCCACAAAGAGAATTGAAGCGTTTCCAGTAGCGACTAGGATGGATTGTATCGGATAGGTGATTGCAAGTTTTCACCCACTGGCGTAATTTGTAAGCAGAAATATAGTTACGGACTGTGCGTTGAAGTTGGTGATGAAGTCTTAGGGCGTCGGGATTCCTGGTGCGTAGAAATTCGCGGTAAGCATGTCGTGATCGACGAACAAAGGCTAGGTATTGGGGTGGGAGTTTTGGACGATATGGAATTGATTCTGATTGCGGAATATAGAGTGCAGATGCCTGTTGAATGGAAGTGGTTAAGTGAGTGACTAGATCTGTGAGTTCGTCCGGCGTAGTGGGAGATGTGGAATCAACTAAGGTGTTTGAGAGATAGGTACGATATTGAGTCCAGTCAGCTTTGTCATAGCGAAGTGAGATGCGTGGCGGAAAAGAGGATTTAACAGTAGTCAGGCCTGAATGGTATATGAGCTTAATGGGTGCGTGATCACTGCCAATTAGGTCGAGGACATCAACAGTACAACGATTAATGATTGTGTTTGAGACTATTGCTATATCTGGAGTGGTATTACTGATGGGGCGAGTACAGCGAGGGAGATTAAGAGAAGTTCCTGTGGTATGAACTGTGATGAAGTCAGTGAAAGAGGTTTGTTCGGCTGCTGAACGGCTATGAAAGTTGACATCAGCCAGGATAATAAAGTGTTTATAAGTATTGGAAATGTGTGAGAAGAAGGCATGAGGTATAGGAAGGCCAGGGCGCACGTAGATAGTCGCAAGGGTGAGGGCGATGTTACTGAAATATAATGTGGTGATGATGTGTTCTGGGAGATGTAATAGAGGACAGTTATGAGACCGAAACGGGATTGTATGTCGGAAACCAATTGCAGCTCCACCATTGGCTCTAAGGGCTGGCATATGACTATCGTGACGGAGTAAAGTGAAACGAGAAAGGGAACAAGATGAAGTGGGTTTGAGAAAGGTTTCATTAAGGAGGAAAGCTGTGACTTGTTCTTCGAATAAGAGTGTTTCGAACAGCACTTTGTTTTTAACAAGGGATCGGATGTTAAGAAACAAAAATACTATATCCATACTGGGTACGATTATACTGAGGTTTCGAGGCGAGTTGTGTGAAAGTGAACATAGTTATTAGAGTAAGTTGCGAACAAAGATACATGAAATGTAGATTTGGCAGCGGCAATAATTTGTTGAAGAACGTGTTGGCGTTGAAAAGGGTGGATGTTTTGCAAAGTAAGGGCAAGAAATTCTAGTAATTTACTAACTGTAACGGGGTCATCAACGGAATTATCAGTGGAGGTGGATGATTCGGCGGTTTTGAGCGGAACAACAAGTTCGGGATGGGACTCTTGAGCAGAAGGTTTGCCTTTGCACTTATAACTATAAGCTGGGTGGTGTTCGGTGCAAGTAGAACATTTTGGAGGTTGTGCCATGTTGGGACAAGAACGAGTTTGGTGAGATCCAGAACAAAAGCCGCAGACTGTAGGATTTGGACAGGCAGAGGTGTGATGTGAATTGTATTGTTGGCATTTTTCACACCGTAGTGGGAGAGGCACAGACGACCGGGAGGGCTCTACACGATGCTTACGTTTATAAATATATGCTCCATAAGAGAGCAGGTTGTCAATTGTACTTTGAGAAGACGTAAGGACACGCATCATGTAGGTGGCACCAATATTGTTTCGTATGCGAACAACCTTTTGAACAGTATGCCCTTCGTACTGAAGTTCCTCTTGAACCTCCTCTTCGGTATACGAGGGATCAACGCCACGAATGACCACGGAAAGAAGTGGAGGCCGTTTTGGGGGAGGCGCTTGTTTACGTTTAGCGGAGTTAAGAGATGTAATGATAGCCTGCTTTCCAAAGATCTCAAATGAAGCTTTATTCCGAACTAGGATGGCGAAATTAGGGTCTGGAGATTTCAGTATCATGCCGTTTCGTGATTTTATGACTTGGGAAAGAGGAGCATTCGGTAGATACTTGTGGAGTTGAATTGTTACAAATTTCTCATTACTATACTTGGTGTCAAAATTTTGAAGCAAAAAAGAGTGAAGTATCGGGACAGACGGTGATGAAGATGAAAGATGAGATGAGTTATTGACGTTGGTTGGCTGGGCTTCCATGTCTGAAATATCTGAAGCATTTTCTCGATGTTGTTTCTTTGCCGGTTGGCGAGACTGCTTAACAGAGTCAGCATAGAGTTGTTGACCGTGTGGAGATCTGGACCTCGTGGACACGTTAGAAGTTGTAGAGGCAGTAGAACTGCCTGACTGCGTACGCTGTCTGTTGCTCAAATCCCTCTTCTTGGCCACTTTCGCAGCCGACGCAGAGGGAACGGCAAACACAGGTTGAAGGCCTTGATGTCGTCCATCTAACGAGGATCCAGTGGTAATAGGAGGATCAGACATAACGGAGAGCCGTGAGCCTAAATAATGATGCAATAATGAGCGATGATTGAGATGAGCAAGGTCGGACAACCCGTTTGGATAGTTGTCCAGGTGGGGTAACTCCCCTGGCTCGATCTGTGGATCCGGCTGCCCTTGGCTAGATAAGTCTGACAGACGGTTCGTGAGAAAGAGACAGAAGGTGAGACCCAGGATAATGAAAAGGAAGGTTTTCCAAAATTCGTCACCACACAACGAGCGACGCTTCAGAGCACAGCTCTGGAAAAGTATGAACTGCAAGAACATCACCTTCAAAGTATATAACAAGTAACTAATAATTGTCGGTGAGTTTATTATTGCAATTTTAGTTTTGGAGTTTATTATTTGCAACGAGCAAAGCTTTAAGTAGCATCTTTGACATGTTTGCCAAGCAACAAATAACGCAACATATTCTGCTGTAATTGGTCACGAAAATAATTTTGTAAACCTATGAACTGTCTGACAGTAGTTACATCAGTACAATGCTGCCACCTGTTGATCTTGTATCCTAGCTCAGTGGACGTTATAATCATTCAGATGTTATTCGTCGAAAAATCTCTATAACATCGCCTGGAGGAAAAACGACACCTACCAAAAATGGAGGTTACATTCTGTTGATGAGAATGAGAGTAAAAGAATGAAAGTAAAAGTATACACTTGCACGGTATTATGGACGTCTCATACACACGTGCAGTAGCCGTGCAAATACCCATGTGCACACAACGGCTTAAGCACCGGTAATTTAAATGTACTTCATCCACGCAAATGCACATGTGCACATGCACGGCTCAAGCATGGGTTATGTACATGCGCTGCATCCACGCAAAAGCACATGTGTACATAACGGCTACAGCACGGGTTATATAAATGTGTGCTTCATCCATGCAAATGCACATGTGCACATAACGGCTTAAGTACGGGTTCTGTACGTGCGCTGCATCCACGCAAATTCACATGTGTACATAACGGCTTAAGCACGGGTTACGTGCGTGTGCTGCATCCACACAAATGCACATGTGTATTTAACGGCTACAGCACGGGTTATATAAATGTGTACTTCATCCATGCAAATGCACATGTGCACATAGTGGCTTAAGCACGGGTTCTGTACTTGTGCTTCATCCACGCAAATGCACATGTGTATGTAACGGCTTAGGCACGGGTTCTGTAAATGTGTACTTTATCCATGCAAATTCACATGTGCACATGCACGACTTAGTCACTGGTTATGTACGTGTGCATAACCCACGTAAATGCACATGTGCACAAACACGGGTTATGTATGTGCGCTTCATCCACGCAAATTCACGTGTACGTCTTATGCACGGGTTATGTATGTGTTTATCATCCACACAAATGCACATGTGCAAATGTACGGCTTATGCATGGATAGTGCACATGTGTCGTACACGTACGTGTTGTCTGGGACATTATGGACGCAAGTAACTTCTTCGTCACAGCGACGATTTGAGGGGAAGGGGTGTTCGATATTTTCCTCCGATACTGCAAAGCACGCGATTTCTATATGTTGACAATTCACTAACAATAACCGTAAAGAATAAAGCCCATTATGATGTATGTACAACCAAAGTTTATTTCAAAGAATTTCGTATGGAAATATAAACTGGTAAGGCGTGAATAAACATGTACATAGATTTCGAGTATGACAAAATTAAGTACCACCAAGTTGTATTTCCAGAGATCTGGGAGAGGGTATAAATTGCCTAGGCAGATAGTCCCCCAGTGTGTATTCTTTTGTATATACAATGTTAACATTAAGTTATCTTTGGTATACCTCCAAGTTGTATTTCCAAGAATATGGGAGAGGGTATAAATTGGCTAGGCAGACAGTACCCCAGTGTGTAGTCTTCTTGTATAATGCTAACATTAAGTCATCTTTGCTGTACCGCCAAGTTGTATTTCCAGGGATATGAGAGAGAGTATAAATTGCCTAGGTAGGGAATAACCCATTTTATCAAAGGAACAGCGTATCCTTGGGAGGTACTCTTCTCGAGATATTTTATACCGGGGGGCATTTCTTGTCGGTTACACCGATAGCATGGTCATGTACTCAAGCGCTATTGAAGGCCACATATGGGAAACAACCTATATTGTAAAGGTTGATCTTATTTGATGATAGTCTTTGCACCCGCCAGTTGCACCGGTCGTGATTCGAAGCCCACCTTAATACTAAGAATCGTCGTTCTTAACCTCGGTATTATATAAGGGTATTTTATTGCGTAACCTCGATATTTTATTGCGAAACAAAAAATGTAAACTGAAAACGAATAGAAACCATGATGATCTTGTAACTCTGATAAGATACCAGATCTGAAAGAATAAACGATCTCTTAAATGAAATAATTAAATTTTCATCGTACCCTTGTGGCACTTACCTCTTTAAAGAGTCTACCGTAGTCCCAACTATGAAGGATGCAAGGACCATACAAGCCACATAGATGCCTGCCATGGTGTAGATTTTGTAATTGTCTGGTCGCTTCAAATTGTCATTACTCGCAATGTCTTGGTGGCAAAAATTGGCTCCACAGATATTTTCAACGTCTGCAACAGTGCTGTCTCCAGAACTGTCACTGGAAAGAACTGTAAATTTAATAATAATAATAATAATAATAATAATAATAATAATAATAATAATAATAATAATAATAATAATAAACATTGATAGAGTTACGTGAAAAACAACTTATAAACTCAAGTTTTGAAACAGAAAGTTTTAAAATTGAAAATCAACCATATATAAAGTTTTGAAAGGCTTCCTAGTTCGAGTAACATGTAAAACTTTCGTTGTTTTCATTTAATTAACTTAATATAGTTCTGTTTATATATATATATATATATATATATATATATATATATATATATATATATATATATATATATATATATATATATATATATATATATATACATTGGCGTTACATTGTCTTTATGAAATCATATAGTAAAAATGGTGTTTGAAATGTTCTGGAAGCGCACTGCTTTTCTGTGCGAATTAAATTTGCAGTATCGTAAGCGACATTTTCTTTGTGTTCCAGAAATTAACGCAAAAATTATTACAATAAATTCGGGAATAAAAGAGTTGCTTCCCTTATCAGTAGAACTACCACTGCCACCTGTTGGTAGTTGAATGAAGCTCTGTCTTACGCTTTCTACCGGGTTATTACAAATGATCGACCCGAGTTCATAAATTCACTGTAGCATTATTATTATTGGAATATTGTCACAAAACTTTGCAGACGTATTGAAAAGCTCAACAAGTTTTGATGCGTTAGAGGTTCGCTACTGATTTCTGCCGCGAGAGCTCAAAAGTGAGCAGTTATTCAAGATAGTGACAGACGCAGAGAAAGCTTATATTGTGCTCAAGTTTCAATCATATACTACGCATCATATGGCACTCCACCCATCGCCATTTCGACACTCTCATCCACTTCTATCACTTCTAAATTCTTTGTACTGCTACATACTACCTCCTGATGCCCTAGATCTGGAGTTACTTGCAGACTATCAAATTCATGACCATCTTCTGCCCATCTTTCCATCCTATGTTGCACAATAAATCCATCCACAACTAACATGGGCTCCCATTGTCTTCATCAATGCCTAGAATAGCCCCTAGGCGAGGAGATAACTTCATCCGTCAACTAACTTTTCCCTGTGTTGTGATGTGATCATGCACCTCCCTCATCTATCGTCTTCATCTCCAAAGCATAATGGCAACTAAGCTGCATCTTATTTAATCATTCTCTATGTTCAGACTTAACGTTCATGTACATCATGTAATTGCTTTGTCACTTGCTCTGCCTGATGTTTAGGCCCGCAAAGGTCCTTGAGTCTTTGATAATTGTAACAAGATTTAATAAAGAACTCTGAGACCCTCTCAAAGTCACCCACATCTACTATCCCCATACTTCAGTTCCATAAGAGAGGGCGTAACCCCCTAACAGGGTTCTAGCCTGAACGGCTAGTCACTTACAAAAAAAGCAATCATATCAGTCCGTTTTAACAGTGCAACGACACTTCCGAACGAAGTTCAACAAAGATCCACTAATTGCCAAGTCAATTGGGATACCAACAAAAAATCACATGAGATTAGGCCCGGAGAGCGTGGAGGTCATGATAAGAATTGCTTATCATCATCCCCATCACGACTGTTCCTTCAGTCACTGTAGGCCAATCACTTGATTTCCCCATACAAAGGTATTCTGAAGTTGTAAACTATGCATACCATCGCCGAAAGGACATTGAAAGGAACTGCATATTTCAAAACTCATTTATTGATTAACTAAAGAATTCGTTGTGTGTAAAAACTCTTTGTACTTCTGTCTATGAATTTGTATCCACGTACCGAAGTCAAATACTTTACACAAGTACTTGTGTAGGTTCATGTATTGACAACCATGGTGATAGAAGGATATTCCTGTAGGTTCATGTACACTCATGTCCAAAATGATTGTCACATATCTATAACTGTCTTCTTGTAAGAATATAATTTGATAATGATGTTGCACGGCACTTTTAATACTGATACTATGTGTATAATCGGGAAATGTATATTTGTGGTAAATTTCATAGGGAAAGAATTATAAATACAAAAATTAGAATGAGTAAAACAAAATCTTGCTAAATGGAGAAGAAAGTTTTGTTTTTGTTTTATTGTTGTTATTTACTGCTCTTTTGACATGAAATTTGCCACATGCATGCCTTTGCCAATTATACACATACTAACATTATAAGAAATACCGGGCGAATTCGTTATCAAATTATATTCCTAGAACAACATATTTATAGACATGCGACAATAATTTTGGACATGAGTGTACCTTCTATTTCACCACAAATACAGTAAGTACAGGATTAGTAGAAGAACAAAACTACTTGAATTCAGTAAATTGTGACATTTGCGACGATAGTTATAGTAGAAGTAAGACTCTGCAGCGAACCAAGGAGCCGAACTGAGTACTGAAGTGCTGACTAAAGGACCTGAATCAGGTAAGTCTACACCAGTAAGTCTAAGGTATATATTCACTTTATATTTGTCAATGCATAGTCATAATATGGCACTTGGAACATTTTAACAGACACGAATAAACATAACTTACACCCATTAAAAACATTCTCCGAAACTCGATTCTTTTTCATTTCACTATGAACAGAATGTTCACGAATATTGAAATAGGAATTATCGATGTCTAGATTTCTAAGAAAGAGTTTGTTATGCTATGACTACAGTACATCTCGTGTAGGTCCCTTAGGGTGTTAACTTATAACGTAACCTCAATATTATGATGGATTTAGTAGAAATAGCAATGCAAAGTAGAAACTTAATCCAGTTGGCTACGGACAGAAGTCAACGGAGTTTTTTTTTGGTAAAGAGGCATTGAACTTTCGAGTTCCATAGGTCATAAAGTTAGTTAGATAGTCATATATTTAACAGTTCTCGTTTTAATAGGCTCATAGAAAGAGAGATGGAACGCATTCTTGTTATACTGAAATTACTTTTTCAAAATCTTTTTGTTTCTCGTATTTTTGCTCAATGAAATTTCAATATTAAAACCAGTTGAGAATGCTCCAAAAGCATTGCGAGAACGAACTTAAAAAGAATGGAGAGATGAAGCGGGAAGGATAACTGTCATTGTTCCTAGATGTAAAAGTAAATCTTTTTACAGGCACCTTCTCTTTCTCACAAAATTAGGAAAATATCATCTCTCTGTGACTTACGGTTCCCGAGATATGGCTGTTTAAATATCTAGAAATTTGAACTCTTTTGGCCAATATCTGGGGAACGGTGGCCAGTTGGCCAGTAGACAGTTAATCAGCGGCCACCGGTTACTATTTAGTACCAAAATTTTCACCATCCTCTTAGGTATTGATCAACATTCATATCATTTCTGTGTGACTTACGGTTCCCGCGATTTGGCTCCTTAAATCTCACGATATCAGAACTATCTTTTGGTCAATATCACGGGAACGGTAAGTCATACAGAGATGATATTGGTGTTAATCAATACCTAAGGAGATGTCAAACATTTTGGTACCGATAATAATTGGTTGCCACTGGCCAACTGGCCATTGGCCAAGCCAGTGGCCACCGGTTGCTATTTGGTACCAAAATATTTACCATCGTTTTAAATATTGATCAACTCCAACATCATCTCTCTATGACTTTTGGTTTCCGAGCTATGGCTCTTTAAATCTCTATAAATCGGCCATTTTTTGGTCAATATCTCGGGAACGGTAAGAGTGACGCTAAAAAATTAATCACTTATCTGATAGTTTTTGAAGCTCTATCGAGTGCAGGGTAAGTCTAAGTTGAAGAAATCGCAAATAACAGACAGACGGAGAGACAGACAGAAACACAGACATAGAGAATTCAGTAATGAACTCTTTAAGTTCGTTGACCAGTTGAGAATGCTCCAAGAGCATTGCTAGAACGAACTTTAAAAAAGTTAATTTTTCTCATTAACCTTGTTTTAACCAACTTATATATTTCACGTTATTTACCGAGTGGGGTGAAAATGCACCCCATACATAAATCACGGACTTTTTTTAAAAAAAATGTTTAATTATTATAATATATAAATATTGATATGCGACTTTAATTGCATAGTTAGTGTTTTGACTTATAAAATAATATAGTCTTATATTTTCTTACATATACAGTATAGTTTCAATTTTGTGTAAAATACAATATGTTAATATTTATCTGGCAACAAACAAGATTCCATACAAATTACCTGCCTATTATATATTCAAATACAGAAACATGTAAGAATATTCCTGTTATTACAAACACTAATAGTATTCGCATACAATCTTCTTCGTTGAGTGATCTTTGCAAATAAAACTGCCACAAACATCACATTTTGTTCGAACCTTTCTGTTTCTAAAGCAAAGACGCTTTACACATCTTTCTTGGTTCAGTTCAATAAGAATGTTTATTTCGTGGTTTCGTTCTTGCTTCTCATCCTTCTCTCTTGCTCCAACAAAGCATCCGAAAATACTAACAAGTCATTATCACTAACATTCGAAATAAGTAACGATCTTCTAATACCGAAGACACCTTTCCCTTCTAAATAGAGTACAAGACAGAGAGAAAAGGTGCAAGCATTATGACATCACTTATCACTTCACTTCCATATTTATGCATGATAATTGTACAGTACAACAGGAACAATTAGCTATGAAAAGCAAGCTAAAATGAGTTACCACCTAGTGGACGTTGATGAAAACAATGCATATTTAAAAAGTAACATGTTTTACCAAGTGAGATGTACTTGCGCCCCACTCTAATAATTTGTAAATATTTAGAAGACAATTGTTTTAGTGCAATTGTCTTCGCCGTGCAAATACTTCATACAAATAAATAATTAAAGTCATTTAATCTCTAAAAATATTTGTTGTAGAAATATTTTTACAACAGTAAAAACAAAATAATTTGCACTGGGGTGTGTTTGCACTCCACTTGGTAAAAATAAGGCTAATTTCTATGGGCAGCATACTAATTGTTCCATGTACTTTACTATTATACTCATTAAACAATTCTCGTAATATATACAGGGTATTTCAAAACAACACCGACAACGTTTAGGAGGTAACTCCTGCCACCAAGATAAGACAAAAAGTATAGACCAACTTGGGTGCACAAATGCTTCCTTTCGGAGTTATAGGCTGCCGAAAACATGAAAAAAATGAACTTTAAAGGTCCATAGCTCCAAAACTATGGGACCTACCGTAGTCGGGTCAAGACTTCACTTAGGAACTAGAAGGTACTCTATCCAAATATTGAAGGTTCATTATCCTGCGCCACTTCCGCAACAATTTTTATAGAAGTAGTTGTGAGTACTTCAAATTGTATGCCCGTAGAAAAATTCCCTCTATAAAAATTGTTGCGTGGGTACTTTAGGATTCCTAAACATGTATTTTTGGATAGTATACATATTAGTTCCTAAGTGAAGTCTTGACCCGACTATGGCAGATCTCATAGTTTTGGAGCTATGGAACTTTAAATTTCGTTTTTTCATGTTTTCGGAAGCCTGTAACGCCGAAAGGAAGAATTTGTGCATCCAGGTTGGTCTATACTTTTCGTCTTATCTTGGTGTAAGGAATCACCTCCCAAACGTTGTGTGTGTTGCTTTGAAACACCCTGTATAACCATTTTAAATTTCCTTGAGTACTAAATTGTTTCCACATGTTTTGTTTAAGAGTTCTGTTAAAACGTTCTACGATATGTAGTTTTACAAAGACACAGGCTCAAAATTAAAAAATTCGCAAAATATCATATCTTTTTTGGCCGATATCTGAGGAATGTTGGCCAGTTGGCCAGTAACCACACGTTACTATTTGGTACCAAAATGTTCACCATCCAAAATGTTCAACGCCAATATCATCTGTCTATGACTTACGGTTCCCGAGATATGGCTCCTTAAATCTCAGGAAATCGGCCGTTTTTTGGCCAATACCTCGGAAACGGTAAGAGTGACGCAAAAAATGCCATCACTTCTTTGATATAGTTTTTATCTATCGAATGGAGGGTTCAAAATTGAAAAATTCGCAAATAACCTACAGACACACACACACACACACACAGAGAGAGAGAGAGACGTAGAAAATTCAGTAACGAACTTGTTAAGTTCGTTAACCAGGAACAACAGATTTTTCCAAATTCTCAAAGAGATGCTAGAACTATTCTTGGGACAGTAAATTCATATCAAAAACCATTCCACGCTATCTATTACGGCTTTTGATCTGTGGGAATTCTCTTGATACCGGAAGTGACAGAATATTGAACTACTATATCTGGCAAAATTTCTACGATTTCCGTTTTCAATGGAGGCTTCAGAGCCGAGATTGAAGTTATTCTTCGGACTGCAAATTCGTACCAAAAACCGTTCCACACCATCCATTACGGTTTTTGCTTTATTGTATTTAACATTGAAATCTGATGTGTTAGATTTGTACCACTTTTGGTCGGAATAGAAGGGGCGAAAGGACGAAGATAGAAACTATACTTCAATAGTTGAATCTATGATAGAAAATAGTTTCTTACGATTTCGCTCTCATATATGACGAACAACAGACGGACGAAAAAGGCCCTCTTTAAGTCTAAAGAACCTTAAGAAATTTTAATTTAATTTCTAGTTATTAGTAGGGTCCTATGTGAATCCCTTAACTTCTAGTAAGTACTTAACATTAACAAGAATTTTAGGAATGATCCAAAAATGCATCAAAAGATTGCGATCTTGGTTCATAATTAGTTTTTGGATCAGGGGCCACAAAAGTTTCGAACGGACCTTAAATCGAGTTTTCGTATTTCTCACGGAATAAGCACATCATACTAAGTGAAGTAAGAGTTTTCGTTTGGGTACGCAATATGTAGTTCTCGAGATATAAGGCCTAAAAGAAAATTTTTGCCTAAAATATATTTGATCCTTTGACCCAAAAACAAACACACTTAACTAGAAATATAAAAAGAAAGTAATGTATTATCTGTCAGGAAAGTAAATGTACACCTATTTTTCGAGTCTGGCATTCCTGCACTCCATCCGTGGAGAGTATGAGAATTAAATCAATCAAATATTTACTGAGGGGCAAAAAGAAAAGTTTAATCTGAATAAGACATTCCAGAGGGGCACAAGCTGTGAATACGAATAGTGCATAGTGTAAATAAAGGACGACACCGAAAGAGAAAGCCAGAAACAGCTGTTAAACTTAGAAAAAAGAGTAAAAATTGTCGAAGTGGGAACATAAAACACAAATACAACAAATACGCCGACAACTCTACTTTCACCATGTCATGATCTTGGTGTAGTGGGCAAGGTGCTGGCTTACAAATTCAAAGGTCGTAAGTTCGAATCCCCATCAAGGAAATTTTTTAAAAATTTTGTTGATAATACATACAGCTCATGAGAGGGTAAAAGAGATCGTATTTAGTTTTTCGTAGCAATTATTATTGGTAATGTTTGGTACTGATAATACTTTTTGTCTTTGCGTATTGCTTTTATTCTTTTCTTCATTTAGAAAGAGAAGAATATCCGAGCAAATGCCAGCAAAATTTCTCTTATTTTGAATGTAAACGCCATTTGCGATTAGTAAAGAATAAAAATTGAACGTTCCGAAGTAGTTGCAAAAATTAAAAAGAAAAACATGGAAGTGGACCATACTCATGATTACTAAAAATACAATTTCTACATGCCTTACACCTCCCGACCACGTTTCTACGTTAGCAAGGAAGAGGTTTGTATTTAGATTAGGCTGGTGAATACGTTTTGCAAAGGGGCCCGGTTTAGCTCTGACGAACCACAGGTGCGAGGAAGGAGCAAAACACTTTTTCTCTCTCCCATATATATATATATATATATATATATATATATATATATATATATAACGCTGTTTGTAAATACCATAAATACCCTAATTTTCAGCGGATTGAGACAAAACTTGGCACAAACATTAATTGTTGAAATATCTTGATGAGTTCCTTAACCAGAATAAACAGATGAAAATGTTCAAAATGGCGGCCCTTCAAACTCTTAAAAAGTTCCAAGGGAATCAAATTTCGCCCATAAATAGGTATTCAGAAAGTTTGAATAACTTTTCTTCTTTTACTGAAATATTTGTGTGCAGGGACTTATCCTCTTTTATTGAAATATTGGACCCGATTAATCGCCTAAAGAAGGTTCACGAACTTTCGCTACGGTCAGGCTTTTTCTTTCTTTCTTTCTTTATTTTTTTTTGCAGGAGGGGGTTATTTTCGTATCGGAACAAGATGGTTGTTAGTGATGATATGAAATTACACACTGAAAGTGAAGTAACTTGTGAAACGTGGTATTTGAAAGAATAATATAATAAATGTGCTTTCCTCTAACACAGAGAACTGTAAATCATGTATTTCGAGTTGAGTTGAGTTGATTTTGAGTTTAACGTCCCCTTCAGCAGCGAGGCTATATGAGACGTGGACCTACTGATTAACGTGAAATCCGAACCACATGAGCTCCCGCCGAGAATCGATACCCGGGCCTCATGTATTTCGAGTTCGGAAGCGTCAATGGCTACGAGTGTTATTTGATTTGTTTTTAGTAACACATTGTAATGCAAATATCTAAAGGTAGGCAACATTAGTGGTAAGATAACAACAAGAATAATAATAATAATAATAATAATAATGACAATAATAATAATAATAATAATAATAATAATAATAATAATAATAATAATAATAATAATAATAATAATAATAAGTGTTGTTTGTGGCAAGGCAATATCTTCCTCAATTCTTCTTCAAACGTAATGATTGTAACGCCATATCTCCCTTACAAACAAAATATTAGCAATTTATATCGAGAGAACGGGAAATTGTATAGTGATGGGAGCAACGTTGGAAAGTATGCACTCATAGTACTCAGAAAAATAAGCGATTTCAATGCAAAATGAACGGAGAGTCATTGTCACGGGTAGTCACGGGGCCACGGCAAAGCCCTCTTTAGGCAAAATGTCGATAACTTATATCGAGAGAACAGGAGGTGATAGTGGGATGGGACCAACGTTGGACACCGTGGACCCATAAGGCGCATCGATTAGGGGGGCGAACGCCAGCCAGCCTTCCTTATTTCCACATAATAATATAAAATTATATTGTCGAAATACATACACGAGTTAGCTACTAATATTGCATATTATTATTATTATTATTATTATTATTATTATTATTATTATTATCGACAGCGTCTTTTCATTACGTGAGCATGTTTGACATGAAACCAAAGAGAAGATCCATCATTCGTAGAAAGAATAAGAATAATCAGTTTAACTGTGAACGACAGCGAAAAATACGAAAAGACTGGCTACCTGTAGCGAAAAGGAACAATAGTTTCTCTCAAATGGATAAAAAGTCAAGCCGAGATAGATTCGAATTCGCATGGACGGCGCGAAAATCCACTGTTTTGTAGACTTTTTTTTAACTGACTCACCGAACATGTTTCAGTAACTTACTTATTGTTAATTTTACTTGCTTCATTCGTTTAACTTGCTTTTTCTAATAACTTATAACGATAGGGACACGAACACAGAAACATCGAGAGCAGTTAAAAATCATAAATTCTCTCCGGCCGGGAATCGAACCCGGGACACCATACACCAAAGACACACGTGCTAGCCACTTTTTTTAAATATATTTATTGAACTGTATCAACTAGTACATTGCAAACACTGTCGTTACATTACATCAAACCAGTATACTATGGATTCTTACAAGATCACTTTGAGGAAATTAGCAAACACAGATGTTTCATGCAGATTGATCATAGGAAAAGTCTTATGAGCATATTTTAAGTATAAATAATATTCCTCCACTGTACACTTCGGCGTAGAGGACATAGTATAATAGATAGTATGCCCAATAAGCCAATTAACGGCATTGAGTTATGCCAGTCATAGGTGGGAAACTTATGACAAATTCGGGGTACAGAATGACACATAACACTGTTGATTAAAGTGCCATATAACATTTTAGTGGACATGGTGCAAGCCTCGGGTAACGGTGGGGCATATGCCCATGCGGCAATGAGTTCCCGTACATATGCAGGACAATGACGATAAAAGCGGATGTATGGCGGATTATTTTCAGTTAATGAAACAGTCCAGCACGATATCCATTGCGATGTGTGTGAGTCAGAATCAAGAAATAACTTCAATCCATTACGCATATAAAGAGCTTTGCATTTTTGTCTCACATTCGTAACTTGTAATCCGCCTGTAAAATATGAGCAATAGGTAACATTTCGTGGAAGTCGAAAATAAAATCCACTCCACAGAAACCAGCCTATGAGAGAGTCAATCTTCCTTGCATAACACTCAGGCAGAGGAAAGATCTGAGCTGCATACCACACTTTAGAAAGAACGTAAGTATTAACAAACCAGGTGCGTTGTATCAAATTCAAGCTCCGACCTTTATCGTCTGCACTAAGTAGGCGTAAGTTCTGAAGCATAGGTTCCCAAATTATATCTGTCAGCACGTCAGTTCGAACTGTAAAGGTAATACCAAGTATTTTGACGTGGTCTTTTATCAGATACTGGTGGTCAACAGAAAAGTATGACGTGCCCATGGAAGCATTATATAACAATAATGTCGATTTATTCACATTGATTGTTTCACCATTCACCTGCATGAAAGTCTGTAGACACTGTTCAATATGCGCAAACTGTTCATTCGTAGCGAAAAGGAGTGTCACATCATCAGCGAAAGCTTGAACATTGATATTTTGAAAATCATGATTCACTGATGAGGGGATCGACATTAGATGGTAGAACAGAGGTTCAAGCGCCAAACTAAATAAATATACAGATAAAGCACATCCTTGTCTTACTCCACGACTTATGGAAAAGGGAGCTGTAAGATGGCCATTTATTTGCACACGGGAAGTGGCTGAAGAGTACAGTGCACGAATCAAGTCAATAAATGAATCAGGAAACTTGTAGGCTCGTAGAACACTGTAGAGATAGTCATGGGATAAAAAGTCAAAAGCATTTTGGAAGTCCACTGATAATAAACATGCAGGTATGCGCTTAAATTTAAAATATTCCGAGATGTCACGAATCTTGCTAAGAGCAGAAAACACATTCTTGGTTGGATGAATTGCTGCCTGGAAATCACTAATAATCCCGTGACAAACAAGTTTCAAGCGTCGTGCTAAAACTTTAGAGAAAAGTTTCATGTCAGTATTGAGTAACGTTATAGGACGGTAGTTCTGTATGGTCACCGGACAGTTCATTTTAGGTATGAGAACAATGACACCTTGATTATCAATGAAATTGCGATGCCTTAAGAGCTCATTAAAAAGGTGGCATAACTCCGCTCCAACAATATCCCAATAGGAGACATAGAATTCATAAATTAGTCCATCTGGACCGGGACTCTTGCGGTCTTTACATGTACTCAATGCTTCTCGGACTTCCGTCGGAGTAATGCCCGCCATTAATTGTTGGTGTACATCAGGAGACAGTTGGGGCATTGTCTCCGGGAAATATGTCTCTAGTGCAGTAGCATTGATTAAACCAGTACGATATAAGGAAGAAAAATGTTCATACACATGAGTCTTAAGATCATTAAGATCCGTAACTTCGCCAGCATCATCCACCGTAATAGCTTCAATGTAGTTCTGTTGACGTCGCTTCTGCGATTGAATATAGTGGTAAAAGGAGATGCGTTCAGATTTACAAAATGAGGCAGATGTGGAAGCCGTCTGATATCGTTCAAGAGCCCGAAGTTGTATGCGTGTAATCTGCGCTTTAACCCTATGAATATGACTGAGATTTTGAGGGCTGCTGGGTTGAGACCAGAGATCGTTTAATACAGCGTAGTAATATTCTAATGTCTGATGAGTCTCGCGCTTAATTTCTTTTCCGTACCATTGGAAAAAACGTTTTATATTGGGTTTAACGTAAGAAGTCCACCATTCAGAAATAGTTGAAAAGTAACGTCGTTGACGTACCCAAAATTGCCAGCGTTGACGAAAATCATTCCTAATGGTAGCTGGATGGAGAAGTTGAGCATTTAATTTCCAGTAACTTATACCATGCGTATGCGAGACACCTGTCGGAATTTTAAGAACACAATAAACGGCTGCATGGTCGCTAAATGAAACTGGACATATGTCCGTTTCAATTATATTTGAACAATGAGAAGACGTTATGTACCACCTATCTAATCTGGACATCATATGACTATTCTTAAAAGTAAATTTAGGCACCGTCCAATGATTCCACCACACATCCCGAAGCCGCATCTGTTGGATAAGGCAGGTAAAAGTGACACTAGGGTTGAAGATGCCAGTGGTATCGATTTTTCGTTCCAGTACATTAAAGTCACCAGCCAGAATAATAGGATCACAATTATCTGGTAAAATCTGCACAATTTCCTCGTTATAAAAATGATCACGAGAACGCCTGTTAACTGTTCCAGAAATATCATAAACGTTCACAATATTAAATCCATCACAAAATAAACTGATACCACGGCCAGTTCTACGACAATACCCTTTTTGATTAAGATAGCAGTACCCCGATTGTTGGGTCCGATATTTACAATTGCATTGTACATTGGCAGAAAGTCAAAACATTCAAAACGGACCTCTTGCAGAAGAATGATGTCGTAACCACTTTGCATAACAAAAGTTTTTAAACTATTTTGTTTCGCTGGATGGTGAATGCCAGCAATATTAATTGTACATAGACGGCGCACGTTAGGTCCATTAGGAGACGGAGAACCTGCCATCAAGTTAATAAATACATAAAATAAGAAAGCAATCTGAAAAAAATAACACCAAAAACTGGATAAGTTGTGCAAAAATACATCTCACTACAGAGGGGAAAAGGGAGAAATATTGCATCCAACTGAAACACAATCTCCACCACTCTTCCTGAAGTTTGAAAAGAAAGAAAAATAAAAACATAAATAGAAACAATCCGGTAAACATCAAGTGAGAACCGTACTGCAGGGAAAGCAGAAAATAAAATATATAGCATAAGAACCAGAAGGCACGTGAACGGTGTTGACGAGAAGCTATACACAAGAACTTACGAAGCAGTAGTCTCTGTTTCACCACTCTGCTCACGAGACTCGCGTGTGGCAGAGAAGTTGTTACAAACCATGTCAGAGTCAAGGTCACCACCGCCGCTATGTGTTTCCGGGTCACTCCCACTATCTTGGATTGCTTGCCTAACACTGTCTGTTTTATTTGAGAGCACTTTTCGTTTTTTTACGTAACGATCGCCGTAGTTGATTTCCATGAGCACTAGTAAAGGGCAAAGTAGATTCAGATGCATTTTCAAGAGTTGTGGCTGATTGCTTAGTAAGCTGAACATGAGAGGTAGACAATGGGACATCATCCTGCGACGTTGCCAGATTGGGCGGGGCAGTTTGTAGCACAGAGTTGGTCGAGGGGCACTGAATCGGGTCAACACAATCTTGTAAAGCCGTAGTACTTGGTTCAGGTTCCGTTATGACATCCTGACATAAAGTAGGAAATTCTGTAGGATCATGCACCAAAGGAGGGGGAGCTCGAGACACATCACGAACACTCGTGGAAACACTGGGCCGTAAAGAAGGAGACAGTGAGTTTAACGAGTAATGTGGGGTTTTCGGGAGATTACCAGTGGATAAAGTGGAGTCATACGAAGGTCGCCCTGTTTGGGCTGAGGACGAGGTAACTGACGAGGTGGTACCTTGCATTGGGAAACAAGATGATCCGTACTCAAACAGCGGAAACAAGTATGAAGCTGTCCAGGATACACAATTGAAGCCTTATAACCCATGAAGTGGCGTTTAGAGGGTATATGTTTCCCCAATTCTATATAAACTGCGCGAACACCTTTCAACACAGGGTATTTTAAGTGAGTGCCCCACTTTTCATGTACTATTTGTTTAATTTCACCATATTCACGCAAGGTATCACGTACTACATCATCACTAAGTTCACACGGTAATTCAAAAATACGGACTTTAGTATAGTTAGTAGTAGCATCCAATATATTCACCACAGAGGAAATACCAGTCGAATGACGGAAGGGAACAGAGTCTGGCAAAGTACGTAAAGCTTGTTCAAAACTCAGAGCTGTATCCAGTTTAACATATACACAGAAATCTTTGTTGTGTAATTGAATTGCAATCACTTTGTTCATCAGATCGGAAAAATTTTCACTTAACCATATGTGTATTTCAGCCGGTGACGGTCGTAATTGTCTGAAATTCTTGCCAAACTCAAATTTTAACGTATTTTGTCGAATGGTATTCATAGCTTAGCACTACTTGACACAATTTCCAGTAATTAACACCACTTTACAGTCCTAAGCACAGGACAAAAAAATAAAAAAAACAAAGGAAACGAAGGATATGCTTTCACGGAGCGCGCAAAAACACCTCCACACACCATGAGAACTCACGGTGAACTCACCACTAGACCTGCAGGGAGGGCATAGCTAACTCTCTGTGTCGTTTGCGATTACGACCACTGTATTACCACCTATCACTTCTGTGGGTTGTATACCATGATCACATGTTTCTTCTTTGCTGGAAGAGTTAAACCTACATTCTATGTAAGACATGAGGTATTTAGACCTACATGCTCTTCATATAATGTAATAAAAGGGTCATGCTGGGAATAAGAAAAAGAACATTCTTTGGACAAAACGGAAACTATTGGCATCAGAAATATTTATCTACAAGGCATGCGCAGTAGTATATTTCAGAATAGTTACTGTTTAGTTCAGTAAACGAAGAAAGGAGCATAAAAAAGCAAATATGTCGCGTCAACGAGATCCACGAGTGTTGACAGAGGGGGAAGCAGATGTGTAGTAATACAACAACTTGGTTAAATTGATAATTGGTTCTTTATTCTGTAGTAGATCGTATCACAACTTTACGGGAGAGCAGAGAAAGACAGACGCTAACGAAATAGCCTATGAGATTCAGTATATAGAGCAATTGTTAGTTAAAGAATGAAAGTACACTATTTCGTGAATCGAGACAAGACGGGATATGTTTACGATACTTTTCGTCTCGTCTCGATTCTCATCTCCAAAGAGAGTCGAAAGTTTTTAGTTAGCCTTGACCTGTCTCGAATGTAAAATGTTCATTCTCATGTTATTTTATTTATTTTAGAAACGAGATGAGAAATTCCTCTTCTCGTGAGCAACATTTAACCAAACCGAAATATTCTTTCCAAATGTCACGTTTCTGCTTGTAATGGTATGACCTGAGCGATAATTAGCTCCTAGCTTTTAATCTTCTACGAGATAATAATAACTATTATTAGTTTATTATTATTACTATTATTATTCCTGAAGATTTGATAGTTCAAGTATTGAAACATCCGAGTATTCAAATATCTGAATATAATAAAACATGTTATCGCGGATCAATCGCCATCAAAAATCCTAAAGTTAAAAAAAAAATTACAACGTGCATTCGCAAAGCACCTCGACCACTGAACCGTGATCGCTACGCGGTAAACGATTCGTTTCTAGTCTGGTTACGTTAGGTTTCTTTGTCTCCGCTTGCAAACCTGTATCTTATATTTCTTCGATTCAGAATGTCTTTCGTTTTTCTTTTATGATGTCGGCAAAGTTTACATTAATAACTTGAGTTGTTCCTAAACCGTTGGTTCACAAGTTTTCGGAAGCGGAACTTTCACTTTCCGGATTTCGGAAAATTATGGAATTCAGTTAAACTCCCTAATTCAGAAGAATTCCGGAACTCGAGAAGAATCCGGAATTTAAAAAATTCCGGAATTGAGAAAAACTCCGAATTTCGAAAAAATGCGGATTTTTTCGAATTTCGGGATGTTAACGAAATCAAAAATTTCTAAATTCCGTTTTTTTCGAATTCCGGAATTATTCCAAAATCGGAATTTTCCGAATTCCGGAATTTGTCAGATTTTACTTTCGGGAGTCCGGAAAGTAATAATTCCGGAATTGGCTATCCTTAGTTTATACACAACCTTTCAGAACACTAAGCTAGTAGCTGTCTACAAACAAGTAATGCAAAGCATTTTGTATCCTGCAATACGTCATGTATTAAAATCCGACAGCAGTTTCAGTATCTAACCAGAAATTGCATGTATCTAGCTACTGGAAGCTGAGGTATGAAGAATTGTATTGTGTTTTATACAACCCTGCAAACCACTGAATATCTAAACGGCTTTCGTTAAATCCAAGTTGTAGTACTCACAGTTACATCCATTTGTGTCTGTATGATCGTGTTACTAAAGCTTACTATATGATAGCGTTAGTAACTTATCTCTTCCCCCGTAAAGTTGTGATACGATCTACTACAGAATAAAGAACCAATTATCAATTTAACCAAGTTGTTGTATTACTACACATCTGCTTCCGCCTCTGTAACTCTAGTCGATCTCGTTGACGCGACATATTTGCTTTTTTATGCTCCTTTCTTCGTTTACTGAACTAAACAGTAACTATTCTGAAATATACTACTGCGCATGCCTCGTAGATAAATATTTCTGATGCCAATAGTTTCAATTTTGTCCAAAGAATGTTCTTTTTCTTATTCCCAGCTTGACCCTTTTATTACATTATACGAAGAGCATGTAGGTCTAAATACCTCATGTCTTACATAGAATGTAGGTTTAACTCTTCCAGCAAAGAAGAAATATGTGATCATGCTATACAACCCACAGAAGTGATAGGTGGCAATACAGTGGTCGTAATCACAAACGACACAGGGAGTTAGCTATGCCCTCCCTGCTGGTCTAGTGGCTAGCAAGTGTGTGTATGGTGTCCCGGGTTCGATTCCCGGCGGGAGAGAATTTATGATTTTTAACTGTTCTCGATGTTTCTGTGTTCGTGTCCCTATCGTTATAAGTTATTAGAAAAAGCAAGTTAAACGAATGAAGCAAGTAAAATTAACAATAAGTAAGTTACTGAAACACGTTCGGTGAGTCAGTTAAAAGAAAAGTCTACAAAGCAGTGGATTTTCGCGCCGTCCATGCAAGTTCGAATCTATCTCGGCTTGATTTTTTATCCATTTGAGAGAAAGTATTGTTCCTTTTCTCTACAGGTAGCCAGTCTTTTCGTATTCTTCGCTGTCGTTCACAGTTAAAGTAACTGATTATTCTTATTCTTTCTACGAATGATGGATCTTCTCTTTGGTTTCATGTCAAACACGCTCACGTAATGAAAAGACGCTGTCGATGATAATAATAATAAAAATAATAATAATAAAACAAATAATAATAATAATAATAATAATATGAAATATTAGTAGCTAACTCGTGTGTGTATTTCGACAATATAATTTTATATTATTATGTGGAAATAAGGAAGGCTGGCTGGCGTCCGTCCCCCTAATTTTTTCGATGCGCCTTATGGGTCCACGGTGTCCAACGTTGGTCCCATAACACTATCACCTCCTGTTCTCTCGATATAAGTTATCGAAATTTTGCCTAAAGAGGGCTCTGCCGTGGCCCCATGACTATCCATGACAATGACTCTTCGTTCATTTTGCATTGAAATCGCTTATTTTTCTGAGTACTATGAGAGCATACTGTCCAACGTTGCTCCCATCACTATACAATTTCCCGTTCTCTCGATATAAATTGCTAATATTTTGTTTGTAAGGGAGATATGGCGTTACAATCATTACGTTTGAAGAAGAATTGAGGAAGATATTGCCTTGCCACAAACAACACTTACTATTATTATTATTATTATTATTATTATTATTATTATTATTATTATTATTATTACTATTATTATTATTATTATTATTATTATTATTATTATTATTATTATTATTGTTGTTGTTTAACCTACCACTAATGTTGCCTACCTTTAGATACTTGCATTGCAATGTGTTACTAAAAAGCAAATCAAATAACACTCGTAGCCATTGACGCTTCCGAACTCGAAATACATGAGGCCCGGGTATCGATTCCCGGCGGGAGCTCATGTGGTTTAGATTTCACGTTAATCAGTAGGTCCACGTCTCATATAGCCTCGCTGCTGAACGGGACGTTATACTCAAAATCAACTCAACTCAACTCGAAATACATGATTTACAGTTCACTGTGTTAGAGGAAAGCACATTTATTATATTATTCTTTCAAATACCACGTTTCACAAGTACTTCACTTTCAATGTGTAATTTCATATCATCACTAACAATCATCTTGTTCCGATACGAATGTAACCCCCTCCTTCAAAAAAAAAAGGAAAAAAAAGAAAGAGCCTGACCGTAGCGAAAGGGCGTGAACCTTCTTTAGGCGATTAATCGGGTCCAATATTTCAATAAAAGAGGATAAGTCCCTGCACACAATATTTCAGTAAAAGAAGAAAAGTTATTCAAACTTTCTGAATACCTATTTATGGGCGAAATTTGATTCCCTTGGAACTTTTTAAGAGTTTGAAGGGCCGGCATTTTGAACATTTCCATCTTATTATTCTGGTTAACGAACGCATCAATATAATTCAACAATTAATGTTTGTGCCAAGTTTCGTCTCAATCCGCTGAAAATTAGGGTGGTTAAGGTATTCGCAAATAGCGTGATATATATACACAAATAGATAGATAAATAGACACACACAGAGAGAGAGAAAAAAAAGTGTTTTGCTTCCTTCTCGCACCTGTAGTGCGTCAGAGCTAAACCGGGCCCCTTTGCAAAACGTATTGACTAGCCTAACCTAAACACAAGCCTCTTACTTGCTAACGTAGAAACGTGGTCGGGAGGTGTAAGGCATGTAGAAATTGTATTTTTAGTAACCATGAGTATGGTCCACTTCCATGTTTTTCTTTTTACTTTTTGCAACTACTTCGAAACGTTCAATTTTTATTCTTCACTAATCGCAAATGGCGTTTACATTCAAAATAAGAGAAATTTTGCTGGCATTTGTTCGGATATTCTTCTCTTTCTAAATGAAGAAAAGAATAAAAGCAATACGCAAAGACAAAAAGTATTATCAGTACTAAACATTACCAATAATAATTGCTACGAAAAACTAAATACGATCTCTTTTACCCTCTCATGAGCTGTATGTATTATCAACAAAATTTTTAAAAAATTTCCTTGATGGGGATTCGAACTTACGACCTTTGAATTTGTAAGCCAGCACCTTACCCACTACACCAAGATCATGACATGGTGAAAATAGAGTTGTCGGCGTATTTGTTGTATTTGTGTTTTATGTTCCCACTTCGACAATTTTTACTCTTTTTTCTAAGTTTAACAGCTGTTTCTGGCTTTCTCTTTCGGTGTCGTCCTTTATTTACACTATGCACTATTCGTATTCACAGCTTGTGCCCCTCTGGAATGTCTTATTCAGATTAAACTTTTCTTTTTGCCCCTCAGTAAACATTTGATTGATTTAATTCTCATACTCTCCACGGATGGAGCGCAGGAATGCCAGACTCGAAAAATAGGTGTACATTTACTTTCCTGACAGATCATACATTTAATAAGAATGCAAATGTTTCTTCGTAAAAATAGTGTTTGGTAACTGTATATAATACAATACTTGATGGTGTGTTACTTAAAAAGATACTGCATCATAGCAGGTGGTAAATTTAAGGATTACCATAGCAAAATGAGGGAGCCACATTGGCCCACTGGTAGAGCATATACTTCTGCTGCGTGGGGTTCCTGGTTCGATAACAGGCCAAGTAAATTTAAGATGGACAACATTGTGTCTGTAGGTTTTCTAGAGGTACTCCCGTTTTCTCCCGCATTCCCATTTCACCAATTCTTTTATAATTATTCACTTGCCTTAATCACAGTTTTCCCTTAGCCTAACAGGCATAGTCGTGGGACGTTAAACTGAAAAATTTCATTTGCATTTGCATTTACTACCATAGGAACACGTCACTCAACAGTGCAAGGGAGTTAAAGTAACAACAGGTTTGTGTCAAAATTTAACACAACTCTGGTAGCACTGGGCCATAGTATTGAAATAGGGCTACTGTTTTCTTTACTGTGTAGTTATTCCTTCATTAAATTTGAAACGTTTTTTTTAAATCCCAGAGAAAAAAGCCGCGGAAAAATATTCGTTTTTTAAAAACGTTTTTTTTTTTTTCGTGTGCTCTTGCATCTCTACACTTGACTGTTATGAACATATATGTCAATATGATATGTAGACATTTTACACTTTCGTCTATGAGTTATGTAAAGTTCAAGCATCATTTTTTCCAAATAACTCTCTACAGATACTATGAAAATATTTCAAAGAGAAAACTCACCTAACGCAGATATGAGGTTACCCCAGACATGTGAAGTTTGGTATATCATGAAGAAAATGCCGAAGAATCTGACAGTAACTACCTCAGGAGGTATTCCTTTGAGTTCAGCATAAACATCACCAGAAACACTGAGGTATGTACACTTTCCAACCCAAAGTGGAGCACCTCCAAGTCCAACCAATAAAGCTGAAGGTATGAAGGTACCAAAATTAGCATAAAATTGAGCTGCTGTGTAAGGAATATACAACCAATAACACACACACACTGTCCATTTGCAACCTAGCCATTTAATTAACATAACAGGGAAGAATAGGTTGCTAACCATTAATCCAACATATACGCATGATAAAGACGCAGTGCCCAGTCCTTTGTCGGGGTTAATTGAACTTTGAATGTCAGCTATGCCATGATACGCTGTGAAATGGATCATGAAAGCCACACTGATTGCTAGTAGATTACGTAAGATACGCCATTCTTCTGACTTTTCGAACTGACTGGCAGTAATTTTAGCACTTTCTTCTGTTGACAAAACTCTGGCTTCGCTCTTCTCATCCTTTTCATTATGGTGGTCTGCTTTCTCAGGCATTTCTACAAACAATCCTGTAAGATGAAATTGTGCAAACATATGTATCAATAGTTAATGGCGAAATGCAAGTTAATCAAGTAACTCTTCCTAATTTAAATAAAGTCTTATTTCATATTTACACTAGCTCTAAGCACCCGTCGTTACCGGGTATTCATTCAGAACCTGGATTTAAAAAAGCAAGAAAATTGTCTTTAACCGCTCAAGCCGATTTGACGTACGCGTGTATGGACCCTCATAGTGGTTCTAGAGGTGGATCGACGTATACGTATACGTCCCTTGTAGTAGTGATGAAATGATGCATATTATGCTATCTGTTGTTTTCCCACATGAACGGAAACGCATACCACTTAAGCATAGACTGCAATTTGGTGCCAACTGTTGGTTTTCCTTCTTATTACATGAATTTATGTTCAATTTTGTGACAAAATGCGAAAATTGCTGTTTTGGTGATTTAAAATTAACGAATTTTTTAGCCACTGATGAGTATTTAACTCCCGACTCGAGGAGTTAAAGGGATATACCGATAATAATTCCATTCATCCTTTCATCCATTCATATTCCGATAATAATAACATTCATCCTCTGATGTTATGTAAGCGCGTATAACAAATATATAATGTTTGTTTGCATACAGGCAAGGGACTATCACAAGCAACCAGACACGTCCATAAATTTTTATCCCATACCATACACCTTAAGACGAATCGATAAACCGGCTTCATATGCGATTACATCTGGTACAGAGCTATTTGTGTACAAAACTTGGGTGCTGTGGGTTGCTCTAGGTGACTGTAATAAAATAAAATAGTGCTGTTCTAGACACGGAATAATGGAAAATAGTGAACTTATAAACGAATGAGATATTTTATAATTTAACATTTTAAATATATATATATATAGTCTTATACAAGAAGGGATACATACTATATTTAAATATTATGTTGAAGGCTCGTTCGATCTCGGAATATAATCGTGAGTCAGTATTAAATAGTAATATAATATCAGTCATGTATTCCCACCGGAATAGTAGCTTGAAAGCGCGTCTTTGCTACACGAAGTTCTGACAAGGGACATCACCCAAGTCCGGCTCCAATTTCAATGATTTTTTTTTCTGATAGAGGGCATATAAATGAATTATTTGTGATGACAGAAATTTTTGCCATGGTGTATGTTTTCCATTTTTTTTTTTTTTATATAATTTTTAAGAGTTGTGATGTGGCTATTAGAAACTACTGCAGAAGTCCCTTACTACCCTTTGTAATCGGAGTGTTAATGAAACAACAACCATGTAGATACCTATAAGGCCTAGGGGGAAGTCGTATGGTAGGTATGACCTTGACGGCAGCCATGTTGAAATACGCCATTTTGAATTAAGGTCAAGTTTTTTTAGAATAGGAATAGGGTAATATGATACACAATTTCGGCCTAGAATTTAATCAGGAAAACAATGGTGAAGTTAGTTTTAAGATACGCCCATTTGGGAAAAAGTTACAGGATATTAATTGTTTATACTTATACTATGTGCGTAAGTCCCTTACCTCCGCGTATTAATGAAAATACGTAGATAAAAGCTTCCGTAATACATATTATGCCTAGAGACAAGTGATACGAAAAGGGTTATATTGACGGCAGCCATCTTGAAATCCATTAAAGTGAAGTTTTGAAAAATGAAAACCATAGTATGTGACACCTCATTTTAATAGCATTTTTTTTCGAAAAAGCTAATGGTATGCTGATTTTTGTTCTATAGTTAACCAGTATGAATTTAGGACTGTTTCTAATGTGCACCAAACGTCCATTATTCGATCTTTTAAATTAGCAACACTCTAATTTATATAACTTTTAAGGAACAGCACGAATGATAGAAGATATCAAAGAGGCATAATATGACTGTTCCCAACACGTTCTTTGTTTGATGATATGAAAACAGGTAACTTGTTTATGAAGAGGTGTAACTTAATTGAGTTCCCGATCAAAACTGATTATACGCCTAAATCTTACAAATATGAATCTTCGACAACAATTGCTAGAAAACGAATGACATTTTTGTCTGACTAGCTAAAAAATTGCTATAGAAAATAAACAAATAAATAAATAAACAATAAAGAAGTAAATATTAAACAAAACAAAGGACCATTGATTTACACAACAATTATATTTCGTTTTCCTTTCCTTTAGGAAGACCTAGGCGCAGATGGGAGGATAATATTAAGATGGATATCGCAGAGATAGGAATACAAAGTAGAAACTGGATCCAATTAGCTAAGGATAGAAGTCAGTGGAGAGCTTTTGTGAAGGCGGCACTGAACCTCCGGGTTCCATAGGCCATAGAGTTAGTTAGTTAGTTAGTTAGTTTCCTTTCTGAAATGTGCTTTCGTTTGATTGGATTCATTGCTGGATGCTTATATCAACACTATTCATGAACTGACAAATCGCAACTCTTAAAAAATGTAATAAATTTAGAAAACATGAGTTATGGCAACAATTACAAAGTACCAGTTGGAATCTTAAAACATGCGGTGAAAATTAGGAGTGTTGCCAATTTGAAAGATCGAATAATGGACGTTTGGTGCACATTAGAACCAGTCCAAAATTCATACTGGTTAAATATAGAACAAAAATAAGCATACCATTGGCTTTTTCGAAAAAAATGCTATTAAAATGAGGTTTCAAGGGCATACCTACCATACGACTTCCCCCTAGACCTTATATGTATCTACATTATTGTTCTTTCATTAACACTCCGTTTATAAAGGATAGTAAGGGACTTCTGCAGTAATCTCTAATAACCACATCAAAACTCTTAAAAATTATAGAAAAAATAGAAAACATGTACCATGACAAAAATTTCTGTCATCACAAATAATGCATACATGCCTTCTATCAGAAAACAAAATATCACTGAAATCGAAGCCGGACATTCGGGTGATGTCCCTTGTGAGTTTAATCCTGGCATGATAGCTTTGAAAGGGTGTAGGTGGTGAAAAGTGAAAGATAAGGTTGGTGAAAAGTGCCCTTACACGGATTGCTGTGATATTTATACCAAAGGTATCTCATATCCAAAGATAACTTTGGCTGGAAAATCAACTTCAAATTCCTTCGAATTTCGAAGTTATTGTTGAAAATTCAAAAATCACAAATTGTTCATATCTCGGAAACGAGTTAAGAGTTACAAGGATGAAACAAACTATGAATATATTTTGCTTCAAGGGCGTTACCAAAAACTAGAAGAGCTCTTGGAAATGCTTTTGTGGCAACGAAACTTCACAATACTCTTGAAATTTGTAAGTCCTTTGATGGAAGATATATTCGACACGGCAAGAACTCGAATAATGAGTATGAATGAAAATCGTACCCTGGACCAAAAAAAAAAAAAAAAAAGTTTCCTCC
Source organism: Thermobia domestica (assembly GCF_964235325.1). NCBI lineage: Eukaryota > Metazoa > Arthropoda > Insecta > Zygentoma > Lepismatidae > Thermobia > Thermobia domestica. The sequence continues at coordinate 11,132,307 of NC_137470.1, read as the reverse complement.
ATGTAAGCCATTTACTATTTATACTTAAGACTGGTTATACTGTAGATATGCTGGGGCCAACATATAAGACCCAAACGGGACAAGGTGATATTTATTGTGTGAATCGCAGCTTTCAGAATACAACTGCGAAAGAAAGAGGATTTACAGTTTTAATGCCTACACTACACTGAAAGGTAAGCGCAGGCAATTGACTACGGCTGAAGCGAACTTTTACCGCTATGTTACAAAAATTTGCTATTTTGTTGAAGCCGTTCGTGGTATTCTTGGATAAGCGTAGGACGTTAAACTGAAAGATTTTCCTTCCTCGTACAGATTGGTACATTTCGTGACCGTTACATCTCAAAAATGTTTTATTTTATTTTATTTATTTATTTATTTTTAACAAGAATGTCTGTCAATTTTGTGTGAAGATAGGAGAAGCAACACCATTCAATGTACCGAGACCAAACTTTAAACTTAAGACATGTATAATTCTCAATTTTTCCTGATTCCCCCCCCCCCCCCACACACACACACCCACGCACACACAAAAGAGAGAACTATACTACAGGGCAGAATCAACAATTACGAATATCACTATGACCATTTCAGCGAATCTTCGTAAGTTTATACTAACAAGCAAAGCAGTGAGAACGTCGTATTCGATGGCAGAGACATCTGCTATTGAAGAAATATGGCTAAAACTTCTAACGTTGAAAGAAATAATCATGAATTCGTTTCTCATACTTGATCCTCCATTGTAATTTTAATCATTCGAAAATTTTATTTATATGAGGACTGATCTTGTTCACATATTTTAATAGTGAAACAAACGTCTGCAGGCTAAATTAGATCTATTGGGACCGAAGTAATACTAAACACTCAGGTCGATAGTGCTTCACCCTATCGGGGAGACTAGGTAACCTGTAGCTCACACTTCTGTGACAGTCATTGGGCGGATTAGCAGTAGTCGGACATTTTGTTGTTTTCCCCGATCGCCTTATAATTTTGAGTCTACATTCTGGTCGAGGTAAGTTTATTTCTGCTGTACCCAGACTATCACAGACCACCCTACATTATCCATGCCCTATCTTAGCATTAATTTGGTGTAATATCACTAGCTATAATACAATCAACAAGCAATTCTAACCTTTACAATTAAATGATGTCTCATGGGACAATGACACACAGAAACTCCTGGTGGAGCTCATTCGGATTCCGTGTTAAGCTTAAACTAGAAATAAAAATTAAAGCAATGAATAACAATGCTGAGCGTATCTCGAGAAAACTCACGGACACGATATTGTCCACCACAAAGGTACTTGGCTGGGGAACCAAGGACCCCAGGCACCAAAGGTAAGCGCTCTACCATTAAGCCATCATGCCCCTGCCGCTGGAGATGTTGATTTAGTACAGTCTGTCTTTTTTTTTTAAGTATTAACTAATTAGGGTATTAAATTATTATTTTTTTTTAAAATGTAAGATTGCGTGACACATTGACTGAGAACTGCTAAGAAATAATAATGAAAAATTAAAAGAGAATTAATAATTTTAGAAAAAACAAAAATGGATCAGAAGATTGCTATCTTGGCCAATAATTAGCTTTTGGATCAGGGACCACAAAATTTTGAGAGGGATCAGGGCCCTAAATGGAATTTTAGTATTTTCTACTGAATAAGGACATCATACTGAGTTAAGTGATAATTTGGGTTTGGCTACATTATATGTAGTTTTCCAGATATAAAGCGTATAAGAAAATGTTTGATTGAAATATATTAGATTTTTTGGATCAGGTTCCACAATATTTTTGAATGGCCCCTAAATCGAGTTTTCATATTTTCTACACAAAGGCACATCGTATTGAGTTAAGTGATAATTTGGGTTTGGCTACACTATATGTAGTTCTCCAGATATAAGGCTTAAAAGAAAAATTTTGATTGAAATATATTAGATTTTTTGGATCAGGGGCCACAAAAATTTTTGAATGGTCCCTAAATCGAGTTCCCTATTTTCTACGGAATTAGCACATCATACTAAATTAAATGATAGTTTGGGTTTGGCTACACTATATGTAGTTCTCCAGATATAAGGCCTACAAGAATTTTTTTTTATTGAAATATATTGGATCTTTTGATGCAAAAACTAATCCGAAAGTTTAAAAGGTATAGGAATACAAGTTCTACCTATTAGAGAAAGAAGAAGGTTTCTAAAGTTGTTTCATATTTACAGTTCCCGATTTGTTGTTCTCTTGTGCTTTTGAAACTTTTAAATATATTAAAATATTTACCTCAGCATAGCACTAATGCTTCAACTTAAATTCTTAAAAGAAATCTTCTTTCTTGTTCACATGCTTCTCGAGCACAACACAACAGAAAGGATTGTCTGATCCTTTGTGAAACTTTAGTGGCTGATAATCTATTATTGTCAAATAATCACCAAGACGTCATGTAGAGATAAAATATCTTAAGTTGTTTTGTAAGTTATCAAAAGTATTGATATTTACTTAACTCAATCATTCATAATCATGAAACAAATTGTAGGTTTAATTAATTCTCAATTGATTGCTTCAAGCACTGGAAAGTCCATGCTCAAAACAAAATATTTAACTATGATCTATTTTATTATGCTAGTATTGAATGACAAATTCAAGGATACAGGAGAAACAATCAAACTAGGAAACGTAAAGTGATGGATTGCAGGGAAAAAGAGATCAAACTTTGACCCCACAACACAGGTTATTGGAGGTCACATTTCTTAAATATTATTTACAGTATAACCTTGTTTATCCGAACTAACTGGGATCAAAGGAAATTCGGAAAATCGAAATTCCGGATAATGTGGGTCATAATTAAAACAAATCCTTAAATAGGCAGAATTACTGTTCATTAAGATAACTTTTCGCATCTTTCTTAACAAAGAATTGGTCCCCTGTCTTCTGTTTGAAACACATGTGATGTGTAAATGAAGCACTGTCACGGAAACGCTTTATCATTACACTGCATAATAGTTCAGCTGTATTGGTGTCGGGCTGACGATCCAAGTACACCATGATCTTTGTCAGCTGGTGCGTAGCTTCTGCACATTAGTGATATTGAGTCACTTCGCACCGGGTCCCTAGAATCGGTTGCTAAAATATTTTGGGATCACAGAACCGGTTAAAAATTATTATCTATGTGAATTATTATTAAAAATTATCATGGTTAAAAATTATTATCTATGTGAAAGGATTGTTAGCATTACATTTAAGAAAAAATGTCTATAAATATGATCCGGAGTATCCCCAGATCTGAATCAAAAAGGGCTGGATAAACGAGATTCTACTGTACTTGTCATTTAATAAATTATTTCCCTTCAGAAGTTGCCATGTATAAATTGATATTCACAATAACTGAATATTATTATTGAGCTGAACGGTCAAACCTCTTATGTTTGCAATAGTGTTTCTCCTAGTTTTATCCAAGAAAAAAGTACCAATAGTAGAAGTTCTCCTGGTTGCATAAATTTCTAACTGTGCTTTCTGTATTAATTTTAGGGTACTGAATCTATTTTTGAACTATTTTTTCACATATTCGTCAATGGGGTCGCAAGAAAAATCATTTCAAAGTTCCGATATCATATTTATTTGCCATATTCCAAATAACTTTTTTTTTTTAGGTACTAGTGTTTTCAGGGCCGGCTCAGGAAATTTTCCGCCACATACAATGGCATAATTTGCTGCCCCCTTCCTCCAGAAAGAACAAATCTTAAAAGCCACGATTTTAAGTATGCTGCCGCATCGTGGACAACGAAGGGGAGGGAAAATACACTCGCACTAAGAAAGGCCTAAACATTACAAATACAATCTCGTTGTGTCCGTTTCTTCTTTAAATAATAATCTATTAATTTAGTGAAAGATAAACAAATACACTGCAGAGGAAAGATGGTAATTTTTTTTATAGAAGGCAATATCGAGTTCAATCTCAATATATCAGTTTGCAATTCCACTGCAACTACCTCTTTTATCTTTATTTCCTGACTTTCTTTCTACACCAGTTTTTCTTAAGCACTTGTATCCACTTTGGTTGATTTCGTTTCCGTATCAAAACTGCGATAACTAACTAAATGCAAACACGTGTTCGCTACTGTTCGAAAATTTAGTTCTTGTATTTTTGACAACAATCAAGAAATTCATGCTTGGATTTGTTTGATCATTTGCTTTAGCACTGTCCATGTGACCTTAAACGAATTGCGACCTAAACATGATTTATGAATGTAGTATTCAAATAGAAGCTCAGCTTAGTAAATTTAACTACCATCATCTTGCAAGTCTGCTTCGAACAATAGTTATGACAGATTTTGCCGCCTCTCGAAATTTGCACATATTGAAGAGATGTCCCTGGATATACCTCTTTAACAACACTGTAGATTTAATACTAAGAAAAATGTACGGAACAGCAAGTCTGGTTAGTAATGTCCTTGTTGTATTAGTCCCCATAAATGTTTTTAAAAAGTTTTAAAACAATATCTTTGGTTTAATAAACATTAGATGGATTCAAATACTTGTGATTCATACCTTGTCTTCTTTGTCCTTGAAACATCACAGCTTCTTGTCATTTTCTTCTTCATTCTTCGAGTTATATAAATCATTAATGTTTTTTTTCTTTTTTTTTTGATACAAAATGACTAATTACTGTAATCACTCAACAAACTTATTCAGACAATAAATATTCAATATGTGCTAATCTGTGCTCAAACTTACTGTATTGTTTTGTTGTGAGATGTTTTCATTATTATTATTATTATTATTATTATTATTATTATTATTATTATTATTATTATTATTATTATTATTATTATTATTATTATTATTATTATTATTACGATAAGTGTAGTAGCAAAATGGAAAAGTTTTAAGATTTAACTTCTTCAAAAGTCCGCGGTGGCTCAGTGGTAGAGCGCTCACCTCTGAAGCGTGGGTTTCCTGGTTCGATTCCAGTTCGCACTAAATGGGACAAACACCGTGTCAGTGTATTTTCCCAGATTCTTCCGTTTCCCCACACTTACTTCATTTCATTCAGTTCTCATCATCACCATCTCCTTTGGACTACACGGCATCATCAAGGGACGTAAAACTAAACGATTTCATTTTTCCTTTTTCTTTAATCAAAAGATGCAATTTATTTCAATCAAATATTTTCTAGTACGCCTTATATCTGGAGAACTGCATATAGTGTAACCAAACCCAAACAATCACTTAATTCAGTATGAAGTACTTGTTCCTTAGAAAATAAGAAAACACGATTCAGGGACCGTTCAAAAATTTTGTGGCCCCTAATCCAAAATATTTGAATCAAAACTTTTCTTGTAAGCCTTATATGTGGGGAACTACCTATAGTGTAGCCAAACTCAAACTATCACTTAATTCAGTATGATGTACTTTTTCCGTAGAAAATACGAAAACTCGATTTAGGGGACGTTCAAAATTTTGTGGCCCCAGATCCAAAATATTTGAATCAAAACTTTTCTTGTAAGCCTTATATGTGGGGAACTACCTATAGTGTAGCCAAACTCAAACTATCACTTAATTCAGTATGATGTACTTTTTCCGTAGAAAATACGAAAACTCGATTTAGGAGACATTCAAAATTTTGTGGCCCCAGATCCAAAATATTTGAATCAAAACTTTTCTTGTAAGCCTTATATGTGGGGAACTACCTATAGTGTAGCCAAACTCAAACTATCACTTAATTCAGTATGATGTACTTTTTCCGTAGAAAATACGAAAACTCGATTTAGGGGACGTTCAAAATTTTGTGGCCCCAGATCCTAAAACTAATTAGTGGCCAACATCGCAATCTTTTGATGTATTTTTTAGATCATTCCTAAAATTCTTGGCGAAGATCCCAATCTTTTTAGTGATGAGCGCAAGAGTCTTGGTCTTGCAGTTTTTGCAAGAGTCTTGCATGCAAGACCAAGACCAAGACCAAGGGGTGCAAGACCAAGACCAAGACCAAGACTCTTGCACAAATACCGGCTCAGTGGTAGAGCGTTCACCTTTGGTGCTGGGGTCCCTGGTTCGATCCCAGCTTGCACATATAAGATTTTTTGGTGGATAGAGACCGTATGCGTAGGTTTTCTCGGGGTTTTCCCGTTTCCTGCTACTTTCTTCATTCCACCATTTCATTCATTTCTCATCATCACCATCTCTCTTAGCCTCGGTGCATAATTGTGGCACGTAAAACTACAGTAGAAATTACATGATTTCAAAATATATTAGTGGTGTTCTTCTTCTAAAACTAAAGAGAAATATAGTATTGAAAATTGGTAATTCCGTGCACCATAGGTGCCGACTACATGGGTATGGCCTTGCCTCCAAGGATCAAGCATCTGTTAAAAATTTTTAACGTGTGCTCAAAAAATTAATATCTAAATACTTGTAACATTTTCATGACATTGACAAAAACTTGTGTATGTGACCGCAAGATTGATTTCATGGGCGGGTACTTATGCGTTGAATAATTGTTTATCAATGTTCTCAGGTATATGGCACACGAGGATTAAGCGATATAACATCATACAACAATAAATAATCCATATTCGCATGTGAGAATGATTTTGTACAGTTATTTCAAATAACTTGGAGTTTGATGCTGTGCTTTTGTATTTCTAGTATAGGTCAAAAGTATTTGTATAAGTTGAGTTTACACAAAAGACATGAATAGTTGAGTCGTTTTTTTAGTTTTTATTCAAGTTATACTAAAATATTGATTATCATCGTTATTATTTTATTTTTTTCTCTCTTTTTTTGCCAATATTGCTGACTAGGAATGCGCACGAGACGAGTCGAGACAGGATTTTCTTGACAAAATTCGAGTCGAGACGCGGCTCTTCCAATAGAAAAAAATATTTTTTCGAGTCGAGACATCACTTTTACAGCACATTTTCGAGACGAGACAGACACAAATCTTGTCTCGTGCGCATCCCTATTGCTGACTTATCATCATAGGTATTCTGCCATTATTGGCAGGTCACTTCTTGCAACTCAGAAGCTTCGATATACGGTGGTCTTCAGCTAGTATCTTCATTTTGACGTAGCAATTTTCTGTTTTAATAACTTCCTTCAACTCAATTTCCTTTGCCCCTCCTTCTCTTTCCTTCCACCACACTCTCTAGCACAAAGTTCCTCCTCAGCCAATGTCCCAAGCAGTTCCTTTTCTTCCTTTTAATTACATCTAAAGGTCTTCTTTTCTCCCCTATTGCTGCTATTTCTAACGCCTTCTCATTCGTTTTCCGTTCCACCTAGCTAATTATCTCCATTTATAGAAAGCCTCCAATATTTTTTAAATCCCTTTTGCGTAATGTCCATGTTTCTGCCCTATAGAATATATATTGTAATCAGTAAAATAAAATCTCAATATTTAATTGGAAGTTTGTTCAATACAAAGATTAGCTAATCTTGGTTGAAAATAAGATATATCTGCCGCCTTTAGAGTGTAAAAATAATTTAGTAATTTATGGTATTTCAGTAACCTGTGCCGTCTTCATTTTCTTGTATGCATCTCCCCAATTTGGAAACCAGTGGAGTATTGAATATGTTAAAAATATAAAAAGATTACGAAACGTTGTAATTTATCTTATAAGTAGTGAAGCGTGGGGACCCATTGGGAAGAAAATAAATGTTATCACCTATGCTGTATACTATTATCATACTTACACGAAGGTAAACTATATTTCATTTAGAAATATACATTGTATTTCCGCTACTATTGGCACATTGTAGAATTTATCCAGAGTAAAATTTACGTATGAAAAGCATAAGATTACTTAAAAGCAAGATTTGCAAGACTCTTGCAGCAAGACCAAGACCTAGACCAAGACTGGGTATGCAAGACCAAGACCACCCGGGTCTTGGTCTTTGTCTTGCATTTGCTCATCACTAATTCTTCTTAAATGTTTAGATTACATTTTTCACTTTTCAAAGTTCCGTTTGTTTACTTGGACACTAACATTTAACTATCGTAGTTTAGAAATAATGTGAGCACTATACCACAAACATGTTACAAATTAAATTAAATGTTTATAAGGTGAATCATTGAATTCAGTGAACAAGTACAGAAAGATTGGTGAAACAACATTCTGGGAGAAAATGAAAAAAACCGTCGAGAAGAATCACGTATCTGATGTTGCCTGCCACATCCTCCTATCTATAGATTAAAATGCTAGGTTCAGCTAGTCTATCTATTAAAATGCTAGGTTTATGTGTTTGTCTACGAAAAAAAGTTTATAGGGTGAGTTCGCCACTAGTCGACCGCCATCCATTAGTCGACCATTTTTGCTTATTATTGTGTATATAAAACATATTTAATGGTCTTTTGGAGCGGAAAGTGATTCACGATAAAGCTTGCATCATATACCACCAATGACAATCATTGTTTCCCTCTCCCTTGGCCAGCTGGTCGTCTTTCACCGATAAATTTTGACGTATCTGTAGAATTACGACTCAGGTGCACAGTTTAAGACATCGTGTAATGGGAATGTTGTGCACCTGTTGTTTTTCGCTTTTCTGAGGATATAGATAGTACGTGAGGTAAGAAATATTTTTGTTACATAACTAAGTTATTCTAGAAGCTGTACAGTATAATTTGTCAATAACTGGAAAGTATTAAATGAAAAAATACATGTTAAAATGTGGTCGGAATTTGGCATTTTTTCTTTCCCATACAAACCAATTGTCGACCAAGGGTGGTCGACTATCAGATTATTTGAAAATGCGCCAAATTACTTCAAATTATTTCCTGTTTGATATTAAGGTTTGTTTTTCAACATGCATGTACAAAAAATTTTTGATTTCGTGACATATTCTAAAAATCGACCGCCTGTTTCTCGTGTTGGTGGACTATTGGAATATTTATTGCCACCTGTCGACCGCACTGTTTCATACTATGTTTTGCGTTTTGCTGACTGGAATTTGTTAAGTAACAGTTGAAAGTTTCTTTTCCTGACGATCTACTATTTCAATGTGAAACCAAGATTTTTTACACGAGAACAAGAAGCCCTCCTCGCTGGTCTAATGGGTATCACCCGTGCCTTTGGTGCTCTGTGTCTTGAGTTCAATTCGAAGCGGGAGAGCATAGAACGAAATAAAGCGATTCGAATATTACTATAAACTGTAGGTCCACGTCTCTACATAGTATCGATGCTAAGAAAGGACGTTAAGCCATAATAAACAAAGAAACAAGCAAACATACGAGAACAAGATGGGTTTCCTGTACGTCTATCACGTCTCCCTGAATGAGAGAAATAATAATAATTTCTTGGAGTCATGTACCAGACACGTTGTCCAGTGCCTAGCCTGCTGGATTACGAATTGCGAATGGAGGGATGTGCGGGTTGAAAGTCCAATGCCGGTCCTTCTGACAGATTTCTTAGGGGTTTTGTCAGTTATACCAGGCGCATGTCATAAAGTTACCTACATAATAGGCTCTGGCCGACACCTTCCCTCATCCTTTTTCCTCCCCTATCCCGTCATGTGCAACAAATGCTTAAAGGACATAAATAAATTCAACAAAATTCAGGTAAGTGTTAACGTATGCTGCTTTGTAATAAAGTGCTGGGTTCAATTTTCCATGGGAATACAATTGGTTCGGAGCTCACGTTAAACTCTAGATCTCACGTCCTTGGGACGTCATCACCATCCGATTAATGGCAATAAAAAATATCGATTCACTCGACTCAGGTATTTTCAGGTCAGAACCTGCTTTCGGGAAGAATACTGAAATATTAAGATTATCAATATTGAAAAACAACTTTTGTTGATATATTCTTGATTACTTCTGCTTTATAATATAGCAATGCATTTTGTTTTTAGAAATATGGCGAATCATTTAAATTTTGTGCATTTTTGACAGAGAGGATGGCTCCGGGATACAAAAGAAAATTTTTCCGCTATTCGGAATTTGATATGCAGTGCGCTTTAGAAACTATAAGAACAAAACAACTTTCAGTTATGTCTACTCCAACAATGGCCTTTAATTATTCTGAGAAAGGAAGCGTCTATTCCAGAATTTGTGCCATCAAATGAGAAGAAAGGAAACACATCAACTACACTGAATGAAACGGAACCTATGAAGGATATTCGGCAAGATATTTATTCTTCCAAAGACCCTCCTACTGAAGCTCTGATTTCTATACCAGAAGCACAGCAAGAAACAATGGACATTGAAAGCGATGCCAAGTGAATCAAATTAGAAGAATATCGCTACAACACCTAAAACTATCAGACCAATATATATAACGCCAACTTTTAAAAAACATCTGTTCTGGCCTAAGAGTCCAGTCAAAAAGCCTAAGAAAAAGGAAGAGAAGATACCGTTTGCATTTAGCTCAGAAGAATATGGCCGTGCACTGACTGCAAAACAAGAAGAACAGAAGAAACTAGAGGAGGAAAAGAAACGTAAAAGGGATGAAAGAAAAGCAAAAAAGAGCAACAAACTGAAAAATCCAAAGAAACGATCGAAGAAGACGACCACTGCTGTTATAGAAGAACACCACAATGAAGAAGATGCAACTGACGAAGGCGATGGAGCCATATGCGCAGGATGTGGAGTGATAAACGATTTTGCTGTGGAAAATGAGGGTTGCGGTCAATGTGATAAATGGTTCCATCTTCGGTGTACCGATTTATCTGGCTATGCATGGGAAGAACTTGCAGATAAGCTGTTCCTGCGCTCAGATTGTACCATATAAATGATTTGAATAAACAATCAGGAATTTACTGTTATTACATGAAAAGATAACTCAATGTGCTCAAGTAACTCAAAAGAGAAACCTAATACGGGAGAGAAACCTTATCATATACGACACGATAACTCGACGTGCTGAAGTAACAAAGGAGAGAAATCTTATCACACCTGTATATGAGAAGATAACTCGATGTGCTCAAGTGAGACTGGAGAGAAACCTTATCATAATTATATGAGCAGATAACTGGATGTGCTCAAGTAACACAAGAAATAAAACATATCATACATGAGAAGATAACTCGATGTGCTCAAGTAACACAGGAGAGAAATATTATCATACATGAGAAGATAACTTGATGTTCTCAAGTAACAAAGGAGAAACCGTATCATATATGAGAAGGTAACCCGATGTGCTGAAGTAACACAGGAGAGAAACCTTATCATATATGAGAAGATAACTCGAAGTGCTCAAGTAACAGAGGAAAGAAACCTTATCATATAATGAGAAGATAACTCGATGTGCTCAAGTAACACAGGAGAGAAGCCTTATCACATATGAGAAGATAACTCGATGTGCTCAAATGACACAGGAGAGAAACCTAACACCGGAGAGAAACATATTTCACACAGGAGAAAAGTGAACACAGGATTTTCTAAATTATTAGAGACTTGTACTTTGTTTAGGATTTGTAAAACCGTAATATAAGTAATAAGATAACTGTGCATACAACGCAGGAAAGAAGTCTTGTCTCACGTGGAAATTCTATTTAATATTCAAATCCATTATTCCAAATAAAGTAGGTATATCAAATCCTAATAGCGTGATTCTTTCATTTATAATCACTAAGGAGAAAACCTTAATGAAAATTAAATAAAATCTATATAAATGTTTTGTCAAGTTCAAATCTCGCGAATAATACAATTTCGAAATATCACCTAAGGCAATCAATTACTTCTACGTGATAGAAACGATAGAAATTGCGCGCGGTCGACTAATAGCATGAATGCGGTCGACTACTGAGCGATGATGGTCGACAAGTGGGATTTTTGATGAGTTTTCGTAAAATGTATTTTTATATCCCTGAAAAATTTTAAAAGTGAGCAGTTAACACATGGCATGGTACAAAAGAACCCAAATAAAGCAAATAATTCACTTTTGTCAAATACTATGAAATCATCACACTTTATAAGTGCTCAGAAGTAAGATTTTTTTTTTCAGCGGTCGACTATTGGCGAACTCACCCTATGTTTGTCTCCAGTCTCTTCGACAATGAGATCTCGAAAACCACAGGTGCTAGAAACGTGCCGTTTTCACTGGTCGATTTTTTTTTTTTTTTTTTTTTTTTTTTGTAGATTGCCTAGTTTTAATTGAATATTTTTTTTAAAAGCAGTTATTTCTTTATTGCATTTTTTAAAGGTACACTGAAAGTATACATTTTTTAAAAAAAGAGTAAAGCACATTCGTACACCATATAGGTGTATACAGGGTTTGTGCCTCTCTCAGATTTTTGTTTCATGGGCAAATGATAACGAAAAACGAAGGATAACCATTTTTCCACTCTAAGGTGAATCTTTATTGTTTGGAGTGTTTTGCCCAATAAACACCATATATCACTGGCATTATAATTAATTGTGTGTGTAATATATTTGCTTATTACGTACTGCATGCAAGGAGAAAGAAAACACTGATCATACATGAATTAGAAACTCCAACCGGAAGTAGGCTCAATCTTGCAAACGGTGCGAGATATTGAAAACGGTCTCCCCTTGATGATAGCCCTTGCAGATTTTTATCAAGACGTGTTTCGCTTGTTCCTGTAAAGGGACATGTACAGATGTGAGGGATGACAAGGAGATTTATGCTCATATGTCAGTGATTTGCTGTGTAGAGCGCGCAGGTTCAGCTAGTAGTCTTTTAAGAATTTAAAGAAACTGTTATTTATGTCGATAGTACGAAATCCATTTCATTCAGTGGTAGAGCGTTCACCTCTGGTGCTTGGGGTCCCGGGTTCGATCCCAGCCCCCGCCAAGTGAACCTTGTGGTGGACAAACACCGTGCTCGTGGGTTTTCTCGAGGTTCTCCCGTTTCCTCCCACTTTCTTCATTCCACCATTTCACTCATCTCTCATCATCACCGTCTCTTTTAGCCTAATCGGCATAACCATGGGACGTAAAACTTAAAGATTTCCTTTCATTTTTTTCATTATCATTTGGTCATGAAACAAACGCCTGAGTGATATGCAACTCCTTATACAACTTAGTTGTGTTGGAATGCATAACTCATAGGGTATAGTGATTTTTTTTTCTTAAATTTCAACACTTCCAGTGTACCCCTAAAAATGTAATAAAGAAATAATGGCTACGTTTTTTTCTTAAAAAAATATCCAGTTAGAACTGAACAATCTGCACGAAATTTGGAATCGATCAGCACAGCACGTTTTTAACACTTGTGGTTTTCGAGATCTCATTGTCGAAAGGATTGGAGACAAACATGTAAACTTTTCTTTGGAGACAAACATATAAACCTAGCATTTTAATATATAGATTCTCGCTGATTGAAACGGTGATAAAACAGTTTTAAAATGTACGTTGAATAAGTTGATGAACTAATGTAACAAACCTGCTAGCATCCAGTAATCTGCGGAGCGTCCAGTAAGTTGAAAAAGCGTTTGAGGTAGTTTGGTGAATTAGTTGTAAAATTTTACTTCAAAATCAAGGTTTGAACCCAGCAAGTTAACATAAATCCAACCAGTTCTTCCTTTATGTTTAAAGGTGTAATTTTTAAAAGTTTAAAAAGTCTTTTTTTTTTTCTCAATCGTAAAAGTATCATTAAATAGTATATTACAGCAGTAATAAAATCATTTCTTAACATTAGTAGTGTTTCATCTTTTATCGTGTACGATTGGAATTTCATAATATATGCTACTATAAAAAAGAAGAAGAAGAAGAAAAATAAAATCTTACCTCCTCTAGTATTGAAAACTAGTTTGCGAAACAGGTTATAGAGATAATTTTATCTTGTATTTACCTGTAAAATTGTCCAATAACGTTTCAGCTTCTTTCCAAGTTGCACGTGCTGTTTATAAAACATTGACTATATATATAAATAAATACAAAGACACTATTGAATTTTGTACCGCTGTTGGTGTCGAGGAGTTTAGTATGCCTGATTAAAGATTGTATGCTGTCTTGAGAAAAATACATGTTCACCCTTCAATGTTTATTCTTAGCAAGTGTGTTTATTTACGTATCTTAAAAAGACATTTGCATACCCCATCTCCAAATCATAACTGCACTAAATCACTGAATAATGTAAGAAACATATCACAGAATGAAGTAACATGATAACTAGCACTGTCAACAGTAAGTGACGTTGTGGATTAGCACAAATTACTCCATTTCGTGTACGAAGTATTAACAAATCTCGAAGATATGTAACAAGCATTTCAGTGTACATTCTATTGCACTACTACTACTATGTAAAAATATTTTTAAAAAATATAAATTATTGACATTACCTAGTTTATATATATATATCGCACAATTATGTATGTAATCGAGCACAAGGATTTATTTACTTTAGCTAATACGATTCATTCATACAATACTAGGCAGAATTGTAATATGTATATTATCCAACAGAATTATGCAAATTTTAGCAAAACTGTGTATATGAATTGTATAAAATTATATAACAAATTACCAACAAAGTATAAGGACATTAACGAAAAACGGATATTCAGAAATACTCTGTTAGAATTATTGTTAGAAAAAAGCTATTACTCTGTGGAAACTTATCTTACTGATAATATATAGAGAATGTAAATCATATCTGACAACTGTAATGCTTAATTGAGGATTGTCCTCATTTGTAAGCTATGAACAGGCAAATAAATATGAATATGAATATGAATATGAATTGGGATTACCAACCGTCCGGTATTTTACCGGACAGTTCAGTTTTTGACAACCTTGTCCGATGTTCGGTAAGACCTTAAAATCGGACGTTAAAGGTCCGGTAATTTCTCCTCTTGGTAGCCATATTCTCTGTTCTATTCAGATTCTTTTGGAGTGAGAAAAGGAATCGTTTGTCCATGAACAAGATTAAAGCAGAGATTATAATTCGCTTTGAAATCGACCTGTCGTGCACGGAATTTGCTGAAGAGTTGAAGACAGGAAAATTTACTGAACTTATCAAAACTTCTAAAGGTCAATAAAGGTACTGCTTCATCCTCAGCTACATCTTCCAATTAAATAATGCATGCAGATCCAGTTAAAGTATGTAGGCATTATGAGACATTACCGAAGGTGGTAAGACTTATTTTTCAAGTATATCTTGTGCATGCCATAATTATATTGCGAATTATATTTTAGTGATGGGCACAAAAACCGGTTTTTCGGTTTTCGGTTTTCACCGAAACCGGTTTCGGTTTTCTCCAAAACCGGTTCGGTTTTTCACCTGATCCGGTTTCGGTTTTCTTCAAAACCGATTCCGTTTTTTTTAAAATTTGTTCTATTTCTGACCAGAATGGTGTTTCGTTGTTCTCCGGAAACCGAACCCATTTCCACAGAAATAGTTTTATGTGCTTTAGAAACATTTTCACCGAAACCAGTTTCGGTGAAAAAGCGAACCGGTTTTGGAGAAAACCGAAACTGGTTTTCGGTGAAAAACCGAACCGGTTTCGGTGAAAAACCGAACCGGTTTTTGGAGAAAACCGAACCGGTTTCGGTGAAAAACCAAACCGGTTTTGGAGAAAACCGAAATGTCGGTTTTTTGGGTTTCGGTTTTTATAGAAACCGGTTTTCGTTTTTTATAAAAACCGGTTTTGCCCATCCCTATTATATTTACGTTTCTGTTTTAAATACGATGTATTATCGATGATATACGACAAAAAAAAAACTGGAATAAGTAAGGTTAATAAATGCTTCAAAAGTAACTAAAATTATTAAATTCGAACTTCGAACCACTCAATTCTATGTGAAGTAATCACTTTCAGGATGTTTACATTTTTGACGAGCATCGATGTCACAATCATAAGAGTATACGTACTCAAGGAGGGTGTTCGGTATTTCCACTTTCAAAACTTGGCAACCCTAACTATGATCGTGATAATATATTGTAGTGCATTAAGTAACCAAATAGATTTCATGCTAGTCTTGTGCTCTCAGAATTGATTATTATTGTAACCGAATGAGTTATCTAGCGTCTCTTTTAGCACCAAGGCGATATGAGGTGTTAATTTACAGCTTATTGTGAGATTTAAACTACATAAACTCCCACCAGAAATCGAACCCGGGTCTATCAAGTAGTTGAAAGCGGTAACGCTAAACAAACCGAGAAGGAAAGACCG
Source organism: Thermobia domestica (assembly GCF_964235325.1). NCBI lineage: Eukaryota > Metazoa > Arthropoda > Insecta > Zygentoma > Lepismatidae > Thermobia > Thermobia domestica. The sequence continues at coordinate 11,116,256 of NC_137470.1, read as the reverse complement.
TTGATGCTGGCTACAGGATTTCCTCACGCTGCTCAAATTATTATCTCTTACCTTGATTTCTCCTAATTTGTTTGGACAATCCTGCGGAAAAGTCGTGGCTGGCCTTCTCCCAATATAAATCGTTAATAATTTTACTAGCGAAATTCTAAATACTGAAGTTAGGATGACGTATTAATCAAAACCCTAATACGACATTAAGTAATTGTTCATAGGACCCCAAGTCTTTAGAATTTAATAGGATATAAGATGTATTAAAAGATTCAAAATAAAATATTTACGTTTGGACAAAAATCCATAATTATGAGTTGTGAACGACATCATTAGACATTTAATAGCAAAACACGACTTTGATCAAAATATCTCAAATTATTCTACTAAGTGTATAAGATCATACAACGACCAAAACAGATCTCTGTCGAAATTACTATTTGAACGAAAATATAAAAATGGTGATGTTAATTACAGAAACTTAATGATTTACTCTAAAAGTAATGAGTTAGTACTTTTTGGACCAGAGTCATAAATCTCAGTTTGGTGATAAAGATGGTTTCAGAGAGTATAGAAAGGGATGCATCATGTCATCATGTCATCATGAAACTTTGCCTATACATAATTTATCAATGATAACTTTAAAATCAATACGCGTTGCTGTCAATCGTGTCTATAAAATGCTTACACAACCAATGGATAAAGAAACCTACTAGACCTACTGGATAAATGTTTAAACATGAGTTACTGCGACTATTAAAGCCTTAACTCCTTTCTGCATGATTTTTTCTTTTAGCCAAAAAAAAAAAAAACAATCAGTATTGGAAATTCTCACATGGGAACTTGAAAAATGAATTAAAACTTGAATTTTAGATTTATCACTTAATTACGACGAGAAATGAGTAAGTGCCATATATGATACACTTACAACTCACAAAGAACTTGCCAGATGACACCAAAATCTCTTATTCATTCACGTCAATATCTCACACAGCAGACAAAACAGTCATTTGATGCCTTTGATAAATCACAATAAAGCTAAAGTGAAAAAAGAGTATGTGCCATATATGGCACTGCATGCAGTAAGGGGTTAACATCAAAGAAGCTCGATCTTTGGGTGACAACGAAATTTTACGTTAAATTAGGAATAAAATCTTTGTTATGGTGTCAGAGTTATTACCTGAATTCGACTGTTTTTTTTTTAAATTCGAATAGTAGTGCTGCCATCTGTTCCCCTTATCTGTTATTCTTATGTCTTGACACGTAAGAACAGACAATGGCAGAACTGCTTCTCATGTAACTATTGGCAGACAATTCACAGGGTTACAAAACTATTTTCGTGATCGGTTACAGAAAACATTATACATTGTTCATTCAGGGGCGTCATTTGGGAGGCAGGAGGGGGCAATTACCCCCTTCCCAAGAGTTTGAGGAATACATATACTTTAATAGATTGTCTACTAATATTCTAGTACAAAACGTGAAAGTCTTATGTCGGTGGTGGCCTTGCCCCCCCAAGTGAAGTCTGAAATGACACCCCTGTGTTCATTACTTGTATAAACTCCAAATATACTGCGTAAAGCTTGGCTCATAGCAAACAATAAACACCAATGCGAATACTACATCCAGTCACGAATTATTTCTGATATGCTCGGAAGGTAATATGCTTGGTGTTGAAATAACATACAAGTAACACGCTAAAGTGATAGTCTTTTTGAGTTGTTTTAAAACCTCATTTTTTGCTGTGTAGTAAATTTCAACCAATTGTGGTTTCGATAGAGTGTTGTGAGTTGTGATGGTATGTTCTTTTGACACCCTGAATAGATTGCAGAAAACATCTTGTCGCTATATATTACCATTTTTGTTCAGTGGTGACGAATGTAAAACCGGAAATGACAAGTTTGAACTACCTTTGGTTTAAATAGAGAGTTAACGGAAGAGAAGAAATCTGTTCTTGGGAGGAATCCTTGGTTCCATCCCAAGCAGTGTTAGTTTTTGGTGGACAACATCGTCTTCCCGTGTTTCCTCTTCCTGCCGTTTTGCCACACATTATGATAAACTACTCTTTTATTAACTGCAATTCTTTCATTACAATTAACTTCCATTAATTAGTATCTTTTAACCTATAAAGCATAAACGAGGGGGACAAATGTTACTTAAAACAAATATAAGAATACCTTCCTTAATGCGGTTTTTATTATTACACATCTTAGGTATTTGGAATAGGTTTGCTAATGCAATTTGTAACATCTCTAATTAATTGATGTAATATTTATTTCTTTAGGTAATTAATCATCATCATAGGTATTCTGCCATTAGTGCCATGTCGTGGAAAATCAGGGGGCGAGAGTATACGATGGCGCCCGCGTAGATATGAGCGAGGTCGACAGACCAGTCACGAAGCGCCACCCAGTTGGCGCGAAGCGTAAGAACATTTTCAAAAATAAACCCTGCTTTTCCTTGATTTTTAACACTTTATATTACTTTTTCCCTTCCATTTTATATATGTGCACATGCATTTTCATAATATGAGTAACATTATAGGATCACTTCCTAAAGCAGGAACAGGATATAAGTAGATATTAGTTTGTACTGACCTAAAATATTACAAGTAATATTTCCTCTCTCTTTTTCTTTCCTTCTTTTTTCCTCCCGAATTTTGCTCCCCCTTACTTCGGCTCCCGGGTCTTCGCCCTACTCACCCATTCTTACCCCACGGTACGGTACTGTCTGCTACTATTGGCAGATCACTTGATGCAACTGAGAAGCCTCCATACTCTACAGCAGCGTTTCCCAACCTTTTTCAACTTGCGGCACACTACGGGTGTTATTTGGATTCTCGCGGCACACTTATAGATATTATTTGTATAAAACACAGTGGTATTTTTTCTGTGATTATTGATCTTCTTCTCACAGAGAAGAAAACTCTCTCACTGGGTTTTTCCCGTGGTAAATCACTAAGCTCATTTTTCATTCTAATCTAAAAATTAGAAAGCAATTGCAATGAAATATTGGACTCAAGTTTTTTTTAAAAATACGCTTTCTTTTTAAAACTGTATCCAACCTTTTACTAAAAAGGAAGATCACTAAATAACGAATGAACACACATATCTCTTTTATTTTTGAAAAATAAATGTAGGTAATTTGTCGAAAGGATTGAATGATATTTTAACTTTTCAAGTTGCGAAATAGTCTGCAACAACAAAGAAGCAATAATGGTCATAACAATGACAACAAATACATTTTTCAACATTGGAAATGTACAGAACAGTAACACGGTATGAAACTTAAAATTGTAGATTCATAGTAGAGGTTCATAGTAATGTGAAATACAAATATACATTTTTCCCTACTTTTTACAATTTGATTCCTATAAAATTAATAATTTTGTTTCGATTCCTCGCGGCACACCAGCGGCCCATTCACGGCACACCAGTGTGCCGCGTCACACCGGTTGGGAAACACTGCTCTACAGTCTTCAGCTAACCACTTCGTCTTCACGTACAATTTTCTGTTTTGATTTCGTCCATCAATTGTAGCATCCTTCCCCTCCCCCTCTACCTTTCCCCAGTATCAAGTCCCTTATAATATAGATCTGTCTTAGCCAATGTTCCAGCCATGTGCAAATGAACAAGAAATATGTGTTCGTTTCAAACATTTAGCTCAACTTTTTACATAAGCTCAACAATTATTCAATATAAGTATCATATTATTTTTGGAAGTTCCAGAATGATTTTTTCGTTACATATTCAAAGGAAATGGCGATTCTAAAATTACTGACGATTGTATGCTGGTAACATTATTCTCTAAGAATTACTGACATATCCTGTGTATTATTCAAATTCCTCACAAGCGACTTCGCCCAGTTGTCCGGCTCCGATTTCAATGAATTTTGTTTTCCTGGTAGAGGACATCTATGCATTATTTGTGATGACAGAAATTTTTGCCATGGTGCATATTTTCTACATTTTTTTAATTTTTAAGTGGTGTGATGTGGTTACCAGAGATTACTGCAGAAGTCTCTCTGTTATCCTTTGTAAACGGAGTATTAATGAAACAACAACCAAGTAGATACATATAAGAACCAGGGGGAAGTTGTATGGTAGGTATCACCTTGACGGCAGCCATCTTGAAATCCGCCATTTTGAATTAAGTTCAAAATTTAAAAATAGGAATAGGGTAATATGATACATAATTTCGGCCTAGAATTTAATCAGAAAAACAATGGTGAAGTTAGTTTTAAGATACGCCTATTTGGGGAAAAGTTACAGGCATATTAATTGTTTATACTTACTATGTGCGTAAGTCCCTTACCTCCGCTTCTAACCCGCGTATTAATGATAATAAGGGGATAAGAGCTTCGGAAATACATATTATGCCTAGGGGGGAGTGAAACGGTAAGGGTAACCTTGACGGCAGCCATCTTGAAATACGTGATTTTGAATTAAGGTGAAGTTTTGAAAACTGAAAACCATAGTATATGACACCTCATTTAAATAGCAAATTTTTTCCAAAAAGCCAATGGTATGTTAATTTTTGTTCTATAGTTAACCAGTATGAATTTAGGGCTGCTTCTAATGTGCACCAAACGTCCATTATTGGATCTTTCAAATTGGCAACACTCCTAATTTTCACCGCATGTTTTAAGATTCCAATTGACACTTTGCAATTGTTGCCATGGCTCATGTTTTCTAAATTTATTACATTTTTTTTTAAGAATTGCGATTTGTCAGTTCATTAATAGTGTTGAGATAAACATGCAGCAATGGCGGAAACATTTAGGGGCGGAATGGCAGACATTTTTTTTGACGTTTATCAACATTAGCCAAAACGTATGTGCCGCAGCGCCCTATACATTTAGGAAGAAGAAGTTAATGAAAAGTGAAATCACCCAAGATCGATTACTCCTCATCTATATGGAGACGGGGAACATCTATCTGGCCGTGATCCAGAAGATCTCCTGTATTATTTGAAAGTTCATCTTTGCTTTGCTTGCTTTATTATTTTTTATTTTTTTCTATTGTTAATACTTGTTTGTTATGTTTCCCTGTGTAAGTAGCATTCGTTATGCTGTATCTGAGTATCTGTTGAAATAAATAAATGAAATATAAAATAGATCCGACAGTCCTAGTGAAAGAGTTTGCAAGTATGAAAGCAAGAAAAGTACCGTTAATTTTATAAATGCTGTTGCTCAATTTCTCTGAAGTAGTGAGTGAGAGACTTATGGAAACGTTAAAATGCACTATTCCAACATCATAAACTTCATGTTGTTTCTTACACTGGTGTAAAAAGAACTAATTTTCTATGATATTTGTTGAATGTCGTTAAAGCTATTCCAATCAAAAATTGTATGAAGTATACACTTTGTATTACTAGTTTAGACTAATTATTAATGTAATAAATTGTTCAAAACACAAAGTTGTTTATAGTACAACTTTCGATTTCCTTAAACAGGCAAAAGATAAATTTTTGGGCGCACTGCAGTCATTAATCACGTTTTCTGTGGAATCTTTTTGGAAAGAATAACAATCATATTTTGTTTTATATTTACAGTGGACATGGATATTGTTTACATTATAATAAAACTTTAATTTCTTGTTGCCCTGTAGTTATATTAGTAAAATTTCATTCCAAATGTCACAGCAATAAAAATGTTTAAAAAAATAATTGGCTTATAGATTATTCATTAATACCATAGAGGGACATTGGGAGTAAGTTTTATTTTATTTAAACAAATTGTAACAATGTGATGATGGGGTGAAAATGTCAGGGGTAACAAGGCTTCACTTTTGCTTGGGTTTGGGGGGGATATTATGGGGGAGCAGACATGTTTTTCGCCTAGGGTATAAAATATCCTAGAGCCGCCTCTGCTCCCAAACATAATCAAAACCGAAGCTTATCACAACATACACCTGAGATCCCAAAATTTCCCATATATCAAAATCCTAAATATAAACACACTGCTGAACAAGACTGCACTTATTTAATATAAAAGCATTTACACGTGACGTTTCGATCTTCTAGCCAAGATCCTCATCAGACGTACACTCATCGTCTGATGAGCATCTTGGCTAGAAGATCGAAACGTCACGTGTAAATGTGTTTTTATATTAAATAAGTGCAGTCTTGTTCAGCAGTGTGTTTATTTTTAGGATTTTCTTTGCAAGACGTATGACTATGATTGTGTGTCAAATCAAAATCCTTGGAGCTGAAATGAGAATGCTGCGTAGGACCGGAAGTCTCTCAACTAGCATAGGCTGCAATTTCAGCTCAGAAACCTACTTCAGTCTACGCCGTAATTTAAAACACCTGTTGACCCTATGCCTGTTGGGGTTTTATATATATATATATATATATATATATATATATATATATATATATATATATATATATATATATATATATATATATATATAGAGAGAGAGAGAGAGAGAGAGAGAGAGAGAGAGAGAGAGAGAGATGGTCGAAACAGCATACGACTGCAATGGCATACGGCCCAAAAGGCGTACGACCGAAACGACAGTAGGTATATTGGAAAATGTAACTAAAACAAGGGGAGGTAAATACAATAGCAACCCTTTGTATTCGTAATTGAGAAGCACCAGCGGGTCGCCCCCCCCCCAGACAATGTGTAGAGAGTATAGTTGTATAGAAATACACTATTGTTTAAATGACATATGATGACAGGTAATGGCGGGTGTACTATTGTATGTATAGTAGTGACATAAAAGAGAATAATAAAAGATGTCAAAGTTTAAAAGATAAATGATTTTAAAAAAAGCATTGGAAACTTGTTGAACAATGGGAAGCTTGTTATAAAGAATAATAGAACTATAGAATATATTGCAGGTATATGTTTTAAAATAATAAAAGAGAAACCTTACAGCTGTATGCGTTAAAGAATAATAATTTAGGTGATGAACAATACCGGATTGTTATAAAGAAAAAGAAAAGACTTTTTAAACCGGCGGCGGAAACGCGGACGCGGGGCGGGAAGGCGCTGGGCCGCGAACGGAAAATACCCGCTTGCGCGGGCGCGAGCGCGTGACGTCATTTGAAATTTTTATTTAAATATTGGTTTTAAAAAAATAGGCATGTATAGTTTTGTTAGCGATGGAGAACCGTCAGTTTGTAGAAGACGTTGATGTGAAGCATAAGTTAGACGCTGAGAATGAATTTCCAGATTCTCCAGATTGTACATTTGGTGAAAATGAATTAGAAAGATATGAAAACGACAATATAAAAGTTTATACAAGTGATAGTGAGGAGGGAATAGATAATGAAGTGTATGAATTTTCGCAAGATAATTCAGATTTTGAGGCGAAATCAAATGACGAAGTGGTATCAAATGTGGATACGCCGCCATGTTCACCTGCTTTATCAGAATTAAGTTGGAACTGTGAATGTGGTGTTAACTATGTGGATGTAAACTGTGTAAGAGACTGCATTGCGAAATGGAAACCAAATGATTATTTAATACGCTATGCATGTTATTGGCATGATACATGTGAATGGTCTCATGAATGTTTTTATTGTAATGATGACGTTTTAGACATTCGTGTTTGGTCTGTGTTAGTGAATCCTCGTGTACAGGAGGAATTGTTTGAGGTTTATGCAGAAACACATACAGTTATTACACCATTAACAAGAGATTATTTTAATATTACATTTGGTGAACTATCAGTGGATGTGAACGTACGAAAAGAACTTTTAAGTATTTTTCTTGAAAAAGACAGATCGACCGACTATAGTGAGGTGTGTTAAGAAAACGTATTGTACATAATGTATTTCGAAAATAATTTTTGTGTATCATGTAGTGAAGAACATATTAGTGAAGTTTGTGTTTTAAAAACTATAAGTGCATACTTACGCTTTAATAATAATATTTCTTGTGAACAATGTTTGCTGCATCTTGAACATCAATGTTTATTTCAACATGATATTGGAACTTTTGCTGTAGAATATTTATACAACGATATAACTCTTATTGATTTATTTGAAGTGTTTGAAGAACATCATAGTGAAATTTTAAGTATAAACTTTATACGCAAAGCGCGTGATTGTTTAAAGAACACTGAATTTGTTGGACAAATTATACCATTTTTGTTAGAACGTAAACATAAAATTTCACCATGTGTTAATGAATACATTATTGACATACAAGGTTTTAAGATTTCAAATCATGAATTTATTATACGTGAATTTTGTTTAACTGCGTGTGATGATACAATAAATTTGCATTGTTTAATAAAATCACCAATAGAATATAATGTACTTCCATTAGGTTGTCAAAAACAAATTGAATGGTTAACATTAAACTTACACGCATTAACTTGGAATGATAAATGCGGTTATACTGTATCACACATTCGTAACCTTATATATCAACTTTGTAAACAAGATGCAACCTTTTATTCTAAAGGTGCAGAAAAAACACTTTGGATTAAAAATATTTTTGCACTAGCTAATGTTATTGATTTGGAAAGTAAACAGTGTCCACCATTAAATACAATGCATGCAAACGTATTTAATGATTATTGTGTTTTTCATGAACAAAATATTAAACTTGACAAAAAATCAGGATGTGCATTTCGTAATGCACAACAATTATGTTATTGTTGGAAGTTTCAACGTACTATAACATTAACTAATGCATTTGCAAAGTTGTAAAAAGGAAATGATATGTTCTTGTAAATAAAAATACAAGATTTTAAATTGTAAATAAAAAATTTATTAAACTAATCTACTTGTTTTTTTCTTTTTCATTATATTGGTTACATGGTTGAATACAATTTTATCATTCTGTTTAAGATTATTTTTTGAATAAATTTAAACAAACTTGAAAGCTTTTCTTTCGTACAATATGATGCAGAAAGTACAAGACAAATTGTCCACACAAGATTGAATTATCATCTTTATATGCGGAACTATTTGTAAAATATATTTTACAATTTTTATTTAAAAAAGTTTTTATTTTTTTGGAAATGGTAAAGCTAAGCTATCGAAATAGTATCCTCTTTAATTTTCATCAATGAATACACACACCCAATGTGTGCCACCTGAAGATGAATTGCTTAAATTTATAATAACTCCAGCCGGTGGTTGTACAGTTTTTGGTATTCTATCAATAGGATAAATGCCATGCACATTTGCACCAGTAAGTTTATCACGAAGTAACACTTTTATTAAATCATCCGTGTACATAACTTTTGTTTTTAAATTCACATCACTTCACTTCACTTTACTTTACATCACTTTATACGCGTATATGTTGGAAGACCTAGTGGAGTATATGAACTATTCTCATAAAACGAAATAACATGTTTAAAATATTCATGACAGATTTTTTTTATAACTTTTCCAATAACGATGAATGGTGATAACGCATAAAAAATACTTTTGACAATCTTCATAGTATGATACCTTGCAACTCTTTGAATAATCAAGCAAAAATATTACAATATACAATGTTTAACACCCTTTGTACCAGTAGGGCACATGTAATTGATATGCTTAGAAGTGAACAGTTATACTTCTTTTATTAAAATGATACTTTTAAAAAGTATTATCAGTATATATATTTCTATCTTTATCAATCTGAATTAAAGAATCAAACTGAGCGTAAACAATACATGTTATAGGCTCAGTTAAATTTTCAGAAAAGGAGACTTTAACATTTACAGGTGCATCACGCACAAGGTCCCAAGTGCAGTCATCTAATGTTGCTGTAGGTGATAGAATAAATGCATAAAGAGTATAACCGTGTGGATATTCTTCAGGAGTAATAGTATGTGCATCATCTTTATAATATAAACCAGTACCGGAAAACAGAGAATGGTAACTTACAAGGTACAAATTGTTTTTAAAATCGGGGGTGAGGGGACTGGGAGGAAAAGATTTTGATCCAACTTGTAGCTGCAGTTTGTTAACGTTTAAGTGTTGAAAATGAAATGGATTTAGTTCAGATTTTCCATTAAATGCCGAATTGGAAACAAATCCGATAACAACACCTTTAGGTACGTTACCCAGAAAAATATTATCAAGATTGTATGAATTAACGTTTGCAGGAATAGTATACGATCTTGTTTTACTCTTGTAAGGGGATATTTTGTTGTTTCATGATTCATATTAGTATTGATTTCCATTGCCAAATGAGGTGCAACATCAATGCGACTTATATGTAGAGTAACATCTTCAATTTTTACTTTATAAGAAGTATTTGCAGGAGATAATAAACAAAAAGCATCTTTACTACGATGTAATTTTATACGAAGACCTACTTTATTTACAAGTGCTCTGGTAATCCAGCAATATCTGTATACAGACGACCATACATTTCAAACGATTTACAATTTTTAATATAATTAGCACGTTGTTGAAAACCTACATTAGCATTACCAATGGTATCAAATTGTTTAGCGGTATCTTTATACCACATACCTCATTTCAAATGTGTATCAGAAGCGTCACGGGAATAATTTAATAATGTTTCAAGGTACGCACGATAAGGATAAAATCCTGATGAAGAAGTAATTAATTTATTATTTAATGAAATGTCAATTTGACTAAATAATGAATGTAGGAAATTATTTGTTGGTGCTACAACATCAGTGTCAGCTAATGTTGTGTCATCGGGTTTTGTAATTTTACAACGTACGTAAAGATAAAGATATACAGTATGAATAAATTCTCCTGTTTCACCGGGAATAAAAAATTCAATAGGTCCATCAGAACTTAATGTTGAAATTGGACGGTATTCAGCATTAAAGCAAGATTCAATAGCAGTTTGTGTCATTGGAGTAGTAAATAAATCGAAATCGTTGGTACAGCATTCCACACTGCTTGAATTAAGTAGTGCCATTATGAAAATATATCTGTAACACGACTTATTTTTCTTTTTACTTTTGTTTTGCTTTTGCTTTTGTTTGTACGCTTACGTTTTGTTGGAGGTCCAAAACGAACAATTGCCGGAGCTTTACGCTTGCGTGCCCGTCCCTTACCACTTCCAGTTAATAACTGACCAACTTTGTTAGCAGCTTTTGTCTTTAATGTTTCACCAGCTTGTTTTACACGTGCACGAACAGATTCTTTAAATGGTTTATCTTCTAATACATCACCCGCTACTTGTATTCCCGTTTGTAATGCTTGTCGACCTAAAGTTTTTGCACCCTGTTTAAGAAATGGTAATGCAAAACGAAATAATCCTTGGAAGAAACTACCTATACCATGTCCCCGTTGATATACAGGTCCTCAAAAGTATGGGATACCATGTCCGTAATGTCGTCTAAATTTCATTTTTAAAATATAATTAATTAATTAATTTTTATTAGGAGAGCGCTTAAAATGAAGTGTAACACTTAGTGTCCCAGAACGAAATGGCAAATTTCGTCCTGCATGGTCTTTTAATAGTATTTCAATACTGTTAAATGAAAAATTTGCAAGTGGAAGATAATGAATATCTTGAAATTTTAATGTTTTCACTTTACCGTATTTTACATTTGATATTGTTGCAATACGTAATAAAGGTGCTTTTGTATCACCTAGAAACTGATATTGTATGATATCAGTATAAATAAAAATTTGATGAGGATATCCAATATCAACATATGGCTGTTTGAATCCACGTTTATACAAAAGAAGATCTTTATGTTGAAGAAGTCCTAATTGCATTGCTAATGTTGCTGATAATAAGGCAGATTCAACACGATCACTACAATCTACTTGTACAATATTTGATATAGAAAATTTTATGTCTTTTCATATTTTATTTAATTCATCAATGATATGATGTGCCGAGTGATAATATCCACTTACAATTTTACCTTTTTGTGCTTCTTCATTTTTTATTTTATACCACATAACATTTTCTCCATCGTTAACATTATAACATGTTAAAGGAATATGTAATTCACTTAATCCTACATGCCAATCGGTTTCTGATAATTGAATATTATTTTTTAGTTGATTAATAAAATGTGTTGGACTATTTGTAGGATATACACCAGTACTTGCATTTGATACAAGTGTAATGTAAAAACTATCATCAATACTTTCAGAAATCATTTTCGTTTAAAGTGAAGTGTTAAGTTTGAAGTTCCAAATTCAAATGGCAATTTTAAACCGTGCTTATCTTTTAAGTTTACTTCAATCGTATTAAAATAAGATTTTACAACTTTAACATATTGTGGTGTGTGAAATAGAAAACATTTTACATCTCCGTGCTCAATATTATAGGCACTAACTTTACGAAGTACTGGTCCAATATTTTCTTGTTGTTTTACAATATCAACACAAACATTAAAAACGTTTGGTATATTATATTCTAAATTGCATGGAAATTTTGCACGTGTTACGGTTGGAACATCTTCATTAACTGGTTTTACAAAGACAGCATCTGTAAACTCTGCTGTATTTTCATTTATAAATCCAAGTAAATGTTGCAATCCGCGTGTCATTGCAATAACACAAAAATCTTTCAATTTTAAAGAATGTCAAATTCCAACTTGATTTTTATTTTTATAATATTTTAACATGCGTACTTCTTCAGGAATCATTTCTAAAATGGATGCAATAGAAGTATAGTATCCTGGTGTAATATCAACATCTCCAATTTCAAGTTCATCATTAACGATGGTTTCAATTATATTTTTTTCATTTTTACCTACATTATAAAAAACTAAATGGAACATTAAGTTGTGTTAAGGCAACATACCATTCTCCTTCACTTAAATGAATAGGTTGTGCTAACTTTACTATAAATGAAGAAGTTGTATTATTAGTAAAAATTTCACTACTAGCATTTGAAGGAAGAGTAACATAGAAATCATGTTCTATCATTGAACTCATTTTGAAGACTGAACAGAATTTGTTTTAATCCATGAACTCATACTTGATGGATATCCCAACCACTTTACATACATCATATCTTTTTTTCGTTTTAATACTTTCTCAATTAAAATGTTTTGTTTGAATTTACATTTACTTTTTGTAATTCTTCTGTGTAAAATATTCCTTTAATTTCCTCATCATTCCAATCTTTTAATTTATATGTAATAGGATTTGTCGGAATACATTTATCAACAATAAAAATTTCTTGTGACCATTTTGGTAAATATCCCTTTTCTAACTTATGTTTATATTTACTAACACGCACATAATCACCAGGTTGAAATTTACATGTTAATTTCTTTTTATTTGTTTTATCACCGTACAACCTATTCCAAACTTGATCAACATTAGAATAATTTACATTTGCTGGTGCCATTTTAATACTACTATGATACGAATGATTATAATTTTTTACAAATTGATCTAAGACATCTATATAACGGTATGTATTTTTAGCCGTAAAATAACGATACAATTTTTCTTTTAATGTTCTTATAAAGCGTTCAGCTAATGCACATTTAATTTCTGAATGTACACTATAATGATTAATTTCGTATTCTTTAAATAAACGTTTTACATGTTGATTATAAAATTCTGTACGTAAATCCGTTTGTACATTAAACACGGGTAATTTAAAATTTTTAAAAATTTTTTTGATTGCTTTTGCCATTTCAGGACCTGTTTTTGTTTTTAAGGGAACACAATACGCATACCGTGAAAAAATATCAATACAACATAATATATACTTATAATTTTTGTTATACTTGGCAATATTTTGCATATCTGCTAAATCCATTTGTAATGTTTCATTTGGTGCACTAACATAATATTGTTTACGTTCAAACACTTTACGTGCTGGTGCATGTAATGTATATGCATCTTGAGATGCTAACCAATTCTTAATTTTCTTTTTTGATAATTTTGTTTTTGCTTGTAATGTTTTAATACTTGATAAAGAAGCAGGATTCGTATAATCATAATATAACTTTGACAATTTTCCCATTTTTTATTTACATTTTATATTTTTTCCAATTTTTAAAAATATTTGTTACTAGTGTTGGACTTTGTGATTTTTTAACTTTCTTATGTGATTTCACTATAGGAGTAGAAATAAATTCACGTGGTACATTAAGATCATCCAATAAATTTTTAAATTCGTGAATGCCTATCGGATTTCTTGAATATTTTCGTGTACGAACAACATCATTTATTAAATCAATAATATTAGAACCTGGTATTATTTTTCCTTGAATACGTACTGTTCCTGATTGATCCCAATGAATTTTATCAGAACTTGTTAACTGTTTTAATAATAGATCTGTTTTCCTTCGTTGTGTTTTTGGTACTGATTGTAAAATGTCCGATACAAAGGGTAAAATAGAATTATTTTTTCTTCTTGTTGAGATGATGATGATGATGTTTCACGAACATCTTTTTCAATAATAGGTAATGTAATTGGATTTTGTGAAACTGATGAAGTATAATTTAAATATTGTTGTAATGCTTTCTGATACTATTTCCATTTTTCATCGATACTAAGATTACGACGTTGTAAAATACTATTCATTTCTTCATCTAAACGCGATTGATGTGAATCTATTGATTTTATATTGTCATGCATTTGATGCATTGCATTTTCAGGCACTAATATCATTTTACGAAATTCCGACATACTTATCTTCCAAACAAACTACTTGCTACTGCACCAAGTAATGGTCCTAAAATTAATGGTAAAAATGCACCACCTTTTTGCAATAAAATTTTCTTTTTCTTATCAAGTGCTGTACGTTGTGCAGATAAAGCACGCAAGATCTTTTTATGTCTACGTAAACGTTGCTTCTGACGCGAATTCAACGGAATGTTTCCTTTTATTGTGTTTTAGCAACTTGTGAAATAGTACGTATTAAATCACCAGATGCATGTCGTATAATTTGTTTTCGCTTTGCGCTTTTGCATCTGCACAAAGCACGGACAGTATCAAAGTGTTGTTTCACCTTCAACATCTTGAACTAAGCTAAACGTAAACTACTGAATTACTGTCTTTTACATTTGCATATACATGCAGTGTTTCATTAGGAAAAATATTTGTACGTAATCGTAACGCATCATTTGTTTTTTGAGTTAAGTCAAATAACAAATAAGTGTCAGGTTCACGTGTTACATCTTCGAGCACATTCACAACTTGTTTACTATATCGTGGCATAATTTGTGTTGCTAAATATTGTATTTGTAATTTATCACGAGGATTTTTAAATACTATAATATAATGTGCATTTAAACTTATATCACGAGCATGTTTACCTTTTGGAAATAAATTTTGAACAATAAATATTACTGTTAATTTTTTATGATGTGCATATTTTGTAAATAAGTTTGCAACATCACCATTGGTTTCAGACATTAAGTCATCTAATATTATTAGTGAATTTTCTTGTATTTCAAAATTATTCATATCTGGAATACCTTCTATAAAACGAATTTCTGAACTTGCATCTAAATTTGGTATGACAGCACCATAACACCAAACAATTTCATTAAATTTCATAGTAAACATTTGATCACGTTCATTTAATAATCGATTTACAAAACATGTTTTGCCTGCACGTGAAGGACCAGCAATTAAAATGGTTGATGGATGTTGAAACTTTAACATCTTGTATTAAACTGAATGCCTACAATAGATACCTTACTTTATATACATTCATTCACACACTCACTCACACAATTAACAAAATAAATTAAAAATAAATTAAGAATAAATTAAAAAATAAATATTAAAACTTGAAATGACTAGGATAACAGCTTAGCTGATGTTATGAGTATACTTTGGTCTACAATTTATAAGTTTGCACAGCAAACGATGGAATAAATAAATAAATAAATAGTGATTACTAATGCTCTGTTAAAAATAAATAAATAAATAAATAAACCAATCACTTATAAGCCAAGCTAAAATTATTATTGTACGTATCCATGAGGTAAACTTTTTGTCTTTGGTACTGGTTCGTCACTTTGTATATCGTCAATACGTTTACGTTTTTTGTTTACCTCTTGGTGTGTTTTTGTCTCTTTACGTGAAAAGATAGTGAAGCCCTGTTTCCGCACATTGCTATTTGGATTTTCTATAGTTGTACAATTAATATTTCCTGTCACTAATCCATAGAAACTCTCAAAGTTTATTCTTTGAGAGGTCCTATCATTTAGTGCAATTCCCCGAATTTTGAAAATATTCCGAAATTCCCCTGCGGCATTTTTAAGCCGCATACTATAATTTTTTGGCCCTAACCCTATAAACGTTACAAACTCCCACCCTTCATCAATTTCATCAGTGAGATCACCCAAATAGTTTCCAAGCTTCAACGGAGGTTCCCTATCTTTTTTACACGTAAACATAATACTGTCTGTGTCACAATAAATTACGTCTTTAGGTCCTACAGTCACAAGTAAATCATATAATTGTAGCCTGGCCCATGAAGTAAAAAAACCAGCAAGGACGACATTGGAAAATTGCAAAGGTACATTTTCAGTTTCCAAGTCTTTATATGTTAGGATAAGATGTTCGTCACCAACTGGAATAACACTATGAACCTCATATCTCGGTGTAGCAAGGTACCTATGGAACTCTGCCCCACTATCAATAATTACACACTGTGTCATATCTGTACGTTGACCCCATTTGCCGTATAAGGAATTGAGGTACAACTTCGCGCATTCTCTAAGTCCAGGGTTCGACCTAATATTATCTTTATTTAATTTTATGCCTTCGCGAGCATAGTAATCGTCAATATATTTATCTTTGTCTTCTTCAGTTTTACACCAAGCAGGATAGCATGATGCTTCCTGCTTCATCTGAAGAAACGTATTCACATAGTCCCGGAATAAACTAGGTGAATTCCGATCTTCAGAACCCATGAGTTCAAATTCCCATATTTCATAAATTTTGACGATTTTATATCCGTTTTTAAGAGCACGGTGAAGCTCTGGTGTACAAAAAGTTCCAGTTAATGCACGTTCAGTATCACTATGTGTGCAATTATCAATAGTTTCTCCTTCCATACATAGCCTACAAAGTCCAAATATTAATCGGCTTTGCGCTACATACGGTAAGATGGGAAAAAACAGTTGTTTAGGAGCCAATACAGTACATTTTACAATCCCATGAATTTTTCCCACATCTGGGAAAACCGGCCCCTTATGCACCTTAGGTGCCCCCACCGGAAGAGGTTTTCTTACCATTACGTAGGGGTATAACGATGTAATATCATAATAAAGAATGGATTCATCGTCCGCACAATTCACATATGAACGAAACACTTCAGTACGGCCTCCGTTGTAGCAACTCTTAGGAATAAGAAAGTCGGCAGTAGTATCACAATGTTCTTTAAGGAACTTTTGTAAATCTACATCTGTGCGTACTTTATTATCCCAAGAGCACTCCCATATTTCATACAAATTCATTTTTAGAATTTCTGTGAAATATTTTCGCCGGTTTTCAGTATGTTCATACCTTTTTTCAAATGTGTTGTACGGACCATGTGCATTATCTATTATGGCATTACGGTTATTTGGAAAACACGTTTTACAGGCATGCCAGTAACATCCCATAAATTCGAACACGGCATTAAGCTCTGCATTGTATCCGTCAACATTATACCTTCCAAAAGATTGTTCTCCGTTTCGTCCAGCATGCTGGATTTCTATACCCAATTGGTGTTCCATATATTTTAGCCATTTCATTGCTTTTTCACTGGTTTTCGTTTTATAATGGTACCCCAAAGGTGGTATAATAGAAATACTTTCTTCTGGAAGATATGATGTACGATATGTTTGCATGGCTAAACTTGCAATCGTAGACGAAACTAGAAAACATTGTAAACCACCCGTTTTCTCTTCTATAATATTACTAAATTTAATAACAGCTTCTGTGAGAATTCTCACATCATTTTCACAATACTCCAGCATTTCCTTTTGCAAATTAAATTGCTCTCCCAATTGCACCCGTTCTTGGTGCCATCCCTCCAACCGCTTTCTTTCTTCAGCAGATCGCGATTCAGGATCATAGTACTCTATTCCCGGATATGATCCTACATAATTTTGGTTTTCTACTGTATTAAACAAATATGGGAAATCTCCCTTCTTTAAATTTTCTGAAAGGCCTAACGTCTTAGGTAATTTTGACAATTTTACACCAACAAACAAATAACTATCTCTAAAAATGATTTTATTATGAATAGAAATACTAAAAATCTTTTGACCCTGAATTAAAGTTTTTGGAATGATATGCTGGGACTCAATGAGAGATCTCAAACAGAAAATGTTATCAAATCGACTACCATTATGACTTATGACACATACTTTACTAAGTATGAGCCTATCTAATAAAATATGTGTAATAAATTCATCAATGGTTTTAAAAGAAAACGAGCGGTTACCGTTTTCATCACCACATGTACTGCAGGCTTCATCAATGCCTTTGTTCATACATTTATGACATACATGTCTAACGCATACCAAGCAAACAACGTGTTCCCGCTCCCCACGCTCATTTTCCGGTTTGAGCATGGTTTCTACGTCAAAGACAATATAAAGAAACCTCTTGATATGAGTAGGTTTTACTTTCTTCACATAACATGAGTGACCTTCCTGTACATGTTCACGACACGTACTGCAAAAGTATTCACCACATGTATGATCGGATTTACGTGTTCTTAAATCATAGAGTGCATTACAGTTGATGCAAACTTTGACATATTCACACACATTTTTGCCAATTTTATTACCTTTTAAGTGATTATCAAAACATTCACCCATAGTAAAATATCTATTGCATGCATTGCACTTTATTTTATGCATCGTAACATCTACTTTGTGCATATGTTCGCAAGATGAACACATTAACACTTATGAAAACGATTCAAACCATTAAATCCTTTTAAACAATGTAAGCAATACTTTTCTTTTCTTAAAAATGACGTTATTCTTCGAATAGGGCGGAAATGCCCAACACTTCCTCTTTGATCGTAATAAATATAGATCGGTTTTGCATCCTGCAACTCCGGTCTTTGTACGTGTGTTTCCGAGTAACGTACTCTAAATTCACGTTTGCTTTCAGGCACTTTTTCATAAATAATAATTTGATAATTTGGACTTAAATGTTTTTTAAATAATTCAACGTCATTAAAATCGCAACCATCTTTTCCTTTAACGCTAACACCTGTCTCAGTACAAAGCTTAATAGCTCTACTATTTAATGTATCTCTAGTTGGATCTGTTAAGTGAGTCAAATTTCCACGTGTTTCGGTATGCTTTGCTATACCCCAAGCAATACTTTTAGGTAAACAAAGTTTTTCATTATCGGTTCCCGGGAGCTCAACCAAATGTTGTACTAAAAATTCATTTAACGGTAAATATTTGTTTAATGTGGAATTATTATCTCGTGTTCTTCCAGCACCAAACATCGAATTTACTATATGAAATCGAAAGAGGACATGATTACCTAAAAGGAAGTCTTCATTACTACTTAACACTCTAGTAATGGAAGCTAAAACGGACTTAGCAGAAATGTCTTTGCGGCGTCTCCATGGAACATACACTGCTTTCTTATCCTTACTATTGGAGGAATCAATGTACATTCCAACAAAATCATTAGGTCTTGCATTGTTTAGTACATTATCCAATGCGAAGTTCATTAGGTTTTCAATATAGGCCGCAGGATTTCTAATTTCTTCATATCCCATTGGCCTTACCGCAATTTCATGTCCCACCAAGTTAAACTTAGTGAAACTTTTTCTGCTTTTATGTACTACTTCGAAATTACCTTCCCCTGTATTTTGAACATCTGTATGTCCGCTACGTTCACTTGGAGGAACGTAACCGGAAGTACTAGGCTGTGGAGAGCCCATTCCGTAACCACGAGTATCCCGTGAACATTGTACACTTGATACCTGTACTTCATTATTTACAACATCCACAGGATTTTGTCCGTTTTCACATAAATCGTTTAATAAAGCCTCCACATAATCAGATGTTCCAAACTTATCGGGATTTACTAAAACTGCGGAATTTTGAATTGTTTGTGTACCATCTGATGTTTCATTTTCTATTTGTTCATTAATAATTTCATCAATTAAATTAAAATCTTCTTCTTGAAGTATGTTTTCCAAGGGTTGACTTTCTTGGTGGACCGAGGTTACGGAATTTTCAACAGATCGCGACACATTATTTTGAACCAAAATAAAACCAGTGGGCGATCCATAATTACAAAATTCGGCTACCTCTGCTGCATTAATCCTATCACATTGTGCACAATTAAAATAATTAAAATGCACGAATTTGTCATGTGCCCACTGGTACATGACTTGCTCACGAAAAAATCCGTTTGCAAATAAGTCAATGATGTCAGCACTAGACATCGTGTATTGCAATATAAGTGCTTGATTATCATGGTAAAAATTAAAAAGAGCTGATAGCAAGGTATCATACCTTTCACTGCCACGGAATCCTTGGCGTTGCTTATCCATAATAAGCCACCAGGTCTCCAACACGCGTTCCTTCCTGTTCAGGCCTTCTATAACAGCAGCAAGGTAAATTTCATCGATTTCATTAAACTCGTTTACCAACGATGTGCCGAGGAATTCCATCTGAAAATATACATAAAATAATTTTCAGTATTTTATAAACAAACAAACAAATACATACAACATATACAATAGAATTTTCATCTTGAAAAAATCATCAAAACTGTTGTACTGTGGAAATATTAAAATTTTTAATAAAACACTTAATGAGTGTAAACCGAAAAATATTTAAAAATATGATCTAAAAATAATAAATACATGTCTTCGCTAAAATCGTTATACACAAATGTATTAAGTTTAAATAATTGTATTGCTTTATTCAGATACATGCATATATATATATATATAACCTAATAAGTATAATTTTCATTAACATTCAATATTTCTTTCAAAATCATAAAACTCAATCTTAAATAATCAAGTATGTATAATAAAAATGGACTTACGATTTTCTTCTAATTTAATTTGCTAGCTCTGCTGAAAGTCTCACAACAGTTCTTCTTTTTTCCTTTTAGCGTTTTCTATGCTGTCTCTTGTGCTCTCTGCTATTCTTAAAATCTGCTTTATATATGTACAACTGTAACAATACAATTAATATTAATACTCTTTTGTAAATATAATATTTTAGTATTTCTTTTAATATATGTTTCTATCAATTTAATCACTAAGTAAATATCGTGTTGAAGATATGGTTACCAGCATACATATGATAATATTTCCTCAACAACGGTGGTATATATACACAATGCCTAACAAAAAACAATAAAACCAGTTTAAACCGGTTTAAACCATTATAAACACCTGTAGCAAGGCAAACAAAAGAAATTCCTAGCATTACTAACAAAGGAATTTTTAAACCCACTAACATAAGGAAACAGCAATCATCTTTGGTATGCTCACACGTAGTGTTCGAGTAATTTATTACGAAAGGTTAAATACATAAAAAATAAAACTACAATTACAAATTACATCATATTGTGTAATATTACTGTTACTAATTTAAATATGTTTAAGCACCTGCGTACGAGACTACAAACTAAATGCGTTTGAGTTCGAGATCACAAACTAAATGTCTTTGAGTACGAGACTACAAAAACTAAATGCGTTTGGGTATGAGATTACAAAATTACGTAACAAACTGTGTTGCAGTCTATACAAGTATAAGTGTTATACTCCGTGTTAATATTATAATTATTTTTGACGGCAAATGATGATACATTTTTATGCTTATCTTCGGTTAAGTTAGTAAAACTTTGGTAAAGTTTGTAAAACTTGGGGGAAAGTTTGGTTAAGTTCGGCAATTTTCGGAAATCTTCGGGAAAGTTCGTGTTAACTTGTTTAAATTTCCAATTATTACATATACTACATATTATTAATGCAAAGAAAACACATTAAAATCCAACCGCCATGTTCGTTTTTTCATACAACGCCACCTGTACGCATAATATTCACATTAGTGTGTATAAGACTGTGCGTGTGTGTACATGTATCATAGCAAGTTACAGAGTGTTGTTTGTTTTTATAACCGGCAATACCCCGCGCAGTTTCCGGGCGGCAATATTTTACGCGTCCCGCGTCGCGAAAACCTTTTTACGGGCGGAAATACCACGCGGCGCGCACCAGTTGCGGTAAAAACGCGCCAAAACGGTATTTATTTTAGTAATATTATTCATTTTACCTATTCATATAAAAAATATCCTCTAATAAGCATATTTGCAAAGTTTCAAAAAATCGACGCCATATTGTTTATGCAAATTCATCAAATTTTTATTTTCAATTTACAATGTTCTAACACGTGTCATAATGTTCCTTAGGTCCTAACCTTCAAGAAAATACCTTTCTTTACTTTCTACGACCAATAGTTGGCCGTAAAAAGCGAAAAATAAAAAATGTACTTTTTGAACAACCCCGTATAAATTCGAAAAAAATAAAAATTCTTCAAGTTTATCATGTAGGGTGTCTTCCTATATAGATTTTTGACCTGATAAATAGATTTCTGTTGTCCATTTTGTCGTACGATGAATAGTTTACGAGATATAAACATTTAAAATTATTTTAAAGTTACAATGTTCTAACTGAAATTGTAGTGTTCCTTAGGTCCTAACCTTCAAGAAAATACCTTTCTTTTGTTTCTACATCCAATAGTTTAGCGTAAAACGTAATACCACTCCGCCCTTCCCTTGTAAGAATTCGAAAAAAATAAAAATTGTTCAAGTTTATCATGTAGGTTGTCTTTCTATATAGATTTTGACCTGAGAAATCAATTTCTGTTGTCCATTTTGTCGTATGATGAATAGTTTACGAAATATGATCATTTAAAATTATTTTAAAGTTACAATGTTCTAACCTGTATAGTAGTGTTCCTTAGGTTCTAACATTCAAGAAAATACCTTTCTTTACTTTCTACGACCAATAGTTTGCCTTAAAAAAGCCAAAAATGTAATGAGACACCCCTTACATATTGACCCGCCACTGTTAGCCCCCCAAAAATTGTTCAAGTTTATCATGTAAGGTGTCTTTCTATATAGATTTTGACCTGATAAATCGATTTCTGTTGTCCATTTTGTCGTACGATGAATAGTTTACAATATATAAACATTTAAATTTATTTTAAAGTTACAATGTTCTAACTGAAATTGTAGTGTTCCTTAGGTCCTAACCTTCAAGAAAATACCTTTCTTTTGTTTCTACATCCAATAGTTTAGCGTAAAACGTAATACCACTCCGCCCGTCCCTTGTAAGAATTCGAAAAAAAATAAAAATTCTTCAAATTTATCATGTAGGGTGTCTTTCTATATAGATTTTGACCTGAGAAATCAATTTCTGTAGTCCATTTTGTTCTACGATGAATCGTTTACGATTTATGTTCATTTAAAATTATTATACGGAAATATCTTAGTCTTTTTCCATCAGCGCCATCTATATAGCAGTACATGTCAGTAGTAAACATGCTTTTGTGCCGATAACATCAAACCGTATCGGTCTAGTCTTATTTATACAAACGGCAATGCCTCATACGCTTACCGACAAAAATATTTTGTCGCTTCCCGTCTTTTTTCCCGCCATATTTTAGTTGTTCGTATGTGCTTCAAACATCAAAGAAAACATTTTATCTTAGGTAAGTATCATCATTTTAACATTTCTATAATATACATGTGCTTTCCATTACACTATAATGTAACTTTACTCAGACATATTTGATAAATCCGTTTGCATTGTTTCAAATGACAAACATATCTTTAAAGTGACGCTAAATAGCTAAAGAAAAAAATAATCACTCAAAAGCATTTACATATTCACTTACAATCTCAATAAGTCGCGCGCATACACCAATGATATCAACAAACAAATTATTCGTTTTCGTTCATTTAATTCAATCATTTGCTATTCGTTTTCTCTTGGGTTACACAAACTTACACTTTTCGTCTTGAAAAAACAAGTCTCCCTTCCTTTAAAATGTCGTAAATACCTTCCCATACAGCTAACAATAAAAATCCCCGCAAGCGACATTCACGTTAACCTTGTATACCCGCGCCTCCCCCTCTCTTCCGTACACCAACACATTTATGCGTGCTTCCCGCATTCTTTCTCTGTCTCCATCTTTCCTTCCTTCAAACTACAAACACAAACTCCCCCCGCTCCCTTCTAACAGCACATACTGTAGCCTACAATCAGTGTTTATGCATGCTTCCAGCATTCTCTCTCTCTCTCTCACACACACACACACACACACACACCAATACAAAAAATACATTCTTTTTCCGCGCCTCTCGCTCATGCTCTTTAAGTCAAACTACAAACACAAACTCCCCGCACCCTTCTACCAACCCCTACTGCAGCCTGTACTCAAGCAAGCTTTTTTCTTTTTTTTTCCTCCCTCTCTCGCTCTCTTATGCTAGGTAACCTGTCTGTCCACTATGGGCTTCTTACCGTTTTAAATTGTGGCTAAACCTTCATAAAAATATCCACAAAATACACAGCATTTCCGGTTTGCGTATTTCAATCTTAAATTTGCCGTAAGGAAATCTCAATGTCTTTTTTAATCATAACAACGGTTATATCCTACATTTGTCCAATAAATAAAAGCAAACACAAGTCATTTTAATTCATGTAAATACATTTAAAATCCAAGTTCAATATTTTTTATCATATTTATTTATATAAATGGTAAATTTTAACTTACCTTTTCCTTCCAGTATTTCCAAAATTATTCTCCAAACAACACACTCACAGAAAAAATACACAAGCCAAGTTTCCACAACGCCAAAAACATACTATATAATTTGGTCTCATTTCAACTTCCTTATATATATATATTGGTTAACCTGCCTGCTTTCACCCTTCCGTTTTTTCACAAAAACAAGTACGATAGCTATTCTTTAAAGTTAACAAGAATCTTTTCCAGAAAAAGGGCTTTTTCTTTTTCATTCTATTAGGGTACAAAACATGCTTAATTGAACATTTTTCTGTCTAACAAGTCAGAAAAATCTTTTTTTTTCTAAAAAGAGTTAGACATACAGGGGGGTCTCAACCGTCAACAATAAATGTCACATACGTTTTCTCAATAACTTTCACAAGTCACATTTACATGTTAACAACTCAAAAGATCTTTTTTTTAACTATTTCAATTCTTTGTTTCTTTTCTAAAAAGAGTTAGACATACAGCTGGGTCGAAAGTAACATGACGTTTTCTCATCCACACAAAAATGTTTCGCTTTCTATTCCAATAATTTTCTACATGTCCTTTTACATACCAAGGTCCTTAACTATTGCCCTAACAAGTCCCACGCCAATTAAAACCAACCCTTTCCTCAAAAGGAAAGTACAGTTCCCATGCAATCTTATGCCCCGTCTCTCAGTATGGGGCAATACATTAACTTTTAAAAAGTAACATGTAACATTTTCAAGGTATTTCTAAAAATCTCTGTCCTTTACAATAATGAGTCCTATCTCTTCGTAGGGTGCAAGTCACAGCCCCCAATTAAACAAAATCTTTTACTCCAAAGGACAGTACACTTCGCCCCCACCTCCAAAAGAACCTAGACCACCCAAAAATATGTTTCCTCCAACAGTATGGGGCATTCCAATAACTTTTAAAAAGTGTCATGTAACATTTCCAAGGTGTTTCTTAAAATCTCTGTCCTTATAAATAATGACTGCTATTTCTCCGTAGGGTGCAAGTCACAGTCACAATTTAAACAAGATCTTTTACTCCATGGACAGCACAGTTCCCCTGCACCCTTTTGGACCACCCAAAATTACAACATAGCTGCGTCTATGTTTCTTTCTTTACTCCCTATCAAAGGGTTCTCTCCCTCCCCCGCCATCCTTACCTAACATTCAATGTCTTTTAATATTTGTTCTTTATCTAGATTTTCCCATGTTTTCTAAATACATGAAACTAAATTATTTGACATGCCTGTCTCACTTCCTGCTGTTAAAGAATTATCCGACATCTATATGTCACGTTTAAGTGACAATATATTCTTTCTTTTAATGACAGAAGGTTCAAATTATAACAGTGTTACAAAAAGCTTCTCAATTTCAAATTCTATCCTTTTCTATTGTGTTTCCAATGTTTCTAAAAGTTATTTCACATGTTTTTCTCGCCTCCTACGGTTAGACTGTTTTCACACACCCATATGTCACTTTTAAATGACACTTTCTTCTTTCTTTAAATGACAAAATGATTAAATTACGTGACACCTCCATAAGAGCTTCTCAATTACGTATACAATAGTATTTATCTCCAATCCATTGTTTCCAAGCCCACACACGATGGTTACACCTTCCAATATACCTACTAACGACCCATGATTAACACTGCTTATGGTATACTAAAGCAAATACTTCTTTCTTAAAAAAACAAAAGGATCTCTGCCAATTGATTTTAAATTATAAGAATTATAAGATATTTATAACCTGAATATAAATAATTGATTGAAGCATAGAATTAAATGAAGCACAAAACTCTTTCCTTAGAACTCTATAGCTTCAATAAAGATGTTAATATTTTTTTCCACATTCTGAGAATTAAGTATTTTTATTTTTAAAATGTACACTAATTATTGTTGAAGTGATTATCTATCGATATTTATAATTAAGGATAAACTTAACGGTCAACGTAGTATAATTTCTTATTGATGTGTAAATGTTTAAATTACAACCCCGCACCGGAAGATAGAGGCTTGCATTACTGAATTACGACTGTAATTAAACTGTCATTTTTACTGTAACAAAACTGTAACCAAAAAATCTTGTCATAACTAAAGATATTATAAAATATATTCAGAATATTGCTCCAAATTCCTCGAAATTTCTAAATTATTGAATCTGATGCTATTACTATTATTGGTGTCATAGAAAATTATACATTAGCATTCTATTAAATAAAATATCCCACAAATCCCCAGTGTATCACAGGTGTCATATTGATTTCCCGTTGACTTTATAAAGTTAGTTTCAAACGTTTTACACAAATACTCATTGTACTTTACAAGTCACAAATAAACCTTTGTAGCAAGCCTTGTTTCGTTCCTTTTCTTCAGGTTTTAGAAATTTTATTCACCTTTTCTTGTCAGTAGGTGCATGCGGCTCATGGAGTTCTCGAGCGCCTTTCAGCTTCCGGATATATTTTATTTATTCTTATGATAAGCAAGTATTTAGATCCCTAATAGTTTATTTTTTCTGTATCTAGAAGGGTCAGGAATTACTCTGGTAAAATAGAAATTTTTATGTACTAAATTAAGGCTATAAACTACGTTTGTTTCTCGCTGGGTCACAGGTATCACATTGGGTTTCCGATTAATTCGAAACCAATTTTTTCAACATTTCTGTTATCTAAGACCCTCACTTAGTGAACCATGAAAGTTTTGTTGAAAAATTCTTTCTTGAACTATGTTTGTTTTTTTCTGGAATATATTCGCTACGTTTGTTTTAAAGATACATCAATGATACATACCTCATTGGAAAGATCTTAAAGTACCCAATAATGATTTTTCAAGTTGCTTTTAGGTATTTATAGCGATTACTTAGATATTTGACCTTACACATCAAAAGCGGAATTTTGAATATTCCATTATTTCACTTCATGGCGACATATTTAAAAATGACGGCAACAAATAAAAACATTTTATTCTAGAAAACATTTTTCAGTATATTCTTTCATAAATGGTAAAAAAAACAAGTTCTCATCTAAAAATTTCCTATTGTTATAAATAGTTGGAAATTTGAGAGACGAGTTCGGCTGGCAGCCATAATGATGACGTCAAACCTCCATTTCGTCAAATGGGGCTTTTACTATGCTCATATAAATAGACGTAGTAGAATTAATGTTGAAAATTTTAGTATGTTATTCCAAATTTCCACTTTCAGATCTATTTTTACTGCGCTATTATGACTCTCATACAATTATGCTTTTCGAAAAATTGAAGACTTAAATATTTGGTGACCTTTCCACCCACTTCGATCCTCTTTAGCTTGTCCTGACAAAAAGAATGTATTTCCTTTTCTGCATGAATTAGTTCGTATCTTAAGAAACAAAAGTGTGATCCTAACGACTACAAAAAGGTTGAAAAGGCAGATGTTTCATAAACTGTTTCAGTCTGAGAAAAGTGCCATTTTACATTGGTTACACAAAATAAATCTTGTTTCTTTATCTATCTCCATGACCATCCGAAACAAAAATCTAGAGGGGAAAACGTTTTACCTGTCAAGAAAGAAAATGTTCTTCCTTAGGGCGATAAATTTTTGACAAGATATCCCTGGGAGCACTAATGTAGCCGAATACTTTACAACCAAATCATGTCTCTCCGTAGAAACCAGGTTACTGCTGCATTTGAAGTTTACATTAAAGTTTTATTTCAACCATTTTCCAAGCAAACATACTTCGAGAGTTTGATCCGGTAATGGACATTTTTTCTAACTCTCACTCACACTTAACCTTTTCTATTCCCTCACATTTACACTCAGTTGTCCTCACCCTCACCATCATCTACAAAAATGAGGGTGAGGACGGCCCTCATGAAAGAAAAGTGAGTAAGGGTGCCCATTTGTGGACTCAATACTACTGGATCCTGTTGCAAGGCTCATAGCAACTGGAAATGCAATCCTCTCTCTTTATCTCAGTTTTTCTATCAATTTGTTTAAAAAAGCATCAATATTGTCTTGCGCTGAAGACCAAAGGTTACTGAAACACCACTTTAATATTTCTTTTCTGTAAAAAAGAAAAACATGAAGTTCCACGAAAATGCAACATATAAGGCCTCTAGAATACCACAGATGTAGCCTATGCGTCAAAATACCCGTTTTAACTTTGTGTCAGCCATATTCCATTGACCTTCCCCTTTGAACATTAAGAGTACCATTACTTCATACATCGCAGTAACGAATGGAATGTTGTAACATTAGTGGGTGCGGGCAGATGAAAACTGAAGGGATTCGTAAAGATTAACATTGAGAACTAGGCTCAAACCGATACCTTTCCAGGCTTAAATAAAACTATAAAAACAGCTAATCCAAGGAAATCGAATAAATATACAAAACTGTCCAACCAAATAGGGTCTCGTTTAACTTCGGCAAATGGCATTGGAGAACGGCTCTGTCGCAAGCCAACCAAGTATTGTAACAATTTTAGTTGGAATCCAAGCAGTACTGAGCCTCAAAGTGTTCATAACCGAAACTAACAATTGTCACATGTCGCCTAGAGGCCTAATATCTATTTTACTTTAAAAAAAATAGATAGAATATAAAATCAGTGCTAAGTGCCAAAACGAAGATATTGAGTAAATAGCCCAGATGTTACTTCAGAACTGATGGGACATATAGGCACGCACATTCTTCTGGGCATTATTTGAACCACTTCCACAGTGAATACTAGAAACCCAGTTTTTCATTGAGTAGTATTAGGCACATAAGCCACATTTTTACATTAAACCGAACCTTTCCATTGTCGGCACTTATCACGAATTTTATATTCAGCCTACAATTGTGACAGAATTTGTACTCAAGTTCATGAATATCCCGGGTCAAGGTTTTAACCTATTAAAATGATCATCAAGCATTTTAATGACTTTTATGCAACGATGTATCAAGTACCCAGCTGAGTAACTTCACCTCGCCTGTAATGAAGGCATATTTTCCCATAAATACCGCGTTATGATTTTGAAATTTGTAAATTTAATTTTCAAAAAGACGAACGATCTTTGTTTGTGTGTATGATTCCTGAAATTGTCTTCTGTATTGTTCCCAATCCACTTGATGAACAAAATCGAATTGCTATTCTGTTCCCGACCGAAAACTCTTATGCTCATGACAATACCATATACTGAAAAGTTATTGCGTTACTTTTATTCTGATTTTCGTAGTAAAAATTTTGTTTTATTATACAGGACTTTTTGAATGTTCAATCTATGGCATCAAACTTTTACTTCCCTGGTATGTTGCAAACAGACTCTCATCATATGCAAGCTGCCAAGTGTTGGTTGGATTGGAATTTTTGCGTGCCTTAAGGTGGAGTCACTAACATTAGAATGCGTTCTAATTTCAAGGCTCCCTCACCGGGAATCGAACCCAGAATCCCTTGCGCGCAGAGTTTTACGTCCCACGGTTATGCCGGTTAGGCTAAAAGGAGACGGTGATGATGAGAGATGAGTGAAATGGTAGAAACGGGAGTGAAGAAAGTGGGAGGAAACGGGAGCACCCCGAGAAAACCCACGAGCACGGTGTTTGTCCACCACAAAGTCCACACGACGCGAGCTGGGATCGAAGCAGGGTGAACGCTCTACCACTGAGCCACCGCGCCCCCAGCTTTCAATCGTGTAACACAAAGTTGACACTGCACTTTTTATGTTAAATTGTACTGTTCATTCATCGGAAGAAGTAAAGTCACTTCTTCTACTTTGGTATTTTGAATTATCTACTACTACTTTCAAATACTATTATTTTTCCTTCTCTCCTCAACCATAGGTTGGAGAGCAACATGGAAATTTTAAAATTTTTTCTCTCTCTTGGGAGAGCTGTTTTATACTTTGGTAAGGTCTCTTCTTCGTAACTGTATCTACATATTTTATCCTTGGTGTTCCTCTCCCCGGTTTTCCTTCTGCATTTCCCTCTATCAGCACGGTGATGATCAAATCGGAGTGCCGAATAAGATGGCCAAGCATGCTGTTTGTTCTTTTTCCTATTATCTTCATGATTTGTCGTCCTTCATTAGCTTCCCTTAGTACGTCTTCATTCTTTTTCCTTTTGCTCCATGATATGTGCAGCATTTCAAATGCTTCCAGCTTGGTTATTTCAGCTTTTCTCAATGTCCACGTCTCTTATCCGTAAAGTGCCCGCTCCATACCAGTGTCTTAATAAATTGTTTTCGAACGTCCAACGACACATTTCTTGAGGTTAACAGTCCTGTTTTCCTATAGAATGCTTGTTTAGTCTGTGTTATTCTGGAACTTATGTCTTTTTCACTTCTTCCGTCCGATTATATTAGACTTCTTAAATAGGGGAAAGTCTTAACGTCTTCAACTTTCCCTCCACCGAGTCATACGTTTGCCCCTCATGTCCTGCTCTTGTGTACTTTATCACTTTGGTTTTCTTCTTATTTATCTTCATTTTGCTTCTTCTTTTTTTCAGTTGGTCGATCAGATTTGAAAGTGCTTCCTGCAAGTTCTTTTTGTTCTCCGCTATCAGTCCTATGTCATCAGCAAACCTTATTGTGCTGAAAACCTGTCCATTTACTTTTACGCTTTCCTTGTTTTTATCAAAGAATTCTTTCGTAGCCTCTTCTATATAGACGTTGGACAGGAGAGGTGAAAGTTCACATCCGTGTCTTATACAAGGATTTTAAAAATAAGCAAACACTAAATTGTGTTCAGTCGTCACTTATAATAGCATAGGTTAACGGCAACATGGCAAGTATTACGTCAGTAAGCTGATGAAAGTCATCAGCACGTATTTCCGTTCTTTTAAAGTGATTTTGTAAGCTGTACACTTTGATCCTCGTACATCTAACAAGTATTCGTCAACCAGAGCACGTGCTGGGTCTGTGCACACTTATTTTTTATTTGTTTGTTCTAATTTGTCTTTTTCCTTTTTGTTTGTGCACAGACGATGAAGCATACCTCTCGAAAAACTTCCATTGTTAGTAAAAAGAATGTGAACCCTTCCCGTTTGCCTAGTGAATGGAGCATGTGCTTTTCTTGCACGTAGTCCCGGGTCAGGGCCGGCTCTAGGCAATTTCCTGCCCCGTGCAATTGCATCATTTACTGTCCCCTTCTCCAAAAGGAACAAGTCTTAAAAGCCACAATTTTAAGTATACTACCCCACCATGAACAACGAAGGGGAAGGAAAATGCACTCGCACTCACAAAGTCCTAAGCACTACAAATACGATATCGTTGTATCCGTTTTTTCTTCTTTCTTTAAATAACTATCTATTAGTGAAAAATAAAGCAAATACACCTGCACAGGAAAGATGGTAATAATTTTTATAGAATTTAATATCGACTCTCAATCTCAATATATCAGTTTGCAACTCCAGTGCAACTTTCATCTTTGTTTCTTGATTTCCCCTTTCCATCTGTTAAAAAAAAAATAAAATAAAACTTGTTTCCATCTTCGATAATATGGAACTTGTTTGCGACACGACAAAGATAAAACTAGTTTTCATATCAAAACTGTGATAACTAACTAAATGGAACAG
Source organism: Thermobia domestica (assembly GCF_964235325.1). NCBI lineage: Eukaryota > Metazoa > Arthropoda > Insecta > Zygentoma > Lepismatidae > Thermobia > Thermobia domestica. Next base: position 11,084,106 of record NC_137470.1, on the reverse strand, counting down.
GTGTTTGCTACTGTTTGAGAATTCAGTTCTTATATTTCAGAACAATCAAGCAATTCATACTGGAAATTGTTTGACCATTTGTTTTATCTCTGTCCATGTGACAAACTACGGCGACGTAAGCATGAGTTATGAATGTAGTATCTTTAATTACTATCACTTTGAAGTTTGTTTCCAACAAGGAATGTTTATTTTAAATAATATAGTTGACAGATTTTGCCGCCCAGTGCAAATGCATGTGTAGGGCTGGTCCTGTCTCAAGTTCGATTCCCGGTGGCAGAGCACAAAAATTTGACTCATAATAGTTCGCTTTCATTATTCATCTGTTTCCTTTAGCCTAAAGGACATCACTGCAGGACGTTAAGAGTCTTCATCCCGGCGAAATTAAAATACCGCTAATTTTACAGTAATTATGTGATATCTTCAAGTAGATAATAGATAATTGAAATATGGAACAAGAGCGCTCTAGACAATATTATTTTGCGTGAGGTACCGTTATCACAAGTCACCTAGTGGCTTTCCGTTTTCAGCTGTTTAGAAACGCGAAAATAAATGCCGATTTTCAAAATGGATCGAAATCGAAAGCAGATAAGTGAGTCGTGATAACGGTTTCTCATGTAAAATAATCTTGTCTAGGACGCTCTTGTTCCACATTTCGATTATCTTTTATCTATTTGAAGATATCACATAATTACTGTAAAATTAGCGGTATTTTAATTTCGCCGGGATGAAGACTCTTAAACTAATAAATTTCATTTCATTTCAAAAAGAATGTCTGAGGCATCATTATTAACAATAAAACTGACTTTACTATACCAGTGTACTTATTTTACTAGTTATTAAACGGTCAAAGTTGTTCTGTTTTTCAGTTATATTATTATAATTTTCTGTCTTTCCGTTTTTGACAAATGAGTGCTTTTCAGGCAGTGACTAGTGTATTCCTATGATGAAGCTATAAAACCATGTACATTTCATTTTGACTGATAGGAATAAGAGTTTTACTTTAGCGTTAGTTCTTTCTTTGTACCTCGTGACCGACGAAGTGAACGAAAGAGTTCCTGAAATTTTTTACAGGATAAATAGACAGACATAATAAAGTCAGTTTTATTATTATTATATTGTTAGTTTCTCAAAATATTCATTAATACCATTATTTTAATTTTCATTTCCCCGCGCTGGAGTCCCATTTTTTGGATAAATTATCAACACATTTCCACAAAGTTAACCCTGGAATGCAAAGTTATACTAATCGTCACTGCGGCACTGTTTTCAGGCCTACTGGTTAGTACTTTCGTGTATTCCTATTTTAGACAGTGACGTTCCCAATCATAGTTTCCAAGCCACTTCTTTTGTTTCAGAATAGAAGATAAATAAGATTGGTGTTCTGCACCACCCCATGTGTGTATTTACGTTTGTGAAATTCAGTGTTGTCAAAAGTCGTTTTAAGTACTTTACTTGTGTTTATGTAATATTTTTAGATGGCGAAAGTGAGTGCAGGTTCAAGGAAGTTTACACACACTAGACCTGATATTACACATTTTTTACACCGAAACAAAAGGATTGCTTCAATCAGTTATTTCACATGTACAGGTCAGTAGGAAAACCCGCCAATCGCCCCTCAGTTTTCTTTTTGGTATGTTTGATCAGACTGGTGTTAATACAATGGTTCTGTTTTCCAATATTGTGAGTCAACAGAAGGAAATCGTACGTAAGGAGTTTCTCAAAAATCTGGGGATGCAGATAGATAGACCCTACATGAAGGAGCGCCCAAAGTTTAATCTTCCCACGAATTTTCTTCTGGTATTCTTGGTATTGAAGACCAATCATATTCTATACGTGAATTAACACCTGGTCTTCTGAAGCAAGAATAATGCCAATTTGGCCCTAGGAACAAGAACAGAGAAACAAATATTCTTGAACCAGGTGCAAGAGGGCAAAATGGCAAGAGCACAAAATGGAGGTATGCATTTCATGCAGTAAGAAGTAACTATGTTAAAAAAAAAAAAAAAAAAAAAAAAAAACTGTAGTGTATTTTTGTACGTGATAAAGTGCTATAGATTTGTTAAAAGTTCGTTTATTATTGCTCTTAGTAGTATTAATGGGGTACTCTGGCACCCCACATGTGTATTCACGCTAGCTTTTTTTTTTGTGTGTGTGTGTGTGTGTGTGTGTATTCCAGGGTTAATATTTATCACGGGCTTTCCCCTAATTACAACGATTCGCAAAGCACATCTTTATAGCTTGCTTTAATTATATAACAAAAACCTTTATTTACCTAACAATTAGCATAGAAATTGTATGATTTTTTTTTTAAGATATGAAAAATCTTCCAGGTTTAATTTTCGTATTCTTTATTTATTTTCCTTGATTCTTTTTATTACAAAATGTTTATACAATACAATACTATCCACAACCAATTCACTTCGCAAATTTATTTCATTTCATACTATTTATTATACATAATCACGCTATACTTGGTGTGTAAACTGTATATTGGAAATTAACATGGCAGCTATAACTTTTCCTTATGTTAAAAAATAAAATAGATGTAAAAAGTTCTTTTCGATTCTAAAAATACATAGACCAACTTTTAAAAAAATGGAATGGAGAAACTTACATGCATTAGATTTTGTTCATTAATGATAATTTTATAGCAATTGATCTTTTTATAGAAATCAATCAACAGTATACCAATATCAAAATGTACAAGATTTTTACCCAACCCAAATAAATGGCACTTTGAATCATTTCTGTACACTAAAGATATTTGCTATAAGCTATAACATTTTGCACACATACAGTATATTGCTTTTATACATCTTCTTAATTAGAAAGTAAAATTTGTTAACGAAGTTTCATTGGCATTTTGAAAATAATTTACTGATAAACTAATATTTCTAAATATTTAAGATTCAAGACAGATCCATAAGTATTTTCGTTGCATAGAAAACATCTGAACAATATTCTTCTTTCGAATTGTGACACAATTACACAACAGAGATTCTAAAAAGTTCTCGAGGAAAAGAATTCGCATAGATTCAGTGCCCACGACATTTGATTACCAACCGAGTTCATAAGTCATTCTCTGTAAGATATCCAGGAACTACACAAGTCATGTTTATAATATTGCAGTACCTTGAAAGTTCAACAGAAACATTAGTCACACCGTTTTATTCGCATTGAAGTTGCATTTAAGCTGTTAAGATTTTAGCAGTCGAGCATTTTTAAATAGGATGTCCTTTGTTCTTACTAAATAAAAATTATATACACTTGACTGACTTTTGAGTAATTTGCATTTGAACCAAAGAACAGAAACAATACATATGATAAATGTGTGAGGTGCAGTTATTCATACTTGTAGCAATTCAAATAAGATGAATGTCTATTAATTCACTTTTCATGATTAACACATAGGGTGCCGGACATGAATCCCCCAAGGTTATGTACCAGGCCGAGGCCTTTTTCAGGTATGGAATATGTGCATCAATTTGTTGCACATAGCCTGCCAGGGAAGTCACCTTGTGTATCAATTTTATACACATGGCAGACAATGTGTTAATCACTTGACCCCGATTTACAGAAATAACTTAAACCCTATTACAAAATCATTATAAAGCTATTCAAAATATTTTTTTGTGCATTTTTTCTAGTACTCTTTTCTTTTACAGTTTTTTACAGATCAAGACTTCTCTTTTGATTACACTGGTAATAGTTCAAGTAATTAGAGAAACAAATGATAAGCTAATCGAACCCAAACCATCTCATTGGACTACATTATATTGTACCTGTTACAAGTGCAGGTAATAAGTGTGGCAAAATAATAATTTTACGTAAACATAAACAATAAGAAAATCACACAGGTTTAGGATTACTTGCTTACGTTTCTTACTAGGGTAACTTTAGTGCTAGTAAGTCACTTATATATATATTACGAATTGCCCAGCAATTTTTTGAAAAACTGGAAATAGTTAACCTGAACTAAAAAGTTAGTTCGTGACAGCTGAACACTGGGAATATTATCTTCATTATTTGCTTACTAATCTGAATTCATAGACATATTTTGTATCAATCAAGTATGAATAACCACAGTTCCATGAAAGTAGTCCCTATTAATGACATATTGTCCCAAGCATAGTATATTGACATATTTTAATTCTTTAATGGAAACAATATTTTGCATTACCTACTTCAAAAATTTTAGTAAGGCGATTTTCATTACACAAAGCTTAAATGTTGCTTCAATTAATTTCCATTTTCCCGAAACAGTTTATCAAAATTTTGGTAACATGTATTATGGACAGTTTATTAGTAATGAATGGAAAGCAATCTTAACACAAATACTGTTCGCTTCTTCCTTGCTATACTGTTAACGTAGCCACTTTTAACACGGAAGACTTGTGCTCGATATTCAGTGGAAGTTCATGTGGTTCGGATCCCATATGAAACAGTACGTCCGTAACTCATATAGTCTCTAAATGAGATGTTAAAACCCCAAACCAATAAACAAACACTGTCTAGATTCTCAGCATAACGCACTGCTGATTTTGATAGCACTTGTACACCAGAAAACTATTCTTTCTTCAATAAAATTAAGCTCATGTTACACCTGGGGATCCGCTCGGGTCCAATGCTTCAGCAATGCATGTAAACTCAAAAGTGTTGAAAAACTGTTTCGTTTTGAATTTCATGTGTTTTGCTACACCTAACCACCAAATGTCACTAAACCTTAGCCCAGTCAACACAGCTAATTTTCTCTAAATATGTACACCACAGACATGTAGGAATGAAATGTATATAAAATATTAAATTTGATAATATACCAAATATATTTACAGTTGTACAGTAAATATATATATATTTGTTAAAATATAACTCAAAAAAGTTACGAGTCACTGGATATATTAAAGAGGAGGACTTAAAAATATCACAGTTCATAATTTATATGAGAAATGTTACAATATTTTGTTTAAAGAGAAAAAAGTATAATTTGTAAATCATTTGATCATATTTTTTAATTACGCTGAATCTCTAAACTTAATATTAAAAAAGGAACAGCTACGAATATTAATAAAATGCTGCACATTTCACGGATAAAATTGATACCTGCAAGTTATGAATGAGTCACAAGCCTTCGTATTTACGGAACTCTAAGCTGGTTAGTGACATCAAGATCACATTATTAATTCTTTAAAATCTAATAGAAACTTTAAGGAATGAAACACAATCACATTCTTGTTTACCTCAATTATTTTTGATATCTGAATTACCTGGCTAAAATTATTATTATTATTATTATTATCTTGTTTAATTGGTGAAGATATTGGAAGGGATCAAAAATTCCATAATGTCATTACTGTGTAATAATTCAGATCCTAATAATCTATATAATTGTACGTACTGAAATTTTTAAACAGGTAATTAAAAATTAAAGAAAAGACCGAATTTTGTTAAGCTCACTGGTTTTGTTATTTCCATTTCTAATCCAAAAGACTCTAGACTATCCGGCCTAGTTTTTTTTTTTTTTTTTTTTTTTTTTTTTTTTTTTTTTTTTTTTTACCATAACTAAATGAGGAAGGCAAGACGTTGCATTGGTAACACTGTCAAGGCATTGAAAGAGGGCGTCTGCTACGATCCTCCTACGTGTCGTGTGCAAAATATAAGTTGTGACAGGAAAAGAGCAGCGTTCTGCTCCTTGTTCATTGTTTCATCAGTGCCTAACGGACCTCAATACGGTACGCTTGCCGCTATTCCTGATTATAACTCTACAGTATGTATAGTACTGTATTCGTAAATTATCCTTGGGGATTTTTTTTTTTAATGTACTACAGTGAAGATTTGAAAATGGGTGATAAACGAAAAAAAAAAAAGTTGTAGTTACTATGGAGGAGAGCATTCATACAACTCCGGCTTTTTTGTTATCCGGTCTGCCCTTCCGCCCATTAGGCCGGATGCTCGGGAGTATACTGTATTTGTTGAAGATAAGTAGTAGAAAAAATACCTAAGACAGACGAATGAGTGGAAATTCAAAAGAAAGATTTCTGAAACAGACCAAATTTACGTTTTTCTTGTAAAATAGTAACTATATAAGTACGTTGTAACAAAACCTACACATTTTTGTTTTAATTACCATTACAGTTTCAAATGGCATTGGTATAGTATGCTCTTAATTTTACGTATGTCTTTTCACAACACAATCCACATTCCAATTTTCCCTCCTTCAAACATATTAAGGCACTGAAAAGTGATTAAAAGTTTCAAAAAATAGTCTTGAGATATTAAGATAAAGTAAAACAGATTCTTCACGTTTCGAAAACGAAATGCAACAAACCAAATTAAACATACATTATATTTGTACTTTCTACGAAGTTCATTGAATGACAGGTAATCACACCTTTATTATCTGGAATTATCGTATGTTTATCTGAGATCTCTAACGAAACTGAAATATTTTTATATACAAGGCGCTTTCACAGAGTTTTTTTGAATGTATGGCTGATGGTGTAACAAAATCATGACATTACATGAAGCACCTTGTACACAGCACAGGAATCTGACATTCACACTTTCAACAACACACATTTTGGTCCCATTTATTTTCGATACATCACCTCATCTGGAATGTATAATCGGATAGGCACATGTACGTAATAAAAAAAAAAAGTTTTAAAAAAAACCTTCAGAGTCATGGGAAGAAAATAGTATTTGCACACTACCCTGCTTGAGTTCCACTTTTAAAATATATAACATACATATATATATTTATTTATTTATTTATATAAACTATTTTTCTTTTCTTTGTTAACAATGTAAACAAAGAACAAAGCTAGGACAAAATATGCAAACTGGCGCTAATAATGTACTGTCGCTTAGAAAGGGAATCTTGGAGATGATGATAGAAAATCATGTTTTGGTGATTACAACCAACACTTAATTTCTACATGTTTAATACGTTAAGATTTTCTAAACTAATGAATTTGAAACAGGGGAAGACCAGATTCTAGTATCAACGTAGGTGATGAATGGAAACCTAGTATTATTAACCTTACTAACAATGTGAATACAAATAGTTAAACAAAGGCAGTTTAGTTTATATCCTCCTGAGACCTAATGGTCGATATATCGTTTCCAGTTTTGATTCTCGTTTGATTTTCCCGTTTGAAAGAACTGAGGTTTATAATAGCGACAAAGTAGAAATATCGCTAGAAAGATGTATTACGTCACATTGCTATTATATACCTCAGTTCTTTCAAACGGAAATTCTAGTGTACTGTATGGGTCAGAAACATGTATATAACGCAAAAATGGTGAAAACTACTGGAAACTTTTAAAATGTGGGTGTGGAGAAGAATGGAGAAAATTAGCTGGGCCGAGCGGAAAACGAATGAAAGGGTCTTAGAAATGCTAGGAGGAAAAAAGAACAATTTTAGACATTATTAAAACGAAGAGAAACTAGTCGGGACATTGGCTAAGAAGGAACTGTATCATGAGGGACGTCCTAGAGGGTGTGGTGGCAGGAAAGAGAGGGAGGGGGCGAAGGAAACTACAATTAATGGACGATATCAAAACAGAAGAATCGAAGAGGTTAACGGAAGACTGTGGAGCATGGTAGCTTCTCAGTTGCGACAAGTGACCTGCCAATAATGGCAGAATACCTATGATGATGATGATGATGATACAGATATCATCAGGTCTCAATAGGATATAGATATTGACAAGGCAACTGAACTAATTTTTGCACTCTCAAACTATCTAAAATCTGAACTACCTTCAACATCTTCCTCTGAAATTGTTAAAACCAAACGATCACACCCTGTTTTATGTTCTAATTAACTACACGTTGGTAATTCGATTTTTGTATTTACAAAACAATTTTAGAACTTGATAATATACAAGACATATCAAACAAAGTGGTAACTGTACGATAAACTTAATGCATTTTGAAATTTGACATAATTTTGCGCATTTGATAGCTTCAATACATAACAATAGAAACATCACCGTTGTTAATAACGTCGAAAATTTAATGTTTATTCTGTGTAATTTATCCTTTGTCTTCTGTTATGGGTCATCTTGGCACACAAGATTCCCTTTCGCGAAATAATATATATTACATTGGTCTTTGTTTACACTGTTGAGAGTTGTGGATCATTGTTTTCTCGCTTCACACATTCACATAATTCGAATTTAAACAACTACATACACATCCATAAATTCTAACGCGCATACACACACACACACACACACACATTTTAACGTATATAAAACATACAACATATACACAGACCGAAACAAACAGAAAAAAAAAAAACATTTACAAGCCAAACATGGCACAGAATCTTGCAAGATAGAAGAAATAATTTGCTTACTTTCTTCTGCCAGGTATACCGTAACGGTAATAGTGTCTACTTTTGTAGTTTTTAAGTTCAAACATGGACTTTTAACTGGTAATATGCATCATATTACCAATAACATAAAGTAACATATATTCACTACATTGTGTTCATTAACAACGTTAATTCTTCCGAAAAGCACCAATCACAGTCACTATCTGCAAAATTGATCACTAATCACACGCATATTATTACATAGTACATGATGTATTTTTACTGGAAGTTCTCACTCTATATGTTTAAAAACCATTATTGTCGCGTTTAGATACACTTTATAAAAAGTCTCGATCACTGGTACATTTTGTTCGTGGAAGCCTGTTTTTGCTCTATACCGTCGTTTCATTTCGTCGAAATGGCTTCAGTGGCTGTAATTCACGCTCTAGCCGATCAAAGTCGTTGTAATACTCATGGTCCGATTCTTCTTCTGATGACTTTTGTTGGGTGATTGGAGGAATCACACCGGCTGGGTTCATAGAAGCTACAAGATCTCCTGCTGCAATCCCCAAGCTATGTGGATTAATCCCACGATTATGATTCATTATATGGTACTCGGGATTGTCAACGCCTTTCTTAGCTTGGCCAGCAAAACCGAGCGGGTCAGGCTGAGTTCTGAAGCCGTCAGTCCTCGGCTCTGAATTATCTGGAATAGAATTTCAAAAACAATTATGAGAGATATGGATTTTTAAATATCAAAAACACACAAAAATGCAAAATTAATATATATATATATTTTGCCACATACCACAAGTCACCTACGTAATTATTAATTTCGAAATCTTGTTCCGTTATAAATTTAACAAAATATTGCCACTCAAATGAGACATTAGGATTTATTACCTTAGTTCTTCGTTCAAAATATAATTTTACTAGAGCCTTTTCTATTTCAAGTGTGCTCTCGGAAAATGTGCCCTCGGAGATGGGGCCAATTTAAGGTAATTAGTGGAATGGTCGTAGGGTGGCTTTGCATACGTGTTCAGAGCCTCAATACAAGAAAAATTATTATTTTTTTTTATCTGCAAATTTCGTCGAAAAAAGCTAATCACGGAAATGGACTCAACATAAAGCCACCCTATAAGTAAATCCACTAATTACTTTAAATTGGCCCCATCTCCATAGCTAGGCGTTCCGACAAAAGTCGCAGATGAACATTTTTCTTGTATTCAGGTCCTGAACACGTATACAAAATTTGTCGGTTTATTTCGAGAGCATTAGAAGGCGTATATATATATTAGTCTTGGGATTAATACTCTGAAAAACTTTCTTCGCAAACATTTTCAAGTTTTTGAGACTGGCACCTTATACTCTTAACCATAGTCGCAATCGGCTACCAATATTGATCAAGTTTTATTTTTTCTATACCGTATGAGTGAGATCCAACCTCGAAAGCTCGAAAAAGTATATTTAATCTTTTCACAGTGTGTTGTCTATATTTTTAGCTATCACATAAGAACCTTTAGTTATTGTTCATTTCGATTTAATCCATACGTAAATCTTGTATGAATTCTTACAGATTTCATGTTATCGATTAAGATAATACTATTTTATAAATCGTGGATAGCTAAATAACACACTTCTCTCTAAACTTGTACAATGCAGAAAAGAATTTCATTAATTGGAGTTACAAAAGCAGATTCTTTCATTCATCCGCAAATTAAATTAACATGTAAATATGAGTTAGTATTTATCGATTAAAATAACTATTTATTTTTTTTTTAACAAAAATATGTTTAGCTACTTATGTACATGTAAATATAATTAATTCAACCATCACCTTTGCATGCTTAGAGAGTTAAAAAATCACGTTTTATCCTCACTATATAAAATATACTTTTGTGCAAGTTTCTGAAAGGCGTGTTATAAATATTTGATTCTGGATAATATCCTATCCTATCCTAACTATATATAAACTACATGAACTGACATCATATAACGGGTACTTCCGGTTGACGTGGAGAGTTGAAATTTGGCACGATTAAATTTCCGGAACTATTCCACAGGAAAATTGCCAAAAGGGAATATCTTTAATTTTTTGAAGGTCTAAAGAGACGATGAAGAAATTTCCCATGTTATTTAACTTTTTTTTTTTTTTTTAAACCTATAATCTCATATTTTAGGTACTTGGAATTGAAATAAAAACTTGAAATTTGGTAAGCTTATACGTTTTCGTTAGCATTACCCAAGTAAGACACGAAAAATAAAAATTTCCAATTTTAGAGTAGTTTTATAGGAAACTGAAAAATCTTCCCCATGTTATTTATATGGGACATCTACACCTCAAAATGTTTAGGCACTTCCGGCAGGATTAGAACGATGGCATTTGGCATCATTGTAGCCTTCTGGGACTAACCACAGGAAAACTGCCGAAAGTTAATATTTTGAGTTTTTAAGGGTTCTAAAGGGGGATGAAGAAATTCCCGTGTTATTTAAAAGGTCATTTGCTTGGGATGCAAAATCTTATGTTTTAGTTAGTTGAAATAGGAAAAGAAACTTGAAATTCCGTAGAATTGTGCGTTTAAGAGGTACAAGGCTGCAGGCTGAGCAAATGCGGGATTCTCGGGTTGGAGTCTCCAGCTAGACGAAGACTAATTTATTATAAAATCACGTCAAATTTGTTGGAATTTTCCTTTTCTACCCACCAGTTTCTTGTTTGTATCATTTATCTACGCAATTTAAAATATATTCGCAACATTACATTCATGTTTTTATTACTAATTTATTTGTAAGGAAGCCATAATAGAGTCACATATTTTCATTGTGTGTTTGGTAGTCCCCATTTATCCCAATACAAGGTTCGGTATTGTTACTAGCATAGAGAATTTAATATATATCCTTTGTGTTCTGTTATGGATCATCTTGGCACAGATTATATTATCGTACTGTCAAATAAAGTGACATAGACTGACAATAATGCTCTATCTTCATCCAATTCTTCATTTTTCTCATATATTCCATCCTCTGATGACTATTCAATAATAATTAGGTGTGTTTTTGTGAATGTGTTACTGAAGTTAACTATATATAACTTATTTTGACTTTTCGTACGTCTTTGCTGGAATTCTGTTGTTCCAATCACATTGATATGATAAAATAAATACTGCCAAAAATATTTTTAAAATGCACACACAACTGAAAATGTTATAACAATTAAATTTAGCTTTTGATATTGTTGTTCTGAGTAGAACAGGGAGAGGAGGGGCAAAAAGGCCAAAAATTTACAGAAAACATCCAGTCATTTATTCTCTGACAGTGGTGTGAATGAGGTGATGGACTATAGCAAGATCATACTGTTTCTTTTGATTATTTGATTGTAAGATTGATTATTTGATCATTAAACATCAAGATAACTGAAATTATTTCAAAATGGAGCTAAAATTTCAAGTTGATTATTGTCAACACAGAACTAACAGTGATAGAGAAGATGTGTATAATTGCAATCGTCTGCAAATAACTGAAACACGACATAAAACTAACATTTATTTATCTCAAGAGCAATTACCTTTTTTAAGAAAATTTGAATTACTTCATTACTACAGCAAGTTTCCTATATATTGCTTTTCAGTTTAATATACACATTCCTACAATCAATAATCGGGAAAAAGTTTAAATGCTTTTGCAATTCATTTTAAAAATGGACTGTATAAAGAGCAGAAGCACTGATTCTTTTATATTTAATAAAGTATGGTTATTACTTCACAGTATTTATATACAGTGTGATTTTTAATGGAAATTACAAAATCTGGGAGGTGATTTCGGAACCACATGCAACAAAAATGAAATTCTAACAGCTTCAAGCTTCGGGCAAAGCGAAATGTTGCCGGCGACAATTAATAACTGATAACACAGAAATGAAAGGATGTAGTAACAGTTGCTAGACGCCAAATACGGGAAATTATATCTGTATAATTACTGTAGATCAGGCCAGTTGACTAATAATAATGTGAATTATCTATAAAGTGCGGTGAGACAAATCTTTACTCGCAAAATGAAACGAAATCTTTCAGTTTAACGTCCCACGATTATGCTCTTTCAGGCTAAGGGAGACGGATGATCAAGGCAAGTGAATGCTGACAGAAGAACTGATGGAATGTGGATGTGGGAAGTAACGGGAGTACCCGGATATACCCAGGGACACAATGTTGTCCGCCACAAACTTACTTGGCCGGGGATTGAACCAGGGACCCCAAGCACCAGAGGTTCTATCACTGAACCACCGTGTCCCCCCTTCTTTATTCGCAAAAGAACACTAATGCTAGAAAATTGGTTACGAAAACCACGTTCATCAAATATTTTGGCATAAATATCTATACTCACAATTTCCTTCTGTTTGGCGTCTAACTACCGTTCAATATAACCATTTGTTTGGTCTAAAGATTGACAAGCATGACACAAACACATATATGAACAGAAAATTGATTCTTTAGTGCCACCTAGAACTGTACATTACAAAAACAGCAATAAAATATATACAATGCTTTCATAATGCTATTATGCTGAGTTACTGCAATCAAGCTTGTGCTTTCTAGATCTAAAATTTATCATACACAGGGAACTATGTAGAAAAATGGAGAAAGCAACCTATAAATTTTCATACCAAACCCTCTCCAAGTGTATGCATATTGAAATTTAAAATTTAATGTCAGAAAGCATGAGAACTTGAAAATCGAAAACTTAAATGGCCTCATCACGACGAAATTAAAATACCACTAAGTTTACAGTAATTATGTGATATCTTCAATTAGATAAAAAAAAATAATCAAAATGTGGAACAAAAGCTCACTAGACAATATTATTTTACATGAGATACCATTATCGCGACTCACTTATCTTCTTTCAACTTCCAGCCATTTAGAAAATCGGCATTTATTTTCGCGTTTCCAAATGGCTGCAAACGGAAAGCTACTAGGTGACTCGTGATAACGGTACCTCATGCAAAACAATATTGTCTAGGGCGCTCTTGTTCCACATTTCGATTATCTTTTATCTACTTGAAGATATCACATAATTACTGTAAAATTAGCGGTGTTTTAAATTCGCAGTGATTACGCCTTGTAAGTGTCGCAATTGTTCACTCTTTAATTTCATTAAAGCATATTCTATATCATAATCATAAAATTGAACAACGAGTATTTTGGATTAACTACTCTTTCTTACAACTGACTGCTCATTGATACTATTTATAAACAAAACATATATACACATTAAATAAGGGATAACCGTGGATACAAGCTATAGACAAACCGAGATAACATTTTTGACTGTAATTTACTATCAGAGGGTGTAAAGATTTTGCGGGATTATTTTCTTTGAGACGTAGCACTGAACACTTAGTTTAACTATGGATGTTAGTAACTGACGGGAATGTTAGTCACATAAGAAAACTAACACACAAAAGTACCTGACATCTTTGAATCACCGATCACATCCATGTACGTGGAAGTGGGTTGCGACTGAGTGCAAGAGGGCATTAAGTAGTCATCTTCATCTAAAGGAAGATCCAACTTCAAGGTCCCTATTCGGGCTTCTCTCTTGTGCATTGAAGAGTCAAAGCCATCATCTTGAGAAGTATCGCAATCTAAACAGATAAAATAATACAAAACTTCCTTCAGTTATGCCTCTTCAAAAACGGTTCAATATCTTTCGTCGTTAACATGAAAATAAAATTCTGGTACTTTCAATCGTTTCAAAAGCTTCCATTAACTTTCCAAGAGGCTCAATATTTTCACTAAATATCCCAAAAATAGTTTCTAATTCACTTGTGGCTTAGATTTATAAGATGTACCTGGTGTTATAGTGATTGGAAGAACTTATTTTCTATAAATTTGCGATATGACTTTTTTGCAATAATATTTTTGACCCATTCAAAGAGTTTCGTATTGTCAGTATTGAAAATAAGGACAGAAAAAGTACAAACAGTGTAAATGAAAACAAGATGTATTCAAATGTTCTAACACACCTGCCACTAATTAAAGTAAGGATGACTCATTAATGTTCGCAAAAAAAAAAAAAAAAAAAAAAAAAAAAAAAAAAAAAAAGTTATATAATTTGTGATAGTTTGTCCTCCAATGAAATAAGGAAATAGTTCAAATTCAATGTTGAAATGAGGAGTAAACAAAACATGTGTGTTTATTAATTATGTTATTTAATTCATTATTTTGTCATAAACAAAAATAGTAATTATCGATAAGATGTCAGGTACGTTAAACATGTACTGAAGGCAAATTTTAATTTTTTTAAAAAAAAGAAAGAAACGTATTTAACAATCTTTGTAGTGAGTTATGTTGTGTACCTATAAAACATACAACGTCCATTCAATAAATAACTGAAAAAGTATAAAAAGTACAATTCTGCGACAAAATTTGTGCTTCTTCGTTATTTTTTGATGGTGTCCTAGAACTATTATCAGATGGGATAATAGTTCTACGCCTGCCTCGCGAACGGGATGCTGGGAATCAGTGAAACAAAATGGCAGCACCCTTCAAGGTTTGAATCAACGCGAGACAGGAGTGCCAGGCTCATCTGATAATAGTTCTACGACACCATCAAAAAAAAAAAAAAAAAATCGAAGTTTTGTATTTTTATACAACTTTTCTGGTTATTTACTGAATGAACCTTTTATTTCCTTCCAGGTTATTTAAGGAAAACAATATGAACACTGAATTTTAGAACTGCCTAATAAGTAAAAGCAGCTTTGTAACATTGAAATTCGATTTCGTTTAAATGTTCACGAAATGATTCTGAGTTGATGATGAACCCAAAGACTCTTATCGGAAACAAAATTAGAAAAATGTACATGTCCTACAATATATTTCTTTTATGATGAAAATTAATCATTTATCCGACTGTAATATGTGAAATGGTTGTCGTGTTTAACAATACAACAGGGAAACAAAATTTTTTAACCATATTTTGGATCCGTATAGTAAACCAGCAAACCAACAGAGTGTTTCAAAATTTCATTAAAATCCAACAGATCAATTTTAAAGCAATGGTCCGTAACAAAATAATGAAATCAATTATTTGTGTTTCAGCCATATAGAACGGACTAAAAATTAACCAGTACCAACCGTGAAAGACAATTAAGTTTACTTATAGAACTAATGGTTAGTATATCTCTTCAGATACACCCCTGTTTATCAAACATCATCACTTCATAACATAAACTGACAACATTACAGCATGAATTACTGCATTGTTTCACGAAATGTTACGTATTTCATGATTAAATACGATATTACGCTGACATCCCATTCTAGACTTGAAGAAAAACTTAAAACACTACCGAAAATATAGCTTAATTAGCGGTCTTGAATAATGTTACTCTCAGAAATAGAACCTCCAAAGGAAACTATACAACACGGTAAAAAACAATATATCTAATTATTGTAAGCATTACTTTATACAATATTTATTAAAACTACATAGAAATTTTAAAGACTACGGGTTATATTTACATGTTATTCTGTTATTTAATATAGGTGCATAGTAGTAATTGTGAAACGGTTACTTGATTCACCTTTATGAAGTATACACCATTTACAAACCATTAAATGCAACTTATAGAATTTTTAACTCATTTTAATTTATTTTATTTATTTATTTTCAACTGAATAACAATCATATGATGACTTAATTGCCAAGTGAAAAATTTTCTCATGACTGATAACTGCTACAAATTCAAAACTATAATATTTGAAACAAAATGTAGTAAGCATATTTGATTGGTTGGTAGCATAAGCAAAAACGAAAGTATACGCTTCATAATGGCTAAACTTCAAGGATTTAATGCATACACATGAACTAATTTGGGGTTATTTAATGTAATTAAACAAAGCGCTTGGCGTAACAGCCCTTGTGGGCCTGAGCCGCTCCAACACCGTCTGTTAGCGATCGGCTGAACTACGTTCAACCCAGCGACTAACACGTGGTCGACGCGCTGCATCGCCCTAGGAGATTTCTAGATCTAGTAGCTGTCACGTCTTTCATTCACGTGACTCCCCAGTTTGCTTCACGATGCTGAATGGACGCCAAATATTGGAAAGCCCCGGCCGGGAATTGAACACGACGCGAACGTGAGTCTAATGTCCTAGCCATTATGCTACGATGCCCCCTTATTTAATGCATATAGAAAAAAAAAAGTTAGCTTCTTCGGTGGCTATGACAAAAGGGAAGCTTCAAGACGAAATAAGATTAAAACAATTATTGGTATTATTATCATTATTAATTTAATTCAGGATGGGATGAGTATTATCTTTGTAGAACCTATATTCGTCTGTTTACTTTTAAAAGACTCGTAGTAAAATGCAAATAGAATAATTATCTTTAAATTTGCATCCCACAGTCAGTTATATTATTCAGTCATATTGAAGGCTTTTACATTAGAAGTGAATGTCTACCATAAAATCATCGTTTTCCTAGGAAGTTCAGGAAGTTCAGCAAATATCGGCTGTAGACTATAAAGAAAATAAATGGGGACGAAATAGTTGCCGAAACAATAAAGAAAAATAAACAGATGTCTATAACTATTTAATAGCTATCTAACAAACTTGCAGCCTGCACATCCACTTAAGATTGGAACCAAAAACAATCAACACAAGTAAAAAAAGAAAAAAAGGAAGTTGAAAGAAATCGGGAAATGCTTATTTTAAAGGTACTATTCCGGCCTTTACCTCGTGAAACAAAGAAAACACTGGAAAAATATCAGGGTAGTAGGTCACTAGATCTAAACACAAGACTTGTCGATTGCTAAGCAAAAACACTAATCACTAGTCTACGCCTAATCGGGCTTACACAAAAAATTCACACATGTAAATAGTGTTTATTCATCACAACGAATCACAGGATGCAAAAACAGGATTTCAACTCACATTATGTGTAAAGCAATAAGATATAATCGCTTTATTACACAGCCAGCATGACAGGAATTTATGAAATGAAATGAAATCTTTTAGATTTATGTCCCACGGTTATGCAGACTACGCTAAAGAAGACGGTGATGATGCGAAATGAATGAAATGATGGGATGAAGAAAGTGAGAGAAAACGGAACCACGAGAAAGCCCACGAACACGGTGTTTGTCCACCACAACGCCCACTTGGCGCAAGCTGGGATCAAACCAGGGACCCCACACTCTAGAGGTCAACGCTCTGCCACTGAGCCACCGTGCCCCAAGAGGAATTTATGGTTTTGCTGCTTGAATATATACAGTTTCCTACAACCAAAGTTTTACGGCGTCAATTTAACTAATATGTTACGTAAACATAAAATATGCAATTTAAAAATTACTAGATTTTGTAGAATCAAGATTACAAATAGTTCACGATATGTATGGTGCCAAATCCGTATTATGGATAAATAACTGACCCTTAAAAGAATAGAAGCAAAAAGGTTTAGTTTATTTGATATGCTTTTTGAAACTCAACTTTCCATAAAACTCGTTTATAGTGGTATTAAATTACATACCAACTTTATACCCACAACTTGATGTTTATAATACCATGTGAAATAAAAATAATATTTTTATAACATTCAATGGTTACTTATACGTTTGAAAATGGTGTATACATCATTTTTTTGTGCTAAGAATACTTGCACTATGCTTATTTTTCAACATTTAAACTATAAGTGCAGCAGTGTTGTTAGTTCTGCTAATTGTTTCCCCATATATAGCTTACAATGCAGTAAAACTAGTTTAATTCGATACTGCAGTATATTGCTAAACATAAGCAAGCGTGTTTGTAAAGCTGTTGAGTTTACAATAACAGAGAAATGTTTTCTTTTACATGGAGTCCTTCATCTACAAAGACTAGTCTGAGTGTATTTCAGCGTCTTCAAAACATTACGCTGCATTTTAATTAACTCTTTTGATTTTGTAATTTCATACTAGACGTTTTCTCAATATTTGCATATTTTCCTTTCTATTAGAGCATAAATACGTGGGTGATTCAGAAAGTAATGTCTCCAGCCCACTAGTTGGCCAATAGTACTGTAAAAGTTCAGAACTGGTTGTCATTAATGCACTGATGTTTGAGCTAAAGAATGCCACTTGTTCCACCTTCCTATCTCTTCTCGTTCCAGAGTAATGGAGCAATCCACGGCATCCAGTGGTGACGACCGGTTGAAACAGCGGCTGTCATTGAACTTATTGCGGCGGGTTGTGCGCTCAGGAAGATTCATCACCGGCGACGAGTCGTGGATACGTCATCACGACCCGGAAACGATCCGTCAGTCAATGGAGTACCGCCACAAGTCTTCTCGTCTGCCAAAAACTTCAAAGTTGTCCCATCTGCTGACAAAGTGTTGTTGACATTCTGCATCATCCTGCCTATAGTCCGCAACTTGCGCCCTGCGACTTTTGCCTCTTCCGTAAACTTAAAGATTACCTTACGCGTCAACGCTACAGTTGTGACGCGGAGGTAGAAGCAGCAATTCAACAATTGTATCGGCAGCAGCCACCACAATTCTTCGCCGACGGCATGAAAAACCTTGTTTCCCGTTGGCGCAAGTGTGTTGCCCGTAATGGGGACTATGTTGAAAAATGATGCCACTATTTGTGGCTGACACTGCAAGCTTTCCACTGATACCTGTATCGGTGCTATCTGTCAAACATAAATAAAGCTATCACCTTGGAGGTATTACTTTCTGAATCACCCTCGTATCACTAATATTAAATGAAATGTTACAATAAGTTTAGGTTTCTTTAGTGTCCTTTTTCAGCAGCGAGACTGTGTGAAGCGAGTAAAATTACTATGATATTATTACAGCATATCCAATTCCCAGGATACTAAAGAAGATTGGCAATAAAATATAAATTAACCGATCGACCCCAACACCATTATATCTGACTTTTTTGATCAACAATATGCCACTTCTTTTTATTCAAACAGTTTCTATTTAACACATAACGTTACGTCAAAAACGAGAAGGAACGTCCTAATTACTCCATCATATTTAAGTCAATGAAAATGGCATCTGAAGGGAAATGCAAATATCGTAAGAAATCCAATAGACAATATCTTTGTTTACTTCAAAACCACGTGGGCTGGTATCAAACTTCTGCATCATCAGAGGTGAACGCTCTATCACTGAACTACTCTCTCTCTCTTATAGCATTAAAATGTTTAAGGATTCACTCTAATAAATGAGTTTCGAATTACAAAAAGTTCTACTGCATTGTAGATAGAGTTAAGAAAGTATATATACAAAACGTGATAAGTAACAAACTGAATTGTGCATTAATTTGATATACAAACTGAAGCACTTACCTTTCCCAAGCATTTTCAATGGATCACTACAATAACGAGAACTTGATCCATCCGAATGCATCGGAGCCGTGGACTGACCATGAGATCCATCAATGTGGCCGTATCGAAGCTCTCTATCCCAATTCTGTTGATTCTGCGGAGTTGGCGAGTCTGGCATGTAGCTAGTTGCGGTGTTAGCACTCCACTTATCCGCGTGAGCTTGTGGTGGAGAGCTTGAACTGTGCGAAGATGGAGGATGAGGTGCTCGAGATTTTGGTTGCAGGTATTCGTCCGCATCCACAAGCGCTTCTGGACCATCGATAGTGGATGATAAATTGCGGATTAGTTCTTTTTCATCCTAGAAGAAAAAGTAAGGAAAATTAGTACATGTTTCCTATTTGTTGACATTAGTTATTATGCTTCATTTATTGAACACATGAAAAACAATTTGAAGTATTAAAGGAACGTACTGTAAAGGACTAGAATCGATTATTGAACCAGTGACAAGACATCGCCTCAGACAGCGGGAAAAAAAAAAAGGAATGAAATCTTCCAGTTTAACGTCCCACGTTATGCCCTTTAGGCTAAGGGGGACTATGATTAAGGCAAATGAATTATGGTGGAAGAATGGGTAGAATAATAATGTAGGAGGAAACGGGACTACTCCGAGAAAAGACACGGACATGATGTTGTCCACCACAAACTTACACCAGAAGTAAGAACTCTCATCACTGAAACACCGAAACCCCCAGAGAACAACCCCCAAAGATTCCACATTTCATCAGTTGCATAAGCCATTCTATTTAGTCAGAGAATTTACATTACATAAGCTTATGTAATTCGACTGAAGTGTAAAAAAATCTGTAGAAATTTTCCTTTTCTATTCACGTGCCGTCAAAATAATAACCACTGCTCTACAAGCCATCACTTTCTTAATCATTCCAAAATTTCCACGCTGCCAGCATGACCTGATATTCGTCATTCCAGAAAGGACATTCTCTGAAAAGAGCGATCTGCATCATGCTGTCGTTATGCCCAAAGAATCGTCTCTTAAATATACAGGTCACAAAGGTCAAGGGGCCTCTTTTGGGCTGTCTTTTGTCAAGTAGTCACTTGCCTTGTGGCTGGGGGGCGCGGTGGCTCAGTGGTAGAGCGTTCACCTCCGGTGCTTGGGGTCCCTGGTTCGATCCCAGCTCGCGCCGTGTGGACTTTGTGGTGGGCAAACACCGTGCTCGTGGGTTTTCTCGGGGTTCTCCCGTTTCCTCCCACTTTCTTCATCCCACCATTTCACTCATTTCTCATAATCACCGTCTCCTTTAGCCTAACCGGCATAACCATGGGACGTAAAACTCAAAGATTTCATTTCATTGCCTTGTGGCTGTTGTTATTCGTCTCTTGGCGATGGTCTGACGCTGTTGGTGACCGTCGCCTACTATTCTGTTTGTGGTACTGATTGAGGACTACCCGACTTTTGTGTTAGAGAGCCCAATGTTGAGCCTGACGTCCGAGGGTCAGAAGAAGCCTAAGAACTCTGCCGTTGGTCAATGGAATGCAGTCCAAGAGGAAACGACCCTGTTGTCCCAAGATCGAGTCCTAGCACCATAACACTGACACTTTAATCTCTGCATCGTCATTTGAGAGACAATCCGTGACGTCATCGCACTAGTTCCTAGAGCAGATAGAGCAACGCTGTAATCCGGCAAGTACCAGAAACTCCTAGTAATCCTTCCCCCTCACATAACCTCTGTTTGTCTATGACTTATCTTCTGCACTCTCTCTTTAAATTTGATTGTTAAATACCATTTTTATGTTCATGATAAACTTACACCCCATCTATCGATTCCACACCCTCAGTTTTCTGAGTTTTGGCCTCTGCCTATTCTACTGGTTACATCTCAGTTGAGGTAGATAACAAGTTCCCTGTCTACCTGCTAAATGGTTTCGAAACCTCCATTTTGAGTACAACTAAAATACAAATTAAAGGAACCATTCACATCAAACTAATTATGCTAAATATATCTGTAGTGTGGTACAATTATGTTTAAAAAGTTCAACATCTACCTCCCTTAAAAAAACTTCACTACACAGGAGGAAATAATGAAAGAGACGTTTGTGTTCGAGATTCATTGTGAACATGACTGTAAAATTAACTGCAAGATGAAATTAGGAACGAAATAAATGGGTAAATAACAATAATTTTTAGGAAAAATTAAAAGTTTGTTACTTGGAAAGACATGTCATACGATAGAAGAGTGTCTTTCAATAAATGAAATGTCATCATGAATTTGAAACAATTTATTAAATTTATTTTGTAACGTGACAATATTAACGTTATGTTACTATGGGTAAAACATTCTATTCAGCTACAAAACATGCTTAAATACAAATAAAATAATATATTCAAACCTGAGCAGAGTACGATGGAAGTCGCATAAACCGATCTCCCTGAATTACAAGATATCGCCCTGGATCTCTGGCCATCTTAGCAAATTCATCTGCTAGTTCTTTGAACGTTGGCCGACTCTCAGCATCCAGCATCCAACATTTGATCATAATCATATAGACATCGATGGTACAAATGGACGGTTGTGGCAACCGTTCACCTTTCTCCAGTAACTCCGGAACATCTCGTGCTGCAACATGTTCATATGGTCGTCCACCGTATGTGAGCAATTCCCATACAGTCACACCTGCAAACATACAAATAATATGTCAATGTATAACCTAACAGAAATAATCTATTGTATGCAAGAGCTGTAAAGGTGTAAGCTCCTACGTTATAATATTTTATTTTCCTTCGTGATAAATGTAATTTGGTTCGTGATTATCACTTAAATTTGTTGAAAATCCGTAAGTATCAATCTAATATGCACGACTCCCTTACCATGAAATAATGGGATCTTTATTTTTGGATCAAAAGATCCAATATATTGCAATCAAAAATTTTCTTGTAGGCCTTATATATGGAGAACTACATATAATGTAGCCAAACCCAAACTATCACTTAACTCAGTATGATTTGCTTATTCCGTATAAAATACGAAAACTCGATTTAGGGCAATTCAAAAATTTTGTGGGCCCCTGATCGCAAAACTAATTATTGGCCAAGATCTTTTTACCTTTATTCATATTATAGGTTACCCTAAAATTCTTTTTTTTTTTTTAATACCCTGCTAATTACCTGTTTAATTACCTTTATAGCACAAATTGTGCTTCAAACATTATAGTAAGAGAATTCTTATTACCAGAAATTGAGTAACCTAACTCAATTAAAATAATAATAACTTCACTGGTAGAGAAATTAACTTCAACTGTACAATGGACATGTCATTTCGGGTGAATTAGTACATCGTGTAGTATAGGTAAGAAATATTGCATATGGTGAATTATTTAGAAAATAACCGTACTGCTTATTATAAATGAAATGAAAATTACTACTAAAATTTAATAACAATACATTTTATGTCTTACTCAATACTTATTCAATAGCGTAATTACTAAATGTTTCGATATGAATATGGATACTTTTGTATTTCTTTTATAATAATAAAAGAAAACAATGAAAAAATGTTATATACTAGTTTATATGTAAGTATATAGTAACTTTTTTAAAGAGTGAAACCCTCTTAGAATATGTATAAACTGAATTCCTGAATATAATAGTTCTATGTGTTTTCTGAAATGAAATGTTAGCTCAATATGGAATCGTTACACCCTATAGATTAAAGAAAAATGAAATGAAATCTTTGAGTTTTACGTCCCACAGTTATGCCGGTTAGGCTAAAGGAGACAGTGATGATGAGTAATGAATGAAATGGTGGAATGAAGAAAGTGGGAGGAAACAGGAGAACCCCGAGAAAACCCACGCACATGGTGTTTGTCCACCGCAAACTATAGATTAAAGAAGATGAAAATGCAAAATCCTAAGAAAAATCAGTCACGATGTTCTACACCAGGGGCGCAGCACTGGGGAGGGAAATCTACCGGGTTCTGACTCTCCCTAACTCATAATACATTTGTACACTTTCTCAATAGAACTCTACTTGTTTAACATGGAAATGATTGATGTAGCATGAAAATTTGATCTTAGACTTAATCTGTACTCTTTCTCTTATAAAAACAATCTAGTTCTTTCATTTATTTACGTAAATATAGGTGTAAGTATTTTACAAGTACTTATCGTCTTTTCGGATACAGAACAATACCCGTCCAATACTACATAGACGTAGTGGCTTGTAGTATCGGTTACCTCCGCATCCAAAGCTTTGATCTCTTCCAATAAAAAATTCTGGTTCTTCACAATAAACTCACATAGTCAGGGATCGAATCTACAATTCGTCACGCCAGAAGTAAGCTTTTTACTTCACAGCTACGATGATGATACTATCGTATTTTTTGGTTTTCTGTAAAAATGATCAAATATTTACAAAATCTCACTCTCCTATACCAAAATATGATGTGATTTTTAAAAAAAAACCACAGTTATATGTCCACAAATCTATACTTGGAATGTAGTTATAATAAAAACTTACCAAAAGCCCAGACATCACTTTTGTGTGTAAATATCCTATGTTGGATACACTCTAAAGCCAACCATTTTATGGGCATCTTTCCTCCGGCTGCCTTGTATTCGTCTTCGTTGATATCCAGAAGTTTCGCCAGCCCGAAGTCAGTGATTTTCACACAGTTTGGAGTTTGAACTAGAACGTTACGTGCAGCGAGATCACGGTGAACGAGTCGTTTTTCTTCCAAATAGGCCATCCCTGTAACATGACATAAAGATGTGAATACAAATTGAAGTTCATAATGTATGAAAAAAAGAACACAGTTTTATCAAAAAATATGATACATTTTTGACGGGGACATCGTTGCTACTTCAATTCAGTTCAGTAACTAGATGCTACTAGTTTCCACAATAGCAGAAGTAACTTGTTTCATGCTGATGTGCTGTGCGGTAAAGTAAACTTGCCATATGAAAAGCAACATGCAAACTGAAGATAAATAAGAAGAAAACCGAAGTGATAAAGTGCTCAAGAGCAAGACAGAAAGGGGCAAACGTATGACTAGAGGGAGAGAAAATCGAAGACGTTAAGATGTTCCCCTATTTAGGAAGTCTAATATCCTCGGACAGAAAAAGTGAAGAAGAAGTGAAGTAAGTTCCAGAATAGTGGAGGCTAAACAAGCATTCGATAGGAAAACAGGACTGCTAAAATCAAGAAATGTGTCATTAGACGTTCGAAAACGATTTACTAGGACCCTGGTATGGAGCGTGGCGCTTTACGGATCAGAGACGTGGACATTGAGAAAAGCTGAAGTATCCAACCTGGAAGCATTTGAAATGCTGCACATATCATGGACCGAAAGGAAAAAGAATGAAGACATACTAAAGGAAGCTAATGAAGGACGACAGATCATGAAAATAATAGGAAAAAGAAGGAACAGTATGCTTGGCCATATTCGGCACTCCGATTTGATCATCACCGTGCTGATAGAGGGAAATGCAGAAGGAAAACCGGGGAGAGGAAGACCAAGGATAGAATATGTAGATGCAGTTACGAAGAAGAGACTTTATCAAAGTATAAAACAGCTCTCCAAAGGGAGAGAAAAGTTAAAATTTCCATGTTGCCCACCAACCTATGGTTGAGGTGAACAAGAAGACCAAAAGCCCCATTAACAAACTTTTCATGGCTACTACAATGCTATTCATTATAAAGTGGAATTTATTTTGAATACCGTATTTGTTACTAAGGTCTTATTTAGTTAAGACTATGAAATACACAAAGAAAAATAACATTGATAGTAATAAGAACGGAAAAATCCTTACCTCTTGCGATTTGTGTGCACCAATTCAACAATGGTTTGGACCCAATTTTTTCTTTATTATTTCGCACGTAGTCCAGTAAACAACCCAAAGGCATTAGCTGGGTGACTAACATCATTTCGGAAGTCATACACACAGCCAACAACTGAAGCAAGTTCGGATGCTCCACAGTTGCCATGATGTAAGCCTCTTCCAAAAACTCTTTGCTCGTGTTGGCACCAGTTCCTTCCCTCAAGACTTTGATTGCAACTGGAATTTTTACATTCTCGCCTTCAGGTACCCAAACACCCTAGAATACAAAAAATAGATATTGAAGTTTCTTTTCTTAAACGATTCAGAGCAGGAATAAACCATTGGTTAATTTTTAATTAGATATTATACATAATTAGTCTCTTTCTAACTTTTCCAAAGCATCAGTTTCGTCTTCTACATTACTGTCAAGGTACCTATTATCATAAAATTATATGCTACTTTAAGAAAAAAGAAAGAAAACAGATAATTATTAATCTGTACGAATTAACACTGTCCTTTCAAACAACAAATCCACAGCACCGAACTGTAAATATATTTAGAAACTAGTCGAATAAATTAATTTTAACATTGTCTAAATGGAAGCTCAACATAACTAATTCTCAACAACAGCGGATATCTAAAAACTTTATTAAAGTATTTACAAAGAGTGTGCACTAAATTGTGAAAATAAAATTAAAAAAAAAAAAATATATACACAAACATAATTATCAAGTATTCTCTTTGGCAAATCACTTGGCGCAAATTGAAAAACTTTTAAGCACTTATGATCACATTTACATAGGAATTATTTACCTTAATACCTTTCAACAATTGCATTTTTTTCTGTTTCTTCTTCCATCACTTTCTTCACAACGTAAGAGCTTCTCAATGCATTAATTACTCTATTTTTCTCTTTATGATTATATATTTTTCTTCACCCATTTTTTCCAATATTTCTAATTAGTTTCCACTTTACCCAAGAAAACTCTTCGTCATACCTTGAACACAACTAGTTGTATGTCACACTATCACAGTGTTCATGTTCCTGCTCCGTTCTCTTAAATCTTTGTATGCAGACTTAAAATGCAGTGTTCTTCTTTATATGTTTCTTTAGCCTTCTTCTTGCTTTTGTGGGTTTTCATATCTCTGTCAAATAATACACCATCATCATCATTATCATAATTATTCTTCCGTTATTGGCAAGTCGCTTGTCCCAACTGAACACTTTCCACGCATCACGGTCGCCAGCTAACTTTTTGACGTAGGAACTTTCTCTTTTAATACCGTCCATAAACCGTACTACCTCTTTCACTTCCTCCCTCTTTTTCCTTCCTTTTAGCATGTCCCTCGTGATACAGTTCCTTCTCAATCAATATATCAAAAAGTCTCTCCTCTTTTTACTAACATAAAATTTATCTTATTCCCACTACTATTCACAACACTTCATTCATTATTCATTCAACCCAGCTAACTTCCTCCACTCTTCTCTTCATCCACATTTCAAAAGCTTCTATTCTTATTTCGTTGCTTTTGCGTGATATCCATATTTCTGTCCCATACAGTAGAGTACTCCATACAAAACACTTTATGAATCTTTTTCTTGTTTCCTGCACAGAGCGACGCTTACCTAAAGCAAAATAGTTCCTGGCAACGAATTGTGGGTCTAAAGCTATGACCCAACGATGAAGAAGCAGTCCACGAAGTACGTTCACAATGTCTGTGCATCTGCGGGAATAGTCATGCTGAGTTTGTTTCTCGATGTAAATGGCATTGACCACACCGAGTTCCTTCCCAAGGATATCACCGTGAGCTCAGAGTGGTATATCGAAACCTTATACAAGCTAAAAGCACGACTGACATACGTCATGCCTGACAACGAATCCCCTCTTCTTTTCCATGATAACACTAGACCACACACCATCCAGTTGACTTCGAACGCAATATTGAAGCTTGGATACATTATCCTCTCTCCCCATACAACTCTGATCTTGCATCCAGCGACTTTTACATCTTTTCTAAACTGAAGGAACATTTTAAGGGCACCCAAGTCATCAGATGAGGATGTCGGCCGTGCAGTACAATCGTGGTGTCGCTCCAAAAGGAAAGAGTGAAAAATGATGTTCCAGAATTGAAGCCTAGATATCAAGGAACGTATTGTTTTATTATTATTATTATTATTACTAGCAGCGTTCACCCCGCTTCGCTGCGGTCACCCCGGAACGCAATAAACTTTGTTACTTAGATAATTTTTACTTTTTCGCTTTCAAGTGATATGATAAAAACCATAGAAGATTGCAGTAAATCTTAACATTATATCGCCTGTCATTTATCTTAACCCGCCCCGCTTCGCTGCGGTCATCCCGGTGCTGGCATATTGTAAAAGTGTCTGTAAAAATAAGCAAATCAATTAAAAAATTTTAAACAGAAGATTCAAGCTATTTTCCGCTGTATATCGCCTGTCATTTATGTTAACCCGCCAAATGACACGGTCATGCGGGTTGCATATAAATACGTTTATTTTTACCTATGATGAACTAATAACAAAGGATTTGTACGTTATGGACACTTGAATGGTCAATTATCTCAAGACACTGGTAATTAAAAATTAAAGTGATATGATAAAAACCATCTAGGGTCCAAATCCTAATAACCCCCCAAAAATGAAAGAAATTGGTTCAGCCGTATTAGCGTGATGAGCGGACAAAATTTTGTACGTTCTCTTTTATATATATAGATTATTATTATTATTATTATTATTATTATTATTATTATTATTATTATTATTATTATTATTATTATTATTATATTGTAACCCGATACATTAATCAGACTAAAATTTTCAGATCAACTACGTACTCATATGAAAGTCGATTATTTACAGTTTTCAGACACCATAAAGTATTCCATGGTCTAAGTTCAAAGACCACCATTATATCCTGATGAAATTTATACGAGACCACCGTAAAGAAAATATTGTAATTTACCACGTGCTTCTGTATACAAACAACGCCATGTACTCTTGTTTGTAAACATCACCACCTGGATTTACTATGAGCAGCACACGACGGACCACTAGCACATGACGACAGGACAGTTGGACGCCTATAAACTGGATAGCAACCAGCGGACCAGTACCAGTTCTCTGGTCTCTCTCCTCTTGCTTGCCTTGGAGCACTACTAATAACCTAACCCCAAAGCCTCTAGTCTGCTTCGAGACTCTTGGCTATCCCTTTCCTCCTCGCTTAGTCTATTTCGGGGCTCTGTTGGGTATCCTACCTTAGTTGCTTAGCCTGATTCGGGATTCTGTGACTTTTATGCCCCTCATTGCTTGCTTCGGAGCATTGAGGTTTCCTATAACACTCTGCTTAGTCTGCTTCGGGGCTCTGTAGAGATCGTGTCCGTGATTCTACAGTCAAGGACTACCTAATTACTACCTGACAAATTAGAGAAAGCATTTCTGTAGTATTTCCTGTAAATACTGTTATTATAGAGATTTTTATAGAATAAACCGGTAGTAGGGTCGATTCCAGACCTTGATTTTATTAAACCCAGCTCCATTTACCAACAAATTTTACAATATATTCTTTCAGACAAGAAATGAATTCAAGGACCAACAAAATAGTCTCTTTTTATTTTCATCTTTCCTATCATTTTATTTCACGTTCACTTCATGTCCTCGCTTAACACTACCCACGCATCGAAAATTAACCAATTGTTCTACTTCAAATCTTACAAATTAATACAACAAAGCCGTTACCTTGTACACAGTTCCAAATGCTCCATAACCCATAATTCCGCCTTTCCTCATCTCGGCTTCTTTCACAATTCTCAATTTAGCCAGATTTGGCTTCACATTTGATGGTTTCAAGGGCTCGTTGTCTTCCAGGCCAGTTAACACCATCGTCATTTTGACTGCGTTTTCTTTCGCTTTCGCCCGCTGTCGCCACTGATAGCCAAGCACACCCAGGAATATGAGAAGGATGACGAAGCAGCCAAATACCCCACCTAAGATGGCTGGAGTTTGCTCGTTATCGATCCTAAAAGAAATACATTAAGTTAGAGTCAAGATTTAAAACACCATACACACGACATCTAACCCCTTGCGTTCCAGTGATATCCATATGGATGTCATGAACTACTCCGTTGCAAAATACCAGCGACATCCATGAGGATGTCATGAAAACCTATTGTTTATTAAGGGTTGCATTAATTCTGGAGATGATGAAATTTTCCAGTTGTTGAAAAGAAAGAGTTAGTTCTACTATTTCTCCTTAGGTGACAGCACTTTACTGACAGAAAAGAGAAAAATATTTTGTCTCAGTAGATGGCAGGCCTAAGGGAGCATTTAATTACAACATACACGTGTTTGTTTTGACGATAAACAATTTTCAATTTCGAAAAATGAAAAAAAGAAACTTTGTATTTGATTTTCTGTCAGTGTTGCCAACCTGAAGCAACATAAAGTCCCTTCAGGGAAACACAATTTCCCTTTCTCAGTCCAAATGTTCCCCATTGCAAATATTTTCTTTAAAAAATCAGTAATATAAATGTTCTCCTTGCGCATGCACAATAACCATGCCCTACATAACGATATGGACAGTCTTTTAACAGTAAATGAAAATCTAGTATTCCTGCACGGACATAGGGAAATGACACGTACAACGCAAAGGGTTAATTCATAGCATTTTCGTTTCTCATTATCTTTACTCACACCTACTGGAGGATGACGCAAATATTTATCGAAATGGATAATAAAGTGATATTTATGGGTGCTCGGCACAGGGCTCTACCCTAGGAGGAGCATGATTATCAAGACAAGTTTAACAGTTTTTAATACAAGTTTAATTCAATCAAGTTTAACAATTTTAAATGGAAAGGTCTTGTAGTGTACCAAAATAGATTAAAATTGTATCTGATACTCACTGCCCTCCTTATAAGTATTTAACACACTTTGTTATAGCACGTTTCATGTATAGCTGTTTCTACATGCTTTGTACATGTACACTCATGTCCAAAATGATTGTCGCATATCTATAACTGTCTTCTTGTAAGAATATAATTTGATAATGATTTTGCAGGTACTTTTGACACTGATACTACGTGAATAATCGGCAAATGTGTATTTGTGGAAAACTCCATAGGAAAATAATTATAAATACGAAAATTATAATGAGTAAAAAAAATGTTGGTAAGTGGACAAGAAAGTTTTATTTTCGTTTTATTGTTCTTATTTACTGCACTTTTGACATGAAATTTGCTACATACACGTCTTTGCCGATTATAGACATACTAACATTGTAAGAAATACCGGGAGAATTCGTTATCAAATTATATTCCTACAACAACATATTTATAGACGTGCGACAATAATTTTGGGCATAAGTGTACTTAATATATGTAGTATTTTGATTACACAGAAAAAAATTATGTGACCAAAGTTCCTTTTGTAAATTATAATATTTTTCCAGTGCAATTTGTTTTCACGTATCTCTAGTGTAATATTATGTGTATCTGTAATTTTGTTCTATATTCTCTATATGTTCAAAATATATTCACATACTTCTCACTTAACTCCTTTTAAAAATTATGAAGATTTGTGGACTTGACCTCTCTTCACGCCAAGGGAAACTTCGATATTTTTAAACATTTTTTTAACAAAAAAAAGGGAAAGTTTATTTGGGATGCTGACCACTTGGCGTTGGTCAGGGCCATATATAAGACGGCCTGTCCATCTTTTCCACTGGGGACATGTTTAGATTTTCTCTCCGATGGTTTAGATTTCTCCGTTTTCTCCGCCGCATTCTGGCGTAGGAGTCTTTTCTGTTTTTGAAAATTATGGTTGTATCTTGGGAAGAGAGCATAACTTCCCCTATGTCCAGACTAAGAGCATAACTTTCTAACGATCATACAGAGCATAACTCTCTCTTTCTGTTGGAATTTTAATTTTTGACGAAACAGGCTGAGTAAACTGTTTCTAATATTTAAATGAAAATCCCTAAGTCGTGAGATCTGCTTATTCAATGTTAGGTAGCCTTTATTTTATTTTATTTATTATTTTTTTTTATTTTATTTTTTATTTTTTTAAGGTACAAAGGCTGGAGTACCCCAGAATAAGTGATACTCTGTAGAGTTTTCCTGGCACTTTAGTACCGTCTAAGAGAGCGTCTTGTATAATTTCAATAAATTTATACCATTTCGGTTAACCCTGGGGCCTTCCTCCTGCTGATTTTCATTAAATTTATATCATTTCGGCTAACCCTGGAGCCTTCCTTCTGCTGATTTTCATATTACATATCCAGAAGGTCGTTCTTGAGAATGAAGAAGTAAAGAAAGAACAGCAAGAGGAAAGTTACTTACGAAGATCCCAGAGAGAGCCGAAATTATATAAATTGGAATAATCATTTTCGGACACAAGGTTAGTGCTTTTTTATTTAATTACTATTGCCACTTTTAAGATGGTGACAACGACAACCATCCATCTCGACAGGAGAACACTCTCTACGGTAATCATTGGTTCTACCTGGTTAGCAAACCTTTTCAATATTAAGAGCTGTTGGTACTTTCTCTCACTAAAACTTGTCCAAAACTGGATTATACACGTACATGTCTCAAAAACAAATAATGGCGTATTAAAAGTAAGGGTTTTATTTTTGACCTTTAACTTTTCTCTCATATTATTAGTAAACGATTTATGATTTAAAAAATAAATATACTCACGTCATAAAGCTTTGTACAGCAGGATGAACGGAACAATAGGGTTCGCTGTTGTCCTGTGGAAATATTTTGTGGGGTATTTCAGGTGGACAAGTTGCGGTGCAATTAAATGCTGTAGTGTTGTCACCTGGGCCTCCATCCTGAAATGAATTGCATACAGATGTAAAGTACCATATTTTGTATCTAGTAAAATAATAATAATAGCAATAATAATGTTCTGGAAACTGCTCGGATGCAAAAATACAGAACTTGTAAACGTATTACATAACATCACTTGACAAAATAGGCCATAGGTAAAATAACGATTATAATGAATTATAAGTCAATTTTAAACTTAGCAGGTTAGGACCCTTATCAGAAAGTAAACGTACACAAATTCTTTAATTCAAATGTTTTTCAAAATCAAAATCTAATAATAATAATAAAAAAAAAAAAGATCAATGTACTAAAGTAATATTTTAAAAACAATGTATTGAAGGATTCATTTAAAATGTATTCGTAATACTTTCTAAATTTTCATACCGATCATGCTAAAAAATATCTTTTGTTTTCATATTCGTTAAAATATACGGATGATAATAATAACTTTTTTTAAAGTCTGTTCTCAAATAAAAATATTTCGATTGCATAATCCAACTTAAATACGCAACCAGGAGAAACCAAAGAGAAAAATAAGCATTGTGACTTTCCATCAGTATTAAGAATTATTCTTGACACTTGAAGCTGTTTTCATGCAAGAAAGGAAGAATTTTCATTCAAAGGGCTGGTACATATAAATAAAATCATACTAATTGGTACATACGTAAGTTAACTAAATTAGTCAAAATTAACGTAACAGTCTTGGCTCTAGCGTGCTATGATACGTTTCGCCACTTCATAATAATACTTGTATAGAAAAGTGTAATGTACATTAATGTTTAAAATAAATAGAAACCCTTTTTTAGGTGACATTGAGAAAAATATACGTAAGAAATTTTAATATTTTGATTTGAAACAATTATCTAAATTAACTAAAGCTAGGTTGGCATGCTGCAAGAATCCTGAAGCTATCATCTAAGAAGTCTTGCAACCCCAACTTTCTATTTACTACTTACACATTACAACTTTCTAAAAGCAAGAAAGATATTTCCACCCATGCAGCACTGCACTCTAGTAGACAAATAATGAAGAATCCGTCATTTAGGAAGCGGCGAAACTGTTTTTTTTTTTCTTTCTTTCTTCCTTTATGTCGGTAGGAGGGTGATAGGAAGTAGCAAGCAAGATGGCCCAGAAGGTTGCACATGGTTTGACTCCTTGCAAGATGAAAAAAAAATTTGCATGTCCCTTTCAAGAATATGTTTACTTGGAGAAATATTGTAGGATTGCAAGATTTTTTTAAATGACAGCTACAAGATTCTTGCAGCATTACAATCTAGCTTAAGAAAGGATTCTCAGTTGTTTGATTCAATGCACATAAACGAACAAAAATAGAGTACTTTTCAAAGAAAGGTGAACGTTCAGTGTATTGACAAAACTATCCTGTCACAATACGTACCACGTATATTTTGTAATTCCTGCAACGGTAACATTCCGAGATAGTTGGTCCGTAACAACTTGTACATTCAGCAGCGCATGGTAGGCATTCCTGTCGATCCTCATCTGAGTAGTGATCTTGAGGGCACTCATCCTCACATTGCTCTCCTCGCTTATACTTCGTGCATTCCTGGCAAACTTGCACATGAAAACCATATCCGGTACATTTCTTACATCGTGGATGACACTTCCTACAAATGGCTTTTCCTGCCAGGGGTTTCAGTGGTCCCTGTTCTTGAGGGCCAACCCATTCAGAATAATAGCCGTCAGGACAAGTCTCGTTTCTCTTCAAGCAGCGTTCCTGTGAACACAAAATCACATATTTTAGTCATTTTTTTTTTTTTTTTCATTTCAGGACAAAATGAAATATTTCAAACTGAGAATGGAGTTCAGAAACCTAGTTTTGCAAACAACATTGATTTAATTGAAATCACTTTTACACAGAATTCAACTCTAAACATTGTTCTAGTATAGCTTCTGTAATTTAAAATATCGATTGTGTCAATAATTATTTATTGAATATTTACTTATATTAAATTAAAACATTTTCTTTCTATTTATTCAAACAACCAGAGTAATCTCCTCTTCTTGATTTTTTTTTTTTTTTTTTTTTTTGTGGAAATACTTTTTATGAATATTTTTACAATAGTTTATAGATGATATCTATTCTTCACAAGAAAGAGACCTTCGTAGCTTACTGGGAGTAAATATTCACACCAAGATCTAACCTTAAAATCTTTTTATCGTGAATTCATTTCTGAATAGGAAGCTGGTCATCTTAATTTCTTAACATATGCCTATTAACAAGTTTTCCTTAATGCCATTTATGAGTTTTCTTTACAAATACATGACATAACTTCTACCAAAGTCCAATAAACATATTTTCTCTTAAAGAAGGCAAATAAATCCGTATCGTGAGAGTAAAAGTAAAAACATGATATTTTATTTAGACAAATTTTAGTTCTCTCTTACATCCTCAAAATGTTGTACCTCTCGAAACATTTCTATAACCCAAGACCAATAATAAATAGAAATTTTGAAGAAACTTCGTGTGTTTTCTTCGAGATTTCCCAACGAAGTTTAGTACTTGGGATGATATCGGTCAATAAGAGAGGGTACTTGGCCTCAATTTAAAACTATATTAACCCCTTCAGTGTGGGTGGCGAGTTAACTCGTGTCTTCAAAACGCACCTGCTGTGCGGATGGCATATATATACCCTTTTATTTTGCTTTGGCTATTTTGTATTGTGCATGGCGAATATACTTGCCCATAGCATGAGTAATGTTATTCCCGACAATATTTAGCGAGTTTTCGCTCACCTAGGAACCCCAAAGAGACCACACAGAAAAATTGGGCTTGATCTGTTGAGGCATTCCCAAATTTTGTGTAACCTAACAATATGATGATGATGATGATGATAATCATAAATACGACAATGACAAGTTATGGTAGCTAATTAGAAGAAACAAAGATCATAATGCCGAAAATTTAATTGTGATTGCTTGAGAGGTTCAAAAGTTATTGAAAGGTAATCAATTCCAAAGTTCTCAAAAAAAAAAAAAAAAAAATACAGCGGTTCGCATCTGAAAATTACGCACTGAAGGGGTTAATACACGTTACGCAAGAATAAAAGGGGTGGCCAAGATAACGCTCGTACAAATTATGTGGTTTTACTAAAACAGGGAGTACATATTTTAAGGATAACTAATCACTAAAAAGAAGTTTTTTGCTTCTACTGTTCATAACACCAACAGTCCACAACACTTACCACAGCAACGTCTCCGTTGATAATAGCCTTCGCGCACGAGTTGCATCCCGTTGGGCCAATTGTATTATCTGGACCATTACAACCTGATTCACAATTCTCGTGACAATGAGTGCACTCGCCACTATTGTTGTACTTGCTTACTGGACAGGAGGCAACACAGAATGGACCGTCTTTCACATGTTTACATTTTACACAGTTTTCAGGACCGGGACCACGACAGGCCAACTCACACTCTGGATGACAAGGCTTACAAACTTTCCCATCTGCTTGATATATTCTGAAACGATAATCAACATTGTTATTTGTGAGATAAAGCACATATACAATTTTTGAAGTAGCATAAAATTATTATAAACAAGAAACTCACTGGATGATGTACGATGGCAGCAAATTAGTAAGAAAAAAATGCATTTTATTACGTAAACTACATGTTCATCCAAATGATTTGTTTGAAGATGTTTCCTCATTGCTTAACAAGTTTCTATATTTCAAGACAAAGAAATTTTTGGTTAGTTACAATACCCGCCGTAACATTTCGGGTTGGGTGCCAGCTGTAACACTCCATACTTTCAACTTGTCAGAAAAATGATACAGAAATATAATACTAACTGTTAAGGAAAATCGTTGTGTAATTAACATGGTTGTAGAAAGTATGTGAAGAGGAACATACATCAGTGATAAAGCACGAAAGAAAAGCAAACGACAGTCGAATTGATGTTGGTTGTGTTTGTACATCGTATGAGGTTGAATAAATTTATGAAGGCTTTCCACACATGAATTGGGGAAGAGTTGCTTTGGCTTACTCAATGCGATGTTTATATTGTAATATTCCGCACATGTTTATATTTATAAAAGCAGCATGTGCTTTTATTTACAAACAATACCACATGCGTTTTACTACAATTTCTTCCCTCTTAAGCATCCAAGCTATATAAAACGGAACCCAACCCTTGAAGGGAGAGCCCACGCGCACAAAAATCTCGCACTTTTCGAATTTGCCTATTGCAATATCCGGCACAAGGTTTTATAAACTTCAACATGTTCTTTTATTTGTAAACAACACCAAATGCGTTTTACTACAAGTTACTATAAGAAGCAGACGACAGAAATCATCGTCACCACTGGATCATGTGATGGAAGAACAGCAGCGCCACCGCTACCCAGGAGGAGGTATAAAATTAAAAAGCTTCACCACAACCGATAGCAGTCTCGGCTTGCCACACCTGATCTCCTAGCTTCCCTGGAGCTCTGAGAGGCTCCTAACCGCATACCACCCAGTTTGCTGTTGAGCTTCGTGGTATTCCTTCCCGCCTAGCTTGCTGTGGAGCTTTGCGGGACTCCAACCTCTCTGCTTGTGTAGAGCACTGAGAATCCCATCCCGCTTCACTTAGCTTGCCTGGAGCTTTGTGAGGATCCTTCCCTTGACTTTCTTGGCCTTGGGACACCTACTTACCCTAATTACTTAAAGGATTTTGTATTTATCTTAGTGAAACGGGAATATACGGTTTTATAATAAAACTGGTTGTGTAAAAAAAAAAAAAATCCTGTGTGTAATTGCTCTACCTTCTACCTAATAAGGTAATTTTACAATACCAAAATAATTGCATTTCGACGAATCAATTACTGAATACAGTACAGTTGCTACTGTTATATGTATATGTTCATAAACACAAAAAAATTTGCGTTTGGTTTATTCGGAGCCTATAGTTAAACAACAAACTTATTTGATACATGTCTGTGTATGTGTGTGTGTGTGTGTGTACATAATAATAGTGAACACTAAGGAGTCTGTCACAGCAGATAAACCGATTTCAGAACGACAAAATAGTTGACTTATGACCGTAAGTTGCAGATGATGTATGTCTGGCTTCACATCCAATCTAAATCTTCTTTCTCTTGTATCATAGAAGTTTGTCAAGCGATGGAAAAAACACTTTCAACACCACGGTAGCATCATATGTGAATATTTGTGTGTGGTTTTATTTCCTTGAAATGCATTTTGCCCTCACTTACCGAACTGGCCCCGTATATTATTAACATGTTTAATACTAATGCCTGGTACCACGTATCATCTTTCGTTCATTCACTCATATTGAAAATTCTTTCTCTGTTTACGTTCAAAATTACCATTAACGGATAACTTCATTTCTTTTATTTTTTTCCCGGCGAAAATATGTGTTTTGTTACGGATCAGTACTCTCTGTTTTACGGACACCCACAACACGGACAATATCTTCCTTCCAAATGCTAAATAACCTCTTAAAAGTGGAAACAAACTATTCTCAGTTCATACCATTTAGCACAGAAATTACCTTCTGAAATTTGAAAACAAATGTATAGTCAGCAATAAAAGTTCTTTCCGCATGTAAAACTTATTTTGGGAAATAACGGTGGTATAGCTGGAACGTACAACGGTGGTATGCATAGAATGTACAGAAAATTACGTTCTTTTTAATTTACTGAAAATTGTACTGAAATTGTTCTTCCATTCTGAAGTGATTTACGAAATTAATTTCATCAAACCGAAAGAACTTCTGACGCTGACTGTACAACGCAGCACAGTAGACACCACATGAGCTGTGGGTAATTTAAATTTAAGTAACCTCTTTGTAACGAACACTTGCATTTACGAACAAATAATACTGTTCCATCGGTGTCCATGATTGAAAGGTTCCACTGTGTTGCATAAGCTATGTCAGATGCAAAAATACAAATTTATATATAGGGTGACCCATAATTATGTACATGGTGTTTGACTGATTGTAGTATTTGTAATTCTGGACAAAAAGTGTCGATATGGCAACACTGTTAATCACGTTACACTTAAATGTATTGTCAACAAAATTACTTTTATTGTTACACTACAATTCTACTAGGTTTTTCAGTTGCAACGAGTAAGTGAGGAACTACAACGGGTGCAATTACAACACAAAAGATAGTATGTAGTACTTTTTACCTGAGATTGCCTATGTCACATTAGTGTATGCATGCTGATGAAAAGAAAACAAATAATTAGGCAATAAAATTGATTTTATTCCACTACAATCTTGAACATTTTCCTACCCAAGAAGTAGCACAAAATTTCAAAAATGACCTAACACAACATAACTAATTTGCGTTATAATCTGAAATGTGCCAAAGATAGCTTTTAACCTTATTCTGTAAATTAAATCTCGAAAAATGGTAGCACTCTTGCTTTCGGTGCGGAAGATCAACGTTCAGTTCTCCATAGAACTTGTTCATTCTTCACGTTAAACAAGTGCCTAACTCATAGACAGAGTCCGCCAGAAAAATGTATACATTATTTAAGATAGAAACCTATATATCATATTTCTTAATTACATTTAATTATTGTTCAAACATGTGTTACAAAACTTCAAGTAAGCATATGTTTGCATTAGATGTTCAAAATGTTGGCCGTTGGTGGTCAAACACCTAACAGACCGACAAGTGGTCGCTGCAGCTACAGCGGACAATGTGTCAATGGAGATCAATGCACATGCATCTGTAATCGTTCTATGCGCTTCAAACTTGTCAACAATGCTTTTGATTGTTACGTGGGTTGGTTGTTGAGTACCAAACTCCCCTCTCCACTGACGCTACACTTCAATGGCATTTCCAAACCTGATAAAACACTTCAAAACGTACTTAAGCTGCTCGAACGTCAAGCGTGCACGTGCCATTTTCTTATCTCACAAACCGTGCTGACAGTACCGACATCTGTTGAGCGAAAAACTGTACTACAACATAATTTTAACTGAAAACAATTAACAATGCTGACATCTGTTGGGCAAAAAGCTATACTACAACATACTTAAATTTCATAACAATTGTCAGTGCCAACAACCTGATACAGGGTGACAAAGAGTGTACACAATTTTTTTTTTTTTTTTTTTTTTTTTTTTTTTTTTTTTGCGAACTCTGTAGTATCGTTGTTGAATATAGACAACTCCATGTAAGAAATGAACCAAAGAGAATAAATGGTATCAACTTTATGACCATTTACATTCCCATAGTTTCTTATGAAAGTATGGAATCTTCCATCCAGTAAATTAGTTTGTTATAAAGCAAGTTTCTAGATTTACTAGAAATTATTAAGTTTATAAATTAAAGAAAGAAATTCTTGAAATAAACTTACCCTTCCTGGCTGCAATCTTGAACACATAACGTTCCTGATTGGAAGTTGGCGCACGATAAACACTCATCTGGTCCAGCACTCCAACATCCATCACTGGAACACTGGGCATCACAAACTAGGCCTTCCTTCTCTGTTAAAGAAAATAAAAAGATAATAATAACTTGTACTGTGTTCGATCTTCTATAGGAATAAATTTAACTTAATATGAACTACTAACGCCCAAAGTCTCCTATTTATGTCCTGCAATGCTATGGAATCAGTGGTTTTATTTATTTGTGTCTGTCCGATGTAGTCAAATAGCCATTATTACATAAACTAAGTAACAGTAATCATAAACTTTAGTCTTCATTGTAAATGTAGCACAGATCAATTTTAGATCATCTCTTATTTAATACTAGCAGAATACCCATTCTTCGCACGAAGACGTTTCATTTTGGACATAGACGGACGAATTTAGATTTAAATGGCATCGGAAGTGCTCCTGTTTACCTCAGCAACCCCGAAAACTATGGATTCAACATTAATATAGGTCATTTTCGATCATTCTTATATCTCCCTGCTCCCCCTCCCCTAAGTTGCACTGTCAAAGTGAAATGATAAAAACCATCACAGGCGCGAACCTCATCTATGTTAAAAATTTGATCGAGGTCGGTAGTGTGGTTCAAGACTTATTAAGTTATCTTTATATATATCCTTCTCTCTCTCCCCAATGTTGTATCGTCAAAGTAAAATGATGAAAACTATCCCATGTCCAAGCCTCATCTATTTTGAAAATTTGATCCAGATAGGTCGCGTGGTTCAAGAGTTATTATGTTATATATATCCCCCTGTCCTCCCCTAAGTTCTACCGTCAAAATTAAATGATAAAACCGATCCGAGGCCCAAACCTCATTTATGTTGAAAATCTGATCGAGATCGGTTCGGTGGTTCAAGAGTTATTAAGTCACAAACATAGTCATTTTCATTTATATATATATATATATATATATATATATATATATATATATATATATATATATATATAGATAGATAGATAGATAGATAGATAGATAGATAGATAGATAGATATTTACCAATATTTTAGTAACTATTACGTATCTTGCCAAATCAACATAATAATGCAAATATAAATATACCTATTAACAGGTGACAAGCACTGGAGCAAGAGTATCCAATAAAGACCCTGGAAGAGCTTATTACTTGATAAAATTAACAGAATTTTGATTCCCAATTTACAAAATTCTCCTAGTCCTAGTCCCTTGTGAAATTCTAGTCGTTTGTGAAATGTAACACCAGGAAGTATAACCATAACATATATATAAACCTTCTGGTGTTACATTT
The DNA here is from genome assembly GCF_964235325.1 of Thermobia domestica. Classification (NCBI taxonomy): domain Eukaryota; kingdom Metazoa; phylum Arthropoda; class Insecta; order Zygentoma; family Lepismatidae; genus Thermobia; species Thermobia domestica. The sequence goes on along the minus strand of NC_137470.1, from coordinate 11,043,112 downwards.
CACAAAGAGCTACAAGAATATTGTAGATTGGGAATTGAAATTCTGTTAATTTTATCAAGTAATAAGCTTTCTATCTTCAGAACAGAAGTATAATTGAAAATAATCATTATCTCATTTTTCGCGTGGTCCTGTCTAGTCTTTAATTCTCCTCTATATAGTTATAATTAGTTAAGGCTAATGGATCGCGTATCTAAAACAGCGTTACATGTATTTCAAATACATCGCATGTTCAACAAAATAATCAAACTTAAGAAACTTAGAAAACAAAATTCAAAATTAATGTGTTGAAGAATCAACTCGGGTATTCCTGCTGTTCAGAAGTACGGATCATTTATACACATTTCTTTGAAAACATATTTAAGAACATAGAGGGGATGAATCGTTTCGAAGCTGATTACTTGTTTGTCCATATCTAGTGTTAACTTTGATAGCTTCTGGTTCAGCCTCTAATTGAATCAGTAGTTTTGAAGAAGTCATGAGTCAGAAAAGTAAGTTATGAAAATATCGACAAAAAAAAAAAAAAAAAAAAAAAAAACTTTTGAAAATCTTACTAGACATGAAATGATTGACCTTTGTTTGAAAAAGTAATGTTTTCTTGTTATTGTACGAAATGAACAACTTGTTTACAGGAAATGGTAGTAAGAAAAAGTGTACTGAATGCAAACTCAGCATTTTTTGACTCATGACCTTTTCAAAACTACTGATTCAATTATTATGTTTAGTGAATCATACCGCTATAGGCAAGTAATTTAATGCAACTTCACACGTGCAATAATATTATCACGTGCCATTTATGGAGAAAATTTAGAGAAAATATATTAAAAACAAAACAAAAAAAAAACAGGATTTTTTTACTGCACGTCTCCTTTGCCAATTCCCATGTTACAAGAGCAAAATACAGTATCTTCATAAATGAATGTTGCGGTTTTGAAAATTAATAATAAATCTAAAATTACCTTATATTGGCAACCCTTACAGCATAAGCAGCGGCAACTGTCTAAGTTTCTGATACATTAATCACAATCCTTTAATATGTACACCCTTGGTCACACGACACACATCTACACGGCAACTAAATTCTTCCCATACTCAGTTAGATCGTCCACGGTAATGGTCTGCAGTGCATCCGTTATCAGTGTTATCCGATCACAAACTTCCTCAAGGGACACGAACATTGGTGATGCATAAACTCTGTCTTTGCGGGTACATTAACAAACACGCAAAGAAAGAAATCTCATAGTGTTAAATCCGGCGAATGGAGTGGCCAGGAGAGAACGTTGTTGTCTTCTGTTGAGGAACATCCAATCCTGCGGTGAACAACAGGCTTAAGAAGCTCTCGTACATTACTGTGAAAATGGTGCGGAGCACCGTCCAGCTGCAAAATGTAATCATCATAATTGGTGTTTAGCTGGGGTAACAACCAGGTTTCCATCATGTCTTGAAATGAGTCACCGGTCACAGTTTCTTCTCCCAAGAAGAATGGGCATCAGAGACACGAAGTTGACCGAAGTTGGCCTTTACACCTTTTTCCATGAACTGTTGGTACCACCTATATATGTTCTTGTGTGGTGGGTCTTTCCTAAACCGTGCACGAAACTCTCGCTGGACTGTAACCACAGATCTGGCCAACTCAAAACGGAGCACACAGGAAGCATTTTCCTGTTGCGACGCCAACTCGGAAACTGACGCTGCGACATCGCAATAAATATGCCAAGCAAACATCAGGTAGCGCATGAGAAACTTGGGACAGTTGCCACCGTATCACTCATTTATAAACACGCTTTGTCGTAGCTTGAAACTCTTCTGCAAAAAGTTTCGACTTTGTACGAAAAAGAATAGTCCCAACGTTCTCTGCCAAAATATAAACCATACTTTTAGTTCAAATCTTGTGCGACAGAAACAAAACCGTAACATTCAGAATACAATTATATTTGCTATTGATGCAAAGATATAAGTTAGACTTCAGGGGAAGACGGTATTAGTGGTTACAAAGAGATTAATATTTCAAGTACTGCAGATAAAGATTATCGATACTTACGACATTCCTCTTTCTTCTTGTTGTGCTGTATGAGGGTTCCATGTTCATTTGATTTCTTTATTGATGTCCAATTTATTCCTTCAGCAAAGCACAAATCAGAGTTTTCCAGGATAGCAATGCTTCCAGCAGAAATTTTCTTCAACGATCTAAGCCCTAATGATTTTAGCGTTGTTTTCACAATGTACAATGATGCAAAATATTCCGTGAGATCTCGACCACCAATTACTTCCAAGTTCCTGTAAGTATGTGGAAAAATAATGAAAACACATTCATATATATATATATATATATATATATATATATATATATAATGTATGTAATTCACATATTCTCTATTAACCCATTGCGTTCCAGTGGTATCCATATGGATGTCTTAAAATACTCCGTTGCAAAATAATACCAGCGACATCCATGGGGATGTTATGAAAACGTATCCTTTATTAAGGGTCGTAATAATCCTGGAGATGATGAATTTTTTAGTGGGTACAAGGCACGAGTTAGTTCTACTATTTCTCCTTAGGTGACAGCACTTTACTGACAGAAAATAAAAAATGTTTTGTCTCAGTAGATTTCAGGCCTAAGGCAGCATTCAATTGCGACACATATGTGTTTGTTTTGACGATATACAATTGGCAACTTCTAGAAAGTATTTCGAGATCGGAAAGGAGAAAAAGAAAAAGCTTTGTTTCTTGAACTCCAGTCAGTGTTGCCAACCTGAAGCAGCATAAAATCCCTTCAAACATCAAAAATTCCCTTCTTCAACCTAAATGTTTCACAATGCAAATATTTTTTTGTGTGGATGTGTATGAGTGCGCGCGATTGTACAAAATATGATATTTATTGAACTCCAGTCAGTGTTGCCAACCTGAAGCAGCATAAAATCCCTTCAAACATCAAAAATTCCCTTCTTCAACCTAAATGTTTCACAATGCAAATATTTTTTTGTGTGGATGTGTATGAGTGCGCGCGATTGTACAAAATATGATATTTATTGAACTTTATACAATAACTCTTCCCTATATGACGGTCTAGACAGGGTTTTACCAGTAAATGAAAATCTGGTATTACAGCACTAACATAGAAAAATTGCAACTGGAACGCAAGGGGTTAAAACTAATGCCAATAAAAAAAAAAAGTACTTTGAACGGTGGGCTCGAGTAATGTAGAATCTCTAGTACAGACACTAGCAAAAATTACTACACACACTACTTTTTTTCAATAATTTTAAAAACGTTGAACAATTGTAATAAAGCTTGCAATGTTGCACAGAAAATTACGTTCCTTACATTGAAAAAAATGAATTAAAATAGATGTACACATTCCAACCTATGAGACACAACTACTGAAGATATTTCACTAATTAATTACAACATGCAATCAGGTATCAAAATGAACTAATAAAATTAGTTCTACCAGATAGAACTTGTATATATGGGAAAAATATTTCCTCTTCATGAAAAGTAAACGGGCCTAACTTGAAAGCAGCTTCACAACCAGATTTCACTTTTCTCTGGAACAAAATTATATATATAGATTGAATTTTGTTTGAAAGTATTTTCCCAATGGGTCCTCCTGAAGTAACTTCCAAAATGTACTCTATTTTCCGATCAAATCAACTCAACTCTCCGATCAATTCATACAGTTATTAACCATCGACAGACTGCTTCGGCGTATTTATTGCCTTGCGCATTTAGCTGAAATAGCATTTAATATACGAAAGATCGGACTTGCTTTTCCATTCGTTTGTATTTCCTCCCTCAGTTATACACGTTGATTCATTTACCAAAGAGTTGTAGATTGAGTCCCAAATCTGAGTGGTACAGTTGCCACAAAGCCACAGAAAATACATCCTTTTTTATCAATAGTTTTGAATCAATTGTAGTGTAGCTTCAACAGTTTCCTAAAAGCTCTGAATCAATTTCAGTGAAGCTTCAAATGATTTTTAATAGTTTTGAATCAGTCGCAGTGTAGCTTGAACCTTCTATTTAACAGTTTTGAAGTAATTTCAGTGCAGTTCTAACTACTTTTTAATAATTTTGAATTAATTTCGATGTTGTTTCAAGAGTTTTTCTAATAGTTTTGAATCAATTTTAATGTAGCTTCAACTTTTTTTAATACTTTTGAATCAATTTCGGTGTAGCTACAACCGTGTTTTTAATAGTTTTGAATCAATTTCCGTGCACGTTCAACCGATTTTAATAGCTTTGAATCAACTTCAATGTAGCTTTAACCGTTTTTAAAATAATTTTGAATCAATTGCAATGTGGTTTCAACCGTTCTTTAATAGTTTTGAATCAATTTTAGTGTAGCTCCAAAGATTTTTTTAAAAAACTGTTTTGAATCAATTTTAGTGCAGCTTCCACAACAAGGGAAGAATCTATCTGTCCGCATAGTATAAAAAACTGAAATTAGTTTGATCAATTCGTTCTACAGTCATTAGCAACATGCTGCTGGCATGGGATAGTACTTTTGCTGGCCGTTATATAATACTAGTTGCTAGTTGTTGCACGTGAACCTTCGACCTGCTTTATAAATTGTTAAAATTGTGCTTAATTAAGAGGTCTAATTATTTAGTTTTACATTTTTTTATAGTTTGCCTACCATCTAACTTGAGATTACAGCTAGTGCTAAAAACTGAATCTGAATACGACAGTTGTCTCAATAGTAAACAGAGAAGTATGTTCATGTTCAGTATAACCATTTATCCATTTTCAGATAATTAAATTGAAGTAATACTATTTTAATTGGAAAACTAAATCGTCACAATATTCTACTATAAAAACACACAAATATTAACCCTCTCACTACCAAAAGGGGAGGGTACTTTGTGACCACTACAGTATGTTTCTTGTAATTACTGTTTTAGTCGTTTCTTTAAAATTGTCAAAAAAAAAAAAAAAAAAAAAAAATGCTATTGCTTAACACGTTTAGCTGCAGCGTATATCTTACAGTGATGCATATTGAACGTTAGTATGTCTCATAAATTTGCTATTTTCAGTTGCTGGACACAAAATACTCTCCCCCCGCCCCTTGGTAGGAGATGTGACAGACATTTAGAAGTGTCACTCCTAGATGGCAGTATAATAAATAGTTGTTTCCCGCCTTTTCTGAATTTGTCGACTAATCTTATCCCACGTACTGTTCACTTCAGTCACTGTATATTTCTGTAAGAGTTTCTTATCTGTTTCTTTTGGGAGATACATTTAATCGTAACAGGTGGGTACAAAATGACCCTCAGTTGGTAATCCGAGTTACAAAAAATACCTACGTAGAACGAGAGTTAATGCTCAAATCTAATTATGGCTACAGCCCTTGTTCTATTTTGAAATAATTGAAGGAAAAGAGTTTCTAAGTTGCATTTAAGTTGTCATAATAGTTTAAAATTTACAAATTGACTGCACGCTAGCGCCACCTAGCAGCATCAGATAAGCACAAAACGCAGCTAGTGACATCTATCAGCGTGGCTGTTTATTATTAGGAATTACAGTGACGCAAATACATGTTTTAGAGTAATATTTACCTGAAGTAGCTCAGATTCACAAAATGTTCGTGCGACGCCTGAATATTTACATAACCCGTCACTTGTTTCAAAGTACTAAACACTTCCAACTTGTCGGGATGCATCTCCGAATACCGTGGACCGAAAGTGAAATTTGGATAGATGTGCTGGTAGCCTGTAAATGAGTTGTCCAAGATGGTGATAGATCCTTCAATAATGGTACATCCTTGGAATGAATCCACGTTATCTGCATGAATAATTGGAACTCCGGTGCAAGTTTTAGGACATGGCCCATCGCAGGGGACGCATTCCCCATTCACAGCCTATTAAAATAGAAAAGAAAATGTAGTGTTAAAGAATAATCAACAATTACTAAAATACTTTAAAAAGTACACACTGTTATGTCAGTCAAATGAATTGTTTTAACAGCGGGTAATTACTAGCATATTAAGTCACAGTGTTGTTTTCGGTTTGTTTTTCAAAGTCTGCCTGGAGGTATTCCCCCCTTCGGTATTATATTTTTGAAAGCACTGCGGATTTTTAGTGGTAGAAAACCAGAATTCCTGCACATTTGCATCTGCCAAGATTTCGGATAAGAAAATCCAAATACTCAATTTTATTTGAGGTAACAGAACTATAAAATAACGTGCCATACCTGTACAGGAAACTCGATATTAACACTTCTTTTTTTTTAAAAAAAAAAAAAAAGCTAAGAAATTGCTGCAGAAGAAGATATTTTACAGAGTTGAGGGGTATTTAAATGGAAATTTAAAATAACATCTTTAAGTCAACAAGGTATCTTAGTAATTATTTTTATATACTTTAGCTGTATATCTCTGTTTACTATTCTAGTGTAAAGTGTAATGAAAAATGCGTTAAGATGAATAAAATCAATTAGATAAATTAATGGAAAAATATTTTCCTTTTTTTCTTTCCTATTCATAGGAGTCGTAAAGGTAATACTAATTCTGGCAATAAAGATAAAACTAATTACGCAATTACAATACTAGAAATAGATCTAAGTTTACTATATCGATAAATAGTAACACCATTTCAAAATGTAGCCAAAAATAATAGTATAAAAGTAGAAAACAAACTTTCAGAAACTTTAAAATCAATAATTGACTTATTATTATTATTATTATTATTATTATTATTATTATTTTAATTAAAAGTGTCTCAAAGAATATTGCTTTCACGAAATTATGTAAATATGAAATTGTGGTACTATCAACAATGTAAGTTATGTATTTAAATAAAAAAAGAAATAGAAAGATGAAATATTATAAGATTATTAGGAATAAAATTATAAAAATCCCTTTTTCCAGGACGGAGGAAACTTACATGTATCATCAGATATGTCAATTACTTTAACAGCATTATGTAACATATATAGTATTTGTAAACAATAATTTTTGTATTGTATTTTGAAGTTGAGTCGTCAAGTTCCAAAATGGTTCTTGTTCATTCATATTAAATCCCAAAAACTTAGAAAAAATTTAGGATCTGAATGTTTTGTGGAACTAGGATTACTTCAGTGTGTTCATGTGAAAAACTTGAACATCCTCAAATACTTCCAGTTCTACAAAACGCATTTGACCCTACGGGCTTTTCTCTGTTTTCTGGGATTTGATATAAATGGATATTTGGAACTGAACTACTCAATTGTAAAATAATTAACTTTGTATATTTTATATGAAAATGCGAGTGTAAATAAATTGATTGTTTCTTAAAGTATGACCATTCATACTTTGCTAAAAGTGATTTCTCCAATTTATATAATAGATTCTGTACATGATTATAATACAAAAATGATATAAAAAATCAAATATCATTGAATTTGGTAAGACTACGATTATAAAGATATCAAAAGTTAGCTAAGAGCTGCAATATTTTTAAATGTAAATGTGTAGTATAGTACAGAGCTCTCACATTACGAAAAAGATAAAACAAAACACAAATACATTGTCCTTATATTTGTATTTCATAATTGCAATCAAAACGTACTTAAAAGAACTAAAAAGTAACACAAGTATACAAACAAATACTAAAATGTTCATTGTTTCTTCATCTTAAAATTAACTACAACGAAATACTGATCTAATTTAACTTACATAATACGGTTGGGACACTGATCAAGATGGATTCTCAAATATCATAAAAGGGAATTACTTCTTTTTTTTTTTTTTTTTTAAACCAAAATTACAGAGACCCATATTCGAAGCTGTATACTCCTACCAATGTTTCAATTTGTAAACACAAGCATTGAAAGCGAGTACATTACTAATGACGTTACGGGGGAGCCATGAAATGTATAGTGGTAATAAAACTGAAGACAATTCGGAGAGGTTAATTGGGAACGGTTAAAAACAAATTCGTAAAAAGATGATTAGCTAGTGTTAACAGAAATAATATCTCTAGTGACGATGATCTAAATTAAAAAATCGTATCAATGAATGCTTTTCGAACCTACAGATTTGCCGATCAGATCTCATGTTCCAAGAAACCCTTCAAAATTGAGAACTTTGTACTTTTTTCTTGAGTTCTCAGAGGTTGACTTTTATGTCAAAATTTTTTCTTTCTTTATTGAGCAAAAATTTGGAAGTTTGTAGCTTTTAAAATCGTGAACACTGTCTTTGCCTTATTCTAATTTCAATTAGAAATGGACGAGTATTCTACTACAACAAAATTATGAAGAATAGAGAAAGTAAAACTCTCATTACGGCATTGTGATGTAGCATGACTTAACCAAAAGAAGCTTAAGAAATCGAATGGCGTGAACAAACAGTTCAAAATTGTATAGATAGTAATAAAACATACAAATATTGTAAGAATCTTTTCCTTAACTGACTGCAACTAACTATAAATACATCACGCGTACAGTCACAAGCAAAAGTATGCATCCATCCTATGTATTTTCTCTTGTTAGTCGTTTTGCATCAAATTTGAGTCCAATATTGCTTAGCGAAAATGTAAGGTAATTCTCTTATGGTGTCTAAAAGTATCCTTCAAACTAGCTTTTTAGTTCCAAAGCAAAATAAGCACACGAATAGATATGTAGTTTCACTGGAGATTGGAAAGTAGCTCAATTTTTAGTTTCAGATGGAGATGAAATATTTATTTATCGTAGTTTTTTTTAAATCAAAAATTCAGTACGCAGTATTATCAACTACTCCTCTCCCGTTCTATGAGCTTTCATGAGATTTACACCTAGCTGCGAATACTATAAGGTGAAGTTCGAAAACACATGCCTACCCTAATAACCATCACCTGCTTAATATTCAATTGAGGCTCTCATTTCAGACGACTGTAATTATTTACTTTTCTATAGATGGTGGAAATTCATTTCAATAAATGGAGCACCGTGGCTCAGTGAAGAAAAGATGTACACAAAATAATAAACTTTGCAACCTCACAATCTTAGTAGATTTTCACAGAGTGATTCAAGAAAATTATGCAACTAAAATACACAGGGTAAGACAATGAACAAATTTTAAGTACACTGACAACATATAACAAGAAGTCTGTACATACAAATATTGTTTCTAACAAATACAGTTATTTGCAAATCTAGTTAAATACACAATGACTCATCTTAACTTAATATTGTTTTCAATTATCTTACCTTCTTTTTAGGTGGACATGTCCTTACACAGGCCCCGTTGTCTTTTAGTAGATGTTCTGGACAATTCTTCACACACGTTGCCCCATATGCATATTTGCCGTTAGGGTTTGTTTCCCACGAATACGTGATGGGATTGTACCTTTGCATTGCTGGACATTCTTGTTTACACACACCACCATCGTTAAAATTTCGACATGCCTGTAATGAAATTATAGTTATAGGAACACATATTTAGGTTAACAGTCACTCATTTACTGGCCCTGAAGAAAAGATACCTGTTACCGACGAAAGCTACAATAGAAATCATAGAAACAAGATGTAGAAAATGCTTGATCACGATTTGAATTTTGGAGGAAAAGAAATGACAACGGTTGCAGAAAGAAAATGACATCTTCGAAGTGTTAATTAATTTATGCGAGAGAGTATTGAGAGTCGAATTTTGTATAAAGATTGTCAACAATATCAAGTAATGATTTTCAAATTCGTTTAAAAAAAATTAACACAATATTTAACCTGCTCAATATGGCAAACAAAGTCACTCGTTACAGTTCAGAATTATTGTAATACGAGAAATATAAGTACTGTCAAGTCGTGCTCTATGATGAACTTTCGTGGAGGTAAAATGAAAATTATGATAAGGTTTTCAATGATTTTTGTTAAAATAGCTTAAAAATGTAACCATACAAAACAAACCTTATCACGAAAAGCATACAAATAATTTTGGAAGTACTTAATAATGAAGTAGATGAAAACTATAATTTTCAAAACATTTAGTGAGATTGGACAAAATGTAAAAATCTCAATCTCACATTTAACATTTATTTTCAAGGACTAGCAATGACTTTTTCCCTGGAAAATACTAAGTTAATTTGCCACGTTCTTAGCTACTAATTTATACGTGGCCACTTTCAAATATATAAGCATTCATAGACTTACCAAACAATCACTTTGTTTTGGTCCCGTACAACCTCCCGCACAAAACAGATGGCAGCACTCTCGTGGATTTGGACCGAAACACCTTCCTTGGTAACACTGAGGACTACAATTAACTTTCGAAAATTTTTGGCAGTTATGGGGGCCCTCACCCCAACATCCTGCCTCACAACTTTTATCACATGGGGGACACTCGCGCTCTGGGACTTCGTCAATCGTATATACATAAATATAACGTGCACTTGGTCCTGTAATAATTTCCGTCCAATTGATTGTCTTTACATGGCAGAGATTGAAGTTGTTGTACAGCCCGACGTTACCAGCAAGAATATCTGAAAATGCAAGAAAAGAAGGAACATTTAATATAAATCAATATATTTTACGAAATTTGCATGTAGAATTACTAGTAACTACGTAATCAGTAAAATTAACATAAAACATAAAAAAAATGTTCAATGCATTCAGTATACGGCTGTTGGTTGGTAGCAGCTAAGAAATTCTTGACGCAGGGTAACCAACTTAATGCTTTATACAACTGTATATTATGCTTTATTTTTCCTTACATTATGGTTTATTATGCTTTTTCCTAAATTATGCCTTAATATGCTGTTTCTTGAATTATACTTCATTTTTAAACATTTCTATTAAAAATGTATATGAAACTATTAATTTTCCCCACTAAAATTACATCAATAAATACTACATCATTTTGTGTAGTTTTCCTTAAACGATGTTTCCAAGAAAAAACATGTAGTTGCACAGTAGACTTCTCATATTTAATGAATTCAGAACAAAGAGTACAAAGTAGATTACCGCCTTATACTTTGGAATGGTCAATTGAGAATTCTCTTACTCTCTGAGATTACATAAACTCTTGATTTTGGCATCTTGGAATAAGCACAACCAGTCTTGCCTGCCTTATAACACAAAGTGAGGAAACAGAAAAAAAATCCTTAATTGGTAGTTGATTTCCATTGTTTGCAGCATTGATAACAGTCCTTGTTGATCATTTTTTCTTTGGCACAAAATATATTAACGTATTTTTCTTGATGAAATGAAATGAAATCTTCGAGTTTTACGTCCCACAGTTATGCTGGTTAGGCTAAAGGAGACGGTGATGATGAGACATGAATGAAATGGTGAAATGAAGTAAGTGGGAGGAAACAGGAGAACCCCGAGAAAACCCACGAGCACGGTGTTTGTCCACCACAAAGTTCACACGGCGCGAACTGGGGTCGAACCAGAGACCCCAAGCACCGAAGGTGAACGCTCTACCACTGAGCCACGGTTTTTCTTTGATGTACACATATACAGGTTCTGGAATAAAAAGCATTAAGCATTATGATTTATGCTTTATTTCTGTAAATTATGCTTTATTATGCTTATAAAATTAGCAAATTTGGATATGTAAAGTGGTCAACATCACAGATATGGTACCAACCATAGGTGGAAAATTCCTTTATGTTTTTACTGCTTTTTATGCTTTATGGTTGTCCTAATACAAGCTACGATAAAATTCTCTACAGCATTGAATTTCCGAGACAATTGTACATGAATCTGGTGTATCACTTGCACCTATTCCCATTTGAAAAACCGAAAGCTGAATCCAGTATGTTGGATACAAGATGGCGGCCGGGGTGGGTAACGTGTGTCAGAGGAGACTACTTACTCCAATTTATTTTGCATATGCCCACATTCATGCCCAGTTACACCTAAAGAAACTAAAAGCAATTGTTATAGTAGTGTATGTTCGACTTCGGGGTATATGAAGACCCATAAATATTCAAATTATCGGTATAGGCCGCTAAAAGTAGTAAAATACACGTTGGGCCGCGGAGAACGTTGTATTTGAATCAATTTTACACGAATCCGGAAGGGACACTTCGCGAAGAGAAGGAGAAAACAAGCCAGGCTAAAGAACTTTTAGGTTCTTCCATTATTTAGTTTCATAGGCAACTAACCAGCATTGAAAATTTAGGGACATTACCCACTTTGTCTTCCTAAGCTACGCCAAAGAATGCTTGCTTTTGTTTATGAGATGTTAAACAATGATCTCGTTAGCCATGGAATCCGTTGTTTGTTGAGTTTTATCGTCAAACTTTTCACTTGACATATGAATCCAAAATACCAAACTTCTTTCCGTAAGCATCTCTCTTACATATTTCTTTCTTTCTGAAGCAACAAATTGATGCAATCAAATCATGAAGGATATTTGTAATTGCTTGAAATGCTTACGTCGTCACTAGGGGCAGGAGTTTTTCGCAAGTTGCGAAATCGCGAAAATTTTCCTACAAAGCCGAGAGTTAGTTTTCCAACGAACTACGTCAGATTGCGTAAGGAAATAGGTATTTTGAAGTCGCGACGAAATGCGATAACTGACATTTTGAGAGAAATGTGCCGCAAAACGCAACAAATTGCGAATTTTTAAAAACGTCAATTTTAGCAGTTAAAATACAGAAATAAAAAGTACAATTTTCCAAAGGGGAGAAAAATTTAAACTTAAATAACTTGTGCCTATCGGCAATATGGCTTCCAATAATGAATACTGACTGTGAAAGGATTTTTATTTATTTTTTTATTTTTATTTTATTTATTTATTTATTTATTTTTATTTTTATATTTTAAATACAGCTTGGTAATCAATAATAGAAAGCTACAAATGAAGTAAGAAAATGTTGAAACATGGAACAAGCTGCACTTTTCATCAGAATAATAATTTGCAGACGAGATATACTAGAAGATACAGCACTAATGTATTGTATGCATGTGTTTTTACATGTATATATGTTTTCGGTGTATAACTAATACAATGTGTGGTGTTTTGTGATGTCAATTGTGACGATACTGTGCTAGTACATTTTAAGTTTTTGGACTTGTAAAAGAAGAAAGAAGTAATTTGTTGTTAGTAACTGCATAAAGAATAACTTCATTGTCCTACGTAGCATTATTGATTTATTGCTTATTATTTAAATTGGGCTTACATTACAATTTGTATAATTTATATTAGAGTTTGTAAAATAATTTACTTAGTGACAAAATTGTCCCTATGCATTTAGCATTTTGCCATTATATGTTCTGATGTTTTCTTGTGGATGTTTTTATTTATTTTGTTTCTTCTATTCTTATTTTTTTCTTCTATTGTTCATTTGTAGATATAATATTAATTTTGTAAGCCTGTTGTAACTGGGATAAAGTCCTGTAATAGGCAACAATAATAAATAAATAAATAAATAAAATGATAAATTTTATATCTCAAAATGCGACAAAATACGAAATTTTTAATTTCAAATGCGAAATATTTAATTTCAAATTGCGAAAAACTCCTGCCCCTAGTCATCACTTAATGATGTACACAAGTTATTTACATCGCTATTCGCTCGCGAGAAGAATGTACTGTATCAAAATTGTATTTATGTTGTTGATACTGCATGCGCATTCAGTTATGAAATGCTTTAAATACAGAAAAAAAATCTTCTTTGTTTCAGAATAATGAGTTATAAAACAAAATGGTACGTGTATTGTCTTGGGAAATCAGAAAGAATTCATATGCACAGTACGCGTTCGTTATTTCTGTCTTGGGATTTCTTTTTCTTGTAAATATTTACCCAGCAAATAACTTGAAATCTCGTACACGTCTTTCTTCCTAGGATCTTCGAGATTTTTTTTTTTTTTTTTTTTTTTTAATGTCGAGTCAAATATTTACTTACAGATTGGGCCAAAAGTCACGTTCATCTTCTCCTACCCATGAGTCCGTGTGACTTCAAATAAAATCCAGGAAAGCGTTAGAAAGACTCCAACTTAAAACTCAGCCACTAAGCCCATTCTTTTGAAGGAGTTCAGGTGAAATTAAATAGACACACATATGTAGTATAATATATAATAGGGCTAAAGCAGATAATTATCTTCATTACTGCATCAACATGGCTGTTTGTATTCACCCAAAAAGAAAATGAAGCAATGCTCATCATCATATGCCTGATAAAAATCTTTTCAACTTGTGGTGGAACCCTTCTTTCGATATGTGGCGAAAAATATAGGTCAAAGCATATCTAAACCTCAGAGTAAAACTCCTTGTAGTATACACAGTGACGCAACTAGGATAGTTGTTGCCCAGGGTAAGAACTCTCCTTATCCCCCCTCCCCCCTGATCAACCGAACCAAAACACTTTCCGACTACATCTGATATTGGCATCACATAGTAATTTCCCTATCCCTTTTTTTTTTTCTCTTCAAATGGTAAAGCTTGATTTCAAAGTTGCAGTAGACCTGCATAATTAAATTTTTAGTACAAGATAAAACACCAATCTAATTAGTATTTGATTGTCAAATAATCAGAGAGTAGCATGCTTGACATATTCTTATAGTCTTATCATAATAACTGTAAATCACAATGTTTTTGGAATTATACAGGGATGTGCATGTATGTAGAACGAATCAACAGTTTGTAGCTTTAGAATATCATATTTAATTATGACAATCAAGCAAGCTGTTGTCTCGAGTATTACACTCGGATATTTTGCAAATCTCTTATATTGATGTAAATTAAATAAAAACACAAAAAGCTGGAACTAAAGTTTAACTTTGAGGACTCTTTTGGCTACAAAGGTTTTTACAATGTTCTCAAAAGATAGCTTTGAAGCTAACTTATGTTCTATGAATATGATCCTAAGGTTTATGAGTCCTTGTTGTCCTGTTAAGTTTTGAGGTAATATTTTGGTTATCTTTATTTTGCTAGAAATCCTTTCCCTGCCTGATAGTGAAAATAAATATTTCCCAGTTTTGTGCCCCCAATCCGGCGCCCGGGGCACAAACCCGTTTGTCCCCTTAGTTACGTCACTGAATATAGAACAACTATCCCAACATGGACCACGATTCCTCAGTGGCAGTGCGTGGGGTCCCTCGTTCCATCCCAGCTCCCGCCACGTGGGTTTTATGGAAGACAAACACCGCGTGCGTGGATTTTATCGGGGTTCTACCGTTTCCTCTCATTTTCATCATTCCAGCATTTTTACTCATCTCATTATCACCATCTCCCTTCGTCCTGGTGCACAAACGTGGGACGTTAAACTATATATATATATATATATATATATATATATATATATATATATATATATATATAAAAAGTATAAGCAGTTCATTGCGCACAGATTGTGATTTCTATTCACTTAATAATAATACTAAATCCTGTTCGGCGTAAGCTCGAAACTGCGATAAACAAAGCCACGTGAAACTAAATCTCGCTGATTTGCTGTTGTCCTACCGACGTTTGCACTCCTCCGCAAAATAGTTCATATGATTTGATTATTGCTTCTACTATGAATCTCCACATGAAACTACTATATTATTATAAATGACAAAAATAGAATACGGATTATCTAATGTCACTGCAATCGAGTGTGGTTAATGAAACAATAGAAATAAACACTAAGCATGCGCAGTAATTATGGCGCCAATTCAACTGTGGAGCGTGTTCGACTTTTAAGTCTGAAAAATGTCTTACTTGAATCCCGGTTCAGCGTGTGTTGTGGTGAAACATCAAGGTAAACCTTTACTCACTAAGCAACAATTATTTACCAGCGAAATTCAAATATATATATATTTTTTAATCTTTGGAGTCTTTTTTCTTTCTTTTCTGCTGCTGCTGTAAGTATCTGGGCAACAAGAGACAGTATTGTCAAAATGCACGTGTATAATTTGCTCCTCCCCGTGGGGCGTGGGAGTGTTATATCCCTAGCCAATCGTATTTGTGACAAGCGAAAGGATACAAATACATATCGGAGTTTAGAGCTTACGCTGAACAGGGAATAAATAAAATGCCCACTATCCGTCTGCACAAATATCCACGGTGACTCAAATATGTATGCACTGTTTAATTGTGAATAACTCTCAAGTGAGTTGACAGAAACGCATCATTTTTTGTAGTGTTATAGTTTTCATAGTAATTGTCCAATACTACTCGTACAAGCTTTCCTAAAATATGAACAAATATGTAAATTGTTCCTAAAATGAGAGAAAATTAAGTTCCAAACACGATCATCCACGAGTCCTACGAAAAGCATCATACTAAAATAAATATTATACCTACCCTAACCTAATCTGACTTCCGTGAGCAAAATAGCGTAGCTTAGAGAAATACCAAGAAAAGAAATTTCTTCGATGCTTATAGTTTAATAAGCACGTTGTCGAAAGAATTTCTCTTGAAAGAATCTAAAACGAATGATCGCCATTGGAACTAGTGCAATGAAATGTTTACTAGTTAGAAAATTATATTGCCTAATACTTACCCCTGAGCGCTGGCATTTCGAGGTTGTACATGCTAGATAGTGTGACGAAGAGGGAAAATTCTTCTTCATGGATAGCTAATTTGAACAATGTCCTTCCTCTAATGATTTGCAGACTTGGTAAAACAATACTGTGCACATCCACATGCGAAATGAGAACATAGCCAGTAACTTCTCTAATGTGTTCGAGGAAACTTAAGTCTAAACTGTTGTTGCCTAGCCATGTTAGCTCCAAATTTCCGTCCACGTATGTACAATTGGTGTACCTATCTCGCAAGTTCCTGTAGTGATGGTCTCGATTTGATGGTACAGACATCCGACCATTCGTTCCGATGCATACTGAAAAAGAAAAAAAAAAAATGAAAATAAGCTCCTGTTTGACAATGAATGTTACTCAGTACCTTAAATTTAATAAATTAATGAATATGTTATAAATATTGTTTACTCTTTAGTCAAGAGCATCACAACGGAATTTTAGAGGTTGAGATTGAGAATAATCCAGCATAAAAAATATGGAAATTTTACAGATATAAAACAGGTACATCAAGGTATAGCAGCAACACACAACTTTTGAAAATATGTCGAATACTGGCGTCTCTGGCATGTAAAATTTAAGGGGGGGGGGGGCATTAAACAAGGTGATTTAAATGGTAGAACCTAGCCCAGCCTGTTTATTTATTACCTTCAATTCCATTTGTTACGTTGTGCTTACCTTCACGGACCCCGTGAGACATATCAAGAACTCTGTTATAATCGTTTCACAGTCTGAATATTATATTCCAAATAAATATAATAATAATTATTTATATGTTATTATGTCGTTTTTAAATAAAATAAAATAAAATAAGAATAGAATATTGAATATTTTGTACTTCAAAATACTGGGGGACGCGTCCCCCTCGTCCCATACGCCAGAGACGCTCATGATGTCGAATGATTAATTAATACAAAGATTTCAAGCCATACCACATTAAGTTTTAAGCTAACTGTATAAGTAAGTCATACGTTACAACTTTTAATACTGACAGCACAACATTGCTGCACGTCTTGCAAATAAGAACAGAAATAAAATACTGAACAGCTGAAAAAGACTGTACTATTCATAGAAATAAATACTTTACATGTAAAGTATTTTTATGAATACTACAGTCTTGTTTAAACTTTTAATATTTTTTTTAACTACAATTGCTGTGGTTTGGGCACGTACTTCCGTCATTATTATTCTTTATCCCACATTTCGGCATGCTGAAAATTAGAAAATCCAGCATCAAAATGTGGTTGATAGACGCGGCTAGTAATTAAATGTCGACTGAAAGTAGGAAATTCAAAACTGTTATTATTCAGTTCAAAATCTCTTGTCGCGAATTCTGTCCAGAAATTTGAAGCTTAAATATATATATATATATATATATATATATATATATATAAACGATAATCATGCTTATTGTACTATATGGTTGGGAAGCATGATCGTCGCTTACTCTGAGGGAAGAACATAGGCTGAAAGTATTTAAGAATAAAATCCTGAGATAAATGTTTGAGCCCAAGAGGAAGGGAAATGGAGAATGGCAGAAACTTCATTATGAGAAACTGCATATTTTTTATACCGTTTAACCATTTTTAGGGTCATCAAATCTAGGAGGCTCAGGTGGGCAATTTTGTGTAGCCAGAACGGAATAAAGTAGGAACGTTTTCAAGGTTTTAACTGGAAATCCAATCGGAAAAAGGACCATCAGGAAGACCTAGGCGCATATGGGAGGACAATATTAACAGAAATAGGAATACAAATTAGAAAATGGATACAGTTGGCTAAGGACAGAAGTCAATTTAGAGCTTTTGTGAACGCGATGTTGAACTGGCGGGTTCCGTAGGCCATACAGTTAGATGCGGCTAGTTTTCGCTATACCTAATAATTACATGAATTTAGGTGTGACTGGAATTAACAATTGCCATGTTACACTAATGTCTCAGTAGCATCAATTCTCAATGAAAATGGGGCAACAAGGAAGACGAAAGTAATGGTGGCTAAAATATCACTGATTCGCACCATGTTGACTGAAGATTCGATTTATTTTTTCACGTTGACACTGTTGATTTCATGAATCAAAAACGAAATATACGAAAGACTATAAATCACACACAGCCTGCTGATTTACAAAGGTATAAATTGATAGCGAAACCTGTCAATGACACTGCCTATGAATAATTCCTTTGTTTTCTTTCCTATAAGTACTTGGTCTGATATGATTATCTTGAGTTGAAGCGCGTATTCCTCAAATATTAGCATGCGTATTGCTAACAAAAGTATCACTAGGTCTCCTCTCTAAGCACATTGTGTTCAATTCGATATAACACTCCAGACGTGCTCCATGATTTACGTAGACATGTCGTTGTATTCTTGACTTTTGGCAGTGAGAAATGATGTGTGCTGCGTGCACCGGTGAGGTCCTACGTGATCTGACATTAGATGACGCTGAGATCGTGACGGACGAAGCAAAGTCCCGCGGACCATGTTTCGTACTAATACTACTTCAAAAAGGAACTAGCCGCATTTTTTTTTTACGTGGACAATTAATGTCTGCAGCTTATTTATAAATGAATGTCATTCTATGGCAAGTAATTTTTTGACGTTGTAGAAGTTGTAATTCACTGGATTCATTTCATTTTCATGAGAAAATTTTTATCTAACAATAATCATTAAACAACGTCCTGTTCGCTTAGTAATCGTTTTTAATTTAGAATTTAATTATGTACAGCAAGTTTTCCATTTCTGAAAGTAACATGAAAAATATCAACATGCACGGCACATAGTTTAGAGAAAGAACGTAATCCACAACTGACATTTACATGTTGAAATTTCCATACGCAAAGCTTAATATTTGATCATCCAAACAGAAAGAAAAAATAACTAAAAATCCTTCACATACAAACATTATTTATGCTACATCCTCACAAAAGCTAGTAAAACTAGTAATTGTTCACCCATAAAATTCACTAATGGTTCTAAATTCTAAAGTTCGGCTGTTAGTGGAATACGAAATTTGTTATATTTAATACTTCGAATAATAATGATAAAAAAGTCCAGTTTAAGTGCATGTAGGAAACTTTATAGTTAGCAATTATCTAAAGCACGCTAGCTACTTAATAGCGTTAATAAAGAGGAAAGGTTGGTATGAAGCATAAGCTGACCTGTTAATCCATATATTATATATATATGAATGTGACTCTTTGTGACTTAATAATTCTTGAACCACCCAACCAATCTCGATCAAATTTTCAACATAGATGAGGTATGGCTTTTAGCATTTCACTTTGACGATCCAACTTAGGGGAGGAGGGAGATATAATCGCAAATTACCAATATTACTGTCGAAT
Organism: Thermobia domestica; assembly: GCF_964235325.1. Classification (NCBI taxonomy): domain Eukaryota; kingdom Metazoa; phylum Arthropoda; class Insecta; order Zygentoma; family Lepismatidae; genus Thermobia; species Thermobia domestica. Next base: position 11,023,358 of record NC_137470.1, on the reverse strand, counting down.
CCATAGTTTTGTGGTCTCTGAGATGAACAGTGACACTTTCGATACGGTTTAAATCCAAATTCAGCCCAACAACTTGGAGGAGGAGTGAGATACATAAAAATGATCGAAAATGGCCGATATTAGGTCGAATCCATAGTTTTCAGGGTCACTGAGACGAACAGTGACAATTCCGTTGCCGTTGAGCAGAAAATGCTCAATTCCCATAGCCCATTAATTTCTACCTTAAGGAATCTAAAGATTCAACGCTGCAGAAGCAAAAGTGCTAGTGAATTCAATCTTACGTCAATCCAACACAAACACGACTTCTACAAAATATTATGTATATGCAAGGAGACACAGTAGGTCTAGTGGTTAAAGCGTTAGATTTTCGGCCGACGCTTCCCAATTTTTGACGTCCACCAAGCGTTGTGAGGCAAACTGAGGAGTCACATGAATAGAACGTGACGGAAACTAGGTCTAGAAATCTCTTTATGCGTCCGTTACAGGCAAAGTGTTCGTCGCTAGGCTGAGTGTACTTCAGCCGTTCGCTAACAGGTAACGTTAAAGTTCCTCAGCCCCACAAAGGACTGTTACACAAAGTGGTTGGTTTACATACAAATGCAAGAATATAGTCAATGGCCTTTGGGGACAAAAATGAGTTTAGACTATATTTACATAATGGATTTATGAACTTCTTGAACCTTGAGAAACGCCATTTGGGACAATAGCAGATCCTATTTTCTTAATTTCTGAAAAACGTTTCAGTTAGGTATCTCCGAAATCCCCAATATTGTAGGTGCTCCAATAGCTTCCTCAAATATGACCATAAACTTGTGAAACAAATTGTTGAATTAAACTTTGCACTTGGAGAAACAGGTCAATTTTGAATTCAACGTGGAATTTTCTTCTTTTCCTTATTTTTAAGATTGTTTCCGAAAGAAATTCCTCTCCCTAGGTGACCTCTATTTTATAGTCGTACTGACTCCTGTTTCTATTTGATATAGAGCGTGTGCATCTATTTGCTAAACGATTAAATCGTACGCCGTTAACTGGAGAATGCACTTCCCAAATAAGATTCTGACCTTTGTATATTTTTATTGATTATTTCTTGAAGTACAGACAACAAAACACAGTCCATTTGATCAAACTTTGAACTCGAAGTACGTGTCTTGATAGGAACTAACTTGCCTTCTAAAACAACAGACCTGTTTCTATGAGACAGAATGATGAATGTTTGAACACATTCAATGCAGTTATGTTGTAAAATGTACCTATGATGCATTTCAAGGAATACATATACACACAACTAGAAAATGCCCGACGTGTAAGGGTGGGCAATATTTTGCGTTATACTTTCTGTGTCTTTCATGTAGAATTTCTCTGGACTCAAAGTCTTGTACGAAATTCATATGACGATTTCAATGAAGCCCAGTTCTCTTTTCTTTCCTTCTAGGTCCAATATCGAAAGCAAAAACAAAAAACACTGAAACATGTGTTTAATTATTTTAAAAGTCTAAATATTGAATTTGATGTCTATAAACTTGAGGAATTTTCAAATATGAACATATTATTATAATGATTACAACCCTGAGCTCCCTTATGGGTAAGCGGTTAGCGAACGCGCACTTGACGTGAGAGACCCGCGTTCGATTTCCGGTGGGAGCTCATATGGCTGGGATCCCACGTTAGGCTATAACCGCTTCCACATTAAATTTTGACCCCTTTTTTTCATTCTTAAACTACTAAAAGCACTGAAACACGTCTTTATTTATTTCAAATGAAAAGCCTAAATACCAAATTGCGTGTCTTTAACCCTTATCCGGGCAAGACATTTTTGTAACGTAAACGGGCAACCGGGGCCTGTGAGGCCCAGTATATGTTTTAAGTGCAGAATACACAAAATCAATGCCTATTGTCACTTACTGTTCAGACTAGTCTAGAATGTACCGGTATATATTTTTGTCAAGTAGCGAAACTTCATGTCACGCTTTTGCAAGCCGACCAAGCAGAATAGCAAATCCGGTCCAGACATTTTTGTAACGTAAACGGGCAACGGGGCCTGTCAGGCCCAGTATATATTTTAAGTGCAGAACACTCAAAATTCAATGTCTGTTGCCGCATACTGTTCCGACTAAAGGTTACAATAGTCACGTGTTCAATATATAATTATGTGACAATTTGATCTAATATTTGACAGGAATTTCACTAAAGTTATATGGGGCCTCCTAGGCCCCGGTTGCCCGGTTACGTCAGGAAAAGATTTTCAAATTAAAAAAAAAAAAAAAAAAAAAAAAAAAAAAAAAAAAAGCTTTACCAACTCGATATGTTCATGATTTTAACTTCGACGAAAGGTAGAAATATGTATGGTTATTGAGAAATTTTAGAAAAATGAAGCTACTGGGCCTGGGAGGCCCCGGTTGCCCGGATAAGGGTTAACCTTAATTTGAGATATGGACATGAAAGCATTGTTTAACGACAAGTATACGGCGTACAAAAACGGAGATACTTGATCACTCTCCATCTACCTCTAACAATTAGTGTGCAAGTACTGGAGCATTCTTAAACACGGATATTTAGGTAACTCACATACTAGTTCCTCAGTGATGTATTTACCCGACTACGATAGGTCCCGTAGTAGTGGAACTATGATCATTTCAAGTTAACTTACTTCATGTTTTCGGCAGCCTATAACTCCGCAACTATCCACTTTTGAGCACAGGTTCATATGAACTTTTTTTCTTATTTTCATGTGAGAAATCTGTTCCCACATTTTTGTAACACCCTGTATAATTCATGTATTGAATAAAAAAAAACTGTATGGTCCTATATACCAAAATTTAAAGAGACTAATAAAGAATCTCGTTATATTATGTTAAATAAAATGAATTGTTTACTAATGTTTCAACCTCGTTAACTTGACATTAACAACAGTCATTAGATTAATGAAGCAGCTACTAGCTGCCCAACTGGTTGTAATTATTGCAGTAATTTAAATATTTATGTCACTGTCGTAATTATTTATTTACTTTAGAATAATCTTGATTGATTATATTGGCATGTCAAAAATCCTTCACTTTTTTTTTTTTTAAATACGTATTCATGGTTTCTTAGTAACAGGTATATATTGTGAACTGTTTAGTTTTTTTTTTTTTTTTAATTATTATTATCTTCATTTCTTAATCCAGTGTCCTTCATTCTGATAGAGTCCCTGCCTTTGCTACTGGAACAGCGCCAATGAAAGCTTGTATATAATTACAGATGCTATAAATCTATGCACAGAATATTCCTTGACTAATACTTCGTAAGGGTAATCCGTATTAAATTTAGAGAGAAAAATGATAATGATCTGGTAACACTTGACGTCAAACCGAATAAAGACATATCCAAACAGGGAAGCTAAGGACAACACTCAATAATTATCATCCAGTGAGAGCAAGTGAAGGTTCTAAGTAAACGTAGGCGATATATTAAAGTGGCATATAACATCTTGGAAGTGAAAGGCATTGTAGTTGTTCATTAATTCAGGCGGAGTGTAATGGCTTCGTTTTTTATTCAGTTTCTTAGGCTGAGGATGTAGGTCATTTCCTCTCAGAGCAGAAAATGCAGAATCATACACTATATTTAGTGAGTATTTGCTAAATGAATTTTAAGTGTAAAAAACTGCAAGAGAGAAAGTTGCACTTCGAAAGAGGATGCTGTTTTATTTGCGCTAGCTTCGTGATTTTTTTAAAACGACAATTGCTTGACAACAGCATTGAGAATAAAAAATTTCAGTAACAGGCCTTATTGACACCCACTTTATATTAAAGGATTTATATTTTGTACCCATGTTCTCAACCTGGGATTACTCAATACCTGTCACATGTCTTCAGTATTCTTTCGAAATACATTTCACAGGCAGAAGTAGCCATTTTCAGAGATTCATTATGTCCATTGGGCGGATGTCAAAAGCAAGCCCAACCGTACCTGCTCCCAATGTTGTAAGATTGGGCTACGGAATAGTGGATTGGGCTATTTTTAAGTGGCCTCGCTACCAAAATTTCAAATTGGGCAACACGCTACTTTTTGGGCTACTATCAATTATCTGCACGCTATAGCTCCTAAGAATGAGCTACTTATATATACTATGAAATCACGAATTATAAGTTTTGATTGTTGAGTAATCTATTCAAAATGAACAATAGTTTTTACTAAAACTAACATGTTCCATACTAGTTTAATTCTTGTTTTAGTACTTTTAAATCTCCAGATCTGACAACACTAGAGCGCCGTTGCAGTATCAATGACCGTGTTGCTGTATCAGTTAATGCCAGGACCTAATAGTCATGGAGAGCTGTGTAAAAATGAACATCGCAAATTTAATTGTGTTCCTGCATTGTCCATATTAACATAACGCGTGTGGAATTATAATAAAACTTCGAAAATTCATGGCTCCCAGATAAAGAATTTAGCAAATGAATTAAAGAAATAGTGAATAAACATACTGTAAACGTTTTAAAGTGTAATTTAGAGCCCACAAAACTGACTAAAGCAAACATGTATCCTAAAACATCAGGAAAACTGCCCATTTTTACTATTATCACCTGTCCAGTTCATTGCACATTGCAGTTCTACTGCAGCTGATGCAATATAGTGTTTGCCCTAACACAACACCGCCAACAATCCCAAACTGCGTTCGCCGCCTGACCATTGCCAACTCAGACATCTGACGTCTTACATCTGACATTATGTTTGGGCTACAAACAGTTCAATTCCGCTACTTTTGGAGCACAACTTCGCTACTTCTTCAGATCTGGCAACTCTGCGTGCTCCCTTCCAAATACTACATGTATCAACACAAGGTCTCTATACCAGAAATAGGCGAAACAAAAAAAAATGTATCAGATTTTAGTTAGGATAATTTTGGCTCGTTAGTCTAAATCTAAAGAAACTTGATTGAAACATCTGAGACTACGAATTTACATGATTAAGTAATAATAAAATAGCTATTTATTTAATTTTCCTTTCACAAAACCAAATTGTAACGAAAAGTTTATTTCAAACAAGAAAAGTGTAAACAAACTTAAAAGATTAATAGTTCTTGGTAATCTGTAATCATGAAATATTTTACAGAATTTAGAGCTAAGTATTCAAATTAATTGGAATTATCTAGATTGCTTTACTTATTTATTATATCTATTATTGTCACAAAAGTCAAGGTGATAAACAGGTTCTAATTTCTTTCTTATAGAAATATCACACAGAAAATTCAAGTTCGTTTCCAAATTCTTGATAAAACAGTTAGTCAGAAAATCGAGTAGCTGGCAAACTTTAATGGTAGGTTTCATAAAAAATTGTAATGAAGAAAAATATAATTTAAAATGGCCTAAAAAGCAACAATAAGTCATAATATGGTGAATTCACTTTAATTTATCTTCTTAAGTCTACCAAATCCGGTTTTTCCTTTTATCAACACAAGCCAATATTGCACACCTGAGACTGCAAGATATTAATCACCTAGAGACACGAAAAACACACACAATTCTTTAAATTTTAATAATAAGTAAACTTTGCACCTGTTTCAGTCACATTTTGTGACTTTTATATCTTTTATATAGTACAAATACTTTTCTCTCTCTCTCTCATTTGCTTGAAATATTTTCAAATCTTGTACAAACGCGACACAAGATGTCTTTCTTTAAGTTCTATGGTCTTTAGCATCTGTCATGGTCTTGTTCTTAAGAACACAGTATTTACACTGACCAAGCTGGATTTTGATTCAAGTAGTCTTAAATGCTCAAGCAACATGAATAAAGCCCTACTGGAGGTTGTAGTACCTTTGAAGACAAGTCTGTAACTTTTTCTCATGGTTTATTTAACCGCTTTTTTCTTTTCAAAAATGACAGAAGTAGAAAAGAGTGTACTGCAATTAAAATATTCATAAAAAAAATAATCTCTACAGCACACCTGGTTCTTCCACTCCTTCTTGGTCGATTCCCTTGTTGACTTTACCCCGTACTTCATGAGTTATTCCGGAACAAATAACTTAATTGTGCCACTTGTAATGTTTTCGTATGGTGTGCTTTTCATGAACTATGTTAAATCAAAGCAAGAAAATGTAAACAAAAGAATGGTTAGTAATAATTCGTGACTTTACCCTTATGAGTAGACATATCTATGTATCTTTCTCTCCCCTTTTAAGCTAAAATTTTGAAATTGTCACGCTCAAATAAAAACTGTTCCACTTGATGGAGAGGTTTTTTTTTTATATTAAAAAAAACTGCACTGTCATCAGTGTTCTAGAAAAAAGGTAAAAGCTGTAAGAAAATATTATATTTTTCTCATAATGAATATAAAATATCATTTCTGTTGAAATGATTGCGCAACTTAGTTAAATGTATTTTGTGTGTGTATAATGTTGAATTTCTAAAATTTTGATAAAACATTGTCATTTCAAACAAAGACGCTTTGTGTTTTCTCGTGACAGTACCACAAAAGCTTTTACTCATCATGATGCTGCGTTTAATGCATTGTGTTTTTGTTAAGGTTTTGCAAAAATCCTACTTAAGACACGACAATGAAAATAGAATCTTATTTCTAAACGAAAAAAAAAAAAACATTTTTTTTTTGTCACTCGAAATAGTATTATTATTAGTGAGTAACGTATCATATCTACATATGATGCCAACTTACCATGACCATGTGACTGATGTTCAGGTTTGAAAGATGGTCAACATATTTAACTGTGTTTGGTTATACGATTTGGGTTCTTATACCGGGTGTTTCAAAACAACACCGACAACGTTCGGGAGGTGATTCCTGACATCAAGATAAGACAAAAAGTATAGACCAACCTGGGTGCACAAATGCTTCCTTTCGGAGTTATAGGCTGCCGAAAACAAAAAAAAATAAATTTTAAAAGTCCATAGCTCCAAAACTATGGGACCTACCGTAATCAGATCAAGACTTCACCAAGGAACTAATATGTGGGCTATCCAAAAATACATGTTTCAGAATCCTAAGGCACTCACACAAGAATTTTGGAGAGAAAGTTTGGCTACGGTCTTATAATTTGACGAACTCTCGAACTAGTTCTATAAAAATTGTTACGGAAATACCGCAGGATTCTGAAACTTGTATATATGGATAGGGCACATACTAGTTCCTAAATAAAGTCTTGATCCGACTACGGTAGGTCGCATAGTTTCGGAGCTATGGATCTTTAAAGTTCAGTTTTTCATGTTTTCGACAGCCTGTAACTCCGAAAGGAAGTATTTATGCACCCAGGTTGGTCTATACTTTTCGTCTTATCTTGGTGTCAGGAATCACCCCCCAAGCGTTGTCAGTGTTGTTTTGAAACACCCTGTATATTTGTTTGTTTGGAGTTTCAGCATCAAGGATACATGATACGTGGACCTACAGTTTAAGATGGGTTCCAAAATTTAAGTATTCCTACCGAAAATATATCTAAAGGAAAAACATGCATTATTTCTTAGTTATTTACTAATACAAATAGTTTTGTACACAGAGTTTATACATTTCTAATAATTCTGTTTTTCTATTCCATATAAAGAAGTAGTAACTACTGCGTACCCAGAAATTAATATATATAATTTTTTTCCTTTAATATAAGCTTTTTATGGAAAATTGTCAACTCAAAATTAAACGCTGCTGTGTTATTCTTACATATTAATAGTTGAAATGCAGGTTTCTCGCATATGTACACATTTATAATCTGGTTTTCCAGATTATACTGAGATGGGAAGACATCCCTAGCATTCCCTACGTAGCCCTGTTCCTCTCACACGTTGAATATAAATGACAACGACAAATTGTCCTTGTACTAAGATTGCAAATGGTCGTACTTAATAGAAGATTGTATATACTGTCAAATACTTTCATACTAAATATGTGTACAAGTACTAGACCACGAATACCATTGTGTATATTAATAACATTACAAAGGAGAATACATAATGTAAAGTTGAAGAAATATTTTTATTTTATTAGAAGTTTTATTTGATTTTATTTTATTTTGAAATGACTGGGTTTGGTTTCTAATGCCGGTCTAGTAATGGTGCAGCACCCATGCTGTGATAAAAACAGCAATTTGGGCCCTCGGTAAGCATTAATAAGTGTCGACCTCCGTGTAACCTCTTACAGAACATTTAGTCATAAACTGTGATTTATTGTCGGTTGTTAGACCAGAAAAAAATGGCAAAAGAAGCAACAAAACGGAAGAGACAATGCAAAACTACTTTTGCGAATTCATAACCCATAAAAACTGCGCTTCTTATGGCTTAAGTAATTTTTTTCATTTTTTTTTTTCCTCCCTTCAAAGATGTAATTTCGAGACTTTCCAATTTCTACATGGTAAAATAAAACAGAATACATTCTTCGAAGTACACTAAGCATCAACATTTGTCATATAGTCTAATTTTAGTGTTCAGTTTTAATGGTAGTATATGCAGGGGCGGCGATTAGGGGTGCAAGAGGGGGCAATTGCTCCCACTTGTTTGAAGTGACTCCTTAATGTATATAGTTTCATTTGGAAATGTACAATTTTTCTATGTATTACGGGCTAATAGAGAAAATGGTGCCATATAATATTTGCCGTTGCGTGAGTATGTATTGAGTATTTGTCTTCCTGTGGAGTTAAGAAAGCTACAGAAATTGCGTTTAAGATTGCAATTCAAAGGAATTAATATTGCAATTGTGCATTTCTTAAATGTCGTAGCGTATGTCTTGTAGTATTTACTATCTTTCATTTTCTAAAAGTAATAACATACATTGAATGGCATGTGTGGAATTAAAAATATAAGTTGTTCATTAATCCTCAGTTTCAATATAACTTCTACAAAAAGCCTCAATATTCATTACTATGATTAATATTATCCTTTCTATTTATTTGTTTTGAAAATTTGTTATTAAATAATCTGATCACACAATTTTCCAGACAGAATTTTAAGATGCTCATGAGCAAGGAATCAAATCTCTTCTTACACTTTCGTTGTTTAAGAGTACAAAGGGCTAGTACGTACTTGCGTTGCTCTTGTCAATTTGCTTAATAAAATATGAAACACGATACACGGTATTTTAACTAAAAATATAGTATCCTATTAGTTATACAACCTTTCGTCAAACAAAGTGTTAGAAACAACCAGGAAAAGTAACGCTGATATACAAATATTCAGATCATGTCTTTCCCCCTACTTTTAACGTTCAATCGGCGCCACTGAATATATGTATTAATAAACACAAGAATTCCGTATTATGGATAATGACGATCATTGAATTATCGATAACCTATTCGATTGACTGTATGTTGGTTCATAAGAATAAACAAGAATGTAAATCTCTGCCCGGAAACAACTGAGAAATATTGTGAACTAGATTGATTGTTAAGAAACTAAATCTGAACGTGGATTTGGCAACACACGCTTTAAAGGCACAAGTAATATGAGCCTTTATGGAAAACTTAAGTAACGCTGGAATTTAGCTGTTTCTAAAATACTGTATTTGTAATCTAGCATTAGATGGCTTCCTTAAGTGATGATGACTTTGGTAAGAAAAAAAAATGAAATGAAATCTTTGAGTTTTACGTCCCACGATTATGCCGGTTAGGCTAAAGGAGACGGTGATAATGAGTAATGAATGAAATGGTGGAATGAAGAAAGTGGGAGGAAACGGGAAAACCCCGAGAAAACCCACGCACACGGTGTTTGTCCACCACAAAGTCCACTTGGTGGGAGCTGGGATCGAATCCTGGATCCCAAGCACCAGAGGTGAACGCTCTAAACTTTGGTAAGAGTCGAAAGCTCCATGGCAAATATTTTTTTTTTCAAAATACGGTTGAATTTCCGCGAAGACGTCCATTTAGTCGCAGAAACACAAATTCCTTCATTGAATCCCTTCGTGCTAAACTATACGCAGAAACTGAATACAGCATCAGAAACTAGATGAAAAAGAAAAACGACTGCATATATTAAGCTAGAAGGAAAACGAAAAGTATCTAAGGTAGGCAAAATTCAAAAAAAAAAAAAAAAAAAAAAAAAATGTTATGTTTCGAGTTTTCAAACTCTATAGATCGCAAGAAGCACGGTAGGTCAGTGGTGGAGCGCTCATGTGCGAGGAATCTCAGACAATGTGAGCTTTGGTAGACAATATTGTGTACGTGGGTTTCTTCGAAGTTCTCTCGTTTCCTCCGACATTCACATTCCACCAATTCATTCATAATAAATCATTTTCATTAATTATCCACTTCCTTTAGTCTAAAGGACATAATGTGGGATATAAAATTGAAAGTTTTTTCAACACATCGTTTTTTTCAAGTGTATATCCCTTTAAGGATTTACACAACTTTTGTTACCGTTGAGTAGTGTTGTCTTTGACCGCTTATTTAGGTCTTATAATAGGCATTTAAGCCGTTTTTTATTGGTCAAGTCAATCTTGGACCAAAGGACACTCCAGGTACGTTTTGTAACTGGATGGTCAACTTGGTAGCGCCAAGTGAGGACAGAGGTGCGTCACATTGTTTTTTTTTCTTTTTCTAAGGTGAATTTTAAAAAAATACGCCCTTAGTTTTCAAGATATCAGATTGAAATTTTGCATAGTGATTGTGTACATAGCTACGTATTTTTCAAGAGAGTCTCAAACCCCTACGTGAACCCAGGTCCGGGCCAGAGGGGCGCTAAATTTAAAAAAAAAATCAAAAACTCCCGGTTTCCCCCGATTTTTCCAGTTCTTAGTGTATAATACGGACAAGAAATTGGTACTGTGGGAAAGGATGATCTATTCTGAACAAAACGAGGTATGAACCATGATTCTACAATAAATAGTACGGAAGCAGTAGCCTCACCTCAAATTTACCTCAAAAAGTGAAAATCCTAACAGGGATATTCATACACACAAATTCCATAATATACCTTAACGGAATTGAACTCGTGTCTTCTTATTTTGTACTCACTGTTCTAAGTTTTTTTACGCTTGTGACCTTATTGCAGTAAAATAATCGAAGAAAAATACGTGGGTATTGCACATCTTGTGCTGAAACTGGTAAGGACAAATCTGTAAGACCTTGTAAATTGGCGCCTGTATGTCGCTCCTCCCTTAGAAGTCTTTCGTTTCAAGTATAAGAAAGAAGAGAGAGGGGAAAAAACTAAATTATTGTAAACTGGTTTCGCTACTCAAAGGACAATTGACGTGAACTCCCCGTTATTCTAGTTTTTGATATCATACAACTTCCTGTGACGTTTCAAATAATTGAACTTAAATGACACACATTTCATGTTTGTATCCTGCAGTTAATTCTAAAAAAATCTGAAACAAAATTCGTAACACTTTTGGATACATTTGTAATAGATGGAAGTTTCGAACAAAAAGTGATATACATTAGATGCAGAATAAAACCTGATAAGTTAACCATTTCTGTAACTTAGTCGTATAATTGCGGATAACTGTACGTGTGTTATTACTACTTCTCGAGTTAGCTATTTGTCTATTTTTGTTTTCTTTTGAATCAAAAGATCGAATATATTTTAATCAAAAATTTTCTTGTATGTCTTATATCTGAAGAACTGCATACAGTATAGCCAAACCCAACTATCACTTGACTCAGTATAATGTGCTTATTCCGTAGAAAATACAAAAACTTGATTTAAGGACCGTTCAAAAATTTTGTGACTCCTGATCCAAAAACTATTGGCCAAGATCGCAATCTTTTGATCCATTTTTTTATCATTCCTAAAATTCTTCTTACTAGATATACCCTAAGAATCACCGAAAGATTATTGTGAAAACATTAGACTTCCCAGGAGTCTTTCTGACTATCGGAGCTAGATTTGCTTATATTCGTATCAAATAAAAGTCTTCATAAATAATAAAAAAGTGAAAAATAGCTTTTCTTTACTCACATTAAAAAAAAAAAAATGAAAACATGCAAGTCTGCAGAAACGTCTGCTTCCAGTTGTAAAAGAAGCAAATTAAGACTTCATATCTTAAAATCTACGAAAAGATTTAAAGGACCATAAATGTATGTTTATTTACCTTAAATATTTTTTGGTGTACTTTTGCCAATATCCTCATTGAACTCTGAGGATAGTTATCCTACCGCTCATTATGCTTTTGCTGATAGTAGCGCGAAAGGTAAAGCAAAGCATGTGTGAAGAATTGAATAGGTTCTAATGACTGAATTACATTCGATTCGTTAAGTAATATAGTTTTAATGATGTGAATTAGCCATTTTCCGGTGCGAGAAAGCGATTTGTCTAGATCTAAGATATGAAAAAGTTCATTTTGTAGTCAAATTTCTTTGCAATGGTTGATGGAAGAGAAGATGCGGAACTAAAGTGGATTTTAAATTACGTCCACAATTTTTCTGAGGCAGAGAGCATGATTAGAACACGAGAAAGGACACTGTAGCTAGTTTCACACAGAATTATCCAGAATCTTCTTCCGTTTTTTTCTAAAGTCATGGAAATTATTGTTAAAGATCAACTATATAAATACATAACTGAGCAAAATATAATTCTGGAAGCTCAATTTGGATTCAGGCCGGGGAAATCCACAATAGATTCAGTGGAATTGCTAACGAAACAAATATATGATGGTTTTGAAAATAAGGGTTTTGCTTTAGCGACATTCTGCGATTTAAGTAAAGCATTTGATTGTGTAGATCATAAAATCTTATGCGATACATTAGCGTATTACGGATTCCACAGCAGCACTTTAAATTTTGTAAAATCCTATTTAAATGAACGTAAAACAGATGGTTAGTGTTAACAACATGCATTCAAATATATTAGAAGTTAAATACGGGGTACCGCAGGGTTCAGTTTTGGGTCCGGTACTATTTTTAATAATGATAAATTATTTACCTTTAAATACAAATGCCACATCAATTCTATACGTGGATGATACTGCCCTACTTAATATAAATACAAGGTTTGAAGAAGTATATATGGAAGTTCAAGGAGCACTATCAGAAGCAGAGACATGGTTTAAAAGTAATGGTTTTGTCCTTAATCGAGACAAAACAAAGAAAGTAACTTTTAGTCTCAATTAGTGCAGTGATAAAGAAAACTACGATGAAACTGAGGTTAAATTTCTTGGTATATGTATAGACAGCCAACTAACCTGGGAAAAGCATGTAAAATATGTATGTACTAAGTTCTCCCGAGTGCTCTTTCTGTTAAGAAAACTGAAAGGTACAATTCCCCATGAGTATATGAGAAATTCATATTTTGCATTTTTTCATAGTATAATTGGATATGGTATTTTGCTTTGGGGTAACAGTAGTCAAGCCCATGATGTCCTAGTTTTGCAAAAGAAAGTTATCAGGTTTATTGTTGGAACGCACGCTAGAGAATACTATAAACCATTATTTATCAAGCTTAAGATAATGACGATGGTTAATCTATATATTTATCAAGTGCTACTATATACTAAGCAAAATCTTGCTAATATGACACTTAGGGACGAAGTACATACATATAATACTAGATGGTGTAAGAAAATTGATATACCCTTTACTAGATTATTGAAGATCAAAACTAGTTATTTAGTTATAGGACCAAAGCTGTTTAATAAACTAACAGCCTCTATACAGCAGCTGCCGTTCAAGGTTTATAAAAGAAAGTTATGTGATTGGTTAATAGCAAATCCATTCTATTCGATTGAAGAGTGCAGTGAATGTGTAGAAACTGTCTCGTAATTTCCAGAGTCATTCTATTTTCAAATATTATTAGACTATTTATTATACTAGTAACCAGCAACTTATTGTTTGTATGTTATGATTATTTTTTCTTCGCTTTTGTTTTATACAGACCTATATAGCCTATTTATATGTATATCTCATTTGGACGTTGTCTATTGCCTGTAAAGCTCAATTACAATATTCTATTCTATATTCTTCTTTAATCTTTCAAAAGAATCTGTCAATTAACTTCGTCCAATTACAGTATGGAATTTTATGTTGTATTTATTTATATACTTATTTTGTCATACTTAAGGTTGTTTAGCTCTTCAGTAATCATTTTTGTGAAAGTTCATGGCCCATTTGAAAGTTCATCACACACAACGTCCTTGTATAGGAAAATATGTTCACTGTGGTCAGTAAAAGATTATTTATATTTAGACGGTAGAAATCAACCTTACAGTTACCTTCAGAATGATATAAAACCTTTCTGCGATACGTGAATCAGTCTCTCCTATATTGACATGAAAGCACGTATTTTCAAGGCTCCTCCCACATATAAAGAAACAACCTTTACTTTCGATAGTTTCTGTAAAAATTAAAGAGGAGTTACTAACGCATTACACTGCTCCTGCAATCTCCTTGCACTAAGTCCAATCTTTTCTTTCGACAGTTTCTATAAAAATTAAAGAGGAGATGCCAACGCATCGCACTGCTCCTTTGCTTTCGATAGTTTCTGTAAAAATTAAATAGGAAGTATTAATGAATTGCACTGCTCTTGCAATTTCCTTGCATTAAGTCCAAACAAGGAATAGCCTTGACCTTCTAAGGAGAACAATGCTGTATTTGAACGTGTCCTGATAAATGAGGTTTATGCATGAGCAACAGAAAGTTCACCAACATCGTAAAACAGAAATCAAATTCCAGGTTGAATGAATGGAACTTTTTTTTTTGTGTCCAATACCAATATCTTATATGGAATTTTCACAGTGGAAGTTATTGCTTTACCAAGACTTCGACTAGTGATCGTGTTAACTTTTCTATAATGTAACTATCTTCATCTTTTTTAAGTTTCCTTTTTATTCATTCGAGAAAAAAAATCCACAATTTTGTATTTTCCTGAACTACAAGATGACGGTTACCATTTTCGGTGATTAAGTTTCCTTAAGCGTTAGTAGCTTTTAGCTGGACAAATTATACTCATTCTGTTTGTAGTTGAATGGACTTTGAAACATCTGTACCTATTTATCGTTATCATGTACGTATCAGAATTTCCCCTCCTGGAAAATCAAAAATTCCTATAACATCAGATCTGCATTCTAGAAATCTTAAAATGTTATCGAAAATATTATATGGAACATGATACTCAAGTTTTAGCTTTATCGACTTCTCCGTCCTAAAAATTTTCGTTGATTATTTTTTTTTTTTTTTTTTTTTTTTTTTTTTGGAACTGAGCTACATTTTAAAATATTTTTTCAGGTAGTGGATGAAGATATTCTCACGTCTTGTTCTCAAGATCTACAAAAACGATAGTAACAATAAAGGCACGTCCCAATTTTAGAAGGGGGCACGGTGACTCAGTCATAGAGCGCTTACTTCTGGCGCGAGGTGTCCCTGATTCGATCCCCGGCCAAGTAAGTTTGTGGTGGACAACATCGTATCCACGGGTTTTATCAGGGTACTTCCACTTTCTCATTCCACCATCCCATCCATCTTCCATCATCATTCACTTATGCTGTGAGGATTGATCTTCCCTAGTAGTCATTGCACTAGCTAACTGAATCATATTCAAGTTCTAGTCGTGATCCAGAACCTGTACTACTAGTAGATCCCGTCCTTCATAACCTCGCTCGCTGATACAAAAAAACTCCAATGTAATACTCCAGTCGCTTTACCCTTTTTTGTCCAGATTTCTCCAAGTACCTACTCACCTGACAGGGTGAGTGAGTCCCTGAGATGAATTTTGGACAACGGTAGAACAAGTAAATTCTGTCCCTACTAGAGACCAAATTCAGGCCGCCTTACAGACCACTTCACCAAGGCTTATTATTATTAAATATTATTAAATATTATTATATGAACTCAGAAACGTACTCGTCTCTTCATCTAGACTACCTCTACACGAAGTCCGCCCAAGCCCAGTGGCGGATTTAGAATGTAAAAACTGGGGGAGGGGGCAGATAGAACCTAGACTATAATAGGTATACCATAAGTTCATGCAAATCATTTTAATTTGAGTTGATTTTAGTTTAGCGTCCCTTTCAGCAGCAAGGCTATATGAGACAGGACCTACTGATTAACGTGGAATACGAACCACGTGAGCTTCCGCCGGGATGGAACATTTTAATTTGAAATCCGTTTACGCACATCGTTAAAAGGAACTAGATGTATCTAATGTTTCAAAAATATTCCAATCTAGAATAAAAGGCAATGCTCACTATAAGCATAGAGTAATAATGTAGTGTAAGAGGTTTCAGCTGCTATTCCTCCTGAAAATGTGTAGACTGTGGCGCCGCCACTCAAGGAAGTTGGGTACTACGAACTACTAAAAGCAAGACCGAATCAAATCATTCAGAGCGCGTGAGTATGATAGAATTAGCCAATGATACACTTAGCTACTGCCAGTAGCAGACGATGCAGTTAGTTACAACTCTAGCCGGTGGTGTCGCAGAGTCACTTTTGTTGCTTTGTGGGAACGATTTGAATTACCATTAGGAATACAGGGACTGGTTCATCAGGATAATCTGTGACTATACTGGTTCATCAGGATAATCTGTGACTATAAACTTTCAAAAATATATAAATAATAGCCTACTTCAATTATTTTTGTCACTCAAAAAAAAAAAAAACTGTGGGTCGTAGGCCTCGGGCTAGATGCGCCACTGCCCAAAGCCAAGTTTTTTTGCCGACTCTGCTGGTAACGAGAAAGGAAAATGAGGGATTGTATTTTTGTGAAAGAAGCGTTGTTAATGGACGCTGACAACGACGCATTACGAAACGAAAAGAAACGAAAAAGCAAACACGGTTGTGTTTACAAATATTCTTGTTAAACTGGCGTGTTGACACAGAGAGGAGAGGGTCATGTTAGACACACAGGCTTTATCTTTCCTAATATAATCAGTTCAAAGGGTAATCACATATCTCCAGTAAAAAATGTTAAATTTGTAAAAGAACACAAAGATAAGCGTTAGTAGCTGAGAACCGTATGTTGACTTAAACTCTTGGAATACACTAACTTTCCCTTCATTACTTGAAGCGCAATCCTTTTGTTGATCTTTTTTTGATAAAAGAATGTATAAGATAAAATACACCAAAACATTCAAAAATGGAAGCTGTTAAATATAATTTTATCTTAATCCCTGATGTCAGTGGCAAATGAACTATATAACCTCCAAATTGTCCGTAATTAACACTCGACTCAACATTGATAACGAGTCTGCACTTATTTCCGTGAGAAAACTTCAATTATCTTTAGTTATGTAACGGTAAGAACTGCACGGCACGAAAAAAAAAAAAATCATCGCGGAGAAAAAGAAAAAAAAATAACATCACATGTGGAAGGAACGTCCGTTTTGTTAGGAAATAAAACCACCTACCTCTCTTACAGAAGTACAAGAATATGGAATAAAGATAAACAAAAGCAATTTTGTTTGGAATGAAAGCACCTAGCCTATATCAAATGTATACAACTTAGAGGGAGTACAGTGGAATCTATCTATTAAAATGCTACAATAGCAATTAAAAGCGCCTTTTTTTTCGTAGTAAGTGTTAAGAGTGTTTTTTTTTTATTGCTAGCCGAAGGCTAGCTCCCTTGCGAGGGTTACGCCCTCTATCCGGGGTGAGTGCTGAAAGTATTGGGGTAGTAAGGAGATTGGAGCTGGTCTATGGGATGTAGGAGAACTGGAACATCATTTATTTAAGTAACACTTTATTATATTTCAACTTTATTCCATTTTATTATAGTATCCATCAGACATTATGATCTTGTGATTATAATCATAAGGGCAGGAAAAGATGATGGTGAGGTGCACTTCACAGGACAAACACAAACAATTTGTTAAAAAGAGGAATGCTGGTTATCTTCTTGTCCAGGAGCTACTCTGGACAGTGATGAAGACATGTGAAGCCCTGTTAGTATAATGGATTTACAGTGCAGTAAATGTGGGTGAAACATGATAGGGAAGATGATCGGAAGAATAGGCAGATGCGATAAAATGGTCGGGGTGATCAGGTGGAAGAGTTTTGAGATAAAGGGAGAAGAGCAGAGATAAAGGACAGGTGATGAAATTATAACCCAGATCGTAGTTGCGATCGATATCCATAGTGTCCACAAGTAGAGGATGCCGTTGCTGAAAGCGGGTAGTAATGAACCGGAGCCTTAATTTTTCGATGTGATGAAGTAGGGTAGGAAATGTTATGCGGTCATACAACTCCTGCGTTGGACTCGGAAGCTTGATTCGGTATGCTAGACGAAAAGCACGTCGTTCGAGCACTTTTAATTTGTTGTAGAAGTAAGGTAATGCACTAACCCAGGCGGGATGTCCATATGTTAAGACGGGGCGCAAAAATACCTTGTAGGTATTGAGTACTGTAGAAGGCTGTAATCCCCATGTGGTACCAATAAGACATTTAAGAAGGTTTAAACGATTATAGGCCTTGCGAGTGATTTCTTTAAGATGTGGGCGCCAAGTTAGATGATGGTCGATAGTGAGACCGAGGTAGGTGACCTGTTTAGTGGGTTGAATTCGTGTACCGTCGACACTGATGTTAAGGAGATTCGGATTTTTCTGTACTCGAGAGCGCTTGCGAGGTGGAATAAAGACAATTGCCTGCGTCTTAGTGGAGTTTATGTGGAGTCGCCACTTATTGCACCATCGAAAGAAGGAGTCAATTGCTAGGCTGAGAGAGGAATTAATCTGTTGAATGGTTCGGGCTGTACAGAGAAAAGCATTGTCATCAGCATATTGAAAAGTGTGCACATTGAGAGGAAGTGCCGGCATGTCAGCTACAAACAGAAGATATAGTAGGGGTGAGAGAGCAGAGCCTTGGGGTACACCAGAGTGAATAAAAATCGGATGAGAGAAGGAGCTATTGATGGTTACATAAGAGAGGCGGTTAGAAAGAAAGTGAAATATGAATCTGAGATAAGAAAGCGGAAGTCGGAAGCGGTGTAGTTTGAACAGAAGAGCTAAATGCCAAACTTTATCAAAAGCTTTTTCGAGATCGAAAAGGATGAGATTAAAAGCGCCCAAGCTCCAACGTATAACTATGGCTTCCATATCTTTCATTTACGGTTATGTGTGATTTCACGTTTAACAGAGACAAACATTTTAAGTACGAGTACTTTAAATCAATCAGTTAACTAGATCTTTTTCATAAAGTTTATGATATAAAATTGTTGTTCAAAGCCCTTGTATTTTAATAAGCCTTCTCTAAAATCAATGCACATGAGTTGTGCTTCCATCTTCCAAGTTCTTTTAAACTATATGTTGTGGAAGTTTATATGTTTGTGGTCAATCCTTTCGACAATGAGATCTCGGAAACTACAGACTCTAGAAAGATGACGTTTTCACTGATCGAATGCAAATTTTGTGTAGATTGTTCAGTTCTAATTGAATTTTCAAAACAAACTGGCTGTTATTTCTTTATTACAGTCTTTAAGGATAGACTGGAAGTATTCATTGTTTAAAAAAGTAAAGCATCATATCCTATGAGTTATATATTCCAACACAACATGTTTGTATATGTGGGTAGTATATCTCTGAGGCGTTTGTTTTATGGGTAGAGGATAACCATATCTCCAGGCTAAGATGAATCGTTATTGTTTGGAGTGTTTTACCCAATGAACGCCATATATCACTGACATTATAATTAATTGTGTGTGTGATGTGTTTGTTTTCTACATACTGCATGCGAAAAAGAAAGAAAACACTGGCCATACATGAATAAGAAACTCCAAGCAGAAGTAGGCTCAAATCTTGCAAACGGTGCGAGATGTTGAAAAACTAATCGAAAATATCTCCCCTTTATGTTACCCCTGGCCGATTTTTATCAAGACGCACTTCACTTCTGTCTGTAAAGGGGCATGTACAGATGTTGTGAGGAATGACAAGGAGAATTCATGTTCATATGTGAATGATGGGCTGTGTAGAGAGTGCAGGGTCAGCTAGTTTAATTTAATTTGACTATTTAGGGAAATTCTCGTATAAAGATAACAACCAGAAATACGAAATTCTAAGGGAGAATACTGATGGCAAAAGATAGATTCAAAGAAATCCGAAACTTATTGTGTGAAGTTAAAATAAATTTTAGTTTGACATTATATATGTTAAAATGCTCCATTTGACACATCCTGCTACACGGAAGATTAGCATGGACTCTGAAAAATACGGGAAAAAAGTTATTTCAAAGTGTGTGATACGTAAGAAAAATGCTTGAGATGAAGTGGACAAGTGGAACAACGAACGTGGGAAGTCTTCAGAAAGGCAAGCACAGAAAGAGAGATAATACAAAGTACGAGGGAGGATTGGAAAGTGACCTGACTAGGAAGGAAGCAATTATTTTGTGTTTGTATACAATAGCTACATCTTATATCCGTTGGTAGTCACTGTGTCAATTTTCATTTCTCTATTGTTTCAGGTGAGGAGTTTAAAAGACGCCGGCGGAAGTAACGGAAATTTGTGACATTGAGAAAATTACCAGGACGACGCATGTTCACACGTCCCTTGGATCCACGGCAGAAATTCATTCCTGTGGGTTCGAGCTGTTGCCGCGCCTGCCCTATTAGCTTGATCTACCCCTTGGACTTTCGCTTGTTTAGAAACCCGAAGAAATGAAAAGTGCTGTAGTGGGATATTTTGCAGGACTCGATCAATCATTTTTCAAAAGTGGTACAGAAATGTTACCGGAGAGATCATGTAAGTGTATCTCGGTCGAGAGGAATTGACAGAAAAATAAGACATAACTTATCTAAATATTTTCGAATTTTGTAGGTCAGGCTAAGAACTTTCCAAACCGCCCTCGTATTATGATTAGCACCTACTAAGAGGAGACACGTACATATTGCCGCAACTAATGCTTCACGGAAAGCTGGAAGAGAAAAGAGCAAGAGGAAGAAGATGAATTGATGGTCAGAAAAAATGGCTTACTTTAGGGTCAGAGTAGATTATAAATGAAGTCAGACGGTTAGAAAACGACAAAAACTGTTCAAAAATTTGCATTTAGGGATGAAGAAAATAAGGTTTCCAGAACGGAAAAATATATTATGACGTGTTAGCAGAAGTTTGAAAATCAATAGTAACGCGGACGATAGTTATAAAATGGAAAGGAACTAGTTAGAACGATATTTAAGAATAAACTGTATAATTAGGGATACGGTAGAAGTTGAAGCACGGAAAGGAAGAATGAACGAAGAGGTAAATGAGTATAAGGACCTTCATCTCAGTAGAAAAACGTTCAACAACAAAAAAGGATGCTAGATCTTACGTTAGAAAAGGGAAGAATGGTGGCTCAGTGGTAGAGCGTTTAGTTCTGGTGCATGGGGTCCCTGGTTCGATCCCTGGCCAAGTAACTTTGTGGTGGACAACATCGTGACAGTCGCTTTTCTCGGCGTACTTCCTTTTCCTCCAACATTCTCATTTCCACCAATTCTTCCATCATTCATGTGCCTTGATAATCTTCTGCCTTACCATAAAAGGCATAACGTGGGACGTTAAACTGAGAGATTTTCCTCTGTGTTAGAAAATGATCTTTTTTGTCAACCTGTAAAGATGTGTATAATTTTTGGGAGTTATTCAATATTTAATTTTTGAAGTGCTTTCTCTTCACTTGCACGGATATGGGTTTAGAAGTAAATGCAGAGAAAACTAAATACATGGAAGTGTGTCGGGACCATAATACGGCAAATTGTGGATGCGTTAAAATATTAAATAATACTTTTGATAAAGTGGATACTTTCAAATATCTAGGGTCAATGTTAACAGACCAAAAACATGTCCACGAAGAAATTAAATGTCGACTAAAAGCAGGGAATTCGTGTTACTATTCGGTTCAAAATCTCTTGTCGTCGCGAATTCTGTCGAGGAATTTGATGCTTAAAATATACAAAACGATAATCATGCCTGTTGTTTTGTATGGTTGCGAAACATGGTCGCTTACTCTGAGGGAAGAACATAGACTGAAAGTATTTGAGAACACGATCCTTAGACGAATATTCGGACCCAAGAGGAACGGGAATGGGAATGGCGGAAACTTCATAACGAGGAACTACATAATTTATACGGTTTACCTAACACTGTTAGGGTCGTCAAGTCTAGGAGGCTTAGGTGGGCAGGTCATGTAGCTAGAATGGAAGAAAGTAGAAACGCTTTCAAAGTCTTGACTGGAAGACCAATCGGAAAACGACCATTAGGAAGACCTAAGGCGGAGATGGGAGGACAATATTAAGATGGATCTCGCAGAGATAGGAATACAAAGTAGAAACTGGATCGAATTGGCTAAGGATAGAAGTCAGTGGAGAGCTTTTGTGAACGCGGCATTAACCTCCGGGTTCCGTAGGCCATAGAGTTAGTTAGTTAGTTAGTTCTCTTCACTGGGCTCACCAACCAGTTTTGAAACTGAAATGAAATTTTCTCAATTTACCGCAAATAGATAACTAGAGAATGATTATGAAGTTAGTCACTTGTGTAAGTTAGGCCTGCTTTACACTTAGGATTGATCCTAGGAAATCTCTTACTATTTTTACTAGGGTCAAAATCACAACGTGTATGACATCAGATCGCATGTTATTTTCTATATTCTGAACAATCCTACGGGATTCCTCTTGTTTAGAGCATGCTCTATATCGGAAAGAAAATTCTTAAGATTTCGATTTAAGCGACATCAGGTGAGAGAAAACATACTTTTTTCAGAGGTGTGCAATTTAACAATTGACAAACATGGGCGTAGTTATCCTGGTGCTATCCTATTTTAGATCTTGCAGATTTGTGAAGTGTAATGTAATTTTGAAACAACTTTTCACAAGAAATCAAAATGTGTCGGCGCTGCACCTGTAAGTTTAACATATCATGAGAAATGCATGTTGAACTTCTCAAGCACGTAATCAAGTCAGGCAGGAAAAAATCTTCACGTATATGACACAAAAAGGTAGGATTTACTACTAGATATATGTCGTAAACTTATTATTATTATTTTTTTTTTCGGAAGATAAATCGGAAGAGATTTCCAAGGATCTAAACTGTAGTGTATAGCAGACCTTACAAAGTTTAAGGGATTTAGGATTTAGACTTCTGGGTTTTCGGTAACTATGGCCATTTAGCCCGTCATGTATGAGGGATGACGACCCTCGGCGAGCACACTATCCGGGGAAAGGGAAGTAAGGAAGCGGCCTGGGACCTATAAGGTAGGTACCACCCCGGTATTTGCCTGGTGTGAATGAGGAAAACCCAGGAAAACTTCATTCAGGGTGGCTGGCCTGAAAAAGCGTTTTACACTTTTTCAACCGAGTGATCCCACCGGGAATCGAATCCAGCACCGCTCGCACCGAAGGCGAGAGCGTAAGCGACTACGCTACGCGGAGCCACTTTACAAAATTTCGTGCGCTGATCAACTTAGGGAATGCTTTCCCTCTGTAAATTATAAGATTCAATTGTATGAAAAGGATATAATATAAATGTGTCAAAGATATCGAAACGAAAAAAAAAGAAAGAAATACTGAAAAGAACCGAGAGAGAAAAGATTCAACAAATGAAGATGACGCGAATACAATCAACCAGCGGAACAATGGAATCACGAAAACAAGCAAAGAGTAATGTATGATGAGCAGAATAAAAAAAATCTCGAAACAAAAAGACAAGATCAAAATGAGATGCGGGTATCGTGATTCAGCTGTTTTTCCCGAAATGAAGCGCGCAGAGGGAATCACCTGTCGGCCATTTTACATAGCTGCAGGTCGTTGCTGAATCGTCATATATATATAACTTGAAGATCTTCTAGAATGGATGATCATGATTGGTCTTTTTAATCGAGAACAATCCTTATGATTGAAAACGTGATTTCTCAACCTCGGTGAAGTCTTAAGGACAAAAGGATTCCAATATCAAAAGGTTTATGAACTAAAAAGAAAAATATAAAAAGTTAATAACTTGGACGGTCATAATACTAATGATGTTTTACAAGGAGCTATACATCGATATAGAAGCTTAACAAATCGACGAGAACATTTTTGTGTTTCTTGAATAGTTTGTGGTATTAGATATATTCTCACATTGGTGGGTTGAATTCCATTGCAATAAATTTCACTAATTAACTTTCTGATCTATACTCTGTTAGAAGCATTATTATTACTAAGTACTCTGCATTTTGGCAGGTCCTGGAACTAATTAAAGATTTTTTCTTCTTAATTTTCTCTTTCGATTGGAAATGTTTCTTCCATGTTTCTCGATTTTCAGCTTCCTCTCTTAACTCCCAATATTTTCTTCTATTTTTCAAATCATTCATCAATTATATTCTTCTTCTTCCTATTCCTCGCTTTCCTTTCATCTTTCCTTCTATGGTGATATGAAGAAGGCAATTTCTTCACAAGATATGTCCAATTCAATGACCTTCCTAAGAAGGATTCTGAATAGAAGTGTCCTCTTCTTTCCTAGCAGTTTTAAAACATCTTCGTTTGTTACTCTCTCTCTCTCTGTTCATTTTGTCTTCTCCATTTTGCTCCAGCACCACATTTCGAAACACTCTAAATATTTCTTCTCTAACTTTCGTAATGAACAAGTCTCTGAACCATACAGTCCAATACTCCACGCATAGCACTGGACCAACTTCTTCCTAAGTCCAATATACAGCCTTTTAGTTAAGAGTGACCTTTTCTTGTGGAATGCCTTTTTAGGTATGGCAATTCTTGATCTGATCTCTTTGGTGCAGTAAGCGTCTCGCCTGAAAACACTCGAAATTATCGACCTCTTTCAGTTTTCTTAGTTCTACTCTGACTGTAAGGGTGCCTTTTCCACGGGATATTCTCATGACTTTCGATTTTTTGATGTTGATTTCCATTCCATATAGTTTCCTGGTGTCAACTCTTTTGTTAATCATCTTCAGTAGTCCTTCTTTGGTTCTAGCTATAGTAACCGTGTCATCTGCATATCTGATCTTGTTAATGATCTGCCCTCCAATCTTCAAATTCCTAATTCCTATTATTGCTTTCTTCATTAAACATTCACTGTAAATGTTGAATAACTGGGACGACATACTATATCTGTTCGAATTAGCAGAAATATATTGAGAACATTATATATAATACTTGGTGAAATCGGATTTAACCGATTTTTTTTAGTGAAATTCATTAAAATATAATAACGTTTAAGAATACAGTTGCCAAGATTTTGAAAATTTAAACGTAAAATATTTTAATTCAGTCATAGTACAGAAATAATAGGACCAAAAGTGAGGGTCATTACGATGTAATCCTTCATTAAAAAAGGACCTTGCAGTGTACTTTTCGTTACGGCATTTTCGAAATGCATTAAAGTATGTCTCTAAGTAAGCTTATACTGTGAAACAAAGCGAAATGAGAAAATTAAGTTACGGTACACCACATATCAGAGATAGGTAAAGAAAAGTTTGGAACTCCCAGTAATAAGACGAAACTGAAATTAGTTAGGGAAGAAATTCCAATCTCTAATGTAGGAGAAAACATCTTTTAAAATTTTGGATGGATCTGCTTCTTTTCACTTCCTTATTATTATTCCCTTCTCTATCTCCAATACTCCAAAAAGGAAGAAGAAGATTGGATAAAGAATGCAGGAAGAGATCAGCTGATGAACTGGACAGGGGGCTTACCTATTAATGAATTATGACAGAGAATTTTGGATAACATAGACAGGAAGATGGAAATGAAAAAGACCCTTGTAAGGTCCAAAAATGGCGGCACGTAACTAGCAGGAAAATGGACACGGCAACCTAGGGGATTGGCTAAAGGCTTCAGCCAATAGAATTTAGACTTTTTCATAAGGATGGTTATATATATGTTTGCACCTTCATTTATGTTCTACAGTGTCTGAAGAAGGATATGTTAGATATCCGAAACCGTTACACATTATAGTTTAAAATATAGTGAGTGTTTAAGCTTTGGTCCATATATCTTTTGTTACAATATCAAATCCATAGCTATGGATAGTGTTATTATCAGATTTTACTAAAATTGTTCATTCTGTTCTCAGAGCAAATAAAAAACTGGATGGCTTATAATAGCTGTTATAATTACAATAAGGAACCTGATTCAAATATTCAAAGAATATATTATTCAAATGTTCACAGTAGTGTCTCCAACACCAATATCCAGAACGTACAGGATCGAGTACGTATGGAATTATTGGGTGAATACGATGTCAGGAAAATTAAACTTGAACCAAAGAATCAAAAATTTTGTTACAGACTTCACAGTGGACTACAGATGTTTCTAAAAGTAAAAACACGTTTCGACAGAGACTATTATCATCATCTCTCATTCTCTAATTTTCTTTGCCTTAATTTCTAGTCTCATCTAGCAATGGTATTACTGCTATACATCGAAATAATCGTATCCCAATACATAAGGTATTATTCAAGATTCTCCACACTTGTTGAGCAATTGGTCTGAGTGAGAATCTAATGCACTTCTAACTAATTTATGGACAGTGAAGTGCAAGTAGTACTCACGGGCAGTGGGGAACATCTTAAATTGTAACCGGTAAAATAAACTAATTTACTCTGAGAGTTAAGTCTCTTTTAACACGTACACTGCCATGTGTATGGAATTTCATACACAGGACTCCCCCGTGCAGCGCCGTGTGTATGATTTTCCATACACAAATAATATATTGCACTTCTGTTAAGTTTGTTTTATAGATGTGTATGCAATTACATACATACAGCGTAGAAGTCAAAATTTAATGTGCATGCTGCATATATGCAAAAGTATTCACACAGAAAATCATACATTTATGCGCAGAAAACAAAGGCGAAATATTACTAGTGAACTGTTGCCAGTAGCGCGGAAGTAGTAACGGTCAACAGATCGAGGATATATGAAACATAGACCGAGTTGGAATCAGAAGTACACACACTTAGAGCTGAACCCAATACTCTCTCAAAAACATCAAGCAAAGTACTTAATTAAGAGCAACCAACAGCTGTGGAAAGCGAAGTTTTGGACATACACCCACCGTATAAGTCTTCTCACATTACTTCACACAAACTACCACTTTTTGTCTAGCATTAATTGAAAAAAAAAAGTTTATGTTTATACGGAGAAAGTCAATAATGGATAAACGTGTTGAAAGATAATGTCAACCGTGTATTGGAAAACAAACTCACACACACACGTGATCATACAGATCTAAAAATAGCCTTTCTTGAGCAGATAAAATGACAAGGCCGAACCGCATGTTCACTCATGGGAAGTTAATGGACTGCGACAAGTGTCTTGGTGTATCTCGTCATGAGAGCTCATTGGTGACTATTCATCCATCACCATTCGAATGGTCGTTCCACTGAGTCTCTCATTTTCACTTGGAGCACAAGCCAAGCTTTAACACGCCTCACTGAACTTTTCGACTAAACCACTTACGATAAGCACGAAGACTTTCCACATTATATTTCTTTAGATTCAAAGCATTTCTTCATAGAAAAGAATGTCGTGCTTATTAACCAATGAATTTCAGGCATGTAATTATACAAGAGGATTCTCTTCTATCAACAGAGGTGATTAACTACTTGATAATACTGATTTTATTGGGGTATCATCCACAAAATTCTTCTTGATTTTCTGTCACGATTTAGTTTCGAACACAGAATTAAACCAGTGGTTAGTATACTTTGATTTCCAATTACAGAAGAGATTGCATTCTTAAGGAAAGAGATCTGATCAGTGTGTATGGACGTTTCCCGCTTTTTATGTTGTTTGTGATTGTAGAATACTTACGCAACGCAATAAACTCTGGAGCGCAGTGACAACATACGTATATCAAATGGAATTTGCTAATTTTTGGGGGGAAAAAGCACAACCTATTTTATGATTTTTACTTTTGGGTTCAAAAGATCCAATATATTTCAATCAAAAATTTTCTTGTAGTCTTATATCTGGAGAACTATATACAGTGTAGCCAAACCCAAACTATCACTTAACTCAGTATGATGTGCTTACTCCCCCACCCCCACCCACAAAAAAAATATATAATTTGATTTAGGGGCCGCCCAAAATTTTTGTGGGCCCTGATCCAAAAACTCCAATGTATTTCAATCAAAATTTTTCTTCTAAGTTGCACCGTCAAAGTGAAAAAGCATTCCAGGCCCAAACCTCGTCCATGTTGAAAATTTGATCGAGATCAGTCGAGCGGTTCAAGAGTTGTTAAGTTACAAACATAGTCACTTTCATTCTTAATTATATAGATACATTTTTTAAAAGTATTTATTTTCTATAAAATCGTAGGTTTGAAAATAAAGTAAAGAAAAAAAAGATTTTTCATTAACAGTGACTAATAATAATAATAAATACTGAAGAAAAGTGTATATTTTGACAACTCTGTGAATTTGCCCAATAATTTACAAGTTACCTGTATAACTTGGATCATAGTTACTTTATTATAATAGATTATAACGAGAAACTGCACAATTTACACCGTTTACCAAACTTTGTTAGGATCATCAAATCTAAGAGGCTCAAGTAGGCAGGTCATATAGTCAGAATGGAAGAAAGAAGGGACACTTTGAAAGTTTAAACTGGAAATCCAATCAGAAAACGACCATTAGGAAGACCTAGGCGCAGATAGAGGATAATATTAAGACGGATCTCGCAGAAATAGGAATACAAAGTAGAAAATGGATCCAGTTGGCTAAGGACAGAAGTCAGTGAGAGCTTTTGTGAACGCGGTATTGAACCTCGGGGTTCCATAGGCCATAGAGTTAGTTTAAAAGTAATAAATTGTAGAACTGAAATGAACCTTGTTTGTATGTAACAATAAACGAACGTCTCTTCAAAATCAGAAGATGTATGACAAATTAGCTAACATTAATGAAACAGGATCTTATTACAGTAAGAATGATGATTTTAATAAGCACTAGTTGTCAGTGAGATGATAAGTAAAAACCAAACGAAAAGTTTTCATCTGTCCTGGTATACATCTAGCATCTAATTGTGAATTACCGGACCGGAGACGTGTTCTAAATAACAAAGTAATGGCTTATAAATGAGACTGTAATTGTAGAACTGATAGCAGACAAGAACATCATAAAATATTCTTTGTACTTTGATGTTGTCTGTTTTTTACAAGTACATTTTTTATTATTAATTTTAACACGCAAAGCACTGTTAGTCAAACACGAACGAAAAATTTCACACCGCCTATCTATATGACATTCCACAAGTTTAGACAATTCCGTTAGCCTGGCTTTACTAGAACTCTCAGCCGCATTCCATTGGATGTGTTCTCTTGGCCTGTGTTATTGCGCACCGAGCATTTTCTTCTTAACAGTGTGGATGTTCATGGATACTTTTTACAGCAGCTGTAAGACGGCAATTTAGTTACGGAGGTGGTTCACCTTCCACTGCACGAGAACTGACGAAACTAGCCGAAACACACAATCATCGGTCTCAAATGCAGAAATAATTTCCTTTTAAAAAATGTCGAAAGAAGCTATCCTGCTAATCCTCTATATAAATAATATTTAAAACAAATACATATTACACTGAGGCTTTCGTGTAGCTTATTGTTTAGTGCACAGAATTCAGGGTTTGTATCTCAGTGGGATTATAGAAACCTCAGAATAACTTCAGTGGCAAACGTAATTCAGTTGGTGATTCTTTGCTTTAAGTATTCTTTTCCTTAAAACTACTAAAATTAGAGGTAGTGAGCTCCGGTGTAGGAAAACTTAAGCAACGACACTGGAATCCGAAGTACTGACCACATATCACTCAATTAAATGCCGTCCGGCCGAGGATAGATCTTCATGGGCTGAACGCCATGGTGTTCGGTTAAATTTGATTAATTATTGGCTACGCTTTGTAGATGATTGACCAATAAACTGCACACAGAACTAAGCGGATAATAATAAAATGTAAAGCATTTCTGTAAAACATTTCTGTCATAACATGTACAGTCAGCAACAAAAGTTCTTTCCGTTTGGTAAAATTTATTATGGGAATAACGGTGGTATAGCTGGAACGTAATGAAAATTCTATTCTTTTTAATTTACTGAAAACTGTACTCAAATTGTACTTAAATTCTGAAGGTATTTACGAAACTAATTTCATCAAACGGAAAGAACTTTTGTCGCCGGCTGTACTTTTATGGTCATGCAAGTTTGATTTTAAGCTTTCTCATCCTTAATTATAATTCCAGTTCTAAAGATGGCTTGACTTCAGGAGCATGGTCGTCAAGAACAAATAAAACTCAGGTGGCATATGACAAATGTATTTAAAATGAAATCTTCCAGTTTCACGTCCCACGCTTTGCCCTTTAATCTAAAGGAGACGGGTGATTAAGGCAAGTGGATGATGATGGAAGGATTAGTGGAATGAGAATGTTAGAGGAAACGGGAGTACTCCGAGAAAAAAAAAAACATGTACACGATGTTGTCCACCACAAACTTACTTGGCCGGACATGGAACTAGGGACCCCACGCACCAATGGTAAGCGCTCTACCACTGAGTTACCATGAATCCCAAAAATGCATTAAGACAAATAATGGTCAGCTCATGTTATGAGGATAGCAAAAGTGCGATGAGGATAGAAAAAGTTCATATTCTAGTGCGCTGTTTTGACATTTACGACTGACCATTTTTATTTTTCGAGATTATAGAACCAAAGGAGGAAAAAACACATTTTATACATTACAAAACAAATGCTACGTACATTTTAAAAAAAAGAAAGATGAACAATGCGTTCATTCCAAGTATATTAGAGCAGTGAATGATAGGTAATACAGTTCAAACTAAAGTGTTAAAAAAAAGTGTAGGTCATTACACAGTCAAATGCAAACGATATTAGCTCGAGATTATTTATTCTAGATAAACAATTGTAAATGGATACCAATGAAGTATTGCCTTAGCTTATGAATTTCAGTTATTTCCGTATATATGAGCTAAAGCTAAAGATATATGATATTATTACTCCGTGACATTTGATTTTTGTGTAAGTTAGGGATTTCATTTGCTTCACTTGTTAAAACGAACTAACTAACTCTATGGCCTATGGAACCCGGAGGTTCAATGCCGCGTTCACAAGGGCTCTCCATTGATTTTTTCCGTATTCAACTGGATCCAGTTTCTACTATGTATTTCTATTTCTGCGAGATCCATCTTAATATTGTCCTCCCATCTGCTCCTAGGTCTTCTTAATAGTCGTTTCCCGATTGGATTTCCAGTTAGAACTTTAAAAGTGTTCCTACTTTCTTCCATTCTGGCTACATGACCTGCCCACCTGAGCCTCCTTGATTTGATGACCCTAACAATGCTTGGTAAGCGGTATAAATTATGCAGTTCTTCGTTATGAAGTTTCCGCCACTTCTCATTCCTGTTCCTCTTGAGTCCGAATATTCTCCTCAAGTTTGATTCTAAAATACTTTCAGTCAGTGTTTTTCCCTCAGAGTAAACGACCACGTTTCGCAACCATGCAGCACAACAGGATAATCATCGTTTTATATATTTTAAGCTTCAGATTCCTCGGCAGAATATGACACGACAAAACACGAATTCCTTGTTTCTAGTCGACATTTAATTTTTCCTGGATATGATTTTTGGATCTGTTAATATTGATCTTAGATATTTGAAAGTATCCACTTTGTCGTAAATGTTATTTGATATTTTTACGCATTCATAACTTGCAGTATTACGATCCCGAAGAACTTCCATTTTTCACTTGATGTATTTTATTTTTATATTTTGGTCAATTTATGTATCCTCTTGTTATCCGTTAGGTTTGCTATTAACATTGTTATGGTTTACTTCTACTAAAGAACGAAATATGAAATTTTCGGAAAAAGATTTCCAGCACAGATGTTAAAATTCTAATTTTAGATGTTGATCATAACAAAACATAGCTACTCCAAGAAATGACACTCTTGTATTGGTCATTATAAAATCATGATTGCTGGTATCCACGGTTTTGAAAGGGTAAAAATCTTGAGCATTATTAACCGTTCACGAATATGAATAAGGGAAAACCACTAACTAATAGGTTTCGTATGCAATGGTCTTATGTTAGACCCCACTGCAACCTACCATTACGGCTTTGTAGGTGTTGCGTAAAACGAAGGCAGGCACTAAGAGAACACAATGATGCAGCAGTAGATGGAAAAGTATCTATTAGAAATCCCTGGGAATCAGTTGACTCTTGGGCGTAAATTAAGTGCCTAACTGAAGCACGCTTCCAATTACGATTTTACCCTAAGCAATCTTATCGAGAGAAGGGGGAGCAAGATGAGGCATGAAAAATATTGAAGAAGAAACTCTCTCTGATGGGCTGGACAACAGATAGCAACTAATGGCGCTTACTCACTGACTTGGAAGTACAGAAAGCAGTGTTACCATCTTTAAGAGTTCATGAGCAAAAATCTTAGTTCATGAACACGAAAGAAAAGCTTCACTTTAACAATGGCGCGCGTGGTTCTGTGTTTAATTTCTAGAACCCCAGCCTCGTGGTTACAATGGGAAAATTTCGGTCTTGAAAGTAAGAAGTCGATGTGCTAACCACGCATCATCCACGAAATCTGATCATCATAAGCTTTCGTAAGCTGCATTAATTTGGTTTTTATTTTGTGTTTGTAGCAATGATAAGCATATTAAGAAAAACATATCACACTAGTGTTAGAAGCTAGTTTTAAGAATGCAAACATTGTATATTTTCTTGGGAAGTAATGGTTCAGAGGCCGTCTTTTCGGGAACGAATTCTTTATAGGCATTCTTTATACGTTTCACTTAGTAAGGGAATCTCATATAAACTCTCTGTTTCAAAGTAGAACAAGGATTAAAAGTTATATCTTGATTTGGAGGTTAGTACATTTTCCTTAAAGCTAATACTAACAGAATATCAACCTTTACAAAGAGTGTTGCCTTATGTATTCTATCAAAGTCAGTCACGAAATTTAGCAGAATAAACTACGAATTTAATAACTTATTAATAATGTTCCAACTACAGCTGTAAATTTCTAACTGAAAACAATTATAAATGAAATATACAAAAGAATTTTGGACAGAAACAGGGTGATACCTTCATTTAAAGGAGCCATCCCAGCGTTTATCTGTTGAGACTGAGACGGAAATATCCCCATCAAGATGGCCGAATTGTATCATTTATTCAAGTGTTCCATATTACAGAAATTATCTGAGAACATCCCAGAAACATTACAACATAACTGAAACATTGTTAGCTATGACATATACCAGGTATGTCTCAATATTCCGTGAGGAACTTATCACGCTTTGAAACAATAGTATCTCAGTAAGTTTTACAAAGGTGTTCACAATGCTTATGAAACACGGATCTTAATTGAAACAATGTGTTGGACAAAGCTAAGCAGTACACACACCGAAAATGTTGGTTATCTTTTCAAAGCACAATATTGTTCCTTTATGCTCCATTGTCTAATATATTTTTTATTAGTTGGCAACAATGTTTTAATCCCACGCCCCCGCATCACGACAGAAAGAAAATCGGTAGTCATAGCACCGTGGGAACTATAGCGGCTACAATAATAGCGAAAAATCTCATCAAAATTATGGAGATAAAATGAGCTATAGGTACGACTCATGGATGTACCTGATGGAATGTTTCGTAGCCCCGCAATGTCAAGGGATGATACAGCACGGCATCCCAAATGAGTGGAAGAGACAGCCGGTTATTTTCCTCAACTTCCACGTCTGTTGTTTAGCATGAAAAGCTCGACGTGGATTATGAAAAATGGCCAAAATTACTTCTAACGTCACTCATGTTCATTTTCTTACTTGTTTTTTTTTCTTTTTATTTTATCTCCTGCAGAATATTTGACACATTCTTAACTACCACACTGCTGGTAAACCTGATGGATGTTACTTTTTTTTTCCCTGTAATGGAAATTCTTCACCAAAAATTCCTTACACATATAATATTTCTGGCTATAATGTACGTTCTTAGAGTTTCTATGAAAGCCCTCTTAGTACTTTGTCACTCAAATTACCAGAGGTAAATTTTAATCAGTTTTTCTACTGTAGTACCGAATGTTTACAGCGCCTCCTTTTGGAGGTCTGAAGTAGTGCTGTTACAATTCGAATATTGAGAACAGATATTGGACTTATAGAGATTAATATATATTTAAATAATATTTGAAAATGAATTTTAACAGCACAAATCTTAATTTGGATTTCCACTGACGATATAGTATCTTCGGTGTTGGCCAAAGGCGCAGACGCTAAACGCTTAGCCACGAGGGAGCTCTGTCAACAATTGAATCTTTGTGTTACGAGTAACAATTTTATTTAATATGTTATATAGAATTCCTTATGATCCTATAGTTTCGAAGTAGTCTGTAGAACAAGGTTGTATAGAAATTACCAAACTGATTTTACATAATTGAAATAAATGCTAGAAATATGCATTTCCAGAAAGCGTGGTGGGCTTCATATTAGAAAAAAACAAATTGTGAAAATTATTTTACACGATAAAAGTTGATATGTAATATTAGATGGGGGAAAAAGAAGAACAAAACGCGTGTGCGTGCATTGGTATCTTATTATGTTGTGCACCTGACTACAAGTTTAAGCGGGTGTGCGTGTTTGTATGTAAATGTCAAAACAAAACAAAAAAAAGTGTTAGCACGCATGTATATATTTTGTAAATATATATATATATAAGATAAAGAACTGTAGCTTGGCTGTTCTTAGAAATTGTAAAAAGAAAAGGTATAGTAATCCAAAAGCAACTTCTGTCTATTTAGCAAGATAATACTTTCTTTTATATTGGTGTGATGATTGTATGAATGTTTGATTCGTTATGCATAACATGGCGACACAAATTTTTACTACTTCAACTGGAAACCTTATTCACGTCAATATTTCTGTTTCAGTACTGTTAATTTCAAATATTTCCCTTACTTCTGTCCACTTCAAGCGTTTTCCCTTACACTTAGTTAACAAAAATATTTCCCTTACTTCCCTCCACTTAAAGCGTTTCCCTTACATTTAGTCAACAAAAATGTTTCCCTTACTTCTTTCCACTTAAAGGGTTTTCTCTTGCACTTAGCAAAATTGTTTCCCTTACTTCTTTCTCCACTGAAAGCGTTTTCCTTTACTGTTATTTAACTAAAATATTTCCCTTACTTTTCTCCGTTTTCCCTTACTGTTAGTTAACTACAATGTTTCCCTTGCGTTTGTTCACCAAAATCGTCTTTTCTTGCTATTACCCATCTCCCTTAGCCTAACGGTCATAATCATGGGACGATAAACTGAAAATACATTTAATTTTCCTTACTGATACTTAACTGACATGTTTCCCTTACTTTTGTTTTTGCAAATATATTCCTTATTTAGCAGATTTGTAGCATATGAATTTGCGAGAAGCTTTCATTTGGATCAATGGATAGCGTATTTTGTTTGATGTGTGTAGTTCTGAATTCGTTTCTTGGTGGTAGAACTCAATTTACCATGTTAAAATAAGCTCTATGGCACACTTGAGATGTTACATAAATTAAGATATAATAAACTAAAAAAGAAATAACTGTATGGCCTACGGAACTCGGAGATTGAGAGCTACGTTCAGAAAAGCTCTCCATTGACTTCTATCCTTAGCCAACTGGATCCAGTTTCTATTTTGTATTCCTATTTCTAGGAGATCCATCTTAATATTTTCGTCCCATTTGCGCCTAGGTATTTCTAATGGTAGTTTTCCGATTGGTCTTCCCGTTAAGACTTTGAAAGTGTTCGTACTTTCATCGATCCTGGCTACATAAAATGCCCACCTGAGCCTCCTAGATTTGATGACCCTAACAATGTTTGGTAAACGGTATAAATTATGTAGTTCCTCGTTATGAAGTTTCCAACATTCCCGTTCCTCTTGGGTCCGAATATTCGTCTCAGGATCCTTTCTCAAATACTTTCAGTCTGTGTTCTTCCCTCAGAGCAAGCAACCATGTTTCGCAACCATACAGAACAACAGGCATGATTATCATTATATATATTTTAAGCTTGAAAAATGTATAAGATTTTGGTGAGGACAAAATATTTTGAACTGAGTAATAACACGAATTCCCTGCTTTTAGTCGACATTTAATTTCTTCGTGAATATGGTTTCGGTTTGTTAATATTGATCCTAGATATTTGAAAATATTGATCGAATAATACTTCATCGAAAGTATTATTTGATATTTTAATGCATCCATAATTTGCAGTATTACGATTCCGTCGAACTTCCGTGTATTTAGAAACCTTTGTCCCTACAAGCGATTAATAAGATCTCTGCATTTCTTTTTATTGTTCTTCTATCATCCCCTATTAAATTTACTCATCATCAGGAGCCATAACCTAGTGAGTACCATTCAGCTCTAGACCCTTGTTACTATATTTGAAATAGTAAATTCCAGTGAAAAAGTCAGAAATAAAGAGTCTTGATAATCAATACGCTGACCACACAGTATCCATATTACCAGGAAGTTTTGCTTAATTTAACATACATGTTTAGTTTGTCAGGTGACTTGCAAATATCACTGAACTACGGAAAACAGCACAATAAAATTATATACATATATATAGAATCTTTTATACGTTATATTTTATCATTTTATGATTTATTTATTTATTTATTTTTTGTATTGATCCGTCATTATACAAAATTTATACTATGGATACTTTCGTCAACATTTGGAGCTTCAACACACACACACACACACACACACAGAGAGAGAGAGAGAGAGAGAGAGAAAAGAGCAACATCTACCCGGAAGCTGGGATCACGTGATGACACTTTTCTCTCATATCATCTTGAGATCCTCGCTTCCCTTTTATACGCAACACATGCTACACTTCCGTTTCAACCAAATTCGAATTAAGGAAACTTTAACGGAAATGTATTATGACAGGGGATCAGCTTAAAGAATTTATGAACTTAAGTTCATAAGGAAACTAAATTTAAAAGAAAAAAGTAAGTTAAAATTCAATTTGTCACTAGTTTTATGTGTTTCAGCAATGTTTTATATTTCCTTCGTATTATAAGAAGCGAGAAAACTGGGAAACGAAACATGTCTATCCCTGATTGGAAACATTAATTTTTGTTTTCCCAATATCTTTATGTACTTAAGATATTTTCATTGTATGGTAAGCATAAGAAGAATTTGGAAACGAAACTTCTCTTCTCTATCATTAATTGGGAACGTTAATTTTCGTCTTCTCAAAGTTTAGCTTAGTATATATATACAGGTATATATATATATATATATATATATATATATAGTAGCGTAGTCAGGATGTGTGTTTGGGGGGCGGGCAAGTGCTGTTATAAGTACATATAGAAAAATTACAAATATATATATATATATATATATATATATAAACATAAAAATATATAATAAATTACAAACATCAAAGTACCAAAGTACATTGTCGCACCTCTTTGGGGGGGACAGCCCCTCCGCCCCCCTTCCCTTTGCCACTGTATATATATAAAAGTTAGAGGGCGCCAGCCAAGCATGCTTAAAACTCCTCGACCGGGTTTAGAGTTCTCAATGGCTCGAGTGGCTCGGCTCAGAGATCACTCATTATCGAGCCGAGCCGACAGCTGACCCAACCGAGCCTAAACAAACCGAGCTGATGGTTCACACCAACAGAGCCGACTCGAGCCGATGGCTCACTTGAGCCGAGTGGGTGACTAATCTCAACCGATTCGGCCCGAGCTGTTCGCTCAGTTGAACTGAGCTGAATCGGTTAACATCACTACCCGGGTTGGGCTTCTGCTTCGGTTCAAAACTTCGAATGTGCAGGTCTCAGCCTTGGTGGAAAGAACTACAGTATATACTTATATTGGTGCTCACGTCATTTAAGAATGTCTTGTTATAAACATCCATTGTCTTCTTGTTAATCAAGACGAGACGAGATGCGAGCAGTGTCCCATCTCGTGAGTAACACTAAAAATATTCCACATTCCCTCTTTACATTTCTCATAACTTTCGTTTTCCGATCTAATGAAGCCATAATTTCAAAACGAGTTAACACGAGCTAAACGAGCGAGCCATTTATCAAACTCGACTCGACTCGAAAGTCGACCTCAAAACAGTGACTCAGCTCGGGACTCGACTCGAATTCCCTTCGAGTTTCGAGTCGAGTCGAGTTTTAGCTCGACTCGTGCCCATCCCTAAGTGTAACACAAATACGGGCTACCTATGTTGCAATCTAGACTCGCGCTGGTCGGGATCACCATCCTCAATGTGGCTCGCGGCAAGGCAGGTCGTACTCTTTCTGGCTCATTACTCTGAACCTGCGCTCGCATTATGCTCAAAGCTCAATTATTCAGCTCGGGCCCGATTAAACTCGACTGCCAAGATCGCGAATTTATAATGTCTGAAGCAGAGAAATAATCGTTGATGAAAAAGTAAGGGAGGGGAGGGATTCCGGAAGTGTTGCTTTGACACAGGAAGTAGAAACGAAGGAGACACGCCGTTTGTCTCCTCAATGAAGACTGGCCTTTGACCCCGCTGCAAATCGCATCCCTTCTGTCATCCATGGAAAGATGCCTCAGCTCCCCCCTCCCCACTTTCAGGACAAGGTCATCGGTAAAAGGCAGAAGAAGAAAGACTTGTTGCATTTCCTGTCAAAAAAATGCACAAAAAAGAAAGAAAAGATTCAGTTCTCGTTTTTTTTTAATGAGAACTTTATTTCCTTTTTTTAAAATACAGTTTAAGTACAAAACATTTGTCCTTTGTTTAAAAAAAAACCTTCCTTGCAATATATTTATTTTCAAATACTGATTTCCAAAAAAAATCTTTTATAAATGACTTGCAGAATACCCATTTTCCACACGGGGAGAATATGTTTTATTTTGGACATAAAGGCCTTAATTTGGATTTAAGCGGCATCAGAAGTGTCACTGTTCATCTCAGCGACCCCAAAAACTATGGATTCGGCACTAATATAGGTCATTTTCGATTTTTAAATATCTTCCCTAAGTTGCACCGACAAAGTGAAATGATAAAAAACAACCCAGGCTCGAACCTCATCTAAGTTGAAAATTTGACCCGAGATCGGTTGTGTGGTTCAAGTATTATTAAGTCGCATACATACTTTCATTTTTATGTATTAGATTGATCAAACGTCACGGAAATATTTGTCCAACTTAAAAGTAACAACATTAGAAGCTAAAGGAGGACACAAATAAATAAATAAATAAATAAATAAATAATAAAAAACAGTTTCTCAAATATGGCTAACAAGGCTGGACTGATTTTTTCTTTCGTTATTCAGTTTGTTTACATAGATATTTTATCTGACCCACGCGAAGAATGGGTGTTTCAGCTAATTATACATAAGAACAAAGAGCAAGCCCTAAAATTTTAAACGGTGCATGTTGTATTATTTTAGCTTTTCTAGGTTTTGAGATATATACTTTTTTTAAAAGGTTGCAAAAATACCAAGCATTCTTCAGAAAGTCTGCATTCAGAGCCCAGCACTCAAAAGTGTTAATCGAACAGTTTCTATCCTTTGCTCATATACAAAAGCGAATTTCATTATGTCAAGAGAGTAAATATCGACAAATCTACATGAACTGAAACTCCTACATGAGGCAACACCTCCTAGTGTATTCCTCCAACGATTCGACCCACGAGGTTTCAACAAGAAGAAGAAGCCTTAGAGAATGCTGCAACATCAGAAGAAGGTATAGCCACAGTTGTGGTACGTGAATGAATCATGTATCAGATTGTTAAGTACTTACACAAAACA
Organism: Thermobia domestica; assembly: GCF_964235325.1. NCBI lineage: Eukaryota > Metazoa > Arthropoda > Insecta > Zygentoma > Lepismatidae > Thermobia > Thermobia domestica. The sequence goes on along the minus strand of NC_137470.1, from coordinate 10,983,777 downwards.
ACAGGTTAATTTATTAAGCTTGTGGGACGTTTTTCAACTTGGCTCACTAGCTATAGTCAACGAAGCTCAGCAAGATACCATATTTATAAACCTTTAGAAGCTTGGAAGGAACCAGATTTTTTTCTTTTGTTGCTGACCATTTGAATCTCGCATACAAGAATAAAGTCGTATATATATAAAGTGTGTACTGTACTTTATCGCTTACATGTGGAATGTGACTTTGCCTTGGCTTGAAGAAGTAAAAGTGAAGGCCTAAAAGAAAAAACCGAAAGACGTGAGGCAGGAGAGAGGGGTACAAAACTCCCCAATCAAGGTTAACCCCGTGCTGACGCATTCTAGGTCACCTGACTGGCCGAGTCAAGCATGGCGCAGGTGTCTTGTGTTGTCATAAAAGCGGAAAAAGGGATAAATACACATAAAAAAAAAACACGAACGAAATATGGAAAAGTTTTTTTTTTCTTATGTTGTATGAGTGTAGACTTGAAGCCGTTTGCTTAGCCACTTAGAGTACAACTGTGAGACGGCAGATCGTGTCAGTTGTGGAAGCTATACATACGCTGTTGTGTCGAATGCCACGTTTACCATGTTCCGAAAACTAGCGAGTGTTAACTAGTGTTAATAGCCTTGATGATTATCGGAAAATAAGAAGAAATGATCGTAAAAGAAAAAAAAAAGCAGAAAATGTTTACGAGTATATATGTTTGTGTTCATGCGAGACGATTAAATTAGACCATATCGCAAAGTGACCCAAGAAAATACACCGGGTGATAATAACTAGTATGGTTCTAATTACTCTGGTGAGAATGATAATCACGAGTAAGGGATCATTAGTGCGCACTTTAAGTGGTTGTTCGTGAGATACTAAGATGCGCAGTCACAAACAGATGTCAGAAGAAGAACTACCCATGTTCAAAATGCTCGGTGTGGGAAAATACTGGTCTAAATGAATTCATTTCTTTGAAGTACTTTTATGCCTGTATCTCGTAGATGAACAAACAGAAAAAAAAAATTAAAATGCATTCTATTTATTTGGGAACAGAAAACCGTAGTCTAGTGGTCGCGGGTTCGATTCCTGCCCGGCGTCCACCGAGCGTCGTGAGACAAACTGGGGAGTCGCGTGAATAAAAGACGTGACGGACGCTAGGTCTAAGAAAGCTGTTGACAACCTGTTAGAAACAGGGCGACGCAGCGCGCTGACTACGTGTTTAGTCGCTAGGGTCTGTCGCTAACCGATGGCTCACAAAGAGATGTCACGCCAAGTGGTTTGGTTTTATTCATTTACGACCAATTAGACTAATGTGTAAATTTTATATACTATCGAATTTTCTAAACTTAAAGAGTTTTTCACACAGCATTAACACATAAAACAAGCCAAAATCATTTCATTTCATTATGGTTCATTACAAGACAATTATTTTCTTATCTATATATATAAAAGAGAACGTACAATTTTTTGTCCGCTCATCACGCTAATACGGCTGAACCAATTTCTTTCATTTTTGGGGGGTTATTAGGATTTGGACCCTAGATGGTTTTTATCATATCACTTTAATTTTTAATTACCAGTGTCTTGAGATAATTGACCATTCAAGTGTCCATAACGTACAAATCCTTTGTTATTAGTTCATCATAGGTAAAAATAAACGTATTTATATGCAACCCGCATGACCGTGTCACTCGGCGGGTTAACATAAATGACAGGCGATATACAGCGGAAAATAGCTTGAATCTTCTGTTTAAAATTTTTTAATTGATTTGCTTATTTTTACAGACACTTTTACAATATGCCAGCACTGGGATGACCGCAGCGAAGCGGGGCGGGTTAACATAAATGACAGGCGATATAATGTTAAGATTTACTGCAATCTTCTATGGTTTTTATCATATCACTTGAAAGCGAAAAAGTAAAAATTATCTAAGTAACAAAGTTTATTGCGTTCCGGGGTGACCGCAGCGAAGCGGGGTGAACGCTGCTAGTATCTTATACGTTTAAGGACCGGTGCGATAGATGCAAAAATATTGTTGTTATTTATTATTTCCGCCTCTGAACAATTTTATTCAATACACATTCGCAAGGAAAAAGTACGAGGAGGGTTGGTTTCTTTTGAGTTTAACGTCCCTTTTCAACATTGAGACTATTGAGACGTGAATCTGCAGATTGAATCCAAACCACCGTGTTCAAAATTCAAAGATCTTCCACGGAGAACGAAACTCCGTGCACCAAAAGGTGCGCACGACAGACGAACAAATAGTGGAGAAGGGTCTACACAGTAAATGCGGAATTTTGTTAAGATTGGAAATTAAAAGGGTTAGATATATACGAAATATTTCAATTTAACGAATATGCCCTTTAGGCTAAGGGAGACAATGATTAAGGCCATTGAATGATGATGGAAGAATTGGTGGAATGAGAAAGTGAGAGGAAACGGAAGTGCCCAGAGAAAACACCACAGACACGATATTGTCCACCACAAATGTACTTCGCCGGGAATCGAATCAGGAACCCCACGCACCAGAGGTAAGCGCTCTACCACTGAGTCACCACGCCCTCTTCCCTTGGTTGTTTTCGAAAACTGATATGCGTACGTTCAGATTACACTATTTTCCAGGACCAAGAGGTAATTACCGGAAATATTTTCCGAATTATCTTCTCTGGTTCGTTAAAATTTTCCTTTGCTAATTTTGGTATTGTACAGAAATTTCGGAAATATCAAAACACTTTGGGAAATGAGTCGTTTCACGAAAACGTGAAGATAAAAAAATATTAACCAGCATGGATCAAAAAATGCGTTGTTTCGGACTTAAAGCCAGCAGGAAATAGGACGGGAGAATAAAAAAAATGGTCATAATTTGAGAACCGAAAAATAAACACACTGCTGAACAACACTGCACTTATTTAACATTAAAACACATTTACATGTGACGTTTCGATCTTCTAGCCAAGATCCTCATCAGACGTACACCTCTGATAGTCTATATGTCTGATGTACTGTACGTCTGATGAGGATCTTGGCTAGAAGATCGAAACGTCACGTGTAAATGTGTTTTTATATTAAATAAGTGCAGTCTTGTTCAGCAGTGTTTATTTTTCGGATTTTATTTGCAAGGCGTATGACTATGATTGTGTGTCAATTTCAGAACGAAATGTTAGATCAAGTTCAGGTAAAAGAAAATTGTGGTTCAAGGGAAGCGGTAGGGTCAGCCCCGCAACATAGAAGGAGGTTCATGACATGATCGGGGCCACACGTCCGACATCCAACGGTGCATTAATGGAATCTGGAGCATCGGGGATGTGTCACCCGCAATATTTGTAAGACAATTTTCGTACACCCCCTCCCAATATTTCAAATATCTTAAGTCACTTATGACTCAAAACAGGCTCAACCATATAACAGTTTGCTACGTTCACAAAACAATGTTAGGCAAAGTGGATATGAAAAAAAAAGTATCACAGAAATATATTACCAATTGGGAAACAATGCAGACAGTTTTTAACCCTAGAAAGGTGAAGGTGGGGTAAACTGATTTTGCTCAGATAGCCAGCCGCAAAGCGAATTTAGTTTAGCTAAAGAAAATATAATTTTCAACTAATTTTTAAACTATACATTGCTGAGACTCATTTACATTAGTTGTAGGCTTGTAGACCTAAAACCCGTTTTCAAACTTATTTCTGAGTATTCTCTTCAAACTACCTTTTGTTATTATCTTATTTTTGACATACACTTGGCATCATTTAACTACAGTTGTAAAAGAAGGTTGAATTTTACTGTTTAAATAAACAAACTAAAGTCTGTGTGCGTATTTTTAGTAGTACATCCCCCCTGAAAAAATGCTTTAAAACGTAATGTACGAAGACAATTTTTTTAAAATTATTTCCCAGGGGAGGACTCTCCGCTTTCCTGGAGGTATTCCATATACCCCATCTCCCCGGTTGTCTGTCCCTACCAAAGTTTATGTGTTGCTGACGCCAATGATCTGGAGACAAAATACCTATACGTTAGTTTACCCGATATTTTGTACTCGTGTTACGAATTGAAACCAATATTCGGCTAGTTTTAACTCCAAAATGATGCGTTTTTTTTACGGTCTGCCCGTCTAAAGGGCTGCGCCCTTTCTTCGGGGTAAAATGATGCATTTGTGCACCCATATTAATCTATTTTTTTCTCATGTTTTCATGTGAGAATTCATGTTGTTTTTGAACATGCTGTAAATACGGATTAGATCGGGTGATGAAACTTTTTCCATATAATTATTTCTGTAATTTTTTTTTTTTTTTTAAACCGAAATGGAAGTCAGTATCATATTTATCAAACTGAAAATAGTACACACGTTTTGCCCTACATTTGAAGAGAAAACACTAAAAAGAAAACTCTACAGGGAAAAGATGTTGACCATATATATATATATATATATATATATATATATATATATATATATATAAACACAGCTGACACACATGTCTGTAAATGATGAAGGGGAGGGGGAAAATATAGTCGTATAAATAAAAGACGTGTTGATTTAGGGTCGAGAGACTTAAGTATCCAAGATGGCCGAATACGACAAGCCGCTCTTAAAGGATAAGTTGTCCTTTTTTATCCTTTCCATGTACCGCATTACATATGCATGTGTTGAGTCAATATTTAGAGACATTTCTACTTGAGCAACCCACGTTGGAACACTCACTCGTCCACGCTACTGCATCCCCGTGCAAGTCTCCCGTGGGTGGCTCCATCACCTTCACTTCAATGTATTTCTGGTCGCCACTCTTACCGCGTACGATACGCCTACTCCAAAAATGTCAAAATGTTGTATGAATGGGAGCGATTGTCAGATGTTTTTTGGGGAGTGTGCCTTCGAAAGCTTTCGTTTACATTATTGGGCCTTGAGTGTTACCCTCTTTGACCCTTCATTGCCCCCTACGCATCGACACAATGTGTTGACTCTTTCTTCCTGTCAAAGAACAAGTTGACAATACATTTGTTCTCGAAGTAGGTTATTGAATATCGAGAGGCGATATGACAGCTCTTAATACGAGATGGTCGTGTAAAATTGTTGATAAATTTCTAATACGTTGAGTTTTCCACTGCCCACCGGTACAGCAATTTTCAGCCGTATTCGCATCAGTTAAAATTAAATCTGTTTTGTATATATGTAGAAGAAAAACAACCTAGATTAATTAAGATATGTTTAAATGAATTCCAAAATGAAGTCTGAGTAGGAAAATTCTTGTCCACGGGCTTTCACGTCGAGAATGGTCTGAAACAAGGAGATGCTTTGACGCCATTATTATTCAATTTTGTTCTGGAATACGCTATAAGGAAAATCAAAAACCTACAGCTGAATGGTATTCACCAGGTTATGGCGTATGTTGATGATCTAAATATAATAGAGGATAACAAAACAACAGAAAGAAATGCAGAAGTCTTATTAGATGGTTACAGGGACATATGGACTTAAAAATAAACGCAGAGGAAACTAAATACATGGAAGTTCACCAAGACCATAATAACGCAAATTATGAATGCATTAAAATATCTAATACTTTCGACAAAGCGGATACTTTCAAGTATCTAGGATCAATATTAACAGATCCAAAAATCATATCCACGATGAAATTAAATGTCGACTAAATGCAGGGAATTTGTGTTATTATTCCGTTCAAAATCTTTTGTCGTCTCGAGGAATTTGAAGCTTAAAATACGTAAAACGATAATCATTTGAAGTTCTACCTGATTGTATTTTTTTCTTTAAGTCTAAGGCAATTTAATTATAAGTGCCTATTCTCAAAGGCTTTATTATTTACATTAAACTCCTAACAATCTAGTAGTAATAAATGCGATTTTTTCTTATCCGTGCTACAAAACACATACCATTTTTATCTTAAAAAAGATAAAAAAAAAACGGGTTCTATCCCCGGACAACTAAGTTTGTGGTAGACAACATCGTGTATGTGGATTTTCTCCGGTACTCCCGTTTTCTTCTACATCCTCATTCCACCAATTCTTCCCACCATCTCCCTTAGCCTAAAAGGTATAATCGTCGGACATTTCATAAAAAAGAAAATGCCGCTTATAGACGCAAATACAATATATGATCAAATACTGTATATACAACCTCTATAATAGTAGACGCTTAGATTAAACGGTTTTCACGGAATAACTTATAACGGAAGTACTCTTAACATGAGTTAATATTTTGCACCTCTAAAGATATTTTATTATCCCATAATTGTCACTTGGAGTAGTGACTACCGTCTTTATGTAAAGGGACGATAGGAGATAGTATTTCACGTAATTTCTACCTGGGAATATTTTACGGTGCTCTTCTGAAGCTTGCTGTAAAATTGTGCCACCGCAAAATGAACATTTTAATCACTTTTTAATGGTCTTCAATAACAAAGCAAAAATTATTTGAAGGTACCGCTTTTGTTGGTTGATTACTTTAAGCAAATGATAATCGATTTTGGGGAATACCACAAAAATCAAATATATAATTATTTACTGTCTATTAACGAATTGTATATAGACACGCAAATCATAAAATCTTAAAATTTATCACCTATTAAGTTTTCTGTCCTGTACTGCCTTAATCACTTTAAAGTTTACGTCACAGCTGTGTATCATATTGCACGTACGTGCAGTGGCGGATCCAGTATATGATTAAGGGAGGGGCTAAACCATAGTTTGCCGCTTTATCCAGTGTAAAACAGGATTGAAGTCCATTTTATTCAGTGTATACCTGAGCATCAAGGGGGGGGGCTATAGTCCCTATAGCTCCCCCTTGGATCCGCCCTTGCGTACGTGTGTTCTTGCCGTTTCAGTTTTATCAAATAGATTCATAATACCAATGCCAAGAAACAACCTTTGGGGATTTAGGAATTACTCGTACATCTCTGGGCTTTCGACTTCTACCGCCACGTTAGCTCGTCACGTATGAGAGATGACGTACCTCGGCGATCACTTGATTGGAGGAAAAGGAAGGAAGAAAAAATTGCGGAAGGAAGGAAGCGGCCTGAGACCTCTATGTTAGGTACCATCCCGACATTAGCCTGGTGTGAATGAGGAAAACCCAGGAAAACCTCATTCAGGAAGGCTGGCCTGAAAAAAGCTTTTTACACTTTTTCGACCGAGTGCCCCCACCGGGAATGGAACCCGGGACCACTCCCTAATAATAATAGTAAACTACAAGTTTTGCTTGAATAACACAAGAATTTGTAAAACAAAACAAGTTACTTTTCACAAAATTATTTACTTAGAAATAACTAGTAATAAATTGAGTGCAAATAAAATTTCTGTACGGGGTCCCGGGTTCGATTCCCGCTGGAAGAGCACTGAACGTATTACGGCGGTTCGGATTCCACTTTAAACTGTAGATTCATGTCTGGCATAGCCTTGGTGCTGGAAGGAATAAAGGAACCAACCAAGGCAGCTGGTTGCAGTACTAGAAAAAATGAAATGAAATACTTCAGTTGAACGTCCCACGTTTATGCCTGTTCGGCTAAGAGAGATGATGATTAAGGAAAGTGAATAATTATAGAAGAATTGGTGGAATGAGAAACTGGGAGGAAACGGAAGTACCCTGAGAAACCCCATGGACACGATGTTGTCTACCACAAAGTTACTTGGCCGGGGATCGAACCAGACACCCCGTGCACTAAAGATACGTGTTCTACCACTGAGCCACCGTGCCCTCTGCAGTACTACAATACAGACCTCAGCTTCTGCGAAGAACGACCGCCACTTCTTAGAGAATACGCCACGCAGGTAAGGGGTATAATGATTCTAACCAATCATCTTTTCGGTACGAACCTTTTCGCCAGTCCGTGAGAACCATGATCAAAGTATATTTTTGCAACAGACACAATCTTATTAAAGGGATAATCTGGAAGCAATAATTCTTTCCTCTTAGTGTCATGAACATATATATTTTCTACATTGGACATAAATATCCAAAAGAGATGGGATTATCACACATTGTGGGTAAAAATTGGGGATCTAAAGTCGTGGAATAAACGTTTCTCCATACTTTCCCTGAGGTCACTAACTTTGGAAGCTGGTTTCGGAGAGAAGGCAGATCTCGCAAGCGGATAATAACCACCTCGCACGAAACGACGAGTCCAAAAGTGAGGGAAGGAATGTGGGAGGTATAAGACTTTACATGCACGGATATTCACTCGAATCAACTACTCCGTAATTTTTCTTTCTTTTATTTTCGAAAAAATACATGCTTTCAGTTTCTCTTGTACTGTTCCTAACATTATTACAACCTCAACTAGCCTTTTCTGCTCTTTTACGTCCATGCACTACAACATACTTTCTTAAACGCAAGCCTACCATTTCTCAGGAGTTGATGAATATGCGTTCTCAAACGCCTTGACTGAAGGAAGGAATGGTCAAAATTCATACATAATAATTGCTAAAAGTATTCTTTCTCTTGTATATGTCCGTACTTCTCAATGGGTTTGTAAATTATTTTCATTTGCTCAAAGTGATGGATAGTTTTGGATCAAAAGATCCAATATATTTCAGGCAAAAATTTTCTTGTAGGTCTTGTATCTGGAGAACTACATATAGTGTAGCCAAACCCAAACTATCACTTAACTCCATATGATGTGCTTATTCCGAAAAAAAAACAAAAAAAAAAAACGAAAACTTGATTTAGCCACCCCATTTTGGGCTGGTTGTTCAAACATTTTGTGGGCCCTGATCCAGAAATTATTGGCCAATATCACAATCTTTTGATGCATTTTTTGGTTCATTCGTAAAGTTCTTGGCCGAGATCGTAATTATTTTGATCCATTGTTTGTATCACTCCTAAAATTCTTGTTTTATTATTTGCTAGCAGAAGAGTCGTTCTTTGCACGGGGAGAATACGTTTCATTCTGGACATAAAGGCCACCAAAACTGTCACCAATCAACTTAGGGACCCCGGAAACTATGAATTCGACACTAATATCGGCCATTTTTAACTATTTTTACATGTCACCATCTTCCCTTAGGAGTACTAATGGGGGCTGAATTGGGAATTAAACGACATCGAAACTGTCACTGTTCGTCTCAAAGACCTCAAAAACTGATTCGAGTTAAGTAATTGTTCTGAACTTAGACGGGTAAATGAAATTTGCCAGCATACTTATTCATGTAGTGGGCCTCTGGACAAGATCCTTGCCAATATTAATGATTCGATGGCCTGTTTTTTTTTTTTTTTTTTTTTTTTTGGGGGGGGGGGGGATGAATACCAATTCGAAAACAACGGACTTGAAAGTACCCAATCTTTTGTTACTGGTTTTATAATAGATACCGGAATACAAGCCAATATCATAAGTACTTCGAAAATCAAAAAATGCGTTTTGACGCAGGCTAGTTGTGTCTGTACGTCAGTTCTGAAGAGTGAAGGTAAAGGTAGTACCCATGCTACCGGCCTTAGAGACATTTTATTAGCCTGTACAAGGTGAAGAAACAATTTGCGTTCAGTAAGGCAACAATTATTACATAAAATGGCAAACTTTTTTTTTTTAAGTACACTAAAGCTTCGATTATCTGCGGAATCGGATGCCAAGGGCACTTCGGATAACCCTAAAATAAGACTGAAACTGAGGCATAAGCAAGAAAAACAATATTTGAACATAGAAACTATGTTTTATTGTACAAAATACACAATAAAACTTTTGCTCTTCGTAATCACAAAAAAAAAAAAAAAGAAAAGAAAAAAAAGTACTGTAAGCCTGTCAGTAATTGTTCGACCTTTGCACTGTATTTTCCCGGTTGTTGGCTTGGATTAAAATTTGCTTTTTAAGGTTCATAATTAACTCTCCAGTGGTCGCCCGCGGACTCTCACTTCGCAGTGAACAATGAATGTAATTACTACCACGCAAATCACTTTTCCCATTTTCCGTTTTTCATACTTTACAACAATCGGCTTCAGCCTACTAGAGTAGAGTTGCAATCCGAACGTGCACTATTTTTGGAAATATCGATTTTTATTGGTGTTTTAGAACACACAGTCAGAAATAATTTACTTAAAAACTTATTTTGAAGACATCATTCAGGAAACAATTCAACCTGTAAAATGCAAAATTCGCCTTCCTCAAAACTAAAAATATTAAACATTCATGAAATTTCACAGAATTTTCAGCTCCCCTGCAACTGATATGATAGAAGTTGTATACCCGCCAAATTTATTCGTTATTTGCACGCAACGTTTTCTGAAAACTTGCTTAATTTTGAAAGGTTTCGAACTTTGCATTTGACAAACTCCTGCAATAAATTGGGCACATAGAGTAAAATTCAAAAACATTGCAGAACAATAAGAACACTTACCGTGTACTGCCCTGTAAAAAAAATGTATAAACAAACAACAAACTTCAGAAAGAAAAGAATATACATATAACCCATTATGATTTTTAAGCAACAAGATACGTTAGCTTGGCTGTGAATGCGTGTGACCTCAATCATAAAACCTGGAAATAACTTATTGTTACATAATAAACCATTAAAATATTGTTACACTTCTTTAAGTACTCATTCTTTTAGAAGCAATTTCTGGATTTGTACCTCATGTATATTATTTTTAAAAATAACAATGGGTAATTATTTCGTCCGCTTACGCAGCAATTTCGTCACGGGTCTGATTTTCAGAACTATATATATAATTTTAGGAGGTGAACAACAACGAATTACCAGATAGTGCATTTATTTAATATACACTACATAAAAATTTAGTACTAAAATGTTTGTTTATTAATTACTACACATTTATTTATGATTTTCCTTTGAGAAAACCGAGTTTCGCACCCTATCCATATATTGTATTGTGTTTAGTTCTCAATTACCAAAAAAAGTTGTTCTATTATTGGATTAGAATGACGTCACGTTTTGTAGCAGCATCGAAAAAGTCAAACAATATTGTACTTAGGTAGATTAAAGTTTACAGTGTTTAATGGTTCTACTTGCTAAATACTTATATGATACTTTGAATATCCTGCACTCCTGGCTATATAGTAGTGACTGCTTTTCAAGAACGACATAGGCCTACCAACACAATTGACTGAATGCTTCGGTTTGAGGAATTCAATACTAAATTCTTAAATAAATAAACAAATAAATAAATTTTGGTAAGTTAACGCTTTAACTTCTGTCTCGTTTGGAAATTCCATTCCAATATTAATTTTTCCTGACTTCGAGGACTTGTATCGCACAAAAAAAAAAAAAAAAAAAAAAATCTTGAAATATAAGGCTATACCTGTATAAAATGTGCCGAAAGGAAATCTATTTATCTCCAAGCAAGAAATTAGAGTGTTGTTGTTTTCAGCCCTTCAGACAGTTTTATATCTTCCTCTGTCTTAATTCTTCATTTTCTCATGCGACAGAACCCAAATAAACGTAAACATTAAAGAAAAAATTTGTGCAGCTAAACGAAATGAAGATTGTATCAAACTGCAACCTTGTTCCACAATTTGACAAGACAATTTTGCCTATCTAAATCACAACTGTCAAGTGAGACTTTAAAAAAAAATGTCTTAATCTAAATTTTATCCGCTTGAAGTCTATGATCTGTCACAGCCCTATTTCCTTAGTATTATCATGACATTTCCGGTAACAAAAATTTTAGCCACTGCGAAGTTATCCCGTGTATAAGAATTCAACACACTTTTTCCCAACCCAATTCCAGCTGCTAATTTCACAAGTATTAGTGTGTTTAGGTAAACATGTAAATCCTATACAACATCTGACCAAGTTACAAATGTAATCAGATGTATATATTTTAATATATCTTCAATGTGGTTGTGCAAAATTTGATGAACTTTAATACTATCACTCGTTAAAATGTCACAGATATGTGTTACTCCACATACACCGTGTGCTCAATCAATAACTATGTATCAACCACATGTTTGTGTTAGGAATTATAACACGAAACGAATTCTGATATCTAATAGGTCTTGAAAGCGTACTATATCTCTCTAGACTTGATTCTATTCTCAATTTCTTTATTGCTATAGTACGCTTTTGTGTTCCCGTACTTCGAATATTACCTAAGGATGATCTCATGCCATATCTTAATATTCAGACACCTGGAGTACGCAGAAACAATCCCGACCTGAAATTTCTTCATAGGGTAGTTAATGGGAACTTAAGATCGGAAACTCTACCTCAAGCACCATCCTTACGTAGCCCTTGACGCAAAACTCGAAGTACCCACCTATTCCATCTTGCCCACCCCAGGTTGGAAATTATACAGAGGTCTTTTTTTCACAAAATACTGAACTATTACAATCATCTAACAATTGAGGTGGACATTTTTTTTCGAGCTTCACAGTGTTTGACAGAGTAATTATACGCGTATTGGCTATATAATATTACTTTTGCACTCTTTGTTGACATTGGTGTTGTATTATCTGTTAACATTTCCCTGTGTAAAATGGCAAAATTATGCTGTACCTGGGAATTCGTTCAATAAATAAATATATCATGTTATGGAGAGTGAATTAAAGCTTATTAGATTTGATATTGCTTTATGACTTGCAACTTGACAATTCAAATATTTTTGAAACTTTATAGTATACTGCCAATGTAGAATTTACTCTTGCTTTTAGTACTCCGGTAAGTTGTGTTAAGCTATCTTATTACTTAGTAATTATTGAAAAAAGAAAATATTTAAATAATATGTTGCACCATGTTTCAAGCTAATTTAAATAAAATATGATCAAAACAAATACTTATTATTAGTCATCTGTATTACAGTTTCGGCACTATTACACTGTCTTTACCAGACCCATTATCTATGATTTATATTGCCAAAACTGTAGTGCAAATTACTAAAAATAAGCATTTCTATTTAAGTTGCTTGTTGCACGTACTTTCAAAGCTAAAATATTCAGCATTCAAGTTAACAATACATTTCGTTCCAATCGAAGGAATTTTCCCCACACCATATACCACATTACGTGATCAAATTGTACAGCTTGATAAAGTCCAAGTGATTGGGACGAAATATACTATTGAATAAATTTGACTAAATTGACCATGGCAAATTGAACCCCATATATCTAGACAGAAATTTTTAATTATAGTGTTTCTTGAAACGCATGACAGCCCGAGACTTATACACGGCATAAACTCAACACTAATGTCACACTGGGAACGTTCTAGAACACAGGTCCCCTTTTATAAAAACTAATGGAATATATTTTACATACCTTGCTTTGGTTCCTTCTCGTTTCTTATCCTTTCTTTGTCTTCTTTTCCTTTAGTCTTTGTTGGATTTTTTTTTTTATTATTTACATATATTATTACCGAAACTAAGGATACTATAAACTCCAATCTTTGAACAGTCCACCACCATGTTTGTTTATTACACCACGCTAGTCATATGTAGGTATATTGTTTTATACATAAAGTAGTAATAATGTTTTAATTAATTATAATTTTAAATAAATGAAGTTATTTATTATTTCTTTGATTTTACGTGCATAAATTTTATTTTAGTTTGCTTTCTATATTATTCGAAAATCCATTCAGTTTCGTTTTAGTCTTCGGAGTTGTTGAATTCTTCATTAGCGGTAGACGTGATATGTGATTGTATTGTGTGAATCTGTCGAAGTATTTATATATTACAATACATTCCTCTACACGTCGTGTGTTCTGTGTACATTTTATAGTTACTTTTAGTGTTCTATTTCTTGATTCTCATGTGTTTGTATGTGTGTTTGGTTTTGATGGTTTATAAAATGTTTTGGGGGCACACAGTGTGGTGTTCTTTGAAATTCATTTGTTCGGAATGAGTATATTGTTTTGCATTGTCCGATGTGTTATTGATGTTAGTGGTTACTTTTTTTTAGGGCAAGTTGGACGAATTACGACAAAATAAATTATTCAAAATTATTAATTAACCAAAATTCAACTTGCATTGGAGGATTTCTTCTAATAATATATATTCTAAAATAACATATGTTTGGGGGATGTCGGGGCTCTGCCCACACTGTTATTTTATAATGTAGATTATTGGAAGAAATCCTTTTAAATGCAAGTGGTAGTTTGGTTAGTTAACAGTTTGAAATATTTTACTTTGTCGCAATTCACCTAACTTGGCTTCTGAGTGGTGGACCTAGAAGGGGACCTGTGTTTTACAACCTTTCCTATCACACTTCATAGAAAATTACCTGAAATATCTACGTAAATTTAGAAGATCATTTCAAACTTCACTGAAATGTCAAGCTTCACTTTGACATGTCATTTTTTCTTATTAGCACAATTTATCAACTGAATATTTGAAACGAAAAAATAAATATAAACACTTACTTTTATGTTTTGTCAGTTCACTAGCGACTTGGTTAAGCAATATTGCTATCACAACATATGTACACATTCGCTCAACTACCTCTGTCTTCATCGTTAGGTTTTGGCATAGATTCACACACACAAATGACCAGATAATTTCGTTAAAATGTAAACTTGTTCACAACCACAAACATAGAATAAAAACGGTCTCAACGTGAGATCACAAGAAAGAAAACAGTCTTCAGTTGTCGGAATTTTCAAGGGAAATAGATATTGAGCACTGGCAACTCTGCCATTACAAGACCTGCTCATCAACTTACAAACTGCCGTCGAACTCATTATTTCGTCTATCCGCAGTTAACAGCTGGACGCCAATTGCGCCAAACCTGGAACCTTGTGCACGGTACTCGAACACAGAACATCACAGCCGACGGTAGAAGTGACAGTGAAGCTTCTGCGGCTCGATGTCGCTGCGATGCTTCTGCCTGCTGTGGAACAGCTGACCACTACAAGTGCTGCCATCCTCCTGGAAGATGTGTTCCCGTTTCGCGCCGAAATCTCAGCTCTTACGTTGACTACTTGAACTTTGGAGTAATGACGCTGATCCTCCTCCAATGGCAATCCATTGCATAAGCACAGCAGCTGAAATACACAACATTCCTCTGGTAAGACCAAAACGCAACAAATGCAGCCAAACATCCAAGGCCGATATTAATCAACAAGAGCTGAAGTGTTCGCGGCTTGAGAGGAAAGAAAGGTAGGACGGGGGTGGGGTGTTAAGAAGTGAGGGGGAGATACAGGAATGCTGCCTCAGGGACACTCAGTAAGAGGCCATAATCACTGCCACCTCAAGGGTATAGCTAAGCAGTGTTGCTTTGCGAGTGGACTGGAAAATCTTGGCAGAAAACACAAAAAACAGAAAGCAAAACATAAGTTTCCAATATACACAATGAAACTTGCTTACCTTAGAAAATCGAAGTTTAAAAAGTACCAACTTTTGAAATAATAACATTAAATAGTTTTGTAAAATATTACTGCTAAATTAAGCAGACGTTACTGTACAAACACACCTTTCTGTAACCTGTTTCCCCACGTAGTGTAGTTGCTAGCGATCCCCTCTTTGGTGCGAGCCGTCCGGGGTTCGATTTCCGTTGGGGACACTCGGTCGAAAAAGTATAAAGCTTCTTCAGGCCAGCCATCATGAGTGACGATTTCCTGGGTTTTCGTCAGCAAATGCCGGGATGGTACTTAACATACAGATCCCAGGCCGCTTTCTTCCTTCCTTTTCCTTGGATAGTGTGATTCCCGAGGGACGTCCCCCCTCATACGTGACGGGCTAACATGGCCATAGATGCCGAAAGCCCAGAAATCTAATTCCTAATACTAATCCTAGTGATGGCTAACATGGCCATAGATGCCGAAAGCCTAGAAATCTAATCCCTAATCCTAGTGATGGGGTAACATGGCCTTAGATGCCGAAAGCCCAGAAATCTAATTTTTAATAATAATCTTAGTGATGGGCTAGCATGTCCATAGATGCCGAAAGCCCATCTAATTCCTAACCCTAACCATTTTTGTAACCGCAAGAGAAGTTAATATTGATTCTCTATTTTAAAAATACATTCATTACCATTAACTTGGGGAGGAACAGTGGCTAAGTGGTAAAGTGCTTATCTCTAGTACGTGGGGTCCCTGGTTCAATCCCCGGCCCAGTTACATCGAAATGGACAACATTGTGTCCGTAGGTTTTCTAAGGGTACTCCTACATTCTCATTCCACTAATTCTTCCATCATCATTCACTTGCCCTAACCATCCTTCTCCCTTGGGCTAAAGAACATAATCGTGGGACGTTAAACTGAAAGAATTATTTATTTTTTCATTTCATCACCATTCTGTTGTAATTCAATCTTTAAATAATTCTTTGACATAATAGTCTATATGTATGTGTTACGTATAGACTATTCTTACCCCTACATCTGCATTTTACCTTAGAAAATACTAGCATCAATTACCCGTTTCACTAGATTAAAATAAGAAAAACTAATATGTTCAATTAGTTCACTTTATACTATTGCAGAAGTGTTTTCAAATCGATAGAAAGAAAGAAAATATAATGAAAAATCAGAAAATAATAAGTAACCTATATAAATAAAAATTAAATATTACTATCGTGAACTGAATTTAAATTTAAACAGCATCGGAAGTGTCACTGTTCGTTTCAGCGACACCGAAAACTATAGATTCGACACTAAAATCAGTCATTTTTAATCATTTTTATTTTTAATCATTTTTATTTTTAATCATTTTTATTTATATCTTCCCCTCCCCTCTCCCTCTTCTAAGTTGCACCGTCAAAGTGAAATGTTAAAAAATATTCCAGGCTCAAACCTCATCTATATTGAAAATTTGATCGAAATCGGTAGGGTAGTTCAAAAGTTATTAAATCACAAACAGACTGTCTTGCATTTTTATATGTAGAGAATTTCGAGGAAGAATCTTGCACTTCGTCTGATAATTTGAATTCACTGGCAACGCTGATCGTTCCTCTCATGAACATGGAAAGGTGTCTAATCTAACGTGTGCCAGTACATCCCACCTATAGACCAGCACAGAACGTCCTCCTAATCATTAGTTAATAGTACCTTCTTACACGAAAAAAAAAAAAAAGAAGAAGAAAATTCTTTTTTGAAAGGCTCACAAGGACGGTTACAGCGAAGCAATGTTATCCAGGGGCAAACATGAATCATCCAAGACCAAAATTATCCATTATCATTATTGGTTTTAAAGTGAGGGATCATGACTAGGTATCTAGCGAACATTTTTGCAAGATAATATGCACAAGTTGAAGTAAGTATCTAAGAATTTTTTTTTACATTATATTAATGATACTTTTTATTACCTGAATTCATTGGTAATGCAAAATTAATAATTTTAGTTTGTTTGTTTGCTTGTAGAATTATTATTTTCATACCCTTTTTATTTTGTTTTTATGTGTAAATTTAATAGACTTTGAAACTGCTATTTGCTAGTGATAATAAAATGTAAATTGAAAAGTAATTTAGTGAATTCTTAAGATTATTTATTGGATAATCTTTACTTCATGTGTTCAGATCACTTACATGCAATCATACTATTCGCACCGGTTCGCTAGAACCGGTTGCTAAAATATTTCGAGTTCGCAGAACCGTTTGTTATACCCTAACATAACAATAAATTTCACCCAGTTATACCCAGGAACAGTAAATTTTAGTTTAACTACCATTGTTTTTAGAAATTCTTACAGCTACAGGGTTAAACATATGATCTCTCAAAACAAGGTATAAACATTTATTTCTTATACTCAAATGGTTAGATATCAAAAAACAGAACTGGGTTCACATGAGTGAACTGGTGAGGGTAATTTATATTTGAAACACATACATACAATTATCAACAACTGTTGATCCATTGCTGGATTAAGGCCTTTCCAATACTTCTTGACAACCATCTATCTTGGATAATTTGTTTCAAAGATATTCTCAGTGCTATCTAGTTTCGTCACACTGCCTTGTATTAGGATGTTGTGTATCTTGTATTAGGATACTTGACACTCGTAGTACCCATTGGTTTTATCTAACTTCTATGGTTTCTTTCCTAAGACTTGTATCTATTAGTGGTGGGCACAAAACCCGGTTTTTCGGTTTCCCGTTTTTAGGAAAACCGAAACCGGCATTTGAAAATGTGCAAAAACACGTTTTTACGCCGAAATTGGTTTACACCAGTCATTTTTCACCGAAACTGGTTATCGGTTCTCTCCAAAAACCGGTTCGGTTTTCCACCAAATTCGGTTTCTGTTTTCTTCAAAACCGGTTCAGTTTTTCATCGAAATCGGTTTCAGTTTTTTCCAAAACTGATTCTATTTCTGACCAGAATAGTGTTTCGTTGTTCTCCGGAAACCGGTTCCGTTTCCACAGAAATAGTTTTAATGTGTTTTCTAAAACAAGTTTTGGGTTTTTAGTTTCGGTGAAAACCGAACCGGTTTTGGAGAAAACCGAAATGTCGGTTTTTGATGTGAGATGAGAAATTTCACGAGTCTCATGGACACCACTAAATATGGCAATAAAATAATATTTATGTTTCAAAAATTCACCAATCTTAATTTTTTTTGCACGTATTGCTTCTGAAAAGTCAATGTTCTCAAACGATTAACGTTATTTTGGATGTTCAAATAGTGAAAAGAAAAGTTTAGTCCAAGCCAACTAACTAAGCAAAATCAGCATAACAATACCTAGGGACTAGTATTTGTCAATTTTCCATATTGTTGATCCTGCCATTGTTGGAAGGCAACAATTGTGTATGATACAATCAATTATAATTTGATTATTCTCATTCAGACTTCAATTAAACTTTGTATTAAAAGTAACTACCAACATATCAACGAGAACTGAATAGATGAAATTTTGATATTTTGTTTGTGATCATTGTTACAAAGAGGTCATTGTTCCGAAACGGGATCAAACTACCTCAACATCAGACTTAGTTTATAAGAAAAAAGAAAAAAGTTCCAATACTTTCTGAGCAACTAATTGAAGAGTACCCAAAGCGTTCCTACTCATTATAGACTTCTCGTGGGTATTATCGAAAAGCCATTGTTGCGAAACAATGACAAAACACAAATCGGAATTGCGTATATGTACATTCTATTTGGGATGCGATTTTCTCGTAAAGACCGGTGAAAGTTCTAAATTCTAAGAAAATTACTAAGTTGCTAGGTAGTGTTTAATGGCAATGTACAGATTGTGAACTGAAAATATGAATTCATATTATATACAATATTAATACTGGACATAAAATGAAAAGAAGTGCTTTAACATTATGATTTACATTTCATCCAAAGAATTATGGAAGATGCTAATACTCTTAGACTTAAAACAAAAGGTAGTTAGATCCAAAAGAAGCAAATTGGGCTACCTCAAACCCTGAAACTGAAAAACAAAAGCACTTCAACTAAATAGTAATATACTTATATAATAACTAGGTGTTAGTGAAGTCGTTAAGACAATAATGGACAATCAAGCCTGGAGCCCATATAATAACTACAGAATAACTAACACCTTTGTTGCTTAGCATTCAAGCAAACCACATTTTCTTCGATTATCCACCAGTACTTGTGTCGAATAAAATAAAAATTTTTACAGGGCATAAATACCACAACATTGCTGGGAAACAAAGAAGTATAAAACCCAGTACGAAAACAAAGCAACGTAAGTTATGACAGAAAGAAGGAGAGGGAAGAAGAAACCTATGATGGCTTCCACAAGGTCTTCTCAAGATCATAAGCCTCCAGATCGTTACCAAGCTGAATTGAGAAACGGGAGAAAAAAGAAAAAGCAATTCTAAGGAGGAGGAAGGGTCATGAGGAAACGACGAACCAAGAGTGAGGAAGGTGGAATATTTCTCAGGGCAGTTTTATGAAGAAGAGAAGAAGTAGGGAGGGAGGTAGAGATCACGCTGTGCAGCAGAGAAATTCGTGGACGTGGATTCGGGGTGGCTGTTGCAGGCGAAGATGATGAGCAGGTATAGCCATGGAGGGTTACGAGATAAGAAGATAGCTGGATACCTCAAGAACAGACCTCGAGCTGCTTGCAGTGAAGCTAACTCGTAGAACATTACCCAGCTGCGAATGCTAAATATCAAGGGAGCAGTATAAGACAAATAGAAAGCACTACCTACATTTAGAAACCGTCATTAAGCGCATTTGGAAACTATATATTAATGAAAGGAGGAAATAATCAGATTTTTAACACACGAAATCCTCTGCAGGTGCAAATTCAAAGATGCACAAATAATGAAAAAGTGGATGACTGGACCCTGATTTGAACCTGTAATCTTCGGAGTACTGCGAATATCCCGTGTTCAAGTCTCGGTCCAGTGATTCATTTTTACTCTTTGTGCATTTAGAAACTTTCTAATCTTTTTTTCTTTCTTTCTTGAAACACTAGCGACTAGATTAGAGCCCATAAGTAGTATGTATAATTTTGTATGATGTAGTGCAGAATTTCCCTAACCATGGTTGTCTAAAATTTAACATTATTTCAATAAGAACATACAAGTAAATTGTGAATCACACACTATAGTTACCAATGTCAAGCAAGTATAGACTGCACAAATAATGCAGTATACAATTTAATACGAGATGTATTATTATAAAATATTTTTGATACCCTTTAATTATTGAAGAAAAAATCTAATACATATTTTCTTATATTAACACCGATGTAAAGGGAATTTGGATCAATATCGTTTTTACAATAAAAGTATACTGGTATATACTCATTTTTTAATGATAAATTTCCTTTTGAAGGAGACAAATCAAATTAAATGTTTCAGTTTTACGTCCCACGATTATGCTGTGTAGGCTAAAGCAGACGGTGGTGATGACGAATAAAATGCTGGAATGAACCCGGAAAACCAATACACACAGTGTTTCTTTACCAAAAAGCCCACTTGGTGCGAGCTGGAATCGAACCAGGGCACCCGCGCAGCAGAGGTGCACGCTCTACCACTGAGTTGAAGAGGACACTAGTAAGGTGATCCATAGAACATTCTGACTAATAAAAGTAGTCCCTAATTGAATAAAAGTCTGGGAAACGCTGATGTAGTGTGCACCTTCTATTAATCATTTTTCGGTGATGAATTTTACATCTCACGTACTCAAAAGGTGTTGTAGCTTTATCTCGTTCTTTTTTTCTTTAATTATGTTCTGACATTCATCATCTTTACTCTTTTACCCCATGTATTAATTATTATTAACAATTATTATTTTAGAATTTAGTGAACTAATTTATCTTAACCGTTCTTTTGAACTCCTATATCCTCGTTTTAAATTCATTAACATATTGATATTCGTGCGCTCAGTAGGTTGAAGCCTTTAGAATCTCTCTCCCTGACGGGTGTCATCTCTCTGAATCTAGTCATTTCGTCTTTTATTTTCATAATTTTGGTTGCATAAATGAACTGAAAACCCCTGAGACCTTCTTTTACATAGATGCTATACGTGATATTCTACGAGCTGGTATTTGTCAAAAAAATATACTTCATGTAAAAGTAATGTTAAAAAAACTCTTAGAGCGTAAGTTTCTGGAGCTGGAATTGAATAGATAAGTATCAAGCACTGAGAGAGTGAATTACATTATACTACCCTACATCTTTATACAATTTTCGGAAATAACATTTTGATTCCTGGTGTGGATACAAAATTCTCAGAGGTCATAAGACAATTAGGGTCTATTACGATTAAGAAATATTGAAGTCCATTCTAGAAAGCCAGAAATAGCGATGATAGAATCTGTTGGTTATACTCTTTTGTGGGCTGTAGGATCAAGTAGTTGAGTTGGAACACTTGGCAATTTCGTGACTAGATTCGAAAACAAGCTTTCCTTCAAGTAGTATTAGAGATTTATCAGCAATGGTCAGTTGGAACCACTGACTTCATATGCTCGTGCACATCGCCAGAGGGTGATTTTTAGGGAGGGAAGAAATCTCACGTCTGGCTACATAGGTGAGAGGACGAGAACGCCCCCTCACGGATAAATGCTGGCACGATCTCCCCATCAAGCTAGCACGGTGACTAGACTGGATTGGGAGTCTCATGGGAAAGGGACGTGAGTTCATACCTCAGGGTTTTACTTTTCTTTATGTTGTCTTTGAATCTCTTTTAAGACATAATGATCACGCAAGAGAGAAACTTACGAAATGAATAGTTTGATGACTTCCTTCTATTTATCACTTTCAGAAAGCAAAAGAAATGGAGGGAAGATGCTTTAATTTTTAGCGATTAAATACCATTAACAAGCAAGAATTTTGTTTTAAAAAATTAGAACCACGTCACCTATGGATGAAACGCAAAGATTACAATTCGGAAGAGAGTATTAAAAAAAAAAAAAAAAAAAAAAAACTTAAGTGTTCCGCATGTTCTTGGACAATTCAGCAACAGCACTACTAGTATTAATGCATAAGTTTGCCTGAAAAACAACTCCATCAGTTTAACATTGCCAGGTCATTTTACCACTGGATCAACGAAAAACAGTCGCAATTTAGTCAGTTTTAGACCATAATATATAGCAGAACTATAAATTAAACAATATTTTCATATCAAAAAATAACATCACGTGGACTGTCCATTTGTCAAATACTATAATCGATACAAAGAATTTGTAGCTTGGCATTATCACTAGAAGGTACAATAAGATTGACCTGGTGTCTTCTTTAATAATGACACTCGTAGGTCTTGTTTGATCTTCAAGGAAAAAGGTTGTTTGTGTGTAAACTATAAAATGATAGATTAAAAACGCTTTTATCACTATGAGTTCCTGGTGAGTAAGCCTCTTTTTTAGTCAATGATTTTTAACAAAAGTTTAGAACAGATAAGTCAGAAACAGATTTCTAGTAACAATCTCACAGGTAAATTATAAAATTTAAAAGTTTGAGGTTTTTCAAGATATTTTTGTTTAGTTTCGACATAGACAAATGTCAGTTTACTAATAGTTAAACATTTGGCTCTAAATTTGTTGCTTTGAGCTGCATACTAATAGACAAAAACAGATGGCATTCAACTAGCGTTATGATGATAGCAGGGCTCATAGTGGTCTGGTCTCTTGTAAATAGTTGAAAAGTGACCAAAAGCACACGAAAAAGTGACCAAAAAGTTACCAAAAGCATACGAAAAAGTGACCAAAATCCCAACATGCCTCTTTTTTCTTTTGTCAATTTCTCCATCACCTCTCTCTTGGTTGTTTTGTTTCATCTTTTTTTCTTTAGTTCTTCTTTTTGAGCTTCCTCCTTTCTTAGGTTTTCAAAGTATGTTTTGTAGTACGGTAAGCAGACTTAGCAGATGTAAGAAGCTTCTGAGTAAGTGGAAACAGTTCTGGCCTATTTCCGAATTTCTTCATCCCAGACACTATATTTAACTTAACATTGAGACTTAAAGCTATGAAATATTTAAATTCATCACCTACTCTTAAGAAAAACATACAAGAAGCATAATAAAAGACGAACATAATGAACCACACAAACACAAACACACACACACACACACACACACAGAACGTTGAGCGGAACATTAACTATTACGAGAGAAAACTAAAAGATTGTTATGATAGAAGAAAGAATAGACACAGAAGGATTCTCAACCCCACCTTGAGAGCTTAAGCATCCACCAACCATCCACTGTGCTTTAGAAAGAATAAAAGCTGAAGTGAGAATAAAGCTGACTGTTTCATATGTGGCAGCAAGTACTGAAGCTTTCAGAAGAGTAATGACTAACAAGTTTCTACCTTTTTCCATTTATTTTTACATTTTTCGTAGAAAACTGCCAATACAAAACATAAATCACACGAAAAAGTCACTTTATCTCCCAAAAATGTAACTTTTAGTGACCAAGTTGAAAAAAAAAAGTAACTTTTAGTTTTTAAAAAAAGTTACTCGCTATGAGCCCTGTGACTGGAGCTGTCTGCAACTGGAATTTGATGCCACTTAATAAAGCTTTTAATTTAATAATTCCTTACAGTTTTTTAAAGATTTATATCAAAGGTTTGAATTTGGAAGCACACTTATTTGCTGAATAGAAGGCAGAAAAAGAAATATGGACCATTTTCGGTGAGTGCGATCCGCTAGATGAAGAATCTGTTCACCTAGAATCCTGAATCTTATTCGGCAAACCATCATTGACAGTTAATTCAAATACTATTCGGGATAGCTATTCCTGTTACTTTATAACCTTTTCGTTAGTGATATGATTAGGGTACTAGAAAACGACCTTCTCAAGAAATCCTACTAGATACTTCAATTGCCATACTTGTCCCACAACAACATGTACTGTTGCACTATAGTTTTACTACGGCTAAATACATGACGGTAAACATCGAAAACGACTTTGCTATTTATTTAAGAGACCTTGCTATAAAATTTTAAAACCAATACAGTTAATTAACCCTAGGTCTCACTTTACCTTAACTAAATCCGTTTAAAAAGTTTATTTTATATTGTGTATACCACAAAAGAAGAAGGAAAAGGAGAAAAAATTCAATTTGTATTTGAAAATATTTAATCATATTTGTGGCGTCAGTGTTGCGGGGTATAAACGAATCTTAAGTCCAGTTCAGACAACACAAACGAATACACTTAACCAATAAAACAAGACAAACACGAATATATACAGCCAAACACACATTATCATAGTGAGAGTGGGAGACGGAATAACACTTTTTTCCTTTAAGAGTGAGGAAGAAACCATTTTGTAAGGCCGACCTCCTTGACCGAAACCTGACCAGTAAAAGAATCTCACGATTGATTTACGACTCCGAAACCTTAATGGAAAAACGATGGGGATAACACTTGTAAAAAAAGATTCTTTTGAAACAAGTAACCCACCACCTGCTGGTCCTCTTGAAATTAAACGCAACACCTCCAATAACAATCTTCTGTTCTAGGCGTCAGTTTTTGTCTGGACTACAGAAATGTGTACAACAATAATAAAGAAAAAAGCCCAAGATCTAATAGAATAAACTATTCATCAACCACCTCTTACCTCAACACTATGAAATATGTGATGTCAGAAGATGTGTAATATACTGAGTGAATATAGGGACCTTCTTTCGCTCACACGGCAACAAACATATAATGAAGGAACACAAAGCACTAGCACGAAAGAAATAAAAAGAATCCCTTCAACCTGAGAAGATAATATTGAGTTCTGATCAATTAATTAGTTAATTACGTAGATTAATTTCGTACAGCGACCCCTTACGAAACATCTGTTGATCGAATTCTTCTTAAAGGAAGAAAGAGAAACTGAAGAAGACAATAATGTTTGATATTAACACTACAGAACAAGATAGCCAAGAATTGAAACTGATGGCTAACATTATCAGCTTTCCAAACCAGAATTAAATATTTCAGGTGACAAATTTTTGTCCATCATCAGGAAAAGAAAGTAGTACAAAACACTAAAGTCGCATTACCACATGTACTAACCACGAAACATGGCAACTTCCCACAGTGGCTGTCTGGGTATGGTGTGAAAATTGAAGACAATGGTAATATCTAATTATTTTACGAGTTTTCATCATTCCTTTTGTATCTGTACGTGCGTACCTTATCATCTGATTTTAACTAAGTTAGTTTCCCCTTGACGCTCTGACGCCGAAGTATCTAGGTTGAAATTTGTAAGATGAATTGTAAATTTTCGTAAAATGCAAAAAATACATGTGAGAGGGATACGGAGATATTAGTGACATTTATCAGCAAAACTTGTCTCTTTAAACCAACCTTAAACATTCCACGTCCTGTCGTAACAAAGAGCTTCATGAGAGTATACCAGTTTCACCTCAAAACATAGCATGGTTTTTGCACGGTATCAATTTTTAAGCTTATATAGAAATGAGTTTTTTTTCTTCAATTTTCTCGAAAAGTATACATGAGGTTTTACGTTCACGCAAATCATTTTGTTCAGCTAAATCATATCTATTGATTGCTATGTGTCTCATCTTCGAACACTTTTCATTGAACGCTAAAAATATAGTAAAATTTTTATATTTTGCACTCTTTTTTTTTTCTTTTGCCACTTTTATACCATACAAGTTGCTAGGGTGAATTTGGATTTAAACGACATCGGAGATATTACTGTTCATCTCAGCGACCTCGAAAAGTATGGAATAGACACTAATATCGGTCATTTTCGATCATTTTTATATATCTCCCCCGTCCTGCTCCCTTAAGTTCCACATCCAAGTGCAATGATAAACATCATCCTTTCAGGCCCGAACATCATCTATGTTGAAAATTTAATCGAGATCGATTGGGTGGTTCAAGAGTTATTAAGTCACAGACATAATCACTTACATTTTTATATATGGAAAAAAGGTCGTTCGCGCCTAAAGTACTAACCAAAAAGTTCTCTAAGGTTTGTGATTTTATTAAGTTCTATCAGTTTCGTCAATTACTAGCCATTTCTGTTTTTTTTTCCCCGTTTGATTATAATAAACAGAAAATCGAAGGTAAATATAAGAAAACAACTAGATAAGTAACCCTGCAAATATATTTAATTCGCATACCAATCAATCGCATATCAATTAATCATTAACCCGGCAACTTAAAAAGCAACTCAAATGCTGTTAATGTTATGTTAGTTCGAGTCTTGCCCCAGAGGGGTGATATACGTCACGATAAAGTCTTACAATCCGTCACATGGATGAATGTTAATTATATTAATGATTTATGTATTAACTCTTATACGTATTTAACTCACGCCAGCTTTGAGCCTGGGGCCTCGTGAAGCATATAAACGTCACACATCTCTTAAGCTTAGGTACCGCGTTGTGCGCAGGAAACTTTTGCTTCCGTACGTGACATCAGATCGGCTTGTCCTGCAAAACCCTGAAATTTGTTCATAAAGATTTTTCTTCATTTTGTTACAATATATTTTCGAAGCTTTTCATCTATTTGCGTAATAAAACATTGTCCCCCAAGAATTCTTTTCTAGTTAAATATTACTCGAATTTTGTAAAGCAAAATCCCGTCTTAGTCCATATTCAACGAACTTAAAAAGTTCGTTACTGAATTCTCTCTCTCTCTCTCTCTCTCTCTCTGTGTGTGTGTGTGTGTGTGTGTGTTATTTGCAAAATTTTATATTTTGAGCCCTCCATTCGATAGAGCATCAAAAACAATCTCAAAGAAGTGACGGAATTTTTCGCGTCAGTCTTACCGTTCCCGAGATATTGGCCAAAAACGTTCCGATTTCTGGAAATTTAAGGAGGCATATCTTGGATACCGCAAGTCACCGAGAGATGATACTGGTATTGATCAAAACTTAAGAAGATAGTAAACATTTTGTTACCAAATACTAACCGCTAGCCACTGGCCAACTGACTACCGTTCCCCAGATATTGGCCAAAAAAGTTCGTATTTCGCGAGATTTAAAAAGCCATATCTCGGGAACCATAAGTCATAGAGAGATATTTTCTGAATTTTTCAGTTTTGAGCCTTCCATTTTGAGCATGTGTCTTTGTAAAATAACATATCGTAGACTGGGAATTATAAATGGACAGATATATTACAAGAATCGTGTTATGTTTTTTTTTTTTCTTTATTTCTATTACAAATAGTTTATTCCTTTTAGCGTAGGGAATCATTTGTCGGCTAGCTTTTTCGCATTTTCTCGAAATATTAAACCACTTTCTTAATAACTCTAAACTCGTATCTGTAACTATTTCAACGCAGTGCTAAGAATAAATGCTAATTTGTTATCGTGTAAACCTTTTAGCATTACCAATGAGGCAACATTATAAATATCTACTTTTTTATTTGCCCTTGACTTTCTTGCTACATGTGCGCTTGTTCTTTTCTTTAATTCATTTTACTTTTTAATTACTAAGAGTTAAAAGAAGTTCGACAACCTCTTCTCATCTACTAAAGTACGTTTTAAGATGCACTTCTGAAAGCTACTGTTACATTCGGGAGTTGAAATCTCTCACGTACGTTCGATGCTAAAAGGCGAAATAAATAAGATATGTCACGTTGCCATTTGAGGGAACTTAACTTACATCGTGGCAGTGATTCAAGTACGTTTATTTTCCTTTGTACTCTACGTACAGGTATTTAAGAATGTTTTCTAGCCACTTGAGCAATTCTGGAACCTTTTGTTTTCTGTTGGCAAAATCAGAAACAATAAAAGCGAATTCTTTCTTTGCGGCAACAGTTAAAACAAATGTCATAGGTTAAGGTCAGTGTAAAACTTACGATGAGAATATGATGGCTGTTTTACGAGCTCTTATTAAAATAGTAGCGAATGAGACTTGTCCTTCAACAAGTTAGCAGAAAAAAAAATCGGCGAACTTATTCTATTCTGAGACAATACTTCTAAATCCCTAGTGTTTATACCAGTAGCATAGCGAAGAATGCTCACCCGACTCAACCCTCCCCCCTTTAGTGTACTAATTTTGAAAATAGATTCTACTTGCATGCAGTATGTTCAAATAGTTATCCCGACATTACGTTATTTTTTAATAATTTATCAGTTTCTGGCTACGCCACTGGTTTATACTATTGTATGCAGTTTCTCTTCAAGTATTAATAGGCTAAAAGTAGTTGTTGCACGAAACCTTGCAGAGCTTAAGCCATATCGCCAGAGTTGCTGATTTTCTTGACTGGAGTCTCACTACATCCTCCATGAAAATATCTTCTCAGTTGTCTGCCAAAATATTGTTTTCCTCAAATGGAAGAGACCCATGTACTGATTCACTACAGCTTAAGTTTGATGATTGTATAATAACATGAATATAATATCTGATAACATTAAATAGAAGGAAAATAAGAGACCTGTGAAGTCTGAACCTGTGAAATCTGTATTTATTACTAAAGGTATTACGATAACTATCGAGCATCAGGCTGAAAATTACACTGATTAAATTCTTAATGTTGTCGGCTGTGTTTTCGAGAGCTCTGGGCTGGATAGCTTTGTTTCTGTTACTATTATCATTGATGTTGCTTTAAAAAAATGGTGTATATACCGTGTATTAGAACAGCAGACTTTCAGCTTAACAATACAATAATGTTTGTGCCAGTTCATAGTTTTGTTTATTATATACTTTTCAGGAGACTGAAAGACGATTTTAAGACTTTGTAGTGTGACGTTCTAGCATTTAAGAAATCCTATAATCTAAAATAGCTAGTGTTCTTTTTATTGTTGAGAGCAAACCTACGAAGAATAAAAATGTAGGACTGGGCAAAGAGTGAGTGATAAAATAAGTCAAATACCAGGGGAAAGTTACATAAATGCTATCGTCACAGACAATGCAGATAATTAAGATCAGGATGTCTAACATAGGGGGGACACATCTCTAGAATGATAAAAAAAACTAATGGGATGCATATAGTAATAATTAGAAAGAAACAGAGATGTGTATTGACTAGAATATCCTAACAAGATAATATACAATTTAGATGTTTGGAAAGTGAAAAATAATACATAATCTTGATTGAATTGACTTGATCTCTTATTTCTGCGGTAATAGACCTTCAGATTTTTTCAGGGATAGAATAAGTTAAGCTTATATTAAGGTGAAAAGAAACTATTTTTTTAAACACAGCAAATCCTCTATAAGTGCGAATCTATGATACAAAAAGACTTAAAAAATGCACGGCTGGAACGGAACTATTAACCGGGATGTTGAGCATAATATGGCGATGGGTTAACCACTACGCTACTCATTCCGCTCCCATAACAGCCATACACACTCTCACTTCTGTAGTCGATGTTCTTTCTCTCAGATTAACAATATAGTGCATCGTCAGGTTATGCCGAACATCCTCGGTTCGAGTCTTGATCCAGACATGCACTTCTTCACTCCTTGTTTATCATTTACGCTAGATTAGCTTTGACTTGATTCTGTAGATCATATTGCATGTACGTTTGTATAAAATGGTATAAAACATCTGTGTGAACACTGAAGGAAGTAAAGAACCACAATGTTTTCTATACGAACAAACAAAGAGTATCTTTCATTAAATCAAAGTATAAATGCCTCAAGTAGTTCTCTTCACCCTTTGAACAAATTAATAGTGACATTTTCACTAATAACAATAATCACTAACACGAGGCGCCAGCTCTGACGCATTTTTTTCCATCAATTTTTATGCAGCCCACACAATGGTCTACAGAGGCCCTTAAAAGAATCGGCAAAGAAAAAAGAAAGCTCGAAGTCAGTTTGTCAGATTTTTTGAAAAAGGGGCTATCGTTTAGCTAGTCTAGTCTGTAATTATCTTCCCAAAGGGTGCTGGGTTTTGGGGAAGATGCAGCACGTTGCCTTCGCTAGTTTTTGTTGTGCTGTTGGGTTCCCTCACAGCAGGGTTGCCAGTGAGTAGAGAAGACAAAGCGCTCAACTAAGAATACATTTTATTAGATAATTTCAATCATATTTAGCACTATATATATATGTAATTAAATGTATGTATATTCATAGTGTCTAGGAGTTATATAAGTGAAGTTCAAGCAATTTTCAATAATTGAGAAGTAGTTGAAACTGCAATAACAGTAACTTTTATTAAAGAAAACAACCCAAGACAGAGCAGTGGCGTTGCTATATTCTTCTAGAAAAGGCTCAAGTCCTTGTACAGAGTTAAACAGAAAAAGATGAAATTTATGTAATCAATGCATTAAGCAATATACAATGAAAATGCGGGAAAGTTAATGATAATTTTAATGTCGTAACCAAATACTCATTTTCAAAACGAGTGATTTTATGATTTTTTTCTTACAGCACAATATTTCCGAATTAAGAACAGTAACACTAATGCTTTTCAGTTTTATATTCCGAATGAAAATGTGACAAGTTTATTCAATTTGTCAACTGACAAAGAAGTATAAATATTTATTATTAAACATGCTCGATATTGGTAAAATTTTCCTGTTCAAAATTTGCTTAAATTACTGTATAACGCACATAGCTATCCATTGTTCTTAGAATATATAAGGATACCCCTATTAGGATAAAACGAGAACTGTAACTCTGGACCATTTACGTTTACTATCGACATTATCGACAACTTGCGGTGCAGCTCAGACTACCCCTATTGAAATAAAATGGGAGCCATAACTGGACCATCCATTGTTAATAGGATATACAACGATACCTTTATTGGTACAAACTTGGAACTGTAAGTCTGAACTATCAATTGCTATTAATGTATACAACGATACCTCTATTGGATTAAACGGGAATTATAACTCTGGACTGTCCATTGTTAATAGGATATACGATACTTCTATCATAGTGGACTAGTGGTGGACAAATACCGTATGTGGGGTTTCCTCAGAGTTTTCCAGTTTCCTCCTACTTTCTTATTCCACCATTTTGTCTATTATCACCATCACTATCTGCTTTAGTTTCGGACGTCAAATCAAAAATTAATTGATGCAGTAAATACTTCAAATGGTGCACCAATTCTCAGCGCTCTTATTCCTAACTGCATTTTTTATTGAATAACGGATCAACATCTCGAAGTAAAACTACATACAGTTAACACCATGAAAATGGATAACACTAAATATTAAAAATTAGAAGTAAAAATAATTTGTGTGGCAGTAGTTAATTTCAATCAAATTGTAAAAGCCTGAATATTCAGGGAATCAGTGGGAGGAAAATTTGAAAATATGAAATCTGTATGTTTACAAAGGAGAGATTGATTTCCTTCAGATTAAAGTAAAATATAACCATAAGTAAGGAGTGTAAAAGAAATAACTGACTAGATGCATTTTGAACAATAGTAATTCTTGATTCTTTCCTGACCACGCTTTAATTTTTTATCTTTAAAATTTTTCTCGGACACAAGGGGTAATGAAGATTTGTATTCTTCCCCGAAATACTCACATTCGGTTTTTTTTTTTTTGTAATATGTTTCGTCTTTCACTTTACACAACTAATTACATTGTGTATATTTGTGTGCCAGGAAGGAAAAAAAAAACTACGTTGTCTCAGTCACGCAACCATTGCTACTTCATTTCTTGGGGACAATTCTGAACCACAGAGTTTCAGATGGCAAAACTGATTATACAACGAAAAGACAAGATTCGGAGAAAGGAGAATCATTTAACCTTTTCGGTGGTTCTTTCCCCTTTACCTTTTTTTTTTCTATAATTAACAACTTGTAAAGGTGTGTTTCTGAAGTTTCTAGTGGGAGAGGATTCACATAAGAGGCGGAGCTACAACGTATAGAAAATGGTTCAAACCTTGAGGGCAAAACAACGTTTTTCTTTTTTTTTCTTTCTTTTTTTTTAAGCGATCCAGTGGACACACTTCTTTCTCCCTCTCCTACACGCATGAAGTTACAGAGAAGAGTTTAATAAATCTATCTGTATTTTGATGTGTCTTACTAAATGTATGTATAAGAGGCGAAAAAAGTGGGCACATGTTCCATACGAGGAAATCAAGTTTCATCTAACATAGGTTAGGTGCTGCCACTTCGCGGTCATGGCAAACAACTTTTACAGAAATATATATATATAAGCATGCGCACAAAAAGTATAAAATTAAAAAAAAAAACTAAGAGAACAAGATTTGTATGGCCAAGAAGAAAAGTAGCTGTTAAAATTAGAATGACGTAATCTAATCTAATAGCACTAAGCTGCCTTATAACTGAGTCTTTTTTCTTTAGAATGCTTAGTCCTAGATTCTTTTTTTTTTCTTGTGCTGATAAAACGTCTTAAGACATATAATTGGTTATATGACTAAAATATATACTTAAAACATCTGGCAATATTCACAAAATTCAAAATATTTACTGGAAAATGTTTTTATTTGATACATAAATTAATAATAAAAAATGACTGAAAGTGATTACACAAAATTGTACAGTTCTAACCAAACAATGTTTCTTTGTATTAGAATTGATGTAATATAAGTAGCATATATTAACACATGGGTTAAAATACATGAAGCAGTCAAGGAACTAACATCTAATATTGGACTAAATGAACTGCATAAAGCATGTTGAGCGTGAGTCGACATCGGACTGGAATAAACAAGATTAAATGTCGAGTACCATTCGCCAAAGGATTGTAAGTTCTAAAATACCGGACTGATAAAAATGATGCTTCTGAATGATTCAAGAAAAAAATATTTTCTCTCTCTCTTTTATTATTTTTTTTACATTCCCTATAGGCCTACTACGTTCAAGAATTTGCAGAAAGCTGAGGTAAATATAAATAATTATATATATTTATCCAGATAATTTAATAAAAGTACGGAGTTTTTAAAGATATTTTACGGTAGATCTACAGATATGCTGACTTTCCGACCTGGCAACGCTGTGTAAAACTCTAGTCCGAGATAGCACAAGCACTAATGAGATTAATGGACGCGAGATCGAGGTACTGCAAGCCTAACTGAGGCTTGCGAATCTGAGCTCAAAAAAGTGCAACTCTGAGCTAACATGACAATGAGCTTGCATGAGTCGTGTTTGTAAAATAAAAATAAAAAAATAAAATGAATGAAATGAAATCTTTCAGCTTTACGTCCCACAGTAATGCTAGGCTAAAGGAGACGGTGATGATGAGAAATGAATGAAATGGTGGAATGAAAAAGTGGGAGAACTCCGAGAAAACCCATACATACCATGTTTGTCCACCACAAAGTTCACTTGGCGCGAGCTCGGATCGAACCAGGGACACAACGCACCAGAGGTGAACGATCTACCACTGAGCCACCGCTGCCCGTCTTTTAAATTATCATCTATGGTTTTGTTCAATCCAGGATGGGGACACGGTCGAAAGAGGTGTAAAAGCTTTTTCAGATCAGCCATCTTAAATGAGGTTTACCTCATTCATACCAGACAAATGCCGGGATAATACCTAACATGCAGGTCCCAGGCCGCTTTCTTCCTCCCTTTCCTTGGATAGTGTGATCATCGCGGGACGTCATCTCTCATACGTGACGGGCTCACATGGCCATAGGTCCGAAAGCTCAGAAATCTAATTCCTAATCCTAATCCTAGTGATGGGCTAATATGGCCATAGATGCCGAAAGCCCAGAAATCTAATTCCTAATCCTAATCTTAGTGATGAGCTAACATAGCCATAGGTGTCGAAAGCTCAGAAATCTAATTCCTAATCCTAATCCTAGTGATGGGCTAACATGGCCATAGATGCCGAAAGCCCCGAAATCTAAATCCTAATCCTAATCCTAGTGATGGGCTAACATAGCCATATATGCCGAAAGCCCAAAAATCTAATTCCTAATCATAATCCTAGTGATGGGCTAACATGGCCATAGATGCCGAAAGCCCAGAAATCTAATTCCTAATCCTAATATTAGTGATGGGCTAACATAGCCGTAGATGCCGAAAGCCCAGAAATCTAATTCCTAATCCTAATCCTAGTGATGGGCTAACATGGCCATAGATGCCGAAAGCCCAGAAATTTAATCCTAATCCTAGTCATGGGCTAACATAGCCATATATGCCGCAAGCCCAAAAATCTAATTCCTAATCATAATCCTAGTGATGAGCTAACATGGCCATAGATACCGAAAGCCCAGAAATCTAATTCCTAATCCTAATCTTAGTGATGAGCTAACATAGCCATAGGTGTCGAAAGCTCAGAAATCTAATTCTTAATCCTAATCTTAGTGATGGGTTAACGTGGCCATAGATGCCGAAAGCCCAGAAATCTAATTTATAATCCTAATCTTTGTTCAATCCATGGTTCGAGCTGTTGAACGTCCGCTTCAAATACGAGTTCTGACTGAACTAACATTGTCGTCTACTCTCTACTTTAACGGTATGTATAGTGTACTTTAACGAAAAATGTTTAACTTCAATTACTTATTGGACATCGAGAAACAAATATAATTCAATTTGGAAAAAAGAAGATAAAATCGCGAAACAACAATTAATAAATGTGCACAAAAATAAGAACAATAATTGTCATTAAGGTATATAAGTTATATATATATATATATATATATATATATATATATATATATATATATATATATATATATATATATATATATATATATATATGACAAAAGATAATGTTAATATTCCGATCGCGTCTGCACTTAACCTACACGTACGAACAGAACAACAGTTGGCAACACTTGCCACAAACAAATGGCTGTCACTGGCCATTTGTGGAATGTAGCCTGCTGAGAGGCCACTTTGCTTTTTTCGTCCTTTTCTTTTTAGCTCTCTCATCTACCATTTTTATTCGTAGTCTTACTTCATTGTCCAGTTTGAAGACATGAGCACCAGTACAAGCGAATTAAAACTTCACATTTAGCCGACAAAGTCAAGCTTAGTCCACGTCCTTTTTTCTTTTTTTTTTTTTATCATTTTTTCCTTTTCTTTTTCTTGAAAAAATATAGCTTTTAACTCTTGGAAGCAACTATATATACTTCATCTCAGCAGAATGTTAAGAATTCTTTCATCTCCCATGAAAATATCAAACGAAATCATAAACCTAATCTGATAAAATACAAGAACTGAAACGTAACTTTGAAAATTGTCCGAAAGATGGCGCTCTTAGACAGCAAAAAGAAGTATGGCTGTCGAGAAGAACGCTAAGTTGCTGAAGAATGCTAACACGAAAGAGAACATCATAAGCTTTGCGCGCAGTCACTTGTCACCGCTATAAAAGTTAATTTATGCTTAGTAGCCCATGAAATAGAAAAGCCCCATTTACTTGTCGAATTCCAAACCCTCTTACGGTATACACTCTTTTTTTAGCTTTTAAGAAAATACATTTTCTTTTTAAGGATCCAGGTTTGTCCTTGTTTCTTAATGTGTTCCCCTAAAATGCACAAATAAATATGCTAATGTTCTTACGTGCTTAGCACATAAGTTGAGATTATCAAGGAACATTATGTATGAAGGAATTAAGTTGGAATGAAATATATATTTTTTGTTTTGGTTGTTGTTAGGGTTAACTTCTGAATTTATTGATGAGTAATTCGCCATAAAATCTTCGCCATACTGCTACTTTTTATTTTTTAATATTACGTTTTGAAGAACATGAAACGAACTATCAAATAATGGTGCGTGATTTTATGCTTTCCCACATAGCACACGGATGTCTAACGAAACGTCTGAGACTGGTCCGCAATGGACAACGGAATATCCCAGGACCATCCGAATTTGCTCCCGGAACATCTATAAAACCTCCTAGGGAGATCCAGATGTCCGCTAATATCCTGGAAAACGGGATATTCAACGGGACCTCAAAGGGATGTCCGTTAGTAAATCTTGGGATAACAATGGAATGTATATCGATTATGCTAGGATGACATTGGGTCCAACATGGAACATTCACGGGACATGGATTGGCTAACATGCAGTCCTATGGACCTTGCTCATTAGCGTCGGATACTACAGGTAATAGGATGATGTATAAAAGACATCCACACTTCGTATCTTAAACACTGACATATTTTTTATCATTATTTAACGTACCTGCCACCTAATGCAGTGAAAATTTTGTTCCTGTAAGAGTAGTGTGTGTGGTCCTAGGTATGTCCGACGCGGGATTTCCCTGGGATATCCTGTCCCATCCGGGATGAGCCGTCGACATCCTACATGGGAATCGTTTAGGACGTCTTATGCAGGACATCCGTAGGATGTCCTCTCATTGTCTCGGTAACCTCGGGAACTATATGGGATAATTGGGATCACCATGGGACGTCCTAGGGACGTTGTGTGCTATGTGAGGAGATATTTGACAACGGAAAATAACTCTTGAACTTTCAAAATAACTATTAAATTTTTGAAACTAAATCTTGGCGTGCTGCAGTTATTAATGAAACATTTTGTTGTAAAACAAGGAACAAAATTAATAAGGTATTTTTGAAAAAAAAAATTGTCCAAAGAAATCTCACCCCCGAAAGTAAATTACCTCATGTAAGATTATTCCATAAGAAAATGACTGACGCAACATGTTAAGAGTTGTTAATGTAATATTTGTATATAAAATAAAATGGGTAAAGTCGTATTTCACAAAACTGTCAAGAAAAAGAAAAACAAAAGTAAACTAACCCTTGTGAATAATCTCACGGAAGTTATTTTTGTAACATTATAGGAATATTAATGAAATATTTATTTATGAAATATGAACAATTTTGCCTGAGTCGTTTTTGAGAATTTTGCTGAAAAAAAAAACAAACTAATCTCCAAGAATAAACAACCCCTCATAGATTTTTTTTTTTTCAGAACAAATGAGTTATGCCAAACTTTCGGAATATTAATAACGTATTTATTTATGAAATATGAACAAAATCCGCTGAGTCGTTTTTGAGAAAACCGTCTGAAAAGATTCATGTCTAAAAATAAACTACCCCTCGTACATTTTCCCAAGACTAATGAATTATATTGTCAAGTCGTGAATGAAATACGAACAAATTCGCCTGAGTTGATTTTGAGAAAATCGTCCGATAAAAACTCACCCCCAAGAGTAAACTACTCCTCTTTGATTTTTTTTTCCCCAGAGATATGGCTTATACCACAACATAGAATTGTTACTGAAAATCTGATTTATATTATGGAATATAAACAAGATCGTTAGAGCCGTTTTTGAGAAAATCGCAAATTTTAATTTTCACTGTCAGTAAACTACACTTAATTTTAGGGGTAGGTAGGAAGAAAATACGAAACCCTTCCCCTGGAGAATCACATAAAAACTTTAAATTTAAAATTTGGTCTTGATACGTTGAACGGTATGGCCTCTAGGCGAATATACATCTAGATAGTTGAACGGTATGGCTTTTAGGCGAGTGTACATCCAGATAGTTGAACGGTATGGCCTCTAGGCAAATGTATATACATCAGGACGAACTGACAGACAGATGTCGAAAAATTATTTTTCGATATATATGGACCATGAAATGTGTAAATACGTTGAAATCTTGACTTCGGTTATTTCACGAGCACTATACTTCCATCTCACCTTTCGTAGATCGAATGTTACAAAAAAAAAAAAAAAAAAAAATCAGTGTTATACCTGAATTTTACCAAGTTCTGTCAAACCACACCGCGTTTTTACTTCCATAAAAAGTAAGCATTTGCTATTTTTAAACTGTCGTTAGATTTTTTTCTTTTTAAAATGTTACGATTTAACTAATTGTGTCCCTAATTACTTGTGAGAGAAAAAAAAAAGTTTGTATATATGTCAAGGAAAATGCTATTTCGGGAACTTGTGACACTTCGAAACGTACCGTACGCTCTGCAAGAAAATAAATTTCTTTGCGTTAAATCTTTCGTAAGCTATTGCAAAGAAATCGATGAATGTCTTATGTATGTATAGACAGTTATGTGTTACACAAACGACCGTAGAGCGTTACCACTTTTTCGGAAGTGAAAAGTAAACGAAGAAAACTGGTTTCAGCTTGATATCATTGACATTTTAGGATCCCACTAAGTAGATCAGTAGCCTATGTAGGAGACGAAAGCATTCGAAAGATAAGTACGTATGATAGTTGTGAAACCATTTGGTAAGTTTCTCTAAAGTCGCAACCTACCAATTTGGCAACACACACAAACAAGAAAAATCAGTAGCTAATTTATTTAATATCATGATTAATTAATTCGCCTTTTTTTACCTCTTAAAGCGCAGATGTTAGTAGTTACAATATTTACTTTGTAAGAAATGAATACGAATAAAAAAAAAAACAACGCAGAAATTCATGGAAAAAAACTGTAATTTTCTATATTACGCAATACGATTATTTTATTGCCTTGTTTTTGATCTAATCACGACAGGCAAAAGGACAACATTATGTCCTGAATTTTTGATGCCTTTAAACTGTTTAAATATCAGCAGTGTTATTTATGTATTCTTAATTAGATGCGGTTACCATTAGTCCATTAATGAGAGACCCATTAGGCTTATTTGCTTACATAATTATTATACGTATAAGGGATAACGGCAAACAACCGAGGCCTTTTATACACATCATAAAGAGAAATAAACACTTATTTATTAATTCGGATTTGTATTTGTTGTAATCACGTGTAGAAGTTTCATACACATTGTTAAATGTCTGTTTAATTGGTGCTTGATACTTTTGTATAACGTTCCACGTATATGCTCCGAGGCAGGGGACGATCCCATGATCCATGATCCAACGAACCCATGATCGCACCAGGGGCGGATCCAGGGGGGGATCGCCCCCCCCAGAAGAGGAAACTTTCTTACTTATATATATATAAATAAAATCTATCCCAGAGTTTGGAGCCCTTAAAAGTTGCATTATGACAACCCACCGCTCCCCCCCAGAAGACGGTTCTGGATCCGCCCCTGGATCGCACTAACCCTTAAACCCACGAAAGCATGAACCCGTGAACCTATGATCCCACGAACCCATGAACCCATGATCCATCGGATCCGGACCTCTTTCCAAAACTTCCTTTCTGAATATATACTTCCTAACTCAAAATACATATTTGTATACATTCTCAATAAAACTAGACTTGTTTAACAGGAAAATGATTGATATAGCATAAAAATTTGATCTTACACTTCATCTGTTCTCTTTGCGTTATAAGAACAATCTAGTTCCATCATTTTCCCCCTGAAAATATAGGTGAAAGTATTTTACAATTACTGATTATCTTTTCTGGTGCAAAATAACAGAAATTCAATACTCCATAAACTCAGTGGCTTGTAATATTGGACGACCCCAAAGTTTGGACTCCTCCTAACAAAAAATTCTAGGTACGCGCCTGCTTCGAGGCTAAGGAACATGATGATAATTCAAATAAACAAAATGGTGTGTTGAAGGAATTGGGATGAAACGGGAACATCTAGCCTTATCAACCTGATACACTGAATAACCCTATCTAACGAATCTAAGCTAAAGTTCAGCTTTTAAAGCTAACAGAAAATTGAGTAAAATACCACTTTTCAAACGGAACTAATCTATATAAATAAAATTGAAAGTGACTATGTTTGTGACTTAATAACTCTTGAACCACCCAACCGATCTCGATCAAACTTTCAACATAGATGGGGTTCAGGTCTGAAATGTTTTTTTAAATCATTTCATTTTGACGGTTCAACTTAGGGAAGGGGAGGAGGAGATATCTAAAAATGATCGAAAATTAATATTAGTGTCGAATTCATAAGTTTTCGGAGTCGCTGAGATGAACAATGACACTTCCGATGCCGTTTAAATCCAAATTCAACTCACAATAGTAATATTTAATTTTTATTTATGTAGATTACTTGTTATTTTCAAATTTTTCATTATATTTTCTATCGATTTGAAACCGCTTCAGTAACAGAAAAAACTGAAAACTGAAATTTTTAAGTTCTACGTCCCACGATTATGCCGGATAGGCTAAAGCAGACTGTGATGATGAGAGGAGTGAAATGATAGAATGAAGAAATGGGAGGAAACGGGAGAACCCCGAGAAAACCCACGAGCACGGTGTTTGTCCACCACAAAGTCCACACGGCGCGAGCTGGGATCGAACCAGGGACCCCAAGCACCGGAAGTGAACGCTCTACCATTAAGCCACCGCGCCCCCAAGTAAAAACTGATTGACTAACGGAACATATTACTTTTCTTATTTTAGCCCAGCAAAGCTTGCAATTGACGCTAGTGCCAATTAGGGATGGCCACAAAGTTCCGGTTCCGGCGGAACCGGTTACCCGAGGAAACGGTTCTTGGAGATCCGGTTTTAGAACCGGTTCCAGATCTGGATCTGAAAACCCGGTTCCAGAACCGGATCTTAGGAACCGGTTCCAGATCTGGATCTGAAAACCCGGTTCCAGAACCGGATCTTAGGAACCGGTTCCAGATCTGGATCC
This sequence comes from Thermobia domestica, assembly GCF_964235325.1. Taxonomy (NCBI): domain Eukaryota; kingdom Metazoa; phylum Arthropoda; class Insecta; order Zygentoma; family Lepismatidae; genus Thermobia; species Thermobia domestica. The sequence continues at coordinate 10,943,162 of NC_137470.1, read as the reverse complement.
GAAAGCCCCCAAAAACCCGTAAATGAGGCATAAAGATCACCTTCAAAAATAATGCAAAGAGGACCATGCGCTTGTGCCTTCCTCGCCCAGACACGCTTGTGCCTCCAGAAAAAAAATTTTGGTCCACCAGTGGGTGTTTAGCCAAATGAGTTGGCCAGTTTGCCTGTTTAACCAACGAGTTTGCCAGTTACCCAGTTTATTTAGCCAAATGAGACAAGCTGCCGCCGCCTGGGCGCCTGCCTGTCGCTTCCACCATTTCATCTAGCATACTGTTCACAGCTTGCCAGCAGCTCGGGTTTAGCGTAGGAATGGTCACAAAGTTTCGGTTCCAGCGGAACCGCCGGTTCCAGACCTGGACCCGAAGAACCGGTTCTAGACCTGGATCCGAAGAACCGGTTCCAGACCTGGACCCGAAGAACCGGTTCTAGACCTGGATCCGAAAAACCGGTTCTAGACCTGGATCCGAAAAACCGGTTCCAGACCTGGATCCGAAAAACGGATCTTCTAGAACCGAATCCGTTCAGACCCGAAAACCGGTTCCACTAGGAACCGGTTCTGGCCATCCCTAGTGCCAATATACATACCAGTGCCGCTTAAAGGTCACATACGAATGACTAAATTACATATTTTTACCGTAGTGGTTTTGTCCTTAAGAGGTCCCATCACAGCGAAATTAAAATACCGCTAATTTTACAGTAATTATGTGATATCTTCAAATAGATAAAAGATAATCAAAATGTGGAACAAGATCGCCCTAGGCAATATTATTTTACATGAAATACCGTTATCACGACTCACTTATCTGCTTTCGATTTCTAGCGATTTAGAAAATCGGCATTTATTTTCGCGTTTCTAAATGGCTACAAACGTAAAGTTGCTAGGGGACTCGTGATAACGGTACCTCATGCAAAATAATATTGTCTAGGGCGATCTTGTTCCACATTTTGATTATATTTTGTTCATTTAAAGATATCAGATAATTACTGTGAAATTAGCGGTATTTTAATTTCGCAGTGATAAGGCATCTTAAGTCCACAAAAACCACGCCAACTTACTCAAGTTACCAAGTACTTGAGACAGTGGTGGCCTGGCTTTGCCAAACTTGTTGTTTCTTCATTGGCTTGCTATGAGTTTGAACTAAAAAAAAGCTGAAGTTGATTAAACCAATTTTCAGGTTATGATCTCTGCAGCAAAGAAGTAAAAAGAATTTAACCAATGTTTCTGAAAGTATTAATCATAATGTAAACATATATTTTAACTTTTAAGACTACCGCACGTTCCTCTGGTATATATTCTATCTGTAAACCTTTATGCGACTTACCCCATATTAGGATAAGGATCTGTTAACCATTTTGACTTCTCATTTATTTTAATGCAGATAGTTATCGTCTCTTTTTATGACCTTCCCTCTCTTGTGCAGGCTTTTGTTTTTTTCTTCATCTCTTTACCTTCATAAGTATTCCACTACTTTCGTCTTGACTTCTACAATTTATCGTCCCGTCTTCTCGCTTCTTTCGTTTGTTTTGTGCTGTCTCCAAGCCTTTGTTTATGTCACCGTTCTTGTCATTCATCTCATCTGCAGAGGAAGGAGGCCTCCTCAGAAACAAATTAAAACTATTCCAACCTTCTGCCTTATACATATACCCAAAAGGCTCTGGTAAACGCTACGCAAGGGTAAAATGCATTTTATGCTTTGGAAAAAAAAGAAAGAATCTTTCCTTGTGGCGCCAAACCATAGCTGGCAACACTGTAAAGTCTCTTTATTATTATTTCCATCAGCAATACTGCATAAAATTTAGTAACTTCTGCGTTGAAACACAGCGCTAGAGGCATGTTTTCACGAAGAAGAGCAGGCAGACAGACAAAATCTGTTTCCTACTGTTTTTCTTTCTTGCTCAAAGTACAACAGAACAGAAAGAATTTTAAAATACTGTTGCTTAATAAAGGATGTTGAAGTTAACTTCTTTTTACTTAAGAATTGTTTGCAATTTTCTGGATTTTTTTTTAAGACAGTGAACCATAATGCAATCCAAAACATTTTACAACATTTCCAGTTTATTAATTTGTTGTTATACTGTAGTCATGGTACAAACTTGTACAGTCAGCGACATAAGTTCTTTCCGTTTGGTGAAATTAGTTTCGTAAATAACTTCAGAATGGAAGGACAATTTGAGTACAGTTTTCAGTAAATTAAAAAGAATAGAATTTTCTATACGTTCCAGCTATACTAGCGCTATACAGTCAGCGACTAAAGTTCTTTCCGTTTGATGAAATTAGTTTCGTAAATAACTTCAGAATGGAAGGACAATTTGAGTACAGTTTTCAGTAAATTAGAAAGAATAGAATTTTCTATACGTTCCAGCTATACTAGCGCTGTACAGTCAGCGACTAAAGTTCTTTCCGTTTGATGAAATTAGTTTCGTAAATAACTTCAGAATGGAAGGACAATTTGAGTACAGTTTTCAGTAAATTAGAAAGAATAGAATTTTCTATACGTTCCAGCTATACTAGCGCTGTACAGTCAGCGACTAAAGTTCTTTCCGTTTGATGAAATTAGTTTCGTAAATAACTTCAGAATGGAAGGACAATTTGAGTAAAGTTTTCAATAAATTAAAAAGAATAGAATTTTCTATACGTTCCAGCTATACTAGCGCTGTACAGTCAGCGACTAAAGTTCTTTCCGTTTGATGAAATTAGTTTCGTAAATAACTTCAGAATGGAAGGACAATTTGAGTAAAGTTTTCAGTAAATTAAAAAGAATGTAATTTTCTGTGCTTTCCAGCTTTAAATATCGGTGAAACTGTGTACGTTCCACCATTATTCCCAAAATGTATTTTACCAAGCATGAAGAACTTTTTTCGCTGACTATACATGAGAGGAATCATATCAAAATACAATTTTCCCCGTGTGCTAAGAGAGTTCATGATTCAAGCTAGTTTTGCACGAAAAGTTCTTAATTTAGCATCGTATAGTTATATGATTTTTGGGGGCTGCGGTAGCTCAGTGCTAGAGCATTCACCTCTGGTGCATGCGGTCCTTGGTTCGATCCCGGCTCGCGCCAAATGAACTTTGTGGTGGACTAACACCGTGTGCATGTGTTTTCTCTGGGTTTTCCTGTTTCCTCTCACTTTCTTCATTCCACCATTTCATTCATTTCTCATCATCACCGTCTCCTTTAGCCTAGCCGGCACAACCGTGGGACATAAAATCTAAAGCTTTTTATGTTATTTTCATCCGGTCTACAAGTTTTACTTATTACTTTCTCGTACATTATGAAAGTGTTACAAATTCCACAGTGTTGTATAGATTTTGCAAAATTCCCACAGAATATCAACATCCAATAGGTCCAAAGTACTGCATACATATCGGAAATACTGAATAAATATACAGTGGGACCACGATATCTCGAAGCTGTAGGGAATAGACAAAAATTCGAGTTATCGAGTTTATTGAGTAATCAGGGCAAGGTGGCTACAACAGTAATTCGAGATATCGAGGTTCTGCGTTCTTCATGAAAAATGACTATATAACTCGAAGTTTTATTCATTAAACCTCTATAGCTCGAAGTTGCGAAAGTTGTTTAAATAAGATGACTAATAAAAAAAATAGTAGACATAAGTAAAACACAATTAAAGTACATGTTAGCAACAATGACAGGACTAGCAACAATGACAATGACATAAAAATTGAGCTATAGCTTCGAGTTGTCGAGGTCATATCAAGAAAAATTCGACTTATAGACGTATACTTTGACTCATAGATGTTCGGAGTTACGAAAGTTCGTGTTACCGAGGTTTTTAAATATGATTATAAAACCCTTCATATCCGGCTTATTGAAATTGTGATTTTCAAACATTCGACTTACAGAGATTATTTTAACATTAAGGGTCATGGAGAGTTTAAGGGAATATGAAAAAAATGTAGTTATCAAGGTCCAACTGTATTATTTTTACACAGGTAAGATAGTACTAAAACCTGCTGAAACCCTCAGAGGCTATCATGAGTGCCAAATCATGCAAGTTTCTAAACACTTACTTGACTTTTGTGTAGCGAAATTAGAATATCGAACTTTCATTCATTACTCAATTACCTTGCTTTCTCTGTCTCTCTTTGAAAAAGAAAGAAACAAGAGAACGGACACAGGCTTTCTTGAACAAAGGTCTCTTGAGTCTCAAGACTTACGTGTCTACGAGTGCTGTCTCATTGACGTTGAATTAGGAACAAACAAGAAAGAAAACAAGTCACTGAAGATGAGATTATTCAAGGCATCTCCCTTTTGTGACGATTTGCTTCGGTCGCGGAGAAGTCGATGCACAGTTTCGTTGAAAGATCATTTGATGAGATTTAGGTGGTTCCCAGGAATTCTCCACTTCATTTGGGAGGACAATCAAAAAGTGATTGATGTTTCAATGCAGTGCGGTGACTCATAAGTTGAATTATGCAACGTTACCAACTCGTAGTAAGAAAATTTACCACCTAAGATTTGGAGAAGGATGAACGTTAATAAAGCCATTTTTGAACCATCATAAAGTTTTTTTTTTAATTTATGGAATAATTTTGGTATTTTTAAAGTAAATTCTTTATACGGTTGCCCACGCGACAAGAAATACCTTTTAAAATTGGAGACGAGATGGTAAAATAAGATAGTTCTCGTCTCGTTCCGAGACAAGACAAGAAATGTTACAAGTCTCGTAGGGGGACACTAGTTTACGCAATTCCCGGATCTCAAACACTGTTACAATGTTACATAATTCATAATATAAAAACTATAAACTGATAAAGTGATTTACGAACTCAATGAAGAGCATTTATCAACGTTTGAAGATACACAATGTCATTAATCCATTAACGAACTCGGTGAAGATAACTGCAGATACAAAAGTACATACCCCTTTGCTATAGGCAACCATCATTTCTTTGTCACTGTGCAGGTTGCATAGAAGCTAGGGAATATTTATATTTTAAATGGGATATAGTTAGCCAGCATTATTCACCGTTGCCCGTGAAGATGTTAACGGATTGACTCCATTAACAAACTCGGCCGAGATAATTGCAGAAAAAAGTACATATCCTTTTGTTATAGGCAACCATCATTTCTTTGTCACTGTGCAGGTTGCATAGAAGCTAGGGAATATTTATATTTTAAATGGGATATAGTTAGCCAGCATTATTCACCGTTGCCCGTGAAGATGTTAACGGACTGACTCCATTAACGAACTCGGACGAGATAATTGCAGAAACAGAAGTACATATCCTTTTGTTATAGGCAACCAGCATTTCTTTGTTACTGTACAGGTTGCATAGAAGCTAGGGAATATTTATATTTTAAAAGTAATATAGTTAGCCAGTGTTATTCACCGTTAGACGTTAAGATGTTAACGGATTGACTCCATTAAACGAACTCGTTCGAAGTAACTCAATCCAAATATTAATTTTCGTTCAAAAGTTTTCATATGAAGTAAAAGAACGGGCGGATGTATTAACAGTACAATCTCATTAAGTCTCACTGCGTGATTCTAATAAACACCTGGTCATGCGGCGTGAGCTGGAGTATTAGTATGGTTTTCTTCTGTCCGGAAATATTTATTTTGAAACAAATTAAAGACGTGGTTACTGTATGAAGGGGCCTATAAACAGCTGTAACAGAAAATTGTGTGAATTTAACACGAAATTTTCCTACAGGTCACTGTTAGTGAAATGTGTTTCTCTAAATGAAATTAGAAAATTCCATTGTTGTTCTGAGAAAAGTATTAATTTAAATTACTGATTAAAGAACGGTTGTAAAGCAAGAAAAATGTAAACTTGACCTGGTTTTTCTGTACACGAGTTTCGAAATACTCCATTTTTAGTTCCCAGTTCTCAGCTGGTAATGCAGTCGTTCTTAAACAGAAAGAATAATATTTTTCTAAGTACGTAAAATAGTACTTTTCTAATTAAAAATACTTTTTTTCATTTCGGAAAGAGGTCCAACAGTGACTCAACAACTAGGGATGGTATCGAGACGAGACGAGACGAGACTTTGTACAGTCTCGGTCTCGTCTCGGTTTAAAAATAACTGTCTCGGTCTCGGTCTCGTCTCGAGTCAAAAATCGCCGTCTCGGTCTCGGTCTCGTCTCGGTCAACAAATGCTTGTCTCGATCTCGGTCTCGGTCTCGAGGGTCAAATCTCGGTCTCGTCTCGGTCTCGTCTCGAAAGTCTCGAAATAAATAGGTGAAATTAAAATTGTAAAAGTATTATTATTGTAAAGTCTGTCGTTTCTGCTTCTTATTTTTGGCCTTATTCTTGACTTAGAATTATAGTATGTTGTACTTCTTCATAGCTAAATTGCTAGTGCTGATGCCTTCCATGCATGTGTTCTAGTTTCAATCATCAGTGGGTATATCATATCTGGGATAAAATTCTAATAGTAACCCATATTTCACTTTCAGCAAAAGACTTTCTTATATGGCCTCAGTACTGTCTATACAATTAAACTACATTAAATTAACTTCAGTACTACACAGTAGTTTATTTCCTTCCTTAGAATAAGAATTGTTCAATACATTCTAACGGATAACGCAACACATAGCAGCATGAATGTATTTAATCGTACCGAAATTGAAATGTTACAATTTCTCATTTATTATCCAATACATTCTGTTTTGACTGTCATTTTAAAAACATAATATAACGTTCATTATCTGAACAAATAGGGTAAATTATTACTACAATATATTTTGTTTAAAATTGATCAAATGCTTTATTACCGTTTCACATCTACGTGTTTAATTGATACCTTATAACACGAAATTCCTGAACTTTGTGGTGGGAGCTACGGCACTCATCTTTGCTATGTGTGGCCTCGGGTTGCATCAGGAAACAAGTTAGATTCAAAGTCAGATGTTTCGCATAGTTCGCGTCTAAATTTAAGTGCATTCTGTTTCTTATACAAGTCCCTAAAGTTGTAATGCATTACATACGCATACGTATATCCACTGCCGTAACATAGATTAAGCTTATTCCTGAGCTCTTAGCGGTGCATGTGATCTTTATTCGAGAAAACCAATCGTGCGTTCATTACGTTGAAATTTTATGTTGATTGAAAATTACTTGCGAAACATGAACATACATATTATATAAGTATATAGGTAATTCGAGCTAGCTGTATCTATTTTCTCTCTTTCGCCAAAACAAGTGATTCTTAACATTCTAGTATTCTTTTGTATTCATTTTCGTAGTTTTGCAGCAACATGAAGTATTAAATAGTCAAAAATATATTTTTTTTTCGCTGTATGACTTTCGTTAAATTTTGGATCCAATTTTACCCTAACTTACCTAGTAAATTTATACAGTATATATATATATATATATATATATATATATATATATATATATATATATATATATATATATATATATATATATATATGAACATTAGTGGTAGATATGTTAAGTCATTTTTTGGTCAAATTGAGTTAGAATACGTTTTTTAATTGACTATGTTCTTTCTAGTGGTGTAATAATGTAAGTTTAAAGCCATCTTACTACTTTGTAACTACTTAGTATAGTTTGAAAAACAGTATTATAGATCTTAGTTAAGGAATCGGTTTTTCGCTTCTGCTGTAAAATTACGAAATTATGACTTTGTTTAGTTTACCTCTGAGATCTCGATATAAAATCATCACCATCATCATAATCAAGCATTATCAATCCACTGTTGGATGAAGTCTTCCCAAGTTTTCTCTACAACTATCTATCTTGGGTAATTCTTTTCCAGGTTACTCCCCACTGGTTCCTGATTTTGTCACGTGGTATCCAATCTAAAATTGTTTTCGTCTATCGATCATAATTTCGTCTTGCAATATGTCCATCACATTTTTCGGTCTATTTTAAACATTATTTCATTAGTACCAGTCATTAGTTGCCAAATAATTCATTTCTATATATTTGGGCTACAAATAGTTCATATCCTCTACTTTTGGAGCACAGACACGCTACTTTTTGATCTTCGGATCTGGCAACACTGACTGAATTATTTAAATCAACACAATGTAAGAACCCCCATTTGCTGTAATGGCTAGTACGCTTGATTTTGGTTCGCATGATCCCGAGTTCGATTCCCGGTGGCGGTAATGTTCAACGACCGAAGTTTGTCGGATTCCACTATGATTAGTAACTCAACGTCTCCTTTAGCCGCCTTAGCATAATCGTGAGACGTTAAACTAAAACAAAACAAAACAAAAATCAACACAATGTGTATTGCTAACTGTAAGTCTTTGAATAATTGCATATAGCTATATGGTATGGATCGAGTTTGAGGTAGTCGGTGGTCAAACTATAACAAATGAAATGCAGTTAGGGTGTAATTAAAATTTTAATAAATCAGTGTTTTAATCTAAAAAAATACATAAGGCTTAAGGCTTAGGGAGAACAACTAGTGCTACTGAAAAGTTATCAATTGCATTTAATTTCAAATACAATTTGCTTTTACATGTATTGCTGGAACGAAAACTTTGACATTAACATTATAAGTAGCCCAAAGACTATGAAAAAAATCGTGTTTTGAAAACATTCTTGCACCATAAAACAAATTACGAGTAACTTTAGCTACGTTATTTGCACTATATTTATAATAATATTTAGCAATTTATTTAAGTTCGCAACACTGCTTAAAATAATGTAACTGAGACTTGTTGTAATTAAAACTACTGAACACTAATGTTATAATGTTCCTGCCATTTGAGTTATTAGAGATCTCCAAAATGTTGATGTTAGTGATATGTATTGTCCTTTGTTACACTGAATAATGTATGTGGTATTATGGTTTTATTTAATATCTAAATTAGAAATATGTAGAGCTCTTTCGTGGCTAAGCAGTTAGCCTATGGCGTTAGATTCCCGGCGGGAGCTCATGTGGTTTAGATTCAACGTTAATCAGTAGGTTCAGTCTCATATAACCTCGCTGTTGAAAGAGGCGTTAAACTCAATTAAAAAATGAAATGAAATTTTTGAGTTTTACGTCCCACGGTTATGCCGGTTAGGCTAAAGAAGACTGTGATGATGAGAGATGAATGAAATGGTGGAATGAAGAAAGTGGGAGGAAACGGGAGAACCCCGAGAAAACCCACGCACTAAACTAAATTAACTGAACATAAATATATAATATCAAACGTAGTGCAATTTGAGAAATTACAACTTTATGTTGCGTTGGCAACATTGCTTGTTTATCTAGTGGTATTGCAGAGTATCTAGAAGAATTTCCCCTTCCATATTTCACACAGCATGTTAAAAAAAATTCAGCATTTTTAATATATATGACTATTATATATAACTTGATGAAATACCCATTTTTCGCATGGGACCAGTATTTGGAAGTCAAGGCCTGTGGGAGTATCACTATTTCAGCGACTGCGATAACTATGTATTCGACACTAATATCGGTCATTTTCTACTACTTTTACATGTCCCGGTAAACGCCCCTCCTGATTCAAAAAAAAAAAAAAGAAAAAAAAACGCTTCTTCTTGGTCTGAGGCCTGGGACATGATACTTGTCACCCAAATTTCGTAACTCTTGGACTCTCATCTGGTCCCCAGGCCGCACACAGGCAATCAGAAAGACAGGCACGCAGACACACAGACAAACAAACTCATTCTTTTACTTATATTAGATATGATATATGGCGAGGATCCAAGGGGAGTGTTAACGGGGTTATATCTCCCCTTGATGCTCAGCTATACACTGTATAAAATGGGCTTCAATCCTACTTCTATATATATTGAGAGAGAGACAGAGATGACTATACACATCAGCAGTGGATTTTGTTTCGGGAGAAGCTTGAGAACGAGTAAGAAATATTTGTGTTGTACGTGCAATGCGAAAAAATGATCACAAATCTATTTCGGGAGGGGCTTCAGTCCGATAGCCATCCCCTAAATACGCCACTGAACATTAGTCAACTTTCCCATATTACCTAATACAGCAACGAAAGAAATTTTGAGTAAAGGTCAATCTTAATAGTTGTCTATATCAATATTCGAGACGAGACCGAGACTTTCGAGACTGACCTAAGTCTCGTCTCGGTCTCGTCTCGATTTATAGAGCTCGGTCTCGGTCTCGTCTCGGTAAATAAAAGGCCGTCTCGGTCTCGTCTCGGTGTATAAAAGGCCGTCTCGGTCTCGGTCTCGTCTCGATAATTCGAGACGATACCGAGACGAGACCGAGACTAGTCTCGGTCTCGGTACCATCCCTATCAACAACCCTTAGGAGGATATAGCTTACCAGCCGACTTGTGGCACTTATAGCTTTGGGCTGATGCGTCGTCATCACATTGATTTCCTCGCCCTTAATGCTGTTTTAAGCCGAAGTTGGCTGCTTATTTTTCAAGTAGCTCCCCTACTGTCCTCACGACGCTGGGTGGACTACTCGATGATGACATCGACGATCAAGATTGCTGATTAGTTAAGCATATATAGTAAATAAAAAACATACCATTTGGCGTAACAGTCTTTTCTGGACGGAACAACTCCAACGCGTCTGTCAGAGACCGGCTGAACTAAATCCATTCTATGGACAAACACGTGGTCAGCATTAGTGCTGTCGAAATTGGTTTTTGAAGGAACCGAAAACCGGATTTTGAAAAAAGTGAAATTTCATAAAACCGAAATGTCGGTTCTGAAAATCACTTTTGTAATTTCGGTTTCGAAAACCGCATTTGGGGTTTCGGTTTCGAAAACCGCATTGCGGTTTCGGTTTGCAAAATCGCTTTTGCGGTTTCGGTTTCCAAAATCGCTTTTGCGGTTTCGGTTTCCAAAACCGCATTTGCGGTTTCCGGTTTTCAGAAAAACCGAAAACCGCAAATGTCACAAATATTCGACAGCACTAGTCAGCATGCTGCGTCGCAGGCATATCAGGAGCTTTCTAGACCTAGAGGCAGTCACGTCTTTTATTCAATTAATTCCTCAGTTTTCCTTACGACGCTACGTGGACTCCGAAAACTCTAAAACACTGAACCCGAGACCACGCGGACATTAGTCCAACGTTGTAACCACTAGACTGTGGTGCCCTCTATAAGCATATAGATTAAGCCACTTAAATCAACCAAATTTCATTGGTGTTTTTTAGAACAGTATTAATGTAACGCTATGTTATGTATACACTACAATGATGAGTTGAAAAAAAATAAATGTAACGTATTTATAAAGAAAATCTGTAAAATTAACTTCTTTTCGCCTCTCTTTACATATAAACCGAGATTTTCGATAATTCAAAGTATTTTCCTCCCAGCCTAAATAAATAACCCAATAATCGAGTGTAGTTTTCCTTGTAACAAAGCATTCACGTTAAGAAGATTGAGTTAGATTTCCGAGAAAACGCACTGAGGAAAGTTTGACATGAAAATGCTTGAAGTGAAAGTAATTATGTTGCAGCAGCATTTTTCTTGTAATAAAACGTCAATAAATATTAAGGTTGGTTTAAAGGGACAAGTTTTGCCGATAGATGTCACTAGTCTTCGTATCTCTCTCATGTATTTTTTTGCCTTTCACGAAAATTCACGATTTATCTTACAAATTTTAATTTACAGACCTCACATTTTTAGAGAAGAAACTTCATGACCTATTGAAAGCAACAATCCGTGCCGATTTTCTATTTAGAAGTTTCTCCATTGTTGAAATGGCTTGATTGTTGAAATCCATATCCAAACTTTTAGCAATGGAACTGTTTCAACAACGAAGGAAATCCATAATTAAAAAAATGGACACGAATTGTTGCCTTCGATAGGTTATGAAATTTCTTCTCTTAAAGTATGAAGTCTCTAGGTTGAAATTTGTAAGATAAATTGCAAATTTTCGTGAAAGGTAAAAAATACATTAGAGAGTTGGCAAATCTTGGCCGTTTACACAAACCTTAAGTGCATAGAATCATCAGAAGCGGCGCGTAAGGGAAGTAACAGCGGTCAAAATTATTCATCTCTCACTTGTAACTAAAAGAAGAAAACTTTCTTAATGTACCTCATTGTAGTATACAACAATTAGTACATTAGATAATCTTTATTGCCTTTGTTTCAAGCGATAGGACTTTTAATATTTATTAATGTGCTATCTCTCAAGAGCCGCCTCTGTATAATTTTAGCTGTAGTGACCGCGACAACTCGTGAAACCAGGTCTCTACATCAATCATAGAACTGTTTTCCCTCACGTGTGATACATCGGAAGAATTCGGGACGATTCGTGGAGCTGCCCTCCGAATGTACACTTGAGAAAAATTGAAACAGCAGAGGTTCACCAACAACGTTGCCAAACTTACAAGACATGGCAACAAGTGAAAAAAAACAGCACTTAAAGATCTATAATACGAACAGTGACAATTATTCGAATTAAACGTAACAATAATAATAGTATAGACACGAAGCAATGACAACAAAGTAACAACAAAACGAAACTGAGCAGCAATCTGATAACACTGCACCCTCAGGAGATATTCTTCGTATAGCGCGAAAAAAAAGACTGGCAAAATTTTATAGGTGAGAATAGACACGCTCTCACGTTCTATTGGGTGGTGAAATTGGTAAATCTAGGTCAAGCTTCACGACTCCTCGCCATCACTATAAGTTGTGACAGAAAAACGTACTAGAGTTGATTACACACAACAACATTTGAGAAGCTGCATTATACAAGTGAAACAAGATAACTTCATGTAATATTGCTCTCAACAACAAGTGCAGGCCTGAAAATGATCAGAAAAAGAAAAGTACTTTTAACAGGCTGATATAATTTATAGGAATTGTTGTTTTCGTTGCTTCGTGATGAGAGAGTAAGATCCTTGTTTAAAAAATGAAAGAAAAAAAAACAGAAAACTGACAACAGAAAGGGCCTTATTCAATCTTAACAATAGTTCGTTAACCACACCTGCATTAGATCAGCTAAGTCTAAGGGGTGCGATCCCCGATTCCACATATGCTTAAGAAGTATCAGTATTTCCAGCCACAATAATTTCTTACTGTTGCTAAGTTTTAAAACATGCTTTAGTTTCACATTTTCTTGAGAGCTGTATAAGTTCCTATGAATCTCCAGCGCTGCGCCTTACTTCATTATGATTTAACAGTGGCTGGCATATATACCGGGTGTTTCAGATAAAACGTCTAGTGCTTATAAATAAAAAAAAAACATTTGTTGTAACAGAATAAAACAAAAGTAAGACAGGAAAATGTCAGAAGGTAGCCAATATAATTTTATAGTTTTGCAGTACAGCTCAGAGGCAATGATGAAATTATATAATTTTTGGTGGGAATATGCTAGACCGTTTTCCAAATAGCATATCCACACCCCCAGCATATGTTCGTCTTTTCGTAAATTGGAGGTGAGTATACGCTAGGTATTATTAGGTTATACACTGTATAGTCCCGTATACGATCCATTACATAGCTATTCGGAGAACTTTGAGGGTTCTGTGGCTCACGAGAAAATAAATGAGGTTGTTTTGTAAAGATTCGTGTCGATTCTCGGCGAGTCCCTACTTCGATCCCCGGCCAAGTAAATATGTGGTGAACAACATCGTGTCCATGAGCTTTCTTGACATACTCCCATTTCCTCCCACATTCCCATTCCACCAATTATTCCATCGTCATTCACTTGCCTTACCCATCCGTCTCTTTTAGCCCAAAAGGGCATAATCATGGGACGTTAAACTGAATGAGATTTTAAAGAGAGATTTTACCACTGCAAGAATTTTTAGTAACTACAAACAACATCTATAACTCCTATACATTTTCAAAAATAAATAAATAAATAAAATAAAATAAAATAAAATAAAAAAATCAATTTTACTTCCAAAATTCATTCGAACGAAAAATTACTGCATTTTCATTTTGCAGTTGTCGAGAATAAACAAGATTACGAACAAATTATAGACAACAAATTACAGATATAGAAATAGAACAATTTCTATTCAACAAAAATGTAATCAGGAAAATATCAAATTTTGAGACGAACTAATTTTTATGAAGATAAAGTGTTTTGTTTTACGATAAAGTCAAAACTTTTGATGTAATCATCAAGGCATTACGTATACGTTTGGTGTCGGGACAATAATTTAATTATTTATTGTATAAAATTTAGCACCAAGCACGAATCCATCTGGTAATTGGCCATTGTTTTCAATAGTTAGTTTTCGGGTTTGAATTCTGTAACCGGCCGTCCTGGTTACGATTTTATCAGGTTTCTTTTTTCAGTTTCGCCCAGAGTCAAGTACCCTTGAACTCAACAGACTATCTCCAGCTCGTGTGAACATAAGTGCTATAAATAGGGACCCGTATCCCAGAAAGCGCGAGCACCATTCAGGACAGAGATCCCAAGCTCTTAGTGTGCCCGAGGAAACAAAGTTAATGAACGCAGCGGGAGCAAGGCTCATTAAGATAAGTGAACGCGAGCGCCTTTGACGAAATTAATCCGAGCTACTGTGGGAGTCACAGAGATTAGTTGAGCCCCTTTCAGGATAGTGAGAAATTTACAAATTTTTTACTCCTGGTTTCGCCAGATAAATGTCAGCATGGTACCTTAAATATACAACCTGGGTGACTTATTTCCATAATACGTGTCATTTATTAGTCATTTTCACTATCTGTACAGTATTTTTACAAACTACTTCCAAAGTTTTGCACGTTTGTTCATGGAGCTAGAAAAGTTTATATATTCTATTGCATAAACATGTTCTATCTATTGTTTTATTTAAACAAAAAATCCAGTGAACAATGAGGTTAATTCCTGTAAATAATAAGGAAACAACCTATCTCATTAATTGTATTATCGTAGTTGATCAGAAAAACAACTTCTCTGTTCTTATGAGCGAACATGAATAGCCGCGCTTCTTATAGTGTGCGAAGTACCTAATTAATTACAATGGTAAATGGCATTTTTAACAACGTCTATTATTTTTTTATAAGTTCCTGTTGTGTTTTATACGAGCACTTCAAGTGCTATGATTATACATTTGTACTGATCATCTGACATCAATTGCGCGCGAGATAAAGCAGGAAACTGCTGCCTCATTGGCTGGTGCTTCGACCTTGTTCGGCACGGAAACCACGCCTTCCAGAGTAGTCGAACAGGTGCAAGAAGTGGCTGAAAACAGGCTTTCCGATTCGTTTAAGTGCCTTTCAATGTTGATGGACTAGTGATGCATAAGTGCAACCCTTATTCTTGACACCCTTTCTTTTTCCTGCATTCCTATGGATATACTATTACATATACACATACACACACACAAAGAGAGAGAGAGAGAGAGAGAGAGAGAGAGAGAGAACATAGGATATTCAAGTAACTGCAGTTCAAAGTACTAATTATTATCAAAATTAATACCTGATCTTTTCAAGTTTTTACTTACATCTTTATTATTACTTGGTAACTTTTAGAATTGTTATTAATAAATAATCACTTCAGATACAGTTACACGTTTCAATTAACTAAAACCATACTAATAATACATTATTTTTAGCCTTATGTTTTCATCACCATGAACTCGATAAGTACCTAGGTTAAATACTTGCGAAGCTCATAAATTAAGACAACCGAGAAATAAAGAAAATGTTTCCTTTCTTTAGTTCGTCTGTTTATTTGTGATAATCTTTTAATGAACGTATATTAGTGCGATATTTATTTAATATACCTAAGAGACAATAACAAATTTAGTTAATTGAAGTTATAAAAAACACATTAGATTTTTTAGTTTAACGTCCCACGATTATGCCCATTAAGCTAAGGGATACGAATGATTAAGGCAAGTCAAGATGATGAAATAATTGGTCAAATGAGGATGTGGGAGGAAAACTCACGGACACGATGTTGTCCATCACAAACTTACTTAACCGGGGATCAAACGAGGGTTCCCACACATCAGAAGTAAGCGCTCTACCACTGGGCTATCGTGCCCTGACTAATCAAAGAGAATAATTGTGAAATTATTTTTGTGCTCTTCCACCGGAAATCGAACCCGGGATCACGTGCACCAAGACCACGACGCGCTATAGATATACTACATTGACTTGATCCCTAGTCTTCCGTTGCAAGCGCTGCTATCGGCTGACGGAATTCCACTCCCTTTCTCTCGCTTAGCAACAACTGAACTCCTATTGGCTCAACGCGTGGGTGTGTGAGGGTGTGAGCTCTAGTACGCATTTTTGCCACGGCTCAAGACATGTTGGCAGCACAATAGCTACTAGACTAATGGGGAGAGCTTAAGTTTTGGAACAATTTTAATTAAATTTTCGTAAAAAAAATAATAACGTTACTGCTATATCCTTAATAGTTGTGGGCTATCGTAATAATGTTTCGTTTATGTTGTCATTTGAATTGAAGAAATGAAAAATGAAATGAAATCTTTCAGTTTAACGTCCCACGATTTTGCCCTTTAGGCTAAGGGGGACAATGATTAGGGCAACTGAATGATAACAAAAGAACTGGTGGAATGATAACTTGGGAGGAAACCCACGGATACGATGTTGTCGAACACAAACTTAATTGGCCGGGATCGAACCACGAACCCCACGCACCAGAGGTAAGAGCTCTACCACTGAGCCACTAGGCCTGTTTAAATTGCAAAACTTCATTTTAATAAAACATTAATATTATAATCTAATGCAAGTAAGAATATTTAAAATTTTGCTTCCACTGTTTGGATACGAAAGTAAACATGAAATTCACCGGGACTAACGGAAACTGAATGTTTTATTTCCAGAGCCAAATCTTGAGAAAATCTTTGAAATACCGAAACACAAACAACACGATGGAATAAGGAACTTACATAATCCATAATCTACACTATTAACATGTAACCGAATATCATATGGATTGTCAGATTCACGCGTGTTTTGAAAGGTTGCTGGGACACCTTTCTCGCATGCGAAACATGTAGAAACTGTAGCTGTAAAATTGGGGGAGAGACCTTTGGGTAGATGAAGATGATTATCATGGCGATTTTTCTGTGGCGACAAACCTTTGAGATAATTAAGGCGAAAAATTTGCCGTTATCTAATTGATATTATTTATTAACAGTGAAATAGGAATTAGATTTTTTGGGCTTTCTGCATCTATGGGCATGTTAGCCCATCACACATAAGTGATGACGCCCCTCGGCTATCTCACTATCCAAGGAAAGGGAAAGAAGGAAGCGGCCTAGGACCTTATGTTAGGTACCATCCCAACATTCGCCTAGTGTGAATGAGAAAGACTCAGGAAAAAACCACACTTAGAATGATTAGCCTGAAAAAGCTTTTTATCCTTTTTGGACCGAGGGTCCCCACCGGGAACCGAACCCGGGACCGCTCGCACCAAAACAATGAAATAGGAAAAGTTCGGTGTTTTGACATTTTTTTTTCTTTTTTTGTTTCGCGTCCTTATGTAACGTCGAAGTGGACAGGTGCTACTATTAGTGTGGGTTTCGACCTCCTACCGGAACTTTGAATTCGATGCCGTTGATGGATGGACAGATCATCATGCCAGATCAATCCTTAGAGTATAGGCCGTTTCTCACCATTTCGTCTCGTCTTCACGAGAGCTGGATTATAGGAACACGTTCCTGGCGAAGGAAAGTTGGGGGGGGGTCCTATATTTACAGGTAATATTTCAGTACTCGCATGGTAGAATTGAGAAAATACCGTAGAAAAATCTCAATCAAGATGGCTGAGCGCGGGATTCGAACCCTGGACTCTTTAACAGTTCATCAACGCCCGTTGATGGATTTATGGGTATCAACGCTACAATGTTTCCTCCAAATGTTAATTCCCAGACAAAAGGGACCTAGTATAGAGTCCCGTACTTTATGATCATCATATGCAATAATTGCGTTACTAACTCTTCTTATTAAAACGAAATACACACGCGCAATCTCTGTCTGCAAGTAAAAGCTACATTACAGAGATATCGTTATCTCAGAAAGCTGGTAACAAAAGCTGTTACATGCATGATAAATGTCACCAAATTTGTAAAACAATGATTTACTGAAACAAGGTAACGTTCTGGGTTTCTGTTTGTGTTGTTAGAAACAGGTGTTGATAACGCTTCTTCACAAGGGTAGACGGAAAACATACCCGCGCGAACGAGACGAAAAAAAAAAAAGAAAAAGAAAACGTATTCATAGGCTAGAACGAACTAAAGCGTTCCTCCCTGCGCTTCTGGAACCTACTTTATAGAATGACCTTGTGCCAAGGTGATTGGGAAACACAGAAGGGGAAGGGGAAAAATGAAAAAAAGACCCGGTAGTTCTGATGCTACCCTATAGAGGTCACTAGCTTTTTACTTTTTTTTACTAATTGTAGCCGCGGGCTATGAAAAACAGAAAACAAGACGAACTGAAACAAAAAAGAGCAAAGCTAAAGTGTCTTCGGAGAAGAATAGTTCGTCAGGCATCAGAACGCCTTGTTTTCCTAATTAGCACTCAATTAGTAATCTTTCTTCTCTCTTCTTCCATGTAATGACTACGAAATACTTCACCGGAAAGTCTGTCAGTAAAATGTTCCATCTTCTTGTTTTTTTTTTAATAATAATATTAATAATAAAAATAATTTTAAAATTTCACGTAGATTCTGAGCGGTAAACAAGTTTAAGGGATCCAATTTGTATTACGTATGTAACCGAATGCTCTGCCTGAACACAGATTCTCGCCTACTTATCCTAGCAAAGCTAGTAGAGCAGGTCCATGGTGGCCAGTTCCTTTTCTTTCTGATCAGAAAGTGTTAGGCAAACTGAAAATTAAGGGCTGTATTAGATGAATAGGTTAAGAACTATGATTAGACTATTTCTCCAATAAAAGAAGCTCTGACTTTATATAGCGTTAAGAAGTCAGGACATTCAGGAAAAAATTATTTGTATTATGCGAAAAGATTATATAACTTATACAGTGCATGATACCAGGATTCTGTGGCAGAGATACAAATTTGGAAACTGAATACTCAGGCTCATGAAACTATGGATGTTATAAATGAATAGAAAGGCAGATTCTGAGCCTGAGGGAACATTAGCCTAAATGCAGTTCGAAAAGTACGAGTCCCATTAAGGACAAGACTGAGCTCTTAGTAGCCGCGATTCCAATACGATTAAGTATAAAAAGTCTGAGCTCTTAACAAGCGTGATTCCAATAAAATTAAGGATAAAAAGACTGAACTCTTAGCAAGCGCTACTTCAATTATATTAAGGATAAGTCTGAGCTCTTAGCAAGCGTGATTCCAATAAGGTTAAGGATAACAAGCCTGAGCTCTTAGCAAGTGTTATCATAAGAAGATTAAAGATAACAAGACTGAGCTCTTACCCAGCGTAATTCCAATAAGATTAAAGGTAACAAGCCTGAGCTCTTAGCAAGCGTGATTCTAATTAGATTAAGGATAACAAACCTGAGCTCTCAGCAAGTGTTATCCTAATAAGATTAAGCATAACAAGCCTGAGCTCTTAGCATGCACGATTCCAAGTAATGAACGCAAACTTCACTTGAGGATTGCGATCGCGAACTCAACTAGTGCGAATCTCAGCTAGTATGAATCTCGTCGAGGTTAGTGAGCGAGAGCTTCAATGATGAAAGTGATCCTGAGCTCGTGCGAGATCAAGAGAGCTCAGATTTAGGGATGTCGAAGGCGGGTTTATGGGTCAGGTTGCGCCCATGAGAATATTTGGAAAATGGAAAATTTGAGACAGACAATTTTAAATTTGTAGACTTGCGCCCAAACCCTTGGGTAGATGAGCACCCCTCTCCCAACTGCATCCTAGTATTAATGCCCAGAGCCCATCCTTCAACTGGGAGATTTGAGATCAGCGAGCCAGCTACACCACCATTATTTCTAAGATCTCGGTTACTGATATATGTCAAGTATACAGACATTTTATGTGAAAGATTTGCTTATGACTGCTAGTAGAAACTTAGTTTGTATTCCACGTTAAATTCTAGTTCCAAACCTTATATAACTTCGGAACTGAAAATAATCTTTACACTTCAAATCAATAAACAAACCAGTTATTATTTCTAATTCCCAATCTCTTAGTTTAACCAACTCCCTAATAATCTCTCGATGGTGAACTAACATCAAAAATTGTCTCCTACGGGAACTGAACCTCAGATAAGCAGATAAAAACTGGCACGCTTACCCTTACTACATACGAACATCAGGTACTGAGGAAAAAAAAAGTAAATTTGCAATAGATTCACATAATCAAACTATTAGAAATAATGAACCCTAGGTCGATATGGACGGAACACGTATCTTGCATCAGGATATAAAGAGGCTTAGTCGGGAAGCTGGTGGAAGAGATTTACAAAAAAAAAAATAAAAAAAATAAATAAATAAATAAATAAATAAAATAAATAAATAAATAATCTACGAAATAAAATGAAATGAGGTTTCTAGCTCTACGTATCACGGATATGTCATGTAGGCAGGCTAGGAGAGACGGATGATTAATAAAGAGGTTAGTGATCATGAAAAAACTAGTGAAATGAGAATGTGGGAGAAAATAGAAGAACTCCGAGAAACCTACAGACGCGACGTTGACCACAAAAAACTCATACTGCCTGGAATCGAACCGTAGACCCCTTGAATCAGATATGGACGCCCTAGCACTGAGACATCGTGTTCCCAAGAAAGAGATAATGTAGAAGTGGATTCATTTGGCACAGAATAGATTAATAGATTTAAAGAACAAATATTTGTTTCCGCGACGATGAATCTTCAAGTGTCTTATTCACAAGTTTTATTAATAGCATTTGAAACGCAGTAAATATAATCCCAAGGTCCAGTTTTGGGACGCTATCCGTCCGTTGGAAATTTGTGTCTAAGACATGAATTTCGAAAGACGGAATACATTAGATTTAGTAGTAAAGCGTTCAAGGTCTTGTAAGATTAATATCAAACTTCCATTCCATGTTTGTACCTTTCTTCATTTCGCAATGATCTGTAAAGTTTACCATCTTTTCTATGTACCTCAATACCTGTTTGCCTTGCATATAGGATCCAGGAAACTTGTAAACATTCTCGTATAACAATGCGATGATACTTGGTCTGGCAACGCTGATTTCAAAGCAGAGAACACCAAAGAAAGAAGTGGAAGACAAGATCTCTCACATCATTCTCCTTGCACAAACGTTCTTTCAGGGTTGCCACTTACAGAGATAATACTCAGTGGTCCTTCTAAGAAAAGATTCTCACCAAATAATCGCATATTAATTAAAACTAGTATCTGTATTTTTGTTAGAAGTGTCTTGGTTAGAAGTATGTGTCTTTGTTAGAAGTATGTGTGGCTTTGTTAGGAGTATGTGTGTCTTTCTTAGAAGTATGTGCACAAAGTAGGAATTTTTAGGATATAATTCGTGATCTACTGTATAATGTAGCTAGGAATCCCTATCTATATGCAACCCACTATACCTTCTTCATGGTTGGGTTTACTAATGTTTAGGATATAACTCGTGACCTACTGTACAATGTAGCATAAAGTAGGAATCCCCCTATCAATATGCAACCCACTACACTTTCGGCATTGTTAGGTTGACTAATATTTAGGATATAACTCGTGACCTACTGTATAATGTAGCATAAAGTATGAATCCCTATCAATATGCAACCCACTACACCTTCTTCATGGTTGGGTTTTGCTAATGTTTAGGATATAACACGTGACCTACTGTATAATGCGGGAGACCCGGGTTCGATTCCTGGCGGGAACTCATGTAGTTCTGATCACACATTAAGCTGTAGGCCCAAGTCTCATATAATCTCGCTGCTGAATTGGAGCTAAAATCAAATCAATCAAGCTAATACTATAATATTGTGGAATTTCCAAATTTCTGGCTGCTGAAACACATAACCAACCCTTTGTTGTATTAAATCTTCATTTTGTTTTAGTGCATTAAAAAAAATAGTCAATACGATTACATGACACAAGTCAAGGTGCATTGGACGATCAAATCTGAATTTCTTTATAGTGTTTTTGGTACTCATTTTGCATCCAGGGAACACAAATGACTTACGAAAAATACTCAATACAAGTATTTTGCTTTCACTAGTAAGAATGGTGCTTCTTAAAAATCGTTATTCTAAATAGAAAAAAATATACCGAATATATTTCAGGTTGTCTCGAGAAATGAATTCTTAATTTGATTTAAACTACTATTGAATAATAATAATAATAATAATAATAATAATAATAATAATAATAATAATAATAATAATAATAATAATAAACTTATTAACATTTAAAAATATATGTTAAAATTGAGATATTTAACAATAAACATTCCTTCCTCTTATACAAGTGAAGAGTAAATATTAAAACTTCGCTATAGTTTATTTACTTGGAATTAAAATAAAATTACTCACTCTAAATATTGGTACTGGATATAAAATAACACCACTGTACATGAACGTTTTTTACAGTAATAAATACTGCAGTTTTTACCTTTCGAGTCGCTTAGATCCTATTTAAATTGCAAACCTCACCTAAAATCTGGCGACGCTACTAACCGAAACATTAACAATATTTAGATAATAATACATATCGATATTTTCAAAGGTACCCTCTAGAACGAAGTGAGCATGATTGCTTGGCAACCCTGCTTTGAGGTCGTGCAGGCATCAAGGACGCAACTAGCTCGAGGCCTCCTCTCCGTTGTTCCTCGAGGAACAGGTTGTCGAGGTAAAAGGTCTACTTGGTGCCCTCTCCCCTCCCCCCAAAGAGACTTCAACAACATCGCACCAACCACCACCAACCCTGTGGTGGTTGTGTTAGAAAGGGAGGGGTCAAAACATAATAGACTCTCGTATTGGAGATTGCTTTTAAAAAGACCTCATCACCCCTTTGTTTGTTAGGATTACAACAGAAATAAGATCAGCAAACAAGGGAAGTCTTTTCACCTTGTGACAGGCAAGTACAGTGTACACTGTGCATTCGCACAATGACTCAAGCTGCTTATCATCACAATAAAAGAGCCATCCAAATGATCTTGTACTTCAATCTAAATGTACAGTCTTTCTACGAACAACAGACTACAAGAGAAAGGGCAGAACCAGAACAGCTATACCACCATTTTCTTTTAAAAGAGTACCAAATCATAGTTTGATATTCAAAATCTCAGAAAACCAATGTAAGGGGAAAAATGAATAACAAATGCGATGCATTTACAATTACATAATTCAATATAAAGTGATTCTTTTAAACCAGAAAGAGTATATTGTCTTTATTTTATGAAAGAACGATTCTCTTACCATTTCACGTATAAAATTTAGTGACAAATGTCCTCCGGAAATCTGATGTACCCATTTACGTGAATTTAGTTCTCGTAATACAAATTAATCCATTCCGGACTATGCATCTTATTACTGGAGACCAACCGTAGAATTGACGGCAAAGAGATCATGTGTACTTTGACACTTTACTGCATCTTGGCACCAGCCTATTTTACATGTCTTAGACACAAATTCCCAACGGACGGATAGCGTCCCAAAACTGGACCTTGGGATTATATTTACTGCGTTTCAAATGCTATTAATAAAAGTTGTGAATAAGACACTAATTAGAGAACCACTGTTCTAAGCTACATAGACATTATGAGAACACTTTTTAAATAAGACAGCACTATTGATTTTCTCCTAAAGAATAGGCAACCCAAGAAGCTTTTGTGTGTATTGGGTTGCGTGCTTACCTGGCGTTATAGAAAATAAAACTTTATTTCCGCCCGGTTTTCACGGCTATCAAGTATCCGATGAGTTTTTTTTTTAAATTAAACTTCCTTTTATTTTTTTCTCAGTTAAAGGCATCTGAGTATGTGATTATATAACTTTAGCATACGAGTCCTTTCTGTACCCAAGTTCAGTACAGAGGTTCGATCTTGGGTGCGGGACATAATTTTCGTGGCCGCGGTGGCTCAATACTAGAACGTTCACCTATGGTGTATGGAGTCCCTAGTTAGATCTCCGCTCGCTCCAAGTGGGCTTTCTGGTGGACAAACACCGTGTGTATAAGTTTTCTTAGGGTTGTCCCATTTCTTGTTACTTCATTCATTCCATCATTGCATTCATTTATCATCATCACTGTCTCCTTTCGCCTAGCCGCCATAACCGTGGGACGTAATATTCATTTTATTTCACAATTTCCGATGACGATCCAACGCCATAAAACAATTCGCAGGCTACTTGAAACAAGATGTGACGAACTCAAGTCCAAAAAATATCACAACTAAAGATGATGATGCTGGATGTACTGACCAAACATAAAACGCAATTTCTGCTATGGTGGTATTTTCAAGTCTCTGAAAGGGATAATCAAGAAAACTAGAGTTGACTGAATGATACAAAATATTTTAATAGTGTCAATAACCAAAAACACTAATTGAATGATATATATAATATTTTTAACAGGTCCTCTCGTTTAACAGAAGCAAACTTTCTTTTTTAAATCTTTATTCTCTAAGATTAACCCCATTAACACAACTATGTTTCAAACTCACAAAACCATATTGAAATTTAGTTAAACAGATCCCGATACTCTATTACTTGGCTAAATATGTCTGTCAAGTGAAAAGCTAAATAGAAATCAAAAGGGTAACAATTTGGAAAAGGGTTATGTAAGTTAGGGTGAAGCTCAACCGATAACTTGAGACTGAGAACATGTGTAGATTAAAAACACCCTGCGCTCAATGTTGCTTTAAAAATAATCTTAAAGGCTCAGGACTTACAAGTGAAATCGCAGCTGTCTCAGCAAGGCTGACACCAGAATGAATAACTCGACCTTGCTCAACGAAGGTGTGTGAGAGGTCATTAAATGATAGGGCATCTCCTCGTGTCAACCGAGTGAATGAAACATGTGTGCCCTTTTCACCGTGACACAATGATCGTTTCTTTGATTGTCACTGTGTGTTACAAAAGATTTTAAAATTTCATTCACGAAATTCTTTGTGAACATTTGTTCTTTTAATCTTCGCCAAGTGCACCGTTCATGCAGTACTTGTTCGTATTGGTTTCACACGTCCGCCATGCTGTCAAAACGAAAGCCTAAAGTATACAAAATATTGACTGCCAAGAAGCATGTAAATGCTTGGCCCTGACTTCTATTTTCAAATTTACCGGCATCTAATGAACTTTGTGTATGTTCATCGTCACAGAATCTAAAACTTACAATTAGATCCTATTGAACACATCATAGGCTCATGCTGTATAATGGCGCCGACAGGCTATCTAAAAAGACACAACAATGTTGCGAAAAGGATCCACCAATATTAAGCCATATTACAAATGCCAGTCAAGTCCAGTACTTCAAAATGATAAATACAAACTCTAGAGGGATCGAGAAATCGGAACAGATGTAACGGTACCTGCAAACAGACACGACATCACTATTTCAATAAAATGGACCAACAAATAACCCTCTTAGACTAGCAGTACTATTGACTCATAACATACGTACAATAATATTCTGTACGAAAATAAGCAAATACAAAGACCTGACAGATGAAATCAAAAAGTTATGGAAATGTCAGAAAGTTAAAGTATCTCAGACCAATCGTTATCTCAGCTACAGCAATTGCCCCCCACCCCTCCCCAAAAAAAGAGTATTGTGACGCAACTGGAACAGATAAGTACAAAACATCTAACAAACCTACAGAAGTCAATAATACTAGACACCTGTCATATGGTCAGAAAGTTTTTTAGAGAATAATTCTTCAAATAATCTGCGTTTGCCAGAGACGGCCGTCAGACTATCAAGCTGAAACTGGTTTAAACCGAGATACAGTAGTAATACTACTACTACTACTACTACTAATAATAATAATAATAATAATAATAATATTAGACGGGTATATGCAAAGTTTGGTGAGTACAAAGGGATTATAAAAATATTAGGTGGGTATATGCAAAGTTTGGTGAGTATAAGAGGGATTATAAAAATGTTACATGGTTATACGCCATATAGTCTCGCACACGTCACATTCATTGCATCCCTCACTACACTCATAATGGAAACGCATTAAGATCAGGCGGTATATCCACTGGACTGGAGCTTAGGAAGCTCCAAATCGTAAGAAAGGATGTGAAGAATTACTGACTATAGAAGAAAAAAGAAAAAAAAAAAGAAAAGCGATGCTGTAACTGGAAACAGAAGAGAACCATAATTCCTAGAAGAGAACACAAGCTGAAACTTTGGGAGCAATGAGATGCGTATAGGGACGTTACCGTATCTTACCTGTCCTTGGAGGGGGAGGGAGAATAGAAGACACGCTCTCGCGGTTGAAAAACATTCCACACCTTCAGGAGAACTAAAATCGAGCATCAGGCAGGCGAGGACTTCTTTTCTCTCCACTCTGGACTGCCTTTCTCCCTGCTGAGATAACGAGAGGGGGATGTCCAGAACTCCAGCAATCGTCAAGAATCTGACTCTTTATGCAAGGTTGCCACTGAACAGACTTCCAAATATTTGTGAAGCACGCTCTTCAACAGGAGAAGGGAAGAACAACGCGCACTGGTATCGGAAGATGTACAAAACTTTCTCAAGCATATAACCCTTATCTTCTACCCCTTAGCTTCTATAACAATCGCTCCCTCAGTGGTATAGTTTTCCAAAATAAGCTTATAGTATATTGTGTCGGCTTCTGCACAAAGATTAAGAAAAAAGGCTTATCAGAATGTATTGTGTGATGCACAAGTGTCCGCAACAGCGATTCAAAATGCAAAATAGGCTTATGCCGCTGAAATATTACGGTGAAAGTGTGGCAGAAAAACGTCGAAATCTTATGTACATGCTATAGGGGAGTCAGCAAGAGAAGGTCCTTAACAGCTCGCAGTGACATTGCCAGTACTCACGTGTCAAGGCTTTTTTCGGTGGATCTGTAATGGCAATTTAATTAATGATGTAAGACAGAGTGACCGTGGTTGATGATACTAGTACCAAAGTAGGGGCAGCATTGTCTCTCCGCATGTGGTAAGAAACGTTAAAGACAAAATCTTGTTGGCCCTGTTATAGCAACAAAATTTGCATGTACACCGTACAAGGAAAAAACGAACAATTTTAATTATGACTGTGTTCCGTAGATGGGAGTACTTCGTATCAAAATCACTAATTATATTTAACCCTTTAAATACACTGTAAAAAATGAAATCTTTCAGTTTAACGTCCCACGATTATGCCTCTTAGTCTAAGGAAGACGAGGATTAAGCAAGTGAATGATGATGGAAAAATTGGCGGAATGAGAAAGTGGGAGGAAACGGGAGTACCCTGAAAAAAACCCATAAACACGATGTTGTCAACCACAAACTTACTAGGAAGGGATCGAGCAAGCACATCGACATAACTAGTGTCACGTTTCCTTTAGTACAATACTATACTATTAACATATATATGTTATATCTAAAACTCAGTTCCTCTCCCTAAATGATGCGCCTAAATGCAGCATGCTTTAATACGTATAAACAATATTTCTTCGTATAAATAATATCCGAATATATTTTACAATCGTACTTTTGTGGCGCATACCGAATAGATGGATACATATTTATAATATATCTGCAACCTATTGCATCATAAAAGCGAATATTTGTGCAAAAAGCACGCATCAACCTGTGCTAGGTGATCACTACAAGGAAGGTAAGGAAGCGGGCACGTTAACGATGGTGAGTAGGGTCGTAAACGCATATGTTTTTTACATCGTCTAATTTTCATTTTCATTTAGTATCAGTACAACTGGATGGTCACGAAACATATTGTTTAATGCCGTATCTATGTTGATACATGAATTAGGCCTACATGTTAATCGGTATGTAAATCGAGATACTACACTCAATGATGATTTCTGGGGATGGGCCAGGGGAATCTTCCTCCCTGGGGTCATACCCCCGATTGTGCTTTACATGGATTTCCAGTATGTTTCACAGTACTTTTATCCCTCGTATACTGAAATCTCGTCCCACGCGAAAATCTAAAAATTATCATCAACTGCACTTACAATAGGTATTACAATTGCTTTGCATTTGTGTATTCATTCTTTCTAGATTGACTGGTTAGTTAAAGTTCAGAGCCTCTTTTAAGCACCCACACTATGTGAGACGTGCACCTATAATTTCAAGTGGAGTGGCCCCGCGTAGCGTAGTTGCTAGCGTTCTCGACTTTGGCGCGAGCGGTCCCGGGTTTGATTCCCGGTGGGACCACTCGATCGAAAAGAGTAAAAAGCATTTTCAGGCTAGCCATCTTGCATGAGGTTTTCCTAGATTTTCGTCATTCACACCAAGCAAATGTCGGGGTGGCACCTAACGTATAGGTCCCATGCCGCCGCTATCTTCTTTCCCTTTCCCCGGATAGTGAGCTCTCCGAGGGATGTCATCTACTTAAATGTGACGGGCTAACAGGGCCATTGATGCCGAAAGCCCAGAAATCTAAGTCCTAAATCCTAAATTTAAAATGGAATTCGAACCGCTGTAGTGCTTTCTAATTTCAATTCTCTCTAACCAGAAATCTAACCTAGGAACATGTGCAGTGAGAGGGGGCAGTATAAAAGCATGGTAATTGAGCATATTTAGTAGTGTATTTCCATCAATACATGAGTTAGATGTTTTCCCCTACATAATCGATGTTCATATTTTGCCGGTAAATTAAAACAAGAGGTCTCACATTCTTAATCTGTACCATTTTTGGATATGTACCGTTTTGTGTCGCATTAGAAAGATATTACATATAGACTTGGATTTTTCCTTTCGCCCAATAGTGTTTGTAAAATGAAGGTAAACCCAAAAATCATATTCATGAGTCTAGAACTCATCCTCCTGGAAATCAGCGACCTCACTTGTCTAGATTTTTTTATTTATTTATATTTTGTTTCTCTACGAAACATGAAGCTTAACATTTTACAAGACACGTTGACGATGAGGCAAATTCTATAAGTCTTTCAGTTTGTAATGTAACTGTACTCGACAAACGAAGCCTGAAAACAACCAAGTGTTGTACCTAACTTGGAAAAAGACTGTGGGAATTAAACACTTTTTTTGTATGACCCTGGCAATCGTGTTTGAGCGGTACACGTTTAGATGGGAATCGTGTTTTGTGGGAGGGCTACAGCTTGACTCGACCTGAAAGCGGCGTGACCAAATATGGCGGAACGGTATGTTGCACCAAGACCCGTGGCCCGGAGAACTCAAGAAGATTAAAAAGGCAGAGGAAAAAGCAAAAAAACAAAAGAACATCAGTGGAATTCACGTTTTCGCCTTTTGCTTTCAACTGTCTTTTGTCCTCTCTACCTTCCAGGCTCAGTAATTTTCTACTTCGAATACCTGCATTTTTCTTCCCTTTCCTATTATAGATCATTATTATTAGAGAAATCATCAATTGTCCTTCGTTCCTTCGTAATGTATGGAAATTATTCATGTTCTACGACCTACTGATGAGCAAGAGTGATTCAGCAGATAGATTATCAAACTTTGGCCATACCATCTGCAATTTGAGAAAATAATAATAACAATAATAAATCATATTTTCCTGTTTTTTTTCACCTTTTTACTCGGGAGAATTTGGTACAATAAATCATTAGATATTCACAGCTTCTTTAAAAGCTCTACGTAGCATGCAGAGTATTCTGGCGGTAAAAAATTCTTTATCATTGGAGAGTTGTATTTTAGATTTCCAAAACCATGTAATGCACCAGAATATCTTCTGACTGACAGCCCTATCAGATTAAAACGGTACGAGATACATGTAGTAAGAATTTTATCTACATAAAGAAGAATTTGATATATATAAAAAAAATCACGATTCATGGACAAAAACAAAACAAAAACAAGTCTTAAGAGTCTTCATCCCGGCGAAATTAAAATACCGCTAATTTTACAGTAATTATGTGATATCTTCAAATAGATAAAAGATAATCGAAATGTGGAACAAGAGCGCCCTAGACAATATTATTTTACATGAGAAACTGTTATCACGACTCACTTATCTGCTTTCGATTTCGAGCCATTTTGAAAATCGGCATTTATTTTCGCGTTTCTAAACAGCTGAAAACGGAAAGCCACTAGGTGACTTGTGATAACGGTACCTCATGCAAAATAATATTGTCTAGGGCGCTCTTGTTCCATATTTCAATTATCTTTTATCTATTTGAAGATATCACAAAATTACTGTAAAATTAGCGGTATTTTAATTTCGTCGGGATGAAGAATCTTAACTGAATACCGTGAGACAAGAAACAAGGTGGTACGACGAAATCAAGAAGTACTGCAGAATAACGTGGATAAAAATTTCCCAAGTTATATAAGTATGAAGAAGAGTTAGAGACATTCATCCAGCTGTGGATTGACTATGATTTTATATCCGTCCTTATCCCACTACTACTTTCGGGGTGTGCAAAAGAAGTAATATTCACCCCAACTTCTAAGGCTTCTCTTTTACATAAGAAAATACGAAAATAATTTCCTAAGTATTTTTCATAATCTTAATTCGATTTTGTTCCTATACAGGGTGTTCCAAAAATTTATCATCAGTATTTTGGGAATAGATTCTTTACATCAAAATAAGAAAAAGTTCATATAGACCTGTGGTCAGAAGTGGACAGTTTCGTAATTATAGGGTGCCGAAAACGTGAAAAGATGAAATTTAAAGGTCCATGGTTCCACTACTGTAGGACCGATCGTAGTCGGGTCAAGACATCGCTGAGGAACTAGTATGTGAACTATCCAAATATCTATCTTTCAGAACCTTCGGTACTTGCACAATAATTTTTGGAGTACTGTTTGGGAATACTTGATCACTCTCCACCTAACTCTCTAAAAATTTGTGTGCAAGTACTGGAGCATTCTTAAGAGTCTTCATCCCGGCGAAATTAAACTACCGCTAATTTTACAGTAATTATGTGATATCTTCAAATAGATAAAAGATAATTGAAATATGGAACAAGAGCGCCCTAGACAATATTATTTTGCGTGAGGTACCGTTATCACAAGTCACCTAGTGGCTTTTCGTTTTCAGCTGTTTAGAAACGCGAAAATAAATGCTGATTTTCAAAATGGTTTGAAATCGAAAGCAGATAAGTGAGTCGTGATAACGGTTTCTCATGTAAAATAATATTGTCTAGGGCGCTCTTGTTCCACATTTCGATTATATTTTATCTATTTGAAGATATCACATAATTACTGTAAAATTAGCGGTGTTTTAATTTCGCCGGGATGAAGATCTTAAATCTGGATATTTGGATAGCTCACATACCAGTTTTTCAGTGAAGCCTTTATCCGACTAAGATTAGTCTCATTGTAGTGGAGCTATAAACTTTTAAAGTTAACTTGTTTCACGTTTTCGGCACCCTATAACTTCGAAACTATCCGCTTTTGAGCACAGGTTCACATGAAGTTTTTTTCTTATTTTGATGTAAGGAATTTGTTCCCAAAATATTAGGACACATTTTCGTAACACCCTGTATATTGCGTGAGGTTAAAATCGAACAAGATGGGATGAATTTATTCTTCGATAATTTTTTTTCTAAATATACTCCACGATTAATTCTGCAAAAATCTGTCATTTTTAGATTTCCAAACTGTGCTAACCAAAAGTACCCTGAATCTAATGGAATGACTTTGTCCGTCTCTGTCAACATGTATCAGATCAAAAACGAGGAGAAATCAATTTAACGTCCAACGTATATGCCGTTTAGGTTAAGGAAGACGGATTACTAAAGCAAGTGAGTGATGATAGAAGAATCGGTAGGATGAAAATGTGGGAGAAGACGGGAGCACCCCGACAAAAACTACGGACACGATCTTGCCCACCACAAACTTACTTGGTCGGGGATTGAACTACGGACTTCTCGCACTAAAGGAATGCGCTCTATTCTAACCCACCCTGCTCCCAGCCATTACTAAGCTATTTTCAGGGGTCGTTGTTGTTATTTTCGGTAAGAGAATTATTATATATCGTACTTAAACAGTTCACTTTGTATTACTACAAATGTAGAGTTTCATAGTTTTCCATAGACTCAACACACTTCATCACGTAACGCATAGTTTTCGACCACAGACACGTTCAAAAGGAACAAATCTATTGTACTATATATACACAAAACCTTTGTAAAAGACATTGAGGCACGGCCAAAGGGCAAAGGACAAACAATTTGGTTCGGATTTGTTTGTTTGTCACGTGGCCGTACAAATCACTCCCATACGCATGCACTAATTCTCACTTAGATTTCTCCTTCCCCACCAAGCATCATGACAGCCAGCGAGTGCTTAGCTTGTTCGGAACGAAGGAAGAAAAACAACCAGTTCACACCTTCACCGTAACCAAATCTCTTGAGCAGCGTTGCCAAATCAGCTCAGACAATAATTCTTTGCGCTCAACAGGTTTCAGAGTCTTCATCCCGGCGAAATTAAAATACCGGTAATTTTTCAGTAATTATGTGATATCTTCAAACAGATAAAAGATAGTTGAAATATGGAACAAGAGCGCCCTAGACAATATTATTTTGCGTGAGGTACCGTTATCACAAGTCACCTAGTGGCTTTCCGTTTTCAGCTGTTTAGAAACGCGAAAATAAATGCCGAATTTCAAAATGGCTCGAAATCGAAAGCAGATAAGTGAGTCGTGATAACGGTTTCTCATGTAAAATAATATTGTCTAGGGCGCTCTTGTTCCACATTTCGATTATCTTTTATCTATTTGGAGATATCACATAATTACTGTAAAATTAGCGGTATTTTAATTTCACCGGAGTGAAGACTCTTCAGTTTAGTTGTTTGCTCTAACAGGTTGATAGTAAAGTAAAATTCTCACTTTCTCGCATTAGAGGATTGTGGCTTACGAGACAGCTTGTTATTAGGTATGTCTGAGGACCTTCTAGGGTTCGCTACGTTCTAATACAAGCAGCTTTCTTATTTCTTCACAACGCTAGAGTAGCACCAAAAAAAAAAAAAAAAATGTCCTCACACAAAATTTGACTACACCTCGTATTTCCGTGACCCCTTAAACGTGGAAAACACCGAGCGATAATTTGTATTTTGTTTTCTGGTATAAAACAAGAGTCCAAAGGACACAAATGTTTAATGGGGAGTCAGATAAGGCTAGCATTGCAATAGTGAAATATTTACGCTTACCAGGAATCGCAATTCTGTTTATTTGAGGGGTCAATTTACAGACTAATAATAATATTTTTGTGATTAGACAGGAACGAGCCAAACGCCACAGGAGAAATTTGCGGAACATTTGACTTTTGCGCCTTCGAGCAATAATTAAGAAGAAAGTATTGCGATAAAAAAAAAAAAAGAACTCGAGTTCTCAATGCATTTACAGATTTAATCCATATAAAAATGAACGTGACTATGTCTGTGACTTAATAACTCTTGAACCATCCGACCGATCTCGATCAAATGTTCAGCATAGATGAGGTTCGAGCCTGGAATGTATTTTTATAATTTCACTTTGACGGTTCAACTTAGGGGAGCGGGAGAGGAATATATATAAAATGATCAAAAATGACCCATATTACTTCCGAATCCATAGTTTTCGGGGTCTCTGAGATGAGCAGTGACACTTGCGATGCCCTTTAAATCCAAATTCAGCCCACAATAGTCATATTTAGTTTTTACTTATATAGACTACTTATTATTCTCTGATTTTTCATTATATTTTCTTTGTTTCTATCGATTTGAGAGCGCTTCACTAATAGTAAAACGTGACTGAATAACGGAACATATTACTAATTTTTCTTATTTTAACCCAACGAAGGGAATAATTGGCGCTAGCATTTTATAAATATACTGTGTATATTTCATTAACAAACCTCATAATCAAGTATATTTTCTGAGAAAGTATGAGAGGCATAATTTACTTTTTTTGTTCAACTTCATATATAGGTTAATTTATAACAACGTAAAATACGACATAAGTATTTCCCATTAAAAAAATCCACAAGGGATGAGTTTCTTCAGACAACTTTTACCGAAAACGACACACTCAGTTCCGAGATGAGCTTTCTTCAGATGAAGCCTTTCGAAATTGCGTATTAGGAATACGAAGTGCACCATCATGACTTGGGGATTAGGATTAGGAATTAGATTTCTGGGCTTTCGGCATCCATGGCCATGCTAGCCCATCACTAGGATTAGGATTAGGAATTTGATTTCTGGGCTTTCGGCATCTATGGCCATGCTAGCCCATCACTAGGATTAGGATTAGGAATTTGATTTCTGGGCTTTCGGCATCTATGGCCATGCTAGCCCATCACTAGGATTAGGATTAGGAATTTGATTTCTGGGCTTTCGGCATCTATGGCCATGTTAGCCCATCACTAGGATTAGAATTAGGAATTAGATTTCTGGGCTTTCGGCATTCATGTCCATGTTAGCCATCACTAGGATTAGCATTAGGAATTAGATTTCTGTGTTTTCGGCATCTAAGGCCATGTTAGCCCGTTACGTATGAGGGATGACGTCATTCGGCGATCACAGTGAGGAAAGGGAAGGAAGAAAGGATTCAGAAAGGATGGAAGCGACTGAGACCTGTACGTTAGGCACATTCCCGGCATTTACCTGGTGTGAATTAGGAAAACCCAAGAAAACCTTACTCAAAATGGCTGGCTTGAAAAAAAAGCGTTAACAATTTTTCGACCGAGTGTCCCCACCAAGAATCGAACAAGGGACTGCTCGCACCAAAGACGACAGTGTTAGAGACTATGCTGTGCGGGGCCACGGCATGATGAATTATTTCAAGAAATGAAAGCGAAGAATTTGAAACAGTGGTTTGTGCCCATAATTTTATTCTTGATTTTCTTATGAGTTGTAGCAACTATATAAAAAAGGTTTCTAGTAAACAGGCATACATATATTTGGCAATTGAAATAAACCACATAACACAACCTCTATGCACACACCTACGCGGAATTTGTGAAGTCTGCCGTTTGACGAAAGAAAGAAAAAAACTCGAAGATTAGCAATTCTGAATCTAATAGGATGTTCGTTTAATCTATCTTTTAGTACCATCACGTTTCGTGAGGTCTGTTTGCGGAGTACTACACGCACTCGGGTCATTGCCACTCATAAGATACGTACGCAACGGCGAAAGTCTTGGAGGATCTTTCCTTACCTGTGGCTTCCAGAAGCAGAGAATACAACACACGGGACTAAAATGATGTAGAATTTTTTCTATAATCTGTACAATTTTTTCGGGCTTAAAAAATGAAAAATGATATATTTCACTTTTACGTCCCACGGTTATGCCAGCTAGGCTAAACGATAGGGTGATTATGAGAAATGAATGCAATGGCGGAATGAATAATGTGGGAGAACCCTAAGAAAACCAGGTACACGGTATTTGTCCACCAATAAGTTCACTTGGCGCGGGCTGAGATCGAACCAGGGACCCCATGCACCAGAGGTGAATTCTATCACTGAGCCACCGCGACTCTTTGCGGGGTTCTCATACAAGCAAGAACTGTGACTTACAACCTCTTTTCCTTGGCCAAGTGGCTAGCGCTCCTTCGGCACCCGAAGTCCCGGGTTAGATTTCCGGGAACACCAAGAATGATTGGAGATCCTACTTTAAATTGTTCACCGGGTTTGGACCCTCCAAAAAAAAAAAAAAAAGAAACTTCCTAAGTCAACATACATTTGTACACTTTCTCAATGAAACTAGATTTTTTAACAGGGAAATAATTGATGTAGTATGAACATTTGATCTTATACTTCATTTGTACTCTTTCTCTTATAGAAACAATATAGTTCTATCCGTTTCTGAAAATATAAAGGAAGTATTTTACAATTATTTGTCGTCTTTTCGGGTTCAGAATAATACCCCTTCAATACTACATAGACGTAGTGGCTTCTAGTATTTGACCCCTCCCAACCAAAATTTCTGGGTGCGCGTCTGTACAGATCCATATCTATGGAATTAATTTCAATGTAATGAATGCAAATATTTGTGACCAAAATTTGTTGACATCTCGGCAAAAACAAAGAACAAACAAAGCTTATCGGCATATGTATATTTTCATCTTTAACATATGTCTGCTCATGTATATTGTATACATAAAAGGGCATACATCAATATATGTGACCACATCACGATAACAGTTCTAACTCATCTACATTTCCCACCGTCAGATATTATCTACAGGCAGAAACTAATTTAAGTTAATGAATGAGTAAGTACCTAATCGTAGATACACCATTGAGTGAAGTAAATTAACATGTAGATTTGGGAGCGACAAAAACCTACTATCTCAAAGCTCTGAGGTCAGTGAAAGTGTTGTAATGAAAGACAACAAAGTTGCCTAATCGTGGAGAGGAAAACTTCAACAATAACAACAACAATAGCACCACCAACAACGGGGAAGATATACGGTACTTTGGGTGGAGCTCCTTACAAGAACTTGTACCCACCTAGTCTGACGTCTGCCCCCATGACATACAGAGTCCTCTTACGACCTTCCCAGGAAATATACACCGTCGCTTCGACACCTGGAGCAAGCCAGTGACTTTTTTCTTAGGGATAGTTTTATTCTACGAAGAGAAAATAATATACCCCAGTCCCTCCCATTCTGTTTCTTATTTAAGTACTAGTTTGATTTTTGTAATCAAGGCTGTTGGATTTAGGCACCGTCTTGATTTGTTGCCATATTGATTTATATATTTGTAAAAAAGTATCCTTTTCCATTTGACGTTACTGTTTTTCTTTCAATTTTTTAGATCAAAAGATCGAATCTATTTTAGGCAAAAATTTTCTTGTAGGCCTTATATCTGGAGAATTGCATACAGTGTAGTCAAACCCAAACTATCGGTTAACTCAGTATGATGTGCTTATTTCGTAGAAAATAAGAAAACTCGATTTAGGGGCTGTTCAAAAATTTTGTGGCCCTTGATCCAAAAACTGGTTATTGACCAAAATTGCAATCTTTAAATGCATTTTTTTAAACCATTCTTAAATTCTTATTTATGTTTGTTCAAAACTTTGCTCACAACTTCCCTTACTTTGTGGAAAAGTATGGGATAATTAATTTCAATATTTAAACTCAAATTAAAAAAAAGGTGATACATTAATTAGTAAGTTATTAATTATTATATTGCTAGTGCATAACGCTAATTCCTAACAGTACACTGTTAAACTAAGAGGTGGCGCTTCTCTCATTATCTGTGTGCCTGTTGCCAATAGATGGCGCTAGTGTGCAGGCACTTTGACAATTTGAAACTGGTGTGACGGTTTATTTGCTACGCATTTAAAAACTGGAATGTTTCAATTTAATTATTTGAAAATGGTTAAATGATAATACTGAACACGAACATGCTTTCCGTGTATTATTATTACAAGCAAAGAACTAGAGGTTTTAATTAAGCATGATTTTGACTAATAGTAAGTAGAACGCCTGAGAGCAAAGTGTATTAACGATTTCCGGATTACGGAAATAATTTGTACTGAATCGATTTGCGGAAATCTTTATTTGAAGTACATACTTCATTTAGTTCACTTTCAACACTCTAAACAGAAATTAGTAATTTTGGCGTACAAAATTTGACTTAAGTCCAAATCACAACTCGGAAACGAAAGGCCTACACAGAAAAATATTTAACATGTTTTCTAAACAAGTCAAGATACATCTCCTTGTCAAATCTGGTCAATATCAAAT
This sequence comes from Thermobia domestica, assembly GCF_964235325.1. Lineage (NCBI taxonomy): Eukaryota > Metazoa > Arthropoda > Insecta > Zygentoma > Lepismatidae > Thermobia > Thermobia domestica. The sequence continues at coordinate 10,905,574 of NC_137470.1, read as the reverse complement.
ATGTTCTGTAGCGTGCATACCTATACAGTTCTTGCAATTGATTTTTTTTTTAGAGAAAGAAACAAATGAAAGAAGAATAATCCAAGGAATATGTTTCTCGTTATCTATTACTGTTTCTGGTCTGTGGAAATCAATGTTGAAACAAGAAGTAAGGGTGTCCAGGTTTTATACAGAAGGTTGTACTCATGGCATAAATTTACAGTGGGAGGACATAAGTTTTTAGTGAAACTAGAGCAATCATACTGAAGAATGGTAAGTTTGAGAGACAAAATTGTAAATTTGGGAATTTGTCCTAAGTACTTTGGGGGACGGGCATTCCTGACCGGAAGTGTAAGATTTTTAGCAGTTTTAGTCCGAATAGAGGTTATGGAAAGGGATGGAATATATCCTTGGAGGAACTGAATCCACTTCTCGCTAGCTCTTACCAGGTTACGGAAGGGGATGGACTCTATTCTTGGAGGCACTGAATCCACATCTCGCTATCCTTTACAGGTTACAGAAGGTATTGTATTTATTCTTAGGAGCACTGAATCCACTTCTCGCTATTCCTTACCGCAGTTGCGGAAAGGGTTGGAATTTATTCTTGGAGATATTGAATCCACTTCTGGCTATAAGTTTCCGGGTTACGGAAAGGGACGGAATCCATTCTTGAGGCAGTGAATCCACTTTTCGCTATTCCTTACCGGGTTACGGAAAGTAATGGAATCTATACTTGGAAGCACTGAATCCACTTCCCGCTATAAGTTTCCAGGTTACGGAAAGGGATGGAATCTATTCTTGGGGCAGTGAATCCACTTTTCGCTATATCTTACCGGGTTACGGAAAGTAATAGAATCTATACTTGGAAGCACTGAATCCACTTCCCGCTATAAGTTTCCAGGTTACGGAAAGGGATGGAATCTATTCTTGGGGCAGTGAATCCACTTTTCGCTATCTCTTACCGGGTTGTGGAAAGGGATGGAATCTATTCTTGGGAGCACTGAATCCACTTTTCGCTATGCCTTACCGTTTTACGGAAAGTAATAGAATCTATACTTGGAAGCACTGAATCCACTTCTCGCTATAAGTTTCCGGGTTACGGAAAGGAATGGAATCTATTCTTGGGGCAGTGAATCCACTTTTCGCTATCTCTTACCGGGTTACGGAAAGGGATGGAATCTATTCTTGGGAGCACTGAATCCACTTTTCGCTATGCCTTACCGGGTTACGGAAAGGGATAGAATCTATTCTTGGGAGCACTGAATCCACTTTTCGTTATGCCTTACCGGGTTATGGAAAGGCATGGAATCTATTCTTCGAAGTCTCTTGAAGTTTCACGAGTGGTTCAAATGTCTTATTGCAAATGTCGGTAAGTAGCGATACAATGTACTTATCACTAATATCTACGGTTTATTTATATCAACGATAAGAGCGCTACAAGCATTATTCAAACAACACAAAGACAGGTATGAGTTTCAATGCATCAGAGGAACCTTTGTTTTCTTTGTAAAATATGGTAATTAGTATTGGAATGCGGAATTACAATGTATCCAATATATCTTAAGATATCTGTTTCTTTTCTTATTTTTTTCTATCGGTTGATTTTTGATTTTGCTCATATATTTACTTTATATGATTCAATACATTTTACAGTTACATACTTAGCAAGAACAATTGAACATCAGTAGCAGAAGCAGTGCTACGCTTTGTCTTTTGTTTGCGCATGCGTCACAGCTTACACAACGCGGTAATTGCTGTTGTCACTGACCGCCCTCTATCCTTGTGCCCAAACAAGTGACTTGCGTTTTCTCTCTTTCTTTTTTACTCACAATGAGTACCTAAAACATACGTGTACTGGAATTGAAGTTGGAGCAGGGTGTATTGATTGTATCTTTGGTTGGTTCCATTGAGGTTATATGAGACGCGGACTGACAGATTAAAGTGGGATCCGAATCACGAGTTCCCACCGGAATCGAACCCGGATACCATATATCCACGAGAGGGAGGATTTACAATGCTTGAATTGTATTTTAAATTACTTATTTTTCTTATTATCATAGATACTCGAAGTCATGGAGGGTACGGTAGCTCAGTGATAGCGTGCTTACCTCTGGTGCATGAGGTCCCTGGTTCGATCCCCGGTCAAGTAAGTTGTGTGAACCAGTTACTCCTGTTTCCTCCTACATTCACATTCCACCAAGTATTTCCATTACCATTCACTTCCCTTAATCATAGTCTCTTTTAGCCTAGTGGCATAAGCGTGGGACGTTAAACTGAAAGATTTAATTTCGAAATCATAGGACAGCGCTTACCAGCTTGGAAATTACGTTTGCTCAATCTGAAGCTCACGGTGAGCTTCCTTATGGCTGAAAGGCTATTCCACGCGCTTTTGGTGTGGGACACCCGCGTTCAAATCCCGGCTGGAGCTCAAGTGGTTTCGATCGCACGTTAAGCTGTAAGTCTAGGTCTTACATAACCTCGCTGCTTAACGAGACGCTAAAATCAAATTAAATCAACCTCACGGAGTAATTTTGAGGTTGAAAGCGTGAGTTTGATATCACGAAATGGGAATCAGGTCGAGTGAGCGTGTTGTTAGACTGCTGACGTAAGTGTGAGGTTGAGTGAGTGAGTATGATATGGGGCTGATATGAGCGTGAGGTCAAGTAAGTATCTGTCAGACTCGTAATGTGAGCGTGAGATCGATTAAACTTGATGTTAGAGTGGTAATGTGAGCGTGAGATCAGTTAAGCGTGACATTAGAGTGGTAATGCGAGCGTGAGATCAATTAAGCATGATGTTAGAGTGGTAATGTGAACGTGAGATGGATTAAGCGTGATATTAGCGTGGTAATGTGGGCGGGAGATCAGATAAGCATAATATTAGAGTGGTAATGCGAACGTGGGATCGGTTAAGCGTGATGTTAGAGTGGTAGAGATCGACGAAGTGTGATGTCAGAGTGGTAGAGCCCCCACTCATCAAAGATGAGTGCACTAACCCTGACGACCTGTTGCTCTAAACTTTTTTGGGGAATAAAAAAGATTTAAGCTTCGAATTTTTACACTGTATATTCGTAGTTCTTTGTTCCACTTATAGATTTTACATGTGTGTGACGATATAATTTTAAATGTGACTGTATGACATTACATGTCCCTTTCTTTCGCACACTTTACATCTCTCCTATTCACTCAAACAATAACCCTGGGCGTGTCTATACAAAGAAGAGCATATACCCGATGATAAAATTATTCTCAAAGATTTTACAGCACCACACAGCGAGTACAGAGACAATTAATATGTGTGTTTAAACACATATTTGCGCGCAAATTGTGGACTTGTGTCATTCTAAACTCATATGGATGGCTCCAGAAGTATACACAATATTAATATAACAATTAAAACAAATAAAAACGTAGTTTTGAACAAGCATAAGTTTATGGATCTAGTTTGAACAAAGTGCTCATTATTTTACTTAAAAAATGTTTATTCTTGGAAAAAGAAATGGTTTGCATCGCTCTAAAACCCGGTAAAAATTCCACGAACTAAAGCATAAAATGAGAATTAAATGCACATATAACGAAGAATTAGAAATTCTGTGATAAAGATATGAAAAAGAAAAGAATGTATGCAGTTATCATTTTTTTTTATCACACACAAAAGAAGAAAATAAGACACGGAAAACGTCGTTTTATTTACCAGATTAGTACTAAGATCCAAAAACAGGAATGATTTCAAATATTTGTTGACACTCAAAGGAAAGTTACATCCTACCGTATGATACTCAACAGAGAAGATTATTGAAGAGGACTAGTGTATAGTTCCACCACAATGACTTTGTGCACAACCACGTGCTCACTACTTGCTGATTGCTTACAGATAATTCGTTCTCCTGTGACCACATTAACCGTGGCAGTGCGTTCCAGGGTTATTCACTGTAATGAAACTGATAAGTGTAAATGGGTGCTATTGGGCTTTAGCATCAAAACTGAAACTCACTTTTTCGAAGAAAAAAATATTCCGACGCGGAACCTAACCATTTCGGACTCTGTATCAAAACCAGTTTTTCACGGGAACTGGTTCCGGCCCCGGATCCGATATTAATTTCCTGAGAAAAACGGTTCTAGTTCTACAGTTATAGGTCGTTACCTCGAGTTATCATTTCACACAGCTGATCATAATTGTTTACAGCTTGTAACGATCTTGAGATACCGATATTTTTGAATGATGTGAAAATGTATTAACACACCCAATTAGGGTCTGTGGTTTCCAGTTTTCCAAACAAAACCAATATCCCGAAATATATTTCGGTCCTATTCCCGAAACACACCGAGTTAAAAAGTTTATTTGGGTTCCAGGACCGGACACCAATTTTGGGTTCCGTCACTATTAACAACCTATTATTTTCCGTTCAAGAAATTAACTTTGTTCTCTGCTCGCACACTGATTTGTACCCAACTGAATACCTGGCTTAAGAGTCTTCGTCCCGGTGATATTAAAATACCGCTAATTTTTACAGTAATTATGTGATATCTTCAAATAGATAAAAGATAATTGAAATATGGAACAAGAGCACTCTAGACAATATTATTTTGCGTGAGGTACCGTTCTCACAAGTCACCTAGTGGCTTTCCGTTTTCAGCTGTTTAGAAACGCGAAAATGCCGATTTTGAAAATGGCTTGAAATCGAAAGCAGATAAGTGAGTCGTGATAACGGTTTCTCATGTAAAATAATATTATCTAGGGCGCTCTTGTTCCATATTTTGATTATCTTTTATCTATTTGCAGATATCACATAATTACTGTAAAATTAGCAGTATTTTAATTTCGCCAGGATGAAGACTCTTCAGGAATTCATATGTTAAGATCCCAAAGAAACAAATGGTCCTTTGTATTTTCCCCTGTGCTATAGTACACAGTTGTTTGCAAAAATTGCAACACCAACAAAGACAGATGGACGTGAAATGAATTTTGTAGCACATGTTCGTTACATTACTATACATAAATACCACGGCTTAAGGGAATGACAATTATACTCTCGATGAATCAACACAATTTGAAGCATCAATGTGCCACAATCAAAGACTCTACATGTCACGACATCGAATCAAATAGACGTTGTTGGATATATTCCTGGAGAATCACCTGCAGAGCTGCTTGTATGCAAGGGCACAGTATACCGATATTGTCTTTTCAAGGACCGTGACGGATAAGATGTCGATCAACTACAACTCACGCATGTTCGATGGGCGACGCGTAAGGTAACCGTGCGGATAAGGCAAGTAACAATACTCATCGTTCGTCGAACTCGGCTTGCATGTTCAGAGACAGATGTGGCCGAGCATTATCTTGCTGAAATATTGGAGTTGTCTGAAACAAAGATATGAACTCGACCTCTCTTTGATGCAGTAATCACTGGTGATGTACAGTACCTGAATTCATGCTTGCCACTTGGCCTCTATGACACTCGACATTGCAAATTGCTGGTAAATTGCGTTTATGACGATATCATCTAATGCGGCCTTACTATAAAAAGCTTCCGAAGACATAACAGTCTGCCACTCAGAATGGCAGGACGGTATTTCACATGCTTGCTGTCCACTGAGGCGCCTGTGATTCTGAATCAAACGAAGCCGACATAAAAGTACGCCTGCCGCCTAGCGTTCAACAGACGCCGTCGACCCATCGACGCATGTAAATCCGCATCTATTATGGTTCAGCGTCGAATTAACACCGTGAACGATGCTGTGATGTCCATACAACCATGCAGACAAAATGTGTATCATTTCGTGGTGTAATAACATAGCTCGGTCTCTACTGTTGCTACGTAAGGTCTTTTCTGTCAATTGCTCCAGCACACGCATCATTGGGATGGCGACGTGCCCTTGCACGTGCGCTAATTTCAAAGTATAAAATGTCGTCTTCCCATAGGCAGAATATGCGGCCCAGTTCGAACACAGTCATTTGCTTAATGTAGATCCTTTAATGTCAACGAAATATAGTCACACTTGTTCGGCACGTTTCCTGCTCGTTTGGCCACGTTTCACAACAAGAGTGCTGCGTAAACCGCCTCGTGCACGAAGTCCAAGAAGCTAATGAGCCCACGCATGCGTCTTCCATAATCATTCGTACGTCATGCCATAGTGTACAATTCCTATGGGATTGGACAGATTTCTTACATGGCTTGATAGTGCTGGAATTTTTAGAAACAGCAGTGTATAGAAAATCATAACTAGTCAGAGAATTCAAGGAAGGCTCTGAGATTACATTTGTAGCAATTCCCAGTAACAAGTAAATGGATTTTTCATGTAACTTGTTAGAGTTTGGCTTCAAGTAATGAAACATTTACGAAACAAAAAATGCAATACCGCAAGTACATCTATTAAGAAAAAAGACAAATCACGTCAGTACTACACTCAAAGCAAGAAAAATCACTGGCTGACAAAATTGAAGACTACGAAAAAGATTTCATACTAAGTACAGAGAAGGAAAGACGTAAATCTTTAGCTTTACAAATTTTTACTGTCAAGTCACGAGTTTACGCTAATAATTTCGTGACTTCCTAGGGATAATCTTTTCTTTCCTAAGAAAATTCTTATATAAAAAAGGAAAATACGTAGTAGTCCTTTTCTTTTTTTACTTGTGTCAAATACATGAAGAAATGTGATGAAGAAGCATTTTGCTCAACACAACTTGCGAATTAATCATAAGATGAAAAAAATAAAATAAAAAAAGAAGGAGCTTGTCGGCCACGTAACAAGAAAACAACGTACTTTGAACTTAGGACTAGCAGCGATAATAAAGAAACTGACGTTAATGACAACACATTTTATGCGAGAGATGTCTCCGTGACATTTCTCCGTTGAATATGTTAATAACTTTAATGTGACTCAACGGGGGAGAGAGGGGAGAGGGAATTCTGCTGTAAAGATGCAACGAACTAGGATTGTTTCTCTACACAGACAAAGATTCTTAAAATAGTTTCTCTCTCAGCTTGTTTCAGAAAAGTATAGACTAGGATTAGGATTAGGAATTAAATTTCTGGGCTTTCGGCATCTAAGGCCATGTTAGCCCATCATTAGGATTAGGATTAGGAATTAGATTTCTGGGCTTTCAGCATCTATGGCCATGTTAGCCCGTCACGTATGAGGGATAACATCACTCGGCGATCACACTATCCGAGGATAGGGAAGGCAGGAAGCGGCCTGGTACCTGTATGTTAGGTACCATCCCGGTCTTTGCCTGGTGTGAATGAAGAAAACCCGGGAAAACTTCATTCACGATGGCTGGCCTGAAAAAGCTGTTACACTTTTTCGAGCGAGTGTCCCCATCGGGAATCGAACCCGGGACCGCTCGCACAAAAGACTACGCGACGCGAGGCCACAAGAGTATACACGTAAGAAAAATGGTTCCAGAAGCCTTAAGTTATCTTTTTAATTTTTCCTAACCCAATATTTATTAAAAGTTGTTCGGTCCACTTTAGTTAGTCGCAATGTTTTACGATCACCCTATTTTTGTTCCATTCGAAGGTATGTTTCCTCTTCTAATTTTTCTAAAATGAAATAAAATCTCCAAGTTTTATGTCCCATGGTTGTTCCGGTTAGGCTAAAGGGGGCGGTGATGAGAAATGAATGAAAATGGTGGTATGAAGAAAGCGTAAGAAAGCGGGAGAACACCGAGGAAACTCACGCACACGGTTTTTGTCCACCACAAAGTCGGCTTAGCGCGAGATGGGATCGAGCCAAGGACCCCCTGCACCAGAGGTTAAAGCTTTACCACTGAGCCACCACGCCCAACGAAAATTATGATCTGCACCCGAAATCGAACTCGAGTAACGCCGGCTAACTACTTGGGTACAAAAAAGACACGTATGCCACTAAAGTTATATAATTACATACTCAGATGCCTTTGGCTGAGAAAAAAATAAAAATAAGTTTTAAAAAATTATCAGGCTTCTAACAGCAGTGGAAACCGGGCGGGAATCAAGTTTTATATATAACGCCAGGTAAACATGCAACCCAATACACATAAAAGCATCTTGGGTTGCCTACTCTGTAGGAGAACCTATTGTGCTGTTTTATTAGCCATATACCGCTATACGCGTACTTATAAAGTGAAACCTCCCTTAAAATTAAAGTATCGCAATTTTTATAAATTATCCACGTTTTTTCTTTTTAATAAAAACAAATTTTACTCTTATTGTGGCAGCTTTTGTAAAGCATAGATGCAAGACGTGAACATTAAAAGTAAAACCCCAAATGAAAATTCGTTGTTTTAGTTGTAATCTCGGGAGGATCTGTCTTTTTACTTTTTTCACCTTACTATTTCACGTATATTTTGTTCAATCCTTGAGCAAAGCAGAATATTCATACTTTTATTGTTTCAGAAAAAAAACGAAAATGGTTTTATTTATCTTTCGAGTAGACAATTGTGAAAACAAAATCGTCTTTCTCTCTGGCAACGTTAAGTAATAAAAACAAAGGTTGCTCATGCAGAAACAGAAACAGAAGCAAATTGACACAAGTGGACACACATAATGAAAAAAAAAACTTTTATGTTATAGGGTCGTTGTTCGTCGCTGACAGCTGCAAAAAACCTAAGCAGAACATGGAAAATATTAACCACTTTATTAAAAAAAAATCTTTGTTTATTTTGTGGACTAAAGACTAGGGGACCACTTTGGTTCAGTTGTACAGCGCTTACCTCTTCTGCGTGGTAACTCTCGTTCGATCCCCGGCCGAGTAAGCTTGTGGTGGACAACATCGTGTCTAGGTTTTCTCGGGGTACTTCCGTTTCCTCCCACATTATCATTCCAACAATTATTCTACCATCATTCACTTCCCTTAATCATTGTCTCCCTTAGACTAAAGAAAATAACTGAGGGATGTTAAACTGAAAAAAATCAGTTAAAATTTCATGAAAGTCGGTACAACATAGGGAAGAGGTAGGGGACATATATAAAAATGAATAAAACTTAATAACTGTTGAACCACACGACCGATCTCGATCAAAATTGCCATATAGATTAGGTTCGGGCCTGGGATGGATTTTATTATTTCACATTGATGGTGTCACTTAAGAAAGGGGGAGATACAGTATTTAAAAATGATCGAAAATGACCGATATTAGTGTCGAATCAATAGTTTTCGGGGTCGCTGAGATGAACAGTGAGACTTCCGATGCCGGTTAAGTCCAAATTCAGCCCCAATTAATACTTTATATCAAAAATGAAATGTATTCTGTCCTGCTAAGCAAAAAGGAGGCCTTATCTCCATTTCACATACTTTCGAGAACATAAGCAAAACGCGTTTTGGCTTAGGATGTACGTTCAAATTTGTTGTATTTCAGTAACACTTTATTAAATATATTTTCACGATCTAACATTTGTGTGGCAATACAGTTAAATATTTTTGCTTATGAATTGCCACTTAAGGTCTTTTTGCTTACTTTCAGTTACTGTTTGGAACATAAAGTAAACACTCATGACGTCATTAACCCCTACCTATTGGTCAAACCACGTCAATTTCACTTTAGATAGATGCAGAATTGTACTACGAACATTCCCATACCAATATGTCGATTTTCGTAAAATGTGGAGTTAAGGTATTTTCGCTTAGGACGGCAGTATTCCCCCCTTGCGAAGAACATGTATTCGGCTTGTAATCAGTACATAGCTAGTGCTTTTGTCGGATTTTGTAATTTATTCTGGTTAAAAATTAGTGCGAACAGTATACAACTAAAATGTATGTATATAAACTGAAACAGGAACATTTTCGCCGATTTTCGCATACAAACCTGAACTCGAAAACAACGTTGAGAGATTGCCGGCGAGAAAATCGACATCGCTGTATGAAGATAGTGACAAAATTGTCTGTTTAGCGAAACCCACACACGCATCGCATGTAAACACAGTTCCTCACGTACAAATTCATTGGAAAATGAGAACTGAAAAGGCTCTGTAATAGTAGCTGCGTGTGCACGTATTCAAAATACATGTGGAAACACATGTGTATATATGTGTGTGTTTGCCTGTGTCTGCGAGTGTGTTTTGCATGAAAAGAAGAGACTCCCCTAAGCGAAATTTGCCGGGTGTGCCTATAATGCAAAGAGGTAAATGACTTAAGAGTTTCAGGCGGTTTTTATCCTACACGAGTTACACAGCAAAAGACTCCTTTTTCAAAATTTCTAGTGCTACTAAAATGCACATGTTTAAATAAAAACCTTCAACCGAGTAACAAAATATAGTTCTTTTTTTTCTAACATTTGTAGGGGTACTCACACCTGCAACTTGGTCACTTGTTTCGTCGGGTACACCATGTGGGTGCTTCAGGATTGTTTAATACTTACAAAGATTATTTAGAAGAGTAAATCACAACTGGATATTTTTTGTTGCCTAGTCTTATGTCCAAAACATCGTTGTGTTGATAAAGCATCACGCTAAAGCCGGCATATCTAGATAAAACACATACTAATTTGAACATAATGGTTTCTACAGTTTTTTCACAACTATACAGTTAGCGTACGCACTTTTGAGGTGGGAGACCCGGGTTTAATTCCCGGTGGAGGCTCATGTAACGCGGATCACCCACGTTAAGTTGTATTCCACATCCTATACAGTCATGGTGCTGTTTGGGGGCACTAAATATTAAACCAACCAACTGATCCAACGTTTTCTTAGCTTATAAATTTGAAAAGACACAATTTTAAACTATGTTTTTTACAACTCCACGTCTAATTTAGATTTACCTTCCCAAGCTTGTTTCTCGTAATTTCAAATATCCATGAGCCTCAAGTAGTTGTACAATTCTTAAAAACTATCTGCTGTTACATGAACAGGCTATATATATATATATTTTATATATATATATATATATATATATATATATATATATATATATATATATATATATATATATATATATATATATATATATATATATATATAATTATCTACCGGAACAATTTAATTTATGATTCATTTCATCAGCCAGGATCCGAAAATAAAATTTTCCTTATGAAATTCGTTGCACAGATACCGCACAACTTCGAAACATGGATATTGGGACAAAACCTATGCTATTTTCTGTGTAAGTTACTAACATACCCTTGATGGATCTCAGGGTTAGAATTAGGAATTAGATTTCTGGGCTTTCGACATCTATGGCCATGTTAGCCCATCACTAGGATTAGGATTAACAATTAGATTTGTGGGCTTTCGGCATCTATGGCCATATTAGCTTATCACTAGGATTAGGATTAACAATTAGATTTCTGGGCTTTCGACATCTATGGCCATGTTAGCCCATCACTAGGATTAGGTAGGAATTAGATTTCTGGGCTTTCGGCATCTATGGTCATGTTAGCCCATCACTAGGATTACAATTAGGAATTAGATTTCTGGGCTTTCGGCATCTATGGCCATATTAGCTTATCACTAGGATTAGGATTAACAATTAGATTTCTGGGCTTTCGACATCTATGGCCATGTTAGCCCATCACTAGGATTAAAATTAGGAATTAGATTTGTGGGCTTTCGGCATCTATGGCCATATTAGCTTATCACTAGGATTAGGATTAACAATTAGATTTCTGGGCTTTCGACATCTATGGCCATGTTAGCCCATCACTAGGATTAGGTAGGAATTAGATTTCTGGGCTTTCGGCATCTATGGCCATATTAGCTTATCACTAGGATTAGGATTAACAATTAGATTTCTGGGCTTTCGGCATCTGTGGCCATGTTAGTTCCTCACGTATGAACGATGACGTCGCTCGGCGATCACACTATCTGAAGAAAGGGAAGGAAGGAAGCAGCCTGGAACCTATATGTTAGGATCCATCGCAGCATTTGCCTGCTGTAAATGAGGAAAACCCAGGAAAACCTCACTCAGAATAGCTTGCCTGAAAAAGCTGTTACATTTTTTCCGAGCAAGTGTTCCCATCGGTAATCGAATCCGAGAACGCTCACAACAAAGGCGAGAGCATTAGGGACTACGCTACGCGGGATCATTTGATGGATCTCAGTTTTCCAAATTCTATATGACCTTAAATATATTTTTTCTTAGTTTTTGCAATCTTTACGGGGTCTTAGATCCATGTTTATTAAGTTTTTTTTTCTTTGATCTCGGTTCGCCACTTTACAACACTAGGAAGGGTGTATATACATACATAACAAAATTTGATATAAAATGGCGCGTAAGGAATATTCCATATTAAAGAACAAAAATTGCGAATCAAACAAGAAATATATGGTCACCAAAAGTTTTTCCACATATTTGTGTGAAACTTTTTTTTTCTGTGTCCAACTCAATTCAAAGGCAGAAATGAGTATATTTTTTTTACTATATTATTCTTGTTTTATTTTGATTGGTAGAATTTTGAAAATGGTTCATACGAAAACGTTATGTTTTCCAATAAAAAGAACTCGTATCACATAAAGTATTGATAATAATAATAATACGGTAATTAAATGTGCAGCAACATGAATTGTGCTGTTCGTAATCATATGTTGCCACAAAGTTATGCTCAGATTGGCGTCGATATACCTCTTCCACGTAATCATACAGATGACCTAATCATTTTAACAACCAGACTCAAGGACATTGTTCTATTAAAGTCCTATCATGGACACTTACTCCAACAATAATGACCACACATTATGATCTTAGAGACAAATAAGAAGCTGGAGGGTAAAAAAATAGTGAAAATGACAAGAGGAAAACAACAAATATGTCGCGGGAACTAATGTTCGAGGTTTTCAAAACATTAGAAAATGTATTTGTAAATTGCTAATATAAAGCCATATATACTTGGGTAGGCTAGTGGCTAGCGCTCCGAGAGATCTCAGGTCAAAATTCGATGGCTGGCTATAATGCGAGTATATCTTTAAATACAACTTCTGGCAGACTTTACCTAATATTGTTTAGGGTCATCAAGTCTAGGAGGCTCAGGTGGGCAGGTCATGTAGCCAGAATGCAAGAAAAAATAAAAACGCTTGGAAAGACTTGACTGGAAATTCAATCGGAAAATGACCACTAGGAAGGCCTAGGCGCAGATAGGAGGATAAAATTAAGAAGGATCTCGGAGAACTATGTTAGGAATACAAAGTAGAAACTGGATCCAGTCGGCTAAGGATACAAGTCAATGGAGAGCTATTGCGAACGCGGCATTGAGCCTCCCGGTTCCATAGGCCACAGAGTTAGTTAGTTCTAAAAGACTACCTTTCATTTTCCTCTATTATTATTATTATTATTATTATTATTATTATTATTATTATTATTATTATTATTATTATTATTATTATTATTATTATTATTGACTAGTTCTCACCAAGCCGCCGGTTCGTGTGGAAATTGCCTAGAAGCTAGCGACAACTATTGGAATGTCTGTGAACTATTGAAAATTAACGTGAGAGAGAGAGTAAGGCATCTTGCCTTATTATAAGGATTAAGGATATAAGCCTATATGCATTATGGTATGGGCCGGGGATGGAACCAGGGACCCCACGCACCAGAGGTAAGAGCTCTACCACTGAGCTACCGTGCAGGAATACTCTTGTAAAAAATATACATTATGTCACTTAAAATTACAGAAATTATTGGACCTTTGATTTCGTTCTTCGGCCTTTACCATCGGTATCGTTAAATAAAACATCTTTCAACGTACGGAGAGATTTCTCAATATTCTTCACGTGTGTTTGTCCTGTTATACCTGCAAGGCTCTTCCTATGCCTGATTCAATAACCGTCGTACGTATTCTGCCCTTATTGGCAGGTCACTTGCCGCAACTGAGTAACATCCATGCTCCACGGTCTTCCACTAACCTTTTCGTCTTCACGTACGATTTTTCTGATTTGATATAGTCCATCAATTGTAGTCTCCTTCGCCCTCTCCCTCTCTTTCCTGCCACCATACCTTCTAGCACGTCATTCATGGTACAGTTCCTTCTTAGCCAATGATCCAACTCTTTCTCTTCTCAATAATATCTAGGGGGCGCGGTGGCTGAGTGGTAGAGCGTTCACCTCCAGTGCTTGGGGTCCCTTGTTGGATCCCAGCTCGCGCCGTGTGGACTTTGTGGTGGACAAACACCGTGCTCGTGGGTTTTCTCGGGGCTCTCCCGTTTCCTCCCACTTTCTTCATTCCACCATTTCACACATCTCTCATTATCACCGTCTCCTTTAGCCTCACCGGCATAATCGTGGAACGTAAAACTTAAAAATTTCATTTCATTTTTCTCAATAATATCTAAATTTTTCTTTTCTCCCCCACCCTCTCATTCGTTTTCCGCTCGGCCCAACTAATTCTCTCCATTCTTCTCCACATCCATATTTTGAAAGCTTCAAGTCGTTTTTCATCATTTTTGCGTAATGTGCATGTTTCTGCCTCATACAGCGCAATACTCTGGTTCAATAAACTAGTGCATAAATAAATAGAAAACAGTTATAAATCTCGCAATATATATATATCCCATTGCAGGAATCTTAAGAAAATAATACGGTATCAGAATTCCACTCCTAGATATTCTTTCGAAGTCAAGATGCACCGATAACAAAATACACTGCGGAATATGTTGTCTTTTGCTTTTTAAAAAGTTCGAGGACAAGTTACTGTCCTGTATCTTTGGACCTGTCTCCCCTCATGTAAGGCGATTGTTATCTGTTGTTTTCGCTAGCGTTTCCCACACGCACGCCATCTGCTTTGAGGTCAAGGGTGAGAGACTTGCTTCTTCGTCTTGCCTATATGCCTTCACCTTATTTCCTTACAACAATTACAGTACAAGAAGTGGTACTTTTCTTTTATTAATAGTAATATTTAAAAGTATTTATTATGTAACAATAAGAATTGTCTAAGTTCTGTTGTTTTATTGCAGCTAGTACTAGAAAAAGGAAAATATGTGGCTAGGGTCAGTGTTAAATTCAGAATCCTTTCGTTGGATTCGTATAGCGTGTATTTTGCTGCATTTTCCTCTCTACTGAACACGGAAACAACGCACGTGCTTTGTAGAGGGGATTGAAGTGCTTGTTTCCGGTATCTAATTGTATCTTCCGTTAATGACCACACTATTACGGCGGCCAAGTTCAAACACGAATAACAGCTTTTCCATTCAAAAATTTGAATAGTAGCCTATACGGGTTACTGCATTTCGAGTTCTTTTCTTTTTTCTTTTTTTTAGCATTGTTTGTATGTGGCTTTAGATTTTTTTATAAAAAAAATAATGTCCCTGGATAGTGTCTAGAAAAAAAAACGGATTTTGTAGGAATCACGGTGTCTCAGTGGTGAGCGTTTACCTCTGGTGAAATGGAGCTCTCGTTCGATCCCCGGCCAACTAACTTTGTGGTGGAAAGCATTATGTCCATAGGTTTCGTCGAGGTTCTCTCCTTGCCTCCAACATTCTCATTCTACTAGCTGTTTCCCAATTATGCATTTTCTTTAGTTATCAGCTTCCTTTTTTCCTGAAAGCCATAATAGTGGGACGTAACACCACGGGCGCACTCACGGGGGTCCACTGGCTCCAGACCCCCCACCAAAAAAACTTTATATTTCAGTATACGTATGTACACATTCTCAATAAAACTATACTTGCTTAACAGGGAAATGATTGGTGTAGCATGAAAATTTCATCTTACACTTCATCTGTACTCTTTCTCTCATAAAAGCAATCTGATTCTGTAATTTTTTTCCTGAAAATATAGGTGGAAGTATTTTACAATTACTTGCTATCTTTCATGTGCTGAATAGTGCCGGTTCCATACTATATAGATATAGTAGCTTATAATATTGGACCCAACCCAGCAAAGCTTGGATCACTCGAAACAAAAAATTCTGGGTGCTTGTCCGTGTAACACAAAGATTTCATTTAATTCACTTGAAGATGGACAATGGGAGAATTCCGAGAATGTCCACAACCAGTTCACATGTCTTCCATAGAGACAGAGATCGTAGATATAAGCGCATCTATTATCAATAAGTTAGTGTTCCGAACTTTTCCATGTTCTATTCTTTTAACAAAGAGTCCATATGATTTTAAGATTATTCCTGGATTTTCCTTGTATTCTGAATCGCTTTATTAGCTTTTGAGAAATCAAAATGGCTGAAGTAATGACTTTGTATCTCTTACCATGAATCAGTTTCCACGAAGATATTCTAATAATTACTAATTATGATTCTGTTCTCTGCTGTTAAAGAAATTATTGAAATGAAAATTTTCAATTTAATGTCCCACGGTTATACCCTTTAGGCTAAAGGAGACGGTGATGAAACCAAGTGCATGATGATGGAAGAATTGGTGGAATTTGGAATACCAGAAGTAAGAGTTCTAGCCACTGAACCACCACCAGGCCTCCTCTAAAAATTGATAGAAATTGGGTACTAAAAAATATGTATTCAAACAACACGGACGATCAAGTTACGGATGATACCGAGTGTGTATCATCTCCAAATACATAAACGAAATCAAAACAGTTGTTTATAAATCAAACAAGGGGGCGCGATGGCTCAGTAGTAGAGCGTTTGCCTCCGGTGTTTGTGGTCCCTGGTTCGATCCCACCTCGCACCGTGTGGACTTTGTGGTGGACAAACACCGTGCTCGTGGTTTTCTCGAGGTTTTCCCGTTTCCTCCCACTTTCTTCATTCCACCATTTCATTCATTTCTCATCATCACCGTCTACTTTACCCTACCCGACATAACCGTGGGACATAAACTTAAAGATTTCATTTTTAAATCAAACAAAATCAAGACAGTCTTTTTTGTATCAAACAAAATCAGACAGTCGTTTATAAATCAAACGAAATCAAGACAGTCCTTTATAAATCAAACGAGAGCAAGACAGTCGATTATATATCAAACGAAATTAAGGCAATCGTTTATGAATGAAACGAAATTAAGACAATAGTTCATAAATCAAACGAAATTAAGACAGTCGTTTATAAATCAAACGAAATTAAGACATTTGTTTATAAATCAAACGAAATCAAGACAGTCCTTTATTAATCAAACGAGAGCAAGACTTGGCTCTCGAGTCCGAGATCTAAACAATCATCTGTTGATTGATACGAGACCGAGACGACAATTTTCGACTTGAAACAGACAGATATTTGTCAATCAAACGAGAACTGTATGGAGTCTCGTCTCGTCTTGATTCCATCCCTGGTTCAAATACCAAGCAGATATTCATATAACTGCCGGAAATTCTTGTCAGATACGAACCTGATGTGAAAAATCTTTCCTTTGCTTTTCAGTTGCTCTTTAAAAATGTTTTACAGAATTTTGACTTTTAGAAGATTTCCAGATGTTAGTCTGGGCTTCCTGTGTGAGCTCTTGGCATGTCGTGGAATCTCGTATAATTATGTTGTTACAGTTACACGAATTAAATGCATGCCATTTGTAATTACTATTTTCAGTCCATGGGTAGGATGAAGCCACGCAACTAGACGCTGAAGCGTGAGAAGAGTTGGCATGGATTGCTCGCAGATAGGACGTCAAGGTAGACTTTTTAGTGAAAAGTCTGTGTGTTTCGGCGATTTGTTTTCCCTTAAACCACTTCAATTCTTCACACCAAGTATCTTGGCTATTGTAACATTAACGTGATGACATCATGCATATGTTGTGTGGGAGTATAGAAGGTTTTTGACATCTCCTTCGCAAGATTTCCTCAAAGGTAGCGAATTGTTTTAGGCACATATCTTAGTGAGTAAAACACTCTATCCACAATGATCAAGGAAGATGTCAAAATCGCGCAAAGCAAAGTATATTTGTGTCTACGCCTGAATGTTCTGCTTAAAGCCGAATTTCGTGTCCCCGCCTAGCGTAGTCGCTAACTTTCTCGCTACGAAATCCTTTCCGCGGTCCAAGGGCGAAAATTTCAATTCCCGGTGGGGATATTCGGGCGAAAACTTGTAACAGCTTTTGTGCTTTCCTCATTCACACCAAGCAAATGCCGGTATGATACCTAACATACAGGAGGCACGGTGGCTCAGTGGTAGAGCGCTTATCTATGGTGCGTGGAGTCCTTGGTTCCATCCCCGGTCAAGTAATTTTGTGGTGGACAACATCGTTTCCTTGGGTTTTCTCGGGTACACTAGTTTCCTTCCACATTATCATTCCGCCAATTCTTCTATCATCATTCGCTTGCCTTAATCATCCGTCTCCCTTAGCCTAAAAGGCATAATCGTGGGACGTTAAACTGAAAAATTTCATTTCAGTTCATTTACAAAAGTATTTCAAAATTTCTACGATATTCTCTGACTTTCCAGGTTTTCGGAATGTAATCAAATTCTTTTAAAGGATGGAGGAAATATAGCGCATGAAAATGTTGCTGCCATGTACTCAATGGTACTGAACGTGAACATTGCTGTCGCTAAACATTAGTTCAAACTAAGTTAATTTCGACCGAAATTATCTCCAGATTATCCTTGAGCCCGAGAAATCATGGACCGGCAGACATTTCTCGGAGTGGTTTTGTGAACTTGCCTCTGGTGAACATTCAATTCATTTTTGAGGAGGACTCCCGCTTGGCCTAGTGGCTAGCACGCTTGACTTTGGTGTGCCTGATCCCGGGTTCGTTTCCCGGTGGGGTTACATTTGAACCGAAAAAGTGGTTCGAATTCCACTATAATCAGCAGGTCCACGTCTCCCATAGCCACTCAGGCATAAATGGACGTTAAACTCAAACAAACTTAAAAAATCAATTTTTCGAGATACAAGAGATTTTTGGTGCTTGCTCAGTAATGTGAGTAATTCATCAATACTTGTTAAATTAAAAAGTAACATTCTTCACTGCAAAAGGTTATAGTAGAGTAAGTACGATGCTAAGTGAGCTACTTGAAGTCATTTTTTTGTAAGCTTTACGTCCCACGGTTATAACGGTTAGGCTAAAGGAGACGGTGATAATGAGAGATGAGTGAAATGGTGGAATGAAGAAAGTGGGAGGAAAAGGGAGAACCCCGAGAAAACCAACGAACACGGTGTTTGTCCAATACAAAGTCCACACGGTGCGAGCTGGGATCGAACCAGGGACCCCAAGCACCGGAGGTGAACGCTCTACCGCTGAGTCACCGCGCCCCCTACTTGAAGTCATATCTCTCCCGTCGGGAATCAAACTCAGGACTCCACGCACCAAAAGCGCGTGAACTAGCCACTAGGCCAGTGTGGAGGGCACACTGTACCGCTGCTCACTGTAAAACAGAGCATTCTTAGACCTGTACGTCAGAGTACATAGGCTAGAACCTGGCTTTAGATACAACACTCCGACTTACATAAACCAAGAAACAAATCCAGGACCACGTACACCAAGTTATTAAGGCCATGCTAGCTATTCGGCTGTAAGGGACTACATTTTTACAACAAGAAACTTTTAAATCTTTTCTACCTAAGTAAATATCGTTCTCCATACAGGTATTTAATAGTTTAAGGTTTTATCTCCCTGTCCTGATCTTAAGAGTCTTCATCCCGGCGAAATTAAAATACCGCTAATTTTACAGTAATTATGTGATATCTTCAAATAGATAAAAGATAATTGAAATATGGAACAAGAGCGCCCTAGACAATATTATTTTGCGTGAGGTACGGTTATCACAAGTCACCTACTGGCTTTTCGTTTTCAGCTGTTTAGAAACGCGAAAATAAATGCCGATTTTCAAAATGGCTCGATATCGAAAGCAGATAAGTGAGTCGTGATAACGGTTTCTTATGTAAAATAATATTGTCTAGGGCGCTCTTGTTCCACATTTCGATTATCTTTTATCTATTTGAAGATATCACATAATTACTGTAAAATTAGCGGTATTTTAATTTCGCCGGGATGAAGACTCTTAAATGGACATTTTAAGTATATTTTTATGATTTGTAAAATTTCTGGAATTCAACAGTACTGTTTATATCTTGCAAAATATTGAGTATAAGGACAAAGGAACAGATAGAAATCAAATGGAAGAGAAAAACGTCTACGTTGTCTGGCGCCGAGATATTGTTTGTTCTTTCACCTTGACGGCTGAAGACTGTTGGAGTAGAAAATCAGACGAAACCAGGTAAAAGAAAATAACTTTCTTTCCACAAATTTAGGCTTCAACGGTAGTTGCTATTGTATTCAGGAGTCCATTGCTCCTTCATTAGGCCTCAAAGAATCCTTTGCTTAACAAAACAAAGACGCACGGAAAGTTCTTCCGTAGGAAGTTTATAAATAACAGGACAGCTTTTGTTGAGTGAAGACCTTTCACCGCAGGTACCCGTCTTCAGTAAGTTTCTTATCACCAATATCAAATAGTTGAAGCTATTCTCAGGTAAGTGAGCACCAAGTAATGTAAACAGCGTTGTTCAACTGTTCTGTCACGTTACAAAGAGCCCTTCGTTTGCAGCTACATTCTTACCATATAATATTTATCTATTTTCAGTGTGAAACAATTGAGAGGTGTGATCGAAAAAATTGGTAACCCTCATTGCAATTTTGCATACACCTGATGCATTTTTTAACGTTTAGACGCCCGTCAAAGATTTTAACAAAATCGTAGACTCTCACGTTGGGGGCTCTGGTGACCCCTCTAATTATCATAAAGTCATGACAAATACATCGCTGGAAAACTTATACACCACAGATTCCATCAGTGTAACATTCGTGCAATTCTCGACATATTCGTAGAATGTGTAATTGGGGGCTGATCTATTGATGTTTGTCGTAAAATAACTCCAAACATTGGCCAACTTTGCCCCTTCCCTACTCCTCCCATATAAGTAAGATTTAAAAATACAGGACATTACCATGTAGTGGCCTACTTCGTTGCTTTACATACCAATTTTTATGAGTGTACCCCCAAGGGGGGAATGCCCCCAAAAAAACTATTGAAAAAAGCACGATCTTTACCCCGCCGTGGTCCCCCCACATACATGCAATCCACACCGGCAGAAGGATGCATCTTTTAGAGTACCAAAATCATCTTTCTACCTTAATTAGGGACTGAGCTACTGAGATGTAAAGTTCCGAAGCAGCAGCTGCGTCAATGGGCGTTTAAACTTTAATTTGATTATCTTGAAAATTACTAACGATTTAATATCAGAAAGTTAATTTTGATTTGATTTGATTTTCAGTGTAGCGTCCTTTTCAGCAGCGAGGCTATATGAGACGTGGACTTACAGCTTAACGTGGGATTCGAACCATATAAGCTCCCACTGGCAATCGAACCCGAGTCTCCCACGCCAAAGGCTCGTATGCTACTAGGGATGCGCACGAGACAAGATTTGTGGGTGTCTCGTCTCGAAAATGTGCTGTAAAAGTAATGTATCGACTCGAAAAATGTATATTTCTCTATTGGAAGAGCCGTGTCTCGACTCGAATTTTGTCAAGAAAATTCTGTCTCGACTCGTCTCGTGTGCATCCCCATATGCTACAGAAAGTTGTTGAATAAAGGTCAATTAAAAAAGGAAATTCGTGTAGGGGTGAGAAAATGCAATTTAACACTCTACGCCATCACTTCAATCGTTTTTATCCAAAATGTTCTCCTTTTTTTTTTTTTTTTTTTCACGACCTCACTCCTCAATTTTTCGTGTAAGGTAGCGAAAATCTAACGGGCTTGCATATTCATGGACTGCAATGTTTTACAATATTTGATGTGATTTTGAGTTTAACATCCCGTTTAGCAGAGAGGCTCTATAAGACGTGAACCTACTGATTAACATGGAATCCGAACCACATGAGCTCGCCCCGGAAATCGAACCCAGATCTCGCACACCAAAGGCGCGTACGCTAACCTCTTAGCCACAAAGGAGTTCTCTGCCATTTTGAGTGTTTTTTTAGCGTACGCGCCTTTGGCGTGGGAGACCCGGGTTCGATTCCCGGCGGGAGCTCATGTGGTTCGGATTCCACGTTAATCAGTAGGTCCACGTCTCATATAGCCTCGCTGCTGAACGGGACGTTAAACTCAAAATCAATTCAATTCATTTTTTTTTTTGAATATTATAATAACTACAGATATCTAGAAGTAAACTTTGCGGAGTAAGCGAACTACTGTGATTAAAGTGGGATTCAACATAGCTGGCAACAATTGTTAATGCTTTTCCCTATTATGCCAGCGCACTTAAAGGATTTATAATATACGTGTATCTAGATATGGCAACGTTGTTAATAAACACTTTGGCGCAGGGTGTAAATAATTTACCTTTATATCCATCTCTTGGCTCATCCTCCGAGGTCCAGAAATGCTGGCCAACGAAAGTTTTCCCTGCTGCCTCCAGCTCTTCAACGAATATCAAAAGACCTTGGCAATTAACTACCCCTCCTTCTACGGTCTTAATAGCCATGAATCCAACAACCGGCGCCAATAAATAATAATGATACATCATTTAAAAATGCAGAAACTGTAGCCTTCATGGGAAATGGACGGAAAAGATTGAACGATATCGCCTCACACACGTAAATGCAACCCCCCTCCTTTCAAATCCATCAAAACGCATGCAATATAATTTCGAGATATAAAACTTACATTGTTGGCTATTATTAAGAGCTCGTAGGTAGATTTTACAGCAACAATTCGAATTCCGATGCTCTTGCCTTGCTTGATACATATGTGCGTAGATTAACGCCATGAAGGAAACAATGTTGCAATAAAAATCTCTTACAACCAACTCATTCCACGGCGCAAGGAATTCAAGGATCCATCGCCGCAGAAAGGTATCTTGCCATTGAATTTTATCCTATCTTGAGTTTATCGGAGAACGAAAAATGAAATAAAATGAAATCTTTTACTTTAACGTACCACGATTATGGGCTTTAAGCTAACGGAGACGATTATTAAAGCATGTAAATGATAATGGAAAAGTTGGTGAAATGAGAAAGTGAAAGGAAACGGAAGCACCCCGAGAAAACCCATGGACACGATATTGTCCACCACAAACTTACTTGGCCAAGGGATAGAACTGGTGACCCCACACACCAGAGATAAGCGCTTTACTACTGAGCTACCATGCTCCCTTCAACATGCTAAATTAGCTACATTTCCATCTTAAATTTGCCATATACCTGTGATGACATGTAAAAGACTTGCTAAAATGAATGTCTTAACTTCAAAATGAGATAGCGTAAAACTACTAGTGATAATGGAATAGTTTTCTCTTTTATTGTGGCGGCCGCGTTGCTCATAAAAAGTGACTATAAAACCTCGATAACTCAAAGTTTTATTCATTCCACTTCTAGAACTCGAAGTTGTGAAAGTTTCTTAAATTAAATAGCTAGTAAAAATAAAATGCTAGACATGAGTAAAACATTACACATTAGCAACAATGACAATGACATAAAAGAATTGAGCTATAGCTTCGAGTCAGGGGTGGATCTAGCGGAGGGCCATCGCCCCCTCCCCCCAGAAGAAGAGACTTTCTTAGTTTATATATAAATAAAACTCGCCCCAGAGTTTGGAGCTCTTGAAAGTAGCTCTGAGTAGTAGCAGTGTTATAACACACCGCCCCTCCAGAAGTCCGTCCTGGATCCGCCTCTGCTTCGAGTTGTCGAGGTCACATCAAGAGAAATTCGACTTACGGAGGTAAACTTCGATTCGTAGAGGTTCGCAGATATGAAAGTTCAAGTTACTGAGGTTTTTAAATATGATTATGAAACCCTTAAAATTCGACTTATCGAGGTTGTAATTTTTTTAAACATTCGAGTTACAAAGGTTATTTTAATATTGAAAATGAAATGAAATGAAATCTTTAAGTTTAACGTCCCACGATTATGCCGGTGAGGCTAAGGGAGACGGTGATAATGAGAAATGAGTGAAATGGTGGGATGAAGAAAGTGGGAGGAAACGGTAGAACCCCGAGAAAACCCACGAGCACGGTGTTTGTCCACCACAAATTCCACACGGCGCAAGCTGGGATCGAACCAGGGACCCCAAGCACCGGAGGTGAACGCTCTACCACTGAGCCACCGAGCCCCCTATTTTAATATTGAGTGTTATGGAGAGTTGAAGAGAATGTGAACAAATTCGAGTTATCGATATCCAAGTGTATATAACGTCAGTGCTTTTGCATTATTTCTACGTCATTTGCATAAGTGGCCATTGTAAAAGGTGCATTTTCTGTATACCCGAGGATGGCTAACATGGAAGGTGTCACTGTACGTGTTATGCGTTTTTAATGGATCAAAATATCCAATACACTCCAATCAAAAATTTTCTTGTACGCCTTATATCTGGAGAACTACATATAGTGTGGCCAAACCCAAAGTATCACTTAGCTCAGTATGATGTGCTTATTTTGTAGAAAATGCGAAAACTCGATTTAAGAGTCTTCATCCCGCCGAAATTAAAATACCGCTAATTTTACAGTAATTATGTGATATCTTCAAATAGATAAAAGATAATCGAAATGTGGAACAAGAACGCCCTAGACAAAATTATTTTACATGAGAAACCGTTATCACGACTCACTTATCTGCTTTCGATTTCGAGCCATTTTGAAAATCGGCATTTATTTTCGCGTTTCTAAGCAGCTGAAAACGGAAAGCCACTAGGTGACTTGTGATAATGGTACCTCACGCAAAATAATATTATCTAGGGTGCTATTGTTCCACATTTAAATTATCTTTTATCTATTTGAAGATATCACATAATTACTGTAAAATTAGCGATATTTTAATTTCGCCGGGATGAAGACTCTTAAGGGCCGTTCAAAAATGTTGTGGTCCCTGATCCAAAATCTAATTATTGGCCAAGATCGCAATCTTTTGATCCAATTTTAGTTTTCCTAAAATTCTTGTTTTTTCTTGAATTTAAGAGGTACAGGAAACTGAGAAGTGTCTACCATAACGCTACGACTAAACAGCTGTATGTTGCAGAGAGAAAGTCAGCGCCGCCTACTCATTGGATAATGGAGAGTGCAGAATATCTAAAATAATGTATGTATTTTTTGTATAAAACATTGCTAAAGGATTTTCAGCAACCTAGAAACGCCTTAATCGTGGCAACAATGGCCAAGAACTCACCTGTCTGACGTAGCAGCCGAAAATGCTCCGTAGGTGGGAAAAAAATAAGACGAACGCTTCGTCAGACCCTGTGACGTCACACCACAATGACGGACAAACGTTGTGAGATGGTGTTGTGTTAGAAAATGGAAAGAAAGAAAGATGATGAACCAAAAAAAGAGATTCATCTGAAAGAATCAAATGTGGGAAGTTGTTAGGTAAAATAATGCGTTTGAAGCAGCCTAGGGAACAAACAAAATTGCCTTGGAATTCTTTGCTGCTGCATCCAAGGCCAAGCGACACAGTCTCTTCTCCTCTTTGAACTCCAGAAACCAGACTACTTTGCCAGAGAAATCTTCCGGATGATATCCACAGAGAATGGAACACCAACATGAGAGTCTTACAAGGTACACTCACAGAGAAATGATAACAGCTAGTGGTGTCGTGCACAGAAGAAGAGATCTAAAGTTAAGGTCAATCTCAATACTTAAACTTCCAAGAAAATGTACAGTGTATTATCATGAAAATCGGATTAAGCAATTTACATTAGATGATGTTAAAACTGAGAATGGATTCACTCCCTTGCCCCTGACTGATGGCAACCACAAGCATTCCGAAACCTCAAAGAAAGCGTACGCAATGCTTCATAATAATATGATAACTGTTAGGAAAGATAGTTACATAATTCTTCAGATGGGATCACATAACTTCTTTTCAGGCGTGGACCCAGAAATTTTTGCTGGTAGGGATCCAAACTTTCAAAAGAGAGGGGGGAGGTCAATACTACATATCACTATACGTCTATGTAGTATTGAACGGGTATTATTCTGCACCCGAAAAGACGACAAGTAATTGTAAAATACTTCCTTTATGTTTTCAGAAACGGATAGAACTAGATTGTTTTTATAAGAGAAAGAGTACAAATGAAGTATAAGATCAAATGTTTATGCTACATCAATTATTTCCCTGTTAAATAACTATAGTTTTAATGAGAAAGTGCTCAATTGTATGTTGAGTTACGAGTTTCTTTTTTGGGAGGGGGTACGGATCTGGTGGACCCTCCGTGGGTGTAGCCCTGCTTTTTTGTCCCCTAATCAATTCCACGATAGAATGCACTGAGAATCCCCCTCCCTCAATATGAAAATCGCGTTACTTTTAAGGAAATTATAATTAAACAGACGTTTTGAAGTGGAGCAAAATTCACACTTTCTTCTCGATTGAACCTCAAATAGTAGGCGCTTCAGTGGTAAGCGCTCGCATTTGAAGCTTGGATTTGCTGGTTCGATCCAGGGGCGGATCCAGGACCGACTTCTAGGGGGGGGGAGCGGTGGGTTGCTATACTGCTACTTTTAAGGGATCCAAACTTTGGGATGGATTTTATTTATATATATAAAATAAGAAAGTTTCCTCTTCTTGGGGGCGATCGCCCCGATCGCCCCCCTGGATCCGCCTCTGGTTCGTTTCCTATCTATGTAAGTTTGTGGTGGACACCATCGTGTTTGTGATTGTGTTCAAGGTGTTGCACCTTCCTCTCGCACTCGCACTGTCACGTAGACGAACAACGATGGAATGATTACGAACTTAGCATAATCCGCATCAAAAAGGCTGAGGGTTTATTCTAGTTAAAGGAAAGCAATATATTGAAAAACAAATAGTTCAGCTTTTTGTTCCAAGAAACAAAAGGAGAGAAGAAATCATATTAATCATGACAAACAAATCAAATTAGAGATTTCAAAGCCTTCATATTACTCTTACATTTCAAAAATGGGATTTCTCGATGTCTATGTATCTATTCGTCCCAATAGGCCGTTCAACGTATGAAAAATAAAATGAAATCTTTCAGTTTAACGTCCCACGATTATGCTCTTTTAGGCCAAGGGAGACGGATGATTAAGAGTCTTCATCCCGGCGAAATTAAAATACCGCTAATTTTACAGTAATTATGTGATATCTTCAAATAGATAAAAGATAATTGAAATATGAAACAAGAGCGCCCTAGACAATATTATTTTGCGTGAGGTACCGTTATCACAAGTCACCTAGTGGCTTTCCGTTTTCAGCTGTGTAGAAACGCGAAAATAAATGCCGATTTTCAAAATGGCTCGAAATCGAAAGCAGATAAGTGAGTCGTGATAATGGTTTCTTATGTAAAATAATAGTGTCTAGGGCGCTCTTGTTCCACATTTCGATTATCTTTTATTTATTTGAAGATATCACATAATTACTGTAAAAATACCAGTATTTTAATTTCGCCGGGATGAAGACTCTTAAGGCAAGTAAGTCATGATGGAAGAATTGGTGGAATGGGAAAGTGGGAAGAAATGGAAGTACCCCGAGAAAACCCACGGGCATCATGTTGTCCACCACAAACTTACTTGACCGGAGATGGAACCAGCGACCCCACACACCAAAGGTAAGCGCTCTACCACTGAGTTTGTTGATAACTAATGTCAATTCGACTCGTAATCGCTCGCGCTGTGCTAATCTTAACAAGGCTTGATCTAGTTCGATCACTAAAGGCTCAAATTAGCTATCACCAATTGGACTCTCACTCACTATTTTGATAACCCCACTGAGGCTCGAGTTTTGACCTTCTATTCAACTTATAAGGCTGCGCTCACACTTTCTCCATGTCAATCTTACAGCTCGATCCCAAGATCTCGGCTGTGGAGTACGGCTTGATTCTTGATATAACGAATAAAAAGTCGGAATATGACCACATATATCACAACAAAAATCGCCGGCTCATCAGCTTAGGTCCTTTGAAGCTTTCTATCATAAAGTTTCATCAAGGTCTGGCAATGTTCTCAGGAGAAGAAGGAAGAATGGATTAGACTAATGAACAAGAAGCTCTCTCCAGACGCGTCCACTAGCAGATCAGAGCACACGAGGTAAAAACCATTCGGGTTTGGATTTTTATATATTTCAATTTTCCTATGAACTTCAAAATTAGGGATAGGATTTTCATGTACTTCAGAATATTTTTGTGAACTTTGAAATTTCTGATTAGGGTTCGGATTTTTATGTAATGTTCAATTTGCACTTAGAATTCATGATGCAATGTCAATCACAAAGTTTCTCTTAGGATGGAGATCTGCTTCAACTAAGTTGCATCATCTGCTCCATCTTAGGAGGGGGATAACTGTGACAGTTGCATCATTACCATTTTTATTTAATTTTTAAATAAATCTTTTAGACTCAATTTTGCGTATAATTATGAATTTTAGTGAATATAATTTTAATTTTCATTTTTGTTTGTTTAAAGAGGCAAAGAACATTCTCTTTATTTTCCCTTACTATCCGAGAAGTAAGATGTTTTATTTTTTTCTGTATACCTGTCCGTGCGGCGAGGGCAGTTGAAAGACCCTTCCATTGTCTCTCAATACCGCTGCCTAGCCACATACGTAGACCACACACAGCAGATTGCCCGGCGTGAACCCAAGAAAGAAGAACAAAACAGCTTTTAGCATCTTTTTGTGAAATTGAAAAAAAAAATAATAAAGTCCTAACACGTTGAATAGAATCCAAGTAGAAATATAATCTCTGCGAATTTGTCAAAATCACAGCATAGACCATATGTCGCCACGCAGAACCAAGATAAAATTTTAACATAGAACTGTGAAATGGTCCAAGACCACGCACGAGACGACTAGGAGCCAAATCAACTCTCATAAAAATTTTCGATATAACATGTGAAATTTGAAGGAAGCACGTACGTTAGAGAAACGACGCCCGAAAACCGTAAATAGGCGGAGACCAAGAGAATCAAAATTTAGGACACCAAAATAAGTTAACGAATAAGAAAACAGAGACGAAATCGAAGACACCGTTAGAGGCGTATCCAAAAACTTCGGCAGGTTAAAAATTCAAAACTCCAAGTCAGTCGTAAAATAATTCTTCACCGGGAAACAGCGTACCACCGCAACACAAAAACATACCCGGAACTCACACACACACTACATTTATAATCACAAGTTAATCTCACAATAATAATGTGCGGCTAAACTTACCGAAGCCGAGTGTACGAAGTTGCAATCTTTCCCAAGCATAATAAGTTACACATTGATCTTCTTCAAAATATATTTATATATATAAACTTTGTAACGCTGCTAACATATATATATATATAGATCGCGAAACGCCTACAAACATTGTTTTTGAGTGACAGAGTTTCGTACTTATAAACATAATCACGAGCTATTACAGACAATTAGAATAACCTATATACGCACCGAAAGCACTTGAACTAGTTTTAACCATACATAATCAGTTTTGAAGTATTATACACAATGCTTAAAAACAATAAACACTGTTTATCCGTGTAACACTACACTTTTAACACCGAGAGTGATGTTGGTGCAGTGTGACGTCTGAAAGTGCTTTTAGTGAGAGTGCATCCTATCAGAAATGGACCAACAGAAGCCCCACCTTGATGGATCAGGAGACGCCCAAGAGCGACGCCCCTTCCAGTTTGAGAGGAGGACGCAGCGGGAATCGAAGAGAGGAACTCCGAATCCAGGACACTTCTCACGAAAGAAGGAAGCCAGTAAACGCAGGGACATCTGTATGTGTGTGGTGAGCTTGGTGGTGAGAGCAGTGTGTACGGCGAAAGGTAGGACCCATCCAAATTATTTTTTGTTGATCCCAAAAGGGAAATTTTCGTCATTGAATAAAATGCAAGACGTTCGCGATATAAAGTCGGAATTATTTGAAAACTGTTAATGTATTTACACCGCGTGGAGAAAAGATTTTCCAACTCGAACTGGAATTGCTAAACAATTAGATTTTTCTTTCTTTTTGAGCAAGGCTTATTAAAATAGAGATACTTTTTTTTTTAATGATACTTATATATATACATTCTGTGACTTTAGTGAATATGTCGTTGTTTTTATACTAGTTTAGGTCATTACTCTATTTGTCACTTAGATTTTTTTGATAACATATAAAGAAAGTTAATTTAAAAGTAGATCGAATGACGGGTTGTAGACCTTTAACGATGAAAGAAGTATTTACTTTAACATATGGAAATTTGTATGAAGTAAAAATGCATCATCTGCGCTATGTACATGTAATATGAGAACTTTAAGATAATTTTGAACAAGACATAATAGATATTCCTAGAAAATATATTCAAGACATTGCTTCAATTGTCCAAAGATTATAGTGTTTGTAAAGTAATTTTGCATAGAAGTGAACGTACTAAATGAGTCTATTTCGATCTATATACTAGTAAAACTCTAATAAATAATATTGTAATGAGTCATCAAATATATGTTACGTAAGAGAGCTAAAGGATTAATTAGTAACTATGATGTATATGCGACTAGTCTCGCAATTAATCATTTTCTTGGTTGGAGATACGTAATCCATAAATAAAGCGGAACCGACATTAGTACAGTCAGGTAGAATACAGATGAAAAATACGAAGTAGGCTAAGTAAAGCCGCAATTATTACGTCAGTCTGATCCTCTAAAAATCGAGCGATCAGACGTTTATGCGCATAAACTAGACGAACAAACTAGACGAATACATGAAAATGTCCGGCCGTATACCAATCCTATTAATGATAAAGAGAAAAGTCACGAAAAACTCAATATATTCAGATTAAAAATCTCGAGAGACGTCTTGACATTTATTATTAATATTCATATGTTATTTGATTTTTATGTATGTATGCATGTATTTACTTATGATTTTATATATATATATATATATCTATATATGTTTGTGTCTATTAATTTTCTACTTGTGTTAATATGAGTATATATATGTAGCCTTTATGCATAACGAAATGGTAATGCTACGCTCATTGATTTTATGTATTGGATAGTGTATGCTTGTTAGGTAAATGTCAAAGTGCATATTTAGTGCACTTATTCTCATTCTCAGTTATTAATTTAAATAATTAGAAATGGTTAGCAGTCAGGCAGTAGGTTTACTTAACTCCCTCAGATCATTCTATGTTTCTTTCATACTTCCCACAAATCTCAAATCAAAGTCATGACTCGTTTCTCGACTTATTTTTTTATTTTAATTTACTTCAACTCGTTTCCAATTACTTCAACTCGCTTTAACTTAATTTAAATCATTTCAATACTTAGTTTTCACCCGAATAAAATATAGGTTGTTATATTCAAATTCCGTCAAGCTATATACTATCTTAATTTCGTAAATATTAAAAAGGTTATAGTCAAAACATATCAGCTGATCAACGTAAACTATATACTTAGCATACAATGTCAAATAATTAGGTATTTTTCAAATGCAAAATTGTAATTTAACCAGTTTGGTATGATATCTATGTAAATCAAGAAAGCTCTATATAAAATGTAAACAATGTAAGATTGCATCTAGCACTAGTTATAAACATCAATTCCACAGTTTGTTTATTTGTGTCAGGTTAATGATAACAATTCATTCACTACATAGTTCAAGAAAGAAAGCTCAGATGTAATTTACTCAAATTGATTTCTTTTTTTGTTTAAGGCCTTATGCCCTATTCTGAACATTTGTTGTCAGAAAACTCAAAATTCAATGTTAACTTTCGGATTGCTTAATTTTTTTTTTAGAAAAACATTTTCTTGTTGTTGTTTTCGTTTGCTCATTAAAACTTTTATTACATTGTTAACCTCAAATTCGTAAGCTTTTTCTTTCATAAACAAGTTGTATCCCTAACCTTAAGCATATCATTGGTTTCCAAAGGATCTGTTAGGCAAATTAGGCAATATAAGCATTTCTCGATTCTAGTGGGGATTAGACTGATTTTCAGAATTTTCAACTAAAAATCTAAATTCTGGATATTCGTTTATTTTCTGGTTTTATTCTTATTACCACTATTATCATTCAGTCCATTTGGAAAGTCAGTGAAAGTCAGTCTAGTTCGTCCACACAAACCAAACGTTAGAGCAAAATTCTCTTTCAGCGTTGCAGCATGTGAATTCAGGATACGTATGCAAATAATATCAAGTTTCATTTGCTTACACGGTTTTAGAGGGATCTTGTTTCCCTAAAGCCCTGGGACACCGCGGGGAGATAGGATTTCCTAACCGTAAGATCAATCCTTATCGAGTCACAAACCATTTTAGCACAGGGGAACGAAGACTTTAACGGTGGTGCAAGGGAATAAATAGGGACAGACGGAATGTGAACCCAAAACCCGCTGTCTATTTTTTTATTTTTATCACTACAAAACCTGGCGCTACAAGCGATCACCACCGGGATCTTTCTCTTTTCATTTTTCAAATTTTACAAGTTGCTTGGCGCGAACAGGGATCGAACCAGGAATGACCACGTACCAGAAGTGAACGCTCTACCACTGAGCCACCGCGGCCTCATATAAAAATTAAGTGCATGAATAACTGTAAACGTACATGGACAAAGATGTGACGGTTTATAAAACCTACGAACTTACGCCTAGCTCATATGCACCGATGCAATAGTAATATCAGTGAAATGAAACATAGTGGCACAAAAATTGAAATCTCCGAGAAATATTCCTCCTCCACAGATTCACATAATCTAATATAAATAAAACAGTTTGTGTGTTTGTCTGTCTGTGTGCGGCCTGCAGACCAGACGAATGGATCGAGGGTTACCAAATTTTGATCACGGGTACCTTGGTCCAGGCCGC
Organism: Thermobia domestica; assembly: GCF_964235325.1. Classification (NCBI taxonomy): domain Eukaryota; kingdom Metazoa; phylum Arthropoda; class Insecta; order Zygentoma; family Lepismatidae; genus Thermobia; species Thermobia domestica. The sequence continues at coordinate 10,873,031 of NC_137470.1, read as the reverse complement.
AGATCAAGACGAAGCTTTAAAAAAAAATCAAAACAGAGGGGTGTCAGGGGCGGTCACTAAACGATCACATTTATCCCATTCGGCTGCGAGCCAGTCACCGTGGGGGGGGGGGATACCGAGACATGTAAAAGTAATCCAAAATGACCGATATTAGTGTCAAATCCATAGTTTTCAAGGTCGCTGAAATGAATGGTGATACTCCCACAGGCGTTGACTTCCAAATACAGCTCCCATGCGAAGAATGGGTATATTCAGCTAGTATTAAATAAATCCAACGGTTCTTCGTACCAGTAGTAAATACTTTATAGTCTTCATCCAGGAGTGATGGATATAATCATTTTAAATCCATCTTCTCCACATTAGAGGCTTATCATTATTGAATATAGAAAATGCTCTCGAGGGCCTTATTTGCTCCGTTTGGTTTGCAGGACCCTTATTACCTTGACTGACCTGTGTCTAACACTGGTGATTTCAATTTCCCAAGGGGGGGGGGAGAATTTCAGTACATAAGGGGCAGGAATGGGAGGAAATGGTGCGAAATTACTGGTAACCCACGTTGAGCAAATGGTCTCGAGAAATTTCGCAGCTCCGGCTAGATTTCTCGCCGAGCCACTCCTTGAAATCACTGATTTTTAATATGTTAGAAATATAGGTTCTTACAGAGAAATTTGTTTGTTTTCTTTTTTCTCTGTGGCAATACATACAGAGAAGAGATTCCTTACAATTTTAAAAATTAAATGAATTATCCATTATGTGGATCAAAAAGGCTGGGTTTTTTAATACTAGTTAAATGAAAGCAGTATATTTAAAAAAAAAAAGAAAAAAAAACAGTAGTTCAGCTTCCCCTTTCAAGTAATAATAACAGAGAAGAAAACATAGTAATCGTGAGAAATAAATCAAATTGTAGAGATTTCAAGAGCTTCACGTGACTCCAACATTCCAAAACTGGGATTTCTCGATGTCTATCTATCTATATATTCAATTCCAATAGGTCAATACCATTCAACGTGTGAAAATAAAATAAAATCTTCCAGTTTAACGTCCCACAATTATGCCCTTTAAGCTAAGAGAGACGGAAGATTAAGGTAAGTGAGTGATGATGGAAGAACCGGTGGAATGGGAAAGTGGGAAGAAATGGAAGTACCCCGAGAAAACCCACGGACACGATAATGTCCACCACAAATTTACTTGGCCGGGAATCGAAACAGGGACTCCATGAACCATAGATAAGCACTCTACCAGTGAGCCACCGTGCCCCCTTCTTATCCAAACCAAAATTTACACTTAAGATTTTTATAAGCTTCTCCAGGAGGGAATTTCGAGTTTTGTTTCCTAAAAAGAAAGAAATTTTCTGAGGGTAAAAATCAAATCAAAAACTATGAGTTTCTCAGAAACAGAAATAACATTTTGCTTATAATCGTAAATAAACGTTTCATTAATTAATCCTATAATACGATTTAATTCATTTTCCAGAAAAAAATCCAGAAGGAGTAGTTGGTTGGTAATTGATTTCTATTCGTACAATTTTCTCAAAAAAAAAAAAAAAAAAGGCATAGGCAATTGTCTTTCATACCTCATAAATACCTATTCAATTAGCATGATATGCTACTTCTCATGAAAAAATGTCTAAAAGAGGTAGCCTTTACTCTTGGGGTAACCTTTATCGGATTATTACCTCAAAAACGAATATATATACAGGGTACGTCAAAATAAGTGTTACAAGCCAATATCTCGCGAACTATACATCAAATAAAAAAATATTAAGAGTCAATGTATAATACAGAGGGGCCTAAAATAGGGTCAAACACGAGGTTCCCCCCGTCCCTCATTTTGAGAGATGGGGTGTACGAGAAATTTTCAAACACGAACATAGGTCGAGTGATGCATCGTTCGAAAGAGCTTGGAAAATTGAACAATTTTTGATAATGGGCACCGTTTTCAGGATGGGCCCCAAAAATGGTACTCTATCAGATAAGATTTCCAGTACTTATAAATCAGAAACGGTTAAGTAGAAAACGATGAAACAAAAAAAAATGATAAAGAAAAAAGCCATAGGCAACGTGGAATGGTGTTGCCCCGGTGTCCCCAGGGACCCCATCATGAGGCCTCGGGACCAACTTGAAAATTTCAAATGGGAATATAGGTCGAGTGATACCTTGTTTGATAGATCGTGGAAAACCAAACAGTTTAGTACGAAATTTGTTTTGATTTCGGGCAAGCCTGTTTCAAAATAGCCTCCGAAAATGGTTCACGTTCAAATATAAAGCGCAGTGTTCAAATTGGGTGTTACAAACCAATATCCCGCGAACTATGCATCAAATAAGAAAAGTGTTAAGAGTCAATGTACACAACAGACGGCCTAAGATATGGGTGAAACACGAGGTTCCCCCGCCTCTCATTTTGGAAGGAGGGGTTAACATAGAATTGTCAAATGGCAACATAGGGCGAGTGATACCTTCTTTGTTAATTAGTGAAATATCAAACAGCTTAGTACAAAAGTTTCGGCGGACATTTTGAAACAGGCTTGCCCGAAATCAAAACAAATTTTGTACTAAGCTGTTTGGTTTTCCACGATCTATCAAACAAGGTATCACTCGACCTATATTCCCATTTGAAATTTTAAAGTTGGTCCCGGGGCCCCATGATGGGGGACCTAGAGACACCGCGACAACACCATTCCATGTTGCCTATGACCTTTCACTTTTCCATTTTTTTGTTTTATCCTTTTCCACTCAATCGTTTCTGATTTATAAGTACTGGAAATTTTATCTGATACAGGACCATTTTGGGGGCCATCTTGAAAGCGGTGCCCTATATCAAAAAATGTTTACTACAAAAATTGTTCAATTTTCCAAGGTCTTTCGAACGAGGTATCACTCGACCTATGATCCCATTTGAAACTTTAACGTACACTCCGCTCCCTCCAAAATGGGGGTGGGAGGAACTTCTTATTTGGCCCATCTTTTAGTCACCTCTGTATTGTACATTGATTCTTAATATTTTTCTTATTTGATGTATAGTTAGCGAGATATTGGCTAGTAGCACTCATTTTGATCACCCTGTATATAATTATTTTGTTCATATCTAGCAAATAAATAAAACGGAATCTTATGGTTATGTCGGCCAGGCTAAAGAAGACGGTGATGATGAGAAACGAAGTAAGAAAAATGGTGGAATGAAGAAAGTAGGAGGATATGGGAGAACCCCGAGAAAACCCCCACACACGTTCTTTTTCGTTACTCCTGAAACGAATATTCGGACCCAAGAAGAACGGGAATGGGGAATGGCGGAAATTTCATAACGAGGAACCATATAACTTATACCAATTATCAAACATTGTTAGGAGTCATCAAATTTAGGAGGCTTAGGTGGGCATGTCATGTAGCCAGAATGGAAGAAAACTCTTTCAAAGTTTTAAGAGTCTTCATCCCGGCGAAATTAAAATACCGCTAATTTTACAGTAATTATGTGATATCTTCAAATATAATCGAAATGTGGAACAAGAGCGCCCTAGACAATATTATTTTACATGAGAAACCGTTATCACGACTTACTTATCTGCTTTCGATTTCGAGCCATTTTGAAAATCGGCATTTATTTTCGCGTTTCTAAACAGCTGAAAACGAAAAGCCACTAGGTGATTTGTGATAACGGTACCACACGCAAAATGTCTAGGGCGCTCTTGTTCCATATTTCAATTATTTTTTATCTATTTGAAGATATCACATAATTACTGTAAAATTAGCGGTATTTTAATTTCGCCGAGATGAAGACTCTTAACTGGAAGTCCAATCGGAAAACGACCGTTAGGAAGACCTAAGTGTAGATGGGAGGACAATACAGGAAAGTAGAAATTAGATGAAATTGGCTAAGGACAGAAGTCAGTGGAGAGCTTTTGGGAACGTGGTATTGAACCACCGGGTTCCATAGGCCATAGAGGTAGTTAGTTAGTTAGTTTAGTCCACCAAACAAGTTACCTTGGCTTTGCCACAACCAATTTCGGTCTCCTCTACTATTTGAGAGGGGGGTGGGGCGGACAATAATATTTTGGGGAGACTGTGCCCAACCGTTTAGAAAAATGGGCACCGCTTAAGGTAGAAATAACAAATCATTTAGTATTCTTTCGAAACGCACGAAAATATAAAACGGCGTTGGCATTAAGTTGCAACCACGCAGTAATAAATTCTCGAAAATAATTAGTAAAGCATTCGCTAACTACTTTTAATTAGAACCAATGGACCAATTAAAATATTTCCATTGGTCAAACTTTGTGGACAAGGTTTCGTTACCCTGAATAACCCGTTAACAGCTGAAAGCCCGAAATACATTAAATTCCGGATTCAATGGACCAGTAAAGTTTTCCATTGGACCCCTCCAAAAAATCGAAATACCACATCAGACTGGCAACTTAATGCTAACGTCCGTTCGTAATTCTAATAACTTATCAAAAACAAGTCCAAATAACTACAGTAAACTGAAAGGAGTCAAGAGATACCTGGTAAATAATAACAGAAAATATATCAAGCATTAAAATCAACACATTAAAGCTTTTAAAAAATCTGGCAACACCGACTTTTTACAAGTTTTGCTAACTCAGGAATTGCACACGCATTCTTGCAAACTTAGTGTGTTTGTCAATTTAGAAGTAGTGCCTATACACGTAAAGTTATGAAAGAAAAAAAAAAAAACTACAAGAACCATAACTTTCGAACAACTGATACTGTTTATATCAATTGTTTCTCTGTTCGATAGTAATTAATTAATTAATTAATTAATGAAACGAAGTATTGTCACATCGAAAACAGCCCCAATTTGTTTCTTAATACATACGTTTTAATACTGGAAAGAAAAAATGTAACATTGGTTTCAGTAATTTCATCAAGCGTGCGGACAGTAACTTTTCGAGAGAGAGAGAGAGATCTAAACGCCAGTGATTTGAACGCATGTAACAGAACGTTGCAAATTTGTTAACAGAAATCAACACCGTATATCAAATTCTATTGAATTAGAAAGTCAACTTCGTTTCCTGATACAGTATTCTGGTTAAACTAACCTAGCCAGTTTTTTTTTTTTTTTTTTTTTTTTTTTTTTTTTGTCTTTCCCAAGTCCTATACTATACATATATATTTCCGGTTCACATTTCATTAAGAGAGAAAATCTATACATTTCTTTACTTTTCGAACTCTTTGAAAGTTTCGTAGTATTATTTTCTCTGGCTCTATTCCAAGATGGTACTCACTGTGGGAGTGGCGTACGCAGAATTTCGTTAAGGGAGAGATCAAACAGTCAATTTCATTTCCTTCTAGGACAAGCATGATATTTGTATGTATATGTGTTTTAATACGTATCTTCATGTAGTAAATGGCTATTTTTAAATATTTGCTCAAGGGGAAGGAAATTTGAACCCAAAACACCTTTGCGTAAGCCCCCGCATTCTGGAGCTGAAGGAGAATAGTCCCCTTTTCTAGATTCCTAAACCTATCAGTTGAAAATCCTTACAATTTAGCAGCTTCAGCAATACTCAAATATACATTTTAGTTAGTTTTTATGTTTCTTATTACGACACAAAATCACCAAGAACAATATGATTTTTTTTTTACCGGTTTTGCAGTTACTTGCTAGTAAAAATACCTATCCTACTAACTAAAATTGTTTTCAATGTACGGGCTTCACATTAATTTGTCAAACAAGATTATTCCTGATTACGTAACTTCCTCGTATATGATGAGAGAGTTAATTTTCCCTTTTAGATAATTTAATATATCATAATAAAACATATATGTATATATAAGTCTTAAACATATTTTGAAAAATACTTCTTCAGTTACTCAGCAAGCTTAGATACCAGCTAAACACACATATATGTATGAGATTTGTTTTTTAAAAAATACCAACATTTTTCAAAATTAATTAAAAAAGAAACAATGCACACTAATAACTGCATTCCTTTTTCAAAAAAAGACTGAAATAAGGAAGACAGCTGATTGTGTTGATGTAAGGAATCTAGGATATCATAGGAATTTCTAGAATTTGTGAGCTTTATAAATATTTCTACTTTACATCTAATCGGTTTGGCTGTGATACTAAAACATATGGTTTGTTAGTCAAATATAAACACTAGATAATTCTGTGAGAGTTACTAGTTTTTCTCAGCTATAATTTATATATCTGTCCAAAAGCTATATTATATTGTTATTGAAATAATAATAATAATAATAATAATAATAATAATAATAATAATAATAATAATAATAATAATAATAATAATAATAATAATAATAATAATAAGTCATTTTTAGATGAAAGATTAACATTTTCTTGAGGGACCTAGGCTTTGGAGATAAAACTGAGTATGAAATTTTGAACAAGTACTTCTTGATAAAGGAATTTAGGAGGTAAATAAAAATTTTTGTTAATTGTAGCAAATTCACAGGTTAATCTACACAGTAAGTTGCTCTGATCTACTATATATGAACATTGTCAATATAATGAGCAAAGAATTTTCAATTTTTGATCTCTATATAAATTCTAATTTCTGTATTAAATTTCATTGTACGTCCATCTACATGCTTACACGATGCAGGAAGTCAAAACAATTTATAATTTGGTTAAAGCATACAGTAAATAAACACTGTAATTAATACATATTTATAAAGGTTAGCATTCTTGTCAAGTTTACCATCTAATTACGAATGTCAATTGCGAACACTTCAGCTCAATATATTTAAACATACATACTAACTAAAAAAATAACGAATCTTTTGTATACAAAACATGGATATGAATCAAATACATTAGGGTATTACATAAATAATATAATTTGCATTACATAAATTAATACGATCTTGTTGTGTTTTTCTTTCGAGAAACACGTGGGTTTCACAGGTAAATTTTAAAATAAACTTCAATAGTGCAGGTGAGATTTTAAAGGTAGAAAAAAGATTTTAACGTTAGGAATAGTAGGAAAACAGTCTGGTTTTCTTGTTACTAAAGACGTACCTGATCACTGCATCTTCCAAGAAAACGATTTTCTTTGGAAAAAATCAGTTTAGTTTCTCAAGATGAGGGTATCTTTCTTTTTTCTTACACAGATCAACTGTTTACTAAGATATGTGTTCAAAATGTAACATCAATATCTATGACACTTCCACACAATTTTTAGCACCAATACACCACTCACACTTTGCCTTATTCGGATCACAACAACAGCAAGTAGTCCGTCTCACGAGTTCTTCAGGTATACGAGAAATTCTGAAGTTACCGCGCAAAGCATGTTGGGTAGATAGCCTTTAGCAATGATGGGACCAGATTACAGGTAAACATGCGGACCAGCGGGGGAAGCGGATTTGGGAGACCGGTATTTAGTGAACAGTGGAGGATTGGACTTCGGAGAAGGTCCCGTATAGGCAGAAAGAGGCCATCGAGCTGTGGAAATGGAAGATCGAAATAAACGCATTGCTCAGAAACAGGTAGAAACTACACAGCGTTGCCACATAAGGTCACACAATGCTTACCTGTGTACCTCAGTTTTATAAACTGCACTGCACACCACAGAATAACAAAAAATATGAATTCGAAAGTTTGAAATACAACTCCTTTTTCGCGGTGTCATATTGCAATTGTTATGATCAATACTAAATTTACGGAAGAGCAAATAAAATAAAATATAAAAAGCATCAAAAGCGAACGCGGAAGTAAACATGGAAAATGTAACCATAGTAAACACCTTCCAAATCATAATGCAGATAAAAGAGTAATTAAATTTATTTTAAAATACAGACAAAACGTATAATTGTACATAATTTAACTTATTTATCTAAAGACAAAGAGAGTTCAAAAATGTAGGTGCAGGAAGTTAATTGTATATCATCATAGTCAACCACTGTCAATCCACTGTTAGATGAAGGTCTCTCCAACTCTTCTTCATAACTATAACATACATTATTATGAAAATAAAGACACTGCAGTGGCAGAGAGCTGAACATATTGCAAGAAAAAAAATAATGATTAATGGGCAGAATGAATTATATGAGTGTAGTTTTGGCTTTGATGTCACGCAGTTTATATAGGTCTATCAAGGGTTCACATTGCAGAAGGAAAGCACCACTAGTGATATGGAACGTCAAGTTTCAAATATACAAATAAAAGGGGGGAGGGAAGAAAGAGAAAATCTTGAGTTGTTGCAAAAATTTGCTAGAAACTAACGAATAATCTACAATCATGATGCTTAAGTGTTGGAAAAACGGCTTTGTCTGTCCATCCATTTATCGACAGGTGTCAGAACAAAAACGGTAAGAGATATCGACATACGGCATTCTGCAATAGATTAAGCGTCCCACGGACAGATTCCATCTCCTCTGTTAACTCTCTATTCAAACCGGAAGTGGTTCAAAATACTCATTTCCGGTTTTAACGTTTATCGCCATGGAACAAAACCGGTCACTGATAGCAAGAAGTGTTTTTCTTTGCAAACAGTTCGGCGTCTCGAGACAGTACCGTGACTATTCCTAACACTCTACTAAAACCGGAAGTGTGCAAATTTAATTTTACTTCCGGTTTCAGTATTGATTTCCACAGAGCAAAAAGGATGAGATATACTGAGATGCGGTTTTCTACAATCGATTCACTGTCCCAAGAATAGGTTTTATCGTCTTTATTTACCCTCTATTCAAACCGGAAGTGGTTCGAATTTGCTATTTCCGATTTCAACACTTATCACAGTAGAACAAAAATCGTATTATATATCGACAAGTGGTTTTCTGCAAACGATCGAGAGTCTCAAGGTACAAACCATCACAATCCGCAACGGTATCAAAACAGGAAGCGGTTTAAATTTACTACTTCCGGTTTCAATACCGATTTCCGTAGAGCAAAAAAGTGAGATATATCGAGATGCGTTTTTTCGGAATCGATTCAGCTTCCAAAAGGTAGGTTCCATAGCCTCTCTTAACTCTCTATTGAATCCAGAAGTGGCTCAGATTGACGATTTCCGGTTTTAATATGTATAGAACAAAAGTGGTAATAGACAATGACAACCGGTTTTCTGCAATCGATTCATACTTTCAAGAGTACATGCCATCACAACCCGCAACACTCTACCAAAGCCGGAAGTGGTTGAAATTAACGATTTCCGGTTGCAGTATTTATTGCCACAGAACAAAAAGGCATGGCGAGTAATGGCTTTTTGATATGGATTTAGCATCCGAAAAACAGGTTCTGTCTTTGATCTTATTAATCTATTGCAACTCAAGTTATAGAGGTACTACTTCAAGTTTGAGTATTGAATTTCCATAATTCGGAAGTCTACCATCGTTTCACACTGTGAAACGAAACTTACTTGTTCTCGTGTGAAAAAAATACCATTGAAACCGGAAGTGGTGGTATATTTCTACCACTTCCGGTTTTAGAAGGAAAATCAGAGTAAAGATTAAACACATTCTGAGAACACTAACGAGATAGCTTCTCGCTACGTATTGCTGATTTTGCTCCACTGTGATTCACGTTAAAACCGGAAATTGTTTAATTTCTACCACATTTGATTTGAATAGAGTCAATAGAGGAGACGAAACCTACACTTGGGACGTTGAACCAATAATAATAATAATAATAAAAAAAAAACGCTCCTCGATGTTGCTTTCCGCTTTTGCTCTGATACCTGTCAAGAGACAGTCCGACGGACAAACAGACACAGCCGTTCACAGACATATCATACACATGCATCCACGGAACGTATCCCATCTTGACCAAACTTATAGTACGGAAGGTATAACGTCGTTTAGCTTCCCGCGAAAAGTTGTAGTGACGTTTATGGAGACTTGCCAGCTTGGTTACTCGTGGCTCGCTGAGCGCAGTGATTGGCAGGTGGTAATTGGCTATCCTCTTACCACACCCTCAGTGACAAGCAGGTCCAAGCGCGGGAAAAATGAAAATATGGAAAAATGAAACAATGAAATCTTTCAGTTTTAACATCCGACGATTATGTTCTTTAGACTGAGAAAGACGGATGACTACGGCAAGTGAATGATGATTAGACATTGGATTTTCATGCAAATTTATATTTTGTTTCCTTATATGCATCACATATTAGTGATGATATGAAGTATGAAGGTGGAATAGAAGCAAGGATAGGAATAGCGAAAGAAACCTCTACGAGGAAGAAAACATTATTTTGTGGGATCTTGAATAAATAATTCAGAAAAAGACTCACGAAATCCTTCGTGTGAAGTATTGTGATGCATGGGTCAGAAACATTGACATTACGCAAAAGTGATGAAAAATGACTGGAAGCTTTCGAAATGTGGGTGTGGAGAAGAATGGAGAGCATTAGGGTTTTAGAAATGGTGTGGGAGAAAAGGACAATTTTAGATATTATTAAGAAGAGGAAGAGAAAATGCTAGGAACATTGACTAAAAACGAACAGTATCGTGAGAGACAGGCTAGAGGGTGTGGTGACAGGAAAGAGCGGAAGGAGACGAAGGTGACTATAATTGATGGACGATATCAGAACGAAAAAGTCGTACGCGAAGACGAAGATGTTCGCAGAAGACCGTGGAGCATAGAAGGTTCTCAGTTGCGGAAAATGACCTGCAAATAATGGCACAATACCTATGATTATGACGATGACGATGATATATGGATCTCCGTTAAACTTGGTAGTTGTTTCTAACAATAATAATACAACTCGAATTTGAAGTTTTATAGTGCATATTTCGAAAGTTAAAGCATATATTAATGCTTAACAGCATATTCAGTATATTCTGCTTTTAATACAGACAAGCCTTTGGCTAACTGGGGGCTCCGCTCCCAGACCCCCGAGTTTGCTCGGCCTACGGCCTCGCATTTCGTATCTATCGACCTTTCCACCAACAGTGAATTTCGTGAACTTGCTCTTCATATTTCCTGAATCTGCCCATCTGGTGGCTTCGCCCCCACACACTGTCTTTGCTCGGCCTATGGCCTCGCATCTCTTGAACCCATAATTCTATCGTTTCTTTTCCCATTTCAACTATCTAAAAGATAGGATTTCGTATCCCAAGAAAATTCTTATTTAAATAGTATGGGAATTTCTTCTTTCCTCCTTTAGACCCCTAAAAAATTAAAATTATTCACTTTTGGCAATTTTTCTGTGGGTTTGTCCCGGAAAACTACAATAATGCCAAATTTAATCATTGTAGCCCTACAGCTAGTGCTCAATAATTTATGTCAACTCTTGTAGTTTTATATAAAGTAGGATAGGATAGGATAGGATATACGTTTATAACATGCAATAAATCCAATTTTAGATTGTATTTTCAATGCACTTAAATGTCTATGCAACAGAATGGCTTTCTGCATGGAGGGATGGAGGAAAGTCTAGTTTATGAAGAACTAATATTGTTAGCAACCGATCAGCAGAGCAAAGACACTTTCAATTATCATGACGTTAACAGAAATGTGATAATAATAAAGACTCATTTTAAGATCTTGTCGACATCAGTTCAGAAACAAGAGACGCGAGGGATGCTGTTCTGTAAATGCTTAGCTCTCGTTGACAAAGTTCTAGACGAGCACTAGTCAGTTCCTGGTGAATTTGGGCGCTCTATGGAAAAGCAATTGAAGGATGTTCTTTTCAGAACCTCTGATTACAAAACCACTAAAGCCATGGAAAAATACTTTCAAGGGTTATATTCCAACTTTCGACAAAATATAGATGCTAAATTTGCTCCTCTTCACAAATGTTGTCCGGCAACATCTGTTGATCCTAACAGGTCATTTTCTGACTCGAAACATCACAAACTGACACCAGAAAGTGTAGAGAAATATCTTGTAATATACTTGTTGAGTTGAGTTGATTATAGTTTAGCGTCCCGTTCAGCAGCGAGGCTATATGAGACGTGGACCTACTGATTAACGTGGAATCCGAACCACATGAGCTCCCGCCGGGAATCGAACCCGGGTCTCCCATCTTGTAATATACTGTACGGCTACTTACGGAAGTAATACATCCTTAAAAACGAAAACTAATTTTTGTGCAGTGGAAACATGTACACTCATATCCAAAATTACTGTCGCATGTCTATAAATATGTTGTTGTAGGAATATAATTTGATAACGAATTCGCCCGGTATTTCTTATAATGTTAGTATGTGTATAATCGCCAGACATGTATGTGGCAAATTTCATGCCAAAAGAGCAGTAAATAAGAACAAAAAACGAAAATAAAACTTTCTTGTCCATTTAGCAACATTTTGTTTTACTCATTCTAATTTTCGTATTTATAATTCTTTTCCTGTGAAATTTACCACAAATATAGATTACTCGATTATACACATAGTGTCAGTATTAAAAGTACCCTGCAAAATCATTATCAAATTATATAATCTTACAAGAAGACAGTTACAGATATGCGCCAATTATTTTGGACATGAGTGTACCTAGGTAGAAATAGGAGCCTATTGGAAGCAAATGTGCTTTAAAATCCGTTAACAAAAACTAGAAATCATGTTAATTTTAATCTCATAATGTGTGTATGCTTTTACAATTTGGGGTATATCATAAAAATAAATTGTGAAGAGAAATCCCTGAAACGTAAAATATAGTTTCGATGTTATATTTCACATACAAAAATTCTGTCAGAACTAAGTGTTCTCTTCTATTGCGTTGTTAGTGCTCATTAAGTGCATATTTTAACATATTTAACAGCATATTCGGATGCATATATATCATGAATGTTGATTGATTGATTGATTTTTGAGTTTTACGTCCCGTTCAGCAGCGAGGCTATATGAGACGTGGACCTACTGATTAACGTGGAATCCGAACCACATGAGCTCCCGCCGGGAATCGAACCCGGGTCTCCCGCGCCAAAGACGCGTACGCTAACCGTTTAGCCACGGAGGAGCTCTATCATGAATGTTAAGTGGATAAAAATCCGATGTCTAATAATGATGGAATCAGAATGTGGGTTGGAAACATAGGATTTTGATTTCTGGGCTTTCGGCATCGAAGGTCATTTAGCCCATCACGTTCGAAAAATGACCTCCATAGGCGAACACACAATCCGGGGAAAGGGAAGGAAGAAAAGGATTGGAGAAGGAAGGAAGCAGCCTGGGACCTATAACTTAGGTACCACCCCGGCATTTGCCTGGTATGAATGAGGAAAACCCAGGAAAATCCTCATTCAGGGTGGCTGGCCTGAAAAAGCGTTTTACACTGTTTCGACCGAGTGCCCTCTCCGGGAATCGAACCCTGGGAGGAAACATGGGTAGCTAGAGAAAATACAGAGATATCGTGTTTTGAGCCACAAACTTACATGGCCGGGAACCGGATCAGGGACTCCATGCTTAAGAGAACAGCGTTCTACTACTGAGCCACCGTGCACTCTCGTTTCTATGGCAAAAATTCAGAGGAGTAGTTTATTCTTTGGGATAGTTCTCCACGAATAGTCCCCTCTCAAAAAAAAAAACTATTCAGGGAATTTTCTTCATATTTCATAAATAAATATTTGATAATAATCTTATAATATGGCATAAATTGTTTTGCGTTTTAAAAGAAAATCCACAAGGGGTACTTTAACAGGTTGACTGCTATGAGTACCAATAATGGTACTCACATTACTTGCCACGGTTGCCGTGAGTACCAAATTTGGTACTAGCCACTTGCTTTCCTTTCTTTCACGTGGGCCTATATGAGTACTTAATTTCATGTGTTTTGTCATGTATTTGGACAGAGTAGAAATCAATCTTTAATTTTGTAGCTTCAAACTAACTAACTAACTCTATGGCCTATGGAGGTTCAATCCCGCATTCACAAAAGCTCTCCACTGACTTCTGTCCTTAGCCAACTGTATCCAGTTTCTACTTTGTATTCCTATCTCTGCGAGATCCATCTTAATATTGTCTTCCCATCTGCACCTAGGTCTTCCTAATGGTCGTTTTCCGATTGGTCTTCCAGTCAAGACTTTGAAAGCGTTTCTACTTTCTTCCATTCTAGCTACATGACCTGCCCACCTAAGCCTTCTAGATTTGATGACCCTAACAATGTTTGGTAAACCGTATAAATTATGTAGTTCCTCGTTATGAAGTTTCCGCCATTTCCCATTCTCGTTCCTCTTGGGTCCGAATATTCGTCTCAGGATCTTGTTCTCAAATACTTTCAATCTATGTTCTTCCTTCCGAGTAAGTATCCATGTTTCACAATCATACAGAACAACAGGCATGATTATCGTTTTATATATTTTAAGCTTCAAATTCCTCGACAGAATTCGCGACGACAAGAGATTTTGTACTGAATAATAACACGAATTCCCTGCTTTTAGTCGACATTTAATTTCTTCGTGAATATGATTTTCGTCCGTTAATATTGATCCCAGATATATCCACTTTATCAAAAGTATTATTTAATATTTTAACGCATCCATAATTTGCCGTATTATGGTCCAGACGCACTTCCACGTATTTAGTTTTCTCTGCATTCGGAAGCTTTTGCGTTCACATATCTTTATTTTTAAGAAAGTTATTACATTATGCATATAAAAGTTTTCTGTCCGTATATTACTGATCGTATTGAGGTTTATAATGTGGCTTTCTGCATGCTCAGTTTCGTTTGACCTCTCAATTGAAAAAAAAAAAAAGCTTTGGTGAAATATGCAAGTTGATAACGTAATTATGCCCGAATCCCAAATTTGGTACTCATGCGGAAAGAGCAAATTTTTATCTGTGTTGCCATGAGTATCAAAGATGGTACTCTGGTATAATTACGTAATCAACTTGCATATCTTCCCAGTCTGTATTTTTGCAAATGTGGGGTCAAACGAAACATAATGTAAAAAAAAGTAATGTGGTCTCAAGGGCAATGTGCACGATAATGCCTTGGCACTCAACCTGTTATTCTTGCGGTGTTTTGTTCGATATAAAATTTTCTGAAAACGTGTATTATACTTCTATTCATATTTTGCAAATACATTTTTCATAAAAAGAAGTATAACTAGACCAGGAAAATTAGACAAAAAAGGTCCAAAACTTCGAAAAAATTGAGAACGTGGATTTTATTTTGATATCTTCAACATATCCTGAAAATTAGCCTCGATTTGATCCGTAGATTTTTTTTTGCGGGGGGGGGAGTGGATTCTAACTTTTTGAAATTATCTCGAATAATATCATTTTTTAAAAAGGAACGGAGGTATGAAAAAAAATGTTATAAAATTATACAAAGATACTTGGACTTCTTGTTTTCTTGTAGAATCGATTTCAAAGATACATGACCATAAGTAGGATGTGTTTTTTAACTTGAGACTGTAAAATATCTAAAAGAAAATAAGTATCCAAAGGGAAAAATGTTAGAAATAAAAAAAGAATATATTTTGGATGGGTAAAATTCATCAGTGTTAAAATTAGCCCGTTTTCTACCCTCCCCTGGGAGTGGGGATCGGGACAACTTTTAAAACATAAATGGAGATCCCGATGTTTTATTGCAGATTCAGGTTCTACGAAGAAAAATAAATAAATTTCATTTGAAAAATTTTTCTCGATTCGTGATAGATGGCGCTGCAATAAGCGGAAACTAGTTTGACCAAAGTTTCTTCAATTAGGAACCTCCTAGCTCAGCAAGAAATCAGAAATTTTATATACAGAAATAGCCTTTGGCTAGCTGGGAGCTCCGCCTCCAGACCCCCCAGTCTGCACGGCCTACAGTCTTGCACCTCTTGAACCCACAATTATATCGTTTCTTTTCCTATTTCAACTATCTAAAAGATAAGATTTTGTATTCCCAAGAAAACGTCCATTTAAAAAGCATAGAAATTTCTTCATCCTTCTTTAGACCCCTAAAAAATTAAAATATTCACTTTTTGCAATTTTCCTGTCGGTTAGTCCTGGAAGGCAACAATCATGCCAAATTTCATCATTCTAATCCTGCCGGAAGTGCCTAAACATTTTCGGGTGTAGAAGGCGTCCTATATAAATAATATGGGAAACAGTTTTCAGTTCCCCATAAAACCACTCTACCTTTGGAAATGTTTATATCTGATGATTTACTTAGGTAACGCTAACGGAAACATACAAGAATACCGAATTTCAAGTTTTTATTCCAATTCTAAGTACCTAAAACATGAGATTACATGTCCAAAAAAAAAAGCCCATTTAAATAACATGGGGAAATTCTTCATCCCCTCTTTAGACCCCCGAAAAGTTAAAAGTATTCACTTTTGGCAATTTCCTGTGAGTTAGTTCCGGAAAGCTACAATCATGCCAAATTTAATCATTGTAGCCCTACAGCTAGTGCTCAATAATTTATGTTAGCTCATGTAGTTTTATATATAGTTAGGATAGGATTAGGATTTCATCTTTCTAACTTGACAGGCTTGAGAGATATATTTTTGGCGTGAACTTTTCAATCGCATCTACCCTTCTTAATATACATCTTTTGGGAAAACTAATGCGATAAAAATCTAGGTTGATATTGACATACGTTGTGTTTCTAAGATCTTGTTACCCTATGAAGTTTCATATTTTGGACTTTGTTTCCGGATATTACCTTCAGGTGATCAAGTACAGCTGTTATTGGTAAAGTTAGAATTGTGGCCAACTTAAGTTAGAATATCTGCCAACTTATGTTTTATTGGCTAGGTCACAATGGTGGCCAATTTATACTTCTGTTGACATGATTAAAGTGGTAATCAACTTAAAACAAGTTTTGGCCACGTTGGAATGATGGCAAAGCTTACACTTTCATTAGCAAGATTATGGTTGTGGCCAACTTAAGCTGTTATTGATTGTTTTGCAATGGTAGCCAACTTAAGTTAGAATAGTAGCCAACTTAACTTTTCTGGCTAGGTCACAATGGTGGTCAACATACACTTCTGTTGACATTATTAGAATGGTGGTCAACTTAAAACAGATTTTGGCCAGGTTAGAATGATAGCGATTATTAGTAAGATTTGAATGGTGGTCAAATCAAGCTGTAACTGTCCACGTTTCACAGTTGTAGCTAACTTTAACTGTTATTTGCCAGGTTAGAATGACTCAAGGTTTTGTTGACATCAGAATGGGGCCAAAATAAGTTTTAGACATGTTTCAATTATCGCCAACTTAAGTAAGTATTGGCCATGCTAAAATGGTGGCAACTTGAGATGTTGTTGGCGAGGTTAGAATGATAGTTAAGTCAAACTGTTATTATCCAGATTAAAATGGTGTCCAACTTAAGCTTACATTGGGCAGGTTAGAACTGTGGCTAATTTAAAGTTTTATTGGCGAGGTTAGAATGATGGCCAACTTAATCTGTTATTGTCCAGGTTAGAATGGTGACCAACTTAAGCTTTCATTGGCCAGGTTACAATCGTGAGGAATTTAAGGTGTTATTGGCCAGGTTAGAATGGTGATCAACTTAAACTTTCATTGGCTAGGTTAGAATTGTGGCCAATATAAGGTATTACTGGTTAGATAAGATTACTCGCTAACTTAACAGGTTTTGGCAAAGGGTAAACCAGGGCAAATGTGATGTCGTGATCTTTTAATACAGTGACACTACGTTTATGGAACCTCACACATACAGATATGGATCTTGTTAGCCTTCAAGATCTCGGAAAATTCTGACAAGTCGTAACGTATATAATTAACGCAAACAAGTTAGCTAGCATAATGTGTGCTTGCTTTAGTTCGCTTCGTGTACAACATGAAAGCAAGAAAACAACATCTGTGTTGACATTTCAAAAAGCCTTGGGAGAATGAAAATTCTCTTTCTGCAAGTGCACACACAGATTTTGATCGCTTTTCCAAGAACAAGTACCGCACCTAAAGAACTTCATTTCTGTCAGCAATGTTGCTCGTGACAAAAGGTAAACAGTTACGTATAAGACCTGTGAAGAATCCTTTAGTTCGTTAAAAAGAAGAATGAAAAGAAAAAAAGAATTAAAAATAAAAAAAAGAAAACATGCATTTGGAATCTTTTCAAGAATGCTGCACTCTTTTATGGGATTTATTTACAATGGTTAGAAGTTTTACACGTATGACGATGTTGATCATTTTCCTATGTATCTTCATGGAAAGGTGCCGATCTTAACGCTCGTTATATGTTTTCCTTGAAAAACAAAGTCAAAATGAAAACGTGCTTACTATTACACACTATACTCTTGTTTTATTTCAACGATTTTTTGTTTTGTATGTGATTTGACTATTAACACTGACAATTCTGGGCCCGAGCAGTACTTGTTGAGGTGGCATGGGTCATTGAAGATTTACCCCTGGCTCACTGACTCACTACCCACCGTGACCTACTCTGACCCACCACGACTCACTCTGACCCCCACCCACAAAAACTCATCTTTATAAACTCTGACCCATGATCCACGCCCTCCTCTCAACTAACTAAAGAGTTTGCACGTGTAATAAAAAAAGGCCGTGAAATATACTGCATTTCAGCTCCTTGAGTTGAACGGCTTGTGAAATTCTCTTTTTTTTTTCAAAAAATTTGGACCCCCATTCAATGAAACTGATATGATAACATCCCAGTTGGGATTAGGCTTAACTATATACCGAAAGTCACTTCATATAGCTATGACATTTGGCTGTGATGATCACGTACACATAGCTACATCCAAAAATGAAAATGAAATTTTTAAGTTTTACGTCCCACGGTTATGCCGGTTAGGCTAAAGGAGACGATGATGATGAGATATGAGTGAAATGGTGTAACGAAGAAAGTGGGAGGAAACGGGAGAACCCCGAGAAAACCCACGAGCACGGTGTTTGTCCACCACAAAGTCCGCACGGCATGAGCTGGGATCGAACCAGGGACCCCAAGCACCGGAGGTGAACGCTCTACCACTGGGCCACCGCGCCCCCAGCTACATTCAAGTTTTATATATTAGAGGTGATTCAAAAATATATTTTTCCAGTAGTGAGCTCCTCGAGCACAGATTGTCTCTCGAAACCCAAGTAGTAGGTCATACTGCTATTATTACAATTACAAATATCAATATCCAAAAATTCCTGAAGTTCTTTTTTCACAAAGATATACTGATCTCAGGTAAGTAAACAGAAACAAATGAAAAAAGAAGAAAAATGGGGGGTCTTGAAAGTAAAACGTAGACACATTTACCAGTGTTCAGAAGACGCTGTTTATAATGCATTAAGCATAGTGGGCTGTGGATCAGAGTGGGTGGCGGGTCGCAGTGGATCACGCTCTGTTGACCCACGACCCACTCACAAATCTTGATCCAGAGACCCAATCACCCACTCCATCTCTGGTGTATCAATTGGTTTCCCAATTGGTGGAACTAATTTTGGAAGTCCATGGCATTAATTAACCTCATAATTTATAGAATATATAAAGAACGCCATGAATCTCTGTACATATGTACTGTATGTTGCATATGCTCATATCATAATAAAGGTTTGTAATTTAAATGTTGTTAATAGTGATATACTGTATACGTCTCAACTAAATTACTACGCACATATCAAAAGGTACCTTGCTACCTAACCACTGGCATGACAGCCCCTTATGGGCCTGAGCAGCTTCAACGTCATCTGTTAGCGACCACCTGAACTACGTCCAGGCTATTGACAAACACGTGGTCAAAACTGCTCCAACAGCCATACCAGGAGCTTTCTAACCCTAGTGGCCGTCACCAAGGGCGTCGATTTCTCTGTAAATTTGGGGGGGGCATTCAGATGCAGAAGGTGTATATATGAGGATTTTCAGACAAATTGCATTCAAATTATGCCAAATATTGTATATTCATAAATACAATAGGGGGGCCCATATGAGCTTTGGGAGGGCCCGGGCTCCCCGGCCCCCCAGGATCGGCGCCCTTGGCCGTCACGTGTTTCATTCACGTGACTTCTCAGTTTGCCTCACTGGGAGGACGCCGAACACTGGGAAGCACCGGGACCCGGGACCATGTGGACGTGAGTCCAACGCTCTAACCCAGCGTTTCCCAACCGGTGTGCCGCGGCACACTGGTGTGCCGCGAATGGGCCGCTGGTGTGCCGCGAGGAAACCGAAACAAATTATTAATTCTATAGGAACCAAATTGCAAGACATAGAGGAAATTGTATATTTGTATTTCACATTACTATGAACCTCTACTATAAATCTACAATTTTAAGTTTCATACTGTGTTACTTTTCTGTACATTTTTAATGTTGAAAAACGTATTTATCATTGTCATGACCATTATTGTTTCTTTATTGTTGCAGACTATTTCGTAACTTGAAATTTTAACATATCATTCAATAAATTCAACAAAGCAAACATGCATACAAATTACCTACATTTGTGTTTTAAAGGTACAGGAGATTTGTTTATTTGTTCGTTATTTAGTGATTTTCCTTTTTAGTGAAAGGTTAGATACAGTTTTCGAAAGAGAAAGTGGATTTTTAAATACCCCAGTCCTATATATCATTGTAATTGTTTTCTATTTTAAAATTAGAATGAAAAATAAGCACAAAGATTTACCACAGGGGGAAACCAGTGATCGAGCTTTCTTCTCTCTAAGGAGATCAGTAATCACAGAAAAATACCACGGTATTTTATATTTACAAATAATAATAGTAATAATAATAATAATAATAATAATAATATATATATGTGTGTGTGTGTGTGTGTGTGTGTATGTATGTGTGTGTGTGTGTGTAATATGGGTGTGCCGCGAGAATTCAAGTTACACCTGTAGTGTGCCGCAAGTTGAAAAAGGTTTGGAAACGCTGCTCTAAGGAATACAAAATAATTTCTAAACTTTTATCGTAAGAAAGCTAAAACATATTTAGGAGTCTTGGTCCATCTCTTATAAAATTTCTGATCATTTTCAAAGATTTCTACTTGAAATCATACTAACATACGAAAATACCACAGTTTCACAATATATGAAATACAGTATAAACATTTTAAAAGAAAAAATACTAATAATGAATCTAATCTAAACAATATGCTAAGGATCCGTAGGTTCAATTTGCAATCATTTCTCAATATATAAAGACTAGTTGAACATATAGATTACGTAACAACATAGATGTGTTCAGTTGAACTGGACAGAATGTTATTAAAGAAATACGCACCCATGAGATCATACATTAGTATTCATGGGTTGAACCAAAATGTGTATGATTATGCCAAATTTTTTACATTTTTCATTCCCTTTAACTTCCTTTAAAAAATCTCGATGGCATAAAATCTTAACATAAAATTCTACGCATGATACGTCTTTCATATTGTACAAAACCAGTAGTAATAATTTGACAGTTTTTGCGATCATCTTGTTTTCTGTCATCTGTCCATTCGCGATTGAGATTGACACAGAAATGTAGCGGTTTACGTTGAATGTAACAACACTTTATCAACAAAGTCGTCTTAGATTTTTCTTCAATCCGAATAAGCGGGTGGTTTTTCATGATTAAGAGATGATTAAGCGGAGGACGAATATAAGACCTGAAAATCTGGTGGTATCCGTTAAAATTAGGTAATGTGGCAACCCAAACGTTGGCGGTGTTGTTTTGAAACACACTATATAAAATAATGCACCACGTTATTCTAAATTGATGCAAAACTCTTACGTTTTTAAACCCTACATTATTCGTCCAGGAAGAAATCTGCCTCCACCAAACGACGCTTCTGGATCCGCTAGTGTGTGGATTCATCATAATGTATATACAAACCAACTGTATAGAACATATGGTACACTGTATATTCACTGTCGAGGAAATAGATTTATTTCCGTTTTTCACCTTCATTAAACTTAGTGATGATTTCAAGGTTTCCCCCGCGTAGTCTTATCATACGTCCTAGATTCAAGCCCGATCCGGAAAATTGTCTGGGATTAACTAATGCCCGAAATTTTAGGGAAAATGGAAGACTGGGAAATTTCGCTGTGTTTGGTCAAGTGCTTGGCTTGCAATTCTGTCTTGTGCTGATATTTATGAAAAAATCAATAACGATAAGGTGTTCTTCGCAAGAATACTTTACTCAGGAAAATAATTAAGACAATAATATAAAAAATATATTTTAAGTATAGAAAATGAGCATAAGCATTTTAGGAAGTTAAGATTAGACTTTTCTTAACTTCTCAATAAATACACACACCATTCTTAAAAATATCCAGAAATTATGGTAATCCTACCGCGGGAGATTTTGAATACACGGAGGGTGAAAGTAGCAAAAATACTGGTAAACCACAGTGAACATAATCAGAGATATGTTTGTGGGGAAATATTCCTCCTAAACAACCCCTGAAATCACCACTGATTTGACTAACATTTATTTTACTGAAAGGCTAAAGGGGGAGTTTGCGTCCAAAGCATCATCATATCTGATTGCGGCAATGTGTGAACTAGTGGCCATTAAGAGAAAGCAAACACGACAGACGATAATACATTTGGCTTAAAAATAAAATTTTGCTATAACATTTTAGCAGCACCGTGCGTGATTAATATGGTTGAGGTCTTGGGCGTATACCATATCGTATGAAGAGCAAATTACCCTATTTGTACGTTTAAGACCCTATCTCTGGCAACACTAATACACTAGCTGTTAGCAAATAACAAACAAGAGATAAAATTCAGGGAAAAATGAACGCTTTCTGTGTGGGGGGAGGGGACGAAAAAGCAATCCCTTTGTGCACGCTTTCCTTTCTCCTCACAAGTACAACTTTGCAATAACTTATCAGATAAAAAAAAAGTTGTTTGACTAGTTTGGCTGCATTGGAGAGGTGAAGGAACCGAACTGTCCATCACTACTTTTGATAATACCCGAAACTTCGATAATACTCGAAATCTCGATAATACCCGAAACTTCGATAATACTCGAAATGTCGATAATACCCGAAACTTCGATAATACTCGAAATTCCGATAATACCCGAAACTTCGATAGTACTCGAAGTTTCGATAATTCCCGAAACTTCGATAATACTCGAAATTTCGATAATACCCGAAACTTCGATAATACTCAAAATTTCGATAATACCCGAAACTTCGATAATACTCGAAATTTCGATAATACCCGAAACTTCGATAATTTCAAATACTCGAAAGGTTTCGAGTAACCGATGACAACTCGATAAATTTTCAGTCCCGAAGTTCGATAGGTCCTCAGCCTTATCGAACACCCCTAGTCTAGACGATGAAAGGGGTGTTAAACTCCAAACAACCATCCCGGTTACGAAATAACAACGCTAGCCACTAGGCTATGCTCGAATGATGTTCGGTCAACACATCGACTTCATTCTTCGTTGTTTATAGTCTTCAAGTGCGGAGTTTGCTAAGGGAGGTGTTCAGAAAGTAAGGTTACAAAGAACTCCAGTAAAACGTGTCTATATTATTTCGTACAACCAATACGGTCAACAGATAGGAGATACATTAGGTTATTTTTGGACATGGTGTCAATATTGGTTGAGGCACTTATCGCAGCGTGGAATGAGTTTGAAGATTTCCTTCTGGTAAAAATCCTGTCCTTGTGAGTTGAGCCACGTTGTCATGAAGTGTTTCGCCTCCTCGTCTGGAACACTGTTGTCCTATAGGGAACTCCTCCACACGAGTTGTGTTCAAATCTGTTAATACCGTGCTGGGTCGGTCACTGCGCTCGTCATTGGTGACGTTTTCTTAACCAGTCGCTAACTTTCGACACCATTCTGCGACATGGTGACGAGACATTACAATCTCCACATACCGGTGAATTTCAGCCGCGGTTACTTGTTTCGCCCACAGAAATCAAAACACCTGAGCGGACTTCTTTGCGAGACTAGTTTTCCAAAGTAGTCACCATTTGTGTTTACCCACAACTAACGCCGTAGGCAGCGGGTGGCCTAAACTCTGCACAGTTGCTAACTCCATGTATTAAAATTATCACACACTCCTCATTCCTCTATAACAGGTGAAACTCGAGAAATATCGACCTTGTAACTTTGTTTCTGATCCCCCCTCGTACTATGTATTAATTCAAGAAGCTTGACAATTCCCTCACGATGGTGATCAATACAAAAACTTTGAGCTCCCTGGCTATTATATAGTTAGCGTATGCGCCTTTGACGACGGAGACCTGGGTTCTGTTTCTAGTATGGTTCGTATCCCATGTAGGTCCACGTAGGTGCCGTACAGGACACTAAACCTCAAATTAATCTACCAACCAAAATATCTCTCTTCATTCGAATATAGTGCTATGTGATATAATTAGTACCATAACCTGTCCGTCTTTACCCTCCAGATTTCCATAGGGACACATTTTACAGACGCTGAGTAGGTTCTCTGACACTGTGAAATGATCCCGCCCCACCGGAAGTCGAACCTGGGTCGTTCGATTGGTAGGTATATACCTCACCAAATATCTACACGGCTTCTCAAAATCTTAGTGCAGAAATTTGAATATTGGACAGCTATGACATCATGCCCATTCAAGGTTCTTACCTATAAGGTTGGCCGCACATTTTGCAAAGGATAGAACAGCCGAATCAATGTATACAACTATGAGCAATACAACAAAGCGTCGTACCGCATGTTCAATGCACTCAGGGGTGTCTCTCTGCATCCTCTCCTGCTTCCGTCTGTCTGACTTGGCTTTCCTGTCTCTGGTCAATGTTGCGAGGAAAGAGTTGTATGTTTTTTTTTATAGTTATTTTCTAAAATTCAAAACAGTGATAAGGAGGTTAGAAAAAAACGTAACATACTTACGACACATTTTTCTTTAACGAAATCCATTTCAACAATAGTGTACGTCATACAAAACCTATAGAACTCGGTTGGGTGTAGAGTAATTGTTTAATCTATATATATAAAAGAGAACGCACAAATCCTTTGTGAACTCATCACGCTAATACGGCTGAACCAATTTCTTTCATTTTTGGGGGGTTATTAGGATTTGGACCCTAGATGGTTTTTATCATATCACTTTAATTTTTAATTACCAGTGTCTTGAGATAATTGACCATTCAAGTGTCCATACGTACAAATCCTTTGTTATTAGTTCATCATAGGTAAAAATAAACGTATTTATATGCAACCCGCATGACCATGTGACTCGGCGGGTTAACATAACTGACAGGCGCTATAAATCACTTGAAAGCGAAAAAGTAAAAATTATCTAATTAACAAGGTTTATTGCGTTCCGGGGTGACCGCAGCGAAGCGGGGTGAACGCTGCTAGTACCCACATAAAACATTTTTTCTGTTTAAACGTTTGATTCCTGAGTTGCGGGCTATCAAAGGTGGCGAGGTGGAGTGAAACTCATGGAAAATAGACAGTTCTGGTTAATATTGAATCATTCGTAAGCTCGGCTAGGAACTAGTTTTGTCAGAGGTTTTCTGTGCCATAACAATTAAACTAACAATATTTGCAACCTTTCATCTCTACTTTTTTGTACCATTCTTATGTTCACAAGCGTTCCTCGATTGTGAAATCCTTATAACTTCGTATCTTGTTAGGATTTCACCTTGTTATAACTTCGAAATCCTTACAACTTCCTATAGTGTCCATGATCTGATCTGAAAGTTGCCTCTTGCGTGTCAATTAAAAAAACACATTATTTCACGTTATTACCAGTCTTCCCAAGGTCGCAGTTTAACTCGGGAGGTGATAATTATACTGTTTGATTTTACTATTATTTTTTAAAAATGTAAACACACTGTAAAATTCAATCAGCAATTTTTACAGTAAAAATTTCTTGTTGGCAAACATATGTTTGTGACTATGTGCTGTTATTATTATTATTACTTTGTGGATTAGCTACTTCCTGTGAAACCAAATTCGACATTGTAGACAAATTTCTTTGCACGAATAGGAATTCCTATCTATGACTAATGTGCATTTGACAATAGTGAGCATCTTGCGTTATTACTAAATACTAGTGTGTATTAAAATGCTAGGTTTAGAGGTATATGTTTATCTCCAAAGGAAAGTGTATATGTTTGTCCCTAATCCTTTCGACAATGAGATCCCGAAAACCACAAGTGCCGTTTTCAATGGTCGATTCCAAATTTTGTGTAGATTGTCCAGTTACAATTGAATATTTAGAAAACACGGTCGTTATTTCTTTATTACATTTGTTAGGGGTACTCTAGAAGTGTTGAAATTTTAAAAATGTAGAGCATCATATCCTGCGAGCTATACATTCCAAAACTACATAACTGTATTCGGGGTAGTATATCTCTCAGGCATTTGTTTCATGCCCAAATGATAATGAAAAACGAAGGATAACCATTTCCTCAGCCTAAGATGAACCTTTATTGTTTGGAGTGTTTTTCCCAATGAACACCATATATCATTGACATTATAATTAATTGTGTGTGTGTAATGTATGTGCTTATTACATACTGCATGCAAAAAGAAAGAAAACACTGGTCATACATGAACTAGAAAATCCAACCGGAAGTGAGCTAAATCTTTCAAACGGTGCGAGATATTCAAAAAATAATGAAAAAAAAATCTCCTCTTTATGGTATCCCTTGTCGATTTTTTATCAAGATGTCTTTTACTTGTTGATATCTTTGATTTTTACGTTTCACGATTATGCAGGTGAGGCTAAAGGAGACGGTGATAATGAGTAATGAATGAAATAGTGGAATGAAGAAAGTGGGAGAAAACGGGAGAACCCCGAGGAAACTCACGCACGCGGTGTTTGTCCACCACAAAGTTCACTTGGCGAGGGCTGGGATCGAACCCGGGACCCCAGGCACCAGAGGTGAACGCTCTACCACTGAGCCACTGCGGCCCCTGTCTTTTACTTGTGTTTGTAAAGATGTTCTGAGGAATGACAAGGAGATACATGCTCATATGTGAATAATGTCTGTGTAGAGAGCGCAAGTTCAGCTAGTACACTATTAAAAAATTGACCAGAAAATATTTTTAGTTCAGCTTCTTAATTATGAACGTATACGAAAACGACTATTTTCTATGATTAATAGATGAGAGTGTCATTGGCATCTAATGTTAAGATAAGAGAGAGATGCTCTCAAGCTGGTGTCATGTGCAATGGTAAAACTTTGTTGTTGACAGAGGTTTTATTCATATAAAAAAAAATCCCATGTTGTTCATTGAACAAGGTTTGTTGTTGATATGTTGTGCATGACATTGATGAATCGTATTCGTATCCAGCTGAGAATGTTCGATGTAATGAAAAAAAGACAACACTTTTAGCACACAGGTGCACATCGAGGGATAAAGAAAAGTCATTGCGTTTTGAAGGAAGTCTTAAGTACTTATCACAAGATTCAGAGTGCTTGATTCACAGTTGGGACTTTCTCAATGAAGATTCGACTACTAAGAACCCCCAGGATATGCAGAGATAGAAATTGTACATAAGCATTTTACCATTTTTTAACGTGTTAAGTCGCAAACTATTCAAATAGTAATGCAAATCTAATGATAGTACATGTTTTTGTTTGGAACAACATGTACGAAGACTCTTTATCATTGTACTGACGATCATTTGTTAATAACGTACTCAAATAAAACGCTTCAGAATTTATTAAGAATCAATATACTATACAACATGTATATCATTTTGTTAACAGGGGTCACCAAACTCAAAAACATTTTTTTCTTTCTTGTTTTCGAGATATCAATTTGTTCATCAAGATGTTAACATGATCTAAAATATCACTCATTTTGTGATCAGTTTTATTGTTTAGTAGATTTGTGAATATCAGAATTACGTGAATTATGGAACCAATATGTATTATGAGGAATATATAACTCTACACCATAAATTTTGAGACTGAATTGTTTCCTACGTTCCCACAATACCATCTACCGGAACATAATAGCAATACGTAGCACAAAGTTTCGTAGTCGAGTATGCCAAGTGATCTTAGTACAAGCTCAGTAATTATCAAGCAAGAACGTTTCATATCATAAGTTTCTGTTTTTAAATATTGCGTTGGAAATTTCAGGTAAATGTTCGGGATGGGTATAAAAAAATGAAATGAAATCTTGCTGGCTAGGCTAAAGAAGAGTGTGATGACAAATAAATGAAATGGTAGAATCAAGAAAGTGGGAGGAAACGGAAGAACTTCAAGAAAACTCACGCACACGGTGTTTGTCCACCACAAAGCTCACTTGGCGCGGGTTAGGATCGAACCAAGGACCCCATGCACCAGAGGTGTACACTCTACCACTGAGCCACGGTTGCCCGTTGGAATGGCTGTAAAGAAACAAACCCTTGTAGAAAAAGCGCTTTCGGGCAGTTGGCGTCTGCTTATCTTTTAGCTTTCAACGCATGCTTTCATATAATTTGTCTTTTGTTGTACTTGCAAGTGATGCTGTAGACCCTTCGAAGAGTGTCATAGCATCACTGGCCGTTCATTGACTATTGACTTGACTTGACTCGTAAAATACTTGCGTCAAGCTTGAATGGAACACTGAATGCAAAGTTGTCCCCATGTAACTTCGTTACTGAAATCCAGCTTGCGACATGCTTGCACGTTTTCCAATCAAGCTGGGCGCAAGCTTGGTCGACTTGCAATTCAAGCTTACAGCAAGCGGTTTGTATGTTGTCACTGCTACTAGGGAAGTGTTCCAACAATCACTATTTTTTTTTTTTTTTTAACTTTTCGGTTTCATGATTCTATAATTAATCTAACTGTACACTCATTCGACACATTGAATTTTGTGTGGCAATTTGGGCTTTGAAAACATGACAGTTATCATCAGCCGTGTTCAATTTTACGTAGAAATTTGGGTTTTGTTAATATGAACATCTATTATCCACCATATTGAATTTAACATGGGAACATCGGCTTTAGTAATATTAACCTTTCTTATCCGCCATGTTGAATTGAGTTGATTTTGAGTTTAACGTCCCTTTCAGCAGTGAGGTTATATGAGACGGGACCTACTGATTAACGTGGAATCCGAACAACATGAATTTCCTCCGGAAATCGAACCCGGGTCTCTCACAACAAAGGCGCGCATGCTAACCGTTTAGCCACGAAGGAGCTCTCCGCCATATTGAATTTCAAGTGATGTCACTCGTGACATTATTACAAATCTCTTGCCAGCTCACGTGTTCATTTGATTCTACGTAAGAGTAAAGAAACTTTACAGACTAATATATAACCATAAAAACGAAAGAAAAAAAAGGAACAAAAAAGTTAACATTGTAGCTTCATCTTAGTAGGGTTTAGAGAAAACAAATACAAATAACATTTTAATGTTTAAGAAAAAAGAAATTATAATTTGTAAGAATACATGAATAATTATACGGTGTATCGTGTTCTTCAAACTCGAAAGTTTATTAGTAGAGAAACATGGAATCGGATCTTTTTGTGTGGTTATTTTTGTGGGCGAATCTTACCGTGACTTTGCTTCTGCAGCCGGTCATATTTGATTAATGATGCAGTTAAGACGCTTCGGTGCGAGGCTAAACCACTCACGACCGCTTCTTAAAGACTAAAAATCCGTCGAAATTAATGAGCTGCGTAGTGTTGGATCATCGGGACAGGTTCTGGATATAAAATACTGCTTCATGCTACCCGAGGATTCTGTTCGAAACACCCGATACGCGTTTTGAGAAACTTGGTGGTTAGGAGAAAGGATAGAAAAAAATAAGTACAGGGATTATCTTCTGTACGTAAGTGTCAGTTTTTCGATGTAAGCTGCGTTTTATTTTACCCGATCGTGCCTGAGATATTTACTACCACAATTTTGTACATACAGAAACAAAAATCTTCTGCCAGTCGTTGAAATTTCAAATAGGAGAACGCATCTTTTGATTAAATTATTATTCTTCACTCTTCTTTTGTTCTTTCTTAAAAAAAAAAAACAATATCAGAATAATACTATACAGGGTGTTTCAAAACAACACCGACAACCTTTTGGAGGTGATTCCTAACACCAAAATAAGGAAAAAAGTATAGACCAATCTGAGTGCAGAAATCCCTCATTTATGAGGCTGCCGAAAACGTAAAAAAATGAAGTCTGTAAGTCCATAACTCCAATACTATGGGACCTACCGTAGTCGGGTTAAGACTTCACTTAGGCAGTGATATGTGTACTATCCAAAAATACATGTTTCAGAATCCTAAGGTACTCACGTAACAATTTTTATAGAGGGAGTTTGGCTACAAGCATATAATTTGAAGTACTCACCAAGTACCTCTATAAAAATTGTTTGCGGAAGTGCCGCAGGATTCTGAAATATGGATATTTGGAGGGGCACGTACTAGTCCCTAAGCGAAGTCTTGACTCGACTACAGTAGATTCTATAGTATTAGAGCTATCAACCTTTAAAATTCATCTTTTTATGTTTACGGCAGCCTATAACTCCGTAATGGCTGATTTCTGCACCCAGGTTGGTCTATACTTTTTGTCTTATCTTGGTGTCAGGAATCACCTCCCAAAAGTTGTAGGTGTTATTTTAAAACACCCTATGTATGTCTTACGTAATCAAAACTTGTCCAAACCGATACAATCTGCTAAATTTACTTCGCATATGAAATGGTATAATCTGGAGGGCCTTGGTTCCCAAGCTATAGATCTCCAAGTTAAGGGTTTGATTTCTTTGTTTCTTTATTTATTTAAAGAAGAAGAATACAACAGACTACTTCTCAATTACAGTATTCTAGGTTACGGTAATTATGTTCATGATATTTTATAATTTATACAACAAAGTTTCGGAAGTACATCCATCCATGTTCGTCAGTCAAGTACCTGCAATACAGCGAAACTGACAATAGCTATCAGTACACAAGATCTTCACAATTTCATCGCTAGATGTCAAACAAATAATGCTTTCTTTTAGGTGCAAGCCAGAAAAAAAAAAATACTTTTTACACACAGACTACCACTCGCTAAAGATATTTGAGAAAGTTATTCCAATAATCTACCTAGAGTTGGGCTGCTTGTCCGTTTGTATTAATAATGTACTACAGTAGTTCCTAATTACTTTCAGAGTTGCATTTTTTTTAAGCAAAGTACTAAGGAGACACCGTAGTGGTTAGAGCAGCGTTTCCCAATCTTTTTCAACTTGCGGCACACTACGGGTGTTACTTGGATTCTCGCGGCACACTTATAGATATTATTATTTGTAAATATAAAACACAGTGGTATTTTTTCTGTGATTATTGATCTCCTTCTCACAAAGAAGAAAGCTCTATCATTGTTTTTTCCCCTTTGGTAAATCATTATGCTTATTTTTCATTCTAATTTTAAAAATAGAAAACAATTGCAATGAAAAATTGGACTCAGGGTTTTAAAAATACGCTTTCTTTTTAAAAACTGTATCCAAACTTTTACTAAGAAGGAAGAACACTATATGACAAACGAACAAACAAATCTCTCTTACTTTCAAAACACAAACGTAGGTAATTTGTCGAAAGGATTGAATGATATTTTAAATTTTCAAGTTACGAAATAGTCTGCAATAATAAAGAACCAATAATGGTCATAACAATGATAAACATTTTTTTCAACATTAGAAATGTACAGAACAGTAACCCGGTATGAAACTTAAAATTGTAGATTCATAGTAGAGGTTCAGAGTAATGTGAAATACAAATATACATTTTTTCCTAGGTTTTGCAATTTGATTGCTATAAAATTAATAATTTTGTTTCGATTCCTCGCGGCACACCAGCGGCTCATTCACGGGACGCCAGTGTGCCGTGGCACACCGGTTGAGAAACGCTGGTTTAGACTATGGTATATGAGGCTTGGACCTCCAGTTTAAAGCGGAATCGAAACCACCGCGATAGCTCAAATTTCAGTTTCCTCCTGGTTTTTTTTCAGCAATTTCACCGCGCTAATACTGGGTCGGCGCCTTGAAAAAAGTCAATCCACTTTGTTTCTCACCCATTGTTTTTGTTTTTGTTGTTTTTTTTAATAATTCCGGTTTAAATTGAATTTAGATTCTACATCTAGAAATTCCTTAAATAAATTCTATTCTAACGTCGGAGTTCCGAAGAAAGAGAACGAAAATTGATTCCTGTACACGTGAGAAGTTGTGACAGACTGTTGTGATAATCATAAATTACTTAACGCGTTAGGGTTCCTTCTTTTAATACTTTTTTATTCATCATAAAAAAGACAGGTTCTTCTTAGCTTCATGAAGAATTTCCTCTTGTGGTACTTCACCGAAACTCATCCAGAGAGAAATTCTAAAGAGATGACGGGTACGGGGAAAGAGAACATTAACCTTTTCCTTCTCTAAGGACTTTTTTCTTTTTTAAAAAAATTTAATCCCAAGTACGTATGAGACATGGGGATATTATAAGCATTTTTTAAACTTTTATTTCTTCTTTTAGCATCTCTTAGTGTGAGCACGATATGAGCAAGGAATATTCTGGACCAAAGATAACTGCAGTGTTGCACACTTTATAATTTATTAAATCACTACATAGATTAAAAGGACAGGTAAAGCATTGCATATTCATCTTCCTCTTGTATTCGCTTGTTTTTAACAGCAAGGCGCAAACTGAAAACTGAAGTTTTATGCTGTGCGAAAGTTCATTATATTCGCAACTCTTAATCTATATACAACCCACAATTTAACTATGCTTGTTGGGATGACGTAAAACAGCACGTTCTAGAAACTTCACTTGAAACGTCCTAATCGATATACAACCCACAATTTAACTATGCTTGTTGTGATGACTATTTTGTAGGCGTAAAACAGAACGTTCTAGAAACTTCACTTGAAACGTCCTAATCGATATACAACCCACAATTTAACTATGCTTGTTGTGATGACTATCTTGTAGGCGTAAAACAGAACGTTCTAGAAACTTCACTTGAAACGTCCTAATCGATATACAACCCACAATTTAACTATGCTTGTTGTGATGACTATCTTGTAGGCGTAAAACAGAACGTTCTAGAAACTTCACTTGAAACGTCCTAATCGATATACAACCCACAATTTAACTATGCTTGTTGGGATGACTATCTTGTAGGCGTAAAACAGAACGTTCTAGAAACTTCACTTGAAACGTCCTAATCGATATACAACCCACAATTTAACTATGCTTGTTGTGATGACTATCTTGTAGGCGTCAAACAGAACGTTCTAGAAACTTCACTTGAAACGTCCTAATCGATATACAACCCACAATTTAACTATGCTTGTTGTGATGACTATCTTGTAGGCGTAAAACAGAACGTTCTAGAAACTTCACTTGAAACGTCCTAATCGATATACAACCCACAATTTAACTATGCTTGTTGGGATGACGATCTTGTAGGCGTAAAACAGAACGTTCTAGAAACTTCACTTGAAACGTCCTAATCGATATACAACCCACAATTTAACTATGCTTGTTGTGATGACTATCTTGTAGGCGTAAAACAGAACGTTCTAGAAACTTCACTTGAAACGTCCTAATCGATATACAACCCACAATTTAACTATGCTTGTTGGGATGACGATCTTGTAGGCGTAAAACAGAACGTTCTAGAAACTTCACTTGAAACGTCCTAATCGATATACAACCCACAATTTAACTATGCTTGTTGGGATGACTATCTTGTAGGCGTAAAACAGAACGTTCTAGAAACTTCACTTGAAACGTCCTAATCGATATACAACCCACAATTTAACTATGCTTGTTGGGATGACTATCTTGTAGGCGTAAAACAGCACGTTCTAGAAACGTAACAATATGAGTGTTATGCACATGCTCTATTAAACGCGATTTTTGGTGTTCCTCTTTGCACCATCAATCCCCGCACGCTGAGATATAGAATGAATGTTAACATATCTAAAGAATAATAATAGCTTCCATAAAAACTCTACGTATTTCAAAACACTTTATTACATTTTCTGTATTAGTAAAGTAAGTAACAAATCTTTCGGTAAAATAGAGATCTAAACAACTTTTCCACCTCTTGAAAGGAAATTAAATGAAATCTTTGAGTTAATGTCCCACGATTATGCGCTTTAGGTTAAGGGAGACGAATGATTAAGGCAATTGAATGATTATGGAAAATTGGTGGAATGATAATGAGGGAGGAAGCAGGGTACCTTCAGAAAAACTACAGACGCGATGTTGTCCACCATAAACTTACTTGGCCGGGGATCGAACTAGAATCCCACGAACCAGAGGTTAGCACTGAGTTATCTTTTCCCAATTATTCAGTAAAATATCAAATTTAAATGAACAGTTATCGTTTTCTTGGTAATCGGCCTTGAGAAATAATGGCGGAATTGCAAATGATGACTGCGTTGGGAATTGAATGAATATTTGCTATATTCATATAATAACTACATATTAGTATGCTATCTAAAGCAAACATAACATGTACGCGAGAAGTACCAGAGCACTAGTAGTTACAGGCGAAGCATTAAATCCTAAGAAAAACGCGTCTTACATTAAAAAGAAAAGAAAAATAAACAAGTTAAAATTTTAACAGTATTGGTTTGTTTCACAAGCTCTTTCGAATCTTAAATGAGAAAACCATGGAAATTAAGTTTATAACAAATGAGTTGTTATTTCTAGAAATTTAATTAAAAAATACGACTGAAGTCAAATCTTTAGTGGATACATGGGGTCCTTGGTTCGATCACAGCTCAGGCCATGTGAGCTTTGTGGTGGACAAACACCGTGTATGTGGATTTTTTCGAAATTCTTCTGTTTCCTCCCACTTTCTTCACTTCACCATTTCATTCATTTCTTATCATCACCGCCTCCTTTAGGCTAGCCGTCATAACCGTAAGACGTAAAACTCAAAATTTCATTTTTTTCCTTTAGTGAATAAATTATAGATACTTCTCGTATAGACAAAAACTAAAAATAGTAATTGTTGATAGCGGAGTTTAAAGGGTTGCTCAGAGAAACAGAATACCTTCTCCACATCCCGTCTAAGCGAATTCGGGTAAATTTAGGTTTTACTGAATCTTTAAAAAAAATCCCTCCCTGTCAAGATTAGCGATTATTTTTCCCTTCTCCAACGGCAAAGAGGCGGTGAGAAGGAGATTTTGTTTTGATTCCCTATCAGCTTATCTGGAACGAAAAGTAGGTACTAAAGATACAAGTGTTTTTATTACCATGGCCTAAAATGGTGAGACTTCAGGATGTGAATTCATATGGCCAGGCAGATGGCGCATATTCAACTGGATGTTGCTTGGCAAATGCACCCGTTGCTAACACTGCTAATTTATGCCTTCTAAATCAAAGATGGTTATATTTGAATTCAAACAGCTCCCAGTTTTATGGTTCCGGATCACTACTAGGTTTGTCCACAAGAGAAGACGAGATGGGTCACAATTTTCGTGGCTAGGTGAGACAAATCTCTCTCAATAGATACAGATGCATTTTCTGAGACGAGACATCACTTTTACGAGACAGTCTCAAATCTTGTGACGTAGGCAAAGTTACTCAGCACAGCAAATTATTCCCCTATTCGAGAGCTAAATCCAGGATCGAAACAGAAATTTATGCATTACTTCAGGTCAAGGATGCCCCCAAACTTAGTTCGTTCGACTGCATATTCTCTGACTGGCCATCACTCTTCAGGGAAATTAGTTTGACAACCAGATAGCATTAAGTGAGTGTAAATATTCGACTTTTGCCAACATATGGCGATAGGCGAATTAAAGGTTCGACTATTGCCAATAGGTGGCGTTAGGTGAGTGTAAAGATTCGACTTTTACCAATAGGTGGCATTACGTGAGTTAAAATTCGACTATTACCAATAGATGGCGATAAGTGAGTGTAAAGATTTGACTTTTACCAATAGATGGCATTACCTGAGTTAAAATTCGACTATTACCAATAGATGGCGATAGGTGAATGTAAAGATTCGACTATTGCCAACAGGTTGCAGTAAATTGTTTGTATCTTTTAAAAGATATTGTATGAAGAGAAGTTTTTTTTTAAAAAAAAAAGAAATAAATGAAATCTTTCAGTTTAACGAGCCACGATCATACCTGTTAGGCAACAAGAGACGATTATGAAGGCAGTGCACGATGATGAAAGAATTGGTGGAATGAGAAAGTGGGAAGAAAGGGGAGTACCACAGAAAACCCAGGGACACGATATTGTCTGCCACACTTGTTTGGCCGGAGATCGAACTAGGAACCGCACGCACAAGAGTGACTTGGATTTGCATCCGAGGTCAGAATTCATCGAGAATCAATACACATACACCAGTTTATTTCAAAGTGTCGTTGAATTGTTTCATACAACCATTATACGATATCGTGAATAAGCAATAAGGAAAGTTGCTAGCAGATCATTAAGTTTTGTTAGTAGTACTCTGTAGGTAGCAATACTGCTGAATCCGTCAGTTGGAATTTACAGACAAGACGAAAAGATTTTGTGCTGTGTTATGAAGCGCGCCGTGCTGGAATGTACTGCCACCTGCATACGATTCAACTTAGTAACGCAAGGGAAAAATCATTTAATAAACAAACGAAGAAGAAGACAAATCCAGAATAACACTTGCTAGTGCCAGTCCTTCATGGATATAAATAAAAATCAAAGCCTTTTTTCCCTTTCTGTTATTTTTCAACGAAAAAAGTCCGTTACTGAATTATCTACGTCAGTGTATCTGTCTGTTTGTTTGTTATGTGAGATTTTTTTTTTCAATTTTGAGCCCTCTGTTCGATAGAACATGAAACCTATCTGCAAAAGTGATGGGATTTTTCGCGACGCCCTTACCGTTATCGAGATATTGGCCAAAAATGGCCGATTTTCGGAGATTTAAGGAGCCATATCTCGGGAACCATAAGTCATAGAGATGATATAAGTAACTGTTGATCAATACCTAAGAGGATGGTCAATCTTTTGGCACCAAATAGTAACCGGTGGCCACTGACCAATTGGTCACTTGCTAATTGGTCATCGTTCCTTAAATATCGGCCAAAAAAAGTTCGAATTTCGGGAGATTTAAGGAACCATATCTCGGGAACCGTAAGTCATAGAGAAATGATATTGTTGTTGATCAATACCTAAGAGGATGGGGAACATTTTAATTCCAAATAGTAGCGGCACTGGCCAACTGGCCACTGTTCTCCAGATATTGGCCAAAAAGTTCGAATTTCGAAAGCCATATCTCGGGAACCGTAAGTCATAGAGAGATGATATTTTGCGAATTTTTGCGAGAAAGAGGAGAAGGTGTGGATAAAAAAAAAATACTTTTACATGTAGGAACAATCACAGTTATCTATCTCGCTCCATCTCTCCATTCTTTTTAAGTTCGTTCTGGCAATGCTCTTGGAGCATTCTCAACTGATTTAAAATTTTGTTTTATCTTTTTTGCTTCTCTGTCTTAAAGGATCAAGTTTAGGGGCTAGCCACACAGGCCGTTACCCGCCGACATTTTAACGCCAGCAAAATTCATTTCAAATAAGTGCATGCACACATAGCCGCCTGCAATTGTCAGTCGCCAACAATGACCAACAGTATCGTTGACCATTATGTACCTTGAAGACGTTATGTTTGCGAGTGAGTAAGTATACGTGCTAAGAAAAAAAGGAAATCAATGTTGCCGGATCTGACATTTACCATACGTAACAAGACAAGAGTTCGATTTTTATAGATATTCAACCCTGGTACAATTAATAATTAATTTTTACTGAAAAAATATTAATTTCTTTAATTTAACTTTTCTTGAAACAGCAACAGTTCTGTAATTTTAATCAGAACATATATACAGTATCTACATATGTAAGATAAATATTTCTATTAAACGGAATCTTATATAGTAAGCTGTGAAGAATATGGGATGAAAATCAATGTTAGAAAAACAAAAGTCATGGCGATTGGAACGAAGGGGCTCGGTGTCAAATATAGAAGGAAGAGGGGAGAAAATAGAACAAGTGTCCAGTTTCCGATACCTAGGTAGTATTATTAGTAATGATATGAAGTGTGAACGTGAAACAAAACCAAGAATAGGAATGGTGAAAGAAGCCTTTAAAAAGGAGAAAGCACTATTTTGTGCGACCTTAAATAAAGAGTTGTGAAAAATACTCATAAAATGCTTAATGTGGAATTTATACTGTATGGGGCAGAAATATTGACATTATACAAAAAATGATGAAAAATGGCTGGAAGCTTTCGAAATGTGGGTGTCGAGAAGAATGGGGGAATTAGCTGGGTCAAGCGGAAAACGAATGAGAGGGTCTTAGAAATAATGGGGGAAGAAAGAACAATTTTAGACAATATTAAGAAGAGGAAGAGAAACTGTTTGGGACATTGGCTAAGAAAGAACTATATCATGAGGGACGTGTTAGAGGATTTGGTGGTAGGCAAGAGAGGGAGAGGGCGAAGGAGACTACAATTAATGGACGATATCAAAACAGAGAAATCGTACGTGAAGACGAAGAGGTTAGCGGAAGGCCATGGAACATAGAAGCTTTTCATTTGCGGCAAGTGACCTGCCAATAATGGCAGAATAATTATGATGATGATGATGACGATATATGGGTTCTAGTAAAATAACACACCGGAAGGGACTGTGTGATGCATTAAAAATCCCGTTTTCTAGGTTTAGAAGCG
This sequence comes from Thermobia domestica, assembly GCF_964235325.1. Taxonomy (NCBI): domain Eukaryota; kingdom Metazoa; phylum Arthropoda; class Insecta; order Zygentoma; family Lepismatidae; genus Thermobia; species Thermobia domestica. The sequence continues at coordinate 10,834,637 of NC_137470.1, read as the reverse complement.
AGGAAGTAGTATATAACTGTTAGATTTTAGAGATAATGTCTATAATAATGAATTATCAAGTTTGTATATCTGAAAAAAAACAAGAACTTACTTGGCGATAGCCAGTGTTTAATCCAGGGATGTAAGTGGAAAATATACCTCCGTCTAAAGTTCGAGAATTCACCTCAAAATTTTTAAAGATACAGGTCTAGAACATGAGTGATGAATGTGGTTATATCCTTTCTGAAACTTTTAGATACCATCTGAAATCGACGAAGATGCGTAGTTTCGAACCACGTGGTCCACAGTTCGAATGTCAGTGGAGGCGTATTTATGGTTTCGATTCAGCATTGTAAGACAGCTAGAGGGCTATTTGAATTAAATTAAAAAAGGTTTTTAATTGTAGCATTGAAAACTGATCTATAGAAGTAAACTATTGATTAAAAGTATACGAGGTGTGTTCAAAAACTATCGAACCTTTGGCTGGTAAAAAGTACACTTATTGATTTCGAAATCTAAAACAGTAATCCCCTTCAAAATAGTCTCCTTGGTAATGCATGCACTTCTCTCAGCGCTCCCGCCATTGTTAGAAACACTTCTCTCCATCAAGATCCTGCCGCGTAACGCCTACAGTCGGACAATTTGTCCATGCCGACGAGATGCCGCAGTCGAATTGCCGGCGCCGGACACCGGCTCCTTTCCACGCGATTTTCGAATGCGACAAATAGTTGCCTTGCCAAGCAGTCGGCAAACAGCCGGAAATGAGCATTAAATGCGTAGGCGCCGCCGTCGAAAAGAGGCCGGCATAAGGAGTCGGCAGAGGGTCGGAAATAGGCCTTTCCGACTGTTTTGCCGACTCTAACGGTCGGCAACAGTCGGCAAAGAGTCGGCAAAGGCCACTTTATTTTACGATTTTTGACCGCTTGCCGCCTCGGCAAAAGGTCGGCAACTTTGAACAAACAAGTAGATCGTCGTGCCGCCGCGGACGGGTTCCGGCTACCTCCGGCGACCCGCCACTGTCGACGGCGGCAATCCCTCTTTCCGACCGCGACTTCCTGATGGGGCTGGAACACAATTTTTGGAATGGTGAGAAATCGTGCCGTCGCATTCCGCATGATGTCTTCTTCTTATCGGGCCCTTTCTACTGGCATTTTCTATTTATTCTATATATAATTGTGCAATAATATATAAATGGGTCGAATAGAGAATCTCCAACATTTTCTTAAGTAGGTTAAGAATAGGTAAAATAGACGAAAATTAATACCGAGTTCAAAACCGTTTTTTTATCAAAAAAATGTTCTTAGGTTCCGCGCCAAGAATTTTTTTTCTTTCTTTCAGAAAGCGAGTCTCTGTTCCAGAAAGGAAACCCAAACCCGTTTACGGCTATCTGTTTCGTTACCGTTTACAACCCCGACAAAATCAATTACGAACTCTTAGCAAAAGTAAAAAGAAAAAAGTAACAAAAAGAATAAGAAGAAAAAGATTGTTACAACAATAATTAAGATAATAGATTGTCTTATTAAGGATGTGATAGAACGTAGCCTATAGTAGAAGATAAAAGAGGGTAAGGAAGAAGAATATTTCAATTGATATAGGATATTAAAGAGGAAAATTCTCACTCGAATCAGAGGACTGTAGATATGTGGGGGTTGATGGTAGTATACTCTGTGGTGATTAATTGTCTCCTAAAAATTACTATATGATCGTTGTGGCGGATCTAGCCCTGGTCCGGGGGACCTAAGACCCGCATTTTTGAGTGACAAAAATAATTGAAATTTTATTTATGTAGTTATTTTTGAATGCTTGTAGTAAGCGTTGTCTTTTATTCTTTACTAGAAGAATGCCCGTTCTTCGTACGGGGAGAATACTTTTCATTTTGGACATAAAGGGGTGAATTAAAATTAAACGGCATCGGAAGTGTCACTGTTTGCTTCAGAGACCCCGAAAACTATAGATTCGTCACTAATATTGGTCAGTTTTGATCATTTTAATATATATATATCTCCTCCCTCTCCTTTCCCCAAGTTACGGGGCTTAATTTTGATTTAAGGTTGGTTTAAAGGGACAAGTTTTGTCGATAGATGGCAGTACAATCTTCGTCTCTCTTCCATGTATTTTTTACATTTCTCGAAAATTCATGATTTCTGTTACAAATTTCAACATACAGACTTCAAATTTTTAGAAAAGTAACTTCATAACCTATCGAAGGCAATAATCCGTGCCGATTTTTTATTTAGAATTTTCTTCATTGTTGAAATAGCTTGATTGTTGAAATGGATATCCAAACCTTTAACAATGGAACTGTTTCAACAACGAAGAAAATTCTAAATAAAAAATCGGCACAGATTGTTCCCTTTAATAGGTTATGAAGTTCCTTCTCTAAAAATCTGAAGCCTCTACGTTGAAATTTGTAAAAGAAATTGTAAATTTTCGTGAAAGGTAAAAAATACATGGGAGAGATACGAAGACTGTAGTGACATCTATCGGCAAAACTTGTCCCTTTACACTAACCTTAAACGGCATTGGAAGTGTCACTGTTCATCTCAGCGACCCTGAAAACTATGAATTCGATACTAATATCGGTTGCTTTGGATCATTTTTTCCTATCTTTTCCCATTCCTCCTCTACTGCATTGTACCGTCAAAATGAAATAATGGAAAAGCATTCCAGGCCCGAACCTCATCTATACGGAAAATTTGATCAAGATCGGTCAGGTGGTTCAAGAGGCATAAAATCACACAGCCATTGTCGTTTTTATGGAAAAATGTTGAAACATTAGATATTCCTAGTTCCTGTTAAGGGTCTTCACTACAGCGAAATTAAACTACCGCTAATTTTAGAGTTTTTCTGCAATATCTTCAAAACAAATAAAAATATTGGAAAAGCAGAAACGTAGTGAACTAGAAAATACGATTTTTCATGTGATACCTTTACCACAATCCACCTATCTGTTTTCGGTATACCGCTATTTACAGAACCCGCAAAAAATGCTAAATCTATCTTCAGTTCCAAATCGAAAACAGATAGGTAAATGCGTAAACGGATTTCAAATTAGAATAATTTATGTAAACTTTTGATACAGCTATCATAGTCTGTATTTTGGCTCACCCGTTCTTATTTTCTAGTTCCTCCACTGGAGAGATGCCATATTTCATAGTTGCTTTCGATTTAATTCAAGGCAAATATTAGCAAGCATCTTATTAAATTTACTCAGAACTTAATGAAATGTGATCTCGGTACTTTAATTGCTTTTTACAGAAAGTGAAAACAAGCATTACTAATTTTATAAACAGCACAAAAACAGGTTTACTTTTTAGAAAAATTCTACCGTTCATAACAAGCATATTAAAAGCATGTGATATTTTTAAAGAGTGACACCTGCATCTCAAAAGAGTATATAAGAATCTGGGTGAACATGTGCAGACATCTTTCATGTTTTTTTTTTTTTTTTTTTTTAATTTGTATCATACAGTTTAAAAATGTGGTTTTAAAAATTAATAATACAATTAACATGATAATAATGATGTAACACTCGTGACATTTAAAAGTTATATATTTCCGTCACGCACACAAGGGGTTTACCCTATAAATTGAAAAACAAATTAAGGAAAGTAATATCCACATTATGCAATAATAATTACTCGCCAATTACAAACGGGAAAGATTCATTAAGACAATTACACTTGTTGATATGCTTACGAAGATATTCTCTTTTATTCTAATTATTATAGAATTATGTTCACATATTATTTTTAAAGAACATGCTAAGTTACGTGACAGGTAGTGTTCTGTTAGCGCTCCTTTTTGTGTACTTTATTTAGAATCTTTCTGATGAACTCTGTACCCAAATGTAAGGATCCTGAATTAAGCAAATCAATTACAGGATGGACGACACGAAAGTACGTCAAGTTATAGCGACTATATAAAAGTAGTCAGTTCGCGCCACGTAAAGGTTTGTGGCGAAGCAGGCGCACAACAACCCGAGCAGGTCGCCTCCTATTTTAATAAGAGACAAGACATGGCAACACCTCATTCCTCTTATTGACTAACCACATTTAAAGGACAAAAAAATGAAATGAAATCTTTAAGGTTAACGTCCCACGGTTATGCCGGTTAGACTAAAGGAGACGGTGATAATGAGAAATGAGTGAAATGGTGGAATGAATAAAGTGGGAGGAAACGGGAGAACCCCGAGAAAACCCACGAGCACGATGTTTGTCCACCACAAATTCCACACGGCGCGAGCTGGGATCAAACCAGGGACCCCAAGCACCAAGAGGTGAACGCTCTACCACTGAGCCACCGCGCCCCCATTTAAAGGACAGTCGGAGCGCTGGCTTCAAATACCATAAGCGCAATTCCTTAGCATAAATGTGGATATCACTTTTCTTTGTTGATTGTAGTCATTGTTCAATAAGCAAGAAATATAACAATAGGCTATATCTCTCTGATACAAATGACGTTTTATTCTTAAGTTCGTATCAGTTTTTATGACGGGAAATTGGTGTTGGTTTCAAGTTTAACGTCAGAAGCTTGGTTAGTTGGTTTTAAGTTTGATATTGGGAGATTGGTTAGTTGGTTTGAAGTTTGACGTCCAGAGATTGGTTAGTTTGATTGAGGTTCGACGTCGTGAGATTGGTTAGTTGATTTGAAGCTTGGCGTCAGAAGATAGATTAGATCATTTAAAATGTGACATCGGGACAGACATTGGTTTGTTGGTTTAAAGTTTGACGTCAGGAGATTGGTTAGATGGTTTGAAGTTTGACGTCTGGAGATTGATTAGTTGGTTTAAAGTTTGACGTCGGGAGATTGGTCGGTTGATTTGAAGTTTGATGTCGGGAGATTGGTGCCTTGTTTCTAGTTTGACGTCTGGAGATTGGTTACTTGGTTTGAAGTTCGATGTCGAGAGATTGATAATTGGCTTGAAGTTTGACGTCAGAACATTGGTTACTTTGTAGTTTGACGTCGCGATATTAGTTGCTTTGAAGTTTGGCATCCCGTTTCAGCATTGAAGCTGTGAAGAACCCCGGACCCCAAGCACCAGAGGTGAACGTTCTGCCACTGAGCCACCGCGGCCCCCTGCTCACGACGCTGAGTAGACGCCGAAAATTGGGGAAGTACCGGCCGGGAATCGAACCCGGGACGACGCGGATATTAGTCCATCACGAGTTCTAACAATACGAGACAGAATAATGCTCAATGGAGTTTTTTTTAAAAATCTATACCGCATGGAAACTACATTAGTTCCATTCTATAGTTTCCCATTACATTTTGGCGGGAACGGAGCTGTTGGTTTACAGTTATAAACGTACTTATCTTTACACTTCTGTAATTGTGTGTGTTTTTTTTTTCTTGTGATCTGATAGCAGTAAAAGGATTTGCAAACGTAATAAACTCTCAGGGGGAAAAATACCCAAACTCACTATACTTTTTTTTTTTCTTATTTGAAATTCAAGTAACGGCATTGCGCGTTAAAATCGATTGTATAACACTTACCGTACCATACACATTCGTAAATACTTTCTGAGCAACACCATCGGCTGTGCACATATGGGTGTGGCTCCGAATTACATACACGAACCTGATAAGTCTATAAAAATGATAATCTTGCCAGTCCTTGCTTGATAAATACACTCAACTATCAAACGGTATTTGCGCACCTGCAACATTTCAATTCGTAGATACTTAAAACAAACAACTTACACATTACACGCAATTTCCAGACTTGTATTTCCCACCTATCAATCATATTTTAAAATGTCCAGTGTTATTTTCTGTTTTAACAAAATTTATGTAATTACCGTAAGCTGTGTGGATTAACAGTGATCGAAACGTTGCTTCTTGAACACACAAAATTAGTGCTCTTATCGAGAATCGAACAAGGAACTGCTCAATACCAGAGACAAACAATGGTCATTTATGGATTTTTAAAATTTAACGTCCTACGAAAGTGCTCTTTAGGCTTAGGGAGACGATGATTCAAACAAGTTAATGATCATGGAAGAATTGGTGGAATGAGACAGTTGGAGAATCCACGGGCAGGGTGTTGTCCGCCAGAAACTTACTTGAACGGGGATCGAACCAGGGACCCCCACACATCAGAGGTATTTGCTCTACCACTGAGCTACGCAGCTAAAACTCCCTCTCTCATCTCGTCTTGATTCTAGTCTCGGAAGCGAGACGAGACAAGAATGTCACGAATCTCGTGAGCAGTACTAGTCCACGCAAGTCTTAGTTCTCAAACAGAATTCTGATGTTTTGTGATTCATAATATAAAGAGTATAAAGTGATAAAGTAATTGTACGAACACAATGAAGAGCATTTATCAATATTTAAAGATTCGCAAGTCATTACACAACATACTCCAATAAACAATATGGTTTAAATGTTGTTAGGCTTATATCATACAGTGAGCGCTTACGTCTGGTGCGTGGAGTTCCTGATTCTATCCCCGGCCAAGTAGGTTTGTGGTGGACAACATCGTGTCCGTGGGGTTTATCGGTGTATACTCGTTTCCTCCTACTTTCTCATTCCACTAATTCCTCCATTATCATTCAATTGCCTTAAGAGTCTTCATCCCGGCGAAATTAAAATACCGCTAATTTTACAGTAATTTTGTGATATCTTCAAATAGATAAAAGATAATTGAAATATGGAACAAGAGCGCCCTAGACAATATTATTTTGCATGAGATACCGTTATCACAAGTCACCTAGCGGCTTTCCGTTTTCAGCTGTTTAGAAATGCGAAAATAAATGCCGATTTTCAAAATGGCTCGAACTCGAAAGCAGATAAATGAGTCGTGATAACGGTATCTCATGTAAAATTATATAGCCTAGGACGCTCTTGTTTCACATTTCGATTATCTTTTATCTATTTGAAGATATCACATACTTACTGTAAAATTAGCGGTATTTTAGTTTCGCCGGGATGAAGACTCTTAATTATCTGTCTCCCTTAATCTAAAGGGCATAATCAAGGTACGTGAAACTGAAAAATTCCAATTCATTTTATTTGAAGAGTTAGAAAGATTGTTTAGATGGCCAACATAGGTAGATATCCACATCACAATAAAGTTACTTTATTTCTTCCAAGTTTTAAGATACATACATAACTAATGCTAATCTTACGAGACAATACAGGTACCACAAAATAATAATATCAAATTGGAAAACTGATCAACTTAAGACGTTTCACCATATAAGAAATTATCAAACAAATTAATACATAGTAGGTAGCGTTAATTCCTTTCCTACACTGGTTTGCAACAATCCACCGTTTTTCACTTTTGCTTTATTCTGTACTCACACATATCTAGCCTCCGTATCCGTATGCACGCATGAGTTTAGTAGTGTGTGTGTGTGTGTGTGTGTGTGTGTGTGTGTGTGTGTGTGTGTGTGTGTCTGCATGAAATGTAATCTGTGTTGTGCAAAGCCGAAAAGTCGATGAATTAGAGGATTCGTTTAGTGGCCATGACAGGGAACGTAAGTTATATTCTTTGGTAAATCCAATGGGAATACCCGTTTGAATGTTTCAGACAAGTTCTAGCATTTCTTGTACCTTGTGATGGTTAATAGGCAGGAGCCGGTTTGGAGTCGAGCAGAGTGAAGTACAAGGCATACGTGATGGGCTATCCACTGAAAACTCGCTACTCAGATGATGAACACCCGCGTCACGTACGCCGAAAGCTTTGTCGACGATGTGATTCAAGGTCCAATGCCCCTTGACCTCAACAGCAATCATAGATTCTTTTACGAAAATTACAAGAAAAGAGAAAAAAGAAAGAAGTGGCCAGACCTGATTTTTCTGCATCATATCTATGCAATGACAAATCTCTATTGTAAAACTGGAGTCGAAAGTAAAACGTTTTATATTAGCCCTATCTTTACATTACCTCTTGCATGATTATTATGCGAGGGAAAGAAACATTTAGTTGATGGTAATCTATCCATGTGACAAGACCAGAAACAAATAGATATTGCTGCAAAAGATATTTCTGATATAACCATGGATCAACATCTTAAGGATATTTTAGTGTACGAGGTGTGTTCGAAAAGTATCGGAACGTTATTTCTTTCCCGCGTAAACCAACGAAACGTGGGAGACGTTCTTCAGTGTAGATATAGAGGAAAAACTCAAGCGCAGTCGTGTATTTTTTTCCCGCCCGCACAAAGCATCAGACGCTGTCAGTCGGCCAACGAGAGAAGACATGTAGTGAGCGGTGAGCGGATTTCTTTTTTTTCTTTTCTTTTCTTTTCTTTTCTTTTCTTTTCTTTTCTTTTCTTTTCTTTTCTCTTTTTTTGTAAAATAACAGAAAAAGTTGAGCAGCGGTATTGCATCAAATTTTCCCAAAATCTTGGCGATACCCACGCGAAAACCATTCAATCGGATAAGTACATTCAATTTTGAACAAGAATTTTGGCATGAGGAGAGTGTCTGCAAAATTTGATTCTGGTTTTCATCGTCAAATACAACATTCCTGTGTCGTAAGGCTCACTACTCAGCCCGATATGGCTCCTTGTGACATGTGGTTATCTTTCAAGCTGAAAATGCCACTAAAAGAGACCCGATTTGAATCAAGAGAAGATATCATGCGGAATTCGACGGCACGGTTACTCACCATTCAAAAAAATGTGTTCCAGAAGGGTTTTCAACAATGGCAGGAGAGCTGGGAGAAATGTGTGCATACCAAGGAGACAACTTTGAAGGGATTTCCAAATCAATAAATGCATTTTTGCCGACCAAACGTTCGATACTTTTCGAACACACCTCGTATTTCTGTATGTTTCTTTCTTCTCTTTACTTATTTGTAAGTAAAATTGTAAACCTACAAAAACAAATAAAATTGCCTAGCAACAAACTGCTAGTCTCTTTCTCATTATCATGTAAATATCTGCAGTATATATGCCAGAAAAGTAACTCACTCAGTATAGCCCAGATCATACTAGAAACTAGGGTCACGATTAGGAATTAGATTTCTGGGCTTTCGGTATCTATGGCCATGTTAACCCATCACTAGGATTAGGATTAGGAATTAGATTTCTGGGCTTTCGGAATCTTTGGCCATGTTAGCCCATCACTAGGATTAGGATTAGGAATTAGATTTCTGGGCTTTCGGCATCTATGGCCATGTTAGCCCATCACTAGGATTAGAATTAGGAATTAGATTTCTGGGCTTTCGGCACCTATGGCCATGTTAACCCATCACTAGGATTAGAATTAGGAATTAGATTTCTGGGCTTTCGGCACCTATGGCCATGTTAGCTCATCACTAGGATTAGAATTAGCAATTAGATTTCTGGGCTTTCCGTATCTATGGCCATGTTAGCCCGTCACGCATGAGGCATGGTATTCCTTGACGATCACAGACTCAGAGAGGAAGAAAGGAGTAGGAAAAGAAGGAAACGGCCTTAGACTATTGTTAGGTACCACCCCGGCATTTACCTGGTGCGGATGAGGAAAACCCAGGCAAATCTCACTCAGTATGGCTAGCCTGAAAAAGCTCTTACACGCTTTCGACCGAGTGTTTCCACCGGGAAAGCCCACGTTATAGGCGATATATAACTCGAAACGTGAAATTTGATAAGAAACCTCATTTTTTCACGAAAAATAGGATAAAGAATCAATGGCGCAACCAGCTATGAGCTCGGAGGGCCCAGGCCCTCTCCTAAACAAACCTGCCCTACCTTATACAACAGCTCTGCAGACAAATTTTGCTGAAATTTTAAAATATGTCAATGTATAAATGAATACTGAATTAAGTGAAAGCACTGTACAAAAGAAGAAACCCAGCGAAAACCCTAAATTAATTTCTTAGACTAATAAATGTTAGTAAAGAGTAAGTCATTTCATGCAAAAATAAAGATGTACAAAATAATAATTACAGTGCAAGTTTTAAAAATTGTAACCGTTAATAACAGGAAATTTGTGATTTGAATTTTTAGGGTCTAAGGCCTTTAAGCATGTTAAGAGTCCCTATCACTGCGAAATTAAAATGCCACTAATTTTACAGTAATTATGTGATATCTTCAAATAGATAAAAGATAATCGAAAAGTGGAACAAGACCTCCCTAGACGATGTTATTTTGCATGACGTACCGTTATCACGAGTCACCTACTAGCTTTCCGTTTGCAGTTATTTAGAAACGCGAAAATAAATGCCGAGTTTCTAAATGGCTGGAAATCGAAAGCAGACAAATGAGTCGTAATAACGGTATCTCACGCAAAATGATATTGTCTAATGAGGTCTTGTTCCACTTTTCGATTATCTTTTATCTATTTGAAGATATCATACAATTACTGTAAAATTAGCGGTATTTTAATTTCGCAGTGATGAGGTCTCTTTACAATAAGGATAACTAAATTGCTTGTAGTAGGAATAATTCAATTTTTCAATTTTGCCCATATCAGATGGTGAAGCACGTCGTTCACAGACTACTGTACTAGATATTCTTGGCCCCTCCCGAAATAAAATCCTGGTTGTGCCACTGTAAAGAATATTTTGAAATACAAGTCTTAAGAAGGATTCAAATCTTTTGCCAAGAATAGAGTGTTTCATAAACTCTTGGAGTTACGGGGATAAAACTTGGCACATAAACTCCGCACTTAAAATAACTGAAAACATGTCTCAGTATTTTCGAAAATTCCACTCTTATAAAAGGAAAGCTCCGCTGTAATTCTTTAATTTGCAACTCTTTATTCGGAGAACGCCGAATGTGGGGATGTGCTTAAGTTGAAGATTTGAAATTTGTTATACAAAATGTTACTTGAAAATAAGGTAAAATGTATTTAAAGTGCCTTGGAAAATTCCGCTCCTAAAGGGGGAAAGGAATCCATTTTTGAAGTATTCGAATTTCCGACTCTTTATTTAGAAAATGACCAATAAGAGAATGTGATGAAATCGGAAATGTAAAATTTGGTACATAAAATATTAATTAAAAATAACCGAACACGTCTTTTAGGAACATATAATCAAGTTCTCTCATCTGCAAACGGTATATTCACCACATTCCTCCAAATCGTTAGAAAAAATAGTTGGGCTCCCAGAAGTGACTTCTTCCAAAGTTGACACCTAGCAAAGTAGCTTCGTCCTGAATTAAAATGGCAGTTTCCCTCACTCTTAATCTTAAACACGATGCTATGCTGAGGGGTAGTTAATTTTCGAACTGGAGATAGTGTACTTGGGTGACCTACCTTTTGCATTGCTGTAAATAAGTTTCTCACGCAAGTGTAACGTAAACATACTTCATCTTTTGGTATGACGTACACGTATGCGGATTTCGTTGGTTTCTTTCTGAAACATCCTATATATATATATATGCTAGTAATTCTTGTGTAATTGTGGGGGCAGATGTCTCAGTGGTAGAGCGCTTAGATCTGATACATGGGGTCCCCCGTTCGATCCCCGACCAAGTAAGTTTCTGGTGGACAACATCGTGTCCGTGGACAAAAACACTATGTTTATTCCTTATTTTTTATTCGTAATTATCTTTAAATGTTTGATCATCTTAAGAGGCCGCATCCCGGCGAAATTAAAATACCGCTAATTTTACAGTAATTATGTGATATCTCCAAATAGATAAAAGATAATCGAAATGTGGAACAAGAGCGCCCTAGATAATATTATTTTACATGAGAAACAATTATCACGACTCACTTATCTACTTCCGATTTCGAGCCATTTTGAAAATCGGCATTTATTTTCGCGTTTCTAAACGGTTGAAAACGGAAAACCACTAGGTGACTTGTGATAACGGTACCTCACGCAAAATAATATTGTCTAGGGCGCTCTTGTTCCATATTTCAATTATATTTTATCTATTTGAAGATATCACATAATTACTGTAAAATTAGCGGTATTTTAATTTCGCCGGGATGAGCCTCTTAAGATGATTTTAAAAATTCCTGGATCCACTGTGTAGCGCGAATAAAATCATCAATACGAGTTACAAATGCTTTCCAAACAGTATTGAGAAAGTTCACTGTATTATTTCCAAGCTTTCATAAAAAGGAAGGGTAATTTGTCATCGAAATAGAACATTTGTGTCAGAAACCTAAGGAAATAAAGCTAGCTTCTAGCGGAGGTCACTGCCAGTTGATGTCTTTCGAGGTCAGGTCATTTGACAATGCACTACGTCCATTGTGTTTCAGGTCTATGTCGATTTTTGTGGTCAAGGTCGAATTCTCTTTGACAAGAAAGTTGTGCAGTCTACCTGCTTCACCATATGAAGAAATTGTGAATTATATAAAAGGACTGTATCCACAGAACAATGCATCAAGGAAGACTATGGAAGTCATTATATATGCGACGAATGTAAGTTGGACGTGGTGTTGATAAGAACGTGTCATTTTTCAGAATTATATATCCCTTCCTTATAAATATAAAAGTAGAGCTTTGTTTTGGTTTCGTAATACGATATTCTTTCTTGCGAAACAACTTGTTCACTCATCTGTAAACATTTATTGCCTATTTAAAGTAATCTTGACTTTCTATTTCCATATTCTAGCTATAATACATAAAATAACTATATATAAAAATACATGAACTGATATAAAATAAGGGGCACTTCCGGTTGACGTTGAAAATTGAAATTTGGTATGATTGGAGTTTTGCGGAACTAACCGACACGAAAATTGCCAAAAGTGAATATTTTTAATTTTTAGAGAGTCTAAAGGGGGATGAAGAAATTCTAAAACGAGCTACAATCTCGTTTTAGGTACTTGGATTTGGAATAAAAACTCGATATTCGGTATATTTTTTATGTTTTTGTGAGCGTTACCTAAGTAAATCACTAGAAATAAAAATTTGCAAATCTAGAGTGGTTTTATGGGGAACTCGAAGTCTTTCCCAGGTTATTTACATGGGACACTTTCTACATCCCAAAATGTTTAGGCAATTCCAGCAGGATTAGAATGATGATATTTGGCTTGATTGTAATCTTTCGGGATTAACCCACAGAAAAATTGCCAAAAGTGAATATTTTAAATTTTTAAGGGGTCTAAAGAGGGGATGAAGATGGGATTCTTCAAAAATTTATCTCTTACATGGTTTAAATACGAAAAAGAAACTTGATTTCGGTAGAATTATGGGTTTAAGAGGTGCGAGGCCGTAGGCCGAGTAAACGCGGGAGTCTGGGACGAAAACTTCACTGGGCCAAATTGAGTAAGCGTTAAGAGCAAATACTCGAAATTAACTTCTGATGCAAAGGCTCATACATAAGAGACGTGATGCCGTAGACCAAAGAAACGCGGGGGTCTTGGGGCGAAGCCCCCAGCTAGCCAAAACGCTAGTTTATCAATAAAATCTTTTACCCTATTATTTCAACAAATATGACAGTAATATCGTGTTTGTAATGAGGCCAAACTATGTTTCTCAAAGCAAAGTAAAGGTTGCGGCTGTTACAGAAAAACATTGTTCTGCGCTAGTGATGTTAAAATTAATGTCATAATTATTCACTATCCGAATAGTTGTCATATTAGTTATTCGATAATGAGAAGATTCGTATTTATTATTAAAATATAAGAAAATAAAGTCAATAAACTAAAGAAAATAAATTGATGTTGAAGCCCATGAAAGGCTATGAGCAACCAGACAGCTTTTAATTGGCTTATGTTTGGGCAGCACATCGTATTTTATTTCTGTTTTCTTTTCTAAACCTCGTGAGGGCATAGTTGCTCAGTGGTAGAACGCTTGACTTTGGTGCATACGGTCCCCGGCTGGATTCCCGGTCAAGTAAGTTTGTGGTCCGTGGTTTTTCTCGGGGTACTCCCGTTTCCTCCCAGCCGGCTAAATGGCATAAATGTTGGACAGTTAAACTGAAAAATCATCCTATTTTCATCTCACATTTCTATACCCTCAATTATATCATGTGATTTCAAAAATGCTTTCCCTCATGACAAATGTAGTCTAACGTCCTATAGAGCCCGTCATGAATGAGAATAAGAACAATTCAGTAAAGTTTGTTCACTTTGACGCGGTTTTTAGTAACACACCATTTTATTCTTTCGTAATGAGTAGCGATAACGTATAGGAGAAATATTTTAATATTTTCCCTACATAATATGCAACCCAAATAACATTTGAGTTATTAGTGTGGCGAATATGCTTGGGGCACAACAACAAGATTAATGTTTTATCATACAGAAGTAATCATTCCTTGGTTTAAGACCATTCGTCGAAACGTACAGTATAGTTTAATAACTTCCAACAATGACAAAACAATAATAATAATAATAACAATAAAGTAACAATCTTATCTTGGAAACATTTCAGGTTCTCGATGTGGTCTGGTGCTTTCTATGCTCATTCCTGGTCCACGTACTTGCTTCTGAAACAAACTCGACTAGTGGAACGGATTCATTTAAAAATGAAATAAAAACAATCAACATCTCATGTTTATGCAATTTAGGGTAAGGGAGACGGATGATTATGGCAAGTGAATGACGATAGAAGAATTGGTGGAATGAGAAATTGGGAGGAAACGGGAGTACCCCGAGAAAACCTAGAATCACGATGTTGTCCACCACATACATACTTGGCCGGGGATCGAACCAGGGACCCCACACATCAGAGGTAAGCACTCTACCACTGAGCCACTGCACCCTACGTCTAGTTTTACGCCCACGTTTATGCCTTGTAGGCTCAAGGACATGGACGACTCTTTATAGCAGAGACACAGAAGTGACATTCTATTATATTAGCAAACTAGCAGCGTTCACCCCGCTTCGCTGCGGTCACCCCGGAACGCAATAAACTTTGTTACTTAGATAATTTTTACTTTTTCGCTTTCAAGTGATATGATAAAAACCATAGAAGATTGCAGTAAATGTTAACATTATATCGCCTGTCATTTATGTTAACCCGCCTCGCTTCGCTGCGGTCACCCCGGAACGCAATAAACGTTGTTACTTAGATAATTTTTACTTTTTCGCTTTCAAGTGATATGATAAAAACCATAGTAGATTGCAGTAAATGTTAACATTATATCGCCTGTCATTTATGTTAACCCGCCGAGTGACACGGTCATGCGGGTTGCATATAAATATGTTTATTTTTACCTATGATGAACTAACAAAGGATTTGTACGTTATGGACACTTGAATGGTCAATTATCTCAAGACACTGGTAATTAAAAATTAAAGTGATATGATAAAAACCATCTAGGGTCCAAATCCTAATAACCCCCCAAAAATGAAAGAAATTGGTTCAGCCGTATTAGCGTGATGAGGGAACAAAGGATTTGTGCGTTCTCTTTTATATATAAGACTAGCAGCGTTCACCCCGCTTCGCTGCGGTCACCCCGGAACGCAATAAACTTTGTTACTTAGATAATTTTTACTTTTTCGCTTTCAAGTGATATGATAAAAACCATAGATTACAGTAAATGTTAACATTATATCGCCTGTCATTTATGTTAACCCGCCCCGCTTCGCTGCGGTCACCCCGGAACGCAATAAACTTTGTTACTTAGATAATTTTTACTTTTTCGCTTTCAAGTGATATGATAAAAACCATAGTAGATTGCAGTAAATGTTAACATTATATCGCCTGTCATTTATGTTAACCCGCCGAGTGACACGGTCATGCGGGTTGCATATAAATACGTTTATTTTTACCTATGATGAACTAACAAAGGATTTGTACGTTATGGACACTTGAATGGTCAATTATCTCAAGACACTGGTAATTAAAAATTAAAGTGATATGATAAAAACCATCTAGGGTCCAAATCCTAATAACCCCCCAAAAATGAAAGAAATTGGTTCAGCCGTATTAGCGTGATGAGGGAACAAAGGATTTGTGCGTTCTCTTTTATATATAAGATATGCATATATTAAGTATTCTTTATATTCTTACTTTAATTCATACATCTGTAAGTTTCCTCGGGGTTCTCTAGTTTCCTTGCACACTCTCATTCCACCAATTACTTCTTAATAATTCAGTTCAATTAATGATTCATTTCCTTTAGTCTAAATACCATAACCATGAGAGGCAAAATATAAACTAATACATTATTATTATTATTATTATTATTATTATTATTATTATTATTATTATTATTATTATTATTATTATTATTATTATTATTATTATTATTATTATTAATGACGACCTAAATCAAGGAATTCCTGTTATTATTCAGTTCAAAATCTTTTGTTCTCGCGAATTCTGTCGAGGAATTTGAAGCTTAAAATATATAAAACCATAATCATCATGCCTGTTGTTCTGTATGGTTGCGAAACATGGTCACTTACTCTGAGGGAGGAACGTAGACTGAAAGTATTTGAGAATAAAATCCTGAGATTAATATTCGGGCCTAAAAGAAACGGGAATGGAGGACGGCAGAAACTTCACAATGAGGAACTGCATAGCTTATACAGATTACTAAGCATTGTTACGGTCATGAAGTCTACGAGTCACGTGAACAGGGCATGTAACCAGAATGGAAGAAAGTAGGAACAGTTTTAACCGGAAAGCCAATCTAAACAACCATTAGTAAGACCCAGGCGCAGGTGCGAGAGACTTTGTGAAACGGTGTTGAACCTCCGGATTCCGTAGCCTATAGAGTTAGTTAATTTTTCTTAATGATCACATTTTTACCCAAAAATTTAAGCTTTACAATTCAAAATCTTTCAAATAAAGTCATGAACTAATTACGTAGTTACTCTGCGAATTAACCTAAGCGTTTTAGCACAGCAACTCAGGAAGTTCTATTAGCGCATATTCAATTGGTTGGTTTTTATCAGGGTATGTGCTCCTAACGTTATTACTTCAGACTTTCTCCACTAAAGTTTACTAGTTGCTACTTTATATAGCTCCCCAATTTGCATCACAACAGTTGCATTTTTCTCGTATTGTTGGAAATTATCAAACTATAATGTATATTTCGATGAATGGTTTTAAACAAAGGAATGATTACCTGTGCATAATAAAACAATAATCTTATCGTTGTTCCCCTTGCATGCACGCCACACTAATAACTCCAGTGTCATTTGGGTTGCATACAATGTAGGGAATAATATTAAAACGTTTCTTCCATACGCTAATTGCAGTATGTTACGATTTAATAAAATAGTGTTACTAAAAATTGCCTCAAGATGAACAAAATTTACTGCATTAATTCGTGTTCTGACTCATGAAATGAGAGTGTTTTCGGAGGGTTCTATAGGACATTAGACTACACTGGGTTGACACTTAAAATTCGATATAGGTAACAAAACTTGAATCCAATAGCACATGTACCAAAGGCGTTAATAGTTTCGGTACAAAGCAGCATTTGTAGTGGATCTTGATATTAAGAGATAAAGATAAAAACATAATGGAGAGGATTGAGCTAGTCTTACATGTAGTAACGTCATTTCTAGGGGAGAAATAATCTTACAAACAAGTGTTAACATTATGACCCCTATAAAAAATTCATTTCTTATCTGTACAAGCAAGAAATAAAAAAGAAAGAAAATTACATTGCTTATTAACCAAGTAAAAAATAAATTAAAAAGAAAATATGTGCCTTCCGGTTGTATTATAATAAAAAAAAATGAAAATAAGTCTTTGTGTATTGGCTGACGAATACATGCTTCTTTTTAAAGAATTATGAATAAAG
Organism: Thermobia domestica; assembly: GCF_964235325.1. Classification (NCBI taxonomy): domain Eukaryota; kingdom Metazoa; phylum Arthropoda; class Insecta; order Zygentoma; family Lepismatidae; genus Thermobia; species Thermobia domestica. The sequence goes on along the minus strand of NC_137470.1, from coordinate 10,817,055 downwards.
ATATTTTTGCTTGAAAACACAAATAACATATGAATCATACCTTGTAAAGATCGAAGTAAGTCACTACTAGACAATGCGAGTATTTTCTTCCCCAACTGTACGCAACAAGGACGCTATTCAGTATAGTTGTGCACACGGCATGAGACACAACGGATGTAATCTTTACAAATTTTTGACAAACTTGCCTTCTGCGATTTGTTCTTATCACACATCTATCCTCAGGTTGCTTTAACTTAGTTTCTTTTAATCTCTCTCTCTCCCGCGATTCAACAGACAAGTGACTAGCGCAGTGCGCGCTTGTTTGTTACACGAGACAGCAGTGTCACCAACCGACTCGCGAAAAACAAAGAAATAAAATAAAATGAGTTCACGTCTCAAGGTAACTGATTTAGCCACATGACTAAAGAGACACGGAGAATATATTCTGCAAGAGATTGATTGTCCTGAAAAAGATTAGTTGTGTGACAACGCTTTTCGTTTCTTAAGCCTTTTATCCACTTTGTAAACTTGCTTCTTCTTTTTTTTTTCAAAACATTACAAATAAAAATATTGAAAAATTTTGTCTCTGTAATTTTGTAATACAAAATAACTAACTCAATGTCTTAAGAATCCCAAATATTCATTGCCGCAGAAACAAAGTCTCACTATTTGTTTCTATCCTTGAGTAAATTCTGGAAACTCAAGGACATGGAAAATGTCATTTTTACAGTAAAATATTAAAGAATTTTTGCTGTTTTGAAACTTCAGGCCGTTTTTAAATTTTAGTTAAAAAAAAAACTAAGTAAAACTTCTCTGATCGAAACCCGGAAAGCCTCAAGACAAAGAGCCGACCAAACATGTTTTTTAGGGAGGCACTCCCCCGCCCTGGAGCTCTGAGAATATCCTCACGAGGGGACCAGAATAATGCGTCGCCTATAATACAATAATAGGTAGAATGGTACCGTGTGAAAATACAGTATGTGTTCCTCTGAATACTAAGTGAGCCTCCCCACCCCCCCGAAACATTTTTCTAAAAGAAGCACTGGAGCCGACAATTTTGATTTAACGAGTGTTTGGTCAGCAAATCGTTGGTATACCGCCGTTGTTGCTGATTTTCTTTACGGAAATCTGTTATATCTTTGTGTCCGGTAGCTCTTCAATTGTTCTCGTGACAGTCAGTGAACTCTACAAACCCAACACTTTTTTTTTTCAGCTGATGCATATTTAAGTAATTCAATAGGTCCAATACAGCTTCAAATCAAGGACTTAGAGTAATCAGTGAATACGTGGGGCTATGACGTTAGTATTCGTTTTCCCCTTTAAACACGCAAAAATATGTAAACTCTGAAACAAAATACGTATCAGTTAGCGGAATACAGACGCCAGTCGAGGTTCTTCAAAATGGCGACGTGTCATGACATCGAACACAGCTAAATAAACTGAAGTTTAGCGTCCCTTTCAAGATAGATGTTATTTTGTACTGTGGACGTAGAGTTCAAAATAGAATCCGAACCACAAAAATATGATAAAATACATAGTGTCTCCCACCGAATTCAACCTGGGGTCCCGTGCATCGAAGTGCGTCCGCTAGCACTTCACAAGCAGGAATGACCCAACACACGAAAAAAAAAGTACGTTCCTCCCAATGAACGCTCACTCTTCTAGGGACTATAATGTTTATAGAATAGTATCCAGCGCATCACAGTCCCCCTTAGAAGTACTAATGAGGGCTGAATTTGAATTTAAACGGTATCGAAAGTGTCACTGTTCGTCTCAGTAACCTCAGAAACTGATTCGACAATGATATCGGTCATTTTTTAAAATCTTTTTTATGTATCTTCCCCTTCCTTTCACAAAATTGCCGGGTTAAATTTGGATTTAGACGACATCGGAAGTGTCACTGTTCATCGCAGCGACTTCAAAGGCTGATTCGAAATTAATATCAGTCATTTTCGCCCATTTTTACATATATATCTCCACACATGAAATGACATTCTTTTCATTTTACGTCCCACCATTATACCCTCCTGGTTAAAAGAGACGAATGGTGAATGAATGTGTAACAATTATGAAGAATAAAAGTGAAATAAGAATGTGTGAGAAAGCGAGAGAACTTTGAGAAAACCTACGAACAGGATGTTGTCCACCACAAACTTACAACAAATATAAACTCCCTACTACAGAGGCACTGTGCCTCCAAAATAATTGATGAAATTGTGCGAGGAAATGGGAAAATTCCGACAAAACGCGAATTGTTCATCATAAACTCGCGTGGCCGGGAGTCGAACCAGAGACGCATCTTACCAGATCTGAGTGCTCTAACATTGAGCCGGGGGTACGGTGGCTTACTGGTAGAGTTCTTATCTCTAGTGTGTGAGCTCTCTGGTTCAATCCCCGGCCAAGAAAGTTTGTGGTGGAAACATCGTGCTCCTGAGTTTTCTCGGAATACTCCCGTTTTCCCCTACTTTCTCATTCCACCAATTCTTCCATCATCATTCACTTGCCTTAATCATCGTCTTCCCTAGCCTGTAGGGAATAATCGTAAGACGTTAAGCTAAAATATTTTATATTTTTTTCCTAACACAGAGCTTCCCCATTACCTTAATATGTATTAATACGATGAACAATCAATATGGTAGATTCAGTCAACAACTTTAAGAAACCCTGATTCCAGATGCATGCATACTTTAACTCATGATATAGCAACACTGCCCCAAAAGCAGTATAGAGATATAGAGACCTTCTTTTGCGCACGTAAAACGTGAAGTTTGAAGCAACTATTCGAGGAACGTGGGTGGTGTGTAACAAGAGGCTCACGTTTCCTTAAAAAGAATGTATAAAAACGACTCTCAGTTTCGAACACATAATGTTACAAACATCTCCTTGCCCTTAGAACAAAAAGTGGATAAGAGACACTTTCAAGCCTATGCCGACGTGTTTGCTGCTTGCAGTAAACGTATCGCCAAATACAGGCAACACGTAAATAACGTAACAATGCATAGCGCACCTGGTAAATGGAGTTAAGCTTTTTTTTTTTAAACTTCGAATGCATTGATTACCATCTCTGTTTAATGACCATTCCTATGTGTACAGCCTTTGTGTCATTTGATTACTTTCAGCTCAAACTCCCACTTGTTCAACACCAAATTAGTAAGAATTAAACACAAACGTTGCTACAAGCTGCAAAATCATGAACAACTCCTGACAAATAACGAACTTAACAAGTCCAAAGTGCTTTAGTAAAAATTCTGTTAATATTTTAGTAGTCTTCTAAGATCTTCAAATGTTTGACTGCTGTTTCTAGTACAAAGCTCATGTAACATGTACTGAATCCGTTTTTTTCTTTATTAGTAAAGTCAAGCATGGACCAAAGAACACCCCAGATACGTTTTGGAACTGGGTGGTCAAGTTGACGGCCTCAAGTGGGGAAGAGGGGCGTGATTTTTTCTTACGGTAACTTTTTAAAAACAAATCCCGCCCTTAGTTTTTAAGATACAAGATTGAAATTTTGCACACACATTGTGTACATAACTACATATTTTTCAAGAGATTTTCAGATTCCTACGAGAGTGAACCCAGGCCGGGCCAGAAGGGCGCAAAATTTTTGATTTTTTGAAAAAAAACTCACGGTTTTCTCCAATTTTCTCATTTTTGGTGTATAATACGTACAAATGAAGTACCTTTGGAAAGGATGCTCTATTCTGAAGAAAACGAGGTATGAGCCATACTAGTACGATAAATAGTAAGGAAGCAGTAGGTGTTTGAGTGAAAGTCTAAAATTTACATCAAAAACTGGAAATGCCAAAAGGGTTATAGGTGTTTGAGTGAAAGTCTAAAATTTACATCAAAAACTGGAAATGCCAAAAGGGTTATAGGTGTTTGAGTGAAAGTCTAAAATTTACATCAAAAACTGGAAATGCCAAAAGGGTTATAGGTGTTTGAGTGAAAGTCTAAAATTTACATCAAAAACTGGAAATGCCAAAAGGGTTATAGGTGTTTGAGTGAAAGTCTAAAATTTACATCAAAAACTGGAAATGCCAAAAGGGTTATAGGTGTTTGAGTGAAAGTCTAAAATTTACATCAAAAACTGGAAATGCCAAAAGGGTTAAGAACTTCAAACTGTTTTAATAAAAATTCTGTAAATATTTTTGTAGTCTTCTAAAATTTTCAAATGTTCGACTGCTGTTTCTAGTACAAATCTACTCACTACAATAAATACACTGTAATACCTATATTACATACAAAATACTATTGGTGAAAATTACGACACCAACATAGTCAGAGTGAAATGAAATTTATACCAGAGATTTGCTTACAGAAATGATAACAATTTCGGAACTGTGGAACACCTAATTTTGGTAAATCAGCATGGTGTGAAGCTTTCACACAAATATTCATTTTCTAACTGATATTTCCCCACGCAAAATCGCCAAATGCTACACTCGAATCATGCTCTTTTTTTTTCTTCATTTTTCTAAAAGTTACAAACCAGACCCAACTGTCTTTCTCCATTTTCAATGGAAAATAAAAGGGCTTAGTAAACAGGAATATTTATTGACCAATTAGTGATGACATGAAGTGCGAAGTGATGAATAAAAGCTAAAATAGGAATGGCGAAAGAAGCCTTTAGGAAGAAGAAAATAATATTTTGGGGGGACCTGAATAAAGAGATTTGAAAAAGAATAATAAAAAAAGCTTCGTGAGGAGTATTGTACTGTGCGGGGCAGAAACATGGGCATTACGTAAAGGTGATGAAAAACGACTGCACTCTTTGGAGATGTGGGTGTGGAGAAGAATGGAAGGAATTAGCGGGATGAACGGAAAAAGAATGAGAAGATCTTAGAAACGGCGAGGGAGAAAATAAGAATTTTAGATATTATTAAGAAGAGAAAGAGAAACCGGTTGGAACATTGGCTAAGAAAAAAATGTATCACGAGGGACGTGCTAGAGGGTATGGTGGCAGGAAAGAGAGGGAGGGGGCGAAGGAGACTACAATTGGTGCATGATATAAAAACAGAAAAATCGTACGTGAAGATGAATAGGTTAACTGAAGACCGTGGTAACTTTTCAGTTCTGGCAAGTGACCTGCCAATATTGGCAGGATACCTATGATGATAAATGCTACGTAACAATTAGATACGTGATTTATGAATTCCTAATGAGAGCTTGAAATAACTTCGAAAAAAGAAGGGCAGTAAAGAGGGTACTGCTAAAGACTCGCGTTTTTACTAGTGATCTTGTTTCCGAAAAGTGACATTGGTTCTAGTATCTGGAAATCTCATTAAGATCCGTTATTTTCAGATTCAATACAATGTTGATGTACAGAAGATATCTCTATCGTCAATTCTACGAGCAATTTCCAGTAATATGCTGTGTAGTCCGTCGTAGATTGCTTTATATTATTGAGAACCTAAAATTTATTGAGAATCAAAATAAAAAAAATATATTACTGAACGCTTTCTTGTATTTATATGACATCCAAAGAATCGTTCTGTCTTGAAGAAAAGTTTATGAAATGTTGATTTTTGTTTCAAAAGAGTTCACTTCGGAAACAAATCAAGATGGAAAGATTATCGCATTTTGCAGTGAAATATTTCGTTAGCATAGCGTTTCTATGATTTCGTATCGCAAAACTGCGATGCGATACCGCTTTAGAAATGCTGATATATAAACGTGCTGTGCAACGTCCAAACAGTGCATTTGCGCTGGCAAGTTGCGAAAAAAACAGAAGCACCAGAGCAGCTTGAAGCATATCGTAAAACCTGCCGTGTTTTTTTAAGACAAAAATATAACAACTCCAGTTCATAAACTGCTCAGAAATTATATTTTGGATGACTAAGTACCATTAAGTTAACTGTTTATTCTGCCAATTATTTAATTATATTAATTAGCACTGTGCAGAACAATTTTAAATTAAGCAATGTTCACATGCATTGAAAGAGTAAGTTTCTTCGATTCATTTAGCATGCTAATCAAGCGAAGTATACGGCCGTCGTAAATAGTTCGCGTAGAGTGCTTCGGTGTCTTACACTGCAACGGTCGTAATGTTGTAAGCATGTACGTTGTTAAAATGGTTTAAAACAATGTAAATAAATAAGTTAATGAAAAAATGAGTATTAAAAAAAAAACCTTCTAAAACCTCATAAAGATGAAGCAACGCACTCAAATATTTCGTCTGTGATGGTGTTTTATGGTTGCCCTCAGAGAATTACTCGTCACTTAACTCTGTAGACGTTTTAACATTCCTCTTCGTTCGTAAGAAAAATTTCCACCTGCGACCCCTAGTGAGATTCTTAAGACTTATAACCAACTCCTGGAGAAGCACTTTTTCTCGGTTGTCTCACAAGAATTCCTTGACTTTTTTCGTTTTTTTTAATTTTCTCTCTTCCTCATCACTCTTCTATCATGAACGTCCACAAATCTTTCCACATTTTTTTCCCTTATAAACAAATTTCAAAGTAAGATCCAGTGAATAATAAATAAGTTGCCATCATTTTGAATTTTGTGATAAAATCTTCTGGGATTCAGTTAAATTGGAGTCCTAAGGATTTTAAAATAATATATTTCTATTTATTTATTTCTTTTTTCTTCCTCCTACACTACTCAAATTTGAGGGGGCAGGTAGCTCAGTGGTAGAGCGCTGACCTCTGGTGCGTGGGGTCCATCGTTCGATCTGCGGAAACTCACAGACATGATGTTGTCCACCACAAGCTTACTTGACCCGGAATCGAACCAAGGACCCAACGCACCAGACGTAAGTACCTTCCACTGAGCCACCGTCGTCCCGATGAGGAGGAACCGATGTCCTGACTACACATTTCCCGAAGTGCATGATGTCAATCTGGTTATGCGTTGGTCCCGTAAGGAAATTGCACCAGGAATTAAGTTTAGAATTAGTAAGAAGCAGTGGCGTAGCAGCTGCCCCCGCAACCCCCGCAGTGCGGGGGGGCCCCAAGGTATAGGAGGCCCCGAAGTCTTGCAATGAATAAAGATTTAAGGAAGTAGAACCTAAACCTTACTTCTATAGGCTTTACAACTAGGGCCCCTTCTCCATACTTTGCGGGGGGGGGCGCAAAAGTGTGCTACGCCACTGGTAAGAAGTGTACTAGATTGTTACCCACAAGACAAGACAGAATTCCTGTAACAAGAAACTGGACAAAGCAGAGCTCTTTCAATAGAATAAGACACACTCCCGAGACTAGACATCCTTCATGACACCATTTTGAGATGAAAAATCGTCAATCCTTGCTCTGTGGAGTATCTTAATAACATACAATCTTATACAACTTCTTTGTATATGCCGGAGACTTAACAAATCATTTTTTTTTAAATAATTCCCTCGATTCCACTTATTTTAAATGCTATAGGTCTATGTATTTTTTGTGTGTTTACAATATTTCATCATTTTCTTACACACTCTTGAAAAATAAATTGCGTGAAACTTACATTTTCCAAAACTCAGTATAATTGCATACTCAGAACTTGTTTACGAATGATTCCAGCAAAGGATGCTATTTCCAACACTAATGTGAACAGCTACTGTATTCTCAGTAAGTATTCAGCCATTGTCAATTTTCTCAAAAACTACGCATGAGGATATACCTACTTGTACACAATTTTGTTCTGCTTATTATGATCTATCGATTCACATTTTTGGACATTTTTTTTAAACTAATACACTGATACAATTCAAGAATTTATTTTACATTACAATTTCTGATCGTCTAGTTTTAACATTTTATTAAAAATCACTTTACATTATTTTACACATTTTATTTAAAAAATATAAACTCTTGAAGTGACAGAAAAGCGTCAGAAAACAAAAAAATAAATAAATAAATAGATTTTTGAAACGAAAACGGCAATAAAAGTTTAGGTTGTGCTTATTTATTTGATGATATCGTTGGTTTAAAGGTACAAGTTTTGCCGACAGATGTCACTACGGTCTTTGTATCTCTCTCTCATGTATTTTTTTACCTTCAACGAAAATTTACAACTTCTATTACAATTTTCAACCTACAGGCTTCAAACTTTTAGAACAGGAACTTCATAACATTCCGAAGGCAAGCAACCGTGCCGATTTTTTTTTTTTTTAATTTAGACTTTTCTTCATTGTTCAAATGGATATCCGAACCTTTAACAATGAAACTGTTTCAACAATGAAGAAAAAATTCTAAATAAAAAATCGGCACGGATTGTTCCCTTTAATAGGTTATGAAGTTCCTTCTCTAAAAATTTGAAGTCTCTAGGCTGAAATTTGTAAGAGAAATCGTAAATTTTCGTGAAAGGTAAAAAATACATGAAAGAGAGAGATACGAAGACTGTAGTGACATCTATCGGCAAAACTTGTCCGTTTACACCAACCTTAAAGAGAAAAACATTCACTACAAAGTTACGTAAATTCTGTTAACACCGCTGTTAAATATTATTCATCAATATACAGTAACAATTTTATCAATTTCTGGGGAACGTTGTTTCAACTTTTACTACAATGCTCCGTGAAATTTCCCACATAGAAAATATACTGATGCATTTTTGAAAGTGTCCAGAAATCGCTACAATTCAAGATTTAGTTTTGGTAATATTATAACATTTTTGGAAAATGTTGTAAGGCAATATCAATCCACAATAAATAGTAAATAAAATACTTACATTCAGAACCAAGTAATGTATCTTGTTGCCCAGTTTAAACTATGATATGTAATATATCAAAACATTACCTGAAAAAAAAGAAAGAAACAAACTATTAATATAGATCAGAACGATATTTTCCATCATCATTTACAGAATTTACAAAAATATAACTGGAACAATAATCAGTCTATGCTAACATCGTGTCACACAATACGTCCTGATTTTTTTAAATTCGAAACTCATGGTTTTACATAGGATAAATGAGAAATCTAGTGAGAGAGGGAGCTATGCCACTTCGGCAAGAAATGGAAATAAATTGAGTTTTCTAAGGCAACGTGTTGCGTCATAATTTGTATAATAAAGGGTTAACTGTTTTTTTTTCTTAACTTAGTGTTCGTTGTTTCTGTGGATGTTACCTTTTTGGTAAATTCCATGAAAAACTGGACGAGTACAAGGCATTATTGCCATGAGATCTTTTAAAAATCAGGGCTGATATAGGTCGTCCATGTGAATAGAGTAGTGGTATTTCTTCAAGAAGTGTAGTCACATATGGTTAATCAATCACAAGATCTCTTCTGGATTTGGAGCGACGAAATGGCATTTTCTTAAAAAAGAAACCCATGTCAAAATAGGGGTATTGAATAATAGTATGACTGGTAGTGTTGTATCAAATTTCATAGCAGTTATTTTCGTGATATGAAAACTAGCACCGGATATTGCTACACCTCTCTGTACTATACCACTCTGTGCTACATCACTCTGTGCTACACCACTCTGTACTATACCACTCTGTGCTACACCACTCTGTACTATACCACTCTGTGCTACACCACTTTGTACTATACCACCCTGTGCTGCACCACTCTGTACTATTTTACTGCTCAACTGTTGGTACCGCCTCTACTGAAATACCAGACACCATCGGTAAGTGGCATAGCTCCTTCTCTCACTCAAAATGTTGCTGACGACGTATTCATAAACTCAGAATCAGTGGTCGAAGTGAGACGGTATGCGGTGGTATGCAATACCGCCTGTGTTTTTTCAGGGATGAAGGCATACCGTCTCTGTTTTTTCAGTGATCAAGACATGTCGTCACTGGATAGTAGATGCTAAATATCTGTAATAAATCCACTTTTATATACAATAATTGACGAATGACTGTGCACGAAAAAAAAAAAAAATTCTTATGTAGAAATAATTTCTAAGTTGACAACACAGACATTTTTGTTATTTTTTCCCACCTTTTGTTTTCAAAATGAGGTGTCTTCAAAGAAGTTTATCTAATTTATATTTTGATATGCCATATTGAATTGTTTCTTTCTTATATGCGTGTTTGAGCATGGGCGGGTTTAGTGGTTGTCTTTTGTGGGGAACGGATCTTCCTGGGGTTTGGAGTATCCTTCAGTGGGGTGGAGGTCCGGGAGTTTTCCCGCAGGAAATTGTTAATATAAATACTCAGTTTTTTGAACATTTTCGTGTATAATTCTCCACAATACAACATAAGGAGATTATTTTATTTTATTTTTTATTTTTTCATAAAGCTATTAGCAGAGGATCAAAGTCTCTCTATGCACACACACCCCTCCGTAACTAAAGAAAAGCTCTCCGATGGTTTTGAGTCATTATGTAAATAAAAATATATTTTTCTAAGGAAACATACCCTCAGTGTATTTCAACATTTAGATAGCCGGTATGTTGAGCCAAAATCATAATAAAACTGCTTTTTCCCCCACTTCGAACACTGCTCAGAATATCTGATGCAGAAAACGCGGGGGCTATGTCACATTACTGTAGTTCACATGATAGATGACAGATGGCAGTAGAAGAGTAGAAATGGTAAAAACTAAAATTTAAGATTTGTGGCATAGTTCTCTCTCTCACTAGACTTTCAAATATGAATATGAACTACAGGAAAATGTTAAAGTAACATTCATCGACTCTACAAGAGTTTGCCCAGTGAGCACTATTTTGTGACAATCAAAATTATCGCCCGCCGCTCTGAGACGTTTATTTATTTATTTAACAATCATCAGATACAGCTCAGAGGTCATTTTTTACTGGGTATCTAACAACAACAACAATGGGATTTGGGAAGGTATCGGCCATGGCCTATTTAGTAGGTACCATCCCGGCATTTGCCTGGTAGGACTGAGGGAAACCCTGGAACACCCCAGTCAAGATGGTCGGCAGCGGGAATCGAACCCACGACCTCCCGAATGCGAAGCCAACGCTCTACCACTTGAGCTACTTCGCTTTTTTTCTTATTAGTCCAGCAAAAGGTGTTTTCCTCTCGGCTTCTTCACTAAAATTAGTTGTTTTCCGGGATGTTTCTCTTGTAAGTATTATGCTATGTTCATCTTAGACACTGATGCATAGTTAGTCTAGAGTTAAGTGATATATTAGCTCCATTTATTGCTTCTTCGTTCCTTTCTGCTGGAACTATTTTTCTCAATAATTCCTTTCCAAACATACATAACCTATGTTTATGGCCGAGAATTAATGCAGAAGTTTCACAACCACATACTCATGATGGAAACATAATGTTTTGTGTATGCAGTGAAACCTCTCTAAAGCGGACAGCCGTGGGGAATCAAAAATTGTCCGCTATAGAGAGGTGTCCGCCTTAGAGAGGTTTCAATACTTTCTTACGTAAAGTAATAAACAAGGTAATATGCAATTAGAAAAAATATTTTTGCATGAATCACGTGTTTATGAATATTACCAAAATGTTACTGTACCTGCATTATCTTGCGCCATCCAATTCGAGGCACAACATGGGGATAAGATGTTATAGTTTTCTGCACTTTACACTTATCGCTACTTACTACGTTTTCGGTGTGTTGCTTTAATCTGTGAGTTAATTGCAGTCCAGCAATTATTATTATTTTTTTTAAAGACACTATGCGTACCCATGGTCAAAAATACCAAACTTGTCTTCTGTTTGGTTAGAGATTCCTGCAGAACAATAGAATGATGTGTCATTCCAAACAGTGGGCAACTGGTCAATCAGTTTTGTTTCTGAAGCAGGTTGAGTGGGAGTGGAATGCAAGCAAAGTATATGAGGGTGTCGTGAAACAGAGACCCTTCCTCTGGGTTGCTGAACAGACAGTTGAGGAGGCAAAATGTTGTCACACCGACATGTTCTTCCTTGGTGACATAGGTATGGATTACTAAAAGTGTAATTTAGTGCACTTTCCAACTTCTTTCTAGAGAAAGTGTCCGTAATACGGAGGTAAATAATACCTATAAAAGACAAGAAAGACTGTCCGTGTCCGTACTAGAGAGTGTCCGCTTTAGAGAGGTTTGCCAATATGTTTTTTCCTATTACAGTGTTTGGGGATTACAAAATATGTCCGTTATGGGAGGTGTCCGCTTTATAGAGGTGTCCGTTAGTAGAGGTTTCACTGTATATATTTCATCTGGTCTTCACATACATACAGCAATTCTTTAAAATTTGATGAGGTTTATACTTATTCGAAGATTCAAGTTGTCCATTTTCGTAAATAAGGAAAACACGTCAAGAAAAATTGAACTGCCAGAACATTCGAGTTCGTTATGTCATTTCTACTGTTAGTCTTTAGTTTGCATAGTGTTCAAGTCAATTGTGTTGCAGATGTTACACGATAATATTGCATCAATTTAAGAAACTATAAATTATCCTGCGCTACCTGCAACCGAACTGACTTGAGTACTATGCAGGTTAAATACTATCAGGCGAAATTGCAATTAAAGGTATATAGTAGTAATTTTCATGTTTTGAGATTAATCAAATTTGAATTAATGTCTGAGTTTCGAAATTAATTTGACCCCTCAGCAACCCCCAAAATTAAAGTGACTCAAATGTAATAAGTTGAGAGTTGTTTGAAAAAGTGCAAGAATTTTTATAAGCATAAAACGATAACATAAGTTTTACACTTATTTATTTTTTTTTTAATTTAACAATTGTGTACACGATTGTTGCATCGATCAAAATATACTCTTAATATGAAAACTAATTATCTATAAATATCTGAACAGAAGAGACGGAGGCAAAATTACCTTTGGTTTTATATGAATTGCCATGTAAATCTTTAATCCGATTTCAATGCCAACTAAGTTTCAAAAGCAGGGAAGATTTAGCAACAACAAATTTTTCTGCTGATCAGCCAGAAGCAAGGATGTTAGGTCTACATGTGTTCCAGGTGTTTTACACCAATCTTATTAGCTATGGAAGAAAAGGACAGTCCAGCTCATTGAGAAAGATCATGATATTAGTAGAAATTAACCTATTTATTCCCTGTGAAGGGGTTACATCATTTATCTTCAGGGTTGGCAAAAACCATGGTTTTTATTAAAAAAAACCAAAAAAACCGGTTTTTTTGGTTTAAACCAGGTTTTTTTGGTTTAAACCAGGTTTTTATGGTTTAAATGATTTGCTCTATATATTCATATCATATATGGACAGAAATAAGTTTGTTTCGCCTTGATGTTATTATGCAACAACCTGGTTATGCTGGAAGGGGTCACATAAGCTTAAAGCGGAATAAAAACCGCTTCTCGAGTTACATCCGAGATAAATTGTCCTCCATTTGAACTCGGAACCAGGACTAATTGCCCACAAATGCGATACGTCTGCCGACTCACTCACGAAGGAATCCTGATAAAAAAAAAAAATACGTTGTACTGATCTTTACATGCTTCTTAATATAACTGTCAAGAGTCATTTCAGAAGGACAAAAAGATAAACAGTTGCACAAGTGAAACCATTATACAGAATTACATATGAACAATTTTAAAGTACTACGGAGTACAGAAGAACTAATTTAGTTCAAGTTAGTTAACAACGACTTTTATTGGTCCAAATTAAAGAAATACACCGACTTAATCTGCATATCAATAAGAAAAGTGAATAAAGATACGAATTATTTGAGTCCACTTTGGCTCAGACTCATTTATACATAAATAGATACCAAAGATACTTATTTCACTAAATGCCTCTCGTGGGATCTGTATACCCCCCCCACACACACACACAAAAAGTACGGCATTTTCGATGTATTTTATCCATAGTAAACATTGAAACGAAACAATATTTAGAATTTTTCTTCGATTGCAATTACATAACAATAATAACTACAAAAAATCACAAAATAAACATTTAAAAACTTGTAAAAAAAAGTCGCTTTGGTAGTATAATCTTTTTGAGTAATGAATGGGGAATTTAGGTCTGAATATAATACGAATAATATACGGGAGTGAAACGTGATAACCCACAAATGTGTGTTCATCAAGATTTTACAAACTCTTACACTTTTACGAACACTTTTTTGTTTTTTGCTTTAAACCAGTTGTTTTTTTTGAAAAAACCAGCTGGTTTAAACCTTGGTTTAAACCATGGTTTAAACCACCTTGGTTTAAACCAGCCAACCCTGTTTATCTTTCACATTAAACTGTAGGTTATATCTCATAGAAGATGATGTTTAAAGAAAACGATAAAATCCTGCGCAATAATACTTAACATACTCAAAATTTTATCCTTTATACCAGTAATTTTCATGTTAGATCATCCCTCAGATAATGGTACAGTCTTGTATAGAAAAACCTGATCACATATTTTTATTTGAAAATACAGGTACTGTTATTCATATGTATCTTCTTTACATGATAGAAATGTCTATTGTAGGTCAACGCACAGCTGCAAAAATGTAGCCTCCTTCAGACGAGTGAATAGTCATTCTTTGAACATGACTGTACAACCTAGGAATTTTTGTGTTTAAAAAATGAAAAAAATAAAAAAAATGTCAGAGGGTTATGCCCTTTAGGTTAAGGAAGAGGCTGATTAAGGCAAGTGAAAGATAATGGAAGAAATACTGGAATGTGAATGATGGAGAAAATGGGGGTACCCGAGAAAACTCACGGACACCATGTTGTGCACCACAAAGTTACTTGGTCGGGGATTGGACCAGGGACCCCAAGCAGCAGAGGTAAGCGCTCTGCCACTGAACCACCGTACTCCCTTTAAGAAGGGAAAAGTAATAAGCTGAACTTTCACAGCTAAAATATATCTTTGTAATTCAACAAATTCTTTGTGAAATTAATATGTCTGACCGTTTGAACTTTTTTCTTCTTCTTCCTTGTACAAAGCTCGTATTCAGAAAAGATATTTTAATTACTGTTTCCATCAGTGCTATAAGGTCTCGGAAATTTTGCGGCACATCTTACCAATATCCCGGCACCTCACACTCGTTGAGAGCACATTACTTTACGTGAACCACATACCAAGTTCTTTTCGTGTTGATCTTTTACTGGCGACCGGAGGAGGATACAAAACAGAAAACAAATAATTGAAAAAAATTTTATCTTTGTAATTCGAAGCCTGACTCATTGGATGAACATAAATCTTGGTAGCCATGGCATCTGAAAAGACCTTTAGAAACAACAGTGTTGCGGGGAAGAGAGTGGATAGTTTGAAGGGAGGTAAAAATGCCTTCTGAGAACAAAACAATACTGACATCACAAAAGCGCCGCCGAAATTGTATCTCTGCTTCGCTATATGTAAGCTATTCAAGCATAACAATACAAGAAGACGTAGGATAATGAAGGCCCCGAACAGAACAAGAAGTGGAGAGCTAATGAGTTTTACGTAGTTTCTTATCAGAGTTACTTACATCGATGGAAAACAATTAAGAGCAATTGAATCTCTTCTCACTAGCATTCTTTCTTTTCTTCTGCTTCTCAAACATGAATAAAAGAACGTCTCATATTATTATTCAAAATCCTGCATATAACTCCTTCCATCTCACAATGAATGTCCTTGAATAATAATAATAATAATAATAATAATAATAATAATAATAATAATAATAATAATAATAATAATAATAATAATAATAATAATGATAATGATAACCGGGGGCACGGTGGCTCAGTGGTAGAGTGCTTGTCTCTGGTGCATGGGATCTGGTTCGATCCCCTGCCAAGCAATTTTGTGGTGGACAACATCATGTACGTGAGTTCCCACGGGATACTTCCGTTTCCTCCCACTTTCTCACTCTACCAATTCTTCCACCATTCACTTGCCTTATTCATCGTCTCCACTAGCCTAACTGGCGTAATCGTGGGACGTTAAACTGAAAGTTTTCATTTCATTTTAATAATAATAGGCGAACGTCTCAGTGAGTCACGCCAAATTCTAATATTATACACTTAAATTAATAGATATCTCTAGCGTGCGGGAAATTTGTGGCTTCAACACAATTGTAACAATTTAATTGCAACTCTTTTTTTTTTTAAGTGTTCTTTCCATCTCATGATTTCAAAGGAGGACAAACGTTTGACTTGATTTGAGTTTAGCGTCCCTTTCAATAGGGAGGCTGTATGAGACTTGGACCTATAGTTTAACATGGATTCTGAACCATATAAGCTCTCGCCGGAAATCGAACCCGGGTCTCCCACATTATACAGCAGCTCAAGAGTTGTATCTTAAAGAATAGCCAAATCAACCTTGAAGAATGTGTAGTGGGTTGCATATTTATAGGGATTTCTACTTCGTGCTACATTATACAGTATGCCACTAGTTATATCCTAAACATTAGTCAACCCAACAATAAAGAAGTTGTAGTGGGTTGCATATTGAATAGGGGATTCCTACTTGATGCTACATTATATACTGGATTGGTTGGAAGATTTGGAGCTTAGCGTCCATTTCAGGAGAGAGGCTATATGAGACATGGATCTACAGCTTAATGTGGGATACGAATCATATAAGCTTCCGCGGGGAATCGAACAAGGGTCTCCCACAGAACAAGGGTTGGAACTGTACTTAGATTTGAGTATTAAAAAGGTAACCACATGTTGATTAGTGGACAAAATCAAATAATAAGGGCATTATGGCTCAGTGGTTGAGGTCTTACCTCGGGTGGTAGGGGTCCCCGGTTCGATCCAAGACCAGGTAAATTTGTGGTGGCCAACGTCGTGTTCGTGTGTTTTCAGTGGTTTTTCCGTTTCCTCCCTCATTTTTCTTCCACCATTTATTTATTTTCATCCCCGTTCATTAATCTCTGTCTCTCTTACCTTAAATAGTTTAACTGTGGGATGTGTAAAGCTTAAAAATGCCATTTCTTTTTTCAACAATATTTTAAAAGTAGTTACGTCGCAAGACGTTAGTTTCACATTTTAGACCCTCACACGTATTTCGATTTTCTCCTTAGTGGCTTACGTAGGTAAATTCATTTTCAGTATCAATTGACAAAAAGTGCAACTGATCAGCATTGGTTTCGAAAAAAAAAAAGAAATAATTCAGTTTAACGCCCCACAATTAC
The DNA here is from genome assembly GCF_964235325.1 of Thermobia domestica. Classification (NCBI taxonomy): domain Eukaryota; kingdom Metazoa; phylum Arthropoda; class Insecta; order Zygentoma; family Lepismatidae; genus Thermobia; species Thermobia domestica. Next base: position 10,800,142 of record NC_137470.1, on the reverse strand, counting down.
GCTCTTTAGACTAAGGGAGATGGGTGATTAGTGCAAGCCAGTAATGACGGAAGAATTGATGGCATGAGAAAGTGGGAGGAAACGTGAGTACCCAGAGAAAACCCACGGACATGATGTTGTCAACCACAAGTTTACTAGGTCAGTGATCGAACCAGAGATCACACGCACCGAAGGTAAGCGCTCTGCCATTGAGCCACTGCGCCCCCCAAAATCGGGTTCGAGCTTAAGGTCTCTATGATAGGAACGTAATGAAGTCGTTCAGTTCCAAAATGGCTCTCGTATATTTACAGAAAATCCAAGAAAACCGAGAAAAACTGTAGAATTGGAAGCGCTCTGCCATTGAGACACTGCGGCCCCCAAAATCGGGTTCGAGCTTAAGGTCTCTATGATAGGAACGTAATGAAGTCGTTCAGTTCCAAAATGGCTCTCGTATATTTACAGAAAATCCCAGAAAACCGAGAAAAACTGTAGAATCGATGTGTTTTGTATAGTGATGAGCAAATTCAAGACCAAGACCAAGACCCGGGTGGTCTTGGGTCTTGGTCTTGTACATTCAGTCTTGGTCTTGGTCTTGGTCTTGGTCTTGCATGCAAGACTCTTGCAAAAACTGCACGACCAAGACTCTTGCGCTCATCACTAGTTTTGTAGAACTGGAAATATTTGAGGATTTCAAGTTTTTCACACGAACACACTGAAGTATTCCCAGTTTTACAAAAACATGCAGATCCTACATTTTTTCTAAGTTTTCTGGGATTTGTTGTAGATGGTGAAGAGCCGTTTTCGAACTGGCCGACTCAATTCATTGTTAGTCCACAACACTACACATAACAAGATTCAAGTCGGTGGTAATTAATGATGAGTGTGCACTAACATACACGTAATTATCTTTAATATTTTCATAAGCATGATGCGCGATGCAGACAGAATGCATAATTAACTTCTGTGCATTAATTTCAAGAAACACTTTCCCTAGGGAAAGAATCTTTGTACTGCCGTAGTATATAGGCACTTCGTTTATCTTTGTCCAAGCTTCTTGTATTTGATTTTCGAATAAAGAAAAATAAAACTTTAACACTTCATAATTTCTTTTTTCATATTCTCATGCAATTTAATCAACATATAGTGTACCTTTGCGCACAACCTATCCCCCTGATTTTAGTTTCGTTTGTAAATCTTGTCACTTGTTTTCAGCTATCATTTGATTTTATGTTTTATTTTTTTTTCTTCCACACTTGTCTTCAAATCTCGAGATTCGCTTTGTACTGTATCTTCTCTTCTTGAAAAAAGTATCCGTGACAAATGACTGCTTGCTAGATTTTTTCCTTCCAAAGAAAAAAAAACGACAGGCAGACAAAGTTCTCATCAATTCGTAACCCTCTACGTCGCAGCATGGGGCGAAGAAGCAGACCCAAGAAAAACACCTGACAAACGTGAAACACAACCCATTACTACGGTACAACTTGTACTTCTGATTTCATATACATTTACTTCTTCTAACGTCTATCTCCTTCTTCAAGTATTTTTTTTTTATCTTCAACTACTGGCTTGCTTTTAACATTAACACCTTTCTTCACAGAATTCTTGAGGATAAGGTAATAACTTTACATTTATACGAGGGGTGATCAGAAAGTAAAGTTACAAAGTCTGAAGTGAAACGTGTATACATTGTTTCATGCAACCAGTACAGATAGGAGATAGTACATGCATTAGGTTATTTTTTGACATGGTCTTCATATCGGTTAAGGCACTTTTCGCATCGTGGGATGAATTTGAAGATATCTCTAGGTAAAAATCCTTTTCTTGAGTGTTTAGCCACGTTGTCACGAAGTGTTTCACCTCCTCGTCTGAAGCAATGCGTAGGCCTTCGTGCTTCCGAACGACATTCCCAATTCTGTTATCAGATGTCATAACGTGTTGTCCTGAATTAGCTTCTCCACGCAAGCTGTGTTCAAATCTGTTGATGACGTGCTGGGTCGGCCACTGCGCACACCCCATCAGTGACGTTTTCTCTACCAGTCGCAAATTCTCCCATCAGTGACGTTTTCTCTACCAGTCGCAAATTCTCCCATCAGTGACGTTTTCTCTACCAGTCGCAAATTCTCCCATCAGTGACGTTTTCTCTACCAGTCGTAAATTCTCCCATCAGTGACGTTTTCTCTACCAGTCGCAAATTCCCGACACCATTCTGCGACATGCTGACGAGACATTAGAGTCTCTCCGCAAACGTCTATCATCTGCCGGTAAATTTCAGCCGCGGTTACATGTTTCGCCCACAGAAATCCAATAACTGACCGGACTTCTTTCCGAAACGAGTCACAATTTGTATTTACCTACAAATAGCTCCGTATTTGATGCATGGCTGAAACTATGTACAATTGCCAACTTCATGCAGGGCTATTGAAATTACCGCACGCGACTCGTTCCTCTAAAACAGACGAACCTCCAGAGATATCGGCCTTGCAAACTTAGTTTCTGATCCTCCCTCGTATCATCATTCACTCATTTTAATTTCCATACCAGATATTTTCCGTCATACGTGCCATAAGTTCAATTATGATAATACAGTAAGTCGGCAATTCCACGCGTCACTTTTAACATACAGGACTTAAACGCGGAATGTTGAATAGATATTTCTCCGTCAGTTTCCTTTTTAGGATCAAAAGATCTAATATATTTCAAACATTTTCTGTACTCCTTATATCTGGAGAACTCATCTAGTAGAACCCAAACTATCACTTAACTCAGTATGATGTGCTTATTCCGTAGAAAAATACGAAAACTCGATTTAGGGGCCGTTCAAAAACTTTGTGGCCCCTGATTCCTAAACTAATTCTTGGCGAAGATCGCAATCTTTTGATCCATTTTTTTATGGATCATTCCTAAAATTCTTGGCGAAGATCGCAATCTTTTGATCCATTTTTTATGGATCATTCCTAAAATTCTTGGCGAAGATCGCAATCTTTTGATCCATTTTTTATGGATCATTCCTAAAATTCTTGGCGAAGATCGCAATCTTTTGATCCATTTTTTTATGGATCATTCCTAAAATTCTTGGCAAAGATCGCAATCTTTTGATCCATTTTTTTATGGATCATTTCTAAAATTCTTGGCGAAGATCGCAATCTTTTGATCCATTTTTTATGGATCATTCCTAAAATTCTTGGCGAAGATCGCAATCTTTTGATCCATTTTTTTATGGATCATTCCTAAAATTCTTGGCAAAGATCGCAATCTTTTGATCCATTTTTTTATGGATCATTTCTAAAATTCTTGGCGAAGATCGCAATCTTTTGATCCATTTTTTTATGGATCATTCCTAAAATTCTTGGCGAAGATCGCAATCTTTTGATCCATTTTTTTATGGATCATTCCTAAAATTCTTGGCGAAGATCGCAATCTTTTGATCCATTTTTTATGGATCATTCCTAAAATTCTTGGCAAAGATCGCAATCTTTTGATCCATTTTTTTATGGATCATTTCTAAAATTCTTGGCGAAGATCGCAATCTTTTGATCCATTTTTTATGGATCATTCCTAAAATTCTTGGCGAAGATCGCAATCTTTTGATCCATTTTTTATGGATCATTCCTAAAATTCTTGGCAAAGATCGCAATCTTTTGATCCATTTTTTTATGGATCATTCCTAAAATTCTTGGCGAAGATCGCAATCTTTTGATCCATTTTTTTATGGATCATTCCTAAAATTCTTGGCGAAGATCGCAATCTTTTGATCCATTTTTTATGGACCATTCCTAAAATTCTTGGCGAAGATCGCAATCTTTTGATCAATTTTTTTATGGATCATTCCTAAAATTCTTGTTGTGTTACAGCATACTAAATTCTTCTCGTCTTCTCTTGTTGCATGAGCAACACTAGGGACAGAACACTAATATCTAGTGCTAGGTGTTCCTAGTTCGATCCCAAGTAATGCTAGTTTCTTGTGACAACATTATGTCCGTGGGTGTCCCATAGTCCCATTCCACCTAGTATTTTATAACCGTGCATCTTAGTCAAACCATGGGACGCAAAAACAAATTTCATTTCAGTTCTTTAGAAACGAAATCTTTGAACAGTAAACATCGTGGAACTAAATATGACAACAGAAATACGCATTTGAACAATGTGTGATCGTGAATTTTTTCATTTAACCATTTGACTCCTACTGTCACAAACAATTTGGCCTTTTTAAGTCTCCCGAGATTAGATTAGGAAAAGGTGAGATTAACCTTTGCAATGTTAAAGGCAAACTGATGACTCTTGGAAGAATACAGTTCTTCATTGTTCGAAACAGGTGTACTGAGAATATCGATTATATTTACACAGACGAACCAACTCAAAATGTTGTAAAACGATAAAGTTATCAAATAAAGGCAAGATTGCAAGTTTTGTCCTTAAGATTTCCTGAAATTTCTGGTTTGTGCTTCCGTTCTTATTATACAATTTCCTTTCACATATTTCCAAAGGTCTAGAAATGTAAGAAAAAATCCCCGAGTGAGTTTACCAACTACAATAAATCCTCTCATGTGCCCTTAAGGCTAGTTTAAAGGGACAAGTTTTGCCCCTAGATGGCACTACAGTCTTCGTCTTCAGACCTTAAAAAAATAAACTGTTTGTGGCAATAAGAAATAAATAGCTAAATTAGAAATTCTCTATTCTGACTTACATGACCTGCCCATCTGAGGCTCCTATCTAATATAAATAAAATAATGAGTTTGTTTGTGTGCCTGTGCGTCTGTCTCTCTCCGTGCGGCCTGGGGACCAGACGAATGGACCGAGAGTTATCAAATTTTGGTCACGGGTACCTTGGTCCAGGCCCCAGACCAAGAAGAAGCGTTTTTGTTTTAAAATTCGAACCAAGGGAGGTATCAGCGGGGTTATTTACCGGTACATGTAAAAGTAGTAGAAAATGACCGATATTTGTGCCAAATTCATAGTTTTCGCGGTCGCTGAGATCAATGGTGAACCTCCGATCGCATTAATTTCCACATTTACCAAATTCGGCTGCGGGCCATGGGTCAAACGGGGGGGGGTGTAATACCGAGACATGTAAAAATAATCCAAAATAACCGATATTAGTATTAAATCCATTAGTAAAATAAGAGATTTTTTCCTTTCGTTGTTCAGTTTGTTTACATAGATATTTTATCTGCCCGTGCGAAGTACGGGCATTTCAGCTAGTGGTATATAAAGTCTCTGTGGAACCAGCTCTATTCCCTATGGAAACCAAAGGTGCAATGACACGTTAAAAAAGCTCTCCACTAACTTTTATCTTTAGCCAACTGGATTCAATTTCTACCTTGTATTCCTATTTCTGCAAGATTCATGCTAATATGGTTGTCTTATCTGTATCTAGATCTTGCTAATGGCCTTTTTTCCGATTGGATTTCCAGTTAAAACTTTGAAAGCGTCTCCTACTTTCTTGCATTCTGGCTACATGACCTGCCCACCTGATCCCCCAAGACTTTATAACACTAACATCTCATTTAATTACCTTTAACCTCAAATTAGACGTTATCTGTTCCATATATTATTAAGGTTATTTTTGTTCTAAATGGCAACTACTGATTTTCCCCTCAAAATTTGACTGAATCGAAACCAATAAATTGAATGCCAGCAACCCAAGAAGCAAAGGGCTGCACAGAAATATATTTCACAAAAGTATTAAGCAATATAAGATCTGCCTTTCGACCAAGTTTAGGTAAGTAGGGATGCGCAGAGTCGAGTCGAGGCAGAATTTTCCTGACACAATTCGAGTCGAGACACAGCTCTTCCAATAGAAAAATATACATCACTTTTATAGCATATTGTCGAGACGAGACGGCCTCAAATCTTGTCTCGTGTGCATCCCTATAGGTAAGGTATGTTGATCGTGTAAAACAAAATGTAACGCCTGTGAGATCTGTATGTTTTTTTTTTTTTTTTTTTTTTAATATTAGAACAAATCCGCAAAATAATATAATAATGTATATGATCGTATTGCATTGGGGTTCACTCATGCTCAGACTCACAATTCTTAATGGCGCTCGCGCCCTCTAATCTCAATTAGACTCACGCAAATTTTGGCTCCACTCCCTCGAGCCCGGGCTCGCGCTCATTAAGAGCTCGGATTTGTTATCTTCAATGAGGCTCACACTCTTACTCGCTTTCGTTCGGACTCGGGTTCGAAGGGCTTGGCTCGCGAGTATGGACATTTTAGTAAAGCTGTAGACCACAAGATGGCGAGTCAATCGTGACAAGCACTCCCTTTGTGTACAAAGTCAACAACGTTTCTTTTTTTTTAAAAAAAAATCTTCGCTCGCTGCATGTGGCGTGGATATATATTGTTTGCTCTTATTAAGCTGGAAAGATATCTTTTGTGGCCAGAAGGTGTAGATTGGAAAAGGATCAGAAAAATCTGTAGTCATGAAAGCCTGACTAAAACGACCTTCTACATATTTCTCTGGCCATGGCTAAACAGAACGAAGAATCTATGAGCCATCTACCACGTAATCTCTACAGCTGCGTCAATGTTTCGCACGCTGGAATGATCTTCGTAGCCAGCGGCAGCGAGAAAAATATTTCGTCTGCGTGGGCGATGCTCACCTTTTCCACATTACGAAGAGTGAACCACTCTCCAGGTAATGGGTTCTCTTTCTTCAGAGTTTGTTCTCAAAGCAAAAACATTCCCACTTTTTATTATTCCAGCTTTCAGTCAACGTTCAGAAAAAGAAAGTACAAAAAATAATCATACACACACAAAAATATTTTCTTCTGAACAAAATTTATATTATTACAAAAAGACTCAATTTATTGGACGTTAACTTCTTATATCTTTAAATAAAAAATAATAATATTCCAGGTATTAAATAAGTCTTAACACTTTCAACTCTACGTCATGTAGCACTTGTAGTAAACTATTATGCATATGACACAACAGAATGTAACCCGACTCTAAGCACTGGCAGATCTAGGGAGAGAGCGGTAGGCATGGGCGCCCAAAGGGGAGGGCAGGGTGGGGTTCGTGCCCCCCTCTGGCTCACAAAAATGTATACGTAATACTATAGCACACCAGGTATATTAAATCCAGGAACTCTAGATAATATAGCAACCATGGAGATGGGTCCCTCCCTAGAAAATTTTCTTCCAGCGCCCCCTGGCGGTGGGGGCTACTGTCCCCAAAAGACTAGGCATATTCGCGGAAATTTCTTTCGTGGAGTCCAAAACTTTACGGGGAGACAAAAAATCTATATCAAGACAAAATATATTGAAATTTATAAAATCATCCCTAAAATTAGACCAAATTTACAGAAAAGTCGGGATTTCGTGATATTCGGACCCACAAGACCAACCCTCTGCGTACGTCCTTGTAAAGAAATTACGATAACTATACGTAAAATTACATGAAATCACTGACAAAATAACGAGTACTTCCGATTGACATTGAAAGTTGAAATTTGGTGTAATTCTAGCTTTTTGGGGCTAACCCACAAGAAAATTAACAAAACTAAATATTTTTAATTTTTAGGGAATCTAAAGGGGCGATGAAGAAATTCTGCATGCTATTTAAATGGGCTTTTCTTTTTTGGACATATAATCTCATGTTTTAGGTACTTGGAATAAAAACTTGAAGTTCGGTATGCGTGTACGTTTTCTATAGGTTTATTTAACAAAATCACTAAAAATAAAAATATCTACCTTTAGAGTGGTTTTATGGGGAACTGAAAAATCTTCCGCATGTTATTTATATGGGACATCTTGCACATCCCAAAATGTTTAGGCATTTTCGGTAGGATTAGGATTATGAAATTGTAGCCTTCCGGGACTAAACCACAGGAAAATTTCCAAAAGTGAATATTTATAGTTTTTAAGGGATCTAAAGGAGGGATGAACAAATTCCCATGTTATTTAAATGGGCATTTTCTTGGGATATAAAATCATATTTTTAGATAGTTGAAATGGGAAAAGAAACTTGAAATTTGGTAGAATTGTGGGTTTAAGAGGTGGAAGGACGTAGGCCGAGTAAACGCGGGGGTCTGGGAGCGGAGCCCTCATCTAGCCAAAGGCTAGTTTTCTTTATTACCCTCTATGTAAATTATAGCATTACTTTAATCTGACTTGATTTAAAACTGTGTATTGGAGATGAAGCTTATATTAATCGTCCAGGAGGAGTGACTTCTCTCGATCTGCTATTCCGTAACTTTCAGCGAGTGGTGGTCGATTCTGTCTTGGTGGAAAATTTATTTGCGTTCTCACATACAAGAAGACATTATTTGCTCAACATCTAGGGGTTAAAGATTCTGTATTCTGAGACCTGTTCTCAGTTTGCTTGTTTCGCTGAGGAGCATAGATAAATGTTTTGAGCTAATCGTTTTACTTTTTTTTTCCTGCAGTAGTACATGAAGGAACATAAGTAAATAAGTACAAATAGCACAACATTGTAGTCGTTATAGTTTCACCCAATAATAATAATAATAATAATAATAATAATAATAATAATAATAATAATAATAATAATAATAATAATAATAATAATAATAATAATAATATTTATTTATTTATTTCTAGACACAACAGGCTACATAACCCAATTACAGTGTCTGTTACATGTATTAAGCAACTATAACACATTCATATTACAATACACTTATAGTTATAATGTGGTTGCAATATCATTAATGTTCTTTCATCTACAATTATTTCTTATTATATTACAAAGAACTGCCTTGAATTGACTTGCGTTGTTATTATTAATATCCAAATCTATTGCGTATTTTGTTAACCTATTGTAGGTTATACTAAATCTCCATACTGGTGACCACTTGTTTGCATTTGTGTGTAATCTGTCGCAGTGAAAGAAATTGAAATTTTCAAGACGAGTTACATTTGTAGGAGTGCGTATTTGAAATTGTTGCAGTAAATGGGCGCAGTCGATTTTATTATTAAATAACTTGTACAGAAACAACATATCTTGCATTACTCGTCGCTGTTCTAGACTTAATGTATTAAAGTTTAAATTTAAAGATTGATTATTGCATGTCTTCGGATATACCTGTCTCTCCCTATATGTCAAGTACTTCAGATATTTATTTTGAACTTTTTCTATATATATATATATATATATATATATATATATATATATATATATATTGTGAGGGTTCCATATAGTGGCTGCGTATTCGAGTTTTGTACGAACGTAGTGCTCAAAATAATAATAATAATAATAATAATAATAATAATAATAATAATAATAATAATAATAATAATAATAATAATAATAATAATAATAATAAATGTTTTCCGCATTTTCCACTTACATTTCTGTTATAAAAAATCTTATAAAAGTGAGGGAGGGGAGCATGCTGGGGCATGGAGCGCTTACCTCTTATACGCGAGGTCCCTGGTTCGATACCTGGTCAAGTAAGTTTGTGGTGGACAACATCGTGCTCGTGGGTTTTTCTCGTGGGTACTCCCGTTTCCTCTGACTTTCTCATTCCACCAATTTTTGTATCATCATTCACTTGCTTTTTTATCATCGTGCCCCTTAGCCTAACAGGCATAATCGTGGGACGTTAAACTTAAATTTCATTTCTAAATCCGCGGATAATCGGAGCTTTAGTGTACCTGAGTCGGAGAGTTTCGAGGCGGTATAAAATATGGAGAAGAATTAGACAGTTTGTTTGCCTTTTCTGAACTGTACCATAAGTCAAAAAAAAAAAATAATAATAAAAATAAAAAAATGAAGAAATAAAGATCAAAATTAAAACAGTATCAAATCAATAACTAAAGGAACAGTGAATTATTAAATCAAATTAAAAGAGTGAAATTAAAGGAAGTTTTACAATCCCTTATTGTCACAAGTGGCATTATTTTATTAATGAAACAACTGACTTGCAATGGTAGTATAGTGGATATTTTTGTAACAATATAAATTATTTAACTGTGAACATCCAAGAGTATTGAATTAATAACCAGGGAAAGTATATCAAATTAACTGTATAACAGATCATTTATAATTTTACTCAATGCTTAACCAAACGGAAATAAGCTAAATATTTAAGTATTTAATTTTTTCCTGTCACTTTCAGAGACCTCATGTTACATGCAAAATAGACAGTTAAAGTTCTCTGTAGTCATACTTGACCTTAGTGTATATTTCGCTTGGTTTTGACAAAACAATGGTCTCCCTTGCGGTATTTGTAATTTCGTATGGATCTTTCCATTTGGATGCTGGATGCAGGATCCAGAATGCAGAATGCAGAATGAATTTTTTTAGTTGCAAACTTGGTCATTTTATATGGATTATTGTTCTTGTTTGCCTTAAGAGTCTTCATCCCGGCGAAATTAAAATACCGCTAATTTTACAGTAATTATGTGATATCTTCAAATAGATAAAAGATAACTGAAATAAGGAACAAGAGCGCCCTAGACAATATTATTTTGCGTGAGGTACCGTTATCACAAGTCACCTAGTGGCTTTATGTTTTCAGCTGTTTAGAAACGTGAAAATAAATGCCGATATTTCAAATGGCTCCAAATCGAAAGCAGATAAGTGAGTCGTGATAACGGTTTCTCATGTAAAATAATATTGTCTAGGGCGCTCTTGTTCCACATTTCAATTATCTTTTATCTATTTGAAGATATCACATAATTAATGTAAAGTTAGCGGTATTTTAATTTCGCCAGGATGAAGACTTAATTATTTTTCCTTTTTACTTTGCCAAAAGCCAATATAAAAATTTACAAAATCTTAGGAAAGTCCTAATTACATTTTTTGACAAAATATTGTTGTTATCTAATGATGTGAAAATAAGTATTTTTGAACTTTAATTTACCGTGAGGTTTGCTTTCATCTTTTTCGTGATTTTATCCGAATTGTTAATTACTACTGACAAGCATTGTTATTTGTCTACAGGTGATTCTTCTGCTTCCAACGATTTCTTAATTTCAAATACTGTCCTTGTGATTTTTAAAAATAATGTTATGCACGTATCCAACAGTTAAGATATTACAAAAACCTTCGTTCCATTTTCACTTACCAAATTGCCATTATAATTTTTATGAATAAAAATAATGATTTTTTTTTTAATTCTTAGTTCATGGTTTTCTTTACAGAACATACGATATTCAGTGCAAATGCTTTCATATAGGAAAACGTAACGTGATTACCGAAAACGACAAGATTGGTTTTAATTTTGCCAATTAAGTAGAAGAATACATGGCTTCCCTTAACAATGTGATAATGATCAGAGAAGAGCACGCGCCATTAGTTCCTGCTAGACCTCAACTGTCCATTACGATGATGATAATAAATTATTAATAAATTCGAAATGATTAGTTGTTATTATAAAGCAGAGGAACGAGAACAGCCGCTGGAAACAGGAGTTTGTTATATAAACGCAGGAAATGCTTCTTCAGTTGAGAACAGGATATCAGATCCACTTTTTATCTTCATTGAGCGAATGTTGTTTTGTTAGCCACCAAACAAGATGCTTGAATCAGGGCACTTGAAGCATTTTCTCTACTTTAACTACTGCATACAATTATATATATATATATAAATACCTCCGCAATTTTTTTTTCTAACTCATATGTTGCTTCCGGGTACAGAGCAATTGACCGTATCAATGTTCATTCATTCTGTTTCGCACACACAAAAGCACATATTAAAAACTTGTATCAATAATCAATACTGAACTATACAATTCCTTCCATATGCGTTACCTACATATTATGTTATGCGAGGTGTCATCAAATAATGCCGTGAATAATTTTATTACGAAACTAAAAAGTGATAAGCTTACATGAAATTTGATTTAATATCTTTCAAAGTACTGTCGTTGGCTAGCAATGCACTTATCCCAACGTTGAATCCATGACTGGAATCATTTCTAGAAGGCTTCTTTTGGAACGGCGTTCAGCTGCTCTGTCGTGATCCTCTGAATGTCGGAATGGTATCAAAACGTTTTCTTTTAAGAGTCTTCATCTCGGCGAAATTAAAATACCGCTAATTTTTACAATAATTATGTGATATCTTCAAATAGATAAAATATATTTGAAATATGGAACAAGAGCGCCCTAGACAATATTATTTTGCGTGAGGTACCGCTATCACAAGTCACCTAGTGACTTTCCGTTTTCAGCTGTTTAGAAACGCGAAAATAAATGCAGATTTTCAATATGGCTCGAAATCGAAAGCAGATAAGTGAGTCGTGATAACGGTTTCTCATGTAAAATAATATTGTCTAGGGCGCTCTTGTTCCACGTTTCGATTATCTTTTATCTTTTTGAAGATATCATATAATTACTGTAAAATTAGCGGTATATTAATTTCGCCGGGATGAAGACTCTTAATCACACTGAGAAAAAAATGTATGGGGCGTACGTAAAATAGTATGTTACATTTGTAAATCCCGTAGTTTTTGAACGTAACGTACAGCAAACGTATAACTGAAAACGCATGTTTTATAACACTATCTGTATAAGTGTTCCATCTGTACGTTCTTTCCGTATGAAACAATATAGGCGGTCAGTATCTCACATACAAATGGACGTATATAACATATAGCTGACGAAGGTAACATACATATATGTATGTAATATAAGGAAGACTGTTAGATATCAGACATCCTGCAACAGCATGATATAACATCTAATGGCAGTGCCTATGAAGCATATGGTCCGTACTGATTTCTGTAGTAAGCAAGAGGATTCCGTATATTTGTACAATATACCGCTGTCCGGAGAACGTATTTTTCTCAGTGCACAGTTTTAATTTTGCACCAGCCAGAAGTCGCATGGTGCTAAAACTGGAGAACACAGCGAATGCGAACAGACAGGAATATTTTTTTCGGCAAAAAGGAAGGTGTTGCACGGTGCGTTTTCGTGGTGAAGAAGAAAGTTATTTGCCCATTTAATGGACGGTAAAAATATGCTTTTCACAGACCCACAGAACACGTTTAGTTTTTCGAAAAAACTCTCGAATAGTCATTCGCCTGTTTGAACAAATCATTTGCGCTACTTTTTGTACGTTTTCATCTGTTTTTGACATCGAAGAATGTCTCGATCGTTGCTCGTTTTCAACCGACTCCTTGCCGCTTTTGATTAGCTCATACTACTTGCAAACAGTCTTTAATGCCACCACTTCATCGCCGTATATTCAATTTGACATTTCGCGAGCTTCTTTGGTACTTTCTTTTTCAGCCTAAAACAAAACTTCATGTTGTCGCGCAACAGACACTCTAAACATGTCCTCACTCTTCTGCCTCTGGAAGCCAACTAACATGTCACAACTCGTTCAAACTCAACACTGACTGTAACAAAGGTTTAGGCTACCGGGCTTACTAGTTTAAATTTCTACAACGTCGATAGATGGCACTGTGCGACTACATTCACCGTACTTTTTGATCACACCTTATGCACAGATACAACATACAAATCAAATAATTTAACAGAATTAGTAGCTTTCCTCCTGACCTAAGAACAGGTTTTGAATTTCTTTAAAAGTGCTCAATACAGTGAAACGATACATGCCGTTGCACTAAAATTTATGGCGCTTCCATTTCCAAACTAAAATCATGTTATTGGTGCTGTTATTACTAAAACATTTATTTACAAAGTAGCTTGTAAACAAAATTATAATAAGCGTTTTTTTGAAAATTTCGTTGGCAGAAAATTCACCGTTAAAAATCTATCCTTTGTGATTTTATTTTTATCATAAGGAATCGTTTACACCATATTGTAAGGTTGTTTTCTTTCTAAACTATTGTAGACTTTATAATGAAATGATGATATTAAGAAATTAGGTCATAAATTTTCTAGATGAAATCGGAGGGGAAATCAGGACATAAAACTTGTATATAAATTTCAAGATGAAATTAAGAGAAAATCACTGCATAAAATTTGTATATAAATTTGTAGATGAAATTTTAAAAAATCAGAGCTTAAATTTTGTATAGAAATTTTTAAATGAATTTAAGAAAAAATCAGGGCACAGATTATGAACATAAATTTACAAAACGAGTCGAAAAATGCTTTTTGGGAATCGAGACAAATCGAGAGAGAATCCTTTAAGAATTATGATGAAAGTTCAACAAAAATTTACATGAGAAGAAAAAAAATCATCTCTCTTGTGAGCAACATCTGCCACTGAGCTACGGTGCTCCGTTAAAGTGTTCATAATTGATGTTAGCTATTATTGAACGATAAACTAGTACTTAAGTCAGTAAGAAATAAAACTGAAGAAATAACATTAAAAATTCCACCAAAATGGTGGATCAGCCATTTCGAGGAGAGGTCTCGTCCCCGTTAATACGAACACTCCTGAAAATCTACAAAGCAAATAAATTTAACTTCTTTTTTTTTACAGCGTGGCTACCGTTAACATAAACTGCTTTGCGCTAAACACTATAATTTTCCAGACTTTTTTTTTTTTTTTTTTTGTAACTCAAGGCTCCAGAATGCTTCCGGCTGTTATTAAAGCCTATTCTTTTGTAGATGTTCCTTCGGCCAATCTCTTTAAGAGCCCTCCAGGAATCCTAGCTTCTGGAAAAGTTGTAAACATGCAACGCCACACCCAAACACCACCTGAGCCTTTGAACATCATTAATAAAACAGCTTCTGCCCTCAAAACCTTCGGAGGTTATCCTCATGGTTGCTTACGATTTACCACAAAAAAGGTCAACACATTAGATTGGAATTAATCAGAAGTTAGTGACCCTTCTGTATTTGAATACAAGTAGTTTTTTCGTCCTTTTGCTTCTACAGATTATGGTAAACATAATCACTAACAGTACCAGAACGTTTCCAATGTCCGAACTCGTAATCCAGGAGTGTAGCCACCAAATTTACCCAAAGGGGGGGCAAGGCTGTTTTCAAAGGGCCGTGGTTTTTCCATATTAAAATCAAACCAAACATTTTGTCTCAAAATATAAGGAAACATTAATAACTCACCGTATATAATACGTATTACCATATGCATATATACAGATATTTATAAATTTAACGAAAACGCACGGAGCTGGAAACGCTTCAGATGTCTGGGTTTCCAACGGTCAGGCGGCTACTGCAGCGCTGGGCTGTTAGAGGTGGTGAATTAGGGCAAACTCCATACTATGTAAGAAACAGTAGAATGGCAGTGTGGAATGAATTGAGCAATGATCGCGTGAAATGAGCAATCTCTGACTTCCAAAGGGGTCAAATTGTTGGCGCTCGGTTATGTAGTATGAACGTGTCAAAATTACCAAGAGTGCTGAGTATCTCGCGACGAACGTTTTCAAAGTGATGACGGACTACAAAACTCATGGCAAGCGAAGAGGAATAGTGATCGGAAGAAAACCCTCAATGACAGGTCCTATCGAGCATTAAAGCGAAAATCTTTGAGTTTAACGTTCCACGAATATGCCTGTTAGACTGAAGGGCGCAGATGATTACGGGAAGCGAATGGTGATGGAAGAATTGGTGGAATGATAATGTAGGAGGACACGGGAGTACCGCGGACACGGTGTAGTCCACTACAAACTTACTTGGCCGGGAATCGAACCATTGATCCTACGTAAAAGAGGCAAGCACTGTACCACTAAGCCACCGTAAGTTATTGAAAACAGCTTGTAATACTTTGTTCTGCTGCTCTTACACTCTCCCTAGGAAGCCGAACAACTTCCTTGTAGAACGTTCTGGGGATTGCAAAATAGCCAGTCTCACAGCCTCGATATTCCAACGGAGAACCTGTTGTTTGGAAGCTCTCAAGCCAGTGCAAGATAGTCTTCCGATCAGGAACATTTTCACTTCATGGAAGAGCAAACTTCAAGAGAAAAGATTTTTGAACTGTAGTCACAAAACTGCTGTTTTTGAAAAACATTTCGACTGCGTACGCGCGATGAGCTCCTGGTCAGCCCATACTGACAACTGAAAACGGAAGGAGAGGTGAGCGAAAGCGATGAACATTACTCCTCTTGCCCCTCCACTGAAAGCGCTATAGCCAATCGCAAAGTGAGTGGGTTTATTGGATGTTATTTACAACAATTGTATTGCAATTGCTTTGTAATTTCAACACAATGGAATAGAATAATTGCGAACTGTTTTCAATATAATTTTGTATTTTTCAATAAAAAAGTGTCTACTTTCAATACTTTTTATTTCATTAACCTTTAAAATGAAGAGCTTTTGTTAGATCACCCTGTATGATCGGAAGAAACTCATATTTTAATCCAAATAACGGTCCCCTTGTTTTTGTTTGTTTGATCAAGTTCTTGTTTTCTTAAATTGTTTATTATATACAAATGAAAGTGATAATGTTTGTGTTCTATTAGTAACTCTTGAACCACCTGACCGATCACAATCAAATTTTCAACATTGATTAGGTTTAGACCTGGAAGTGTTTTTATTTTCACTTTGACGATACAACGTCGGGGAGGAAGAGGGGAAGATATTTGAAAATGATCAAAAATGACCTACATTAGTGTCGAATCCATAGTTTTCGGGTCACTGAGATAAACAGTGACATTTTCGATGCCGTTTTGAATCCAAATTCAGCCCCGTAACTTGGGGAGAGGCAGATATTTAAAAATGATCGAAAATGACCGATATTAGTGTTGAATTTGTAGTTTTCGGGGTCACTAGGATAAACAGTAACACTTCCGATACCACCTAAATCCAAATTCATTCCTTTATGTCTAAAATGAAATTATGTCCCCTTGCGAAGAACAGGAATTCTGCTAGCACTGTATAAAGAGTTAAAGATTCAAAATTTTTCGTATTTTCTAGCATCGAAAAGCAATTTTCCCGAAAGATAGTCTGTACCCAGTGATGCCAATTCCTTCAGAGCCGTTTTCCCTTCACAAGCTTCAGAATTTCCCTTTTCCGGACAAAATTTCCCTTCATCTAAACCGTTCAAGTACTGTATTTAGTAAACGTATTTTTAATAGTTTTCGCTTCACCCCGTCACCCCAATCTTATAACCACATACAAGCAGATACCTGACAGCCTTCCTTTGAGCTTACGCAGAATTTGAACTTGATTTGTTGTTTAGGTATCTAAGGCGTCGCGATAGAGGAGGGGAAAGGATATGGAAAGGTGTAGGCCAGGACCTATGTTAAAGGTGCAATCTGTGCATTTGCCTGGTGTGACTGAGGAAAAACCCTATAAATACCTCGGTCAGGACGGACAACCTAAATAAATCATAAAAAAATATATAATAAATATTATGTAAATTTAATTTTTATCCTAGATATGATAGATTTTAATATTAATGTAACCTAAGGTACAAAGAAAATTTTAAGTACATATTTGGTATGTACTTACTTAAGGACAGCACTCCCATATTTATTGAAGCGAATACGAACAGTTACAAAGAAAATTCTAGTTGCTACTGTCTTTGGCTGTACACGAGGAATGTTCGTAAGCACAATACAAAGTTTAGAGATGTGGAATTCTTAAGAATTTATAATTCTGTGCGCACAGTCACCAGAAAATTTGTAAACTTACACGAACACACATACACTAATGACCCAGTATTCGCCCATACATACATATTTACATTCACGACACGCAGATTTTCTTCTCTTACATCGATTAATCCTCTTCACAATCAATTTTCTGGTTGGGAAAAACATCTTCTGATTGGGAAAACCAAACTTACAATAGTTGGAGTGATAATTTAATTGAGAAATATTTCATCTTATTGCATTGCATTTAATTCAACAATGGGAATATTAATTTTGATAAAAGATTTTAAATAAGCATTGTTGTAATGTTTCGAATTTAACTGAATATATTGATCGATGTGTAATGTTGATAAATATTAATATTAATGTTGAGAAATATGTGTAACGGATTATGTTTGGAACAAATAGGGTGTTGAATTTATACTGAATTTTAATGAGATTAATCAGATACGTAAATACATTCAATCTATAAATGATTGAAGAGAAGTTCAAATTTCCCTGCAATATTGAGAGATTACAAGCAAATTCCCTTTTTCCCTTTTCTCCAAAATTTACTCAAAATTTCCCTGCGCCAAGGGAAATTTCCCTTCAATTGGCATCACTGTGTACAACGGAACAAAGTTCCTAATGTACAGAAAAAATGGAAATTATACAAACAGCCATCTTTGGGATATTTGGGAAGCATTACTCATACAACTTCCACTCACTCTGCTACTGAAGTACTTCACCTGCCCTCTAGTGACTGAATGACGAACTTTTAATGCTCATGCGTTGAATAAGAAGTACCTAGCGCCATCTGTGAACTAAAAATTGTACTACCACGTATTTTCTTCCTGATCAACAGCAAACCAAAGGCATACTGACGTGAGTTTACTTCATTAATTATGTATTCAGATGATATTTAAGTAATGATCTACGATCAAATATAGAGACATAAATACACAAACATAGATCATTATGGAAACATTTCCGATTTTTTTCTGGCGGATGGAAAACATTGCGGATGTTCGTGAAAAAACAAGAAGTATTTTGTTCATTCTTCGAAATGAAATCTTTAAGTTTTACGTCCCACGCTTGTGCCGGTTAGGCTAAAGGAAACGGTGATTATGAGAAATGAATGAAATGGTGGAATGAAGAAAGTGGAAGGAAACGGGAGAACCCCGAGAAAACCCACGAGGACGGTGTTTGTCCACCACAAAGTCCACACGGCGCGAGCTGGGATCGAACCAGGGACCCCAAGCACCGGGAGGGAATGCTCTACCAATGAGCCACCGCGCCCCCCGTTCATTCTTCGAAGCGTTATTTATCATCCTCTTGTATTAAAAAGTAATTTTTTTGCGGACAAAACAGTCAGAGCAAAATTTTGCTTTATTCATTTTTTCCCTTTTGTTCTTTCCATTCAAAACCCTATATGAATGTTTAATTTGGTTTTGAGTTTAACATCCTTTTCAGTGGCGAGTTTATATGAGACGTGGTCCTACAGCTTAACGTGGGATCCGAACCACATGAGCTCCGGCCCGGAATCGAACGCGGGTCTCCCATACCAAAGGCGCGTACGCAAACCACTTGGCCACGAGGGAGCTCCTATAAGAAGTATGAAATGATAATGTGATTTTATGTCAATTTATTTGTGTAGCTCATTCATCTTTGTCAATAGCCATTTATTTTCATTTGACCGTTGTGTTCTGAATAAAGACGCCCACTCCTTAGGAATACTGTGACATATAAAGTACAGTAACTATGTTTATGACTTCGTACTTCATGAACCACCCGACCGATCTCGATCAAATTTTCAACATAGATGAGGTTCCGGCCTGGGATGTTTCTTGTCATCTCATTTTGACGGTTCAACTTACGAGAGAGGGATGGGAAGGGGGAGATTTATAAAAAAAATCATCAAAAAGGACCAATATTAGCGTCGAATCCATAGCTTTCGGAGTCGCTGATATTAACACTGACACTTAGAAATGCAGTTTAAATCCAAATTCAGGCCCGTCACTTGGGAGGGAGAAGACATAGATACATAAAAATGATCGAAAATCACCAATATTAGTGTCAAATCTATAGTTTTCAGGTCGCTCAGACTAAGAGTGACACTTTCGATGCCGTTTAATGCAATTTAGCCCTTTATGTCCAAAATGAAATGTATTCTCCCCCTGCGATGAACGGGTATTTTGCTAGTATATATAAACAGTCATACAGTGGGTTAATACTGAAATATCACACCATTAGTAATAAGCCCTTCACGGAATGTAGTCCCATTTATGGAAGAAATAATGTGAAGGGTAAGGGGATAAAAGAAGGAATGTCACAAAATTGCATTTTCGAGAAAACGGAGTTTTAATATTGAAAACAGCGTGAAAAGAATAGGGTTAGTCAAATTCTTTACCTCTTTTTACATGGATATTTCTACATCTATGCATTCATGGCATATACAGTCAAATAGTACCAAGAGTCACCAACAGATAGGACAAAGTACCCGAAAAAGCACACACACGGACATTCCTTGTTTTTCCCCCCTTTTCCTTCATGTATCCTTTCAACTGATTCAAATGACTTATTCCAACGAACTGATGCAGCTAGACAGTTGAAACTCATACATTATTTATTCCATAGATGGCACTACATGACATATACGGCTTATTACTAGTACCACAATATTTCAATGTTAACCCACAGTGACTGATTCAAATGACTGTATTCAACGAACTGACGCAACTAGACAGTCGAAAATAGTACATTATTTCCTCCGTAGATGGCACTGTATGCCATGAGCGATTTATTACCAGTGACGTCATCTTTCAGTTTTAGGAAGAAAACTTTTTGCAATATTCTCGTACTTCAATAAATTGCAGCATCGGAAAATACAGCACGATAATATATAATATAGAAAGTTTTTTTACTGTGAAGTTATGAAAATTCTAGAAACCAGTGGTATTAGCTACTAAATTTCCTTTTCGCCTAGAAAAAAAATATTCCTTCTTTGATTAAAAAGTCTTTAATATAAATAAAAATCAAACTTTAATGGCCCATAACTCCGGCACCAAAGGCCTCCACACCACATTTCATATGCTTGCTAAGATAGTCTAGATGTGTCACCAAGGGGCCGCGGTGGCTCAGTGGTAGAGCGTTCACCTCTGGTGCATGGAGTCCTTGGTTGGATTCCAGTAAGCAACAAATGAGCTTTGTGATGGACGAACACCATGTGTGTGGGTTTTCTCGTGGTTCTTCCGTTCCCTCTCACCTTCTTCATTCCGCCATTTCATTCATTTCTCATCATCATCGTCTCCTTTAACCTAGCCGGCATAAGAGTGGTGCGTAAAACTTAAAGATTCCATTTGTTTTTGTCACCATGTCAGGTTTATTGACAATCAGATTAATTTCACCCACTGTGTAACACACACACAACACACACACACACACACACACACATATATATATATATATATATATATATATATATATATATATATATATATATATATATATATATATATACTAATCTTGTGATTTTTCTTCCTTCTTTCTTTGTTTTCTTTTCTTTTTTTTAGGAAAATGAAATTATGAAATGTGTTCTTGTGATTGGATGAGTGAATTGAGATTGATTAATCAAAAAAAAAACTTTAAAAGAAAACTAATGTATAAATATTGTATCATCAGTAATTTATTATAGCGATACGAGTTCTGGTGTCGATTCGGATCTATTTGTTCTAAACTACACCGGCAGAGCGCAGCACTGAAT
This sequence comes from Thermobia domestica, assembly GCF_964235325.1. Lineage (NCBI taxonomy): Eukaryota > Metazoa > Arthropoda > Insecta > Zygentoma > Lepismatidae > Thermobia > Thermobia domestica. Next base: position 10,778,980 of record NC_137470.1, on the reverse strand, counting down.
TCATCGTCCGATATAGTAGCGCCAACAAATCTTACTTGTGGTGGTGACTTGGGGAACTACGATGCGTATCTTTTTTGTTGATATCACGTGACTTGCTGCTCAGAAAAGACAATGATTGCCATATATATATATATATATATATATATATATATATATATATATATATATATATATATATATATATATATATATATATATATATATATATATATAAGTTAAAAATCATCCCTTTGAGAACAAAAACTTGAAATTGCAAAAAAAGAGAGAGTGCAAAACATTTAAGGTAATACATTTTTAAGTAAATAGCTAAGAAGATTTTGTTTTTATACGGCTGTTCTAGATCTTCTACACTGTAGTCATGAAAATTAGCATTAAAAAAATACTTATCACGCACAATTTACAGTGTATGTTCAGTGTACTCGCTCACACGGAATCCGAAGTTGTTGAACTATATGATTCCAGCGTAACCAAGAAATGATTCGAATGGAAACCCTATCGGCCAAGTAAGTTTGTGGTGGACAAAAGCGTATTTTCTCTGGGTACAGCCGTTTTCTTCCACATTCTCATTCCACAAATTCCTCCATCATCATTCACTTCCTTTAATCATCCATGTTATGTAGCCTAAAGGGCATAATCGTGGGACGTTAAACTTAAAGATTTCATTTTATATGTCAATTCTAAAACTGAACATTAACATAACAAAGAACGAAATTTGCTCTGATATTGTCACGATTTTCGTAAGCTTTTGACATCTGAATCAAGGCAAATTGGCACGCTTGAAGAACAGACACATAATTTGTGTACATATTTCCAGCACACAGATCACAGTCGCTGGTAAAATTCATTGAAATGGCAATTAACTTTAATTACGAAATTGGTAAACAATTATAATCGAACAAACGGAAAAATACAAAAGAAATCTACTTTCAGGAACCAGTTAGAACACTGTTTGAAAGAGGACTGCATCACGGGGTACTTTCTGATTGGCTAAGAAGGAACCTATCATGAAAGAGGTGCTAGAAAGTACGATAGAAGGAAAAATAGGGAGAAGCAACAGAGTTTACAAGTTGATGCACAGCATTAAAACAGAAAATTGATACACAAAGCGAATAGGTTAGTTAAAAACCGTGGTGCATGTACGCTTAACTGTGAGACGTTACACTGAAATATTTCGTTTTCAATATTGTAGAATTAGCTATCTATTAATGAGCTCCCACTGTAAGAATACGGGAGCTCATATTTTCACTCTAGTGTATGTGTAAAGCTAGGTTGTCATGGTGCAAGAATCTTGTAGCTTGTCGTTAAAAGAGTTTGCAACCCTACAATATTTCTCCACGTAAAAGTAGTCTTGAAAGGGACATACAACATTTTTCTTTCATCTTGCAAGGAGTCAGACCATGTGCAACTTTCTGGGTCGTTTTGCTTACTACCTACTATCGTTCTCCCACTGACATAAGGAAAAAAAATGTTTCACCGTTTCCGAAACTACGCATTCTTATGGACAGGGAGGGGAAATACACGTTTTTAATAAGGAAGTTTACTATTTTTCCACTGGAGTGCAGTGCTGCGTGAATGGAAATATCTTTCTTACTTTCAGAAAGTTGTAATGTGTAAGCAGTAAATCGAAATATGAGGTTGCAAGATTTTTTAAATGACAGCTACAAGATTCTTGCAGCATGACAACCTAGCTTTAAAGATATATTTTATTTCTCGGTAACTGCTGAAGAAAATTTGGCGAGCTATTTACAGAATATTCAAAATAATCCTTTAAACTTGATTCAATTATTATTGCACCATACAAAACACATTCGAAAGGTAGGGGATACGAGCTCTCGGGGATACCAGAGCCTTTGCACTAAATTCTTAACTATCCACTTCTTTTCAAAAGGCGATATTGTTGCAACAGAAGTTTTGATAGACTGAATTGCAGTTTACCCTCCTTTCCATCACCAAGGCTAGATGATACATACGCCTACAGGTTCATATGAAATAAAAATCACGTGGATCCATCGGAAATAGAAAGGGAGTCTCTAGCGCTCAAGGTTCGTATATAAATCAGAAAATCACATAAGCAGAAGATAGCACTATCTCGCAGACGTGCATTAAGATTCTTCATCCCGGCGAAATTAAAATACCGCTAATTTTACAGTAATTATGTGATATCTTCAAATAGATAAAAGATAATTGAAATATGAAACAAGAGCGCCCTAGCCTATATTATTTTGCGTGAGGTACCGTTATCACAAGTCACCTAGTGGCTTTCCGTTTTCAGTTGTTTAGAAACGCGAAAATAAATGCCGATTTTCAAAATGGCTCGAAATCGAAAGCAGATAAGTGAGTCGTGATAACGGTTTCTCATGTAAAATGATATTGTCTAGGGCGCTCTTGTTCCACATTTCGATTATCTTTTATCTATTTGAAGATATCACATAATTACTGTAAAATTAGCGGTATTTTAATTTCGCCGGGATGAAGACTCTTAAGATGTCAATTGGTCTATTCTTGATTGAATTCATACTCTCTGAAAGAACAAAATAAAATGAATTTTTTGAAGTTTAACGTCCCACGATTATGCCCTTTAGGCTAAGAGAGACGATAATTAACGCAAGCAAATGATAATGGAAGAACTGGTCGAATAAGTGGCTCGAAACGGGAGTACTACGAGAAAATCCACGGACACGATGTTGTCGAATTAGACCTAAAAGCGACAGTCCTATTAGCGACAGGAATTGTTATCTGTCCTATGAGCGACCGATTCATTACAATGAGATTATTGAAGATGATAAGATTTCCTCTTGTAAAATATGTTTGCCTCTGGCGTTATTAGCGTCCGAACAACCTTTCTATGAAAATGTACGTATCAGTAATACTGTTCGCCAAATATATTTACCCTCAACTGTGAGTGCCAATAAAACTTATCTTAATTTTGAGTTATATTTGACATAAGACATATTAAATAACTTGGCGAGACAACAGAGTTATTTCCATGAAAAGTTCATTCCTATGTAATTAAATATTAAAATCCAATTGTAATATCCCCTTTCCTCGAAAGCTCTGCATTCTGTACTTAATGTAATTCAAATCTAATTACTCACTAAGCAAAGCAATATATTTCATTTTGGAAAAGTTAAACGTGTAAGAGTTTCGCAAACTATCTACTTTTTAGACTTCCTAAGACCCAATGAATACATTTCAATAATATAAGAAAGCTTTTGAGATACATTACATCTGATTAGCTATTCCCAACCAACGCCATTCTTAATATGAACGAATCGGTGACTCATTAACAGATCGAATCGGTCGCTCACAGGACAGTTAACAGTTACTGTCGCATATAAGACTGTCGCATCTAGGACGACACCGATGTTGTCCACCACAAACTTACTTGACAGGGGATATAACCAGGAATACCACGCAGTAGAGGCACGTGCTCTACCACTGAGCCACCGTGCACCCCCCTCTTTGAGAAAGAACACAAGGCTTTTCAAGGAGAGATGAGTAGCCAATTATTATGGACACAACTGTACATTATTTTACAAATTACAATGAATCAGAAAGTAACATAGTTCTTTGAAATGTAAATTGTTTATGATTCACAGAAGATTTACAGAGCAAAATCCCGAGAGATTTTCACACATTTTGAAATTACGTAACTTAGTAATTTGTAGCAGAACTTAAATTGGAACGATTGTCACCTCTCAGAAATATATTTTAACAAGTTTAATTTTCTTAAATGAAAGTTTTGAATCAATTGCGAAAAGTTCTGATGCATTCTAATATTGTAACATATGCATTATATTAAAGCAACATTACTTTAGATATATTGTATTATACAGGGTGGCCCAAAAGTAGGTATACACCCCTGCATTGATCAAATATAACATTCTAGCTTATAAGTTTATTTGCTTCGTCTTTTCCGAACTTAAGGATATAAGTTTAAAAAAAACATGATCTCTGGTGCATGAGGTCGCTGGTTTGATTCCAGCTCGCGCTAAATGAGCTTTGTGAACAAACACGGTGTGCATGGTTTTAGGGGGTTCTCCCGTTTCCTTCCACCTTCTTAATTCTGTCAATCTTTCAATCACTCATCATCACCGTCTCTTTTAGCCTAGCCGGCATAACCATGGGACGTAAAACTCAAAGAATTCATTTCATTTCATTTTAGGTTAGGGGGATAAATCTCGGTATATAAACTCTTCACTAAAAGTAAGGAACAAAATATTTCAGCGTTTTCAAAAATTCCACTCCAGAGAGATAAAGAGGGGTAACATTTCTATAATACTTGAATGTTTCTTTATTGAATCAGAAAGTACCGAATGTGAGGATTCATATGAATTTGAAGGTGTGAAATTTGATACACAATCTCTTCATTTTAAATAGCCAAATATTTGCTTCAGCATTTTTTGAAAATTTCGCTTCTGAAGGTCGAAAAGGGTATTAATTTCCATAATATTAAAATTTATGATTCTATATTTATTTCTGCTAGTTGGTGAAGGTTGAATGTTCCTTTTCACCGAAGAGGCTGTGTGAGACGTGGACCTACAGTTTAATCTTAATACACGGGACAGGGATTTGACTGAAATCGCAGACTCTCACGTTGGGTGCTCTGGTGACCTCCGTAATCATCATAAAATAATGATCCATACATCGTTGGAAAGACTATGGATCACAAATTAAAACGAGGTAACACTTGTATAATTCCCGCCATAGTTGTGGAAGAAAAATAAGAAAGATAAAAAAATAAGAATATGAAAAAAATAGAATTTGGGAGCCTGGCAACCCTTACAGTCACTCCACAATACTAGAAAGAAAAAGGAATGTGGAGATGAAATCAGTCCACGTGTCACGAGTGTGATAGTTAAGCTAAAGCAGATGAGACGAACCTAAGGAGTAATTAACTAATTGTTGTCAATTGATAAAGAGTACAAACGGGAATATCCCGATAAAGCTAGCACGCATAATGTTCGTCCATATCAAATCTCTCGCGTTATGACTAAGATTTCAACAGGAGAATTAGCGCATTAGTAGCAAGCACTGCAACTTCAAGCTGGTACAGGGATGGCCAAAAGAACAAGATAAGAAATGTCGAAGTACGAATTACATGTAATTCCGTTGTCCGTCATTTGGTTGCAAACATTCCTTAAGAGTCTTCATCCCGGCGAAATTAAAATATCGCTAATTTTACAGTAATTATGTGATATCTCCAAATAGATAAAAGATGATCGAAATGTGGAACAAGAGCGCCCTAGACAATATTATTTTACATGAGAAACCGTTATCACGACTCACTTATCTGCTTTCGATTTCGAGCCATTTTGAAAATCGGCATTTATTTTCGCGTTTCTAGACAGCTGAAAACGGAAAGCCACTAGGTGACTTGTGATAACGGTACCACACGCAAAATGTCTAGGGCGCTCTTGTTCCATATTTCAATTATCTTTTATCTATTTGAAGATATCATATAATTACTGTAAAATTAGCGGTATTTTAATTTCGCCGGGATGAAGACTCTTAAGTTCCTTTCAAACTACGTGTATTTTAGCTACACGTGTGTATATATTATTTCTGGAAGATATAATTGTTAAATTCACTTCGAATTTCGATGTCAAATTTGCCTTACATTTTTAGTTATAATTATTCTAACAAGCTCACCGCTTTAGAATGAAATTCGGTACTCGTATAGGTACCAGTTACTCTTTACATTGCAAAGAAATATCTGGCCACACATCTCCCTGCAAAAATTCCACCAGTTTTATACACAAATAGAACTTAAAGAAAGAAATATGAGTCTTCCTTGGTGAAATGCTTCTTCAAGGCAGAACATTAGAAGTTCCTGCGTAAGTTTTGATTTGAGAAAAATATATAGATGTCTAGTTAAAAAAAATAATAATAATAACACTGTGCATTCTAGTTTTATTGCATATTCTTAATTAGTTATGGAAAATAAATTATTCAAAAGTTTTTAAAAGAGACATTTTTTCATTTCCTAAAACAAAATTACGTAAATAAAACTAAAAATGGGTTTGCAGCACTATTTTTGAATTCTACCGACAGCCGCATTAACCGCCAAGATTCATATCAGAAAGCAATATACTACTGTCTGTAATTATCTGCTCTGTCCGTAATATTGCAGAGTTAATCCTAATCCTGCACTGTGGCATTTATTCATATGGTGTGAAAACCTTCATACGAAGAGTAATGTGTTACTGTGAAATGCGGCACACATGGCGGCTTTTGTCCGCCCGAGTAGCAAGTTTGAAAGGACCCTACATCACTGCAGTTTAACAAATAAGACTGTGAACAAGTTAATGCCAACCAGAAGCCATTAACCAAAATCAATTTTTATTTATTAAAGTAGAAATCAAATAAAGGAAGCAAGTATAAATACAGAGATTAAAGTGGAGGTCCTAATCTATATTATACCATCCACTTCGTCTATTAATTAGAAATAATTTATTGTAAGTTGACACCAAATACAATTCATGTCAACTTCATGATATTCAAGTACATTTATGAGTTTAATGTATAAAAAATCTTTAATTGACTGTCCTAACTATGTATAAAACTACATGAACCGACATAAAATGACGGGTGCTTCCGGTTGACGTGAAAAGTATAAATTTGGCATGGTTATAGTTTTCACAGGCTAACTCACAGAAAAATTACCGAAAGTGAATATTTTTAAGGCTTAGCGCGTCTAAAGGGAGCATGAAAAAATTTCCCATGTTATTTAAATGGCCCTTTTTTGAACTTATAATCTCATATTTTAAGTGCATTCATGTCCAAAATTATTGTCCCATGTCTATAAATGTTTTTCTAGGAATATAATTTGATAACGAATTCGCCCGGTATTTCTTGTTATGTTAGTATGTGTATAATCTGCAAAGAGGTATATGTGGTAAATTTCATGTCAAAAGAGCAGTAAATAAGAATAATAAAACGAAAATAAAATTTTCTTGCCCATTTAGCAACATTTTATTTCACTCATTATAATTTTCGTGTTTATAATTCTTTTCTTATGGAATTTACCACAAATATACATTTCCCGATTATACACATAGCACCAGTATTAAAACTACCCTGCAAAATCATTATCAAGGTATATTCTTACAAGAAGGCAGTTATAGATATGCGACAATAATTTTGGATATGAGTGTACTTGAAATCGAAATAAAAACTTGATATTCGATATGATTGTAAGTTTTCGTAGTATATCACCAAAAAATAAAAATGTCCAACTTTAGAGTGGTTTTATGGGGAACTGAAAAATCTTCCCATTACTATTTAATATAGGACAACTTCTACACACCAAAATTATTGGGCACTTTCTGGAGGGCTACAATGATTAAATTTAGCATGATTGTAACTTTTCGGGACTAACCGACAGGAAAATTGCCAAAAGCTAATATTTTTAGTTTTTAAAGGGTCTAAAAGAAGATGAAGAAATGATGTTATTTAAATGGGCCTTGTCTTGGGATACAAATTTTTATCTTTTAGATAGTTGAAATAGCAAAAGAAACTAGAAATTTGGTAGAACTGTGGGGTTAAGAGGTACGAGGAGTGGGCTGAGGAAACGCGAGGGTCTGGGGAGCCCCCAATTAGCGAAATGCTAGTTTATACTATAAAATGGAAAGTGACTACGTTTGTAACTCTTAAACTCTTGAACTATCCGATCAATCTCGATCAAATTTTCAATATAGATGATATTCTAGCCTGGCATGTTTTTTTTTTTTTTTATCATTTCACTTTGTGCAACGTAGGGGAGGAGGAGGAACATATATATATAAATGGTTGAAAATGACCTATATTAGTGCCGAATCCATAGTTTTATTGATTGCTGAGATTAACAGTGACACTTCTAATTCAGTTTAAATCCAGATTCTGTCCCGTAACTTGGGGAGAGCAAGGGAAAAAAGTGACACTAAAAATATATTACTATTACACTAACAATTACTAATATTACTATTACAAATTACCCTAAAAATATATTACTATTTTTTTCTCTTTTTAATCCAGCTAATAGACGCTAGTAGAACAAAAAATATTATTTCTTTTTAGTGTATTTTAAATTGAAGCATATAAAAGTCCTTTTACCATTGTTTTAAAGTGGTAATATCGAAATGTATATTACTAAAAGTGCTGTTACGTAGAGAAAATAATTCTCAATAACGCATTTTTGAATACCTCGTTTTCCTGCAGTCAGCATTTGCCTACTTAAAACAATTTTTAAGAAATCAGCAATTAACATGAATATACAACCAGCAAACATGTTTGTATCATACATTTATGACAACGATAATAAGCATATTTATTAAACAAGGCCTTATATGATATGTAAACTAAGCAGATTGAGGTATTAGAAAACACTCTCGGAATGGAATCCAAGGAATGGTAAAAATACTTGTGTTAATCGCTTTTGGAAAGAAAAATAATAAAGTACCTTTACATGGACGCTGTCAGAGCAAAAACCTTCAAGATATGTTTATATGCTGCAAATGTCAAGAATTTCTAGTACGTGTTTCAATGTCTCTTTTCTGAACCAGCTTGAATGTGAGAAATTTGAAGCAAAGTTTCGAGGGAACTAAAATTTGAACGTGTAAGATACCAAGTTTTATTGAAAATTTTAGGTGGTGCATACCAAAATTACCTACCGTTAGGCCATAGCTCAAAAACTAGTAAGGGTACACTAATATAATTACAGGTAAATTAAGTTTTAAGATTTAACTGTGCAAAATTTCAAGCTTGTAACTATGTTCGCTTTTGATAAATTTACCTGTGAAGAAAATATTTTTTCACAGTGATCTGAAGTTACGGACTTTTACTATAGATGTGCCTAATGAAGTTTTTAGGGATTAGGAATTAGATTTCTGGGCTTTCGGCATCTATGGCCGTGTTAGCCCATCACTAGGATTAGGTTTAGGATTTAGATTTGTGGGCTTTCGGCATCTATGCCCATGTTAGCCCATCACTAGGATTAGGATTAGGATTTAGATTTGTGGGCTTTCGGCATCTATGGCCGTGTTAGCCCTTCACTAGGATTAGGTTTAGGATTTAGATTTGTGGGCTTTCGGCATCTATGGCCGTGTTAGCCCATCACTAGGATTAGAATTAGGAATTAGATTTCTGGGCTTTCGGCAACTGTGGCCATGTTATCCCATCACTAGTATTAGAATTATGAATTAGATTTCTGAGCTTTCGGCATCTATGGCCATGTTACCCCATCACTAGGATTAGAATTAGGAATTAGATTTCTGGGCATTCGGCAACTGTGGCCATGTTAGCCCATCACTAGAATTAGAATTAGTAATTAATTTCTGAGCTTTCGGCATCTGTGACCATGTTAGCCCATCACTAGGATTAGAATTAGGAATTAAATTTCTGGGCTTTCGGTATCTGTGGCCATGTTAGAATGTCACGTATGAGGGATGACGTCCCTCGATGATCACACTATCCGAGGAAAGGGAAGGAAGAAAGGATTGGGGAAGGAAGGAAGCGGTCTGGGACCTGTATATTAGGTACCATTCCAGCATTCTCCTGGTGCGAATGAAGAAACCTCGCGAAAGCTTCACTTAGAATGACTGTCCTGTAAAAAAAAAAAAAAAACTTTTACACTTTTTCGACCGAGTGTCTCCATCGAGAATCGAACCCGGGACCGCTCAATCTTATATTTTACTTTGTTCAATTTGTTATCAGAGGACGTTCCTTAAATGGATATGGGAAAATTCTTAAAACAAAAATTCCAAAAAATAATATCGTTTAAATGTTGTTATATCACAACTTCCGTGGACCTATCGTGACGCGGAAGGATTCTGATTAATAAATTTAGAAAAATGAGAGCAGGGTAGCTCAGTGGTAGAGCACTTACCTCTAGTGCGTGGTGTTCCAGATTTGATTCCCGGACAAGTTAGTTTGTGGTGGACAACATCGTGTCTGTGGATTTTCTCGGGAGTATTCCCGTTTCCTTCCACGTTCTCATTCCACCAATTCTTCCACCATCATTTACTTGCCTTAATCTTCCATCTCCCTTAGCCTAAAGGGCATAATCGTGGGACGTTAAACTGAAAGATTTCATTTTTCAAGACGAGACGATAAATTTTCAAGATAAGGTGAGAAAGAATTCTTCAAGAAGCGAGACGAGACGAGACGTCTACACAATTTACGAGACGAGACAACCTTATTTCCCGTCTCATCTCTTCTCGTGAGCAACACTAACTAATAATGCTTAGGACCCCATTTTAAAACGGAAGTACTGTCTCATATAGCCTTGAAGTTGAGAAGGGAACTTTAATCCAATCTACCAACCATCGAATTTTGATTTTATGCGCCTTGTGCTTTGTGTTTGTGAACAGATGAAAGAATCAGCTGCAATTAAGATGAGTTAAGTTCTGTATAGACTTTTTTCATTCCCCATCACAATCTTATTCGATACTCACCCGTTGTTCCATCTCGTTAGCGTCTGAATGAAGACGTCTTGTGTGCTTTGTCAGACAGAACCGTGTTTAGATCTTTGACGCTGAACGTTTTCTCCAAACACCCGATTCCCATTGCACACTCTCTGAGAAAGGAAAAGCGTCTCGAATTACGGAAGTGAAGCATTGACGAGAGCTCACGGATGTTTCGATGCTTGACAAGGGACTAAGGAAACTCAAAACAAGGAAGAAGTGCTTGACAGCGGGTGCTCTTGTGTAAGGAAGAAGTTGCTGCCTTCTCGTCCAAACTACTAACAACAGGATTTTCTGGATTACCCTTCTCTCGTAACGAAAGGAGAGAGCCGTAGGCCTCAATGTTTCAAGGCAGCACGTCCTGAAGTTTACTAGAAAAAGTACCGAACTTCGAAGCTTATTTTAACGTTTTAATTGTTAAGTAGAAATCAAAATCATATGTCTGTTTTCGATCAAGCACCAATCACGCTGTGGAACTTACAAGATTGTACTACTAGTACGCACATCCGTTACTTCACACAATAGACCTTGAACAAAAGTGATATTTTGAACTGTTTTTTTTTACAATACATAGTAATAGCAATTTCCATTAGTAACGGTGATTTTAACGGTGACTATTCACGTCTCCTTTAAAATATAAATATTCCCTAGCTTCTATGCAACCTGCACAGTAACAAAGAAATAATGGTTGCCTATAACAGAAGGATACGTAGTTTTGCTTACTGTAAAATGATCACTAACTCTTATTAGGATAATGGTAGGGAATCTTATAAAATTATAATGTCAATAAAGCGAATTTTTAAATTATATATTCTGTGTATATCGATCATCTCGGCTAAGTTCGTTAATGGAATCAATTCATTAACATTTGGAGTTAAGAGATACTTTGGTTAAACCGCAAAACATACTGGTGAGGTTAAACTTTCACATACTTAAACTTTCACATACGGGGGTATATAAAGTAATAAGAGTTTCCATCGACATAAGAGGTTCACGTTTTTTGTTAGTGTATTAATATACAAGTTATTAAAAAAATACGTGTTTCTCAAACTTACCGGGGTATCTGCCCCCTCTTTCCCTCCCCAAATGACGTTCTTGATATTGGGGCCCAAATGAAAGACGGCCTAGACCAATGACGCCTAGAATATCGTCGTTTCAAGTTATTCTAAAGAGATGTGCTTCCCAGAGGGGTTTTTTTTTTTTTTTTTGTTAAACCGCAAAATATATTGCTGAGATTAAAACCTCACATACTTTGGGTATGACGGGGTATGTAAACTCAAGTGTATTGTTGTTTGACATGAATTAACCTCAAATATAAACCTGGTTAAACCTAAAAAATATTGGTAAGGTTAAAGCCTCTCACACTTTTGGACTATGATAGGGCATCTAATGCTAGTCGCTTCAACTACCAACACAGATTTTTTTTTCATAAACGTAAATTTCGCGTGATTCTCCAGTGCCTATAGCAGAGTATATTTTATGTGTAAGGACACAAAGCTATGTACTAAGTCTGACAAAGCTGTGTTAGGTCTGACAAAGCTATGTACTAGGTCTGACAAAGCTGCGTTAGATCTGACAAACTATGTGCTAGGTCGAACAAAGCTATGCGTTACATTTCACAAAGTTATGTGCTAAGTTTGGCAAAGCTATGTGTTAGGTCTGACAAAGCTATGTGCTAGGTCTGACAAAGCTGTGTTTGTTCTTAGAAAGCTATGTGCTAGGACTAACAAAATTATGTTAGGTCTGACAAAGCTACGTTTCAGGTCTGATAAAGCTATGTGTTACGTCTGATAGCACTATACTTTTCTGGCACCTCTAGCTAAACGGGATCGTTCCAGGAGAGGAAATAGAGAGAATTACAAATGTAATCTTTTGACAAGGGCATTGAGAAAATTATACTACATATAGGATACAATTAAGCGTGTTACGGTACCACAATGACGAAGAAAATCTAATGAATCGTGATGCTACAAAATTGTTGGTTACATAACTTCACGTATCACATCTCGTTCAATTAAAAAAAAAAAAAAAAAGCTTGATGACAGAAACTGTTTATCAATATAATCTCCATTTTTACGTTTAACGTCTACCATGAGGCAATTCTTCGTTGGATGAGGAACGACAAGAAAATAAAAAAAACACATTTGGCTTACGTAAGAGTTCAGACAGAGGTCTGCATTTGTTTGTTTTTACGGCGAACACTTGCAAGTTTAGAAAAACAACATCTGTAGAGAAGTTTAAAGTGATAAAAATTATCGCAAAATATATCTTGTACAAAACAGTTAATGTTCACACTGTTTTGACTGGGGCACAGTGGCTCAGTGGTAGAATGTTTATCTCTGGTACATGGGGTCTCTAGTTCGATCCCCGACCAAATAAGTTTATGATGGATAACATCCTGTCTGTGGGTTTTCTCGGGGTTCTCCCATCCCATCCCATCCCACATCCTTATTTCAACACTTCTTCTATCATATCTCATTCACTTACCTTAACCATCCGTCTCCCTTAGCCTAAAGGGCATAATCGTGGGACGTTAAACGGAAATATTTCATTTATTTTTTTTGGCTAGAATTATAATGGACTGGCACACACACACACCAATTATAATAGACTGTTAACAAAGGTCTTATACTTATTTGCTCAAACTTTACTCAAAAACGTCTTCTACACTCTACACCCATACTGCTCGAAAAGAGTCTTCCGCCATATTGTTAACATGGTGCCATCATCTATACGCTAGGATATTGTAAAACTTTAACTTACCCCCAGCCATTTTGAATCCTAGGTATTGTAAAAATTCTAACACGTATTGAAAAATAAACTTAACCTCAGCTATTCTAAATCCTGGGGTATTGAAAAAAAATACTAATATGTATTGCCAAAATTAGGTTACCTCTAGCCACTATAAATCCTAGGGGATTGCAAAAATACTAACACGTATTGAAAAATTAACTTATCCCCAGTAATTCTAAATCCTGGGGTATTCCAAAATTACTAGCATGTATTACAAATGTTAGTTTATCCTCAGCCACTATAAATTCTGGGCATTGCAAAAATACTAACCGTATTGAACAATTAACTTACCCCCAGCTATTATAAATCCTCGTGTATTGCGAAAATACTAGCATGTGTTGCAACAATTACCTTGCTCCCAGCCACTATAAATCCTGGGATATTGCGAAAATATTAACACGTATTGAAAAACTAACTTACCCTCAGCTATTCTTAATCCAGGGGTATTGTAAAGATTAGCTTACCCCAGCCATTATAAATCCTGAGGTACTACAAAAATAACAGAAACATTAACAAAAAAGCTTCTTCTATCCATTCCAAATCCTGGGTACAGCAAAAACATTTTGGGTTCATTTAGACATTCTATACTTTATAGTACTTCAAAAATGCAATAGGAGAGATGTTTAGCAATATCCCAGGTGTTTTAAGTGAATAGACCAGAATACATTTCTACCTTTAAAGAAAGATCTGCATAATGAGGGGCGGCGATTAGGAGGGCAAGAGGGGGCAGTTGCCCCCCACTTTTTGAAGTGACCCTGAAATGTATGTAGTTTCGTTTGAAAATGTAAAATTTTTGTATGTATTACTGGTTCATAGAAAAAAATGTGCCATATAATATTTGCCGTTGCGTGATTACGTATTGGTTACTTGTCTTCTCGTGGAGTTAAGAAAGCTACAGGAATTGCATTTTAATTGCAATTCAAAGCAATTAATATTGCAATTGCGAATTTCTTTAAATGTCGTAGCATATGGTTGTAGTATTTACTTTCATTTTCTAAGAGTAGTAACATACATTTAATGGCATGTATGAAATAAAAAAGATATAAATTGTTCATTAATCCTTAGTTTCAATATAACTTCCACAAAACAAGCTTCATTACTCATTACTGATTAATATTATTCTTTTTATTTATTTGTTTTCCAAATTTGTTATTAAATAATCTGTTCACACAATTTTCCAGACAGAATTTTAAGATGTTCATGAACAACGAATCAAATCTCTTTCAACACTTTCGTTGCTTAAGTGTCCTACTTGCGTTGCTCTTGTCAATTTATTTAATAAACTATGAAATACGATATACGGAATTTTAACTGAAAAAGATAGTATCCTATTAGTTATACAATCTTTCGTCAAACGTAGTGTTAGAAAAAAACAGAAAAAGTAACATTGATATACAAAATATTCAGGCCGTGTCTTGCCCCCTCACTTTTAACGTTCAACCGCCGCCACTGTGCGTACCCTTATTTTTAGTTAGTGTTCCATGTTGCTGAGTAGTTCACGCACATGCCTTGGTCATGTGGTCCAGATTCGAATCCCTGTATAGGAAGAACCAACATTATACAGAAAGTGCAACATACTTGATTTCGGACGGAGGTTGAGAACTCTGATTCGGAAAGGCACAAAATGTTGAATATGATAGCAGATGAGCTCACCACGCATTATACAGCTGAAAATGAGCCAAAAATCTTTTGAAGTCTAGGTTGTGATATACTTAAGATTATATTTCCAATTTGCGTTTAATTGCGGCAAATTGATGTGTCCTAGTTTTGTCATAAACTACGTTTAATTCTACATTATTATTATTATTAAAAAAAAAAAAAAAACAAAGATCTGTTAATACAGCACAATAGAATAGGTGAAACTTTCTATTCAACACGTTAGAGACGCCTTTATCATTTTTTTTAAATAAGAGAAATTATATTCTTGCTCCTTCAAGTGACACAGATTCTGTCGTAAGGTGACATTCACATGACAAACATACATATACAAAAAGCATGTAGGCAATCAAATTCATCACCGCTCTCTCGAATGGGGGTCCACTCTCTCGGCCTATTGTTCTTCAGAAGGTGTGTTGCCAATATGTTTCGGGCAGGTGACATTTACGTATTTTCCCCATCGTCCTTTCGTTACTTGCTCAAGCAGCCTTTGTTTTGCAAATGTTTCCACCTTCTGTGTTTTTTCACCAAATGTCATTTCGTTTTCACGGCATAATTATTTCTTAAAGATTATGGTCTTTGCAGTGGCGTAGCAGCTGCTCCCGCAACCCCCGCGGTGCGGGGGGTCCCCGAAGTCTTGCGATGAATAAAGTTTTAAAGAAGTAGAACTTCAACCTTACTTCTGTCGGCTTTACAAGTGGGGCCCCTTCTCTATACTTTGCGGGGGGGCTCGCAAAAGTGTGCTACGCCACTGGGTCTTAGGATGGTTCAGTGGTACATCGTTTGTATTTGGTGTCCTGGAACGTAAGTTCGAATCCAGATATGTACTTGTTTGGGAGACAAATATCATATTGCTTCCTGGAAGCATGATCACTCAGTAGTAGAGCAGAAGACACAAAACGGGGTCATACACGGGAGACACAAAAGTAGTATCACTAAATTATTGATAATTCACATTGTGCTCAAAGATATGGCCCCTGGGGGACTTCTTCCAGGGTTACTCCCTGAAATCATCACCGGTTCCCTGATTCGATCCTAGGTGATGTGAGTCTGTTGGTTGACAACATTGCGTCTGTGAGTTTTCCCGAAATTTTCCCGTTTCCCCCACATTTGCATTCCACCATTCCTTCATAATTATTCACTTTTATTAATTGCCCGTTTCCTTTAGTCTAAAGGCACAAACATAAGAAGTTAAAGCAGTGGCGTACGCAAATTTTCATCAAGAGAGGTTCAATCAGTCAATGTCATATCCTTTCAGGACAATCGTGATTTATACATATACAGGGTGTTTCAAAGCAACACCAACAACGTTTGGGAGGCGATTCCTGACACCAAGATAAGACAAAAGTATAGACCAACCTGGGTGCACAAATGCTTCCTTTCGGAGTTATAAGCTGACGAAAACATAAAAAAAAATAACTTTAAAGGTCCATAGCTCCAAAACTATGGGACCTACAGTAGTCGGGTCAAGACTTTGCTTAAGAACAAAAATGTGCACTACCCAAAAATACATGTTTTAGAATCCTAAGGTACTCATGAAGCAATTTTTATTGAGGGCGTTTAGCTACGGGCATGTAATTTGAAATACTCTCCAACTACCTCTATGAAAATTGTTGCGCAAGTACCACGGGATTCTGGAACTTTTGTTTCTGGATGCGTACATATTAGTTCCTAAGTGAAATTTTGACCCAACTACGGTAGGTCCCATAGTTTTGAAGCTATGGGCCTTTAAAATTATTTTTTTTCATGTTTTCGGCAGCCTATAACTCCGAAAGGAAGCATTTGTGCACCCCGGATGGTCTATACTTTCTGTCTTATCTTGGCGTCTGGAATCATCTTCCAGATGTTGTCGGTGTTGTTTTGAAACACACTATATTTAACGTAGTAAATATTTTTTTTCATAACATCTTGCTGAAGGGGAGTTAGAGCCTGAACCCCCTTGCGTACGCCATTCAGTTAAACTAAATCTAACACATTATTTCCCTTCTATTTTCATCCTTAACCAGAACTTATGGTCAGGGCGACGATTTTTGTATAACTTTAGAAAGGCCTGTTCAGATATTTCGTTGTTAGGTACCCAAACAATGATCAAAACAAAAATGTTCAGATCCTGGGGGACCAAGGAAATTTTGGAGAGTCCCCTATATCCCCTCAGCGTAAGCGCCCTTGCTTGTGACACTGTTCTGTGATCCTGATAGCAAGAGACTGTAGTACGAATAGGAAGATTTAGTTCTATGCGACAGCTTTCGAAATGTAGGTGTGGAGAAAAATAAAGAGAATTAGCTGTGTCGAGTGGAAAACGAATGACAAAGTGTTAGAAATGGTGGGGGAGAAAAGAACACTTTTAGATCTTATTGAGATTAAGAAGATAAACTGGTTGGGGCATTGGTTAAGGTGGAACTGTATCATGAGGAATGTGCTGCAGGTGGTAGGAAAGAGAGGGAGAGGGTGAAGGAGCCTACAATTGATGAACGATATTAAAATAGACAAATTGTATGTGAAGACGAAGAGGTTAGTGGAAACCCGGGGACAATGGAAGATTCTCAGTTGCGACAAATGACCTGCCAATAATGGCAGAATACCTATGATGATGATGTTGTACATGATAACTCCATCAGAGTCTGAGCCCCAGCATGCTTCAGATCCCACGTAAATACTAAAAATCACAATTGCTTCATAAACATTTAATTGTATATATGCATAGTCCTTTCTTTTCGACTACCAAACAGAATTATCAAGTACAACGAACTTTAAAAAAATATGAACCTATTTTTTTTTTAATAATAAGATTGATACAATATATGTTTGAGGGAAGCGGGAGAAAATGCATAATACATTCAAAAAATATTTTCGTCGCCCCGTTTAAAGGGTTGTGCCCTTTCTTCGGGTATACATTCAAACGGAAAGTGCATAATGCTTACACCAAGTAAACTTTGTGGTGGACAAACACCCTGCTCGTGGGTTTTCTCGGGGTTCTCCCGTTTCCTCCCACTTTCTTCATTCCACCATTTCATTCATCTCTCATCATCACCGTCTCCTTTAGCCTAACCGGCATAACCGTGGGACGTAAAACTTAAAGATTTCATTTTTTCATAATGCTTACAAATGAAGAACTGTTTCTCAATGAGATCTATGCTATTTTTGTACATACTACACGTATGTATGATGCGTAGTACGTGATATGTTAGACCTATTCAAACAAGTTGCATTCTAAAAGCTTATTGCAGTTACTACGTATACAAATTCACGTTAAGTTAATTACATGCTCGTGAAATTTTACAAAACAAAGAGTTCAGTGCTGCCATCTATGAAATATTACGATAAACCCTCAAATATTTCAAAAACAGCACTTTGACGGAATACGTTTTCTCTGGGAAATGATTTCTGTAATTTTATCGCTAACGGTTCATTGTCGCTGAAACAATCGTTGCGTGGATTTAGCCCGTTGTGGTGTTACCCCGTCGCGGCTTTTGCCCGTAATGATTTTTTACTCGAGGTTATTAGCTGAAAATCGTGTGTCCCGGATTACATATCATTAATAAAATCAATTATGAGCAATATAGTAAATATAATGAGTAATTTCTAAAGCACTCGCACTCAGAAAGACCTAAATACTACAAATACAGTCTCGTCGTGTCTGTTTTTGTTTCTTTAAATAATGATATATTATGCTAATGAAAGATAAAGCAAACACACCTGCAGAGAAAACATATTAATTCTTTTTTATAGAATTCAATATCGAGCTTTAATCTCAATATATCAATTTACAGTACCAGTACAACTAGCTCTCTTATCTTTATTTCTTAATTTTCCTTCTGCATCTGTGATTTTTTTTTTTTTTAATTTTCCACCTTCAATGATAAGGAACTTGTTTGTGTCAAAGATAAGACTAGTTTTCGTATCAAAACTGTGATAATTAACTAAATAGAACAGGTGTTTGCTGCTGTTCGAGAACTGAGTTATTGTATTTGATAACAATCAAACAATTCATGCTGGAATTTGTTTGACCATTTACTTTAGTACTGTCCATGTTACCTTAAACTAATTCAACCTAAACATGATTTATGAATGTAGTACTCAAACAGAAGGTCAGCTTAGTAAATTTAACTATTATCATCATGAAGTCTGTATCTATCAGGAAATATTTATTTTAAATAATATAGTTGTCACAGATTTTCTCTTCCCGTGCAAATGCATGTGTTCCACATATGGTAGAGACGGCCCTGCTTACTATCATACATCCACAGTGGAGGACTTGGAAAAAAATAAAACTGAAAGGATGGAGAGAGAGACAATCTGGAATAGGGACGAATGAAGGCAGATTTTTGAGTAGGCTACGGTCTACACCTGAATAATAACTAGCATGTACGTAACACATACTGTATTTCATACCAATAGTTTATTTCCTATTTCCTGTCCATAATATTCGCAAAAGATTATGTTCTAGACTGAGAAAGAGAAGTCCATAAAATGTCTTTGTATTCTGTATTTCAGACATGAAATCCAACCATCGATGCAACTGCCTTCTTGAAAAGAACAAGGTGTGAAATCATTCTGTAACAAAGAACTATCTGGTTCAGATAGACAACTGGCTGTTGAATTAGTTGCACCATCATATTAGATAACGGCAGTTGTGTTGGATGTGAAATTCCTGCCTCAGCAAAAGAGAGTTTTTGTAGGTCTATGGTTCAAGGACATCTCGTCGCATTTTGGAACCACCCCATTGTTATGCATATATGCCGCCACGCCTTGCTCCAAGTACACTTCTAATTCCAGTGTTGTCACTTGCGTCAATGAAAGAAGGCCAAATTCCTACTACTATTATAACAGATCATAACAATGTTTTCCTCTATTAATTTTTTTAGAAGAATGCAGATTGATACGTAACAAGCTACGACAAAATAGAATTCAACATTCCATTCCTGTCCTCTGTATTTTGACTCCGTATTATTGTTATACGGTGTAGGGTGGTTGAAAAGTACGGAAAGAATTCAGAAAAGTGGTGAACCAGTAGATTATCTTACTACAAAACTTTAACACCAATTGCCATTTTCATCGCATTTCCACGTACATTTTTTTTCAGTGGTGTTTTGAGAATCCAAAACAGGCGTTGCAATTGGTATCCCTGCTGGAGATAAGCCAAATCTAAAATCTTACCAACATACATAGCATATGTAGAAACTCCTTATTCGCACCAACAGAGCACTTACCTCAGGTGTGGAGTTCTTTGGTTCGACCCCGGGCCAAGTAAATTTATGCTGGACAACAGGGGCGGATCCAGGACAGACTTCTGGGGGGGGGCGGTCGGTTGTCATACTGCTACTTTAAAGGGCAGCAAACTTTGGAATGGGTTTTATTTATATAAATAAAATAAGAAAGTTTTCCTCTTTTGGGGGGGCGATCGCCCCGATCGCCCCCCTGGATCCGCCCCTGCTGGACAACATCGTATCCGTGGGTTTTCTCGGGGTACTCCCATTTCCTCCCACTTTGCGATTCCACCAATTCTTCCATCATCATTCACTTGCTTTCAACATGTCTCCCTGGGGGCCGCGGTGGCTCAGTGGTAGAGCGTTCACCTCTGGTGTTTGGGGTCCCGGGTTCGATCCCAGCCCCCGCCAAGTGAACTTTGTGGTGGACAAACACCGTGTGCGTGGGTTTTCTCGGGGTTCTCCCGTTTCCTCCCATTTTCTTCATTCCACCATTTCATTCATTACTCATCATCACCGTCTCCTTTAGCCTAACCGGCATAACCGTGGGACGTAAAACTTAAAGATTTCATTTCATTTTTCAACATGTCTCCCTTAGCCTAAAGAGCATAATCGTGGAAATTCATTTCAAATATTTGTATTTTAGCCTGTAACTGGCTTAGACACATGAAACAGAAAGCAGGAAATTCAAAATAGAACAACGAATTAGGGAATTTATAATTTGCGCGCATTCACTGAACCATCATCTAAAGGAGGAAGGAAAATTGGAACCAAGTATGACTGTAATCTCGTTCTTGCGGGTTTCTCCTGGAAGGCTACAATCATGCCAAATTTCATCATTCTAATCCTGAGAAAAGTGCCTAAAAAGTTTGGAGTGTAGAAGATGTCCCATATAAATAACATGGGAAGATTTTTCAGTTCCAAGAAAACCACTCTAAAGTTGGAAAATTTTGTTTTTAGTGACTTACTTAGGTAATGCTTACGAAAATGTACAAGCATACCGAATTTCACATTTTTATTCCAATTCCAAGTACCTAAAAGTTGAAATTACAAGTTGAACCAAAAAAACGATTTAAATAACATGGGGAATTTCTTCGTCGCCCCTTTAGACCCTATAATATTAAAAATTTTCACTTTTAGCTATTTTCCTGTGGGTTAGTCCTGGAAAGCTGCAATCATGCCAAATTTCAACTTTCCATGTCAACTAGAAGTACCAGTTACTTTGTCAGTTAATGTAGCTTTATACAGGGTGTTTCAAAACAATACCGACAACGATTGGGAGGTGACTCCTGATGTTAAGACAAAAAGTATATACCAACCTGGATGCACAAATGCTTACTTTCGGAGATATAGGCTGCCGAAAACATAAAAAAATGAACTTTAAAGGTCCATAGTTCGAACACTATGGGACCTACCATAGTCGGGTCAAGACTTCACTTAGAAACTAGTATGTGCTCTATCCAAATATCCATGTTTCAGAATCCTGCGGTACCTCCGCAACAATTTTTATAGAGGTAGTTGGTGATTACATCTAATTGCATACCTCTAGTAAAACAAGCTCTATAAAAACTGTTGTGTGAGTACCATAGTGTATTGCAACATGTATTTTCGGATAGGGAACATACCAGTTCCTAAGTAAAGGCTTGATCCGACTACGGTAGGTCCCATGGTTTAAGAGCTATGTACCTTTAAAGTTCATTTTTTCATGTTTTCGGCAGCCTCTAATTCCGAAAGGAAGCATTTGTGCACCCAGGTTGGTCTATACTTTTTTTTTTGCCTTATCTTGGTGTCAGGAATCACCTCCAAAACGTTGTCGGTATTGGTTTGAAACACTCTGTATATAGTTAGGATTAGGAAGTGTACAAATGTAAGTTGAATTAGGAAGTTTTGCGGGGTCTGGACTCCCCTTGAGTGCGTTCCTGCATGTGAGTAAGCCGAAGAAACTTCGTGCAATGAAGTGCAAATCAACTATGATTTCTTCGTACTCTCTAGAACACATTTTCTTAGTAAATTTAACAGCGTCCAATATCGACTACAAGCCACCTTTCTACATTCAACGTGACCATGAGATGTTTGTAAACAATATGGCACTAGATAGTGTACACACACACATACTAACATTCACGTACACAACTGAAGTAAATACGAGATTAATAAATATGACCCTATACAAAACGTAAGTAACAAAAGGTAATAAGACACAAGAACAATACACCTCATTTGAATGGCGCAGTACGTCTTGTAAGCAAACAGGTTATTGCAATCGTTTTGTTTTGCCGATGAATTTCAACAAAGGACTACTGTACTACTCGGTCATTATCTGGCTGCAATCATAAAAGTGACAAAATAACGTTCTTATCAGCGCAATTGACAATAGCAAGAAGTTCAACGTCTGTATCTGAATAACTGCAAATATATCGCCTGAGTAGGTACGAAAGTTCTATCTACAAAGATTATTATCACATTAAATACACTCAGAGTTCAGACATGGAAGCTTGCAGTTGATTTTATTCTTCACGTACATACTGGTTATCAACATGCCATAAGGTTTCCTTCAGCAAAATAATGAGAAATGTATAATAATGCAATTTGACACAGACCTAGAAAGTCAGGGAAATCAGCAGACCAGAGAAAATTTATAACACACAGCTTCATTTTTATTTAGCCTTTACGTGATTAAAGCTTATTTCCCAGAATGTGCTGGAAAATTAGTTCCGTGCACAGCTCTAATCGAGGCGGTTGAGGATTTCAAACACTGGTCGCACCAATTGAACCTTCTGCTAGGATTAGGATGAGAAATTGGATTTCTAGGCTTTCGGCATCTATGACTCTGTTAGACCGTCTTGTATGAGGAATGACGTCTCTCAATGATCACACTATATCCAAGGAAAGAGAAGGAAGAAAAGATTGGGAAACGACGGAAGCGGCCTGGGATCTGTCTGTTAAGTACTATCCCGCCATTTGTCTGGTTTCAATGAGGAAAATCTTACTCAGGATATCTAGCCTGAGAAAACCTTTACACTTTTTCGACCGGGTGTCCCTACCGGGAATCCAACTCGGGACCGCTAGTACCAAAGGCGAGAGTGTTAGCGACACCGCTACACCGGGCCATTAGACAAACACTGTGTACGTGGATATTCTCAGAAGCTCATCAACATATGTTACATTCTTCCCCATTAAGCAGTTGATCTCCCCCTCCCCGTCATGTACATTGAGTTTGATACGAGGAGCTACAGCTTAACGTAGCGTCCAATTCACATGATCTCCCATCGGGATTCGGGCCCGGGTCTCCCACTCTAAAGACACGTACGTGCACCATGTAGCTACGAGGGAATTCAGTCACCAAGTGGGGTTCAGGCACGCAACTTCATATTCGTGGATTGTTCAATATATGTTTCCCTAAACTCTAATTTTGTGTCTTATTTGCGTGCTGAGTGACGGGGTGGGCGTTATCGTCAAGTTCTTCTCATAAGAGACCAGGTCGCTTATGTCGAATTGCGTTTCAATAGGTTCGTGATAAGTGACCTGGTCTCCCGTTAACTGGGGATGGAAGAAGTAAAGCGGAATGTGAGGAGATTCCTAAATAGCCTAGGCTCTGATGTTTTAAAGGGTTTGGAGAAATTGGTGCAACGGTGAAATAAATGCTTGAATCTCAATGGGGATTATGTGGAGAAGTGAGGAAGAACCCACTTACACATGTATGGATAGTTTACTAATGTATCTTAAAAAATAAATGTTTTACAGCTTAGGAAATTTTATATATTGAACATCCCACATATATTTTCAGAAAATTTGTGATTTTTTACTCATTATCACAACGTAAATGTTTATTATTCTGTAACATTTTGGTGAAAGGGTGGGATTAAACCCGAAAACTTATCTTTGCGTACACCACTGTTTGAGTTCATTTCCATCCGACGTGCCATTTTCATGTCGATGTTTCTGTCCATCGTGCACCCACCCTTAAGAAGTAATATATAAGGGATCGGAATAGATGAGAACCCTTGGTTACGTGACTCTTAAAGAGATGGAGCGGATGTTCCAAAGAGCCTCAGCATTGGTAAGGGTGGAGTGGAATTAACCCTTGAAAAGATCATCTCGAAACAGATGGCCAGGCAGATCCTTCCTCTCAACAGTCGGAGGGAAGTTCCTTCAGCATTCTTTTCTGCGTAAGTGGATGCCACGGAAACTAGAAGATAAGAGAGAACGAAGGATGCTTCACACGCATCGACACGGTTGGGAATTCTTCACCAGGATAGCCAGTAAATAAGAAATAGTTTGTATTTCTTCAATGTTTGATTTTCATATTTTTGTAGATGATTGAGGTATGCTATACAACTCCGTTGGATATAAAGGAACTGTGACTCGGTGATAGAGCGCTCACCTCTGGTACAAAAGGTCCTTCGTTCGATCCCAGGCTTCGTAGTTTTCCCAGTTCCTATTAAATTCTCATTACACCATTTCTTTTGGGAGCACAATGACTAGAAAGGTTATCTCTGGTGTTCGGAGTTTCTGGTGCGATCCCATATAAAGTAAGTTTGCTGAGTTGTTTATGAGCTTAACATCTCTTTTAGCAGCGAGGTTACATGAGACAGGACCTACAGATTAACGTGGAATCCGAACCACATGAGCTCTCGCCGGGAATCGAATCCGGGTCTCCCACGCCAAAGGCGCGTACGCTGACTGCTTAGAAAGTAAGTTTGTGGTGGACAATATCGTGTCCGTGGGTTTTCTAGGGGTACTCCAACCTCCCACACTCTCATTCCATCAACTGTTTCATCCTCATTCACTTGCCTTAATCATTATCTCCCTTAGTCTAAAAAGAGCATAATCGTGGGACGTTAAACTGGAAAATTTCTCCGTCCTGACTTTTAGCCTAAAAAGCATAATTGTGAGACGCGAAACTCAAAAATTTCCTTTTCTTTTTCTTCTTGATGCATTACGTATAGAATTTTCTGTATGTGAACGAATACGTGTCTTTAGTGCTTCCCGTCCTGGGATCCGTTCCTGTTGGTTAACAAAATTATGTTTTAAACCCACATCTCAAGCCGTTAAAATTAGTGATACAGTCTCCTCTAACCACTAGACGGCTTAAACTTAATCCCCACGGAATCTTTTGAAATAGATAACTGATTTGTTGATATAGACAACCGGCCATCTAATGATATTTTGAAGTTGAAAACCGGCCGTCTAATTATTTTTTGAGATAGACAACTGGCTGTCTAATGATTTTCTCAGATAGACAACCAGCCGTCTAATGATTTTTTGAGAGAGACAACCAGGCATCTGATGATTTTTTGAGATAGTCAATCGGTCGCCTAACGATTTTTTGAGATAAACAACCGGCCGTCTAATGATTTTTCGACATAGACACCCGGCCATCTAATGATTTTTTTAGGTAGACAATCGGCCCTCTGATGATTCTCTGAGATAGACAACCGGCTGTCTAATCATCTTTTCAGATAGACAACAATGATTTTTTGAGATAGACAACAGGCCATCTAATGATCTTTTGAGATAGACAACCGTTCGTCGAATTATGTTTTGAGATAGTGGCTTTGCGTAGCGTAGTCACTAACGCTCTCGCTTTCGGTGCGAGTGGTCTCGGGTTGGATTCCCGGTGGGGGCACTCGGTCGATAAAGTGCAGAACGCTTTTTTTTTCAGGCCAGCCACCCTGAATGAGGTTTCCCTGGGATTTCCTCATCCACACCAGGCAAATGCCGAGGTGGTACATAACTTATAGCTTCCAGGTTGCTTCCTTCCCAGATCCTTTCTTCTTTCCATTTCCCCGGATAATGTGCTCGCCGAGGGACGTCATCCCTCAAACTTGACGGACTAAATGACCCATAGATGCCGAAAAGCCCAGACATCTAAATCCTATGTTTTGAGATAGACAACCGACCGTCTAGAAAATTTTAAAGATAGATAACAGTCCGTCTGATGATTATTTTCAGATAGACAACGGCAGTCGAATGATTTTTTAGATAGACAACCGACCGTCTAATGATTTTTTTTTAGATAGATAACCGTCCGTCTAATGATTTTTTGAGATAGCCAATCGGTCGTATAATGATTGAGATAAGACAACAAATCTATTACTGAAACAATCTAGAATGTCAATTGGGATACCGGAATATCATCTTTTTTTCTTTCTTCTTGGACCTCATCTGCATGTGTTCGCGTAAAACGCACTCCGTTCATATATCAAAGCATTAAGCGAGAGGAACTCATGAATATTATTATTATGGACTACGCCGGAAGCTGAGGATATCGGGTTACAAATCTCATTGAAATCCGAAGGCCCCTTCCTGGCAGTGTTGTTCGAAGAGGACGCTTTTTTTGAAAACGTCTGTTGGGGGGCACGTGTCGCTCTCTATAGGTCTCGAGGATGCATCCTTGGGTGAAGAATTTGCAGCAGGATCTGGCGTTCTCAACCACTTCCGTTAAGGGTTGCTTTCTGTAGCACAGGAAGAGGGGGTGCAACGCTGAAAGAAGCACCGGAGGATTAGCATAGAATGTGTCCTTTTGAAAGAGATCTTAGTCCATCACAAAAAAAAAAAAAAAGAAAAAGGATTGCTCATAGACGTACAAAGTGTACAATGCTCTGTACACAAAAAGGAGAAGTGGTTTTCGAGTGTTATTGTTAAGCAACAATGGGTGGAAAATCCTTATCCTGTCCTTCCTATCAACATTCACATTGTACGTCTTTTTTATTCTTATTATTTCTTTGAAGTTGAAATAGGACTCTATTATATGCATCTACAATAGTTTGGTTATCGATTTAAGGAGAAGAGCAAACTTAACATTATAATATTTTGACCAATAGATGGCGGCTCAAACGTTTCTTTTTTCCACAAATTCTTATTTTAAATTAAAATGTTTGGTGCTCTATTTTTGTTCAATATTCGAGACCTAGAAAGCCTAAATTATAGGTATATTCCATTTTATATTAAATTAAGGAAATAACAGAAATCAGAGTCGCTTTCAAGTGCATCTGGTAGGGTGAGCTTGAGGTATTTTAGGTATCTGGTAGGAATGAGAACCAGAGATGGCCATTGTTCGGTAGGGCCTCACTCGGGCTCACTGACCTTGATAAGCATCATGTTAGCTCACGTTCGCACTCAGAGAGGGGCACGGTCAGGAACGTACCAAGCGGATGGATCCTGAGGGTCCGGACCCCCCGAAATTTCGATTTTTGTGTAAATTTAGCCTAATTTAGAGGCAATTTTAGCAATTTTAATATTAAATACCATCATATTGAGTTTGGAACCCTCCCGAAATAAATTCCTGCGTACGCTACAGGGCACGGTGGCTCACTAATAGAGTGCTTATCTCTGGTTTCTGGTTCGATCCCCAGCCAAGTAAGCTTGTGGTGGACAACATCGTATCCGTGGGTTTTCTCGGAATACTCCCGTTCCCTCCCACACTTTCATTCCACCAAATTTTTCCATCATCATCAAAAGTCTCCTTTTCTTTCTCTTCTTCTTTCTCTTCTTGATGCATTACGTATATAATTTTCTGTATGTGAACGAATACGTGTCTTTAGTTCTTCCCATCCTGGGATCCGTTCCTGTTGGTTAACAAAATTGTTTAAATCCAAATCTCAAGCCGTTAAAATTAGTGATACAATCTCCTCTAACTACTAGACGGCTTAAACTTAATCCCCACGGAATCTTTCGAAAGAGATAACTGGCCATCTAATGATTTGTTAATATAGACAACCGGCAATCTAATGATGTTTTGTAATAGACAACCGGCCGTCTAATGATTTTTTGAGATAGACAACTGGCTGTCTAATGATTTTATGATATATACAACCGGCCGTCTAATGATTTTTTGAGATAGACAACCAGGCATCTGATGATTCTTTGAGATAGTCAATCGGTCGCCTAATGATTTTTTGAGATAAACAACCGGCCGTCTAATTTATTTTTGAGGTAGATAACGGCCATCTAATGATTTCAGAAACGGACAACCGGCCGTCTAATGATTTTTCGACATAGACAACCGGCCCTCTGATGATTCTCTGAGATAGACAACCGGCTGTCTAATCATCTTTTCAGGTAGACAGCAATGATTTTATGAGATAGACAACCGTTCGTCTAATGATCTTTTGAGATAAACAACCGTTCGTCTAATTATGTTTTGAGATAGACAACCGGCCATCTAATGACCTTTGGAGATAGACACCCCCAAAATAAATTCCTGAGTACGCTACAGGGCACGGTGGCTCACTAATAGAGTGCTTATCTCTGGTTTCTGGTTCGATCCCCAACCAAGTAAGTTTGTGGTGGACAACATTGTATCCGTGGGTTTTCTCGGAATACTCCCGTTCCCTCCCACACTTTCATTCCACCAATTTTTTTCCATCATCATTCACTTGCCTTAACCATCGCCACCCTTAGCCCAAACCACATAATCTGAACTATATTACGTTAAACTGAAATATTTCACTTTCAGGTTCACATTCTCTTGAGCTCGAGTTCGCCATCTTCAATGTGGATTTCACTCATTAATTTCAAGCTAGCTCAAAGATCCATCTCTCCTAGTCTAAAGGGCATAAACGTGGGACGTTAAACTGAAAGATTTCATTTTATTTTGTTTTCAAACGCATGCAATCAGGGGCGTATTTAAAATTTTGTTTCAGGGGTGCTATGCACAACACGGAAAAGCAGGGAGCCAATTGCCAACCTGAGTTTGAGAATTAAATATATATTAATCGATTGTCTACTAACATACTAGGAAAGAACGTGAAACTCGTATGTTGGTGAACGATCTTATCCTACCCCCCCCCCCCCCTCCTTAGGCAAATCTGAAATGACGCTCCTGCTGCAAACACAAGTTGAATGTTTGTAATCTCATTTCAAATTAACTGATTTCATTTAAACAAACAAACAAACAAACAAAAACTAGCCTTTGACCTGCGTTTGCTCGGTCTACGGCCTCGAACATCAACGTCCAAACCTACAATTCTATCAAATTTCAAGTTTCTTTTCCAATTTCAACTACCTAAAAGATAAGATTTTGCGTCTCAAGAAAACTCTCCTTTAAAAATAACATGGAAATTACGTCACCTCCCTTTAGACCCATAAAAAACTAAAAGTATTCACTTTTACCAATTTTCCCGTGGGTCAGTCCCGGAACTCTACAATGATGCCAAATTTCATCATTCTAATCCTGCCAGAAGTACCTAAATATTTTGGTGTGTACAGGATGTCCCATATAAATAACATTGGGAAGATTTTCCAGTTCCCCATAAAACCTTTCTACTGTTGAAAATTTTTACTTTTGGTAATTCACTTAGGTAACGCTAACATATCAAATTTCAAGTTTCTATTCCAATTCCAAGTACTTAAAACCTAAATGTCAACTTTCCACATCAACCGGAAGTACCCCTTTATCTTGTCAGTTCATGTAGTTTCATATATAGTTAGGATAGAAATATTCAATTTTATCTGTACGTTTTTACCTGAAAGAAAATGTTGGGACAAGTTCAAGCTGAAATATACTGATTGCAGTTTTAGTTGGTGTGGAACACCAGTTTCGCTTATCAGCTCCTCTTAGTTTTGGTGTTACTGACAACGGCCGACTTGAATCACAACTAACAACGGTCGAAAGTATGACAGGAGAAACGAAAGAAAGTAACAACTAAGAAAAAAAAACAGAACAGTAGAATGACGAAAAAAAGAAAAAAAGAACACAGTTCTTATTGACAAATACAGCATTGTTTCTGAACAAAAAGCATGAGAAAATGGAAAGTCAATGACATTCTTAGAAATGGTAAGAAGGATTATTGTTGCACGTGGAATGCGAAAAATTAACAAATTTATTTTGAAAGGCTTGAGCCTGATAGCTCCCCTAAATACGCCACTGCATGCAATATAGAATGGTATACGCTCAGATTTCGCTTTATTATTATTATTATTATTATTATTATTATTATTATTA
This sequence comes from Thermobia domestica, assembly GCF_964235325.1. Taxonomy (NCBI): domain Eukaryota; kingdom Metazoa; phylum Arthropoda; class Insecta; order Zygentoma; family Lepismatidae; genus Thermobia; species Thermobia domestica. The sequence goes on along the minus strand of NC_137470.1, from coordinate 10,748,933 downwards.
TTATTATTATTATTATTATTATTATTATTATAGTAGTAGTAGTAGTAGTAGTAGCAGCAGCAGTAGTAGTACAGATAATCATGTAGCCCTTCTCATATAAATTAAGAACCTTACAAAAATTCCTATAAACTTTTTTCTCCATAACACATCTTGATCCTAAACAAACTGTCAAGGGACCGAAAGAAAAAAGAAAAATATCTCAGAGGACGAACTTCAGTTTACACGACCCAAAAGGGTAAAGTTTATAAACAGAACAGTTCATAAAAACACCCTTTTATTTCGGTTTGCTTTGTTATAAAACCATCTGTAGCATTTCTCTAAAATGATGTTTTGTCTCCAAGCTCTTTTCAGAACAGAAACTCCATAAGTATTACGTCAGCTTCACTGAGCTAACCTGATTTCAACTCAAGTTTCAAAAAGTTCTTTAGCTAAGTTAATATAAAGCCATGGGACACATCACGAAAGATAACCAAACTCAAGCGATAACAAAATTAGTTTAGCACAGTTTATTGTTACCAATAAAGTATGGTGTTCGCCAGAATCAAAAATAACAACGGGAGACCGGGGTTCGATTGTCGGTGAAAGTTAATGTGGTTCAGATCCCACGTTAAACTGTAGATGCACGTGTCACACAGCCTAGTGCTGAAAAGGACACGAAACTTTAATCAACTAACCAGCGAATCGAAAGTAATAAAGAAAGACACGGTAATTCATTACCGCAATTGAAAATAACATGTATGGGGCTATGCACATACACCGACAAAACTGTCGGTCATAAAATATCAAATTCCACCAGACTTCTATATAAACTAAGACGTGATTCTTATGGGTTGCATCAGGGTTGCCAGGTAATCTATTCTTAAATTATCACAGGTAATCTTTTCTTAAATTTTATCTCTAACGATAATGAGCGCCCACCTTTAATAATAGGAACGTCATTTTAAGAGGTCATTGTTGCCAGGTTGGGGAACAGGTAACTAAATCTAAAGGGTTTGACTTCCAGGATTAGCGACAAAAAGTAATTTTTTCGATTGACGACTTTCGTTTGTGATTTTTAAATGAAAAGAGTCCGTCCAGGTTTAGCCCCAATTTTGTCTCCCCATGAATTTGCTCGAACGTGATTGCAATCGATAGCTTCTGATGCGTAGAAGACGCCTGTGAAGGAACCAGAGTGGTCAGATGCACCATTCCTGAGATATCGGGTTTTAAAAGTGTGGGATACCACGAGATGGCGCCAGTATCGAGGTTGAGATCGACGTGGCACTTTAGTTTATGAAACTCAATCAGAAACATCCTCATCATCGGAAGCATTTTCAATGCGAAGAGAAACTTTGGAATATCGATGACCGGGCACAACAAAATCATAGCTGAGGCAGTAAGAGTTCCAAATAATGATGGCCATGGGTGAACAACATCCTATTGTACGTGCTCCAGAGTCGCAACAACGCGCCTGATCAACGAGTATAATATGATACGGACTTATATCTGTGAACACTATAACGTGATAGCTTTACACTTTATACAAATACCCTCGAGGCGTTAAGAGGCGATCTCCCAGCTGCACCTCGATATTGGCGCCATCTCGTGGTATCCCACACTTTGGAACGCGATAACGTAGGAATGGTGCATCTGACCACTCTGGTTTCTTCCGAGTCGTGTTCTATGCATCGACGTTATTGCTTGCACTCAAGTTCAGGCAAATTCATGGGAAGATGAAATTGGGGCTAAAGGCTAATGCTTTGTTAGCCCACTCTTTGGGGAATTACTTAAAAATCTAGTGACTTTTTATGGTGTAAACATACATTCTTTTAATATGTTATTTCTGTTTTTTTGAATCAGCACAAGCATCGACGAGTTCACCAAGTATTTCTCCAGAACCCCGCTTTGTTTCCTATTACATTCTTGCCCTCTTATGGAGAACATTTCTAACCTTTAATGCCCTCTTATGGAGAACATTTCTAACCTTTAATGCCCTCTTATGGAGAACATTTCTAACCTTTAATGCCCTCTTATGGAGAACATTTCTAACCTTTAATGCCCTCTTATGGAGAACATTTCTAACCTTTAATGCCCTCTTATGGAGAACATTTCTAACCTTTAATGCCCTCTTATGGAAAACATTTCAAACCTTTAATGCCCTCTTATGGAGAACATTTCTAACCTTTAATGCCCTCTTATGAAGAACATTTCAAACCTTTAATGCCCTCTTATGGAGAACATTTCTAACCTTTAATGCCCTCTTATGGAAAACATTTCAAACCTTTAATGCCTTTTAGTTTGCAAAGTTCAGTTTAGAGGCATAAAGCATACCGGTACAGCATTATGAATGGGAAGGCGATTAGCTATAGAAGACTGAGGTAAAGTGAAGTGCGTGCAGTTTTTTCTTTTTCTTTTTTATTGTATATTTTAACTTTCGTACATATTCTAAAACTCATTATATATATTGCAGCAAAAATGAAGTATATATGTCGTAGCAAAAATAAAATTATTGTTTGTACTGTAATCAAAATGTCGTACAAAATGTCATACATATAATTCAATCGATTGCGTTTTTACTTGTACTTCTGGTGACTATTGGCGTCTCGTATTCACAATACTTAGTGACGCTTACGGATGAAACCAAACACCAAAGTTTGAACGATCTTTGTCAATATGGGCACAAATATGTGACGCAGTTTCTGGTATCGCCACATCATTACATGCTGTGACAAAACACAAATCGCAGAAGAATGTTTCGGCTTTCGCTTCATGCTCATACTTGAGTTTCAATCAAGCAGAACAAAAGTATTGCTATACGCTGCTGAAGTCGTCTGCTGTGAATTTCACTGGGCGCAGCCATATTGGTTACAAACAATCTGTTGCTAAGGCGGTTGTCAAGACAGTTTCAATGGCGTTGTATGTGGCAGCTGTGAGTGTTGTGAAAGACAAATTTAAAATTATGAATATGAGGCTACATATTTCACGAATAGCAGTGAATATATTTACTTTATACTTATAGAAAAGCTATATTTATCATAATATGAAACAAAATTGCTCTACATTTTAATTCCTTCAATCGCCAATAACTTGCTGGACAACAAGTGAGAGAATCCCACGCATGTACATGAGCGCCCCTTAATAATAATTTTAGATTGAGTTTAATTAAAATTATTGAAAATTGTTATGCTATATACTTTTGTCATATTGTTTGTTTAGCTTCAGTGAAAATGTTTAATATGGAAGAAACTTGATTTTTTTTATAAAATTAGTGATCAGATATTCAGAACAAAGGAGTACAGCGCTAGAATAACCAATGCATTTTAAAGTATTCAACTACGAATACATAATCTCTGAAACTTAGCATCTTCGTGGAAATAATTTCCTAATTTATTCTTCATCCTTTTGTTTGCGGGTGTTCATTCTTTGCTTTGCACTGGTAAAGTTGAAATGCGTCACCAGAAATAATTAAATAATTTAAAAGGCATAACTCTAACTATCCTATATAATGTTCTAATATTATCTGATTTTTTTTTCGTCTACCACAAACGGCGTACAGACTTCTAACATGCCACTTTGCGCTGGGTAGTCACTTCACGTAACACTACATCTATGATGATTAAGGGCAGCTTGAAGCTCAAGCGCATTTATAAGGATGCAACTGTAGGGAGCAGGCGGATCAATGAAGGTGGGTTAGGTGAAGTTGCGTGAAAGAAAGACAGGTACGAAAAGTGTACACTAGCCAGGGCTAGTAATCACTACAAGTGGATTTGCATTTCAATTTCTTAGTAACCATGGCACATTTTTAACGCTGTTTCTATGTTCTCCCTACATATAATTTTCTTACACAGAAGTATTTTCGTAGATTAGACAAATTTTACACATAAATATTTTTTAAAAATATGATCCTATATTTTTCATGCGTACTTAGCGTTGATCGATAGGATCGAGCAATTAAATTTTATGTCAAACTTGATGAGACAAAGTAACAAGTTCGCTTTAAACTTTACTATATTACCTGTACTATACTGTTACCAACATTCATATGCGGTAAGGTACGGTTAGGTTAGTTTGTGATTGCTTAAATGCGGTTGTCTTACATATATGTGTAACGCCGATTTACCAATTTAAAAATCATCCATTGCCTGTAAATCTCAATTGTATCAAGAGTTTCAAATTTTTACACATATATGTAACCACAAAGGTAAAATTGTTATCGAACTTACGCTGGTGAGAATCGGAAAGAACCGAGGCAGGTGAGAATCACACTCCATGCTGGGGTAGGCATTGTTCGAAGATTATAGTATGCCTTTAAAGGTGTGATTCAATTATCAGTTTACTAAGAAAGGATTTTACAGTGTTCTGAGTATTACTATATAGTATATTAAACAGCGAAAATAGCCTAAAAATGTCACAAACAAACAAATAAAAAAAGATGGAGCACGGGAGCTTTGGTAAAAATATGTGTATTTTAATTTCTTTCTAGCAGAGTGCAAGCAGAGAAAGTGTTCTTCGAAAAAATTGAGATATATCTGTTTGCCCAATAAGTAATTAATCATTATATCGCTTGTTGTACAATGTGGCTTTGTTTTTGTTTCTCTTGAGTATGTTATACAGTACAATATTTCTAATTTCATTCTTGGGAAAACAAAAAAACATTGCATGTACCTCTTAAACTGTTATGGTTATATCCAAAACGAAACAAATCATCTTCATAGGCGAGTACCATGTAAACTTCTTCATATAACCCGCTCGAAGCTGGTTTGTTTGTAACCAGCTAGCTGAACAGGAAGCGGAAATGACGTTTACTTCACCAGCGTATAATACAATGTTCATAATATTTTATTGCACAGAGTGTTAATTTCTTGTGGGCCTTTAAGAGTAGTACCAGGGCAGGGGCGTGATTTTAGGCTTTAATTGTCACCCTCTTGAGTTTGAGGTATGTGATATTAATCATTGTTATACTGGTATACCTCAGATGGAGTGGATCAGTGGGTCGCAGGTCAACAGGACTTCACAAACTGCGACCCACCGCGACCCGCCGACCCACTCTGACCTACCATGAACCAGCGACCAAGCGACCCACTCAGTTCATTGTAGACAGAATCTTCTGAACAGTGGTAAATTTGTCTACATTTTACTTTCAAGGCTTCCCTTATACTACCTTTTCCTTTTGTTTCTATTTACTTACCTGAAGTGAACATATCTAAGTGAAAAAATAGGCAATTTCAGATACTGATATTTGTAATTGTAATAACAGCAACAGAACTTACTAGTTGGCTTTCAAGACACATTCAATTTTACACTGTTTTTTTTTTTTTTTTTTTTCTTTACGTTTGCCTAATTTATCTTGATTTGAGACTTCCAAATTTCATCCTATTTTCCACTGAAAATTATCTGTAATTCAACAAGAAAATAATTAAATACGATAGTCAAATTGAAATCCACCATAATATGGCCCATAACAAATACTTTATCATTTTATATCGTAAACATCAGATCCATCGGTATTGTCACAGAGCAGTGCTTGAGCAATTGACCGCAGAAATTTAAACTCTGATTAGTGATAATTTTACAGGCTTGTTATATTACAAGTGTAAAGTCTTTAATCAGTGGAGAGGAGGGCTAGAGTTTGGTCAGAGTTGATGACGACGGGTTTTGGTGGGTGGTGTGTCAGAGAGGGTAACGGTGGGTCGTAGGTCCAGTGGGTCGTGAAATCACAGTGGGTGGTGGGTCAGTGGGTCATGGGTCAAGGTTTCGTTGACCCACGCCATCTCTGTTATATGCATATGATTTTAATACTGAAGTTAAAAGCTTTTTAATTGAAGTTGCTCTCAAACTATCTCATAATGCTGAATCGAAACCATAAACAAGAAAATATTTGATTAAATGAAATATATTAAATTTTTTTGGGTGAAGGACCAGAAAAATTTTGAATAGGCCCTAAATCGAGTTTTCATATTTTTTTTTTACGGAATAAGCACATCATACTGAGTTAAGTGGTAGTTTTGGTTTGGCTACAGTATATGTAGTTCCCCAGATATAAGGCCTACAAGAAAATTTCTGTCTGAAATATATTGGATCTTTTGATCCAATGAGTTCTCATTGACAGTCGAAATGGGAACCTTGTGCTTCTAAGTTACCTAGGCCCAAAAAAGTTTATGTTTTTGAGATATACACTATAAACTCGATGAATAAACCATTATTACAAATATTTTAGTTTTAATCTAAGGAACAGTTATATAATACTTACCCGTTTCCAAGCTTGGAATACAGAACTTTCAATACATTAAACAATGTCCCTGGACAATGTATTAACTTCGGTAATTCTGACTGAATCGCTATCTTATGATTGAGAACCAGTAACTGATATTTAATATTGATTGAAAGACAATTTAAGAGAAAAATAAAAACATATCGTTACTCACATCTTTACTCATCGCTACCAGGACGAGATTCTCAGATTGAGAACCCTTTTCATTGTACGAAAGGAGCAAGATTTTTTTTTTAAACGATCCTCGGCTGTAGAGAGCTTGATGTGTTAAATACGTGATACCTCTCACGATAAAGTTATTATGGTGAACGAGAAAGGGATACAGATGGAAAAAGAATATGTTCACCCTTCTCTTGATTCTTCTTGCTAAAGACGTTAATGGAAAAAAGTATAAGCCATAACAAATTAAAAAGAAACGACGGGGGTTGAGACCTATAATACATTTTTTTTTATTATTATTTTGGAATATTTTGATATCTTTTTACAAGACGTAATACCTTGGTGCAAATAAAAGGCCCAATTTTACACCTGGTAGACAACCGCCCTCTGTAATGCAACCAATAGATGGTGCAAGGTCACGCATATGACATCACAAACTTTGTACAAGTTTAGAAAACAACTTGGGGTGACCAGTTAACCAGGAGATAGTGTTTCGTTGAGCATGATCACGAAGATAATACGGATACGAGTGATTATTTTTTACGATTTCAAACTGGGCCATTCTGCACAACTAGCAGCGAAAAACACCAATAGAGACTTGGGATAGAAGTGGTGTATGAACGTATCATACGACATTGGATTGTGAAATTTTATGGTAGTGATTGAAAAATGAGGTCCTCGATTGTTATTTCAAAATATTTCACTAAAATTGAAATATTTCAAAACGTCCAAAATTTCCCAGGAAAAATGCCCGAGGAAAAACTTTGTTTTCTTTCTTTAAGATTGATTTAAAGGGACAAGTTTTGTCGATAGATGGCAGTACAATCTTCGTATCTCTTCCATGTATTTTTTACCTTTCACGAAAATTCACGATTTCTGTTACAAATTTCAACCTACAGACTTCAAATTTTCAGAAAAGTAACTTCATAATCTATCGGAGGGAATAATCCGTGCCGAGTTTTTATTTAGAATATTCTTCATTGTTGAAATGTCTTGATTGTTAAAATGGATATCCAAACCTTTAACAATGGAACTGCTTCAACAATTAAGAAAATTCTAAATAAAAAATCGGCACGGATTGTTCTCTTTAATGGGTTATGAAGTCACTTCTCTAAAAAAATTTGAAGTCTCTACGTTGAAATTTGTAAATTTTCGTGAAAGGTAAAAAATACATGGGAGAGATACGAAGACTGTAGTGATATCTATCAGCAAAACTTGTTGTCCCTTTACACTAACCTTAAAAACCTTTTTTGGGGGGACCTCTTGCATATCTAGCCCCAATGCGTTATTTTCTTTAGATCTTGATGCAACTTTTCATAGGCCTTATCTGTATGACAACCAAAAAGTTATATAACGTCGTCACTGGCGGAGGGATGTAGAGGAAATAATTTGTTGCGGTGCATTATCCATGATTTAGATGTATTTGCGTAAGCTCAGCACCTGAACAGAGCACGGAAAGTTTTACGTCCTGCTACAAAAAAAGAAAAAAAAGCAAGCAAACAAACAAACAAAAAACATGCACTGCAAACACAAAAAGATCTTGACGTCACAACTTCTTACTTGTACATCTTCCTCGAAGGTCAGACAACTACCTCCCAGTTTTAAGAGTCTGCTGACTCGGAATTTCAATACAGTTTTCTGCAGGAAAGCCCAAGGAGCTAAGAAAGGCTTTGTAAAAGCTCTGAATTCAAAATTTTATCCTGCTAAAACGTAAGATGTTTAACGTACATTTATAATAATAATAATAATAATAATAATAATAATAATAATAATAATAATAATAATAATAATAATAATAATAATAATAATAATAATAATAATAATCTAGCATGGAGTTAATTTAATTTGATCTGTCTTTTAGTGTAGCGTCCTTAGCGAGGGAAATAATACGCTTTGGGGGCGAGTGAGGACGACGGTGACATCACATTTTGAGGGTTAAGGATGAGTAAAGACATGGATATATTTGAAGGCGAAAGAAAGAATACGCTTTGAGAACGATTGAAGAAGCGTGCAACAATATATTTTGAGGGCGATTGCCAGTGAAAGTGTAAAAAAAAGAAACAGTATTTTTGAGGGAAACGGCAAGAATACGCTTTGAGGACGATTGAAAAAGAGGGTGACAATATATTTTGAGTGAAAGTGTGTAAATACAGTGTTTTCGAGGGCGATGGCAAGAATACGATTTGAGAACATTTGAAGAAGCGTGCGACAATGCATTTTGAGGGCGACTGCCAGTGAGAGCATAGAAAATACACTGTTTTTGAGGGAAAATGCAAAAATACGCTTTGAGGACGATTGAAAAAGAGGGTGACAGTATATTTTGAGTGAAAGTGTAGAAAATACAGTGTTTTCGAGGGCAACGGCAAGAATAAGCTTTGGGAACGTTTGAAGAAGCGTGCGACAATGTATTTTGAGGGCGAATGCCAGTGAGAGCGTAGAAAATACAGTGTTTTTGAGGGCGACAGAATGAATACGCCTTGAGGACGATTGAAGAACAGGGCTACAACACATTTTGAGTGTGAGGGCTAGAAAAAATGACTACTTTTGATCTAACAACGCACTTCACTCTAGAAGTTCCATAATCTTTAGTCTCGTGACGTCCACGTATGAAAGGAGAAATCTGAACAACCTGTTTCTGTATTCCGTTTAGCGCGCTATCTTGGTGAAGACTTTCGTGTTTACAATGCGATGTACGCCTCCCCCTCCTTGTTTTTTCTGTCTGTAAACTTTAGGAGACAAAACACGTGTCTCATTTCTCTGCGTAGGTCGTAAGTGAGCAGCTGTCTTGCTGGGAGATGGTCGAAAACTGCTACTACGAGTCAGAAACAAACCACAACCGACCTATAGCAAGTGGTTTCTCATAAAGACAATCTGACAAGAGTATACCAAAGCTGCTTAAGAGTCTTCATCCTGGCGAAATTAAAATATCGCTAATTTTATAGTAATTATGTGATATCTTCAAATAGATAAAATATAATCGAAATGGGGAACAAGAGCGCCCTAGACAATATTGTTTTGCGTGAGGTACCGTTATCACAAGTCACCTAGCGGCTTTCCGTTTTCAGCTGTTTCGAAACGCGAAAATAAATGCCGATTTTCAAAATGGTTCGAAACCGAAAGCAGATAAGTTAGTCGTGATAACGGTTTCTCATGTAAAATAATATTGTCTAGGGCGCTCTTGTTCCACATTTCGATTATCTTTTATCTATTTGAAGATATCACATAATTACTGTAAAATTAGCGGTATTTTAATTTCGCCGGAATGAAGACTCTTAATATACGACACAAAACGTCGTTAAATTTTTCACTTCTATAATAATGTTTTGAGAACAAGATTTTCTTTTTCCACCCACGCAAGCATTCAGTTTATTCAGATTTATTGCTCACCATTTTCGCTAACAGCTAAACCACATGTATTTTTTTAAACGTCCACCATATTTGTTTCATACTAGCAAAGAAGAATGGTTTTGCTTTTTTGAAGTTGAACGTCCCTTTCAGCAGCGAGGCCAAATGAGACGTGGACCTACTGATTAACGTGGAATCCGAACCACATGAGCTCCGCCGGAAACGTTTCATAGCTCGAAGTTTTATCGCAATTTTCTCTGGTAGAAATAAAATTAATAAGAGTTGAGTTGATTTTGAGTTTAACGTCCCTTTCAGCAGCGAGGCCAAATGAGACGTGGACTTACTGATTAACGTGGAATCCAAACCACATGAGCTCCCACCGGGAATGGAACCCGGTAAAATTATTAAGAATAACATAGGATCATTCCATATGAAATCAGCAAATCAAGGTGGCTGATATGTATTATATTATCAAAATTGGTACAAATATTGTGGTACCCAAACATAATATGTCTGTAAAACTTTACAGCTTCACCTCAAAGAGAGCTCCTGCAGGAACCATTCGAAATGTAGGGATTTTGTGCAAAAACAAACGCCGAAGTGCGTCCTCGACTTCAATTACTGAAACCGGTAATTTCCGGTTATATTGAAGCTATTTGAAAACGGTTTACACTGAAACAATCTTAGAACTTCTAATATTTAAAATATTGTATCAATGAACTGTCTAGGCGGGGTTAATCATACGAATTTTACCATCAAAGATAAAAAAGAGGAAAAAAATGTCAAAATTTGGTAATTATTTCTGGAAAAGGCCCACCTAACATCAACCTCAAATTTTCAAAATTTTCAAAACAAGTGGCTCTGGTATTCCTTTTTATGATAGAAAAGAATTAGGAGGGTGTTTTTTTGGCATGTTCAAGAAAAAAAATATAATTTATGTCGACGGCAGACTTAGGTGCTTACTGTAAAAAAAAAAAAAAAATCGAATGGCCCCTACAGGAGCCTCCTTTGAGATAGAGCTGTAAAATTGTACAGGTGTGTTATGTTTGGATAGCACAACATTTTTATCAAAATTGATGAGTCTAAAACATATGAGGCATATTTGTTTCAAATTTTATGATTTCATACGGAACGACGCTATAGTAAACTGTCGCTGTAAAAAAAAAAAAAAAAAAAAAAAAAAAAAAAAAAACGCCAGTATATAATGAAATGGTCAGAATTGCCAAAGCCTCTTCTCTTCTCCCTACTTAATGTGTTATTTCATATTTCATTTAAATGAATTTCGAAGTTTCATTACAAAGAATATATATATTGCCTATAACTTTATTTTTTAAATACTAGGAATGCAATGTATATACCCGATTGCAATGAAATGAGCTGAGCGAGCTTAAACTACGTAATCAGGAAGCGTTTTTCGGTGATTATTCCTCGATGGTACATCGGATTTTTTATTTCGACCTATGTTGTCACTCAGCACGACATACTCTATCAGCGTGCTAAGTTTGGTTGAGATCGGCCAAACGGTCTAGGAGTAAGCGTTTTTCGGTGATTATTCCTCGATGGTTAATCGGATTTTTGATTTCGACCTATTTTGTCACTCAGCACGACATACTCTATCAGCGTGCTAAGTTTGGTTGAGATCGGCCAAACGGTCTAGGAGTAAGCGTTTTTCGGTGATTATTCCTCGATGGTACATCGGATTTTTGATTTCGACCTATGTTGTCACTCAGCACGACATACTCTATCAGCGTGCTAAGTTTGGTTGAGATCGGCCAAACGGTCTAGGAGGAGTTCGCGGACAACCAAACGGCTAACCCGAGTATAAGAGCTTCGCTTCGCTCAGCTCAATAAATTAATAACTGAAATTCAGTGGTGGATCTAGAGCGGGGCCGGGGGGCAAGCTCCCCAGTATTTGAGTGACAACTCAGTGGTGGATCTAGAGCGGGGTCGGGGGGGCTAGCTCCCCAGTATTTGAGTGACAACAATAATTAAGCTTTACTTATATATTTCTGAAAGTTCATAGTAAAATCATAATAAATCTATCATAGTCTGGGTTCTGGTTACCCCTACCCCAGATTTTGCCTTCTAAATCCGCCACTGTTGGTATTAGACTATTTTATAATATAGATATATTTCTTATTACATTGTTGTGTTATTCAGGTTTGGTAACCATTTTTTTATACATGTACGCGATTGGTCGAGTAGGGCAACAATTTTAATGTAACCAATGAGCATTCGTTTATGAAAGAAGCTTTGCATATTCACCAATGCAAGAAATATAAGGGTACTAAGTCTAACTACTATGGACAATCTCTTACTATAAAATATTAAAAATTAATTGTAATTATTGATAATTTGTTTCAATTTATACATGTATAACCATTTTAACGCAACATTCCCCCTTAAACATATCTACCTTTACGATCTTTAGAAACCGGAGATTCAATGCCACGTTTACAAAAGCTCTCCATTAACTTATGTGCTAAGCAAACTGCCAGTTTCTAAGTAATCTACCACTGAGCCACTGCACCCCGAGCTATGATAAAAATGCATGTCTGAAATACACAATATTAATATTGATAAATACCAGTCGCGTCTTTTGCGAGCTACCGGGCTTACCGGCGGTAGCCCTAGGATATTACAAAATGAAGCTATTATAATATAAACTAAATTATATTGATAATTTTATACTTCAGTATCTTCTTTCAATGATGCAAGTTCCAGAGAACTGTATATAGGGGGGTCTATTTAGAAAGATCCACTACCTTCTTCGCACGCAGTCTGTCTCGCTAAATTAAGACGTATTCGATATGACAACGCAGCAGAAACCACTCTGTAGCTACCCTACAGGAAGAACCGTATCAGCACATTCCCCTTCGCTCCACCTCCGCCCACAGCGTACGAAGGGCTGCCAGGTAACAGCAGTTGCGTCTAGAGAAATCGGTTTCTTGGGCGTCAGCGAAGAATACAGGGAAATTATACGAGTAATGACAAGGCATTTTAGGGCTCTCTGGGAATTGCCTCGGATACCTTGAGCCTCGTTTCGTAGTTTTATAGTATTTTGCGATAATTGCCATAGCTGTTATAAATACTTGTTTCATTATTTGGGTTTCGTTGCCGAGGCTCTTACAGACTGAGGCTCCCGCGTTGGCTAATTGCCTATTTCGGCGTTCATTATTACTCGGACAGCTTCCATTTACTCTACTGAGTAGGGTTACGACCTATCCAAAGCAAAATGTAGGGCTACTTCATGGAACAGAAAAGGTAGAAATGTACGATCGTTTTTCCGTAATACTAATAAGATAATATGTCTTGCTAGTGAAGAGAAAATGATATTTATCTACTTGATAAAAGGATGGTGTAAAGTTTTTTCTTATTTTGAAGATTGTATAATAACGTGGAAAACACCCTAATATACTACTACTACTACTACTACTATTATTACTACTACTACTACTACTACTACTACTACTACTACTACTACTACTACTAATAATAATAATAATAATAATAATAATAATAATAATAATAATAATAATAATATACAGAGTTAGTGGTAGCCCAAGCCATCAAACCAGTATACGCCACTGATAAATACATCTGGAGATAAAACAAACATCCAGCATTTTTTGATCAAACCTAATGTGTACATTAATATATATCAGGGCCGGATCCAGGATTTTCTGAGGGGGTGCACCAAATAACTGCCAGTACATTTCAATTAAATAGAGTTTTTTAAATGCCTTGAGGCATCTGTGGTGTGAATGAGGAATTGCCCTAGAAATTCTCAGTGTCTGCTCTCGATGAATTCTTTTCCTTCAACCTAATATATATATATATATATATATATATATATATATATATAAGAAGATTAATCTTTGGCATTGCTGCAGTATTTTACCTGTGCATAAAGAATGCTGATGTTGCAAATGCGAGCACATCTGCTGCTAACTCAGAACATATTAACATTTTGTTTTTCTGAACATCAGACAATGATAATGTACAGTAATTCTGCCTGGTCATTTTATGCTAGTAAGCAAACTGCAGTCTTACACGGGAAAACAACGTGCATCTTCGAACTTTGTCCCTCCACAAACAGTGCTGAGGTGTCAACTACCCGAGTTCAGCAGCTGCACAGAGCAGTCTGAACTTTGATATAAATTCATAACACGAAATATGAAATCCACAAAATATTCTTTAATACTTTACTGTAACGAATTTTATCAATGATAAGTCGTTCATTGTCCTCATGCTTGGTCTAGTGGCTACCACATGCCTTCGATGCACGAGATCTCGGGTTCGATCCCCGTTCCGAGAGTATCGAATGCACTACACCGTTTAAAATCCTATTTTAAGATTAAATATAAAAGCTTAAATATCGCTTATGGGTGGCAGAACATTCTCGTTGGTTTTTCCAATGCCCTTTTAGGTTGCAACAATATTCAGCATAAATTCTAGTAAAGACAGTAAACAGTATCACGCGATATACATTATGGGATATGGATAGTCACTGTTAACTTCACCGTTACCCTTGAAAATTTTAACGGGTTACCTCCACTAACGAACTCGGAAGAGAAAATTTTCTGAAACAAAAGTATTTATCCTTTTGTGACAGACAAGTATGATTTCTTTGTTACTGTGCAGGTTGCACAGAAGATAGGAAATATGTATATTAAAGTCTATATGGATAGCCAGCATTATTCACCGTTAACCGTGAAATGTTAGCGGATTGACTCCATTGACGAACTCGGAAGAGATAATTGCTGAAACAAAAGTACATATCCTTTTGTTATAGGCAACCATCATTTCTTTGTTACTTTGCAGGTTGCAAAAAAGCTAGGGAATATGTACATTTTCAATGGGATATGGAATATGGTTAGCCAGCACTATTCACCGTTGCCCGTAGAGATGTTAACGGATTGACTCCATTAACGAAGTCGGCCGAGATAATGGCAGAAACAGATGTACATATCCTTTTCTTATAAGCAACCATCATTTCTTTGTTACTGTGCAGGTTGCATAAAAGCTAGGGAATATGTACATTTTAAACGGGATACGGATAGCGAGCATTATTCACAGTTATTCTTCCAAATTTTAACTGGTTGACCCTATTACGGATGGTAGCATATAGTAATATTACAATCTTACAAGGGCCAATGGCGTGAAATATAGTATAAAGGCTACAGATGGGTAGATGGAATGTTGGAAGATATGGACTTTTCTTTCTACCTTCTTGAACCATAGACTTCGCACTTGTTGCCAATGTAAGATTTTTCACCATTTAAAAATAGAAAAGCATGAACAAATACCCACATGAGACAGTGTCATGTTAAATCTTACCGTAAATAAGAAATAGTATTTGTTTCGTAATTACTGAAACCCCTGCTGAGCACAGTTCAGTGCACCTTCTTTTTACACTTTTTTTTTTTGTCGCACCACGTTAAACATGTATGCGTATTGAAATCTATATAAATACGAACAATATCATTTAGTTGGCTTGAAACTTGTTAATGAGCTGAAAACCCAGTTAATTTATGCGTGTGTTTCTACTGTGTTATCAACTAATGATAAATGGTAGCTAACGATGAAAGTATGTATGAAAGCTGACGAGGTATTAGAAATTTTACTTGTATTGTGTACACTACTGCATGTGAACTGAACGCAACGTTAGCACGTGAAAATATAGCATACAACATTCAGTTATATACCTGTAAACTTAATCTGGTTACGTAAATATTTGTAATATACTAAGCAGAATACAGCTTCTTCGCACGGAGAGAATGCGTTTTATTTTGAACATAACGGGATGAATTTGGTTTGATACGGCATCGGAAGTGTCACTGTTCACCTTAGTTTCATCGAGATCGGTCGCGTATATTGTCACAAACATAGTCACTTTCAGTTTTATTTATATACATTTTTCAAATAATAAATAAAATCTCTATCTTCACGTCCCACAGTTATGCCCTTTCATAGGCTAAATGTGGCGGATTATTTGTGAAATTAAATCACTATGAAATAGTTGAGGGAATGGAGGAAGTCAGTTAAACCCATGGACTTGGATGTTGTTCACCACAAACTTGCGTGGCCATCACAAACTTGGATCGAATGAGAGACAGCTAACGGAAGGAAGCCAGGAACCGAAATGCATTCGGTTTCTTTGTGATATAAAACCGGAAACGTTTATAGTTATACCTCAAGAGTGTCTTACCAGGAAAAGGGTCTAGAATACATTTTTTTTGGAAAGAAAATTGTCTGAAAAGTCTGGAGGGGTCATGGTGGCTCAGTGGTAAAGCGCTTACCTCTGGTGTGTGGGGTCCGTGTTCGATACACCCAAGTAAGTTTGTGGTGAACAACACAATGTCCGTAGATTTTCTTGGAATACTCCCTTTACTCCCACATTCTCATTCCACTAATTCATTCATCATCATTCACTTGCCTTACTCATCGTCTCCCTTAGCTTAAAGGGCACAATCGTGAGACGTTAAACTGAAAGATTTCATTTCATTTCAAAAGCAAGCAACCGGGATCGGTAGAACGATCCTCTGATCCAGGTCTCTTGTAGGCGAGATATTGTGGTGGGAAAGGTCCTATACTATAAACGTTGATCTTCCATGATGATTTGTGTGCCCGCCAATCATCCAAGCTCAGTCGTGGTTCGGACCTACTAATAGGCCCGTACTTTATAACCTCGGTATTGAAGAAGAATGAAAAAGACGAGAATTTGAGAGTAAAATAAAAATAAAATCTGAGTCTATACAATTCTGTACGCATTACGTTAATGTTTGTTTTGCTGTTAAGTAAATAAATAAAAAGAACTATATATCATTCCTTAATCAGAAATGTACACAATACAAAGAAATGAAGATTTCTCATAGTGTTCTATCTAATCGTTCATTTTCACATACTCATGCTGAAAATTGATTACCGTATGTTATGTGATTTCAGGTAAGTAAAGAAAGGCACATATGCTGTCCGCCTACAACAATTATTCCAACTTGAAGACATGACATATGGGATTGGCTTCTCCACTTGTTAAAAGACCACATACGGCTCAAGATCATTAACAGAACATGGACCATCAGACTTACACACACACACACACACACATACACTCAACCGCTTTGCTTACCGGAAGGTCAATCACCTAACGTAAGAGGTAACTTTCTGGCATCCTGTTGCATTTTGAGCTATGAACCAGAAATTCCCCGCAGTGATTACATATCCTTCAAAGCACCTGCTGGCTTGTTCCTTGCGCCTTACGATGCCTGTCACTCAGACATAACCCAGTCCGTTAGACCACTTGTTGACTTCTTGTCAAGCTGAGCGCGTGCTTTCATTATCTATTCTAATTATTAGAAAATTGCCACTACTGTTACACAATGTAAGAAAGCAGGTTCATTGGCTCCAAGCCATTCTTATTCTTTGCTATTATCTTCAATCAAGGTTTTAGCTACCTCTAGAGGCAAAATATGAAATTAGGAACCCAATATCCAACGAAAATAGAGATTCTTTTCTATATAAAAGCTCCAATATTAAGTACATATCTTGATAATCTTCAAAGCAAAAAACCAGCCAGACGAAGAAGGAAGTAGCTTGAAATATCACGTGGGTTACACAAATAAAGCAAATAAAGTTTTTTTTTTTTTTTTTTTTTTTAAATAAGCTTTGGCCATCTGTTAAATTTATGGAAGAATTCCGTTATTACACATTTTTGCACTTCGAGTAACTCCAAATACCAAAATATTCAGATATTCGCGAATAGTGAAAAGCATTTTCCATTCAATTACGGGATAAGTGCAAAATGATTGGATAATGGTAAATCAGGATGAGGTTTAAGTGTAATGTTTGGATGAGGTAACTCAGGATCAGGGCAAGTGTAAATGCTTGGTTGAAAGTGAATAAATATGAAGGATAAGTGTAAATGCTTGATTGAAGATGAATCACAATGTAGACTAAGTGTAAATTCTTGGTTGAAAGTGAAACACGGTGAGAGGTGAGTGTGAATACTTGGTTAAAGGTGAATCAGAACAAGGAGCAGGTGTAAATACTTGGTTGAAAGTGAAACAGGATGAAGGGTAAGTGTGTATGCTTGGCTAAAGGTGAATCAGAATGAGTAGCAAGTGTAAAAGCTTGGTTGAAGTGAATCAGGGTGTGAGGTAAGTGTAAATACTTGGTTAAAAGTGAATCAGGATGAGGGATGCATGTAAATGCTTGGTCAAAGGTGAATCAAGACGTGAGGTAAGTGTAAATGCTTAATTAAAGCTTAATCAGGAAGAGGAGCAACTGTAAATGCTTGGTTGAAGGTGAACCTGGATGAAGAGTAAGTGTAATTGGTTGAACGTGAATCAGGATAAGGGGTAAGTGTAAAAGCTTGGTTGAACGTGAATCAGAATGAGGGTTAAGTGCAGCAAAAGGAGATTGCACGTTGCATGAAAGATGAACACTGTAATTGGGTATAATACCTGTTGTGTTCTGTTTCAATAAGTAAATAAATAAAATATATTCACACTAACTCTCACCTCCATGGCTAACATCTTGTTCTACCAGCACATATACTAGAGTTGAAATTTTGTGATCTTCTTCAGTGAGACTTTTACAAATTTCTTGATCATGTTCCGACATAGGTCGTTACCGTTTACTTCAAACAAGTGTGACATCTGTTCCTCAATGTCAAATACTTACCACACTTTTGATGTACCATAGGAATATACTTCAGTAGCAGTTTTATGTTAAAAGGTGGTGTAAGCGTGCCGGCAATTTTTTCGGTGGTGTGGATATCGTTCTGGACAAATTTTTAACTTTAAAAAATGCTTATCTTGGAAGCAACGCAGAATTTACGTGTTTGCTTAGTACATGTCACATCTTTGGAAAACGAATGAGCTGGTTTTGAGTTTAACGTCCCATTCAGCATCAAGGCTATATGAGACGGGACCCACTGATTAATGTGGAATTCGAACCACATGAGCTTCCTCCGGGAATCGAACCCAAGTGGGAGGAAATGGCAGAAGCCCGAGAACACCAAGAGACTCGATGTTGTCCACCACAAATTTAATTAGTCGGGATCGAATCAGGGACCCCACGCACCAGATGTGAGGGCTCTACTACTGAGCCACTGCACTTCCCGTGTCTCATGTTCGGAGTTTTCTTTCGTTATATTGTAAAATCTATATATATATATATATATATATATATATATATATATATATATATATATATATAAATGAAAGTGACTATGTTTGTGGCTTAATAACTCTTGAACCACCCGACCGATATCGACCCAATTTTCAACATAGATGAGGTTTAGGCCTCGGATGCTTTTATAATTTCGCTTTGACGGTGCAACTTAAGGGAATAAGAGGAGAATATATTTAAAAATAATCGAAAATGACGGATATTACTGTCGAATTCATAGTTTTCGGGGTTGCTGAGGTGAACAGTGACACTTCTCATGCCGTTTAAAACCAAATTCAACCCTTATTAGCACTCCCAAGAGGGGAGAGTGAGATGTAAAAATAATAAAAAATGACCGATATTAGTGTCCAATTCATAGTTTTTGGAGTTTCTAAGTAGATTTGGTAACAGTTATGGTGTCCTTTATGTCCAAAATGAAACGTATTCTTCCCGTGCAAGCACGGGCATTCTGCTAGTATAGTCTCTAAACTTAGGTTTATTACTAACAAGAACAATTTTAAAGCAGTCTTGATGTATCCTGTGCCCGTATTTTTAGCGTTACTTCTTAGAAGCGGATGATTGTATAGACAGAAGAACCTCTTCTCTTCCTGATTAAGTAAAAGTCTGGCGGAAGATAGCACTGTAATAGTACTTAATATAAAAAGACAACAACCAGTGTTATGAATGAGCAACAATTATAATTATTCTAGTTAGAATTTTGTGGATAAAAAGTACGATATACTTCCGTTTCGAGAAAGCTCTGAAGAAGTCTTCTCTTTCCACGTCTATAAAATAAAATTTAAAAAAAATCAAACACTTTCTCTTCCGTTAGTGCAATTAGAGGTAACCTAGCCACTTTTTTTATAAAAAGGATTTTTTAAAATAAATTGAGTGATTAATGATGTAATGCACGACACAGCTGAGAATTAATTTGTTAAGACTTTCTACAGTCTGGCCGTTTCAAAAATACATAAGAGCTTTCAAACTTTACTTTCTTGATTGACGACACACTCTGCTGAAATTTCACATCAAGATACCGCTATTTTAATTTTAAGTAATTCCTAACTTTGTCACGATGTATGTCATCAACGAAACATTTGTGGGTCCAGCGGGAATCGAACCCAGGCCTACGTGTGCAAATGAGGGCATGGTGGCTCAGTGGTAAAGTATGCTTACCTCTGGTGCATGGGGGGTCCCTGGTTCGATTCTTGGCCAAATAAGTTGTGCTAGACAACACTGTGCCCGTAAGTTTTCTCGGGGTTCCCCGTTTCCTACCACATTCTCATTCCACCAAATCTTCCATCATTATTCACTTGCCATAATCATCCGTCTCCCTTAACCTAAAAGGCATATTTCATTTAATTTCATTTTATTAACAAAACATTTCATTAAGTGTACCAAAGACGAGTGCGCGCTAACCGCTACTCTTTACCAAATACACTGATGTGATGTCTGGAAGTTCTGCTCGAAGGTAGGTTTTTGCCTACTTATCCTAACCTAGGAAGATGGGGCTAATGCACCAGTTAGGCACGAAAGGGTGGGCAGTTTCTTTCACCTCGAGCTCAAAAATAAAATAAAAATCATGCGCTAGAGTAGAGGAATAGGTCGTGTTTTATATTCTGTGTTTTGAGTTATTGTGCAAGACCGAGCTCATAATGGGCCGGGCAAATATTAGCGTGAACTTCGAACATAACGACCGGGCTTCAAGCGTGTGCGCACTGCTGCTGAGGCACCGCGGCCAGATAAATCTATACCTGTTTGAGATACTTAACTATGGTGTGTGTGACACACAGTTCTCTTGAATTTTATTAGGATTACACTAGTGACCATTGCGTTCACTCAGTAAATCTTTAAGGAAAGCTAATATTTGATTTATTTTCACAACAGACAGCTAGAACGATTATCTCGTCGAGTTCCTTAATGGAGTCAATCCATTAACATCTTCACTGGTAACGGTCAATAATGCCGGCTACAAAGATCCCATTTAAAATATAATATTCACTAGCTTCTATGCAACCTGTACCACAACAAAGAAATGATGATTGCCTATAATAAAAGGATATTTACTTTTGTTTTTGCATGGTCGAGTTTGTTAGTAGAGCCAATCCATTAACATTTTCACGGGTAACGGTGAATAATGCCGGCTATAAAGATCCCATTTAAAATATAATATTCACTAGTTTCTATGCAACCTGTACCACAACAAAGAAATGATGATTGCCTATAATAAAAGGATATTTACTTTTGTTTCTGCATGGTCGAGTTTGTTAATAGAGTCAATCCATTAACATCTTCATGGGTAACGGCGAATAATGCCGGCTACAAAGATCCCATTTAAAATATAAATATTCAGTAGCTTCTATGCAACCTGTACCACAACAAAGAAATGATGATTGCCTATAATAAAAGGATATTTACTTTTGTTTCTGCATGGTCGAGTTTGTTAATAGAGTCAATCCATTAACATCTTCATGGGTAACGGCGAATAATGCCGGCTACAAAGATCCCATTTAAAATATAAATATTCAGTAGCTTCTATGCAACCTGTACCACAACAAAGAAATGATGATTGCCTATAATAAAAGGATATTTACTTTTGTTTCTGCATGGTCGAGTTTGTTAATAGAGTCAATCCATTAACATCTTCACGGGTAACGGTGAATAATGCCGGCTATAAAGATCCCATTTAAAATATAATATTCACTAGTTTCTATGCAACCTGTACCACAACAAAGAAATGATGATTGCCTATAATAAAAGGATATTTACTTTTGTTTCTGCATGGTCGAGTTTGTTAATAGAGTCAATCCATTAATATCTTCACGGGTAACGGTGAATAATGCCGGCTACAAAGATCCCATTTAAAATATAAATACTCCCTAGCTTCTATGCAACCTGCACTGTAACAAAGAAATGACTTTTGCCTATATTACAAGGATATGCACTTTTGTTTCTGCAATTATCTCGTCCGAGTTCCTTAATCGAGTCAATCTGTTAACTAGCATCTTCACAGGTAACGGTGACTTTAACCGTGGAATCCATATTCCACATCCCATACATAAAAATATGTGCTGAGGTTATTTATTTTAGGTTAAATGGTAAAATATGTTTAAGGTTAAACGTTTTCTTAGGTTAAAGTGTTGAGATTAACACAGATTTTTTGGTTAAACCTCAAAAAAATATTTGTGAGGTTAAAGCCTCGTATATTTGGGGCGCGAGAGGGTGTATACCTCACATACTTCATGGAAGTACATAAAGCCTGGGGTATTGTTTAAATTAATGTCAAACAGACCTGCTTCCCATAGGTAAAAAATGTTTGGTTAACCGTAAAAAATATTGATGAGGTTAAATTCCCACGTACTTTGAGCGCAAGAGGGTATATCTCTCGCATATTTCAGGCATGAGAGGGTAAATAAAGTTTAGAGTATTGTTGTTCTTTGGTATCAGTTTAAAGAACAACAATGCTGTACGTTTTACGTGTACTTTTACACCCTAAGTATGCGAGGTATATACCCTCATATGCCCCAAGTATGACAGCTTTCAAACTCATCAATATTTTTTGAGGTTTAACAAAAAGAAAACATGTTTAGCATTCGGGAAGAACATCTGTATAGACTCATTCATAAATTGTGGGTTCATGGTAGCTCAGTGGTAGAGCCCTTATCTCTGGTGCGTGGGTTCCCTGGTTTGATCTCCGGATAAGTAAATTTTTGGTGGCCGACACCGTGCCGTGCGTTTTCTCGAGATACTTCCGTTTCCTTCCACTTTCTCATTACACCAATTTTTCCATCATCATTCACTTGCCTTAATCATCCGTCTCCCTCAACCTAAAACTGCGTAAGTGTGGGACGTTAAACTGAAAGATTTCATTTCATGTTATTTCATTTCATTTCAACCGTAAATGTGAGTTTCACGTGGGCCTTTGTTGTCTTTATCAGAGTTTATTGTTTTGCTTTTTATTACACTAATGTTGAATCTAAGAATGTTATAAGCGCCAAATCTCGAGGACCACAGTTTGAGAAACGTTGAGAAAGATAATAAAATTAGATAACTTTTACTCTTGCCTTGGTCATTTTTTCCACTATCACATTCCCCTTTCATGTCACGTCCTCAGTAAGATGGAAGTATCTATATTCTCCGCAACATATTGTTCTCCTTTTTTATATTGTGTACCCCCCCCCCCCCAATTCTTGTGAAGAATTTAATTTGGAGGTCTCCCCGAAAATGATTCTATGTGAGGGCGATACTTCAGGGAAGATTATCCTCTGCTATTCATTTCGGAACTGAAAATTATATACGTCGGCTTCACTACCTTGCTCTGCAGAACATTAAAAAAGACCAGACATGCTGAAGGAAAGACTAGAAAGGAATATGACTCTCAAGTGTTTCCAACTCGTTGAAATTTTTCTCTGCAAGACAATGTTTCCAGCTCATTGTCAATAGAATGTATTTAGGGATGTATTGTTTGTTGTTACTGGAAATGTGTCTCCCGATTGGGAGCAAAATCTCCCTCCATTAACATTTACCAAATCTTCATTGAAAGCAAATACTAGATTTACAAAAAAAGGAAAAGAAAAGAAAAGAAAAAAGAAAAGAAAGAAAGAAAAAAGAAAAGAAAGAAAGAAATGAAATGAAATCTTTAAGTTTAACGTCCCACGTTTATGCCTGTTGCGCTAAAGGAGATGATGATGAAAGCAAGTAGATTGATGACGGAAGAAATAGTAGGATGAGAATGTGAGAGGACACCGGAATACCCCGAGAAAACCCACGGAGACGATACTGTCCACCACAAACTTATTTTTCCGGGGATCGAACCAGGGACCCTACGCACCAGAGGTGAGCACTCTACCCCTGAGCCATTGTGCCAAACTAGATGTACGTTTAATATGTTTGTATTTTCTCCTAATGTCTGCTCAATATATCTTTTTCTCTGCAGTACGAGCGGTCCTGAGTTCAATTCTCTGTGGGGGCACTCGGTCGAAAAAGTGTAAATGCTTTCTCAGGCCAGGTACCCGAGTGAGGTTTTCCTGGGTTTTCTTCATTCATACCAGGCAAATGCCGGGATAGTACCTAACATACAAACCTCAAGCCGCTTCCTTGCTTTTACTGCGGTAGTTTGATCTCCAAGGGACATCATCCCTCATACGTGACGGGCTAACATGGCCAAAGATGCTGAGAGCCCAGAAATTCAATTCCTAATCACCCCTTTTTTCTGCAAAAATTTGACTAAGTTTGACGGATAATTTGAGACTCAAAGGTCTGAACAAAAAAATATTTCACACGGTTACTAAGGAAGCCAAAACCTATCTTTATGCCAAGTTTAGTCCAAATCCAGCGAGTTCTGTAGATTATATGCGGTGCCTAGTCTCTAAATAAATCCTAACCTCAGTTTTGGTGTCCCATTACATGGGAATCAAATAGCTACACCGAAAAACGTTTTACACTTGCACTAAACAAGTAAAGTTAATCTTCGCGCCACGATCGGAAAAGATCTGCACAACAGACTCTCTACGTGATTTTTTTTTTTTTTTGAATCAAATGAAAGATGGAACCAGTGTTCTTGGTTTGTATTCCTTTTTTGTTAAATAAATTTAAGCAAAATTTTGTAAAGTTAGTTGAAAATAAGTGAAGCACAGCGAACATTTTCTAGGTTCATTTTGGAATCAGCGTTATCTTCGTACATGCAATGGGATATAATTAGTTCACTATGGTTCTCATCCTTGATTAGTTCATAATCTAAGTTATTGGACCCATAATTGAATTGAAGATTTATTCTTTCAGAAAATGAAGTGAAATCTTTCAATTCAACGATCCATTATTATGCTCTTTAGGCTAAGGGAGACGACGATTATAGCAAGTGAATGATGATGGAAGAATTGGTGGAATGAGAATGTGGAAGGAAATGGGAGTACCCTGAGAAAACTCACGGGCTTACTTTTGTCCGCCACAAACTTACTTGGCCGGGGTTCGAAGCAGAGACCCCATGCGCCAGAGGTAAGTGCTCCACCACTGTGCTTCCGTGCCCCCTTATTCTTTAACAGATTAAGGAACATACCAACAACATAAACTATTCCATTAAATGATTTTTTCTAAGTACTAAATACGTAGAGAAATCTTAGGACTTTTTTTTACTCTCAAAATATTTTAGAAACTGGAAAAGTGGGAGCGCAACTCATGAGCACCCATATATCAAAATTACTTAAACACAAACAAAATATTTGCTGAGCAAAACAATATATTCACATTTAAAAACCTACACACGTGTTACAGTTTCGCAAACTAAACTTTGGCTTCATCAGACACACTACTTAATAGTGCCTGATGAAGCCAAGGTATTAGTTGGCGAAATTGTAACACGTATGTATTTTTTAAATGTGAATATATTGTTTCGCTCAGCAAATAGTTTGTGTTTAAGTATATACAAAGCAGAGCTTCTAATTATGGAAAATATCAAAATTACAAAAGGCATTAAATATTGCTAATTGCAACGCCGAGCAGCCCGTAAAGGCTGAAAAATATTTTCTTATCAATTTTTAGTTTTTTTTTTTTTTTTTTTTTAAGTGTCAGTTACTTCCGTCATGACTTCTGAGCTACAATCATGCCAAACTTCAAGTTTCTACATCAACCGGAAGTACCCGTTATTTTATGCCAATGACTGACTTCATGTAGTTTTATATATAGTTCGGATAGGATAGGACTCGTATACCTCATCCAAATTTATATTTGAATTTGGAGTCGTATTGACACCGACAGGTGGCAACACTGAATCCGTCGTCTTTTCTTCAAGACACTGAGTGAAGAATTCGAAGGCCAGTTCTGCAGCTTTTTCAATGGACGAGAAGAACTTAAAAGAAGAACTAAAAAAAGCAAGAATATAAAGGGAGCAAAGCACACATCATGTTCGTTGTTATCAGCCAAGGGCAACACAGAAATGTGATCTCGAAAAAGATCCATCCGAAGAACTTACATCATCCCCTCAAGACCACGAATCCCCTTTTTCTTTCTAAACCCATTGCGTTTGCTTTAGATCTGGTCTCTGGATTTTCTGTTCTCAAAAGAAGCATCCTTCAAGTCTATACTTAACGCTTTATTACCGCTAACGGAAAATTGCATTGCACAAAGACATACACGTATTACAACACAAGTGCTTTTGTCATTAGCATTCTTTTTCAGAATTCAGTTCTTCTTTACCCTATAGTTTCACATGCTCAAAAAGACACGTGAACACACACATGTCTTACGTACTTTTAAGTAATCTAATTTAAATTACTACATTTAAGCTTCCATCATAATATTCTTCATATGAACCAACAAGATTCTGTATGAAGACCGGATTTACTTTTTTTTTTAATGGTATATAGCAGTAATGGCATTTCTGCAGACAACTACCTGAACGTGACCGCTCAGGATTCACACTGAGAGTTAATTTATAAATTAGATCCTTATTTGAACTACAATTCAACGAAAGTGGTTCATATAATTTCACTTCTCCAAGTACATTTTTTCTGTACTATGTCCGTTTATTCAGGGCTGTCCAGAAAACGAAGCAAGAATGAGTTTTTTTGACGAAACATGAGACGAGCAGATCTCTTCCAATAGAAACAGGACACAGTGGTTTCTATTTCCATATTTGTTCCGCTGACAAACCCAATAAACATTTCCCCTGAAAATCGGTTTCGCATCCGGAATCAGAACCGATGTTATCAGTTTCGATTCCGGGGGCCAGAATCATTTCATGAGAAAATCAGTTCCGGGACTGAAAACCAGTAGAAACCCGGTTCCACCTATCAGTTTCGTTACCGTTAACAATCCTGGTTCAGATCCCACTTTAATCTCTAGCTCTAGTCGTCTATACTCCCACTACTAACAAAGTTCTACATACAAGTCAGTCAATCAATCAATTCTGACGCCAAAACTCCTATATAAGTCAATCAATCAATCAATTCTGATGCCAAAAGTCCTATATAAGTCGATCATGAATCATGTCTAATACCAAAAGTCCTATATAAGTCGATCATGAATCATTTCTAATACCAAAAGTCTTATACATATTAATCAATCAACTAGTTCTGACGCCAAAAATGCTATACAAGTCAAACAATTCTGACGCCAAAATCCCTACGCAGCTCAATCAATCAATCAATTCTGACGTCAAAAGTCTTATACAGGTCAATCAATGAATTCTGACGCCAGAAGCCCTACGTAACTAAATCAATCAAGCACTTCTAACGTCAAAAACCCTATACAAGTCAGTCAATCAATTCTGACGCCTAAATTCCTATGCAAGCCTAAATTCCTAATTCTGACGTCAAAAGTCTTATACAAGTCAATCAATGAATTCTGACGCCAAAAGCCCTACGTAACTAAATCAATCAAGCAATTATAACGTCAAAAACCCTATACAAGTCAATCAATCAATTCTGACGCCTAAATTCCTATGCAAGCCAATCAATCATCAATCAATTCTGACACCAAAGTCCTATAAATGTCAGTCAAACAATTTTGACGTCAAAAGTCCTACACAAGTCAATGAATCAATCAATTCTCACGCCAAAATTCCCATACAAGCCAGTCAATCAATCAATTCTGACGCCAAAAGTCTTATATAAGTCAATCAATCAATTACAACGTCAAGTCTTTTATAAGTCAATCAATCAATCAATTGTTTATTAGGAACAACCTATTGTGTTTTTCAGATGTAAAGCATCACGGGCAGTAGCCAATGCTGTGCGATATTCCGCGCGGTGTTGCCGGATTTCGGACTCCCCTTTCCCGTCTCGCTCTTCCTCTAGTTGAGATTATTACACATACATTGGCAACATTATTCACAATTTAAATATACTATTCCAGCAAACTCAAAGATTTTGGCTGTGTATCCTAGAAGTATATATAGCAACTGAATAACCTACCTATTAACTTATTCCAGTGGAACTGCTAAACGTTCGTCTTCAACACTACTTTCACTATCGTCTATGTCAATATTTCGCCATTGTCTGAATCTGACTCTTGTAAATTTTTTATTATGAGTTCCAAAAATTGTAAACACAAAAAATAATTCTTCGAGCTTCACTTCGTAGCACTTTTTTTTTTTTAAAGAAAATTCCGCACTTGAACTCGGTTTCCTTAAAGACATTGTCAACTATAATTTTGGAGAACAAATGAACTACCACGAAAGAAAGCAACCTAGACACTGATGAATTCTGTTTATGCTAGAAGAAGAGAAGTTGCATTCCTACACACACAATCAGCTCCTTTGCTTCCATGTCTGTTCCTATAATAACATACTCTTATACTTGATGTAGGTCTCACAACAACAATCCATCTGATTCGTAAGCAACACGATATGGTCGAGTTTGTTTTAGGTTACAATAATTTATGACACCATTCAGACGCCTGGTGCTTTTACATCCCTGCTAGAGGAGTAAAGAAGGAGTACGTAATTGGCCACACATACGTAAGGTATTGAAACGAAGAAAAAAAAATCATACTGCGTTTCTTCTGTCGAATAGGGAAGAATCTTGCATGAAGGCAATTTCAAAACAATATTACGAATGTCCCATACCTTCTGTTCTTCCACATGAGCTCCCGCCGGGAATCGAATATACCTATATATATATATATATATATATATATATATATATATATATATGAATCAAATTGCAGAGGCTTGTTATTTAATTCGATCGCTTACTATTCTCAAGGGTGTAGAAACGGGGGAAAAGAGGGCCTTGACTTTCCAAACTATTTCCAGCCCCGAAATGAGGTTCATCTAGTATATGTTTAGTAAACTTATTTAATAGTTAATGCAAATTAGGAACGTTTATAATAAAATAAGATTTTAAAAAAAGAAAACATCATCAATACAGTTTCTGTACCTAATTACAAGGACACTGATTTCTCTGTAAATTGGGGGGGGGGGTGCATTCAGATGCAGAAAGCATATATGATGATTTTAAGACAAATTGCGTTCAAATTATGCCTAATATTGCACATTTACAAATAAAATGAGGGGCCCTGGCTCCCTCAGTCCCCCCAGGATCTCTCACTACTATATTATTGCATAATAATATCTGAGTTGATATTTTTTCGAGTTTTTTCCTTTTAGTATATTAACCTACATAAACACAAAGCCGGATAAACAGACTGCTAGAAACAGCATTTGTTTTCTTATGAATAGCTTAAGAATAGCTTATTGATTTATCTCTTACAATCCGCTTTTCAACTTCAGTACTGTCAAGATCCGTCTTTTGTTAAGGTAGCATCGAGAAAAC
This sequence comes from Thermobia domestica, assembly GCF_964235325.1. NCBI lineage: Eukaryota > Metazoa > Arthropoda > Insecta > Zygentoma > Lepismatidae > Thermobia > Thermobia domestica. The sequence goes on along the minus strand of NC_137470.1, from coordinate 10,719,734 downwards.
ATAATATGTGTATAGTATACATGGTGAGTTAAAATGCTTTCATATTCTGAAAGAGGTCATTTGTTCTGTTTTTAATGTGTGAAAAGCTTTCCTCCCCCTGAAAGTAATGTTCTCCTAGAACAACCTGTTGGTTACACCCCTGATTATCCTTTAATAAAAGTTGAATTCCATTTCCAAATCGAAGAAAAATCCACTGGAAATTAGACGGGACTCAACGCTCGTTTTACTAATTGTTTTATATGGAAACCTTTCAAAGCGTGTATCATGACAACCAGTTGTCATAAAAAGATGTAGTTTTCACGTATGTGTTCGTAATTCTTTTCTCTACTTCGTAAAGTGAGCAGTTAATGTGCTAATACAATATTTCTAATAAGCGCCTCTGCTATTGTCAAGATTCGCAGTAGCGCGAGAAGTCAGCGTGCAGAACTGCTTGTCGCGAATTGTCAACACCGCTCAAAGCAGTGATGCCAATTCCTTCAGAGCCGTTTTCCCTTCACAAACTTCAGAATTTCCCTTTTCCGGACAAAATTTCCCTTCATCCAAACCGTTCAAGTACTGTATTTAGTAAACGTATTTTTAATCGTTTTCGCTTCCACCCCCTCACCCCAATATTAAAACCACATACAAGCAGATACCTGACAGCCTTCCTTTTAACTTACGCAGAACTTGTACTTGATTTGTTGTTTAGGTATCTAAGGCGTCGCGATAGAGGAGGGGAAAGGATATGGAAAGGTGTAGGCTAGGACCTATGTTAAAGATCCAATCTCTGCATTTGCCTGGTGTGACTGAGGAAAAACCCTATAAATACCTCGGTCAGGACAACAACCTAAATAAATCATAAAAAAATATAAAATAAATATTAAGTAAATTTTAATTTTTATCCTAGTTATCATGATAGATTTTAATATTAATGTAACCTAAGGTACAAAGAAAATATTAAGCATATATTTGATATGTACTTATTTAAGAACACAAATCCCATATTTACTGAAAAGAATACGAACAGTTACAAAGAAAACTCTAGCTGCTACTGTCTGGCTGTACACGAGGAATGTTCGTAAGCACAATATAAACTAAATCAAAGTTTAGAGATGCGGAATTCTTAAGAATTTATAATTCTGTGCGCACAGTCACCAGAAAATGTGTAAACTTACACAAACACACAAACACTAATGACCCAGTATTCGCCCATATATACATATTTACATTCACGACACGCAGACTTTCTTCTCTTACATCGATTAATCCTTTTCACAATCAATTTTCTGGTTGGGAAAACATCTTCTGATTGGGAAAACCAAACTGTTATAATAGTTGGAGTGATAATTTACTTGAGAAATATTTCATCTTATTGCATTGAATTTAATTCAACAATGGGAAGACTAATTTCGATAAAAGATTTTAAATAAGCATTGTTGTAATGTTTCGAATTTAACTGAATATGTTGATCGATGTGTAATGGTGATAAATATTAACGAATGGAAAGTAAGATAACTTGTGAGAATTTATATGAAATATGTGCAACGGATTATGTTTGGAAAAATAGGGTGTAGAATTTATACTGTATTTTAATGAGATTAATCAGATACGTAAATACATTCAATCTCTAAATGATTAAAGAGAGGTTCAAATTTCCCTGCAATATTGAGAGATTACAAGCAATTTCCCTTTTTCCCTTTTCTCCAAAATTTACTCAAAATTTCCCTGCGCCAAGGGAAATTTCCCTTCAATTGGCATCACTGGCTCAAAGCCAATTGGACGCCGCGTAAAGCCAACTCAAGGCCATGCCGCTTCCCATCTGAAATCTGCTGTAATGAGCCTTATAACACTAGTGCAGTATATTAGTTTGTGCCTCCGTTACTCCACACGATGTTTCTTGAATGAAGACGATTTTTTTTTATTTTTGTCTTAGCAATAGATAGCTGGAGTGATTATCTAGACCGAGCTTATTAATGAAGTCAATCCATCAACAGCTTCACTGGTAAAGGTGACTTTAATGGTAATTTTCAATATTTCGTTTAAAATCTACAACATTTCCTAACTTGTATGCAACCTGTAGAGTAGCTAAGAAATGCTCGTTGCCTATAATAAAAGCATAGGCCTATGTAGCCAACTATATCCTATTGAATATTTATAACATTCCTTAGTTTCTATGCAACCTGCACAGTAGCTATGAAATATTGGTTGCCTACAACAAAAGGGCAGGCCTGTGTAGCTAACTACATCCTGTTAAAAATCCATAACATTCCCTAGCTTCTATGCAACTTGCACAGTAACCATAAAATAGTTGTCTATTATAAAGGGCTAGGTTTATGCAGGCAGCTATATCCTGTTAAATATCTATAACGTTCCCTCGAGTCTATGCAACCTGCATAGTAGCTATGAAGTGTTCGTTGCCTATAATAAAAGGTATAGGCCAATGTAGCTAACTACATCCTCTTAACTATCTGTAACATTCAGTAGCTTCTATGCAACTTGCACAGTAGCTATAAATTTGGTTGCCTATAATAAAAAATATATATATATCTTTTTCTTACTGTAAAATGCCACTCCGAATTTCCTACTCCCTAGCTTCTATACAACCTGCACAGTAGCTATGAAATGTTGGTTGCCTATAATAAAGGATATAGATATAGCTTTTCTTACTGTAAAATGCCCCTACAAATGTCCCATACATGAAATCGCATGATCCTATTTATAACCTAATCTTCTATCAGCTCTGAGGCCATATGAGATGTGAACCTCAACTCAACTTAACACATGAAACAGATATGTTCCCACCAAGAACAAAACCGAAAAAGAGTGTGCCAGGCACGTAGCCAGGATTTCCATGAAGGGGGGGGGGTTGACATGAAATACTGTGGTCATCACACAAGGGGCTCGATCATTCTAAACTATTGTACTGGAATATATATTGGTTCGCTTAACCAGGATTTCGTAACGGGGGGAGGGAGGGGGGCGTGACATGAAATTCTGGAGGAGCTAGGGCTCTATCAACCTAAACTACTTTACTATCAACATATATTAGTTTTTTACGACAACAAAATGAAGATATGTTGGTAAGATTTTAATAATAAACTATGAAGAAATCTCGAGTAAAATAATTTAAAAATATATTGAAAAAGATTTTACAATATTTACGTCCTTCCTCTGTTCATTCAAATATAACAATTTTCCTTTCATTATGATCTCAATTATTATAAAAAAAAAAAATACATATTCACTACAGGCACTCAATAATGTCATGAAAAATATTTTACAATATCTGCGTTCCTCTCTCTGTTGAATCAAATGTTAACAGAACTTTCTTTCCATATATATGTATATATATATATATATATATATATATATATATATATATATATATATATATATATATATATATATATATATATATATATATATATATATTTGTTTTTAATATTCCACCAACTACTGTCTGTTTCAAATCATAGGTTAAAGGAGAAATAGAAAGTTGTTTTTAAAATAACATATTTGATACTGGAAGGATGCGATGACGAAAATTATGCTAAAAAATGTCCACGGTGTTACACAATGGCACAATGCTTTTGGAAACTTGAAATCTCAATGACTAGTAGCAGCAATTCTGAGAATTCCGTAACTTTTCTAGAAATTTCAAATTCCCTGACTTTTCCAGGATATCTAGCTTACCTCGCCACCAAAAGCTTCCTGTAGTTTTTATTTTTAGCGCTGATCCTTCTTTTTCTCATTTCATTTTGTTTTATCTTCCTTATTTTTTTTAATTTCTGGTCTCGAAGGGGGGGGGGGTCCGGACCCCCCGGACCCCCTTCCTTGGCTACGTGCCTGAGTGTGCTTAAAACATAGCCACGAAGGAGCTAATACGGTTCAAATCTCTCAGATTACTTTTATAAAAATATGTTCTTCGCTGTATGAGTTACTTTATAAATACTCAACAGTCCTTATCCTGTTTACATCATCAAATTACAGAGTGCACTTCCTAGTTCGTCATAAACAAAAAACTAATTTTTTAATCCATAAATCTCACTCGATTGAAAGATAAATCTTATCATGTCTGTCTTCAAGAAACTATATTTTTCTTTACTTCGGTGATACTGTTTTAAAATAGTTATTAAATAATTGCACATTGCATCTTAGTTTTTTCGTTCGTTTGTGTCCAGAGATGGAAATCTCTGTCATGGTAATTTACAGCTAACAAAGATTTTTTAACGAGATATTTGCTTATAAAGCACTTCCTGTTCTATAAGCACAGTAGGCATATGTATTGACAAATCAGTAAGATTGTTTATAAAATAAATTCTATTCTACCTATATATAAAAACTACATGAACTGACATAAAATAACGGGTACTTCCGGTTTACCTGGAAAGTTAAAATTTAGCATGATTGTATCTTCTCGGGATTAACCAACAGGGAATTTGTCAAAAGTGAAAATATCTAGGGGGGGGGGCTTTTTTGGCTTATAATCTCATGTTTTAGGTACATGGAATTGAAATAAAAACTTGAAATACGGTATCCTTGTACAGTCCGCAGCAAAAAACCTGCAACATGAGCATGCAACTTTATCGTGAAACGACGAAGTCTTTTGCTCCAAAATAAATGTGCAGGGGAGGACGCCGAGATTTTTCTTGGCGTGATTCGTGGTACTTAGACGTTATGTTGATTCCCTGCGTTTTTAGGCGCAGTTTCATAATAAACTTACATGCTCATGTTGCAGTTTTTTTTTTTTTTTTTTTGCTGCGGTGTGTACGTTTTCTATAAGATTATTGTACAAAACCACTAAAAATAAAAACTTTAGAGTGGTTTCATGGGAAACTGAAAAATCTTTTCCATGCCATTTATATGGGACATCTTCTACACCCCAAAATGTTTAGGCACTTCCGGCAGGATTTGAATTATGAAATTTGGCATTATTATAGCTTTCGGGACTAACACACAGGTAAATTGCTAAAATGGAATAGTTTTAGTTCTTACAGGGTCTAAAGGGGAAATTTAAAAAAAAAAAACTCCATGTTATTTAAATGGGTGTTTTCTTGCGATACAAAATGTTACCTTTTAGATGGTTGAAATAGGAGAAAAAAAGCTTGAAATTCGGTAGAATTGTGGGTTTACAAGGTGCGAGGTCCTAAGTTGAGGAAATGTGGTGTTCTGGGGAAATTCAGAAAATATTAAGCGCAAATGCACGAAATTCACTCTTGATGCAAAGGCTGATACACATGAGATGCGAGGGTCTGGGGGACAGGACCCCCAGCTGGCCAAAGGCTAGTATATTATATGTAATTCTATATTCTATAGGAACACCGTAGTCTAATGGTTAGAGCGTTGGACTCACGTCCACGTGGTCCCGGGTTCGAGTCCCCGCCAGTGCTTTCCAATTTTCGGCGTCCACCCAGCGTCGTGAGATAGACTGGAGAGTTACGTGAATGAAAGACGTAGAAAGCTCCCGCTGATAACGTGTTCGTCGCTAGGCTGGATGTAGTTAATCCGGTCGCTGACAGATGGCGTTGGAGCCGGCTCAAGCCCACAACTGCGCTGCTACGCCAAGTGGCTTGGTTTTTGATTCTGTATTCTACATAATTATGTTGTTTCATGCGCATATGTAGCGATTTTGCAGTGGTAATCAAATAGGTTTGCGCTCATCAATCTGATTGGTGATCATGCTAACTTAAGTTCGTACCCCCCCCCCCAAGGGAAAAAGGTCAAGATGAAACTTATTCTTGGCCCGTTGAATCTGTGTCAAAAAGTCATTTCTCGCTTTTTCTTATGGGGGGGGGGGCGCACGGTGACTCAGTGGCAGAGCACTTGTGCGTGCGGTTTCTGGTTTGATCTGCCACGTAAATTTGTGGTAGACAACATCGTATTCGTAGATTTGCTACGGTTATTCCCGTTTCCTCCCACTTTCTCATTCCACCAATTATTTCAACATCATTCACTTGCCTTAATCATCCGCCTCCCTTAGCCTAAAGGGTATATTCATAGGGTGTTAAATTGAAAATTTTCATTTCATTTCGCTTTCTCTTACCATCGTTGTTTTATGGTAATCAATATTCAAGCCGCAAGGTGTGGTGTTTTTTTTACCACTTCTGGTTTTAGTAGGGAGATAAGAGTGGAGACAAAATAGGGTTTTGAAGCGCTAAATCGACTCCATTAAAATGGTTGTCGCTATCAATTAGTTTCTGTTTTTTTAAATGAGGGTCGACGTTAAAATGGTTTATTACTACCACTTTCAGTTTGAATATAGATTAACCGCTTAATGGTCGAATTTATTTTAGAGAAACGTCCCGAAAAGGTCATATTTTTTTTATTTCATATTTTAAATCTATCATAAATGCGTGCTAACACGATCTATTTTAAAAGTCAATAAACCAAAACAAAAGACGGTTAATTTGCTTGTTAAGATTTGCTGCCTGCACCTTTTCTTCTCACAACGAAACATTTCGCTTAAATACAGATTCGAACGAAAAAATACAGCTTCAACGTAATAACTCGGGATAATCCAGATTTACATATTACCCTTGAACGTAATAATTCGGGTAAAACCGTTAAGCGGTTAATCTTATTTTTGAGACGTTAACTCAATTCCAAAAACTGCTTTTCGATATTTCTTACCGTTTTTGCTCTCATGCTTGTCAACAAACGGACGGGCGAACGGACAAAGTCGTTCTACAGGAGTTTCATTATGTTACTTATGCATAACATAGATTCGATTTTTTTTTTTTTTTTTTAAGTGTCAGTTGGCTACTCCTAAGAGGATACCATTCAAGTTTATAAACTTGGGCTCAGATTTTTCGTTTTTGTGTTGTGTGCAAGAAAGAGAGAGAGAGACACACACACAGAGAGAGAGAGAGAGTCTCCTTAGAACCTAGAAAAGAAAAAAAAAACTGTGCGTCTTGGGTAGGAAAGAGATCAGAAAAAAATGTTTCCCACACGAGTTTCTCGAAGGAAACTCGAAAGAGGTTGGGCGACTTATTTACGTAACAACAGCGCTGGCTCAAGAGAAGACGGAACAACGAAAGAAAAATATCTGCATGAGAATTTGTGACACAAAAGAGCCCTGAGAAACACTGATGATAAAGGAACTTTATATTCTAAATACAGCACACTATGTTGTCAATACCAATACCATGGGAAGCATATAAACTTCACTAGTACTCTGTACTGATAGCAGATAACAAATCAAGTTTGAAGGGATCTCACAACATTTATAAGCTCGAACTCAGACGACAAGTAGATTGAATAAAATCGTACAGTCTCCAGTAAAAGTGAGTACAGATACCCCATATATGTTGTTGCCAATAACTTTTGAAACTTTTGACCAGTCTTTGACGTCGAGAGAACGCAAATATTTACAAAATTCGATTTCCAGTTGCTCACTTCCTTGTATGCTATATTAAAACAATAATTTTTGGAATGATCCATAAAATGGATCGAAAGATTGTGATCCAGGCCAATAATTAGTTTTTGGATCAGGGGGCACAATATTTTTGAACGGCCCCTAAATCAAGTTGTCATATTTTATATGTAATAAACACATCATACTGAGTTAAGTGATAGTTTGGGTCTGACTACATTATATGTAGTTCTCCAGATACAAGGCCTACAAGAAAATGTTTGATTGAAATATATTGGATCTTTTGATCCCAAAAAGGTTCTCCAATTAATTAATTATCTTTACAATTTGGAAAAAACCGTCTCCCAATTGCTCAATTCTCTGTAAAGTATGTAAAATTGTCTCCAAATTTGTTAATTATTTGTAGAGTACGGAAAACTGTGTATCCCAATTGGTCAATTCTGTAGAATATAGCAAATTGTCGCTGAATTAGTCAATTCTCCATAGTGTCGCAAATTGTATCCTAATAAGCCAATTCTATGTACAGTATGAAAAACAGTTTCCGAATTGATCAATTATTTGTGTAGTGTATCAAATTGTCTCTCAGTTGGTTAATTATCTGAAAAGTGCTGAAAACTGTCCCCCAATTGGTCAATTCTCTATAGAGTATAGCAAATTGTCACTCAATTGATCAATTCTCTGTAAAATATTTTTAAAAAGTCTCCTAATTGGTCAATTCTCCATGCAGCGTGAAAAAGTGTCTTCCAATTGGTTAAATCTTTGTAGAGTATAAAAACTCTCTTCCAATTGGTCAGTTTTCTATACAATATAACAAAATGTCTATCAATTGGCCAATTCTCTGTACAATATGGAAAACTCTCTCCCAAGTGTGGTCAATTCCCTCAGTAGTTATTGACAACTGCGGCCTATTCTATTGTTAAAAGAAATCCAGGTACTACGTATTATTGAATCCACAAAACTGGAAAATATGCTCTTTTTATTACAGAATATGTAACAAACACAAATAAATTGACATATGTAAAATAAACTACAATATGTTTAAGGAAACTATTGTAAATTTATTTGGTAATACACCAGCACTGCAATTGGGCTTTTTGGCGTGGGAGATTCGGGTTCGATTCCCGGCGGGAGCTCACCTGGTTCGGATTCCACGTTAAACTGTACCTTCCCGTCTCATATAGCCTCGCTGCTGAAAGGGACGCTAAACTAAAACAATCAAATCAAATCAAATATAATTGGGCTTATGCCTGCTGTGTTGTTGTTCACAAATAAATAAATTGTTGTAATAAACGAGCACGCAATCTGTGTATCTATACCTTTTTCTACTGTCCATGTACAGTATGTAAAAAATGTCACTCTCTTCTCATATCAAATATTCTCATAACCGTGCATACGACTTGACCATAAAAATCATTAATTTATCAAAGAAAATTTACATTTTTTTTTTGTTTATTTGCGCTTCGGGTCAGAGTACAGGGTATCCCAAAGAAAGGGAAGCAGGTAGAGACTTTTTGAACATGCTTACATACAAAGGAAAGCATTGGGATGTTTTTTTTTTTTTTTTTTTTTTAATATTGAAGTTACAATAATTTGCTGAGACTCGTGCTGAGAGTAATCTTGTTGAATTATACCCATGTATACCACGAGTAACAATAGTTTTACGTCCTGTGGTTATGTTCTGCATGTAGAATAAAGTGCAGAGACTATTAATGGAACTGAATGATAACAGAAGAAATGCTGGAATGAGAATGTGGAAGGAAATAGTAGTATCCCGAGAAAACAAATGGACATGATTTCATAAACCACCAACTCAGTTAGGATTGAACCAAGACTCAATCGCACAATAATGAGCGTCTACCACTGAGCCATCATATTTCTAATACGAGGAAGACAGCAGTAGTAAAACAATAGAATTTTCTAGTGTTTCGTTGCAATTGTAGTACTAAAGAAATTGCAGGAGTTTGATTATGACCAAAAAAAAAAAAAAAAAATGCAGTTAGCGTAGGTCACAACTAAAAATTTGATCTGAGTTTTCAATACAATTTTCATGGAAATAATTAAAAAAAATGATTTGCATTAAAGAGTTTGGACGTAGATCTTGTATGAATAAAATATTTGCTTTTTTTACTTCCCTCCGTGCTCTAAAATATAATACGACAGAGAAGTATCTGAAATTGTATTGAAAGTACCAGGATTAAAACTGTTTACTTCACTCTCAATTGTTTGCTTAAAAATATAGTATAAAGTACGAAAACAAACTGTAGTTATGGCAACAAAGAGCGCACGGTATGTTTTAGACACGAATTACCACCGTATAATTGAGCCGCCGTGCCCGCTTGTGCTATGAGCTGAAAGTGTCTAAGCTGGAATTTGGATCTTCAACCATTATTAAAACTTCATCTTGGTTTGAAAGCAATTATTACATTTTTATATTCTTCTCAAAAATACGAGAGGAAAAAGCAAGGGAAACCCGGAAGAAATTTTCAGGATAGGTAAAATACGTAACTGAAGGATTTTAGGAACAGAAAATGGCGATTGAAGGATACTACGTAACTAAAGCATGGGACACAGTCGGTGGCGTGTGGGTGTGGGTCAGGTGAATGAAACGCGGGCTGTGACGTATCACTGACGTGTATTTAAGGGGCGTGGCTAAGCAGGCCCACTACAGCGCATTCAGGAGAACAGGTGAGAGAAATACATCTCGTTCTCTGGTTTAAGAAGTTCGAGAAACATCTGGCAACACTGCAGTTCTCTCATTTCCTCGGATCCCCGCCTTCAAGCGCCATAAACACTGTCCCTTAGCATAACTTCAAGAATTAGAAACGCGAATGTTCATCACCGAAGAAACAAAAGCAATAGTACAACACTAGAAGCATTTGTTTTCCGCTATTAATTTACGAATACTCTTAATATCCTCACTGTCTTAGTTTTTATTCATTAGGATATACGTACATGACTTACACGTGACTAAGCTAAGCTGGATTTTGCATCCACATACATTGTTCATTCTTGTAACTCCCATACCACACGTTAATCCGTGACAAAGGCACGACAGTGGTTACGCCCTCTCCCACCTACATTTTCTCCTTCCCTTCTCTCCATGTAGAGAGATGCTTGCCGCGATTTCAATTTCTCCACACACTTGCAGCCAACGTGTTGCTAGATTTACGATCCCCTTTACACTCGAAAGTTACTTGTTTAAGTGTTCATTTTACACGTACTCTCTGCAGAACAAAACAGCAATTCTGAACCACAATGACTTACCAGTCTTTCAATTTATACCATTTTTTCTCTCTTGTCAATATTTTCTTATGGACGTTAATTATTAGTTTTTATGGCCTATAAACTAAATATGCTATTGTATTTAACTTTGTGTGGATGGAAACATCGATGCTTGGTAAAAATATATGGTCGAGAAATATGCTAAAAATCATCACAACGCAGTACTTATCGCTATACAGTATGATTAAAAACAATTATTTTTTCTTTATTATTCTACACGTAACCTTTTATCGATTGCTGAGTCATTAAGTTGTACAAACATTTTACGATTTCATTACCAATGTTTCGCTGTAAGGCGTTGAGTTTTCGCAAACTACATTTTCAAAAGTAATATTTTTAAAGATATATATATATATATATATATATATATATATATATATATATATATATATATATATATATATATATATATATATATATATATTAATTCATTTCTATCGGTCTTTGTATGACATTTGCATGGTCTCTCTTAATTACGCTCATTTGTTTAATTAATTAATTAACAAAGTTAAAGATGCAGCTCTCTGGAAGTTATTTTACACTGGGAGCAATCAGCAATAAAATTTGACAATGGATTAACGAAAAGGTTCGCCTACAGTCTATACGGAAAGGTATTGTTCTAGTATTAATCTGAAATAGTTAAGAAATATCCTGAAAAACCTCACCCTTGTATTGAGAAATAAGGAACACCTGACCGAGGAAATCAAGTCTAGAAGTCTTTCATTATATTCTGAAAAAGTTTACCCTTGTATTGAGAATTGAGGAACACCTGACCAGGGGAATCAAGTCTAGAAGTCTTTCATTTCTCTACATTTGTTTTTATTTGCTTGCTTTAGTGTTGATATAAATTTCTAGACTAGCTGTGACCCAGAATGAATAACAAACTGGCCAGAACACTAACTCTCACCCCTAGAATAAGACTGTCTTGACTTCAAAATGTCAATTTAACAGGTAATCCCCCCCCCAAAAAAAAAGTTGTATCTAAAGAAATTTGATTAGCTTTTCTGTTTAGGAGAATTGTAGATATTATTTCAATATGTATTAATTAGGAAATACGTTAGTCTAGTGGTTGGAGCGTTGTATTCACATCCGCGTGGTCCCGGGTTCGATTCTCGGCCGGTTCATCCCAATTTTCGGCCTATACTCAGTGTCTTGAAGCAAACTACTTTCTCTACTAAATACTTTGCACATGAACAAGATATTATTAGCTATATGTCAAAATAAATTTACATAGTTATAGTAAAAATTCTTGCTCAGATGATAGATACAATACAGTTCAGTTATTGTCACAGGAAAGAAAAAACAGGAAACTGCACTTACACCTTCTTTAATTAAGACAAGTACCATAGTTATGCGTCCAGGTAACACTCACCTGTAAGAATAGAAAAGAAGAAACAAATCAGTAAAACCAAAAGAATCTTATAAATAAATTATAATCTCCAAGTTACAAAATCAACATTTTTAAATGAATAATAGTATGACATTAAGGTTGTAAAACTAGAACTTATACTGTGGAAAACTAATTATTTTCTCTAATACATTGAGCGCAAAATCAAGGATGTTATAAAATAGACGATCTGTCTCTACAAAAAAATTGTGAAGCCAAACGTCACAGTTCCCTACCTCCACTCTGCCTACTACGCTCAATAAGATCGCAATGTCTTGAGCGAACATTCATGATGGAAACGAGACTAGCCAATCAGATGTGGCGATGCTCGTTTGTTTTAGCTTCGTTCAGTTAATACGCTGAAGATACATACGGTTAGATCCTCTTTTTTGTAACGTCCTTGAGCAAAATATGTTGCAAGGATTATAGGAATAGAGAGGCTAAGTTTCTGAATGTGTATATTATAATATAGTTAAAATTATAATAGAATCTGAACAAGGCTCTCTATATGGCCTAAACAGAGTAAATACGAAGAGGGGTTCAAATAAAAAGATTTTGATACATTTTGTTACTAGATTGTTGAGAAAAAACTCGCAAAATGCTTCGTGTGGAATATTGTACTGCATAGGGCAGAAAGATGGACCTTACGCAAAAATGATGAAAAAACGAGTGGAAGCTTTCGAAATGTGGGTGTGGAGAAGAATGGATGGAATTAGCTGGATCGAGCGGAAATCGAATGTGACGGCTTTAGAAATGGTGGAGGAGAAAATAGCAATTTTAGATATTATTAAGAAGAGGAAAAGAAACTGGTTGGGACATTGGATAAGAAGGAACTGCACCATGAGGGACGTGCCAGAGGGTATGGTGGTAGGAAAGTAAGAAGGGGCTGAAGGAGACTACAATTAATGGACAATATAAAAACAGAAAAATCGTACGTGAAGATGAAGAGGTTAGAGGAAGATCGTGGAGCATGGAAGCTCCTCAGTTGCAGCAAGTGGCCTGTCAACAAGGGTAGAACACCTATGATGATGTTACCAGATATAATCCGAAAAAGTAATGATGCGAGGAAGAAGAGGTTTTGAAAGAACGGCGAATACTTAGTGAATGTACAGGAATAGAATTTAGTTGTATGCTGGTAATATGTACTATGTTTATTTACTAATATGTGGAGTGTTGTATTTTATTACCATTTACGTAAATAGAAAACACTAAAATGTAAAATTAAAATGCTATTACAAGGAAATAAACATTACTGCAATAACTATTATGCATTCATACTGTGATTACACTTCGATTTTCTTTAAATTACAGCAAATGTGGATCTGTATAAAAAGGGAAAGTTTTAAACTATTATCTGCATGTTTAGTTTATAGTGTGAATGGCAGACAAAAAAAAAAAAAAAAAAAAAAAAAAAGCCCTGGAAGTTGAACTAGTTTCAGGATCATAAATCTGTATTTTGTTGGAACATTATCTCTTATTTTGTGCAATTCTAATGTACAAAGCTGTCAAATGAATTTTGTTAATATATACAAAGAAATTTTTCATGTATTATATAGGTCATGGTTTCCTGATGCAATACCTTAGACGACATATTTCATTAACATTGTTTCCTCTGTTAACTTCAAGGTTGATATTTATCATATATTATAATCCTTGATCATCTCTATCTTCTTTTATTTTTTTTTAATGTTTAGGATGAATATTAAGAGAATAAAATTATATTCACGAAGAAATTAAATGCCGACTAAAAGCAGGGAATTCATGTTATTATTTTGTCCAAAATCTTATATCGTCGCGAATTTTGTCGAGGAATTTGAATCTTAAGATGTATAAAACGATAATCATCCCTGTTGTGCTGTATGGTTACAAAACATGGCAGCCTACTCTGAGGGAAGAACATAGACTGAATGTATTTTAGAACAAGATCCTGAGACGAATATTTTGATCCAAGAGGAAGGGGAATGCGGAATGGCGGAAACTTCATAACCAGGAACTGCATAATTTATACAGTTTGCCAAACATTGTTAGGGGCATCAAGTGTAGGAGGCTCAGGTGGGTAGGTCATGTAGCCAGGATAGAAGAAAGTAGGAAAGCTTTCAAAGGTTTAATTTGAAGTCCAATCGGAAAACGATCATTGGGAAGACCTAGGCGAAGATGGGAAGACAATATTAAGATAGGTCTGGCAGAAATAGGAATACAATGTAGAAACTAGTAAACGTTGCATTGAAACTCCAGGTTCTATAAGTCATAGAGTTAGTTAGTTAATCTTTAAATAAATATTTTTTTACACTACTGCATTACGTAGGATACTGGTCTAGGTTAATACGTAGAGTAACTCTCTCAAATGAGAGTAAACACTTGTAAACCCTTATAGCGATTTCCAGACACAATTTGTATTGTCATATTTTCGCGTTTCATTTAATCTTTTTTCCTTCAAACGATTCTTTTCTATATAACTTATAACATTTTCACCAAACTTGACACGTGCTATATTGCCATAGCTACCAAATTATACAGAGAGATAAATATAATCGCGTACGAAGCCGTTATTTCGATTTTCGATTCAAGGGGAGATTTAGGGGGACAACATTTAAAGTACGGTGAACCGTACTCCCTGTTACGTTGTCAACCCAGATGTTTTGCTTGTGTTACAGGTTGCATATCCTTCAGATCTTTCTAATTCTTTTGCATTTAACTTTTCTTCGCGTATGAAGAACCGGCATATCAGTTGGCCCGGGAACCAGTCGAGGAACGGCGAAGACATTCCCGTCGTTACATGATTTACGCATTACTTTATTTTCAAAGATATTTGCATAAGCATTTCTATTCCCTTGCGAGAACGATCATTTTAGCTAATTTATAATAAAGCTTTGCTAAAATGAATGAAGGAATATTTTTTTTCGCAATCTTGAAAGGAATAGTCAATTAATTTTGTATCTTTTTCGATCTAAAAGAATTCTTCGAAAACTCTCATTACTATTTCATAGTAGTGTATACTTCTAAATGTCAGATATATATTAGGGCAGAATTGAGATACAGTGGGAAATCGATAACTCCAAGATGAAGGGATTATATAAAAATTGGAGGTATCAAGTTTTTCGAGTAATCAAGGTCCCAGTTATCAAGATGGTCGCATCAAAAATTCAAGATACTCAGGTTCTTCGTTCATCATGAAAAACAACTATATAACCTCTATAACTCGAAGTTGTTTCCATTCAATTTCTATAACTCGAAGTTTTATTCATTCAATTTCTATAACTCGAAGTTTTATTCATTCAATTTCTATAACTCGAAGTTTTATTCATTCAATTTGTATAACTCGAAGTTTTATTCATTCAATTTGTATAACTCGAAGTTTTATTCATTCAATTTCTATAATTCGAAGTTTTATTCATTCAATTTCTATAACTCGAAGTTTTATTCACTCAATTTGTATAACTCGAAGTTTTATTCATTCAATTTGTATAACTCGAAGTTTTATTCATTCAATTTGTATAACTCGAAGTTTTATTCATTCAATTTGTATAACTCGAAGTTTTATTCATTCAATTTGTATAACTCAAAGTTTTATTCATTCAGTTTGTATAACTCGAAGTTTTATTCATTCAATTTGTATAACTCGAAGTTTTATTCATTCAATTTGTATAACTCGAAGTTTTATTCATTCAATTTGTATAACTCGAAGTTTTATTCATTCAATTTGTATAACTCGAAGTTTTATTCATTCAATTTGTATAACTCGAAGTTTTATTCATTCAATTTGTATAACTCGAAGTTTTATTCATTCAATTTGTATAACTCGAAGTTTTATTCATTCAATTTGTATAACTCGAAGTTTTATTCATTCAATTTGCATAACTCGTAGTTTTATTCATTCAATTTGTATAACTCGAAGTTTTATTCATTCAATTTGTATAACTCGAAGTTTTATTCATTCAATTTGTATAATTCGAAATTTTATTCATTCAATTTCTATAACTCGAAGTTGTGAAAGTGCCTTATGTAAGATAACCAGAAGAAATAAAATACTACAAATGTATTATTTTCGAGGCTTTAATGTCTAGACATGAGTGAAACAAAATTGTAGTACACATCAGCAACAATGACAATTACATAAAAGCACAGAGCTATAGCTTCGAGTTATCGAGGTCATATCAAGAAAAAAATGAATTATACAAGTAAACTTCAACTTGTAGAGACTAGCAGATACGAAAGTTCGAGTTACCGAGATTTTTAAATATGATTTTGGAACTCCTAAAAATCAACATGTCGATGTTGTAATTTTTAAACATTCGATATATAGGGGTTAACACTAAGTTCAAGGAAATGTGAAAAAAATTCGAGTTATCAAGGAACTCGATTTATCGTGATCCAACTCTATTTATATTTTTTCTCGATGCTTGAAAAGGAACTGAACAAAATGTCACATTAATTGCGACTCTATTACAGTCATAAATAGAATACATGAATCGAATAACTCTAATATATGCAACCAAACTAGCACGAATGTTAAATAGGTTTCTTGCAACCATATTTTATCCTCTGACACATGCAACCCACATAACCTTGGTGTTAAATAGGTTTCAGAGATATCAGGGATGACGGTTTGAATCATACTTGAATATCAACGCATATGATGGAATCAATAATAAATTATTTTAACATGTTTGTATATTCCACGAAGGTACAATAGATTCATTACCTCTCTGAATTTGTTAAAATACGCACGCTTCTTCTCAAAGTTCAATACTATATAAAGCAGTGATAGGAAAGGAAATTAGAGCCCCCACATTTCATGTTAGTAGAAAACGAACACACCTGCAAGAATTACTTGTATACAAATCACCGAATGATGATTGATTGTAGCGGATGCGGTGATCGAAAAATCGTTTCCACAAGGATGAGTACAAATGACGGAAATGATCTTCGTAGAAACCAGAGAAAGGGAGGGCTCAGGTTAAGAAGGAACGTTCATAACATTTAACGATGCAACAATCTACTTTGTGTTTTGTATACGGACGAGATGTAAGATAAATTGTCCTCTCCTACAGCTTTCGTTAAATTTCCTCTGAGGTTGTAATAATTCTACAAACAAAAGTAATTGACTTAACCCTTAAATATTCTCATAACTTACAAAAAGAAAAAAGAAAGAACGAAAAAAGAAAGAAAGAATACGTATTACCTTTCGAAAAATTACACGTTGATCACACGATATGTACGTAATTAGGAGTGAATACGTGAAGATATAATCATACGTTCGTCTTTATTTCATATTTCATTTTTTTAAATGTAAGCACAGTATATAACATACACAATCTACAAAACGTATACAATCTTCAGAAAGCTTGGAAGAATAAGTATAAGGAGAAAACGTGTACTGTTATACGAGCTTTCCCCTCATATCTATTCCGTCTATCAACACACAACTTGGTACAATAATTTCTTATCTCCTATAGTATTTTTCGAAATATGTTTGGATTGTGTGCTTTTACCTAGGACCACTACAGAGGGGTTCAAAGTTGATGGGAGGGATTTCTGGAGAGAATTTTCCCGACATTTTTCCAATTTTCCGTGTTTAGGTACGTTATGGACCCTAATATATAGCACGTCTGGAAAGCTTGATTCATGCTGAGGAGAATAAACTATAAACCATGACTTTCCAATGAACAATGTTGATGCAATAGCTATTTCACTGCGAGTCTCCGATTTTCTTTATACAAACAGGGTTAACGGGCCCCAGGGACTTACTCCGTTGTCCATGGTACTTAATTTTTTGTGCATGAACACATCTTTGTAATGTTTATCAAATGGACTAGGTTTTATTCGGATGTCCGGATGACACATTCGTATCTGTTCCTTGTAAGAAAAAAAGAAATAAAACAAAACCCTCATTAGTCCCAGAACCTGCCAACAGGCAGAATACTAAATAATAATAATAATAATAATAATAATAATAATAATAATAATAATAATAATAATAATAATAATAATAATAATAATAATAATAATAATAATAATAATAATACAGCATACGTAAAGTGAGTAGATAATGCGTACGTGATCGAAACAATGCATTAATTTCAGCAGAGACTGCGTTATTCGTATTGTTTAACAAAATAAAACAATACAAACATTTTGGAATAATGTCTGGGTCTTTTATTATTTTCTATATTTACAAGTGCTACACGTGTCACTGTTAGGAACATTGTACCATAGTTAGGATAAGATAAATAAATAATAATGTCTGGTAATTACTATGATTTTCTAATATAACTAACTAACTAACTAACTCTGTGGCCTACTGAACCTATTGAAAATTGGTTCAATAACTAACTAACTAACTAACTAACTAACTCTGTGGCCTATTGAAAATTGCCAAGCTCTCCATTGACTTCTGTCCTTAGCCAACTGGATCCAGTTTGTATTAGTACTTTTATGAGATCCATCTTAATATTGTCCTCCCATCTTCGCTTAGGTCTTCCTAATGTTTCTTTTTCCGGTTGAAATTTTCCGTTAAAACTTTTAAAATACTCCTACTTTCTAGTATGCTTATTGAGAGAAATCCGTTATCCGGACAGTGGTGTATTGTACAAATACACGGAATCCTTATGTTTACTATGGAAATCTGTACGGACCATACGTTATCCAATGCTACATACGTACTATATTTTCAAGGTTAGATGTTACATCATGCCGCTGCCGAGTGTTTGATATCTAACAGTGTTCCGTATATTACGTATATACGCGTATGTTACATACGTTCATCTGTATGTGAGATCCTGACCGCCTTTATACAGTTCTTTCTTTCGTACGGAAAGTATATTTATTCGGAACACTTATACCTAAAGTGCATATAAGACATATGTTTTCAATTATACGTTTGCTGAAGGATGTACGTTAAGTCCAAAAATTTCAGGATTTACGCATGCAACCTACTTTTTACGTACACCATATAAACACATCATTTTATATACACCGTTTTTTCTCTGTGCACTAAATAAACAAGTAAATAATATGTGCCAAGCAAAAAAGAAAGTATAAGATATTATTGGTAACAAACGATATACTTTTCGTGCCATGAAACTTGATCTATATCGATTTTCTCATAAATTACGCATGAGATTTTGTTCCGTCCCATGAGATCTATCAATTGGTATATTCCTACATCTTTGGAAAACGGTTAATTTCATTACATGCTGATAATATTGAATCTTTCTTGTATGCAATTACTTGTTCGTTGATGTCAATGCTGGTGTATATCTGTCCGAGGATTGTTTTACCGGGGAGGCACAACTGTCCTAGGACTGTTTCACCGGGGTACAACTAACTGTCCTAGGACTGTTTTTCCGGGGGTACAACTGCCCTAGGACAATTTTTCAGGGGTACAACTGTCCTAGAACTATTGCAGCGGTTCAAGTGTCCAAGGACTATTTTATCGGGGCGCACAACTGTTCTAGAACTGTTAACCCGTGGAACAACTGTCCTAGCACTGTTTTACCGGGGGTATAGCTGTCCTATACTGTTTTATCGGGGGTACAACTGTCCTAGGACTGTATCACAGGGGGTACAATTGTTCTAGGACTGTTTTACCGGGGTATAGCTGTCCTATACTGTTTTATCGGGGGTACAACTGTCCTAGGACTGTATTACAGGGGGTACAATTGTTCTAAGACTGTTTTATCTTGGGTATAACTGTCCTAGGACTGTTTCACCGGGGGATATGTCTAACGGGTGGTACGTCTATCCCGTCACCGGGTATGAATCTTAAAGAACTATCTGCTTAAAATAATAAGTTATTCAGTTGATCGGCGTGGGAGGAAGTAAGCATATACGTTATAGAAGCTTACCGGAAACTCATTTCATTCTATTTCTTAAGATCAGCGTACTATTAAACAAAGCCTTTACCCGTCCCACCATCATTAAAACATAATTAAAGAATTGGAATGGTCTCCACAGAAGGAATTTGCATACGTGCCTGTTGATTGGCAGCAGTCAAATCTTATATGAACTGGTTCTTTTTCCAGAATACCTGACAATCTGATCCTTAGAAGTCAGGCATTTTTTTTTCTTAAACGACTTCCACCTGGCATTTTGATTCCTTCCTTACCTTTCATGAAAGACAAACCAAGAAAGGGAGAGGCGATTTCTTGCACACCACGTTAACCAATCATCTTTTAGTGCAGTGTTGCTAACCAGGGCGAGTATCAAAGTCACCAAATTTGTAACCACAAGTTACACGACAAGTAATGTTCAATGTGCTACAGTTATGTTCTGTATACTAAAGAATAGTGTCTTCCTGATTTTCAAATAAATTCATTAATAGTTTATTTCAGTACATCCTAACTATATATAAAACTACATGAACTCACTGACATGAAATAACGGGTAATTCTATTTGGCGTGGAAAGATGAAATTCTTCACGATTGTTCGTTTTCGGGACTAACCCACAGAAAAATTGCCAAAAGTGAATATCTTTAACTTTTAAGGGGTCTAAAGGGAAGGATGAAGAGATTCCTCAAACTATTTAAATGGGCTTTTTTCTAACTTGTAATCTCATGTTTTAGGTACATGGAATTGGAACAAAAACTTGAAATTCGACATGGTTGTAGGTTCTCCTTAGCGTTACACAAGTAAATCACCAAAAATAAAAAAAATCAACTTTAGAATAGCTTTATGAGGAACTGAAAAATATTTCCCATGTTATTCATATGGGCCATCCTCAACACCCCAATATTTTTGGTCACTTTTTATAGGACTACAATGATGTAATTTGGCTTGATTGTAGCTTTCCGGGAGTAACATACAAGAAAATTGCCAAAATTGAATACTTTTAATTTTTACGGGGTCTAAAAGGGAAATTAAAAATCTCCATGTGTTTAAAAGAGCGTTTTCTTGGAATACATAATCTTTTACGTAGTTGAAATAAAAAAAGAAACTTGGAATTCCGTAGAGTTGAGGGTTTAAGATGTACGTGGCCGTAGACTACGCAAATGTGGGGGTCTGGGGGCGGAGCTCCCAGCTAGCAAATAGGTTCTGATTTTTTTTGTTTGCTTTTTTTTAATGTCCCATGGGTATGACCTCTACCTAAAGGAGGCAGATAATTAATGAAAGAAAAACTATTTCATTTTTTTTGTTTTCTCACCGAGAATCAAACCCGCAACCATATGCACCAATGGCGCACGCGCTAGCTATTACACCAGATATGATAAATTAATACAAGTAGAAATTAATTCTTTTTTTTTTTTTTTTTGTGAAAATTTGTCCAAACCTCAACCTTTATGGCGAATAGGAAGGGAAGTAAAGGTTTACATATCATATCTAATACGTGTAGTAACCAAATCACGGTTTACCTAAATACTGAGTTTGGTTAAGATCGGAGGGGTAAAAAAATGAAATTTTTTAAGTTTTACGTCCCACGATTATGCCAGCTAGGCTAAAGTAGAGGGTGATAATGATAAATAAATGAAATAGTGGAATGAAGAAACTGGGAAAACTCCGAGAAACCTACGTACACGGTGTTTGCCCACAACAAAATTCACGTGGCGCCAGCTGGAATCAAACCAAGGATCCCATGCACCAGTGGTAAACGCTCTACCACTGTGCTATCACTGCCCACAAAAGAAAAACAAAGAACATTCAAAATTAATTATTTCAACTACAACTTTACGTAGCATAGGATCAAACCAAATCACTTCGCACAAGAAGTAAAAACCTTATCATAAAACTAACCCTGTACACGATTCAAAAAATGCTTGATATTAATCGTTCACGTTAATTTGACACCAGCTATACAAAAGCAAAAGAAATGCAGCCCATACGTTTACGTTAACAATTGTTTTTGACAGGAAGTTCTCGAGTCTATAAATAAACCAAATTAATCCATAACACAGGTCATTTCCATTGTTATATAGTGTGTAGTCTGATATCTCTAATGATCTGATTTAACGAAACACACAATAGACTAGTGTGAGTTACTGATAAATAATGAGTGAGTTGAATGAACGGATATTCACAAAAACAGGAAGCATCGATCAAATTACAGAAGATGCGTATTATTAAATCTTGCAAAGTGAAATGAGCTTATTGGAAAGATTCACGGAAATTGATTCTTTAACACTTCATTTCTCTTAAGTGGCCCACGTGAGGGAGTCACTAATGCTCTCGTCTTCGACGCAAGAAGTTCCGGGTTCGATTCTCGATGTGGACACTCGATCGAGAAAGTGTAAAAGCTTTTTCAGGCCAAGCATTGTGAGTGAGGTTTTCCTGGGTTTTCCTCAATCATACCAGGCAAATGCCAGGATGGTACCTAACATACAGGTCCCAGGCCGCTTCCTTCCTTCTCCAATCCTTTCTTCCTTCCCTTTCCCTAATAGTGTGATTATCGAGGGACGTAATCCCTCATACGTGACGGGCTAACATGGCCACAGATTCCGAAAGCCCAGAAATCTAATTCCTAATCCCATTTTTTTTAAAATCACAAACACAATATCATATCGTACGCACTCTGCAGTACTGATCCGATTTTGCCCAAACTTGACAGGAATATAGACCTTGATTTGTTTACTATTCATGTGAAATATTTCCCTGTACAGACTTTCGGGTTTTGAGTTAAAGTATACAGGATGTCACGTGAGGAAGTAACAGTAATTTGGAAAATAGTAGTACGAGTGATGCTAAAACAAAAACAACAAGAAAAAAGTTAACATGAACATGGGTTCTGCTCTCAACGGTTTCACAGCTGACTTTATTTTTGCATATCGTTCACCCTATAGTAATTTTACAGAGCTGAGACGTGAGCCATTGTGGTAATGAAATGGCCTTTCCAATGGTTGACAATACATGGCAGTGGAGTCGTTGGAAGGGAAGTTCTTGGGGGAAATTCGAGAATAAGTGTTGCCTTCCAATTCCCTTAAATAATCAAAACTAAACCAAACGTGACGTACATGTGTACTAAAGGTTGTAATGTTAATACGCAGTGCGTATTACGCACCTAAGTCTGTTATTCCACACAATATCTTCTGAATGATAACGAATTTCTGAATTCTGTTTCTTGCAACAGCTAGCTAGAGAAATTATCTAAGCCGTTTTTCTTTTTCAAATTGAGTCAGTCCGTTAAAGTATTATCGAATAACGGTGGCAATCTGTAGCACTTTTAAAATATAAATATTCCCCAGCTTCTATGCAACCTGCATAGTAACAAAGAAATGATGGTTGCCTACATGAAAAGGAAACTACTTTTGTTTCTCTATTATCTCGGCCGAGTTCGTTAATAGTCAATCCGTTAACATCGTCACGGGTAACGGTGAATAATGCTGGCTAAAGATATCCCATTTAAAATATAAAGATTCCCTAGCTTCTATGCAACCTGCACACTAGCAAAGACATGTTGGTTGCATATAATAAAAGGATACTCAGCTTTTCTTATTACAAATATCACATACATGGGGAGACTCCGTAGAGCGCTGGACTCACGTCCGCATGGTCCCAGGTTTGATTCCCGACAGGTGATTCCCAATTTTCGGCGACCACCCAGCATCCGAGGCAAAGTGGGGAGTCACGTGAATAAAATATATGACAGCCACTATGTCTAGAAATCTCATTATACGCCTGCTAAAGACAGGGCGACACATCGCGCTGACCAGAGATTCGTTGCTAATCTGCATGTAGTTCAGCCGATCCCTAGCAGATGGCACTGGAGCGGATCATGCCTACAAATGGCTGTCACGCCAACGGTTAGTTTTTCCAATACATGGGATCTCCTAACTTTTTTTTACTGTCATTTCCAGAGTTTGTTAGTTATGAAACTTATTACTTCCATATTACAAATTCAGTGCCTGATATTTATAAAATTTAAATCAGTTTAGAAAATGTTATAACAAGAATGTTTTGACATATATTCCAAATAGAAAGGAAAAGCTCGTGGATGATCTCAGGACACGAACTCTGTAATGACCTCAATAAATAAAAGTCAAAAACTCGTGCATATCTCAAAAAAAAAGTATGAGTCATTCAAACTGATAAAAGGTAGCTGGTATTTTGGTATTTCAAAACACACATATAATATTTAATACAACAATACTTGTTAACTCAAACATAGTTTAAACTGACGTCATTGTTATCTTTAGTCCGATGATATCGCGAAACTGAAAGAATGGACTCAAAATGTCTACAGATACTATGTCAAATTACACAAAGATATTTTATCTATGAACGAAAGTGAGAAGTTATTTCGTTATCACTCCGAAGTTTTTGATGACACGACGGAGAGAATTCAAAATTATCGGCTAATGTTGTTAAGGAATGATTAATTATCCTAACGATATATAAAGCTACTGACATAAAATAAAGGGGTACTCACGGTTGACGTGGAAATTTGAAATTTGGCATGATTGTAGCTTTTTGGGAGTAACCCACAGGAAAATTGCCAAAAGTGAATATCTTTAATTTTTAGAGAGTCTAAACGGGGGATGAAGAAATTCCACATGTTATTTAAATGGGTCTTTTTTCGGACCTATCTCATGTTTTAGGTACTTGGATTAAGAACTTGAAATTCTGTATATCTGGTACGTTTTCGTTAGCATTACCTAAATAAATCATCAAAAATAAAAATTTCCAACTTTAGATAGGTTTTATAGGGAACTGAGAAATCTTTCCCATATTATTTATATGGGACGTTTTCTACACCCGAAAATGTTTAGGCACACCCAGCAGGATTAGAATGATGAAATTTGGCATGATTGTAGCCTTCCTGGAATAACCCACAGGAAAATTTGCAAAAGTGAATATTTTTAGCTTTTAAGGGGCCAAAAGAGGGTATAAAGAAATTCCCATGTTATTTAAATTGACGTTTTCTTCTGATATAAAGTCTTATCTGTTAGAAAGTTGAAATACAAAAATACGTGGAAATTTGAAATTTGGCATGATTGTAGCTTTTTGGGAGTAACCCACAGGAAAATTGCCAAAAGTGAATATCTTTAACTTTTAGAGAGTCTAAACGGGGGATGAAGAAATTCCACATGTTATTTAAATGGGTCTTTTTTCGGACCTATCTCATGTTTTAGGTACTTGGATTAAGAACTTGAAATTCTGTATATCTGGTACGTTTTCGTTAGCATTACCTAAATAAATCATCAAAAATAAAAATTTCCAACTTTAGATAGGTTTTATAGGGAACTGAGAAATTTTTCCCATATTATTTATATGGGACGTTTTCTACACCCGAAAATGTTTAGGCACACCCAGCAGGATTAGAATGATGAAATTTGGCATGATTGTAGCCTTCCTGGAATAACCCACAGGAAAATTTGCAAAAGTGAATATTTTTAGCTTTTAAGGGGCTAAAAGGGGTATAAAGAAATTTCCATGTTATTTAAATTGACGTTTTCTTATGATATAAAGTCTTATCTGTTAGAAAGTTGAAATACGAAAATAAACTTTAAATTTGGTAGAATTGTGGGTTTAAGAGATGCGAGGCCGTAGGACGAGTAAACGCAGAGTCTGGGGACGGAGACCCCAGCTGGACCAACTTCACAAAATGTTAGAGCAAATGCACGAAATTCACTCTTGATGGAAAGGCTGATACATAGGAGACATGAGGCTGTAGGCCGGGGGAACACGGGAGTTTGAGGGCGGCGCTCTCAGCTAGCCAGAGTTTAGTCTATTTATATAGAAATATTTAGGTAGAATACTGAACTCTCACTTTTATTTGACCTATAACCACTTTTACATATACTTCAAAGATGTAACAATTTATGACAGAAACAAATCAGTCCTGCAGATACCAATTCTTTGTAACTGTACTCGATACAAAAAAAAAAAAAAAAAAAAAAAAAATACTGGCTATGATTATAAAAAGTTCCATGTAGTGGTATGCATTTCTTCCCTTAACTTGTATATATTTCCTTCACGAGCTTCTATTTGTTATGTCCAGCTACTTCTTCACTTGAAACTTAAGGAAATAATAAGGTTCATCGCCGTAGAAACAACAATTCTTCATCGGATTCTATCAACTAGAAGATATACTTCCAAAGTACACTGGAAACAAGTTTATTAATATTAATTTACGATAATTTGAATCGTTAATTCTGACAGTCTCATTTTCTTGTCCTTCATCTTAGACATCTCTATCTTACTATATATATAATATTCGGTGAGCTGTAGGTATTGTTATTACCCATCTCCCTAACGCTGGGTTGTCACTTTACAAGAATCTTGTAGCAGTCTTTAAAAAATCTTGTAACCCGATCTTTCCATTTACTGTTTACATATTACAACTTTCTGAAAGAAAGACAGATATCTCCATCCCTGCACTGCATGCTTTTTCCTCATGTCAGGGCGATAGGAGGTAGCAAGCAAGACAACCCAGAAAGTTGCACGTGTTTTGACTTCTTGCAAGATAAAACAAAAAGAAAAAAACTGTTGCATGTCGCTTTCAAGACTATGTTTACATGGGCAAATATTGTAGGGTGGCAAGATTTACAAGATTCTTGCAGCATGGCAACCTAACTTAAGATCCTGATTCATATTATCCTCCAACCTTCTTGTTGGTCTACCCAAAGGTCTCTTTCGCAAATGCTTCCCAATTAGAACACTTATGCATCACGCGAATGGTACTTACGCCACCGAAGTGCCCGACGCATTTTAGACGTTTCGCCGTGATCATCGACATGGAAGGTATAGTGAAGTTCAGTGATGTACGCGTTCGTTCCTTCGTTGTTTCTGTGTTTTGTTCTCTAGTCTTAAGACATAATTATTCTTATAACTTCTAAAATTGAAAACGAAAGATACTCATGTACTTGCATCTTTGTGCTTACCAGGTGATTTGAAAGAATGAATTTCGCCAATATATATTTGTTCTTTTTCTCCTTGTATGGAATAAGAGGACAACTTTACCCGAAGCTGGTTCCTAACAGCATGGTTGCAGGAGCAAGCAGGTGTCCTCACAGCTAGCTCCGCGTGGGATGTGTGTTCATACAATGACACACGCTTTGTTAGCGGAAAGCTGGCACAAACAAAGTGGTGGTGGTATATTTTTTTCTTGTAATTTTTGAAACCACTCTTGAAGAAATTTATCATAGCTTTTCGTTATTCTGATTTCTTTCAAGGCATTTCAGAAGGAATAAAATAAGAAACAAAAATGTAACTTAGTTTTATTTATCTAATTTAATTGAAATTTCAAACACTCTAAATTTTACAACATATCCATAGTAGGACGGGGAAGAACTCTAAACAAGAGACACATACAAGCCTATAGACTTCACTGAGTTTAAGAGCGTTATCCTCATGCGGAGTTTTCGAAAGAATAATTGAAAACGAATTTTTTGAAGACTTAAAAATTCATACTGTACGGTAACTACTCTATTAAGATTAAACGAATGGTAAAATGTAAGTCATCATTGTGTTCATGAGGATGATAACAAGTCGACAGTTCACAATGTACAGCGGTGCATGTATTGCGCTTTCAGTTCGCAGCAGGTGATATTATTATTATTATTATTATCGACAATGAGATCTCGAAAATCACAAGTGCTAGGAATGTGCCGTTTTCGCTGATCGATTCCAAATTTTGTGCAGATTGCCCAGTTCTAATTGATTTTTTTTTAAAAAACGTGGCCGTTATTCCTTTATTACATTTTTTAGGGATACATTGGAAGTGTTGAAATTTAAAAAAAAATGTAAAGTATCATATCCTATGAGTTATACATTCCAACACAACATATTTGTATACAGGGGTTGTATATTTCTCAGACGTTTGTTTAATGTCCAAATCATAATGAAAAATGAACGATAACAATTTCTCCAGGCCAAGATCAAGCTTTATTGTTTGGATTGTTTTCCACAATTAACACCATGTAATTAATTTTGTATGTGATATATTTGCTTATTACATACTGCATGCAAGACGAAAGAAAACACTGATCATACATGAATTAGAAATTGCAATCGGAAGTAGACTCAATCTTGCAACGGTGGGAGATATTGAAAAAATAATGGAAAAATCTCCCTTTATGGTACCCCTTCCCATGAGGAATGAGAACTAGATTCATGCTCATATGTGAATGATGCACTGTGTAGAGAGCGTAGGTTCAGCTAGTAATAATAATAATAATAATAATAATAATAATAATAATAATAATAATAATAATAATAATAATAATAATAATAATAATAATAATAATAATAATATCCTATTTTCACAAGTTTATATTTCTTTGCAGCAAGACTTCTGCATACTATTTTTGTGGAATATTATCTTTTACCAGCCTTGTCCTCAACGAAATCACAGTTTTTACTGAATGGTTATTTTGTCTTTGTACGGTATTTAATTTAACGCTTCTTTGTTACAACATTATAATCATAACATTTATAATGACAAATGTAGTTTATTTCTGTCAGCAGCTTACGCCCTCTAGGTTAAGGGCCACTGCTCTACGACGGTGAATATCGGATTCTTTTTAGTATTTACGTCTCAAATTTACCAGAACATATTCACTGAAAATTTTTAACGTAATGTGTTATATATTCCAGTTTTCAAATATGCTCTCGAATTAATGTGCTGGTTTTGTTACAGAGGTGACTAAATTCACATTAAAAAAAAATACAAATAAAAATAAAAATGACTACATTTGTGACTTAATAACTCTTGAACTAGTCGACCGATTTCGATCAAATTTTCAACATAGAAGAGGTTCGTGCCTCGAATAGTTTTATCACATTGTTTTGACGGTGAAACTTAAGGAAACGGGAGGGAGGAGATATTTGAAAACGATAAAAAAAATTACCGATATTAGTGCGGAATCCATAGTTTTCGGCACTTCCGATGTCGTTTAAATCCAAATTCAGCCCCGCAACTTGGAAGGGGGAGGAGGGATATATATATATATATATATATATATATATATATATATATATATATATATATATATATATATATATATATATATATATATATATATAGATCGAAAATGACATATATCAGAGAGTTAATAAGAAAAAATGCCTGACTAACGGAACATATTAATTATTTTTCTTATTTTAATCAGCGAAGCGTATAATGTGAGCTAGTATGAGATACAGCAAATTTTGATAAGCTTGTAATAATTTGGATACTGTCAGATGTAGCAAGTATGAACAAATCTGCATTTTTATGTCCGCAAAATGAGGACTACTACCATTACTCTATTGTATACGTGAAGCAGATTGTTTTGTGGAAAATATAATGCAACTTAAAGTAGGGCAACCTTTTGTTTCCTCTTATAAGACCACGTGACACAATGAAGCATTGTTAAAAGTAGAAAATATGAACACGTTCATGGGAATAAGTTCAGACTTCCTTTGCCTGCAACCAATGCCTATGGGTAAATTTCTCTCACATTAGAACCTGGCAGGAAACTTTCTTATATGTTCCTCATATTGTAAGGTAGAACACATTCTTTTAATAAAGTACAATGAAGGAGAAAATATTTTTTTAACAAAATGCTGTCTCTGGTTCTTGTACGGTCGAGTGCAATAATATTTACCTCTCTTTGGATACTTATTATTTACTTAGTTTTGCGGCAAACATAAGTGGATTTTGTACGCAGAGCCGTAGTTAGTGGTCGGGGAGCGAGACTGTTGCCCCGGGCGCTTACAGTAAGAGGGCACCGAACGAGTAAGAAGATAGAAAAATTGCTGGGAAAGAGTAAATTATGTATCGCTCCGTAAACATATGGGAGCCCTATTAAATCAATATTGTTGTCGGTTTGCAAAGAAATAGATTTGTTACAAATTTTCTCCCAAGCTCCGCTCGCAACCCAAAAGTTTCATTAAGAATCACAATAAGGTTTTACTTATTACTTAAAAAGTTATTATATATGATTTCCTAATGATGATGTGACACACATGGTGCCGAGCAATGACTTATAGTGTACGCAGGAGCGTTTTTGAAATCAGAAATCTGATACATCGGATCCTTGGTTCGAACCCAACTTGTGCCCAGTGAACTTTGTTGTGGACAAACATCGTGTGCGTGGGTTTTATCGGGGTTCTCCCGTTCCCTCCCACTTTCTTCATTCCACGATTTTCATTTAGTTCTTCTCATCAGCATCGTTTTTGTTAGCCTAGCCGGCATAATCGTGGGACGTAAAACTTAAATATTTCATTTTCATTTTTCAAAATCACAAACTGTCAAAGTCTGAATTACGTGTTCTGCGTTTCGATGGTGATGAGTTTGATTAGTTAATTCCGCTTTTCTACCCAATCGGATTAATCAGGACGGTGAGAATGAAGATATAAAATGAGAGGAGTGAATAGACACGTAAGCTGCTGTTTACGTAGAAAAAAAATTTAAAAAAGAAGGTAAACAAGGGAAATAATGACATTTTTGAACATGAAGCAGTTTAGAATAGCGGCTTAAGGAACCAGAACTTAACCCAATGAATTTCGTCTTTTTCCAGTGACTCCATTGAAATATGAAATGCTTCCTATCTGAATGTATTTATTGGGATCATTTCTCCATCTCCTACTTGCTGCGCCAGAATATTTTTCCAAGCAGCTTTTAAATTGAACAAAATAATATGCGTCAGGATATATCTCATAATTACTGATAATCACCTCATTAAATTCAAATATCTGATAATCTGATGAAAATGTAAAAATTATAAAGTGATTCCACCTTTACGTATAAGATGTAAAATTTATGTATTAAATAAAGCATCTCCAATAGTAAGTTTGCTTTCTGCCCTTTACAAGCAATTACCGTGCATCTAACAGGCTTGTCTGAAGTACCTGCAAGCATATTCTGCCCTTCAGACGAGATTGAGTTAAATGATTTGAATTTGTGCATGTTTGTTGTAAAAATAAATAGGCACATAACAGGTAACAGAATTATAAAATAATATGATGTCTAGGACAGTGCTTCTCAAACTTTCCAAAAACACAGACCCCCTGTTCATTCGGAAAGTGATCTGCAGACCCTCTTGCAATGCTATCTGAAATTTCGCATTGTATTAAATATATATATATATATATATATATATATATATATATATATATATATATATATATATATATATATACTAATTAGAATTACCACTGACAACGGAAACACCAAGAAAAATAATGTAATAAGTATATATTCTCAAGATACATGATTGTTTCCTAGTGAACGAAGTGGTGTGAGAGACCCGGGTTCGATTTCCTGCGGGAACTCATGTGGCTTGGATTCCACGTTAATCAGTAGGTCCCATCTCATGTAGTCTCGCTGCTGAAAGGGACGTTAAACTCAAAATCAACTCATCAACTAGTGAACGAAATTTCAATTGAAAATGCAGTAATTTTCAAGACTGAAAATAAATGTATTTTTATTTTTTTTAAAAAGAAAATCCACTTGATAAACAATGTGGTGTCACTAACGTTTTTCCATAATTGCATTGAAATCTGGAATAAGTTTTATCACCATCACTCTTAGGTCCGATTCCTCATTAAGACGATTTCTCTTTAAGGTTTAAATACTGCAAAGAGCAGAAAAGATATGCTTACATAAGTAAGTGGTGGGGAAAGGCATCAAATATTGCAATGCCTTTTTAGACAACTCTTCATACTCACCGGGTAGAAATTTAGTGAAGTAGGATAACATTTAAATTTATAAAAGTAGATATAATTTCTAATTTCTTTCTTTTCAGTAACTGAAAAACTAATTCTTGCATAACAGCTGTTAGTTCCATTTTGTTACAATAAATTTCAATTTTTAGGCGTCGCGGACCCAGTGGCTAGATCCCACGGACCCCATTTTGAGAACCACTTGCCTAGATAATAAAAATTAGTAAATTCGGATACAAGAACAAATTTTATTCGTTTAATTATTTAAAATTGTATATATATTCGTCGGTTGAATGTTTCTGTTGAAACATTGTTGATGGTTTAT
The DNA here is from genome assembly GCF_964235325.1 of Thermobia domestica. Lineage (NCBI taxonomy): Eukaryota > Metazoa > Arthropoda > Insecta > Zygentoma > Lepismatidae > Thermobia > Thermobia domestica. The sequence continues at coordinate 10,687,810 of NC_137470.1, read as the reverse complement.
CCTCTCCGTGACAACATAATGACTTTTCAGCAACAAAATCAACAAACATTATTACTCATCGGCAGATTGCTCGAGGACGGACTTCCGTTTTTTTTTTCTTCAATGTCTTGGGATGATACTTACGGTCGCGGGCCAGTGATAATTGCATCAACTCAGCAGGGATACCAACCTTCAAATGTAGTCTTCCATGTGTAACATGCGTTAGTACTACTAGTATGTATGTATATTTTGGTGATAACACTTGTCATTTCAGTGGAGTTATGAGGCGCTGAATGAAATCAAACAATGAAAGCGACGTGGAATCAGAATCATTGTATCAAATCAGGTACTCGATGGCCCGTGTTCTCTTCGCCTGGCGGTTCTACTTGTTAATAACGTTTTAGTTCAAGGTTAAGTCAAAGTTTCCGAGTTTAAATCGCCCACGCAACTGAAGAAAACAATAGGATATTTATGGGAACACAAGTGACGTAATGCACAAAGAAACTCTAAACAACGCTCAGGAACAACTGCACAACGAATCATAATAAAAGTACATGGTTCTACTACTCCGGGTAGATCACAATATTTTAACAAAATGTTTGTGTCTTAGAAAATTTCAAAAATATATTTTTTAACGATTCTGAGGTATTGCAATGTTTATATAATGTATCCCAAGTGTATATATCTTACAAGGATTTTGATAAGTAGGACATGCCTGATAAATATGCAACCAAACATACTGCACTATTTGTTTGGCTGCCTACCCTATAGGGTATTAGCATTGAGAATTCTCAAGAACGGACTTTATAATATTTCTGTAACATTACAATATTTATGAACAGTGGCGAAACGTACATAGATCCCGAACTAGCCTATCCCTCTACCTCTCTTGTAAAGACCTATTACAACCGAAGTTACAATGTCATATTGTTTATGACGCTTGCATACAATGCCTGAAACTGATAGAATGTTTTTGTGGTTTTAAAAAAAGATCTATAGAGGAGAAAACAGAGCTTTCTGAAGTAAGATAGGTGGCCATATTATTTTGAATAGAACTGTACTTTTTCTCTGATGCGTTAAAATTGTATGAGTTTTCGGCTCTCGTAATGATGAAGAATCGCTCCGTTGATAGATACTCATTTGTCAGAGTCTCGTCTTTCGTTTGCCTGAGAACCCAGCAATTATACTCTTCCGATAGCAAATCAACTCGTGGAAGGATAGTACTGTCTCCGATAAAGAATATCTGAGCGCATTCTTGGTTTAGTTTGTGAGACGAAATGCATATCTCTGTTGCAAAGGGCGTAATTTTGATTTACACTATATGTTTTCTAGAATACAAATATTTATATTTGGCATGAATTCAAGTAATGTTAAGTATTAAAACTACCAAATCCTCTTTGTAGTAGCAAACTTCTAATGACAAAGGTCAGCCATGGTATGCGTAAATAGTAACTCGTAAGAAAAAAACAAGTTATAATTTGATTGGTGGATTAGAATCTAGCGACCCCCTCAGCACAAAGCTAAATGAGACGAGGACCTACAGCTCAGAGTGGGATTCAAATCACGTGAAATCCCGTAAAAAATTGAATACGGCTTTCCCGCATTTTACAGTAGGTCAAGAGTTGTATCCTAAAGATTAGTCAACCCAAATATTAAGAAGGAGAGTGGGTTGCATATCGACAAGGGGATTCCTATTTTATGCTACATTATACAGGTCATGAGTTATATCTAAAGATTAGTCAACCCAAACATGAAGAAGGAGTAGTGGGTTGCATATCGATAGGGGATTCCTACTTTATCCTGCATTATATAGTAGATTGTTTGATTGATTTGGAGCTTAGCGTCCCTTTCAGTAGCGAGGCTGTGTGAGACGTGGATCCACAGCTTAACGTGGGATCCTAACCACATGAGCTCTCACCGGGAATTGAGCCCAGGTCTTCTGCATTATACAGTAGGTCACGAATTATATTCTAAATATTAGTAAACTCAACAATGGAGAAGTTGTAGTGGGTTGCATATTGATAGAGAAATTCCTACTTTATGCTACATGCTAGGGTACCAACTATGAGAAATAAAATTACCGGCACCCGAACATAATCTTCAAAATAAATGAATAAGTGTGTTTTAAATCTTAAAATGTATAGTTCAGGCTGACAAAAATATCGATCTGGGGGTAAAATACCGGTCATTTGGCAATCTTACATATTAGGATTGTTAGAAAAGTCATCTGAAATGTGAGATGTAAATAAATATAAATATCCCGTCGTTAAGGTGATATTTATCGTGACCTCATGAATGAAGATGAATGAAAAAGTTCGAATGGGTTTAGCATTAAAATTAGCATAAAAAGCGCAATTAAAAATTTATCCAAGCGTGAACATTTTTTGCTAACAACATTATCGTTAGTTCATCGCTAGTCGATCCTAAGTTCAATATATCGGCGCGAGCACTCAGTAGATTGCAAGCTAAAGCCTGTGATAAAGCAAGTGCGGGCAGGTGCAACAGCGTTTAGCTTAACGAGCCCGTGCCGTTAGAGCGAGCGAGCTCAATCAGGTGAATAAATATCAGATTCAGCTAGCCTGAGCCTTGTTGAGATCATTGAGCACAAGAATCTTTGAGGATAGTGAGTCTGAACCAGCGTGGTTCTCATTGAAATTAATGACCGTGAGCTCTTTTGAGGATAGTAAATCCCGGCTATCGTGAGCTCCTTTTCGTATATGAATCTGAACTAGCGCAAACTTTATTGAGATCAGTGAGCGCGAGCCCGTTTGAGGATAGTGAGTTTGAACTAGCGTGAGCCTAATTGAGATCAGTGAGCGCGAGCCCCTTTGAGGATACAGAGTCTGAGATAGCGTGAGCATCGTTGAAATTAATGAGCGAAAGCCCCTTTGAGGATAGTGAATCTGAGCTAGCGTGACCCTAATTGAAATCAGTGAGCGCAAGCCCCTTTGAGGACAGTGAATCTGAGCTACCGTGAGCCTCATTAGAATTAGTGAGCGCGAGTCCCTTTGAGGAGAATGAATCGGAGCTAGCGGGAGCCTCATTGGAATTAGTGAGCGCGAGTCCCTTTGAGGAGAATGAATCGGAGCTAGCGGGAACCTCATTAGAATTAGTGAGCGCGAGCCCCTTTGAGGAGAATGAATCGGAGCTAGCGGGAGCCTCATTGGAATTAGTGAGCGCGAGTCCCTTTGAGGAGAATGAATCGGAGCTAGCGGGAGCCTCATTGGAATTAGTGAGCGCGAGTCCCTTTGAGGAGAATGAATCGGAGCTAGCGGGAGCCTCATTAGAATTAGTGAGCGCGAGCCCCTTTGAGGAGAATGAATCGGAGCTAGCGGGAGCCTCATAGGAATTAGTGAGCGCGAGTCCCTTTGAGGAGACTGAATCGGAGCTAGCGGGAGCCTCATTGGAATTAGTGAGCGCGAGCCCCTTTGAGGAGAATGAATCGGAGCTAGCGGGAGCCTCATTGGAATTAGTGAGCGCGAGCCCCTTTGAGGAGAATGAATCAGAGCTAGCGGGAGCCTCATTGGAATTAGTGAGCGCGAGTCCCTTTGAGGAGAATGAATCGGAGCTAGCGGGAGCCTCATTAGAATTAGTGAGCGCGAGCCCCTTTGAGGAGAATGAATCGGAGCTAGCGGGAGCCTCATTAGAATTAGTGAGCGCGAGTCCCTTTGAGGAGAATGAATCGGAGCTAGCGGGAGCCTCATTAGAATTAGTGAGCGCGAGTCCCTTTGAGGAGAATGAATCGGAGCTAGCGGGAGCCTCATTGGAATTAGTGAGCGCGAGCCCCTTTGAGGAGAATGAATCGGAGCTAGCGGGAGCCTCATTGGAATTAGTGAGCGCGAGTCCCTTTGAGGAGAATGAATCGGAGCTAGCGGGAGCCTCATTGGAATTAGTGAGCGCGAGTCCCTTTGAGGAGAATGAATCGGAGCTAGCGGGAGCCTCATTGGAATTAGTGAGCGCGAGTCCCTTTGAGGAGAATGAATCGGAGCTAGCGGGAGCCTCATTAGAATTAGTGAGCGCGAGCCCCTTTGAGGAGAATGAATCGGAGCTAGCGGGAGCCTCATAGGAATTAGTGAGCGCGAGTCCCTTTGAGGAGAATGAATCGGAGCTAGCGGGAGCCTCATTGGAATTAGTGAGCGCGAGTCCCTTTGAGGAGAATGAATCGGAGCTAGCGGGAGCCTCATTGGAATTAGTGAGCGCGAGTCCCTTTGAGGAGAATGAATCGGAGCTAGCGGGAGCCTCATTGGAATTAGTGAGCGCGAGTCCCTTTGAGGAGAATGAATCGGAGCTAGCGGGAGCCTCATTGGAATTAGTGAGCGCGAGTCCCTTTGAGGAGAATGAATCGGAGCTAGCGGGAGCCTCATTGGAATTAGTGAGCGCGAGCCCCTTTGAGGATATTGAGTCTGGGCTAGCGTGAGTTTTATTGAGATCAGTGAGCGCTATCTCCTTTGAAGATTGCGAGTCTGAGCTAGCGTGAACCTCATTGGAATTAGTGAGCGCGAGTCCCTTTGAGGAGAATGAATCGGAGCTAGCGGGAGCCTCATTGGAATTAGTGAGCGCGAGTCCCTTTGAGGAGAATGAATCGGAGCTAGCGGGAACCTCATTGGAATTAGTGAGCGCGAGTCCCTTTGAGGAGAATGAATCGGAGCTAGCGGGAGCCTCATTGGAATTAGTGAGCGCGAGTCCCTTTGAGGAGAATGAATCGGAGCTAGCGGGAGCCTCATTGGAATTAGTGAGCGCGAGTCCCTTTGAGAAGAATGAATCGGAGCTAGCGGGAGCCTCATTGGAATTAGTGAGCGCGAGTCCCTTTGAGGAGAATGAATCGGAGCTAGCGGGAGCCTCATTGGAATTAGTGAGCGCGAGCCCCTTTGAGGATATTGAGTCTGGGCTAGCGTGAGTTTTATTGAGATCAGTGAGCGCTATCTCCTTTGAAGATTGCGAGTCTGAGCTAGCGTGAACCTCATTGGAATTAGTGAGCGCGAGTCCCTTTGAGGAGAATGAATCGGAGCTAGCGGGAGCCTCATTGGAATTAGTGAGCGCGAGCCCCTTTGAGGATATTGAGTCTGGGCTAGCGTGAGTTTTATTGAGATCAGTGAGCGCTATCTCCTTTGAAGATTGCGAGTCTGAGCTAGCGTGAACCTCATTGGAATTAGTGAGCGCGAGCCTCTCTTGAGGGCAGTGAGTCTGAGCTAGCGTGAGCCTCAGCTCACGCGAGCCTGTGTCGCTCAATTCTAAAATCTCCATGTCAGATATGCATATTTTATGCCACGTCTCTATTCAGTAATTTGGACTTTCCAACTGTACTACCACTAAATGCGAGTTAGCTAAAGTATAACAAGCATGATATATAGAGACAGCTAACAGTACACTGAAATCAAATAACCGCGAATTACTTCATTCAGAATAAGCAGCGATATAAATGTTTAAATCATCTTACATTGCAAAATGTAGCTTTAAATTGAAGACTAACACATTCGCTTGTTTTGTACAATTACTTCTCGTGAATTCGCTTATAATGTGAACAGCTTCGCCCATAATTTGCTGTTTCTATATAATCATTCTTGTCTTTTACACGTAGTAAACATGCTTCATTCATATAAGCTCGTTGTCTACCATGTGAAGTATTTTGAAACGATACGCAAGACGTTGAATATGGCGTCTTGAAAAGGAATAACCGGTTCACAGGGCAGCGCGTTCAAAGGAAGAAGACGTACAATGAAATAGCTCCTGCTCGCAACAGCAAGGGCAACAACCTTGGAAGACAATCTTCGACGCCAAGGTTGCAACTTCTTCTTAGATTGAACTACATTTGGCTCCAGGTCTTCCGGCAATTGTTTCGGTAACAATTAACATAAATCGAATAATACTGTTAGCCAGTTACTACCTCATTCACTGCAGTAGAACTTTTAAATGTTATTTAAAGTAAATTCGCACCACCTCACCGTTTGGAGAACAAATATATCAGAAAAATCAAAATTAAATTTTGAAATATAAAGAAAAAAAACACAAGTATTTTAAAGTCATGTAATGATGTTCCCACATCACATGTTATTATGTATTAATTTTTCAGTTGAATTAGCCCTTCCAAAATTATTTTTTTTTAACATGTAATTTTACACTTTCACTTAAAGCTGCTGCCCCTATCATAATTCATGATTTGTACTTTCAAATGACACCACACACCTGTGTTACGATTTATAAATTTGGAAGAAATTAAAAAAAAAATGCCCAGGCATTTTCTTCAAAATATCTTTTTCAATTCGGGTGCCCTTATGGAACTCCAGGCCTGCATAATACATACCCAACACATTTAAAAAAATATATCCTAGCCAATATATTTGCAACGTTTTATTGGCCTTTCCAAAGTATAAAATTCACAGTTCCAAGAAAGAATATGGGGACATCAAAGTTCTGGCTATGTAGCTACAATACATGGCTTTGGAACGGAGGACTCGGGTTCGATTCCCGGTGGAAGCACAGGTTCAGCTGTTTTGTTCTACATTTCATGTAGTGTCAGTACTGGGAACATTAGGCTACAACACAACTAAACAACCAATGATGTGCAATCACGAACTTTTACACCTACACTGCTAATGAGGTTGATCAGGAAGCAATGGTATAACAGAAAATTTTCATGTTTCTGAAACAAAATAAAATAAATGAAATGAAATCTTTGAGTTTAACGTCCCACAATTATGTCCTTTAGGCTAATGGAGACAGATGATTAAGGCAAGTGAATGATGATGGATGAATTAGTAGAATGAGAATGTGGGAGGAAACGGGAGTATCCCGAGAAAACCCACGAGCACAATGTCATCCACCACAAACTTACTCGGTTGGGAATCGAATCAAGGACCTCACGCATCAGAAGTAAGCTCTCTATCACAGAACCAATGTAGCCCCTTCACGCTCAATTGTTCGCATTGTACTCGAGCTCCTCTCTCGAAAATACTTTCGCGAAATCCGAAAATAATTTTCAATTGCTTGAACTCACGCTCGCGAAACATCAACAGAACTCAGTAATTCAAGCACACTCGAACTCACGCTCACCAATTTCTACGGAACTCGTACTCGCTAACTTCACTGGAAATCTAGCTCGCTCTCTGAACAAACCTTGAGTTCGAGAAACTGAATTCAACTCAACCTCCTAACCTTGTAATAGGGATGCGCACGAGACAATATTTGGGTCTGTCTCGTCTTGAAAATGTGCTGTAAAAGTGATGTCTCGACTCGAAAAATGTATATTTTTCTATTGGAAGAGCTGTGTCTCGACTCGAATTTTGTCAGGAAAATCCTGTCTCGACTCGTCTCGTACGCATCCCTACCTTGTAATACTTTGGTTCGCTCAAGCATGCGCTCAAAAACGTCAACAAAACTTGCACTCACTAGCTTAATGGGACCAGGACTCAATGGAACTCAGCACGCTTGTTAACTGCAATGGATTTCCGAACTACTTGCTAATATAACTGATATCAAGCATGCTCGAACTTGCATCCACTAACTGCGCTCAAATTTGAGCTTCGTATTCTCACTAGAATTTCAACACATTCGAACTCATGCTCCTTAGCCTCGCAGGAAATCACTCAAAATTTCGCTTGCTAACGTCACTCAAACTTAAAATTGGTTGAATTTACGCTCACCAATCTCAAGCTCGCTAACCTAAATTAAACTTGTAGTACCCAAAATTAATGAAACCCAATCTTGCTCAAACTCACATCCACCTAGTGAGGTTGAGCGCGACTTCTGAACTCACGGACTTCGATATATCAAAACAATGGTACCTAAACGTAATGAGGAAGAAACACTTTGTTCTTCTTCTTGAAGGCAGACGCTAAATCACTGCCAGATCTCAAATCGTGTCCACCTGGAGGTAATATATTTGTAACTCCTTAAGTTTTACTAATCAAGAAAAGAAGCCCATCTTTAATTTTTTTTAAGCAGAACAAAATTTACAGCTCACAGACAAAGTTGCGTGTTGTTTTGTACCTTGAAACCTCTAGAGCATCTGGGAAAATGCACAGCTACGCATTCACGTTTAAAAAAATAAAAAAAAAGGCCAAAGGAAACCGAAGGGAAGTTTTGAAAAGGGTAAAAGAAACAAAGGAGACTTGAGATATAACCACCTTTAAAAAAATACACATATATTTAGGTGTAATACCAAATTGCCTTTAAGCGGAAACTCTCGTGCCTTCAACTTGCACGCAATGGCTCATTTCTTTTTGTCTAAAAGAGTGGATATCAACGGCCTGCTACTGTGATTTTTTCTTGTTCCAAAACATGCTTTGTTTTTAAGAAAATCGACACATATTTAAAATATTATATTTTAAAAATAATAAAGAATGGGGATGAACCTTAATTGCAACCTTCCTAACATCTTTATTTGGTTGATGACACAAAGTAATCAGAACAACATTATTCGTAGAAATGCACCAATGGCGTTTCAGATACATCATCATCAAAATTCGTAATGATTATGTACTTCATAGAATAGTTGTACAGAGGGCATTAGTATCGTGTCAACTACATTTCTCAAACAGTATTATTCTGAGAAATTGACATAATTTTATATTTTGTAAACAATATTTTAATAATATTGAAACAATTAGGTTTTCCAGAATTGACATATGTTTTAGTTCATAACCCCAATTAGTGGCCGTTATAGCTTACATTTTATGCCAACTCCATCTGGACAAAAATTCTATAAACTAATTGAAGCTTGTACCTTACTGTCAAAACAATCATTGTTCTTCTGTTGTTATTTTTTTCGTCTGTACCGTATTTGACCACCTTATTTTGGAAATACTATAGCCTTACTACCTTGTTTCAACTGATATTTTGCGAAAAAGGAAAATAAATAAGCTAGAAAAAATGCAATAATTTAATTAATCTTGCAGTGTAGAAACCCTCTTGTCACGTGAAGTTCAAAAAATCAACTATAGGGGCGTTGGTGAGGTTTTCCACAAGCTGTAGACACTTTATGTTTTTTTTTTTTTTCAAAAATCATCGAAATCATCTCAAATATTACTTGAATTTGAAAAGTTGGCCCCTGTATATTAGATAATCCCGCTTAATTGATCAGTGAATATGATTGCATACGACAGAGGCTTAGAAAGGTCTGTTAATAATCGAATAAAGTAATTTTTTCTCTCGGCGGTTAACATGTTGAGAAAATAGCTCTTTGAATGAAATAAAACTTGTAGTTTGATTAGTAGTTTCTAGTAGTAGTTAATAGATTAATTAGAAATTAGAATCGAGACTAATTAAGAGGGATAACGGAATGGTTTATACTTTTAATCTTACCTTGATGCCAGGAATCACCTCCCAAACGTTGTCAGTGTTGTTTTGAAATACTCTGCATAGGTCTATTTCACCTCTAAAATCTTACATGATCTGAGTTCAGATCGGCGTGAGCCAGATCGGTTACTATCCATTACAAGTAGGAGTACTTCAGTACGAAAGGACCAGGTGCTGATAATATTTATTTTTAAGGTATCCAAGTATACCCTGATGGTACTTTGGCAGATAAGTGCATTAGATTTAAGATCTTATAATGAGTCAGAGTGCCCGTGTAATAGTGTATTCACAGACTGTGATACTTTGTAAATACTACAGATATTACTGAGGAAGAGAAAATATACTGAAATATGGCAAATAATTTATTTTAAAGTCTTTAAAAAATCCAGGGAGTGTGTACCATTAATTCTGTTTACAACACACCCTACTTCGTATTTTGCTTTCTGAAGTTGAGATCCCAGCTCTTAATATTTCCCAACAAACAGAATATGCAACAGTCAATGCCAATATTTTATTTGAAGACTGTAGTAAAATTTTAAAAGAGAGAAAAAAAGATTCGAAAGTGAAAAACTAAAGAAAAAATATTTTGAGTAATTATAAACGCCTCTGCACCACAAGCCTGAATTTTCATTAGCGGGGAAACTAAAGTGGGAGGACAATTAAAACCACTTGGAGTAACAACCCCTCGTGGGTATGAGCCGCTCTAACGCCATCTGTAAGCGACCGGATAAAGTACGTTCAGTCTAGCGACGAAGTTCTAGACCTAGTGGCCGTCATGTCTTATTCATGTGAATCCCCAGTTTGCCTCACGACGCTGGGTGGACGCCGAAAATTAGGAAGCACCGGCCGGGAATCGAACCCGAGACTACGCACACGTAAGTTCAACACTCTATGCGGTAGAGTACAGTGCGAAAGACAATTAGAGGAAAAAAATCTAACATGAGAAATCTTTCAAATCTTCCAGTTTAACGCCTCACGTTTACTATGTCCTATAGGCTTAGGGAGACAATGACTACAGCAAGTGAATGATAAAGAATGTGTAGAATGAAAATGTAGGAGGAAACGGAGTATGCTGAAAAAACATACAGAAACGATGTTGTCCACCACAAACCTACTTGGGCGGCGATCGAACCAGGGACTCCAGGCAAGAGAGATAAACGTTCTACCACTGAGCCACCATGGCTCCAATGTCGCTCCATGAAGCTAACTATGTAATTATTATTGCACTTCATCTGATTTTTCCTTTAAAAATACATATAAAATAAAAATAAAATATATATGTAAAGTAAGTATATGAAAAACTACAGTATATTCCCGAGCTACGAGGGACTCAATATTAAAACCGGAAGTGGCAAATGTATCACGCCCGGTCGCAACTGACGGATGATATCTATTCTTGATACGCTGGAATCATAAGCAAAAACAGTTTATCGCTACTTAATACCGTTTCTCTCCTAAGGGTATCAGAATTGAAACCGGAAGTGGTTTTAGTAGAGAGATAACGGTGAAGATGAAATCTATTCTTTGGATGCCGAATTCATACAAAATAACCCTTTCTATGGTGATCAAAGTTGACTCTGGAAATGGTTGATTTTATACCACTTCCGGCTTGAATAGAGTTAGAAGATCGTTCTTTGCTAAATTAAATCCATTTCTAAACACGAATTCTCGCTATCTGTTACCAATTTTGGTCTGATTTGATTTCGAGTTTAACGTTCCTTTCAGCGGCGAGGCTATATAAGAAGTTGATTTACAGCTTAATGTGGAATCCGAACCACATGAACTTGCGCCGGAAATCGAACCCGAGTCTCTCAGGCCAAAGGCGCGTATGCTAACCGCTTAGCCACGATGGAATTCCAGTTTAGATCTATGGTGACCAGTGCTGAAACTGAAAATCGTCGATTTTTTTTTTTTTTGACATTTTTCGCTTGAATAAAGTATTAAATCGGGTATTTAATCTTATCTCTTGAGAACTTAATGGTATTGCACTCACTATAATCAACTTCTTAGCCTACCAGAAGGCCTTCTTCCAAATGTAACTCTATACCGCACTATAAAACTTCCCTGCAAACTACAAAGCCAGTGGAAATCACATTTCAGCTGTAGTCTAGCTTGACTTCTGAAATGTGTAAGAAAAAAGATCCTCAATATGTTAACTCCTAAAATTCATTAACATCAGTTCTATTAATTAACATGCCGAAAGCATGCTTATTTAAAAAAAAAATGTAGTCACAGCATCTGAAATTTACATTAATTAGACGAATTATACATAACACAAGACTTACCTAGAAATATCCCGATTTTCGGCCAATATTTCCAAGAGCAGGTTCAGGAATTCTCAACATAATTCACACACTTGCTTAAGTAACATACAACATAATATCAATTATTATTAATATTAAAAAATTAATCACATTTTCTATAGGGTAATATCGTATAATTATTGTATGTGACCACTTACTTACCTCTACTATAAAATTACCTTTACATTTAATGAAGTAATACAATATATACCAATTACATTAATACGGAAAACACGAAATACGAATGTTAAAATTGAGCTCCCTCCTCGTTAAGTAATTAGCGTACGCACCTTTGGCGTGGGACATCAGGGTTCGATTCCCAACGGGAAGTCATGTGGTTCGGATCTTACGTTAAACTGTAGGTCCACGTTTCATATAACCTCGCTGCTGAAAGGGGTGCTAAGCTCCAAACCAACCAACCAATCTACTAAATAATTTAGCATAAAGAAGGAATCCCCTATCAATATGCAACCCACTACACATTCTTCATTGTTGGGTTGACTAATCTTTAGGATATAACTAGTACAGGAAACCCAGGTTCGATTCCCGGCGGGAGCTCATGTGGTTCGGATCCCACGTTAAGCTGAAGGTCCACGTCTCACATAGCCTGGCTAATGAAATTGACGATAAACTGAAAATCAAATGAAATCAAAATGAATATCAGAAGTGTACCCTCTAACGTGTCTTTGTCTTCTTATCGTCATTTTCTCACTCCAGACAAGTTTACAGATAGACTTAAGCGGCGACGTTCGCAACTTACTAGCAGACAGCGTTGTTTCTCATTATACCTTTCATGGCAAATATGGTCTTTTGCTCAGAATAAATTGTTATTCTGCTGTCTACCAGCCTGTAACGGATCTAGTGGGTGCAAATTGAAAGAAGGGAGGGGCAGCAAAAACCCAGACTATGATAGATACTTTATGAGTTGACTATAAACTTTCAAAAATATGTAAATAATAGCTTAAATTATTTTTGTCACTCAAAAACTTGGGGGCCTAGGCCCCTCGGCCCCGGGCTAGATTGGCCACTGCTACCAGCCATCTTTTGCGACCCGGATTCTACTTTCTGTGCTAGCGTGATTTTATCTGGCTCTACAACCGTTCCAATAAGGCTCAAAGATTTGGTCAGAATACATAAAATAGGTATGTAAGATGTTACGGCGACTGAAACTTGGCTCAAGCCAAATAGCCTCCTATAATTGCCGCAGTACAAAAAACATCAACTAGTGTTATTAAAATTCAAAATAATTCGTTATTCAAGTAATGGAAAACGAATACAGACTTTCTACAGATAACTTGCTTTTAATTTAGCTGCCTCCTCAAAAATTTTTCCTGATTTCAATATATTTTTTTTCTGACGTCTTTTGTCGGCCTCCTTCTGCCTTTATAACCGATCATAACTTGCCTTTATTTTCTGTCACTTTTGGTTATTTTCAATATTACAATTTAATGTTTAGTTACAAAGTAAGAAATATATAAGTCTTTTTACATGAGAAGTTTATCTAAAAATATTTCTTAGTGTAACAGCCCATACGGGCCTGGGTCTATCTAGCGATGGTATCACCAGAAGTTTTTTTTCTTAATCTGTTTGGCCACAAAGTTGTCCTCGAATCTCGCTTTCATAGACTGAGCCAACCTCTGTTACTCATGGCCTAAGTGAAATACTTTTACGTTCACTGGGGAATGAATACGGATAACTGGATTGGCAGCTGGACACTCGAATAACTGGGCTACAGACGCCAGCCCACCTAAATTAGCTACAAATTGAAAACACTATTACTTTTAAATATGCATTTTTCATCTACTAGTGGCTGCTGTAGCATTTCTTTTTTTTAATTTATATATTCGTAAGATATAAATTTGGTAAATTTCCCTGACTACTTATATGCTTTCCTGACCTTGTTTCCTTGACTCTTCTTGACTTCTCTGACTTGCAAGGACTGTAGAAGCCATGGAATATTCGGATATTCGAATAAAAAACAGAAAAGTTATTCGAGTAATTTGAATAAAGAATATTCGAAGAGTTTTAACAGGTGTGGATTTATTATTATTATTATTATTATTATTATTATTATTATTATTATTATTATTATTATTATTATTATTATTATTATTATTATTATTATTGAGTTTTGTGTAAAGTCTTTCCAGCCTTAGAACAAAGTAGGCGTAAACAAAGCTAAATGAATTACTACGCGGCTCACACGTGCTTCAGCAGCGAGAAACGTGAACAGCAAGATGGTCTGCTAGTCGTCGCATAATTTCCAGACAGTTTGTTGATAAATAATTAACGGACTGACACTGACTACTCTATGTTAGAAATATATATTTTCTTAAATCCTTATATAAACAAGATTGTCTCTATTTCTGTTGTCCTCTTTTGTGATTTATAACACGAGATGAAAATGGATTATTGTCACACATCGTCGCCATGAAACTCTGCATTCTACAATAATTTTAAATGAGTGGGGAAGGCGCGTGAACGCATGCGCAGTAAATACTATATGTCCAGATACGGGTTAGGTTGAAATAAAGCGACATCTGTTGTAAAATATTATATATATATTGCGCTTACTTTCATAAAATGTAGGATAAATTCAGATATTTTTATTTGAAATTATTATTTTAGTAGGGATTATATTGCGGTAGGATACTAGTGCACTGAGACCAACAACCAATCACTGGTCATCGACAAACTGGTAGTCAGGTGGGTTTGTTTACATCTACTTTTTTCTAAGGCTGGAAAGAGAATAGAATTTTCAGCAGCAAAGAAAATATTACAATATCCTACACGTGGTTTATATTTGTAAACATTAACACGTGCTCTTCTACTACATTTACTACATAAAGCAGACGACAGGAATCCTCGTCACCACTTGGTCATGTAATAAAAGAGAAACAGCAGCGCAAACGCTACTCAGAAAAAATAAACTCCATGCATCGTCTTAATCGATATCAGTTTTGGCTGGTCAATTCCCCTCTCTTAGCTTACCTGGAGCTTTGAGAGAATCCTAACCTAACCCAAACCTCCTAGCTTGCCTGGAGCTTTGAGACCTCCTGCTCACCTAGCTTCCCTGGAGCTATGAGGTAACTTAACCACTCTCTTAGCTTGCGTGCAGCTTTGTAGATTTCTTTTCCTCCTAGCTTGACTGAAGTTCTGCGGGAAATTTTTCTTCCTTCGCTTGCCTGGAGCACTGAGAATTTCAAAACTACTTCCACTCAGCTTGCCTGGAGTTTTGTAGGGATCCATTCGTTAGCTGCCTTGGCCTTGGGGCACTTGTTTACCCTAATTACTTAGTGGATTTTCGGTTTACAACATAGATTTTTATAATAAATGCTTATACGAGAAAACCGAATCCGTGTGTAAAATGCTCTACCTTCTACCTCAACAACATAACTTTACATGATGGAGGCGTCGGATATCGATCTGGTACCTCCCGCAATAGTCATATATCACTGTCTTAATTCAACAGGGAACAAAGAAAAAATTAAAAAAAAAAACAATGGTAATGAAAAGCAAAATGGAGGGAAAATTATGACAATTATATTTTTTTTAAGTAAAAACTTCGTCGTTTTACAGATTGTCCAAGCTAGCAGCAGGCTTTGAATGATTCCATATCGAGTTTTCATTGAACATTGAATCCGTAACGTGGTCACAAAACGGAGAATTGGAATTACGCAATCCACAGAAATTGATTTCTTTTTTTTTCTTTTTTTTTTTAATGACAACCGTACAGTAGCGTAATTTCACGCACATATTTATTTCCTAATTCACAACACTATAGCCAAATGCTTCTCATATAAAAGTTCGTTTCTTCAACATAGATCTCACAACATATTACTGAGACTGGCCGTATAGTTCGGTAATTCAAATTAAAACAAGAGGGCGTAGGGGAAACAATCTTGATGGGTCAGTGCTACCAAACAGCTAGTTGTGTCTCTTATGAATCTGTTATCAGAGCTTTAAAGAAACTAAAAAGATAGAAGGGCGGAAAAGGAGGGCAGTTCTACAGTTCCGTATTTTTCGATAGTGATTAGTTTCCGAGAATTAAGAAACTGAGATCTTGAATTCCGGAAGTTGATTAACTTCTTAACATAGAAACCGGAGAATACTCTTTTGTTTAATTTTATCGAAAATATAAAATCGCGAGTATACTCGTGTTAACTTCTGTTACTCGTAAATGTTTTACAAAGGACGATTATACTCGTTTTTCTATGTTTATGTATGTTTCCGCCAGATAGTGTTGTTGCAGTAGTTGTTTTCGTGTCTTTTTGATAGATGCCAATGTAACCTCCTCCATTCAGAATTCCAGTTTCTTTTCATCTGAAGCTAGGACTAATCACATTTTCTTGCTCATTTTCACAAGTTCCATAGATATATTAGTCTCATTGATAGCTCGAGTTTACTCGGGATTTTATTTTAAAGATTTTTCAGATGCATGTATCTCATTATTAAGTTCTCAACAATCAATATTGTTATTATCATCTCCATTTATAATATTCTTGAGTAATTATTTCAGTTGAGTAACAAAAACAATACATTAAAATTGAAACGCCTTTCTGTTCAAAATCTCTATAATAACAGGTTAATGGGCTTTATTTGCAGATGCAATAAAACGTCAACGTGCAGAGGGTTAATCCTACGGCCAGCCTCCAGTAATATGTTGTGTGATCCATCTTGGTTTGGTTTGTATTATTGAGAACTAAAAGATACCTAAATAGAAACGTCGGGTTTTCGACAGAACCTATCATTAAATTGCACATGCAAAATTGAGAGACAAACATGTCTATCATGAAGACAGCATGAACATGTTTGTTTGTTTTATTGCAGACTAAAAAAAAAAAAAAAAAAACTACCCAAATTTTCGTTCGAATTTTATTTCTATTTTTGTGAAGCAAATTCCGGTGCAATTATATATAGGAATGGGAGAGAAACAAACAAAACAGAAAAAAATAGTATGTTGGAACACCACGAATCAAGTTTTGGCGTTAGGTAGTAGTTGTGGGTGAGTTCTGCCGCACACAATAGATTATAATACTTCTGGCGTGCTCCTCGGCCGGCGATGCTCGGACAGACAGTTGCTGTGCAGAAGTTGATTAAACAGCGAGTTTTCATAAAGACCAGCACTTTCCGAACAATGGACGGTATTCCATTTCTTTCACAAGAATGTTGAAAAACGTTCAAAAGCCAATTTTTCTATTGTAACCTTCTATTTGTTCCAAGACAGAAATTGATGTTCGGTCGCCAGGGTTGCCAGGCACTTGCATTTATTAATAGACAAGACGAAGTTTTCCTTTTTTTTTCGTTTTTCGTAATATATAGCAAAGCAAACTTGAAGAGGTCGATCATTTCAGGTATCTGGGAAGTATTTCGACGAGAGATACTTACTGCACCAAACAGATAAGGTCAAGAATTGCCATAGACAAAGAATCATTCAACGAGAAAAGATCATCCTTAAGACTCTTCATCCCGGCGAAATT
The DNA here is from genome assembly GCF_964235325.1 of Thermobia domestica. Classification (NCBI taxonomy): domain Eukaryota; kingdom Metazoa; phylum Arthropoda; class Insecta; order Zygentoma; family Lepismatidae; genus Thermobia; species Thermobia domestica. The sequence goes on along the minus strand of NC_137470.1, from coordinate 10,670,754 downwards.
AAAATACCGCTAATTTTACAGTAATTATGTGATATCTTCAAATAGATAAAAGATAATCGAAATGTGGAACAAGAGCGCCCTAGACAATATTATTTTACATGAGAAACCGTTATCACGACTCACTTATCTGCTTTCGATTTCGAGCCATTTTGAATATCGGCATTTATTTTCGCGTTTCTAATCAGCTGAAAACGGAAAGCCAGTAGGTGACTTGTGATAACTGTACCTCACGCAAAATAATATTGTCTAGGGCGCTCTTGTTCCATATTTGAATTATCTTTTATCTATTTGAAGATATCACATAATTACTGTAAAATTAGCGGTATTTTAATTTCGCCGGGATGAAGACTCTTATCTAGCAGCGTTAATATTGGACAAAGGAAAAAGTTGGTCAAATGGTATATATATATGGACTTTGTGGTTCCGAGACTTGGACATTACTGAAGTTAGAGAAAAAAGAATTGGAGAGCTTCGAAATGTGGCGTTGAAGGAATATGGAGAAGATAAAATGGACAGAGAGAGCAACAAATGAAGATGTTTCAAGACGAGTAGGAGAGAAGAGGGCGCTTTTATCCAACATGCCCTAGTGTTACATGATTCATAAAAGTAAAACAAATCACTTGGCGTAACAGCCCTTTTTTGTGAGCCTTAGCTGCTCCAACGCCATCTGTTAGCGACCGACTGAACCATGACCAGCCTAGCAACGAACGGTGCTCAGCGCGCTGCGTCACCCTGTCTCTAAAAAGACTATCAGGAGCTTTTTAGACCTAGTGGCAGTCACATTTTTTATTCACGTCACTCCCGAGTTTGCCTCACGACGCTGGGAGGATGTAGAAAATTGGGGAAGCACTGATGTGAGTCCAAAGCTCTAACCACTAGACTACCACATGATTCATAATATAAAAAAAATAAATTGATGAAGTGATTGGTCGAACATAATGAAGAGTATTTATCAACGTTTAAAGTTGCGCAAGTCATTACACAATATAGTCCAATAGTAAATAGAGTGGCATGGTGGCTCAGTGGTAGAGCGCGTACTTTTGGTGCGTAGGGTCCCTGGTTCGATTCCCGGTGCACATCACTGTGTCTGTGAGTCTTTTCGAAGTACTCTCGTTTCCCCGCACTTTCTCATTCCATCAATTTTTCCACCACCATTCATTTGCCTTAATCATCGTATCCCTTAGCCTAAAGGGCATAATTGTGACATGTTAAACTGAAATATTTCATTTCATTTCCCATAATAAATGTGGTTAAAAAATTCTTATATTACATTTTTCGAAAACTTCGTGTGACATGGACGGATTCTGATAACTTTTAGATGAAATTAAGAAAATAAACAGAGCAAACATTTTATACATAGATTCAAAAAAAAATGAGACGAGAAAACTTTGAGACATGACGGAGAAAGCTTTCCGAGAATCGAGACGACACAGTAGTTCCACAAACGGTTACGAGATGACAAATATTATCCCGTAGGCAACGCAGAGAAGCAGTCATTACTCTTAAGAGTCTTCATCCCGGCGAAATTAAAATACCGCTAATTTTACAGTAATTATGTGATATCTTCAAATAGATAAAAGATAATTGAAATATGGAACAAGAGCGCTCTAGACAATATTATTTTGCGTGAGGTACCGTTATCACAAGTCACCTAGCGGCTTTCCGTTTTCAGCTGTTTAGAAACGCGAAAATAAATGCCGATTTTCAAAATAGCTCGAAATCGAAAGCAGATAAGTGAGTCGTGATAACGGTATCTCATGTAAAATTATATTGTCTAGGGCGCTCTTGTTCCACATTTCGATTATCTTTTATCTATTTGAAGATATCACATAATTACTGTAAAATTAGCGGTATTTCGCCGGGATGAAGACTCTTTAAGAAGAAGGACTCTGGACACTTAGAATTTGGACATCTCACGGTACGAGGACATTATACTATCGTGTTTATTTATTTATTTATTACGATTTTGTTTGAAGTATTTGGAAGTTTATGTAGATGTAAAATCGAAAAAAAAAAGTAACATTAAAAATATAAATATTTGTGCTGGCAACATAAGTGTGGAACTCGTCGTTGTTTGCCTTTGGCATTCTTTCCCATCCCCTCCTTTGAAGACACGAAATTCTGTGGCTTTATCCTCTTGAAAAAAAAAAATGTAACAAACAATATCTAGGAGAACCGACTCTTCTCATCCTCAAGAGGTTCCCCCATAACGCACCTCGTACTACCGGATAAATAAGCTCGTTTATGGTGTTCGATCTTTCAAATCCCTACCTGTCACTTCGTCACAAAGAGAGACTATAATAGAAGGTAACAAAAGGAAACAAAGAGAGAGAGAGAGAGAGAGAAAGAAAAAAAGAGGGAGAAGACGATAGTATAGAAGAATGTGAGGGTAGTGATTGAAACGACCTAAAGAAAAATCAATTTGAAACCAAGACAAAGAAGAAAAGTAACTCTGCAATCACCAATATGCAACTTAGCAAGTTTTTTTCCTAGAAAAATCAATCGAAAGTACAGTACCTACGAAATTCATTCGATCTTACCGAATCCTACCAAACTCTACCAAACCTTACCAATCCTACGAAATTCTACCAAACCTTACCAATCCTACGAAACTCTACTAAACCGTATCATACCCACGAAAGTCTACCAAAAGTTTAAGAGCTACTCCGTGGCTAAGCGGTTAGCGTACACGCCTTTGGCGTGGAAGATCCGGGTTCGATTCCCGGCGGGAGCTCATGTGGTTCAGATTCCACGTTAATCAGTAGGTCCAAGTCTCATATAGTCTTGCTGCTGAACGCGACGTTAAACCCAAAATCACCTCTACCAAATTTTACCAATCCTACGAAACTCTACCAAACCTTACCATACCCACGAAAGTCTACCAAAGTTTACCAATACTACGAAACTCTACCAAACCCTATAAAACTTTACCAATCCTACGAAACTCTACCAAACCCTATCAAACCTTACAAATCCTACGAAACTCTACGAAAGCTTACGAATTCTACGAAATGTTACCAAACCTTATCAACCTTTCGAAATTTTACCAAACTTTACCAATTCTACGAAATTCTACCAAACCTTACCAATCCAACCAAACTTTACCAATTCTACGAAACTCTACCAAACCCTATCAAACCTTCCAAATCATACGAAACTCTACCAAACCTTACGAATCCTACGAAATTCTACCAAACCTTATCAACCTTACGAAATTCTACCAAACTTTACCAATTATACGAAATTCTACCAAACCTTGCCAATCCTACGAAACTCTACCAAACCCTATCAAATCTTACCAATCCTACGAAACTCTACCAAACTTTACCAATGTTACGAAACTACCAAACATTACTAATCCTACGGAACTCTACAAAATCTTATCAATCCTACGAAACTCTACCGAACCTTACCTATCGAACGAAACTTATCCAAACCTTACAAATCCTACGAAACTCTACCAAATCTTACCAATTATACGAAGCTCTATCAAACACTACCTATCATACGAAATTCTACGAACTTTCCAATCCTATGAAATTCTACCAAACCTTACCAATCCTACCAAGCTCTACCAAACTTGAGCAACTCTACGATACTCTAACAAATCCTATCAAACCTTACCAATTCTATGAAACTCTACCAAACTTTACCAATCCTACGAAATTCTACCAAATCCTATCAAACTTCACCAATCCAACGAAATTCCACCGAACTTCACCAATCCAATGAAACTCTACCAAACCTTACCAATTCTACGAAACTACCAAACATTATTAATCCTACGAAACTCTGCCAAATCTTACCAATCCTACGATATTCTACCAAACCCTACCAACCCTACCAAACCCTACCAACCCTACCAAATCCTATCAAACCCTACTATACCAAATGCAGCGCAGAGATAGAACTTAAGTCGCTTAGTGCGCTTATGAAATATTTTTCAGTCTACAGCTTTAGTTCTCGGCTTTCGCTGATCCAAGTTGGGGTTTCGACCTAAGTCAAATTTTTACCAAATAAATTCACTACTTGATATTTGGAAAAAGTAAAAAGGAAAATCAACATTAAATCCTAACATGGAAGCAACCTAGTCATAAGCATTTCAAAAATCGATTTGAGTTAGACATTCTATGTATATTTAAAATGTTCTATATTTAAAAGCGAAGACAAAGTTGAAAATAAAGGCAAATTTCATAAAATGCTGATGCTCACAACACGAAATTTTATTTAAACTTTTAAATAGTGATGCAAATAAAGAAACATCGTTAGACAGTTCAGTTTCGCTGGGATTGATGTATACTTACATTGATAGGAGTCAAATCACTAAATAAGATGACATGAATAGTATGAAATCAGTGGAATTAAGCAGCGTTACGTCTGGTTAGAGGAAATATGAGTGAATTCTTACTCACCACATAGTATTTCGGCGTAGTGAGAACAATTGGGGAGCTTCTTAAGGAAGCAGTGAAGTCTGGTCTAAAATGCCAACAGTAGGGTGACCAGACATACTCTTTTTAAGAGTATTATACTCTTTTCGAGGTTCATATACTCTATACTCTTTTTTCTTCCTAAAAATATCGAATTATACTCTTTTGTGGTATTTTCAATTTCATTTAACGTTTAATGCATTTTCCCAAAAGAAAAAAAATAATAACTAAACTGTTTTTATTAGTTAGTACTAAAACTATAGTAAAGACGGCAAAATTAAAGTGATAGATTTATCCAAACTTTCAACGTTTTAATTATTAAATTGTTAATTAAATTGATTGAGTACCTGGAATGATTTATATTTTCGGAATTTATATCTGGTATTCCTACAGTTCATGGCACGGGGTTTTGTTTTCCCTTCAAAGTGAGTCAGTTCTTGGTAATGGGAATCGCGCAGTGATTATTATTCTAATTAACGTGCGTACGTACACTCAATCAATTATTCGAAGATTAGAAGGATTTATTTATTAACAATGTCTCGAGGAAAATGTCAGTATAATCAAGCGTTTGAAATAAGCTATCCTTGCATTAAAAGGGCCCGCAGTAACGATGTTTACAAAGCATGGTGCACGGTATGTAAGAACGAGTTCTCTATTTAAAAAAAAAATAAAGGAAAATATGATATAGAACAACATATAAAATCTAAGTCGCACACTGAATACTCATCAACTTCCGAAGCAGGTAAGTTGGATAGTTTTTTCACCACAGAATCCTCAGAAGAGCAAGATTTAATTCGACTAGAACTTGTGTGGTCATACCATAATGTTAAACATAACCACTCTTTTAGAAGCATGGACTGCACTAGCAAACTTTTGAAATCAACAGTGAATAAAAAATTTGCATATGCGAGAACGAAAACGGAGGCTTTGTTAACAAATGTGGTGGGAGTGTGGTCAGAAAATATTTTAAGTAATAGTGTTAAAATGGCTCCTTTCGTTGTTGTTGCTTGTGATGCTTCCAATCGTAAAGCAACCAAATTCATGCCTGTTTTAGTGCGGTACTGTGAAGTAGATACTGATATTAATGTAAATGCATGTCTTCTAAAAATTCATAGCATACGCTATCAAATGAAACTTCGGAAACTGTGTCGAACGTATTAATGCGTCCATTACGTCAGTTTTGTTTGGAAAATAAGGTCATCGGTTTTGTAGCTGATAATGCACCTGTAAATTTTGGAAGCATAAAAAATAAAACAACAGGAAACGTGCATAGTGAACTAGAGTGCAGGTTGAAGAAAAATGTTTTGCCTATCGGGTGTGGGGCTCATATCCTTCACAATGGAATTTCTGTGGCGTGTTCGAGAGTAATACCGATCGATATTGAGAATTTGGTTTTTAAAATATACAACCATTTCAGTATTTTTACTGTAAGGACAGAAAGTTTGAAAAACTTTTGTGAGTTCATTGGCTGTCATTATGAGGGACTTTTGTATCACTCAAAGACGAGATTCTTGTCTCTGCTTCCGTGTGTAGAAAAAATTATACGTCAGTATGAACCACTTAAGGGGTACTTTTTGAGTGATGAAAATGCTCCAATAGCTATAGTCATTTTTTTTCGAGACGATACAAGTTAGTTGTGGCTGTATTTCCTGCATGCTCAGCTAAGCTTGTTCACTGAAGCAATTACAAAATTGAGAGGGAGCAGGGGCGGATCCAGGGGGGGCGATAGGGGCGACCCCCCACCAGAAGAGGAAACTTTCTTATTTTATATATATAAATAAAATCCATCCCAAAGTTTGGAGCCCTTAAAAGTAGCAGTATGACAACCCACCGCCCCCCCCCAGAAGTCGGTCCTGGATCCGCCCCTGAGAGGGAGGATATAACTGCGACTGAAGTTTCTGTTGAATATTTTGAACTTCTGAGGAAATACAAAGATAGAATTGAACAAAACTTTTTTCCGTTTTCTGCTAGAAATTTACTTACGAAACTTGTAAAAGAAGGGAATATAAAAGAGGAATATGCCTACTCAGTGTCAAGAAGGTTTTACTTTGAAGTGATAACATAAAGATGTGGTATCAACGTTTTTTCGGAGAAGTAAACAAGATGAAACATTTACTACTTGACACATCAGTTACCTATGAAGAATTTCAGGAGTCGTTTGCATATTTCTATGAACAGGTAAAACATGTGAGCAGTTCGTTGGAATTCAGTGATAATGATATTTTTGACACTTACTGTGCAATATTCAGATGTGTTAAAGAACACCTTGAACAATGGGGAGAGAAAAGACAGACAGTGATGGGCAAATGGAAAATAGTGTACAAAGGTTTAGTGCGGGCTGGGTCAAATTTAAAAGTGATTGTGCCACTCGTGCAACTCTTGTTTACTTTACCGAGCACTAATGTTGATTGTGAGAGGCTCTTCAGTGCTATTAACACTTACTGGAGTGAGGAAAAAGTCAACTCGCAGTGTCGACACTGGAACAAGTGATGAAAGTGAAGTTCAACATAAGCATGACCTGTGAAGAGTTCAGACTGGCAATAAAGGATGACATTAACTTACTCAAGAAAGCAAGATTGTCGCAGAAATATGAATGATGGTGAGTAAAACTGTTTTAAGTATTTAACTCATTTTCATGTGCATTGGATAAAATACTGTAATTCATCTTGTCTTCATATTTACTGTTAATTTTTTTTCGATATACTCTTTTGGATTAAAAAAAATCTGGTCACCCTAGCCAACAGTAACGGCGAGTGGAGCAATGTGCCCGCCACGCATCACTACAAGAGCATGAGTGCCACAAGCCGGATGGTAGACTCTATCCTCCTAAATGTTGTTACGCTAAGAGTTTCTTTTATATAGATAAATAATAAAAAATAAACTACAGTATATTCACGATTATCCGCGGAATTGGGTGACGCAGCAAACGCGGATAAACAAATTCTTCGAATTATTCGCAAATAATCGAAAAAGGACACAAAATCAATATAAAAGTACTTTTGAACAAATTTTACTTATAGCAGGGGCTTACAATATAATGATGACTCAAACGGTAGTTTTATGAATTTAAAGTTCTTACTAAAGTGATCTAACATTGGAAGAGGAAAAGAATGCAGACACTCGAATGTTTACTGTAATATGATATTTGGATTCAGTATAAGTAATTAAATTATTTCTGGTATGAAATTTTCATAGTCGGCATAGAAACAAGTACAATCATGCCACACATTCAAACATAGTTTCATTTCTTTCTTTCTCTCCAACGAACTTAGAAAGTTCGTTACTGAATTCTCTATGTCTGTCGCTCTCTCTCTCTCTCTCTCTCTCTCTCCCGCTCTCTCTCTCTCTCTCTCTCTCTCTCTCTCTCTCTCTGTGTGTGTTTATTATTGGCGAATTTTTCAATTTTGAGCCCTCCATTTGATAGAGCATCAGAAACTATCTGAAAGAAGTTATGAATTTTTTCGCGTCACTCTTACCGTTCGCGAGATATTGGTCAAAGGAGTTTCGATTTCGGGAGCTTTAAGGAGCCATATCTCGGGAATTGTAAGTCATAGAGAGATCATATTGATGTTGTTCAAAACCTAAGAGGATGATGAACATTTTAGTACCAAACAGTAACCGCTGGTCACTGGCTAACTGGCCACCGTTCCTCAGATATTGGCCCCAAAAAAGTTCGGATTTCGGGAGACTTAAAGGGCCATATCTCGGGAATCGTAAGTCGTAGAGTTGACATTGGTGTTGGAGATTCAATTTTGAGTCGTCCATTGTTATCTACGTTGTATTACCTACTGAATTTAATCAACAAATTTAATATACAATTTCATATAAATTTCGAAAAAAAAATTTTTTTTTTTAAAGTTCGTTTCGGCAATGGTCTTTGAACATTCTCAACTGCTCTCTTTTGTCTTTTTTTTAAGTGCCTGGTCATTTATTGCTTAGCTTGAAACACTGGGGACTCCAGCACCGAATGGAGGTGAATTATGAGGGTGCATAGAAGCGACCAAAGGAAAGGAAAGACCTGAAGAAAATCACGGCGTCCTCGGGTGGAGAGCAAAGCGAGTAATACCATCGGCCATTTCGTAGCTCGGTTGAGTTTCCCAGGGCAACATGAAACGCGATATCACCCACCCCCTAGCAAAGCAGACTGTGTCTGGCGTAGAGCATACCACAAGGCGAGGTCATGCTCTTGAGCCGGGGTCATGTGAAAAGGTGACAGGCGACTATTGAACACATCACTCGAAGTCATCTTGACAAGTACTTTTTATTCTTTTTAAACACAGAAGACACAGCTACAAATATCGAGCTGTGAAAAGTCTTTTGTGTACACCATTCACCCAAATATTACAGCGATGGATTTTTTTTATTCAGAGTGAACGAACACTGGAGGTCATTGTTCTCTTTTAGACCAAAGATTGAAAACAGAAAAACTCGAGGAATCTGTCTCATGCCACGGAGGGAATACGTTTCATTTCGGACATAAATGGTTGAATTTGGATTTAAACTGCATAGGAAGTGTCACTGTTTGTCTCGGTGACATCAAAAACTAAGGATTCAGCACTAATATCGGTGATTTTCGATAATTATAATATATATATATGTCCCCTTCTCCTCCCCTAAGTTGCACCGTCAAAGCGAAATGACAAAAAAAAAAAAAAAAAAAAAAAAAAACATCCGAGGCCTGAACCTCATCTATGTTGAGAATTTGATCGAGATCGGTCTCGTGATTTAAGAGATATGAAGTCACAAACGTAGTCCTTTCATTTTTATATATTAGAAGATTGAGACACACGATCAATAAATTCCGATAATATTTCCCGCATCATCTCGGTCTTGGCTTGGGTGTCTTGCCTCTGGTCAATATTTAAATAATCTTAAACTAGTCATATTTCGATTTAAGTCAAAACTCTTTAAGTAGAAACCATAGGTATTATTATTATTATTATTATTATTATTATTATTATTATTATTATTATTATTATTATTATTATTATTATTATTATTATTATTATTATTATTATTATTTATTATAACTACATATAAAGTCGATTCATTGCTCTTTCAAAATGACCTTCCTAACTACTATTAGCACTGTTATTTATATTGTAGCATGTTGACAACTTACGTTTTATATTATACATATGAAACCATTATATCACGATTTGAGCTGCGTCTCTTTTAACAACTTCGCTCCATATTTAATAGTTCTTGAGGTCAAAGTGTGGACAATAAAAAGCACGGTCCACCAACAAATTTTGTCGGTAGAAAAAAAAGAAAAGCAAAAGTACCCGCGAGGTGGCACTCTCGAAGACACGGAAAGCAGTGAAACGACCAAATAAAAATGGAAGAAAATGTTAGAAAAACATAACATCCCTTGCAGTTGCCAAGCAAAGATTAAAAACAAAACAAGAAAAAAGTAAAATACCCACAAGCCATGTGGGATTGTTACATTTCGCACACATAGCTCTTCAAAGGAGAACAAAACACTGTCTCTAAAATACGCAGCTGGATGTTTTAGCACGCAAAGCTTCTCAACTGTTTTTCTTTCTTTCTTTTCTTTTTCTTTTTCTTTTTTTTTTTTTTGGGGGGCTCTCCATCTTGTTCTGTTTCAAACAACGAAACAAGTTGCTTAGCTTGTTTCCCACTCATCTACATTTCTGCCACTTGCTCTTAACAAACTTCTGCCTTATAGGAGTAAGTACCATTCACTAAACAGTTTACACTGATGTTTCTGAGATATCTCAGTGATATACACTATAAACTACCGGACTTTTTGTAAGTGCTGTATGTTTGAATTTAGAAAATAACGGAATTTTAAATACAAATGTTAATACTTATCTAGTCTTATGGTTAACATTCGTTTCGAATCACATTTCTGGTCCATTATTCCCTTAATATGCTGAAACCCACATAACTATAACGATAGTTGGGTTGTATATGTTGAAGGATATCATAACGCAATTTAAGGTAGAAGTGAATCCTACATTGTATGTGACCCAACTAAAATGAATGTCAATTTGGGTTCAGTGTATTAAGGGGTAATGAACTGGAAACATGATTGATCTACAAAGTGCCAGTGCTTTGAGTTTTAAACAACGAAATACACATAATATTGTAATTGGAAATGAGATCTCTTTTATATGAGTTGTATTTATGATTTTTAATGGGTTATGTTTCTAGTTTGAATTTGTATAAAGCGTCGAAAGGAACCCATAATTACTGAATTATTGCTCAGAAATCTTAATTCTCGATAATCATTTCAAACTTTTTGAACCGGAAGCGGAAGAAATCGATCATATTTCTGCTCTATTGTAGAACACTTCAATATTGGCCATAACGAATTTCGATTTTATTCTTCCAGGTTCCCTCATTCCCCAGAAAAAGTGAACCTTTTATTATGTGCATCCTAAAATCACTTCCCAAATACAGTAATCACGATCACAATCAAATATTTTGGCGGTTTCGCTTTATATTCTTACGTTTACGCATCCATTCTGTTAGACAACATAGAACCACTCTCATATGCTGTTAGCTTTATATTAAGTATGTAGGATAGAAACACTACAGTTAAGGCACTTCTGTTCTCAGTCTTTTGATTTCACACGGTTGGAGACCACAAAAGTCTCCGTGTACCCGTGATAAATTGACGAAACACAACACTTTTTCGACTTCGGAGTAAGCTGGAACGTTTCTTTTCTCAAGAGCAGGCGGAGATTGGAAAGTTTCCGGTCTAAAATGAGACCTTAGCAACAATAAAAAAAAAATTCAAAAGGAGAAACAACGTAAAAACAAGCTTTCCATACAATTATCTATCTTTATTTTTTATTTGATTCAGTATGTTTTAATAATTATATTACTGTATAGTAACAATTGTAAATACTAAACAAAACAGGAAAATTGTGAACAATTATCAACTACTGTCTTTTCTTCTTAAAAATTGCATTTATTGACTTACATCAACATTTTTAAAAAAAAAAACTTCATAAGCTAGTAGTTCATGAGTGTGCTTTCATGTATACCTGGTTCCGGGTTCAATTACCAGTGAGTACACGAGACAAGAAATAATGATTTTCGTCTCGTCTCGAAAACGTCTCGTCTCATTTTGTACATTTTTGTAAATTGCGATATTTTTTCAGAATTTCATTTAGAAGTCACCTGAATCCTTCCGCGTCACGAGAGGTCCGTGAAGAGTGTAAGATAATAACATTTAAACCATATTTATTACTTGTGTCAATTACCCGGTTCATTGGGCTAAAATAAGAAAAATAATTAGTAATATATTCCATTAGTTAGTCACTTCTTTTTATTAGTACTGAAGCGCTCTCTGATGGATGATTTTTTATTTGTCTAGAAAATTAAAGATTACTTTTGTGGGCTGAATTTGGATTTGAACTGCACCGAAAGTACCACTGTTCATCTCAACGATCCCAAAAACTATGGATTCGACACTAATAACGGTTACTTTCGATCATTTACATATATATTCGTATCTTTCCTCCTCCTCCACTAAGTTGTCTGCCAAAATGAAATAACAAAAACCATCCCAGGCCGAAACTTCATCTATGTTGAAAATTTGATCGAGATCGGTCGGGAGGTTCAAGAGTTAAGTTATACAGTCACTTTCATTTTTATTTACGTAGAATGGAGTATATTCTGTAATGACTTGCGTATATTTAAACGTTGAAAAATGCTCTTCATTGTGTTCCTAGAATCAGTTTATCAATTTATAATTTTTATACTATGAACTCTGTAACACTAGATTTTATTATCGCTCAACTAGTGTGTCAGGTCCCTGGTTCGATCCCAGCTACCTATTGTCTTAAGAGATGAAATCAATGAAATGAAATCTTTGAGCTTTACGTCCCACGGTTATGCCGGTGAGGCTAAAGGAGACGGTGATTATGAGAAATGAATGAAATGGTGGAATGAAGAAAGTGGGAGGAAACGGGAGAACCCCGAGAAAACCACGGTGTTTGTCCACCACAAAGTTCACTTGGCAGGAGCAGGGTTTGAGCCCGGGACCCCATGCACCAGAGGAGAACGCTCTACCACTGAGCCACCGCGGCCCTTCTTAAGATATGAGTTAGACATCCTATTGCCTAGAAGCAAGAGAACGTTTAATAAAATAACTGCTTTCGTGACTTTTTTAATTGAATTAATTTCTCATACGCAACTGACTAAATTCCCCGCCTTTTTTTTTTTGTGTGTGGAAGAAAGGCAAATTCAAAAGTTCATTCAGAAATCTTCCTTGTATAGTCAACGACAAAAGTTCTTTCCATTTGTTAAAGATATTTTGGGGATAACAATGATATGGCTGGAACGTACAGACAATTACGTTCTTTTTAATTTACTCAAAACTGTACTCAAATTGTTCTTTCGTTCTGAAGACCGAAAGAACGTTTATCGCTGACTGTACGGTCATGTTCAAAATTATTCTGCTTATTCACTTCTGAAAACGTATTTATTCTTATTCAGAAACAAAATTAAACAAACATGAGTTTGAGTATCTGTGTTTTGCGTCTTTGTGCGATACCAAGCTTATGAGCTATCTTGCAAAATCAACTTTCGTAGTAAACACCGTTCTACCACACTCTCTTTCCTCCAAGAGACCTTCGGTTACTGGATCACGTAAATCTAACACACTTGTTTAGCAGTTTCAATTTTTTATTTTAACCGAAAATATTAAAACGGTTGTTAAAATACAGAGCAAGCCAAAATGATGGAGCCAATTTCAGAAATTTATTCTGTGAAATCTAACATATGTTATTGTGATAGTGCGCTTCGAAACGCTAACTTTCCAAATTTAGTTTCTGTGCAGTGTTTCCACTTTCTACCGCTAAGAGTGAACAGCGAGCAGTTAATAAAACTTACGTTGACCTCAGGATCGACCTCTCCTTCGTTAGCTACCTTGTTCCCCCGACTTGATTTCATGTTATTTCATCATACGGGGTTCTGTAAAGGATCATGCTTACGTACCACCACTTCCAACAACATTGGATGACCTGCGTGATTGTGTCACAGGACACATTGCTAACATTGACCACGACGGCGTGCTCGCGGGCCGGGCTCAGGCTTACAAAGCATGTCATTTCGGGGCCGGGCCGGGCTCGGGCCGTGAATTTTTAAATATACAACTATATTTCTCGGATCTTTTCAAGCCTAACTTTGTAAATATACCGCATAACGATATATTTACACCGTTCTTTCTGGAGAACTTTTAAAACACAACTGCAAAATTAAACCTCTAATTACTGTAAATAAAAATACTATTTTGTGTTAATTGTAAAGTTTCTGTAATTCGGGCTCATTTGATTTATCACACGAGCTCGGGTCTAAATGCTAAAACATATTTCGGACTCGGGTCGGGCCTCACATTGTATATTTACGGGCCAGGCCGGACCCGGGCTAAAAGTTCCGTCCCGTGCAGACCTCTAGCTCATATAGAACACTTGCGATATGTTTCAAGAAAACTTTAAGTGTCTTCATCCCGGCGAAATTAAAATACCGCTAATTTTACAGTAATTATGTATCTACAAATAGATAAAAGATAATTGAAATGTAGAACAAGAGCGCCCTAGACAATATTATTTTACGTGAGGTACCGTTATCACAAGTCACTTAGTGGTTTTTCGTTTTCAGCCGTTTAGAAACGCGAAAATAAATGCCGATTTTCAAAATGGCAGATAAGTGAGTCGTGATAACGGTTTCTCATGTAAAATAATATTGTCTAGGGCGCTCTTGTTCCACATTTCGATTATCTTTTATCTATTTGAAGATATCACATAATTACTGTAAAGTTAGCGGTATTTTAATTTCGCCGGGATGAAGACTCTTAACAGTTTACGTTTCTAAGCACATGTCTCACAGTAAAATCTGCTTATTAAATTATACAGAATACATTTCTGAAATTGGGTCCATCATTTTAATTTACCAGTGTATAGCTTCTTAAAGAGGAATGGAGTGGCTAGTTTTTCTTTTTTTTTTTCCTTTTAACACGATTCTACGTGCCACATAAGTAACAGAACTGAAATAATAACCCTGTGACAGTGTCACGTTATTAGCTTTGTATTCTCGAAACTATGATACAAACCGGATGTTTTGAATGTAAGAGCATGTAATGTTTTGCTAACAAGCAATCTATTGAATTACGCTTAAGTACCTGGTGCAAAGTACACAGACTGTCGTTCATTAAAAAAAAAAAAAAAAAAAAAAAAAAAAAAAAAAAAAAAAAAAAAAAAAAAAAAACGACATTATCTTTCGCTGCTGACCATAATATGTCAACTCTATTTCCGTTGATTTCCTTTCCATCCTATGACCAAATACATTTGTTCTGGTCACCATGAGAGCATGTGGTTTAGAAGTTTCCGCGCGCTTGTGACAACCATCCACCATCTTGGAACATTTTCTTTCTTTCATTTTTTTTTTCGTTGTTCACATGTGGCACAGCTGCAGGAGGACTACACAACAGCCCTTGGGAGAAAATAGTTTTCCTTCAGGAGATTCATTGCCCTTCCACTTCGCACATGAACTCGCGAACAACACCTCCGGAGTTTAGTTCCAAATATTTATGAGTAACAGCCCTGCAACATTTCTGTTTGTGTTTGTAGAGAGAGAAAAAATAATGCAATAAACTTATTTGGCATAATATGAAACTCAATGTTTGGTAGCATTAGTACATAAATGTTTACAGGAAAAGAAAACTGAACTCAGTACATGAACTTCATTAGATATGGGAGGTTTACTAATGAAATGTGAAGAGAATCGTTACACTTCTTTTCCAGAACGTTCAGTGATAAGAAGGGAGTAAATCGGAAAGTTTCACATACCCGTGCATCTTCGCGGCCAAATGAAAAAAATGAAAAGAAATCTTTAAGTGTTACGTTCAACGGTTGTGCCGGTTAGGCTAAAGGAGACTGTGATGATGAGAAATGAATCAAATGGTGGAATGAAGAAAGTCGGAGAAGCCGAAGAAAACCCCCACACAGGGTGTTTGTCCACCATAAAATTCACTTGGCGCGAGCTGGTATCGAACCAGGGACCCCATGCACCAGAGGTGAACGCTCTACCACTGAGCCACCGCGACTCCCCTCGTGTCTAAATGGGTAATGAGCGTGGTCCCGAGTTTGATGTCTTTCGCGGGTACTCGGGTTCTGTTGCTTTATATCCGTATAAGCTATACTGAATTAGTGATTCGGATAGCTCTTTAAAGGAAGTTAAAATCTAGTTAATTATTAATCTTATACTACATTAAACTCCTGGCGTAACAGACCCTGGGGACCAGGAACTACCAGCTGACTTATGGCATTCATACTTTTGGAGTGGTGTGTGGACAGCACACTGGCTCTTTTCGCCGAAAAGACAAAGCTTTCTAGACAAGAATTCGCTACTTTTCTCTTTCGTGTAGCTCCCAATTATCCTCACGACGGTGGGTGAAGGTCTCAATGCCAACACTACCACCTGATGAATAGTACATATATATCTATTTTCCTCTGACCAGACGCGGCTCTGCTAGACTTGATATACAAAAGAACGATAATTACTTGTATTAATTAGAGTAAAATAAAGTACTTTGCTATAAATAGCTTGCCACTAAATAATGTTCAACAAAGTCTTAACTTATTATTAAAAAATAAATATCGCATATGAAGATGCAACTAAAGGTGTCTGAATTCATGATGTTAGCGTTAATGAGTTTGGAACTCCCATTCACTCGATCTAGCCCTCACGAACAAAGCGTGAGGTTGAGCGAGCTCGAGTTCCAAATCGTGATATGAGCGTGATGTCGAAATGATGTTGTGAGTGTGAGGTTGAATGAACGTGATGTCGAAATGATATTGTGAGCGTGAGTTCGAGTCAAAGGTGTTGTCGAAATGATGTGTGAGGTTGAGTGAGCGTGATGTCGAAAGAAAGTTGTGAGCGTGAGGTCGAGTAAGCGTGATGCCGAAATAATGTTCTGATCGTGTGGTCGAGGGAATGTGATGTTGGTTTGATGATGTGAGCGTGAGGTCGAAATGATGTAACCGTGAGTTTGAGTGTGGTGAGTTTAAAGTGGGCACCTTTGATTTAGACATTTATAGTTTCTTTGTGTTAAATCGAAAAGTGCCCACTTTGGACTAACCTCACTAACGCTCACGCTCACAGCATCATTTTTATCTCACGCTCACATCGTCAAACCAACATCACACTCACTCGACCTCACGCTCACAACACCCTTTCGACATCACGCTCACATCATGATTTGGAACTAGCGCTCACCCAAGCTCACGCTCATTTCATGAGAGTTAGGTCGAGAAAGCGTGAGTTCCGAACACATGAGCGCCGATCCCATGAGTTCACTCACCTTTAGTCTTAACTCGAGAGCACGTGCTCTAGTTAATGGGAACTTTCGATGACAGCGGGCTCGAGTTCGAGTTAGTTCAAGTAAGTTTGCGCAGGGGACTTGACGAGAAAAAATTTCCGTGACGAAATTCGAGACGAAACAGAGCTCTCTCAATCGAAACAAATATTTTTTTTTCAAGACAAGACACCTTCAACTATTCTCTCGCGCGCATAAGTGTGTGCAAGTCTTAGGCACCGCGATTCTTCACTAAGTAACTCTATGGCCTATGGAACCTGGAGATTCAATGCCGCGATCACAGAAGCTCTCCATTGACCTCTGTCCTTAGCCAACTGGATTCAGTTTGTACTTTGTATTCCTATCTCTGTGACATCGATCTTAATATTGTCGTCCCATCTGCGCCTAGGTCTTCCTAATGATCGTTTTCCGATTGGTCTTCCAGTCAAGACTTTGAAAGCGTTTCTACTTTCTTCCATTCTAGCTACATGACCTGCCCACCTAAGTCTCCTAGACTTGAAGACCCTAACAATGTTGAGTAAACCGTATAAATTATGTAGTTCCTCGTTATGAAGTTTCCACCATTCCCCATTCCCGTTCCTCTTGGGTCCGAATATTCGTCTCAGGATCTTGTTCTCAAATACTTTCAGTCTATGTTCTTTCCTCAAAGTAAGCGACCATGTTTCGCAACCATACAGAACAACAGGCATGATTATCGTTTTATATAGTTTAAGCTTCAAATTCCTCGTCAGGATTCGCGACGACAAGAGATTTTCAATTGAATACTAACACGAATGTCATGCATTTAGTCGACATTTAATTTTTTCCATGAATATGGTATTGGTCTTTTGTACTTAATCCTAGATATTTGAAAGTATCCACTTCATCAAAAGTATTGTTTGATACTTTAACGCATCCATAATTTGCAGTATTACGATCCCGACGAACTTTCATGTACTTAGTTTTATCTGCGTTTACTTCTAAACCCAGGTTCCTACAAGCGTATAATTTAAGACCTCTGCATTTGTTTTTATTGCTCTCATATTATTCCCTATTAAATTTATATCATCAGCATACGCCATCACCTGGTGAAAACCATTCAGCCCTAGCCCCTGGTTGCTATCTTTGATTTTCCTTATAGCGTACTCCAGGACAAAGTTGAATAATAATGTCGAGAATGCATTGCCTTCTTCAGGCCATTCTCGATGTGAAGGTTCGTGAACAAAAATTTTCCTACCCGGACTTTACTTTGAGATTCATTTGAACATACCTTAATTAATCTAATTAGTTTTTTCGGTATTTCAAATTCTGTAAGAATGTTGTACAATGTTTCTCTCCTAACCGAGTCGTAAGCCTTTCTAAAATCAATAAATAATTGATGTACCGGGGTATTGTATTCCCATTTGTTTTCGAGTATTTGTCGAATGGTAAATATTTGGTCCATAGTTGATCGATTTCTTCTAAATCCGCATTACTGAAATAAATGAACGAAAGTCTCAGCGTGAATAATAAATATGAGCAAAACAAGGCCAAGTAATCATTGACTGCAAAATGGCTACCACTCTGGAACTGCCAACAAATCTTTTGTTTGGCTGGACGAATTGAAATTTCACTCGCGTTCCATTGATAAAAGACTTGTTTCGGGAAACAAAATTAAATAAATAAATAAAACCAGAATTTGTGAAGATATATTGTCAGTAGACTAGAAAACAAAGACATCAGTTCTTGCCTGAATATACTTTTTCTTTATATTTATGAAGACAGGGCCATGAAGGATGCCTCAAAGTAATTTTCTGTGTTGCATTACAACGTGGCTTCTGAACAACCTGGCAGCTACCAGTTTTTAGCCTTCGTGACTTGAAAGTGCGACTAAGAAGAAGACGCCGCATAATTTCAGCATTTCTCGAAGAGGATTCCACATTAGCTAACCGTCTGCATCATTATTTTGACCGTCGCATGTAGTGGTGCCAACTGCTGTAATTATCACTGGGATACTTTCAAAGTCACGACGCAAATTCAGGCATGATTTATTATAAGGGTATTAGCATTCTTAGAGAAATTACGTTTCCGCACATATTTGCTGTTTTCGTTGGAATTTGATAATTTTTACTTTAAAAAAAAGAAAACACTGTGCAACGACCCTGCTTTCGGTTGGAGAGGTTATAAAATGCTTTTATAGCAAATATAATAGTGATACCCACGAGACTAGATGAGACGAGAAAAAAATATAGTCTCGCTTCTCGAAGGATTATTTCTCGTCTTGTCTTGATCCACGAACTATTGCCTCCTATTGAAATTTTCCAAATCTCGCTCTGTAAAAACGAAATGAAATTAAATCTTTAAGTTTTACGTCCCACGATCATGCCGGCTAGGCTAAAGGAGACGATGATCTTGAATGAGAAATGAATAAAATGGTGGAATGAAGAAAGTGGGAGGAAACGGGCGAACCGCGAGAAAATCCACGCACATGGTGTTTGTGTGCCACAAACCTTACTTGGCGCGAGCTGGGATCGAAACAAAGACCCCGTATAGTAGACATGAACGCTCTACCATTGAGCCACCGCGGACTTCAGAGCAGGGATCAAACAAAGGACCCTATGCAACAGAGTTGAACGCTCTACCACTGAGCTATCGCGGCCCTCCTCGATTTTTAAATTCATGTACAAAATTATACTCTTTTTTTTTTCTAATTTCATAAACATTGCACTTCGTGAGAGGTCCAGGAAAGTTGTGATATGACAACATTTAAACCATATTTCTTAGAACTATATTACGTAATGACATGCGTATCTTTAAACGATAAATACTTCTCATTATGTTCGTACAATCAGATTATCATTTGTATTGACCATACGTCTCTCAAATTAAAAAAAAATCTGTTCCTTGGCTTTTTATTCTCTTTGAGACTTATTCTAGAAAGTTTTGTTTTCTATTTGAAATTTCGTATTATCAATCCATACGCAGATATTTGGACATGTAAAGAAAATAAAACTCCATAACAAGGATGGGCAACTTGAGGCCTTAGGGCCACATGCCGAATTCTTGGCCTGTTATAAAGAATGCTAAAAATTGTATACACTATAATATAATTCTGAAGTTATATATTCCGAATACTAATTTACTAAAATGCAATATATTTTCATGCAAGTTATTAATGTAACTATGTATCTGATAACTGAAAATTTAAAAAATTGGTCTTTTCAAAGCTATCATATGTGTCGTTTTTAGAAATTGAGCATTGCCAACGTAGCCTTTAAAACAAAAGAGATTCCCATCCCTGTTCTAGAATTGTATTGAGGTAATATTTAAAGCAAGAAAAGTTATGTAAAATACCTTTATGAAGCGCTCCCCATATTCTTCACTTACACGGACAAATGTGTTGTCATTCCATTGTTATTGTCAGAGATATTACAGTAACAGACGATTATTGTTGAACGTCAAGTGTGTTTATCTTATTAAACTTTACTGATTAAGGAACAAATTAATTTCACATTTGCCAATTACCCTTCGTAATGTTGCTGTAAAATCTTAAGTGTACTTATGCAAGGTGTGATCAGAAAGTACGGTGAATGTAGTCGCACAGTGCCATCTATCGACGTTGTAGAAATTTCAACTAGTAGCCTAAACCTTTGGTACAGTCAGTGTCGACTGTGAACAAGTTGTGACATGTTAGTTGGCTTCCAGAGGCAGAAGACTGAGGACGTGTTAAGACTGTCTGTTGCGCGACAACATTAAGGTTTGTTCTAAGCTGCAAAAAAGTGCCCCCCCCCCCAAAAAAAAAGCTCACGAAATGTCAAAATAAGTGTATGGAGATAAAGTAGTGGTATTAAAGTCTGTTTATAAGTAGTATGAACGATTGAAAAACAACATGAAGCCGTTTGAAAACGAGAAACGACAGAGATGTCCTTCGACATCAAAAAACAGATGAAGAACTGCAAACTGCGGCAGAAATGATTTGTTCAAACAGGCGAATGACTATTCGAGAGCTTTTCGAAGAACTAAACATCTCGTATGGGTCCGTGAAAAACATTTTGAGTGCCGATTGAATGGACAAATGGCTTCTTTCTTCACCACGAAAACGATCCGTGTCACACCTTGCTTTTGATCCGCTAGTTTCTTGGCAGAAAAAGTGTTCCTGTCCACATCCGCCTCACTCACCAGATTTAGTACCATGCGACTTCTGGTTGTTCCAAAAACAATGCCATGCTTAAAGGAAAAAAGTTTTGACAATATTCCTAACATTGAGAGGGCCACGACAGAACAGCCAAGAGCCATTCCCAAAGAAGCCTTTCAGAAATGCTTCCACTCATGGATTCAACGTTGGGATAAGTGCATTGCTAGCCAAGGACAGTACTTTGAAGGAGATTAAATAAAATTCCATGTAAGCTTATTACTTTATTTTTAATAAAATTATTCATCATATTTTTGATCATACCTCGTAATTCCAAAGAAATTCAAATAATTAATATATATATATATATATATATATATATATATATATATATATATATATATATATATATATATATATATATATATATATGAATTCTTTCCATTTGAAGGGAAGAGTGGAATTTGTGTTCATGAGCTCGAGAAATATGACGCTCATGAACGTGAAACATGCGTCCACTTCTTATCCTGATAAAAAAAATAGCACTTTTTAAATATTTCTATTATTATTTTCTTTTACTTTCTTGCATCACGTGTATCTCTACTTGTTAGTGAATGTAATATATTTTTATTCTGACGAGATTCTTTGAGTTTTCCCATGAAGCTGGAACATGTAGTCTTTAATAAGTCGGGAAGGAGCATGATACGCTTTGTCTGGAAGAACATGCACATCAACTCAAGGTTGTCGAAGGCTCAGAGGTAAATGCCCACATCTCTAGTCCGGACCTTATAAGCTGATATGCTCATCAACGTCTGTTAAAAAGTTTGTCAAACTCTTTGGCTTCTGTTTCGGCAACGAAGCCAGTTTTTTGCTCGAAAACCCGACATCATTAGATTTGTTGTTCGTTGTCTTGCCTAGCAAGGCTTGTTTCTCCCAGCACACAGTGTTGCCAGGTGCGTTAACATGCAAGAAATATGTCTAATTTGCACGATAGCATCATCTATCTCTCCGCTTTGGTACTACTGAATAGGACTACAATGTGGATGTTGGAGGACCGATAGAGTGTTCTCGATTTGCAATTGAGAGGTTCCAGATTCTAATATCGCAGCCAGCTATCCGGACCGAGAAGTCTTTTTAGTCCCACGAAGAAAGACTTGATTTGAATTTCTGAATGTAATCACTACCTTTTGACGATTTTTAAAAAAATGTTTCATTTCAATGTAAAATGGCTTTAACAATGATATGATTAGTATTTATTGAAAAATAATAAGTAAAAAGAAGATACAGAATGATATACCTTATTGAACTGAACAAGTGTACATGATTCTCATGCGTAGATTTTGAGAAAACGGGGAGAAAGCTAATATCTTTGTAAATCTTAAAACTGATGCTATATCAGTACCATGCCTCTTATTGAGATGAAAGAGATTATGGAATATACTATGCCCTCAGGGACGTACGCAGGGAGTGGGTTAGAGCTCCGTAGTGGCTAAGCGGTTAACGTACACGCCTTTGGCGTGGCAGACCCGGGTTCGATTCGCAGCGGGAGCTCATGTAGTTCGGATTCCACGTTAATCAGTAGGTCCACGTCTCATATAGCCTCGCTGCTGAACGGGCCGTTAAACTAAAATCAACTCAACTCAACGCAGGGGGTGAGCCTGGAGGTCCGGACCCCATCCCCAGAAATTTCAACTTTTATGTAAATTTTGCCTAATTTTAGGAGCAATTTCAGTGCTTCATTAGGAGAGTAGCAAAACCACGATGTACTGTATAAACTGCTGTGTTGTGGGGGCGCGGTGGGCCAGTGGTAGAGCGTTCATCTCTGGTGCTTGGGGTCTCGGGTTCGATCCCAGTCTCTGCCAAGTGAACTTTGTGGTGGACAAACACCGTGATCGTGGGTTTTCTCGGGGTTCTCCCGTTTCCTCCCACTTTCTTCATTCCACCATTTCCGTCACCTCTCATCATCACCGTCTCCTTTAGCCTACCTGGCATAACCGTGGGACGTAAAACTCAGAGATTTCATTTAAACTGCTGTGTCACGTCACATTGGTGTGCCGCGAGATTTTCAACAGTTCGTCCACGCATAGATACGCTTTGCGAAAATCGCCAGGGACACATATCTTACTAGTTTTAAGTTTGAAATCTTCTTACATTTTTGAGGATAATATATCTTTCTCATATTCCTGATAAAGAGTCATAAGTTTCTTTTATGTTAATTTGTTTCTATTCAAGAGTCTTACGTAATTTGCTTGTGAGATTTATATTTCATAGTCGTTCCTTAATAAAGTCAGTTGAAAATGCTCGAAGAGCGTTGTCAGAACGAACTTAAAAATAATTAATTTTCAATCAACAAGTAATAACTCTATAATTATTGAATTAATAACGTGTTTGTATTGAATCAATATTGATATTGATTAACACCAATATCATCTCTCTATGACTTACGGTTCCCGATGTATGGTTCGTTAAATCTCCCGAAATTGGAACTCTTTGGCCAATATCTCGGGAACGGTAAGAGTGACACGAGAAACTCCTTTACTTTTTTCAGAAATTTTTTGATGTGTTATCGAATGGAGGGCTCAAAATTGAAAAATTCACACAAAAAAAAGAAAGAAAGAAAGAAAAGAAGCACACAGAGAGACATAGAGAATTTAATAACGAATTTTTTGAAGTTGTTGGAAAGTATTGTATTTATTTTTATGTGTTTGCTTTTTTGCATCTACGAAAAAATCACATGTAGGGCTGTCGTGAAAGTTTGAAACGTATTTTGGTGTGCTGAAATGAAAAAAAAAAAAAAAAAATAAAGAAAACCGGGCATAGTGTGATAAAGAGATAAAGCCTAAAATTATTATTATTATTTTTTTCTGTAAATTCTTAAGCAGTAGCGAATCCAGGACGGACTTCTAGGGGGGGTGGGTTATAATACTGCTACTTAGAGCTACTTTTAAGCGATCTAAACTATGGGATGGATTTAATTTATATACAAAATAAGAAAGTTTCCTCTTCTGGCGGGGCGATCGCCCCCCTGTATCCGACATTATTCTCAAGCATTGTTTCCGAGGAAATCACAGGGGACCGCGGTGGCTCAGTGGTCGAGAGCTTACCTCTGGTGCGTAAGCTTGTTCGTCCGATCCTCGGTCGAAAAAGTTTGTGGTGGAGAAAAATCGTGTCCGTGAGTTTTCTCGGGGTGCTCTCCTTTCCTCCCACATTCTCACGCCAACAAATATTTAATGAGCATTTGTCATTTTGAATCAAAGGCAAACGCCTTCATTTAACAATTCGCTTAACATCGTACGTTCTGTGTAACTTAAGTAACACTGTCACATGTACAACACGTGATAAAGTTTGGTTTGTATGAGGTTATATCTTTTCAAGGAATTCTGAAGCCGGATGTGGTCAATTTCAGTTTTAGTAGATAGTTAAGGATAGATACGTAATGTATTCTAGGAACGTTTGTAGAAAACTTCTTCCCGCTATCTATTACCGTTTTTGATTTATGGTGATCAAAGCTAAAACCGAAAATGGTTTATTTATACCAGTTCCGGTTTGAATAACACCTCAATCAACGAATTCCTTTCCTAACTCTTGACTCTCTACATTCTGGTTAAATTGATGGTAATCCATCCAGTGGTTCTTGAGATTGTGTCTCTCTCAGACGTACGGACACACTTTTTGTTTCGCAGACAAACGGATACATTTTTTGTGTCCCAGACGAACGGACACACTTTTTTTGTTTCTCAGATGGGCAGACACACGATTTTTTGTCTCTCAAACGGACAGACAAACTCTTGTGTCTATCAGATGGACAGAAACATATTTTTTTGCCTAACAGACAGACAGACAGACACTTTTTTGTCTCCCGGATAGATGGACACACTGTTTGTGTCCCAGACGAACGGACAAACTTTTTTGTCTATCAGATGGACAGACACACAGTTTTTGCCTCACAGACGGACAAACAGACACTTTTTTGTCTCCCACACAGATGGACACACTGTTTGTGTCCCACGCAAACGAACTAACTTTTTTGTCTATCAGATGGAAACACACACATTTTTTTGCCTTCCAGACGGACGGACAGACACTGTTTTGTCTCCCGGACAGATGGACACACTGATTGTGTCCCAGACGAATGGACAAACCTTTTTCTCTATCAGATGGGCAGACACACTTTTTTTCCCAGACAGACGGACAGACTCCTTTTTGTATTCCAGACGAACAAAACACACTTTTCTCTCCCAGACTTTCGCACGGACATACACATTTTGTCCCTTGCACGGACGGACACATTTTTTTTCCCAGATGGGGAGACACTTTTTTACCTTCCAGACGAACGGAAACACTTTTTGTCTCCCAGATGGACGGACACACTTTTTGTCTCCTAGACGAACGGACAAATTTTCTGTGTTCCAGATAGACGGACGTTTTCTCTTTCGGACGGACGGACACATTGACCGGCAGAGTAAATATTATGTAAATGAAGTTTGGTTGGTAAAACGAATTCCTTAAAAATGAACGAATACAAAATTCTTGGAGGAACAAGGAAAAGACATATATCATTGTGTTCCCTTTCTATTAGAAATTCCAAATAGCGCACGAAGATTGAGGGCAATTATCACCAGTAACAAGGAATTTACAACATGAAATGAAGGAACTAGAAATAGGGAAGATAATTGGAAAATTGCAGTGATCAGTCATTTTGGACATTTATCCATAGAACCAGGAACTTCCTCAACTGAATAAGCTTTGTAATTTTTTTCTAAACCCTCGCCATTCAGGAACAAATCAAATCTTATAATTAACAAGGTTAGGATTTAGATTTCTGGGCTTTCGGCATCTAAGGACATTTAGCCCTTCACGTTTTGAGGAATGACGTCCCTCGGCGAGCACACAATCCGAGGAAAGGGAAGGAAGAAAGGAAGCGACCTGGGACCTATAAGTAAGGTACCACCCCAACATTTGCGTGGTGTGAATGAGGAAAACCCCGGAAAACCTTATTCACGGTGGCTGGCCTGAAAAAGCGTTTTACACTTTTTTCGACCCCCCACCGGGAATCGAACCCGGGACCGCTCGCACTTATAACTAACAAGTAACACTCAAAAGACACCATCTTATACGCATATGGAACTTAATGTTTACTTGCCCGGTATACAAATCAACACTGCTGAACCTTAGAAACAAACTTTGAAAAATAATTAGTAAGTACCTGCAAATATGTTTTTTTTTTATCATGCCGCTTTGATTTAAATGTGTCTCGTAAAGGGGGTCAAACAGTGGCGGATCTAGAAGGTGAAAACTGGGGGAAGCAAGAAACCAGACTTTGATAGGTATATCATGAGCTTACTATAAACTATAAAAAATATATATATAAATAATAGCCGAAATTATTTATAACTGGGGAGTCTTAGCCCCCGGCTAAATCCGCCACTGGGGTCAAAATAGATGCCAGAAGTAGAGTATGTCCGTAGCCCTTTAATTTACAGAGCTGAAACTCGATATATGAAGTCATTAAAAACAATTATTTCCCTTCCTTTTCTGAAAATGTCTTTTCTGCAGAAGAGATGGGGACTTTTTTTTTTAAAAAAAGTAGTATTTTAAAATCCCATCTTCTATGCATAAAATGGTAGAAGCGGAGAAATGGAATGAAATGTTTCAGTTTAACGTCCCACGCTTATGCTCTTTACGCTAAAGGAGACGATGATCAATGGAAGTGAGTAATGATGCAAGAATTGGTGGAATGACAATGTACGAGAAAATGGGAGTACCCAAGAAAACCCACGGACACGTTGTTGTCCACCTCAAACTTACTTGGTCAGGGATCGAACGAAAGACCCCACGCAGCAGAGATAAGCGCTCTGCCATTGAACCACCGTGCTCCCAAAATATGATGGCACTTCATGAGGCGCAAAACTGAATGTTTATTTCTTTTCATTACAACTCTCCCTCCCTCTCTCTCTCTCTCTCTGCCTTCAAAAATTAAAAGATGCAACCTATACACAGGTGTGGCTTACACACGTCGGAATACGTTAGCCACAAGAGAGCGTTACCATGTCATATTAGTTCCCTCCCCACGTCTTTACGTTGTTCATTAAATTGAAATTCCAATAATACTGAGGACTGGATAATTTATGAGTTTGAAGCTTAGAATTGGGTGCGGTTAAACTGTTCATAAAGCTGCCAACCCTGAAGTTTGTTACGAATAAAATTTACGAACAAGATAATCGTTCAAAAAAACAGGTGGTTAGTTTATTGCGTGGTCTTTCTCCGTGTAATGCATAAATGCATGAACGCCAATCGGTTAGCATCTAGCTCCCTCCTCCTTTCCTGATGTACAACAAATGTAGCCAAACTCCAATTTTGCATAAACTTGCTTCATTTTTACGCCCTCACTTGTGATCACGTTTGTTCAAAGTTGAGGTATATCAAATACATTCTTCTCAAGTTATCGCATGAGATCTTGAATTTATTTTGTGTAGGAATAAATAAATTAACATAATAATTGTAATATTTCATAGCTTGTACTAATACTTCTTTCTTTTTTATATATAATGCTGCACACAAATCCTTGAAGCATCTTGTATTAAGGTTAGTTTAAAGGGACAAGTTTTGCCGATAGATCTCACTACAGTCATCGTATCTCTCTAGTGTATTTTTCATCTTTCTCGAAAATTTACAATTTTTCTTACAAATGTCAACCTACAGACTTCAAATTTTTAGAGAAGGAACTTCATAACCTATCGAAGGCAACAATCCGTGCCGATTTTTTAATTTAGAATTCTCTTTATTCTTGAAATGGCTTGATTGCTGGAATGGATATCCAAACCTTTAACAATGGAACTGTTTCAACAATGAAGAAAATTCTAAATAAAATATCGGCACGGATTGTTGCCTTTAACACGTTATGAAATTCCTTCCTTAAAAATTTGAAGTCTCTTGGTTGAAATTTGTAAGAGAAATTATACATTTTCGTGAAAGGTAAAAAATACATTAGAGAGATGCGAAGACTGTAGTGACATCTATCGCCAAAACTTGTCCCTTTAAATCATCCTTAAGGGAGTCCTTGAAAGTAAGAAACTTTGCATCGTTCCAGAAAGAAACCTGAATATGTTATTATTAGAACAAGCTAAAGTTACAAAAAATTTTCTTTCAGTTTACCATCGCACGATTATGCCTTTAGGCTAAGGCAGATGAGTGATTAAGACAACTAATAATGATAGAAATAAGACCTTTAAGTCTTACGTCCCACAGTTATGCCGGCTGGGCTAAAGGTGACGGTAATGATAAGAAATGAATGAAATGGTGGAATAAAAAAAGTAAGAGAAAACGGGAAAAACCCGACAAAATCCAACACACGGTATTTGTCCACCACAAAGCTCAGCTGGTCCGAGCTGGGATCGAACAAAGAACCCCATGCACCGAAGGTGAACGCCCTATCACTCAGCCACCGCAGCCCCTGATGGCAGAAAAATGGTGGTATGGGAATGTGGGAGAAAATGATAGCACCACGATTACGATGTTGTCCACTTCAAACTTACTTCGCCGGGGATCGAACAGGGACCCCACGCACTAGAGATAAGCGCTATATCACTAGCTAAAATCACAGAAATAATAATTACACTTAGAACATATGACTACTACCCTGAACTTGGTTTAGGTTATCTAATGGCCAAGATAAAACTAACTTTAAAAGCATAATATAAATATGAAACAAGGCAAAATTCTTGGAAAATTAACTTGCTTTAGTTGTAAATAGAGGTGCCTACGGGTCAAGGAACTTCTCGTCTCGTCTTGTCTCGATTCTAGGATTTAGATTTCTGGGCTTTCGGCATCTATGACCATGTTAGCCCATCACTAGGATTAGGATTAGCAATTAGATTTCTGGGCTTTCGGCATCTACGGCCATGTTAGCCCGTTACACATATGAGGAATGGCATCCTTCGGTGATTACATTGTACGGAAGAAAATATAATAAATGACCACATTTATCTGAAATGTAAACGTGAAATAAAAGCATGGATGGAAATAACTAAATAAGCCGTTCGAAAAAAAAAAAAACATTTAGTAGGTATTAAATAGCTACGCAAAAGACTAATGAAATGTTTCATGTAGACAAGCAGTGATCGCCAAACGGTCGATCGCGAGCTACTATTAGCTCCCGGTGACATTTTCGGTAGATCGCACTAACGCTCCGGTTGGCTAACCACGATCAATGTTGCCAATTTGGGGTAAGTAGATAAATCTAGGGGATTCGACTTCCAGAATAGCGACAAAAATAATATTTGCTATATATTAATTTCACTTCATTTTAGTTATATACAGTTTAATTAAAATTGATTTTATTTTTACTAGAAATGTAACTTTATAGGCAATAAACAAATGTAAGATTTTCTTTAAAAGTTGGTAGTTCAGTTGGTTGGTAGCTCACAGCAGGATTTAAAAACGATACGGTAGCTCTGAAGCTTCAGAAGTTTGGCGACCATTGATGTAGAGTATTGTAGTAAGGGTGTTAGAAACGTGGACAATATCGGGAATCGGTGAAACAGACTAGTTTCTTTTCAAATGTGGGTCTGAAGAAGAACGGCGAAAAGTAGCTGAGTTAAACGGAAGATAGAGACCTAAGATCGTCATTAGAAACAGCTAATGACAAAGAGGGAAAGAAACTGGCAAGGTAACCATGTACTAAGAAATTTTACTTTAAGGGTTGTGATAGAAGATATGGTAGAAGATAAGGTAGAAAGGGGAACAAGAAGATTACAATAAATAGGATTCTTATGTCAAAGCTACGAAATTGGCGGAAGACTGTAGAACATGGAAATCGGTAACTTGGGGCAAGTGATGTAGAGGTTATAGAAAAATAATGACTATGATATTAAGTTTATCCTAATAGCTTGTTGGTTATCCTACGAGCTATGCAACCCACTTTTCATATATGATAAACGGGTTGGATAATACATTACATTTAGATTTCTCAATTTATGAACATATTGAAAGAGTGTCTTAATAAAAAAAAAAACTTAAAAAAAAATAAGCGAATAATTTCAGCTTTATAACTCAGGGTTCATAGTACTTCCTTTCTTACTCCTGTACACCAAAATGAGACATACATTGAAACATGCAAAAACTTGCTAGGTGTGGCATCCCTAGCGTTTGAGTTCATTCATAATCCAGATGCGATGAAAATGTCTTTGCGCAATGAATTATAATTACCCCAGTAATATTATCTCAGCTATAAACGGAATTATTACTTCATTTGTTTTCTTTCGTAAAACGAAATAAATAAAAAGAAATTAAAAAAGATGCCTGTAGCACCGGAAATACCAGTACAGTTTTGTTTCTTTACGTAAAAGCAAAACAAGAACCACGCGTAGAAAACCTGTCCTCCCATTCATTGACCTTATCTCGTTCGAAAATCGTGAACGCCATCTGGAAGCGAGTAAATGAATCTTGGAGTGGACAGTGAATACCTGACACTGGGCGCAGGTGTAGATAAGAGTGACAGCATTTTATGCAAAAATATGACGCAATTCAATGAGATAAATATTCGCACTTTGCCATTATATGTAGCTACACGAATCAAAACTCTTCTTGCATAAAAATCCAACAGCTCACGTTTGACCGAACGTAATTGTGAACAAGGGCAAAAATATTGTCCCTTTTGACGACGTACTGTATGTTGCAAGAAGTTCATCAAACAGAAGGTCATTATCAATTTGAATCAGAGTTATCTATGGAACGCGAATTGTAATTATATAAAGGCAAATTGGATCGCATACGCGTCGGTTGCTCCTTCGTGAATTTAAAATTCAGTAAGCGAAGTTACATTTTCTTGTGTCCTAGCCACTCCCTTTACAGGGTACAAGATAATATATTGCACATTATATTTAAGTTATGATTGGTTAGTCTTCCAAAAGACATATACTTAATGTCTATATAAAACTTACATTTTAAGTTGTTAACGAGTATGCAGGACATATGCTGAAGTCACAGTATTGTTCTTCTGCAAGACACGAATAACATATTGTGTGGTCTTGTGCACTGGTTTTCAACCGCCGGTCCGTGCTGGAGGGCACGGTGGCTCACTGGTAGAATGCTTATCTCTCGTGCATGGGGTCATTCGTTCGATCCCCAGCCAAATAAGTTTTTAGTGGACAACATGGCGTCCGTGGGTTTTCTCGGGGTACTCAACTTTCCTCCCACAACATCATTCCACCAATTCTTCTATCCTTGTTAACTTTCCGTCGAGTTTGTGAGCCCAAGCACAAGCCCAACCCGGATAGTAATGTCAACTGGCTCGGCTTGGTTGAATTGAGCGAAAAGCACGATCCAGCTCGGTTAGGATGAGCCACCAATTCGGTTCGACCGGGCTCAGGTGAGCCAAAAGGATCAAGCCGGCTCCGTTAGGTGAGCTGTTGGCTCGGCTCACTTCTCGGTTCGTCTCATAGCGAACGAACTGTGAGCCGAGCCGTTGACAACCCTAAACCCGGGCCGAGCAGTTTTGAACATGATTGCCCTGCACCTTATAACTTTTAACAATTTTTTGGTTCAAGCCAGAATACTTGCTCCTCCGGAACTCAAATCCAGAACCTCGTGAAAGATGTCCTTGCCTCCTGAAGACTTCTGGACGACCGAGGTCGGCACTCAACTAGATTTTAGTATTCAGATATAAACCGCCTATCTTTCGTGTTTATACACGGTTTTGTTATAATAATAATAATAATAATAATAATAATAATAATAATAATAATAATAATAATAATAATAATAATAAGTAGTAGTAGTAGTAGTAGTAGTAGTAGTATTGATAATAATTATATTGTCTATGTAGGATACTTGAAGAGAGTACTTGAAACTACACACATGATCTGGCTCGTTTTTGCTTAACTCGACTCGAAACTCGACCCGATTCGAGTCGAGTTCTTGAGTCGAACTCAAAGATGTCTGTTTCGAGTTAGTCGAGTTCGAAAGAAAACTCGCTCGAACTCGCTCCTGTCCATCCCTAGAGGGGTTCCTAGTTTGATCCAGACCATATGAATTTGAGGAAGATAATATCGTGTCCGTTGGTTTTTTCCAGTTTAGTGCCACTTGCTCGTCTCCCCAATTTCTTCATAATTATTCAGTCTAATTAACTATCCCTTTCCGTAAGTCTGAAGGCCATAAACGTGAGTCGTTAAATACAGGTATATCGTTCAATATTCTCAATTCCAGATCGAGCATTTAAGAGCCTTCATCCCGGCGAAATTAAAATACCGCTAATTTTACAGTAATTATGTGATATCTTCAAACAGATAAAAGATAATTGAAATATGGAACAAGAGCGCCCTAGACAATAATATTTTGCGTGAGGTATTGTTGTCACAAGTCATTTAGTGGCTTTCCGTTTTCAGCTGTTTAGAAACGCGAAAATAAATGACGATTTTCAAAATGGCTCGAAATCGAAAGCAGATAAGTGAGTCGTGATAACAGTTTCTCATGTAAAATAATATTGTCTAGGGCGCTCTTGTTCCACATTTCGATTATCTTTTATCTATTTGAAGATATCACATAATTACTGTAAAATTAGCGGTATTTTAATTTCGCCGGGTTGAGGACTTAAGTTGTTTAACATAAGTTTTGGGGGAAAAATGAAATTATTCTTTTTTTTTCAGTTTAACTTCCACGAATATGACCTTTAGGCTAAAGAAGACGATTATTAAAGGAAGTGAATGATTATGGGAGAAGTGGTGGAATGAGAAAGTGGGAGGAAACGGGAGTATCCCGAGAAAACACACGGGCACGATGTTGTCCACCACAAACTTGCTTGGTCGGGGATCAAAACAGGGGCCCAACGCACTAGATATAAGTGCTCTACCACTGAGCCACCATAACCCCCAACTTAAGATTTTGAGGCGTTAACAAAAAATATATCCTAGTGTTTTAGCGAATAATTTGATATCAAGAATCTTTAGCTCATCACATGAACTGGAACACGTTTCTATATGAAACGGAAGCATTGACCTCTGCAAAATAAAAAGTTCCTTCAACTAATAGTTCTAGGCCGAAGCCATCTGAATGAGGAGGAGTGCAGACAGTTGTAGCGTAACCGATTACTGCATTTCACAGGAAGTCTGTACTGGAACAACTTGTTTTGGTAACTAAGTAGGCTTTTGACGGGCTTTTTCTTGTAGGAGGAGAAGAAGAAAAAAGACGCAAGGACTTCTTTAAGAAAAACAAAACCCCTGCGACAACTATAAGCTACCTGTCAGTAAGGAAAATCATCGTAGTGTCTTCGAACGCTTATATTCAGACACACAGGCTAGGACAAAATTCTTAGAACATTCATATAACAGAAAAATGAGATGAGAGATAAAACCCAACGACCAGGGATGTTTTATAAGGAACGGAAAAACATCACGGACCATACCGTGGTGGAGTATGCCATTTTGAATACAACTTTAACATTCCAAATGGAAATGAGGGTTGTGATAACGTCAGACAGGGCCAGGAAACTCCTAGGACTTAGTTCTTGTGCTTGTTTTGTCTATAGATCTTAAGTTAGATTAGATTAGCTGTTATCGCTTCTGATGTTAAACAGATGTTTTGCTTTTCCAGGTTGACTAACGGAATATGGTCCTAATCAAAGCTTAAATGAGCCCATACACGCAGACACATGCATGAAGAAACCTTCCAACATGCATGAAAAATGCTAAAACTACAGGCAAGTTGATCGTGTATGGGTCCTTTCATGCATGCTGAGAGTTTTCAAAATTTTCTATAAACATAATGATGGTTTCTTCATGCATGTTTATCCTGTATGTGCTCGTTCATGCAAGTTGGTTGTTTTATATTTAGGTTCGCCAATCACGACAGCGGAAGAAATCACGTGACTTTTTTCTCCGATTCATCCTTCTAGTAAGTTGGACAGCAAGCTGGTACGTGTGTGGGCAAAAATTTCTTCCAACATGCATGATGAAACAAATCTTTCATGTAAGTTGGTCATGCAAGTGTGTGCGTCTATGGCTCACTTAACGTATACAGATGGTTTTGATATTAGGGGAACGTAAGTATGAGAATCATAACAGATGGTTTCAATTACATTGTAATTGAAGTATTTCCACAGGAATCAAATATTTTCACAGTACAATACTTCAGATACGTACTAAGTACGAAATGAAATATTTGAGTTTTACGTCGGATGGTTATGACGTGTGGACCAAAGGTGACGGTAATGATGAGAAATGAATGAAATGGTGGAATGAAAAAGTGAGGAAACGGGAAAACCCCTTGAAAATGCACGCACACGGTGTTTGTCTACCAGAAAGCTCGCTTGGTGCGAACTGGTATCAAACCAGTGACACAACACGAGAGGTGAACGCTCTACCACTGAGCCACGGCGGCCCCTAAGTACTAAGTTAGAGAAGGTCTAGCACCATACCAAGTTTACTCAAAATCGAATAGTGTAATTGTATTCTAAACAGAAATTGGAATTCTTTTCCCAAAATCTTAGGAGTTCAAACACGAAATTTGATGACTCATTAATGTGAGGATTGGTACCTTTTGCAAGAGTCAGTACTACTTGATTATGAAGTTTGGAAGATGTCACGGTCAAGGTTGATTAGTTGTGAATTCGATTACATTTCTCCTTATGCAGACTCGTTTTCACATATGATTAGAGACATACTAAAGGCCTGACTACTGCAGCGAACATATGTTAGTCAAACTCTCTAGTATGGCACTAATCACGCGTCAAAACGACTCTGCATAAGGCCCATTATGTTTATGTTTCTGATTTAACGAAAAGAGTATTTACTCTTAGGCTATATCTTAATAGATGTTTTCTCTTCAAATAAAGGTAGTACTAATGTCAATTACCCGCTTCGCTGGCTTCAAATCAGAAAAAAAAATACTGATAAATTCCTTTAGTCAGTCACTTTACACTATTTCTGGAGCGCTCTGAAATCGATGAAACAAAGAAAATACAATGAAAGGTCAGAAAATAATAAGTAACTGTACAAATAAAAAAATATTACTATTCTGGGCTGAATTTGGATTTAAACGGTATCGGAATTGTCACTGTTCATTTTAGTGACCACAACATCTATAGATTCGACACTAATATCGGTCATTTTCGACCATTTTTATATGTCTCCCCAATTCCCATTTTCCTAAGTTGCACCGTCAAAGTGAAACAATATAAACCATCCCGCACCCGGATCTCATCTATGTTGAAAACTTGACACCGGTCGAGTTGTTCAAGAGTTATTAAGTCACAGAGTCACTTTCAGTTTTATATGTATAGACTAGCCTTTGGCTAGCTGGGTGCTCCGCCCCCAGACCCCCCACATTTACTCGCCCTACGGCCTTGCATCTCTTACGTATCAACCTTTGAATCTACAGTGAATCTCGTGCATTTGCTCTTAACATTTCCTGAATTTGGCCCAACTGGGGGTTTGTTTCTTCCCTGATTCCCTCGTTTATTCTGTCTACGGCCTCGCATGTCTTAAATCCACAATTCTACCAAATTTGAGTTTATTTTCCTATTTCAATTATCTAAAAAATAAAATTTTGTATACCAAGGAAACGCCCATTTAAATAACAAGGGAATTTCTTCATCCTCCTTTAGATCCCTTAAAAATTAAAAAAAAATATTCACTTTTGGCAATTTTCCTGTGAGTTAGTTTCAGAAGGTTATAATCATACAAAATTTCAAAATTCTAATCCTGCCGAAAGTGGCTAAAAATTTTGAGATATAGAAGACGTCCCGTATTAATAACATGGGAAAGATTTTTCAGTTCCTCATAAATTAACTCTACATCTGAAAATTTTTATTGTTGGTGTTTTACTTAGGTAACGCTAATAAAAACATACGAGCATACGAATTTCAAGTTTTTATTCCAATTCCAAGCACCTGAAATATAAGAATATAGGTTAAAAAAATGCTCATTTAAATAAAATGGAGAATTTCTTTACCACCCCTTCATACCCCTTAAAAATTAAAAATATTCAATTTTGGAAATTTTCTTATAGGTTAGTACCGGAAAGCTACAGTAATGCCAAATTTCAAATTTGCACGTCAACCGGAAGTACCCGTTATTTTATGTTAGTGAGTTCATGTAGTTTCATTATATAGTTAGGATTAGGATTAAGACCAATACCGTGTATGATTTCTATCACTTAACTCGGGAACAACACCCCAATATTTAACATGCGTACTGTACTTGTCAAGGTCTATCACAATACCAAGTTTGGTCAAAATCGTCTGGGAGAGTTTTTAAGAGTCCATCCCGGGGAAATTAAAATACAGCTAATTTTACAGTAATTATGTGATATCTTCAAATAGATAAAAGATAATCGAAATGTGGAACAAGAGCGCCCTAGACAATATTATTTTACATAACAAACCGTTATCACGACTCACTTATCTGCTTTCGATTTCGAGCCATTTTGAAAATCGGCATTTATTTTCGCGTTTCTAAAAAGCTGAAAACGGAAAGCCACTAGGTGACTTGTGATAACGGTACCTCACGCAAAATAATATTGTCTAGGGCGCTCTTGTTCCATATTTCAATTATCTTTTATCTATTTGAAGATATCACATAATTACTGTAAAATTAGCGGTATTTTAATTTCGCCGGGATGAAGACTCTTAAGTGAATTAAAATCTTTCAGTTTAACGTCCCACAATTATGTCCTTTAGACTAAGGGAGACGACTGGTTAAGGCAAGTGAATGATAATGGAATAATAGGTGGAATGAGAACATGGGAGGATATGGAAGTAGCCCGAGAAAATCCACGGATATAATATTGTCCATCACATGGCCAAAATTGAATGACTCTTATTGATCACACACGATTTATACTCTCCTTGTAGTTGATTTTTTTAGAAAAGAAAAAAACAAATGAAAACCAAAATTAAAATTGTTGCGTAAGAATTTTGTTATGATAATTCGTTGAAAGGAACTGTTAACACTAACTTCCTTACAAGTTGTAAGACCCAAATTACAATAATTATAATGCATTCTTTCGTTTTCCACGCTCTTTTGGAGTTCACTGCACTTGTCTAACGTTGCTTCTATGCGAAGTACGATCAGCAACGTGATACAGAAATTACCTCCTGGAAAGAGGTTTCTACTATGACCTTCGTGTTCGGTAACATAGCTTTCATTAGAATTTAAAAGAAATGCTAAGTACGGTACATGCAATTTACACTACTTTTTATGTTCTTCAGGATCTACTGCGTTTTATGCTTCTTTAATAGTCAAGGAAAATATTTGAAAAGAAATGTCCATTGTTTTATGTCTGAGAATAGACCGATTGATTTGTAGATTCAATGTTTCAGTCTACATCAATATGTTTCCTGTAGCAAGATTGGGGGATCATAGTGAGTCAGTGGTAGAGCGTTCACCTCTGACGCGTGGGGGTTCCTGGCTCGATTCCAGTTCGCGCTAAGTGGGATAGATGGTGAACAAACGCCATGTGCGAGGATTTTTGTCGGAGTTACCCCGTTTACTCCCTCTTTTTTCATTCCACCATTTCATTCACTTTTCATCACTGTCTCCTTGAGCCTATTGGGGCATGGGGTTTCAGTGGAAGAGCACTTACCTCTGGTGCGTGGGGTCCCTTGTTCGAGTAAGTTTGTGATGGACATTATGTCCGTGGATTTTCTCGGGGTACTCCCACTTTCTCATTCCACCAATTCTTCCATCATCATTCGCTTGCCTTAAGAGTCTTCATCCCGGCGAAATTAAAATACCGCTAATTTTACAGTAATTATGTGATATCTTCAAATAGATAAAAGATAATTGAAATATGGAACAAGAGCGCCCTAGACAATATTATTTTGCGTGAGGTACCGTTATCACAAGTCACCTAGTGGCTTTCCGTTTTCAGCTGTTTAGAAACGCGAAAATAAATGCCGATTTTCAAAATGGCTCGAAATCGAAAGCAGATAAGTCAGTCGTGATAACGGTTTCTCATGTAAAATAATATTGTCTAGGGCGCTCTTGTTCCACATTTCGATTATCTTTTATCTATTTGAAGATATCACATAATTACTGTAAAATTAGCGGTATTTTAATTTCGCCGGGATGAAGACTCTTAATCATCCGTCTCCCTTAGCCTATGGGGCATAATCATGAGATATTAAAGTGAAAATATTTTGAAAATTTAAGGGGGAATTGAATCTCTTTGTCTTTTAAGTCACAACAATCTAAAGAAACAGCCCGATTAGGAAGTCTTGAACGGAAGCATACGCAATCGTGGCTGAACAGGACTTGATCTACTACGAACCACCCACCCACTCTGCTCAATGCATTGCACTCAGAATCTTCTGAATACTGGTGAATTTGTCTACGTTTTACTTCCGAGGCCTCTACTTCTCTTCCTTTTTAATTTCTTTCTATTACCTGAGATGAGTA
The DNA here is from genome assembly GCF_964235325.1 of Thermobia domestica. Classification (NCBI taxonomy): domain Eukaryota; kingdom Metazoa; phylum Arthropoda; class Insecta; order Zygentoma; family Lepismatidae; genus Thermobia; species Thermobia domestica. Next base: position 10,632,492 of record NC_137470.1, on the reverse strand, counting down.
AGTTATATCTAATTGAAGAAAGAACTTCAGCCACTATTGATATTTGTTGGTTCAAGTTTTCATTGACCCACGCAATTTCCGATCCTTACAATTTTGCTCCAAATCTCCTGATTATCCCTTCTCTTTTAAAAGTCTATGCTTATAACCGTACGCAGCCGCACTAACAGAACGCTCACCTTGGGTGTGAGTGGTCAGTGTTTCGGTATTAGGGCAAGTGACTTTGTGGTGGATAATATCGCGTGGGCAGATTTCTTCAGGATTCACCTGTTTGCCCTTACGTTATCATCCCACCCAAATTCTTTCACAATCTGTTGATTTTTATCGCCGAGGCTGTATGAGATTGTACACTGTAAAAAATTATAGGTAACATCTACTGACCAATTACCGTCAATTCTGGCTGCCATCCGATTACTCTAAAATTTACAGTATTACTGTAAAATTGATGATTATAGGCCATAGAAGGGCCATAACTATTTTAACACTAATACCGAAATTTTTAGAGTAACCGGTTGGCAGCCAGAAATGATGGTAATTGGTCAGTAAATATGACCGTAATTATTTACGGTGAACTTATTTCTTAAAATGAAATTCGAGCCACTACTCGTACACACCTCACTGGTCTTTGGAGTCCTAGTGTTTAGTGCTTGGAGCACGAGATCAAGAGAGATCATCCAAATTCCAAAGCATTCCAATTAAAATCGTAGGTCTCTCCCTATAGCCTCGCTGCTTAGGGGGCGCAACCGCCGCGGGCTCACGGTGCCCAGATAACCCCAAAACTCCGTGATTTTTTTAAAAAATAATATACTTGTTTTTCATTTCTCCACCAGCGGCACACTTACGAGAGTCCGCTCGGTCCGGACTTCCAATCTTTGGGCATTGAACTACACACACATATAAACACACAAATCGTAGTGTGAGCTTGCTTAGTAGTTAATTAATTAATTAATTCTTTTAATGAAACGAAATGTGGTAAATCTTTCATTTTTGAGTATTGAGAAAGCAATTTTCTAGGGTTCGCCCTCGAAAAAAAAAAAAATAATTCCAACAACGCATAACGATTTTCAATAACAGAGATCAATTTTGAAAAGTTTCGAAAATGGTTTTTTTTCTCTTTACGAAACGAGACGAGTCACGAGGCATTTCAAAAGAAACAAATACACTTTTCGACATTTTTTTGGAGTTGTCTCAACCTTGTTTCGTAGCCAAACTCTTAATTTTCCGAACTTAATTATGTTAATTAGGTCAGGAGAGCTTTGTCACATGGCAGTCTTAAATCTTCCTTTAAAAGTATTTCAGTTTAACGTCCCACGATTATATCCTTTAGGCTAAGGGAGACGAATGATTAAGGCAAGTGAATGATAATGGAAGAATTGGTGGAATGAGAAGGTGGGAGGAAACGGGAACACCCTGAGAAAACCAACGGAAACGATATTGTCTATCACAAACTTACCTATCGGGGATCGAACCAGAGACCCTACGCACAAGAGGTAAGTGCTTTGCCACTGAGCTACCGTGCCCCAAATCTTCCTAAAGGAAGAAAAATAAAATTTGGCTACCCGACTTCCTTCCAAAAACTTTTTTCTTTTCTTTTCTTTTTTTCTTTCTTTTTTTTCTTTTCTTTCTTTTTTTTGCAACTGTGCCTGTAAAATTTTAATATCTTGGACTGAAAAAAAAAAAAAAAAGATTTCAAATCACAAAGGAAAATTCTATTATAACTCTGAGAGTAAAGAAAAAGAAAGAGGTGGGTGGCTTGCTTTCTATTAACAAGACTGTACGTAGATCATTTGAACAAGAAATCAAAGTACGTAAATATTTGATTCATGTTAAATTCTTGAAAGGAAACACCATGTTTTTCGTGCTATCATATCAACACGTGAATTCTTACCACCATTTTCTATTATTATTATTATTTTTTTAACCACTGTCTTTTTTCCATCCTGTATTTCTTGTGGTATTCTTCCTTTCCCGTGTTACAGGCATTAGACCGTGAAACATAGGCACGCAATTCTATGCATATGCGTGTCTTTACGTAAAGAGAAAAAAAAATGAAGACTCAAAGTGAGGGGAAGAAGGGGAGAACTACTCAGAGTTATAACCTTGAAGAGACATTACACCTCCCACGTCTTTCTTTCCCGTTCGATATTTCCACAAATTTCCAAGTTAGTCTAACTCATTTCAATACAGTTGAGAATGCTCCAAGAGCATTGCCAGAACGAACTTAAAAAGAATGGAGAGATGGAGCTGGAACTGGAACTGTGTTGTTCCTACATGTAAAAGTAAATCTTTTTAACCGCATGTTCTTCTGTTTCTCGCAAAAAATCGAAAATATCATCTCTCTATGACGAACGGTTTCCCAGATATGGCTCCTTAAATTTCCCGAAATCGAGACTATTTTTTTAGCCAATATCTCGGGAACGGTAAGTCATAAAGAGATGATATTAGTGTTTAATGAATACCTAAGAGGATAGTAAACACTTTGGTGCCGATATTAACCGGTGGTCACTGGTTTGGCCAATGGCCACCGGTTAATATCGGTACATCGGTATCGGTATAGTGGCCATCGGTTACTATTTGGCTTCTTCAAAATGTTCACCATCCTCTTAGGTATTGATCAAGACCAATATCATCTCTCTATACCTTACGGTTGCCGAGATATGGCTCCTTAAATCTCCGGAAATCTGCCATTTTTTGGCCAATATCTCGGGAACGGTAAGAGTGACGCGAAAAATTCCATCACTTTCTCAAATAGTTTTCGATGCTGTACACACACACACACACACACACACACACACACACACAAATATAGAGAATTCAGTAACGACCTTCTCAAGTTCGTTGAATATTCTAAATTTGAATGGCTCCGCCGAATAACGTTGCAAGTGACAACAATCCAAGTTTACAGAAATCGGGAGGAAATCTATATGTTGATTAGGCTTTAAATTTACTTTTTCAGTTTCAAACTATGCACTTATATCAAATAATGTTACATAGAAATTGGAACTTTTATTACAGTACCGTTGTTCTGTTATAATCTCAATGTGACAGAAATTGTCGCTTGCAACGTTGTTCGGGGGAGCTATTCATTTCTTAACTCAGTCAAGTAAGTCAATACAATTAGAAAATATTCAACATTTCTTCTATTAACTCAGCCAAGTAAGTCATTGCAATTAGTAAATATTCTATATTTCTTGTGTTAACTTATTCAAGTAACTCATTAAAATTAGAAATTGTTCTACATTTCGGCTCTAAACTCAGTCAGTAACTCATTAAAATCAGGAAATCCTCCACATTTATGGTCTAAACTCAGTCAAATAACTCATTACAAATAGAAAATAATCTACATTTCTTCTCTCAACTAAATCAAGTAACTCATTACAATTAGAAAATGTTACACGATCTTCTCTAAACTCAGTCAGATAGTTCCTTTCAATCAGAAAATCCTCTATAAACCTGGTCTAAACTCAGTCAACTAACAGGGGGGACGGTGGATCAGTGGTAGAGCGTTTACCTCTGGTGCTTGGGGTCCATGGTTGGATTCCAACGCGCGCCAGGTGGATTTCGTGGTGGACAAACACCATATTCATGGGTTCTCTCGGAATTCTCCCGTTTCCTCCCACTTTATTCATTCCAGCATTGTAGTCATTTCTTATCATCAATATCTCCTTTAGTCTAGGCGGCATAAACGCGGACTGTAAAACTTAAAAATTTCAGTCAACTAACTCAATACAATTAGTAGAAAATATTCTACATTTCTTCTTTCAACTCAGTCAAATAACTCATTACAATTAAAAAATATTTTTCATATCCCATCTAAACTAACTCTGTGGTGTAATGTTTATCACCGCAGAAAGAAAATATTTTTCATTAGATCGCAATCTGTGCGAGGACAATGCAGTGACAGTACGATCAATCTTTATATTATTGGAGGCAAGATACTGTGGTGGATAACGGCCTACATGGTGAGGTTTGATTCTACGTGATGGCGTGTGCACTTTGCGAACTGGATCGGACTGAAGAAAAGTCTACTCGAGGCTCGAAGCCCACGTTAATAATACGCCCCATCGTTCATAACCTTAGAGCTGCATAAGGGAGGAAAATTCAAAAACTCAAACTCTTCTTGGTCTTCCTAAAGGTATCTTCTCTTCACGATTAGAATTCTACATCAGTGTATGTGTGCCCCAGGAAGGAAGCCTTATCTATCATCGTTAGAACTAGGGGAGACACTTGGTAGATCTTTCACCTTTGGCGTTGAACGGTGGCTTAAAAGTAGAGCCTTTACCACTGGTGCGTGGAGGCCCTGGTTCAATACTCAGTCTCCTTCCACATTCTCATTGTACCATTCTTCCATCATCGTCCACTTGCCTTAAGAGTCTTCCTCCCGGCGAAATTAAAATACCGCTAATTTTACAGTAATTATGTGATACATTCAAATAGATAAAGGATAATTGAAATATGGAACAAGAGCGCCCTAGACAATATTATTTTGCATGAGAAACCGTTATCACGACTCACTTATCTGCTTTCGATTTCGAGCCATTTTGAAAATCGGCATTTATTTTCGCGTTTCTAAACAGCTGAAAACGGAAAGCCACTAGATGACTTGCGATAACGGTACCTCACGCAAAATAATATTGTCTAGGGAGCTCTTGTTCATATTTCAATTATCTTTTATCTATTTGAAGATATCACATAATTACTGTAAAATTAGCGGTATTTTAATTTCGCCGGGATGAAGACTCTTAATCACCAGTCTCCCTTAGCCCAAAGGGCATAATCATGGGACGATAAATTGAAATATTTCATTTCATATCATTTTTATTTTTGGCGTAAAGAATGCCTGACATCCTCTGAGGTCATGTGACTTTGTGGTAGACATCTTGGTTTATCAAGATTCCCTGCTTCCTCTCACTTTCCTTTTCGACCAATTATTCATCTCTTTTGGTTTAATATTATATTCTTAGTTTACAGGACATCTGAGCCGGATCAAGGGAGGATTTAGAGAGGCTGTAGACCCGGGTATGCAGGTAGATGAGGGCCCTCCACTCTGATCAAAATATCAACTGGCTGTCTAAAAATAATCATACAAGATACGTCATCTTAATATGATAAATTATTACCACGAATATGAAACAAATTTCTTCATTGACCAATCCTCTTGACTTCCACGATGTGATAAAGGGCTTCGCTAGGGCGAAACCTAGGAAAATACATCTTTGAGGTACTCATGAGGGATCTAAGGGAGAAACATAGACTGGGAGTACATGAGAAAATGATCCTGAGACGAATATTCGAACCCAAGAAAAAAGAAAATGGAGAATGGCGGAAACTTCATAACGAAGAACTGCGTAATCTGTACCGTTTACCCAACATTGTTAGGGTCTCAGGTGTAGAAGGCTCAGGTGGTCAGGTCACGTAGCCAGAATGGAAGAAAGCAGGAACGCTTTCAAAGTCTTCAGTGGAAGAGCAATTGGAAAACGACCATTAGGAAGACCTAGGCGTAGATGGGAGGACAATATTAAGATGGATCTCGCAGAAATAGGAATACAAAGTAGAAACTGGATCCAGTTAAATAAGGAAAGAAGTCAGTGGAGAGCTTTCGTGAACTCGGCATTGAACCTTTGTGTTCCATAGACCACGGAGTTTGCTATAATAGGTCATTTTTTTAACACATTTGGGAAATTCTAATAAGTATAATTTCTATTGCATGGCATATTAGATGTCGTAGACCTGCGTATATTCGCTTAACTTTCCTACTGTACTTTCACAGAAATATACAGGGTGGCCCAAAAGAAGGTATACACCCCTGCATTGATGAACTATAACATAACAGTCTACAGGTTTATTTGTTTCGGTTGTTTCAAGCTTAAAGTATAAGAAAATGGCATTAAGAACAAATAATAAAGAAACTGAGTCTACATGAATGGATAACAATAAGAAATTATATAAAATTCAATGAGCTGATCAGTACGGTACTGTATACCTATTTTTGGGCCACCCTGTGTATTAGGTGAAGTCAGCAGGGGCCACATATTTTTTCTAGCCCCGGGCCTACACATGGTTTAATCCGGCCCTGCAGGACATAAACGAGGGACGTTAAATTAAAAATTTCACGATCATCATACTTGCTGTTCTTCTATCGTCGCTCGAAACGGGAAAGTAGTTTTAGGAGAGAATATCTCCGTACAAAGTTCCTCATTACGAACTGGTAGTTGTAATAAACACGATAGCAAAGTATCATGTTGAACGCTGAAACAGTTTTACTGTTATCAGACAATTAAAAAGAGTATCATCTTCCATTTCCTTCATGAAGAATACACACAACTAAAGTGCTTTCTCACTTACCTCTGTATCAGCATAACTACTTAACAAAATGCACTTGAGAAAAATAAGATATGTGTAGCCAAGGGAAGATATTTTCAGTTAATGATAATGAAAAGTGTGAGCTGTATTGTTTAAAAGTAAGTGCTTCATGTTTTATTTTTAAAAAATCTTAAACTTTCTTTTTTCTCTCTAGAAATATCACTCCATGTGTATTTTTTTTCTTTATCTGATTGGTTTCTTCTTGTGAGGTTACAGAGTTTTTGTTACCTCGTTGAGATGCATGAGACGTTGTACGGCTCATCTCGTCCAATCACCGTTACTTGAGGATGCGCGGGGAACATCAGCCAATGTTCGTACACCGCTAACCATTATCACATTACGTTATCTCATTTTTAATCTCTCTCGGCACCCATGAGAAAGGAGTCGAGATTATGATGTGATGGGGACCTTAAATCACGGCAGGCGGAAAAGATGCGTAAAAAGACACAGACCAAGAACTAGGTCGAAGGATATATATACATGAGAAGTCATAGATAACATTTACGGAGCGATGACCTTCTCCTCCCCGCACTACTCTTGGTCCCTCAAATAGCAACGTTACCATTGTCCAAACCAAAGAGTTCCAGCTCTGGTTACATCTATACATATTCAAGACTTCATTTGCATTGGAGAGATCGTATTGTTAAGACTTATTTCACATTCAATAGTCATGTTCATAAAGTCAGCTTCTGTTACATTCACTGTCTGCACATGACTAACAAAATAACTTCATAGATATTTTAATTTGGAACTCTAATTTGCATTTCTAAATTTAAGGCGCATGTAAAAGATAGTCTATTGACATCAGATAGTGGCACATCTAAGACTACAACCTATGGAACCCAGAGGTTCAATGCCGTGTTTACAAAAGCTCCCCACTGATTTATATCCTGAGCTAACTCGATCCATTCCTACTTTCTATTCCTGTTTCTGTGAGATCCATCTTAATATTGCCCTCCCATCTGTACCTAGGTCTACCTAATGACAGTTTTCCGATTTCGCTTCCAGTAGAAACTTTGAAAATGTCCCTACTTTCTTCCATTTAGGCTACATGACCTGCCCGCCTGAGCATCCTACATTTGATGAGCTTAACAATGTTTGGTAAACGATATATAAATCGTGCAGTTGTTCGTTATGAAGTTTCCGCCAATCCCCATTCCCGTCACTCTTAGGTCCGAATATTCGTCTCAAGATGTTCTTATCAAATACTTTCAATCTACGTTCTTCCCTCTGAATAACCGACCATGTTCTCTTGTTCTCTAAAATATTTAGTAAGCACCCGTCATTAACGGGTCTTAATTCAGAACCTGGGGTAAAAATGAAAAGAAAAGAAAGAAAGAAGAACGTCCTTATTCCATGGACTAATATTTACCCTCTGTTGTTATATAAGCCCGCATATCAAAGCGGTAGTGTTGGTTGCGTAGAGGCAAGGCGTCTTAGGAACAGTGAGGAAACGTGGATACATTTTGATCCACAATATATTCCCATCGAACCGACTTTTTTAAAAAGTACTTCTTTACACAGGATTAGCTCTGGTGACTAAATTTAAATAGTGCACCCCCATTCGTTGTATGTATACGCTATCTAAAATGAGAAGTTAGCAGTGAAAATAACACTTTCATAAGGATTCTGTACGATAGAAGTGTCCATCATATTCCAGCACAAAGCCCAGTTGAAGTGAGCTGGGATCGAACTAAGGACTTCACGCACCAGAAGTGAACGTTCTAACACTGAGCCACCGCAGCCTTCTCCAGAGACTTGCACACCATCATATTTCATACGTAAACTGAGCTCACCAAGGTTTACCATTATATCAAGATTGATGTGATTGGATGGATTAGAGTTGGGTACTTTGTCTGGAGCTCCGTCGTGGTTATTTGGATAGGGTATGTGCCTTTGGCGCGGGAGGCCCTGGTTTCAATCCCGGCGGGAGCTCATGTGGTTCGGATACCACGTTAAGCTGTAGGTCCACGTCTAGTATACCCTCACTGCTGAAAGAGACGCTAAACCTACATCAAACAAAAGCTTTTTCTTTAGAAAAATCAAATGAGAGTTGACAGCTAAGGAGAGCTATTTCGAATTATTGTTTGATTACCCAAGTATTTTGAAAAATAAAACGTGTAAATGGAAGACTGACAACTGTGTTCTGTATTTTTCTTTTCTTTCTTTTTTTTTCTTTTTTTCTTTTTTTTTTTTTTTGCAAATTTTGAAAATACAATAAAGTATAGGATGTAATAAGAAAAAAGTTGCAGACGTTACAGCATTTGGTTTTCATCCACATTCTGTAAATAATTTCCCTTAAGAAACAGAAGAAAATATTACAGTTTAACGTTCCATATTTATACCTGTTAGACTAAGGGAGACGGATGATTTAGACAGGATGGAAGGATCGGTGGAATGAGAAAGTAGGAGGAAACGGGAGTACCTTGAGAAAACCCACGAACACTGTTATCCACCACAAACTTACTTGGTCGGAGATCAAACCAGGGTCCTCACACACCAGAGATAAGTGCTCTACCCTAAGCCAGCGTGTGCCCAGGAACAGAAGAGCTTCACAAAGCGCAAAGCATAATAATAATAATAATAATAATAATAATAATAATAATAATAATAATAATAATAATAATAATAATAATAATAATAATAATAATAATAATAATAGTATAGTTGCGTATGAGAAGAAATTTCATTTCAGTTTGGACAATTTTATACGATACCATTTTTCTCAAAGAATTCACTAAGAGAATTAGGACACACATATTCTTACTTTCTCTTGTTGAACTGTCACTAATGGGAGTGACAGTTACCTTTACGAGAAATCCAAAATTTTAAACGTAGCCGACAAAGCTTCTACTCTGAAGCGTTTATAAATACGTGTATACCTATTTGCATGTGGTGTAAGGTCAGTTAAATTGATCATAAAACTGTTTTTTTTTTCGCTTAAGTTGTAGATTTAAAAAATATTAGTTGTAGATAAAAATTGGAAAGGACCAGAACAGTATTATTTTCATTTTTTAAATATGAACACTGTTCTAAGAAAATAGAACAATAATAGTTAAGTCTGTGCGGATGTGGATATAAAAAAATATTCGCATGAATGTAGCATTTTACGAAGATATTTTTATTTTGATTGCGGATGTAGCCGTTAAAAGCACAAAGCATCACATGCAATCACTAAGGCAAACTTGCCTTCACTAGAAGGCAGAACGTTGGTTAGAAACATCTTGCAGGTTATTAACCTATTCTTATCGCATACTGCTTACCTCTGGTGCGTGGGGTCCTTGGTTCTTTCCCCAGCCAAGTAAGTTTATGGTGGACAATATTGTGTCCATGAGTTTTCTCGGGGAACTCCCGTTTTCCCACTTTCTCATTCCACCAATTCTTATATCATTCACTTGCCTAAAGGTCATAATCATGGGACGTTAAACTGAAATTTCATTAAATTTTTTATCCCACCAAAATAATGAAATAGTTCCCGGCTTTGCTTATTAAATCTCCAGCGATGTTGGGGAGATGAGAACATTTCTCAAACTAGGGCTTACATATGAGCAAACAGGTAAGGGATGTATTGTCTAGTGTACGAAATAAAACAATAAACTTAAAGAGGTAAACTATGGTAGAAGGTAAAAGGGGCAGTGAGAGATTTGCGGATTATAAAGGATTCTAAAGTACTGTACCTATCCGTAGTGACTTGACTTACTGGTTGGGGTTCCCGATTCGACGATCATTCCGATCTCCGTCTTGTCCGAATGAGAGGGCTCAGGGAAATCATCCAGAGTCCAGATGTGGTCAGCAAATGGGGGAATTCCAGCACCGTTGTTTCTTGTTTCCTTAACTAGAGTTTCCTGATACTTTCATTCAAATATCTCCTCAAATGTCCTCACGAGTCTGGTTAATATCGCACTGCCAACACCATCTGGTTGTTCTCAATGGTTAGCCACGCTAAACCTGTCCACATCTAACACTTCTGAACTTTGGTAATATCCGTAGACTGTTAAAGGTTATTCTATTTTTGTTTATCTGTGGCTAACATGATATGCTACCCGAAATACAATTATGAATGGCAGATTGTATAACAGTTGCAATATATAGGAATATCCATATAAATGTTACATTTTCTGATTACAAATTTGAGGGGCCGCGGTGGCTCAGTGGTAGAGTGTTCACCTCTGGTGCATGAGGTCCTTAGTTCTATCCCAGCTCGCGCCAAGTGAGCTTTGTGGTGGACAAACACCGTGTGCGTAGATTTTCTCGAGGTTCTCCCGTTTCCTCCAACTTTCTTCATTCCGCCGTTTCATTCATTTCTCATCATCACCGTCTCCTTTAGCCTAGCCGACATAATCGTGGGACATAAAACTTAAAAAGATTTTTTACAAATTAGGATGACCTACGATGCGAGACAAACACTTACAGCGAGATACACTTTCCAAGACGGGGCATCCATTTTGGTACACTTTTTCGAGAACAGACAGTTTCCATGCTTGTTTAGTAAACAGTCTTATCTTACATATTAAATGTCCTATTTTGTTTGTCTGTGGCCGAGTTGTTATGCAACCCAAAATACTATTATGCATTTTGGGTTGTATGGTTTCAGGCGAACGTTCAATTATCCTTCCCTATAGCCTATGTATTAAAACAAATCGAAAATTCTATGTTTTTAACTGTGGAACCAAAGAAACTGGACAGGCAACGTGGAGAATTCCACCAAGCATCGATTCGGCTACGTTATTTAGTATCGAAAAATATCAAACAGTAAAGAAATAAATTAAAGAGAAAGATTTTTTCCCCTTTGTATCGAGATCCAAGTGGCTCCGTTGTATTATAGATACGACACTGGTTAAGCTATACTAGAATCTACTATCACAAGCATTTGAGGCACTTAACAAGTAGGTGCGATATTACACACCTCTCTTACTCAAGGGATTCCCTTTATGCGAAGCAACAAGGACAGAACTGTGTACAAACAAACGTGATTCAACGCCTTCAAAATATTTTCTGTGTCTGCAGACTGCTTAGAGAAAAGCACTGAACAACTATGCCTTGCATTGACTTTTGTATCATCATGTCTAGTTTTTCTTTAAGAGATAAATCTGATGTTCGGTACATAAAAAGTTGGAAACTTCTCGTACTGGATATGCACAGAACAGAATGTCTCATAACTGTTTGGAATATTACTCAACACTTTCCATGACTCGAAACTTCACGTGTGTTTTAATTTACATTCCCTCTTTCTTTTCTTCTTTTTTCTTTATTTGTTTATTTGTCCAATTAGCCCCCTTCTCAGAAGTTTCCACTCAAGACAGTGAAGATGGCATGGTTGCCAAGAGTGCGAAGAATAACAATTAAAGGAAATATTTTTTAACGTATGAATTCCAAAGATTGTGACAGTGTTACTAACAAAATACGTGAAATGTGGTTGATCTTAACGAACTAGCAGAATGTCCGTTCTTCGCACGGAGAGAATGGACCTAAAGGGCATCAAAACTGTCACCTATCAACTTTGAGACCCCAAAAGCTATAAATTCGACACTAATACCGGTCATTTTCAATTATTTTTACTATACCCCCTTTAGGAGTACTAATGGTGACAGAATTTGGATTTAAACGACATCGGAAGTGTCACTGTTCATCTCAGCGACCCCGAGAACTATGTATTACACACCAATATTGGTCATTTTCGATCATTTTTATATATCTCCCTCCTCCCCTAAGTTGCATCTTCAAAGTAAAATGATTAAAAAAAAATATTTCAGGCTCGAACCTCACCTATGTTGAAAAATTGTTTGAGATATGTCAGGTGGTTCAAGAGTTATTAAGTTACAAAGACATTCACTTTCATTTTCATATATATGTAGATAATGCTCATGCTATATTGTCTAAGCTATGACAAAAGTCATGGATCGAAACTAATAGAACGGTTCAGAGTGATATAGCTGCCTTGTGTACACAATTTTTTTTAAAGTAAATTAAAAATTATTGATTATGATGAGTTCCATGTATTGAGGGTAATCTCAACAAAAGTTACGTGCAATCTTAGGGCTCCGAAATTACATTTGAAGTGCTCGAAATGAAATGAAACCTTTCAGTTTAACGTCCCACGATTATGCCTTTTTAGGCTAAGAGAGACGATGATTCAGACAAGTGAATGATGACGGAAGAATTGTGAAATGAGAATGTGAGAGGAAACAGGAGTACCCCGAGAAAACTCATGAACAGGGTGTTGTCCACCACAAACTTACTTGATCGGGGATCAATCCAGGGACCCCATGCACCAAAGGTAAGCGCTCTACCACTGACCCACCTTGTCCCTTTGAAGTGTTCGAGTAGCAATGAGAAACTCTTCTATAGCAGCCAGCTGTCGTATATTTTGTCAGAGGCTTAAATCTTAAATCTTGTAACATATTTCTCAACACAATATTTCTGGCTACACATATTGGTTCGGGTTGAAATCTGTTAACAGTAAGGATTTGGAAACCTCCATTTTAATTAATAAAATATATTTCATGATATTTGTATTTAAAAAAAAAAAAAAACTGGGTGATAAGTTGATATTCGTACGTCCTCCCCCCACAAAATCTCGATCTTATGCATATACTAAGCATCGATTACCTGCTTCGCTGGGTTAAATTAAGAAAAAATAGTAATATGTTTCGTTAGTCTGTCACTTTTTACTATTACTAAAGCGCTCCTTGATATTGGAAATTTTCGATGATTTTATATATTCTCTCTCCTCCCTATGTTGCGGGCCACGACATCGGAAGTGTCATTGTTCATCTCAGCGACCCCGAAAACAATGAATTCGACAATGATATTGTTAATTTTGATTATATATATATTCCCCTCCTCTCCCACAATTTTTGCGGGACTCAATTTGGATTTAAATGGGATCAGAAGTGTCACTGTTCATCTCAGCGACCTCACAAGCTATAGACTCGACACTAATATCGGTCATTTTTGAACATTTGTAAATGTCTTTCCCTTCCTTTAAATTACGTCGTCAAAGTAATATGACAAAAATCATCTCATGTTCGAACTTCATCTAGGTGAAAACTTTGATTGAGATCGGTCCTGTGGTTCAAAAGTTATTAAGTTTTATTTATTTTTATATATCTCCCCCTCCTACCTCCTCCCATAAGTTCTATCATCAAAGTGAATAAATAAATACCATCCCAGACCCAAACCTCATCTATGTTGAAAATTTGATTGAGATCGGTCAGGTGGTTCAAGAGCGAAGTCACATATACAGTCACTTTAATTTTTCTACATATATATCTCCGCCTCCCCCTCCCCCTCTCCTACGTTGAACCGTCAAAGTTAAATGAAAAAAACATATCCCTAGCCCGAACGTCACCTATGTTGAAAATTTGATCGAGATCGGTTGGGCAGTTCAAGAATTAAGAGTCACAAACATAGTCAGTTTCAATTTTATATTATAGATTAGAGTACATTTTAGAGGCCATAATTCCAGAATAGTGGAGTTTGGGATTAGCCACGGGACAAGAGTTTGGTCTGTCTCGTCTCAAAAGGGTACTAGGGAAAGTGCTATCTCGTATCAGAAAGTATACGTTTCAACTATAATACTTCTTCTAACACTGACCTCGTTCAGAAGTTTCTATCTCGTCTCGTCTCGTGAAGAGCCCTCAGTTAAATAATAATCCGATATTTTCCTTATACACAAAATGAAATGAAATCTTTCAGTTTTACGTCCCACGATTATGCTCTAGAGACCAAATGAGATTGGTGATTTATCAAATTGAATGGTTGGAAACAATTAGTGAAATGGGAATGTAGAAGGAAGGGAAATAACTACCTTAAAACCCAGAGACGGTGCTGTCAACCACCACAAATTCAAGTTGATCGGGAATCGAATCAGACTTCTTGCACCAGAGCGCTCTATCATTGAGACACCATGCCCCCTTTAACTTATACTATTTCTGATAGCAGCTTACAGTGAAAGCGAGGTAATTATTTTGTGCAAGTCGTGATAAGCAGTAATCTGTCATTCAACTAGTTTCTGTGACAAAGATAATCATGATTGATTTTTTAAAAATGTCTGTGTTTACGGTATGACAAGGTTAAAGCGTGATTTTTTTTTCATTTTATCTGCATGTATTTCCTATCACTTAGTAAAATCTGATAAAATCAACCTGTTACTTCCGTCGCAAGGGGGTTCTGCATGACAGCTAACGGTACAGTGAGTTTAATGTTAAAATCGAAAACATATACAGGGTGTTTCAAAACAACACCGACAACGTTTGGGCCATGACACTAAAATAAGACAAAAAGTATAGACCATCCTTGGTGCACAAATGCTTCCTTTTGGAGTTATAGGATGCCGAAAACCTGAAAAAATGAACTTTAAAAGGTTCATCGCTCCAAAACTACGGGACCTATAGTAGTCGGGTCAAGAATGCGCTATCCAAAAATACATAATTCAGAATCCTGCGATACTTCCGCAACAATTTTTATAGAGGTACTATAGGTTGGCAAGTACTTCAGATCATATGCCCGTAGCCAAACTCAAACTATAAAAATTGTTGCGTGAGTACCGCAGGATTCTGTAATATGTATTTTTGGATAGAGCACATATTAGTTCCTAAGTAAAGTCCTGGCCTGACTACGGTAGGTTACACTAGACCACGGCTACTCTCGTCTCAAAAAATAGAAGAGAGAAACCTTATCCCATTCGAGGCGAGACCATAAACACAATAATTCTCGTCTAAAAAACATCAAGGGGACAAGAAATTTCTCGAGCCTCCTGGGCCATACTAGCTAACCGCGTCTTAGATCTCAAACATTGTTTCAGTATTACATAATTCATAGTATAAAAACTATAAATTGATAAAGTGGTCGGACAAAATCCGGTCGATAGAATGAAAATGAAATGTTTTAGTTTTACGTCCCACACTTATGCCGGCTAGGCTAAAGAAGACAGTGATCATGAGAAATGAATGCAATGGTGGAATGAATGAAGTGGGAAGAAACGGAAGAATCCCGAGAAAACAAACACACACGATGTTTTCTTTTTCACCACAAAGTCCACTTGGCACGAGCTGGGATCAAACCAGAGACCCCAGGCACCACAGGTGAACACTCTACCACTGAGCTTACGCAGCCCAACGAACGCAATGAAGAGCATTTATCAACGTTTAATGATACGCAAGACATTACACAATATACTCCAATAATAAATATGGTTTTCATGTTGTTATATCACACCTTTCGTGGACCTCTTCTGACACAGAAAGGATTCTAATAACTTCCAGTGGAATTTTAAAAAAAATGGTATTGTACAGTTAGCGACAAAAGTTCTTTCCGTTTGAAGAAATTAGTTTCGTAAATAATTTCTGAATGGAAGGACAACCTGAGTACATTTTTCAGTAAATTAAAAAGAATAGAATTTTCTGTACATTCCATCCATAGCACTGTTATTTCCAAAATACGGTTTATCAAACGTAAAGAACATTTGTTGCTGACTGTACCTAAATTAACAAAACGAGACAATAAAAGAATTTTGATAATCGAGACGAGACTTTCACAAAAATTTCCAAGAAGAGACGAGAAATTAACAACACTACCAGGAAGAGACACTAGGTCGTTGAGAAGGAAATATCACGAGATTTATTTCTTATGAAAAAGGTTCGTGTATAAGGAATCTGTACAAGCGCTTTATAATGCAACATCATGCACTCTCGTCTTAAGGAATTTCGCAACTGCTGTCATAAAGTTTAATGCTTTAGCACAAGGAAAATAAAACAGGATAATTACATCAACTTAAATTACGAAGACGGGTAAAATATTACGTTTCTTCTTCTTATTCAATGTGACTGAATATGGCGTCTCCTAAAGGTCACTTGTCTACGGATCCTGACTGGTTTCTTGGAAATACAACAATAGAATTGGTTTTAAAGCGAGGTTTTGTTACAAAGACTCAAAATTTACTATGAGATATTTGACAAAAAAAAAAAAAACTTTCAAAAGCTCCCTTCAACATTGAAGTCTTGTAAGACAAATAAGCCAATTGCTGAAGTTTACTGAAGGGATATTTTTCTCTGTAAATAAGGTACAGGGCGGTCCAAATCGCCCGGCCAAAAGTAAATTGTGCAAAAAAAAAAAATCTTTTATGAAGTCAAATTTTATGGATGCCGTATGAGAAAGAAAGGTAAAAACCTCAGTAATTACTTAACTCCCGGACAAACGAATAGATAGGATATATATATATATATAAGAGTTTTGATAAACCAAATTCCTTAAGACAATTCGCAAATCTAATACGGAAGCTTTCAATATGGCGCCTGACGTTCTCATGTCTTGCCATATTTGTCCTCTCTCCAATGTCATACACTTTCAGGTTTTGATTTTAGTTTCTATACTGTGTCAAATATATGTTGCTGTTTTCTCATTTTTGGATAATCCTATATTATCCACAATACAATTTTTTTAAATTAAGAAATGGGATAAGTTTTTCCAACCAAATTCGATTTTTTTTTCCAAAATTGAAAATTAAAATAGTGTGTTTTATCATACTCGAAAACAATAGGTTCATTCCATTTTGTGAAAATATTTTGATTCTCTTTTGATTTATATCTTACAAGTATAAACGACAGTTCTTCACGTCGAAGTATGCAATCTGCAGCACACTAAAGTAGTTTTGGTCGTCTAATTCGAGGGACTTCTAAAATACTCTCTACTTTTTGAACTTTCAGACATGCAACCCGAACACCAGTATGGCATGGTGGGTTGTCTAACTTAAGGGGCCTTCTGATTTGATATGCTTTATATTTTTTGAACCTTCAGAATCTTTGACATCCCCAATCCCCTCTCGGGTCAAAAATCGCAAAAAAGGTTCGTACTAGATTTGAACTGATGAAGATTTATCTGTGTACAAAATCAGGTGACTGTAGGCAACTCTTTTGTATGCAAAAAGCTGATGACAGACAGACACGCTCTTTTATATACTGGTAAGTATAAACTTTCAAAACCAAGAATTACTCGCTTTTCAGTATGGGATATGACAGAAAAGTGAACAAGCAATGAAAAACACGTCTTTTTTCTCTCCTTATTACACTATGCTTATAATTACCTCAAACTTACTCAAGATGCAAAAGTCTATTTTATTTTAGGTAAGAGAAAACCAAAAAACATACAGGTCCTTCGTATCTACTATCTCTTTCTTTCAAAAAAAATCTAAAATCGAAATTATACTTTCTTTCTAATAACTGGCAACCATGGTATTAACTCACACAGTGTCTTGGCTCGTTTCTTCGTGCGCATGCGTTTAGTAAAGTTTAACCTCTTATAAATCTCAATTAGACATTGAGAAGGGAGGGCGACTACGCTCAATTGACCCTTTTCACGGCCCTCTTGATTGATAAAGAGGGGACAATGCCACCGCTCTCTCCCGTCCCGCCCGACTGTCCGTATGAAACAATCTGTCAGAGGTCGCTCGCTGCTGGTAGCAGTGATTTGATGCGTGATGGAGGAATACGATCTGCGAAAGATCCTCACACATCAAACAACTTCACGTATGATTGATGTTTGTCGGGGTTCTTCCAAAGCAAGATTTTTAATGGACTGCTAGAAATCATAAAACATGAAAAAGAACGCCATATCTAGATAAGGAAACTAAACACACATAAATCTTTCAGTTTAATGTCCCACGTTTACTTTTCCTTGAGATTCCCCGTGGCTATGTGGATAGCGTATGTGCCCTTGGCGCAGGAGATCCGGGTTGTATTCCAGGCGAGAGCTCCTATGATTTGGATCCTATGTTAAGCTGTAGGTTCAGTCTCATATAGCCTTCCTGTTGAAAGGGACGCTAAACTAAAATCAAACCAACCGCTCGGGAGGCTCACACTCATTTGAAAATGAAAATGAAATGAAATCTTTACGTTTTACGTCCCACGGTTATGCCGGCTAGGCTAAAGGAGACAGTGATGATGAGAAATAAAGAAAATAGTGGAATGAAGAAAGTGGGAGGAAACGGGAGAACTCTGAGTAATCCTACACATACGGTGTCTGTCCATCACAAAACTCACTGGGCGTAAGCTGGGATCGAACCAAGGACCCCATGCACAAGAGACGAAAGCTCTACCACTAAGCCGCCGCGGCCCTACACACTCATTCGAGTTCGAACTTTTTGTCATTAGTGAAGTTCGGGCTCGTTCAACGTCCGGCTTACTATAAGAGCTAAGGCTTGTTTGCATTCGGAAACCTCATTGGCGTCCCCGGTCAATCAGACTCTGGTTTCCTATCCACCAATAAGGCTCGTGCTCACACATCCTGGGGCTCAACTGCTAAACTCGAGGCAGATTGGGCCCATGAACTGGGCTCGTGACTTAAAACAACTCTGCTTGGCACTGCTTGAGAATTTTCCCAAACCGTCTACTTAACCACGTAAGTACAAGACTTTCTTATTTTACTGATCCGCGTGAGCACTCCCTTGTTTGCTAAGAAAACATGGAAAGCACAAAGAATTTGTTTACCAATGCCATATTCGGCGCATAATGGTCAGGAACGGATTACGCTCTGTGGCGCCTCTCGGTCCGTTAAAAAATGCCGCTCTCTATTCTTCCGTATTTGATCAAATATTTAGAAAGAAAATTAACCTTTCAGTAACTTTGGCTACACAGACGTTTTTTTTTTTAAACTTCAGATTTGATTTAAAACAACACGATTTTGTTGTTTTAATTTTCGTTCGTTGGTCCCTGAGAGGTTTTCTATATTACACTGAATAAAGGAAACGTAAAACAAGAAATCACGACACAAAAATACGCTCACAGCTATAGAAAGTCTTTCGGCATTACATTAAAGAAATGTTTAAATGAACTTAAGTCGTAGTCTTTCTTTAATTTACGTTTTAATTTAAGTCCCGTGCATAGTGTTCCTGTTAGTTCTATAAACGTCATTATGTTACAGCAATATTCGCAATACAGTAGCGTGTCGATATCTCGGGTCTCATAGTTCAATGCTTTGTATAACCCGAACCAGACTGAAAGACCCGAGCGCTAACAAACGGGAATTCAGATGGCTATTTTGCAATTGGGGAAATACTTGGACTCGGGGAATTGCAAATGGGAAATACTTACGTCCTTTAAGATAAGAGAGACGATGATTAAGGCAAGTGAATGATGATGGAAGAATTGGTGGAATGAGAAAGTGGGAGGAAACGGAAGTATCCCGAGAAGACCCACGGGCACGATGTTGTCCACCACCAACTTACCTGACCGAGATTAAACCAGGGACCACACGCACAAGAGGTAGGCGCTCTACCACTGTGCCACCGTGCCTCCTAGACTGGAGATTAGATAACTACAAAAAGGCTTTAACAAGTAGTTGAATATCGTATGAATGAATTAACCGTTGAAAACTGGTGTCAAAATAGAGGAAAATAGAAGAGTTCTTATCAAAACAATTTTTGGAAGATACAGTACCCAACTAAAGAAAAGTAATATAGATCTTCAAGTCGTAATAATCCGGTTTAAAGTACAGTAAAGTTTATATACTTGTACTGTGAAGTTCCAAAGAAGTCTACTTTTCTGCATAATCCAAGTTTATTCATAATTCTAATTATTATATATTTATCTTAGTCAACCCACAAAATTCTCGCCTTACAGATTGCATATTCATCACGAAATACACTCAGTATATTATTTAAAAAAAAATAGAAGAACAATGTTTAGAATGAAATGAAATCTTTCAGTTTAACGTCCCAAGATGTGTCATTTAGGTTAATGGGGACGATGATTAAGGTTGGTTTAAAGGGACAAGTTTTGGCGATAGATGGCACTACAGTCTTCGTATCTCTCCCATTTATTTTTTTACCATTCATGAAAATTCACGATTTCTCTCACAAATTTCAACCTACAGACTTCAAAGTTTTAGAGAAGAAACTTCATAATCTATCTAAGGCAATAATAATTGCGGATTTTTTATTTAGAATTTTCTTCATTGTTGAAATAGCTTGATTGTTGAAATAGATATCCAAACCTTTAACAATGGAACTGTTCCAACAATGAAGAAAATTCTAAATAAAAAATCGGCACGGATGGTGCCCTTTAATAGGTTATGAAGTTCCTTCTCTAAAAGTTTGAGATCTCTAAGTTGAAATTTGTAGGAGAAATCGTAAATTTTCGTGAAAGGTAAAAAATACATAGGAGAGATACGAAGACTGTAGTGACACCTATCGTAAAACTTGTCCCTTTACACTAACCTTAAGGCAAGTGAATGATGATGGAAGAGTTGGTGGAATGATAAAGTGGGAGGAAACGGGCATACCCCGAGGAAACCCACTGTCACGATTGTTCACCACAAATTTACTTGGCTAATGATCGAACCAAAGACCCCCACGCGCTAGAGGTAAGTGCTCTACCAATGATTCACCATGCCTCCCTTTCGCCGAACAATGTCAAGTTATATTTCACATACTAGACAGTGATAAAATCATTGTAAGTAGCCTATATGTTTCTTGAAATATATTTTCAACATGGTGGCGACATACAGTAGCTTCCTGTGTATATCAGACAATAATTCTCAGCAAGCAAGAGAGAGAACTCATCGAGTGCAGACCTGCAATTGCCATTATCAAACTACATAATTGCGCTTTAGACGAATTACTGTGCTCGTAATGAGCGAGAAAACAACACAACTGCGACGCTTCCAATTCTCTGCTACTTAGTTCTTGAGGACGTGGAAGTACGTATCTGTGACGTCAACAGATTGGAATGCGAGCTCTAATGTTTATCCATGACACTGTTTGATAATATGTGTTCTTGTAAAATCGTAAAGACTGTGATGATGTTTACAGCCATGTGTGGTTGCTAAATGACACTTGAATAACTTCTTGATCAGTAACTAAAGCACACTACTAAAACAGTTCTGCATAATATTACTTTATAAAGAGACAAGATATCTTGTTAATTTTTGACACCAATTATGCGCTTATCACAAAATATAACGAAGCATTGTCTTACCAGACGGAAAATTTAACTATATTCTTGTTTTTCTTTTAAAAATCAAAACAAAAGAAAGAATAAAGGAAATAGTACAAGTTCCAAACTTGTGAGATAAACATTAATCTTTCAAACTCTGAAAAGAGCTTCAGATCGAGACAAGCCTTTGATTCCGTACCTTTTAAACCCACAATTTTACAAAATTTTAAGTTTCTTTTTCGTATTTCAACTACCTGAAAGATAATTTTGTGTCCCAAGAAAACACCCATTAAAATAGCATGGGGATTTTTCATTTCCCCTTTAGGACCTTTCAAAACTAAAAAAATACAGGTATTCACTTTGGGCAATTATCCTGTGGGCTCTAGCCAAGTTTAATCATTGTAGTCCTATAGGAAGTGCCTCAACACTATGGTGTGCTAGAAGATGTCCCATGTAAATAACATGGGAAAGATTTTTGAGTTCCAAATAAAACCGCTCTAAACTTGAAAATTTTTATTTTTACTGATTTACTTAGGTACCACTAACGAAAACGTACGTGTATACAGAATTTTAAGTTTGGATTCCAATTCTAAGTACCTAAAACATGAGATTATAAGTCGGAAAAAGGGTCATTTAAATAACATGGGGAATTTCTTCATCGTCCCTTTAGACGCCCTATTTATCAATAAAACAGGTACAAAATGAAATTAAATCTTTGAGTTTTACGTTCCACGGTTATGCTGGCTAGGCTAAAGAAGACGGTGATGATGATAAATGAATGAAGTGGTAGAATGAAGAAAGTGGGAGGAAATGGGAGAACCCCGAGAAAACCCACGCACACGGTATTTGTCCACCACAAAGTTCACTTAGCGCGAGCTGGAGTCGAACCAGGGACCCCATGTACCAGAGGTGAACGCTCTATCACTGAGCCACTGCAGCTCCATGTAATAGGCACAGTCAGAAACAATATTAACTTAAGTATAGGGTGAAGGTATATGAAATTATAGCTCCAACCTATACTTAATATTGTTTCTGACGGTATATGTACCCAAGAAATTAGGTTTTGTACCCATGATATTAGAAGCTTTAGTACCCGTAAAAAATATTTGTACCTAAGAAATCACAAGTACATTGTACCTGCTACCTCTTGGGTACCATGTACCTTCTAAATTCATGGGTACAAAATGGCCGTTTTGTACCTCTAAAATAGTGGGTACTGTATTTAGAGTGTATAAATTAAAAATGTTCGCTTTCGGCAATTTTCCTACTGATTAGTCCCAAAAAGCTATAGTCATGTCAAATTTAATCACCATATCCCTATAGGAAGTGCGCAATACTTTTGGGTGTAAACAAGGAAAGATTTCTCAGTTCTCCATAATACCAATCTACAGTTGGAAATGTTTATTTTTGGTGATTTACTTAGGTAACGCTAACGAAAACATAAAAGCATAAGGAATTTCAAGTTTTTATCACAATTCGAAGAACCTAAAACATAAGATTATAGGTCCGAAAAAAAGGTCCATTTAAATACGGCAATTTCTTCATCCCTCTTTAAGCCCCCTAAAAATTAAAAATATTCCGTTTTGACAATTTTCTTGTGCGTTAGTCCCGGAAGATTACAATTACAGCAAATTTCAACTTTCCACGCTAACCAGAAGTACCCTTTCAGTATGTCAGTTCATATAGTTTAATATATAATTAAGATCTTAAAAATGAAATATACCCAAAATGACAAAGAGTGGGATTGATCCCCTTGTGCACTGAATGTGCTAGTTGTGCCTTTTTGGTTAACAGAACCCGGTTGACAGAAATTGGAATCAAAACAGCAATAAAATATCCCAAGCACGTTTTAGTCGGTGAAGTTAAAGCAAATATCACCAAGATATTTCACTTCCGAAAAATTTGTTTCTTTGAAAATAGATACAAATAATACAATGCGACACCATTTCTTACGTTTTCGGGGCCAAGAAAATCCATTTGTGACTTTTGAATTACAATCCGACCACCAGAAGTGCTTCAAACCACAATGAAAGCCAAGGTCGTGACCAAATTCGACAATTATCATCATAGGTATTTTGCCAGTATTGGAAGCCTACTTGCCGCAACTGAGAAGCTTCCATGCTCCACGGTCTTCAGCTGACCTCTTCTTCTTTACGTCGGATTTCTCTCTTTTGGTATCGTCCATTAGTTGTAGTTTCCTTCGCCCCCTCCCTCTCTTTCCTGCCACGATACCCTCTAGTACGTCCCTCATGATACAGTTCCTTCTTAGCCAGTGTTCCAACCAGTTTCTCTTCCCACTTTCAGTAATATCTAAAAATTTATCTTTTCTCCCATTCCATTTCTAACACCCTCTCATTCGTTTTTCCCTCGACCCAACTAATTCTCCCCATTCTTTTCCATATCCACATTTAGATGGTTTTCAGTTGTTTTCAATCACCTTTCAAAATACCCATGTTTCTGCCCTATACAGTACAATATTCCACACGAAGCATTTTATGAGTCTTTTTCTCAACTCTTTAATCAAGGACTCACAAAGTAGACTTTTCTTCCTCCTAAAGACTTCTTTCGCCATCCCTATCCTTGCTTTTATTTCACGTTCACACTTCATATTATCACTAATAATACTACCCAGGTATCGAAAACTAGTCACTTGCTCCATTCTCTCCCCTCCTACTCCTACATTTGACACCGACTGCTTAGTTCCAGTCACCATGGCTGTTGTCTTTCTAACTTTTATTTTGATCCCATATTCTTCGCAGCCCTTCCTCAAATTTTGTAACAACTTATTGATTTCGTTTTCAGATTCCGCCACAAGTGCCATTATCACCTTCAAACTATATACACCTAATCATTCTACCTCCTACCGAAATGCCATCTTTATTATGTAGGCTCTTTTTCTCTATCTCTTCTAGATATACAGGGTGGCCCAAAAGTACATATACAGCCATGCATTGATCAAGTATAACATTCTAGTTTATGAATTTATTTGCTTCGATTGTTCCGGGCTTAAGTTATAAGTAAAAAGACGTTAAGATCATATAATAAAGTAACTAGGTCTACCTGTTTGATAAAAATAAGAAATGATATAAAATACGGGACGGGACTGTATACCTACTTTTGGGTCACCCGTTGGTGAAAAACAGCATCCTTGCCGAACTTTCCTTCCAACTCCACTCTCCTCTTAAATTTACAAAAAAAAAAAAAAAAAACTCAGAAAATACGGATAATGATTTATACTGTCATATCATTTCGCTTAGTTCAGAAATCTGTCGACTGGAATGTTCACATATTTTGACATTTTGTAGTTATAAGTAATACTCTGTATTACTCTTTATTGTATTTATGAGTAAAAATCAAATCTCGTAACAGTGTTTACCTGGTTTAATTAAATACGAGCTAATTAAATAACTAATTCTATGGCTATGGAACCCAGAGGTTCAACGTCACATTCATAAAAGTTCTCCATCGACTTCTATCCTTAGCCAACTGGATCTAGTTTCTACTTTGTGTTCCCTTATCTACGAGATCCATCTTAATATTGCCCTCCTATCTGCTCCTAGGTCTTGCTAATGGTCCTTCCAGTTAAAACTTTGAAAGCGTTCCTAATTTTGTTCATTCTGGTTACATGACCTACCACTTGAGCCTCCTAGATTTGGTGACCCTAACAATGTTTGGTAAATGATATAAATTATGTAGTTCCCCGTTATGAAGTTTCCGCCATTCCCCGTTCCCGTTCCTCTTGGGACCGCATATTCGTCTCAGGATCTTGTTCTCAAATACTTTAATCTATGTTCTTACCTCAGAGTAAGCGACCATGTTTCGTAACCATACCGAACAACAGACATGATTATCGTTTTATATATTTTAAGCTTCAAATTCTTCGACAGAATTCGCGACGACAAAAGATTTTGAACCGAATAATAACACGAATTCCCAGCTTTTAGTCATTAAATTTCTTGGTGAATATGCTTTTGGTCTGTTGATGTCGATCCTAGATATTTGAAAGTGTCCACTTTATCGAAAGTATTATTTCATATTTTAACGCAGTATCCATAATTAAATAGGAGCTATAATTCTTAAAGGAAAGTATTGCAAACATGCGGATAGATGTTACTATGCAAAAAGCATTGATTGTTAGCAAGTCGTATAACACACTCGAAAACAACCATTCATGAGCACCGTAAGACATATATACATATTGTACACAAAGTGCGTGCAGTGCGTGAAAATGCACACACACATTCCTCCTAATCCACGCTCCGAACGTGAAACAATGTAAGACTTGGATTGTTAAGATACTGCCGGGCTCGCAAATGTGAGTGAAGAATTGACTGTATTGACCATGCTGCAACCGAAACTACGAAGAAAAAAGAAAACTTTTGTTGACAGTCATACCGTGTTCATTATTTTAACCGACCAATTTATACTTACCACGTTCAAATCATCCCCAACCGGCTTCCTTTGTACTCAAGCAGAAAATTTACTCTAAACGCATTCATAAATAATACTCCAAACAAGTCATAAACGGGATAAGCGTGGTGTCGACGGGACGCGTTGTTGCCATCGCTATACCATATTTCTCTTGTTTTTAAGAGGTGAACTTTTAAATTCTTTGCTCATCCTCTTCTCTTGATGATTGTTGGCACCTCTGATTACGTAATGTGAGGGCACTGTAAACATCAGCTAATCTGAAGTAGCAATGTTTTTTTTTTCCTTTTTGGAAATGTTTCGTTTTTCGTTTTCCAAAAAAAAATCGCTTTTCGTTTTCCGAAAAATAATTATTTTTTCGAAAAATTCGTTTTTGAAAAAATGTGACCATCCCTAATCTGAAGTACATAAACATGAAGATTTCTTTATGTTAAATCCCTTCAAATCAGGAATTCACTAGCACCAAGGCACTGAAATGAAAGATTCTTAATTCGATACAACATTAGGTAAATCGAGATGATTTTTGTGACTTTCTTCACATAAATTACATACATGTACTAGAAGGAAGTTGACTGCATTATCAGTTATCCTGATTTGGGTTTTCCAGGGTGTCCTTGACCTACTCTTTACCAACATTAAGAACAGAGAACATTGAATCAATTCACCAAATTTCGTAGTTTAACCAATGAGTCGTGCTCTGCCTTAGTTTTTGTTTCTGGCGTGATTGTACCTCGAACGACCGGTTCTAAGATATATATCAACTCCTTGAATGGACAACTTTTGGAAGATTAGTGTCAGTGCCGATCCCCACATCCAAAATATTCCGATCAGAATACACTTACTCCAAACATCTTACATGGAACTCACTCTCTAGCTAAATAACTAACTAACTCTATGGCATACGGAACACGAAGGTTCAATGACGCGTTCAAAAAAAGCTCTCTATTTGACTTCTGGCCAGCTGGATCCAGTTTCTACTTTGTATTCCTTATTTCTGCGAGATCCATCTTAATATTATCGATACATAACAATATTTGATAAACGGTATATTATGTAGTTCGTTGTTATTAAGGTTCCGCTATTCTCCATTCCTGTTCCTCCTGGGTCAGAATATTCATCTCAGGATCTTGTTCTCAACTACTATCAGTCTACGTTCTTCCCTCAGAGTAAGCGACCATGTTTTGCAACCATACAGAACTACAGGAATAATTAATTTTTTTTTATATATATTTAAGTTTCAAGTTCCTCGACAGAATTCGAGACGACAAGAGATTTTGAACTGAATAATAACACGAATTCCCTGTTTTGGGACGTTAAACTCAAAATCAGTTCTAAGTATCTTACAAATAGCATCATAGTTTGATAGCAGGGATTAAAAATGATGACAAGATATGTTATTGGGACCCTGAATTCATTTCAAGAAGCTTATTTGTGTTGACTGTTGGAGTTCTTCCATTTTCGTTTCAAGATTTCACCTGGAGAAACAAATACCTCATCCCGTTCTTTAACGTTTATCTATACAATTGTGGTAGTTTCTACTACCTTGGTCAAGGATAACAAAGAATTCTGCGTCTTGTGTGAGGCAACGTTAGCAGCACCCAAAGATGCTTACAATGTGCAACATGTGTATTCGCACGCGGCGGCAACATGTGTCATAACTATATTATTTAAAACAAATATTTCTTGTTGGAAACAGACTTCATGCTGATGGTAGTTAAATTTACCAAAGTGACCTATTTGAATACTACATTCATAAATCATGTTTAGGTTACATCAGTTTAAGGTCACATGGACAGTGCTAAAGGAAACGGTCAAACAAATTCCAGCATGAATTGCTTGATTGTTGTCAAACGCAAGAACTCAATTCTCGAACAGTAGCGAACACCTGTTCTATTTAGATAGTTATCATAGTTTTGATATGAAAACTAGTCTTATCTTTGTCACAAACGAATTCGTTATCATTGAAAGTGGAAACAAGTTTATTTTTTTTAAAATTTTTAACAGATGTAGAAGGAAAATCAAGAAATAAAGATAAACGAGATGGAATTTCAAAGTGATATACTGAGATTGAAGCTCAATATTGAATTCTATATAAAGGATTACTACCTTTCCTCTGCAGGTGTGTTTGATTTATCTTTCACTAACATAGTAGATTATTATTTTTAAAAAATACACAACGAGATTGTATTTGTAGTGTTCAGGCCTTTCTGAGTGCGAGTACTCTTACCGCTTCGTTGTTCATGATGGGGTAGCATACTTAAAATCGTTCCTTTTAAGATTTACTCTTCTTGGAGGAAGGGGAAGGTTGCAAATGATGACATTGCACTGGGAGGCAAATTGCTTAGGGCCGGCCCGGCAACCACCTGATACATCGGGCTACCTCCACGCTTGGCGGAAAACTTTGGTTCTGGAATAAAACGTCCATTTTGCTCAACTAAATAAAATGGACATGAGATTTGGAACATGGAATATAACAAGTCTTTATAGGACAGTCACATTAAGAATCTTCATCCCGGCAAAATTAAAATACAGCTAATTTTACAGTAACTATGTGATATCTGCAAATAGATAAAAGATAATTGAAACATGGAACAAGAGCGCCCTAGACAATATTATTTTGCGTGAGGTACCGTTATCACAAGTCACCTAGTGGGTTTCCGTTTTCAGCTGTTTAGAAACGCGAAAATAAATGCCGATTTTCAAAATGGCTCGAAATCGAAAGCAGATAAGTGAGTCGTGATAACGGTTTCTCATGTAAAATGATATTGTCTAGAACGCTCTTGTTCCACATTTCGATTATCTTTTATCTATTTGAAGATATCACATAATTAATGTAAAATTAGTGGTATTTTAATTTCGCCGGGATGAAGACTCTTAAAATTCGCAACGAGTGAGTTAGAGAAAACTGTAATTTTTTAAGCAAGATGTCATGTTTTACTATGTATTTCCAAAAACTAAACAATACTAAAGCTAATGAAAAATTACCGCCGGTTCGGTGCGAAATAAATTATTTCTTGAAAGTTTTTGTACACTTATGATCACTGTTCAAAACAATTCGTAGTCTATGAGCTATGTAGGTCTTCTCGCAAAACTAGGCATATATGACCTTTTAATTTTCCACACTTGACCTGTTATCTTTCAGGAGATCAGCTGTATCAGCTTAGAAATGCCTGTATTAAACACTGGAAGTATGTAACAAAGAGGACAAACTGAAATTAGAGTGTGTTTAAACTTACAAATAAAATCAAAATAAGACTAATTACTGCTACTTGGGGCATAATTATAACTCATTATATCTGATGGGGGAACCTATGAATTCAATTGGCAAAATATAATTACTCGAAGCACGATGGCAATTTGACTGAAGCCAACTGACCCGACTCAACCTCCTCCCACAAGCTGTAGGTGTCACACGAAAACGTCTTTCAACACCCACATACGATTCAACGAACCCACGCACCCTGGTCATCATCACACGCACGTGACCCCTTCATTGACGAGCGCAAGGCAGGGTGTACATGCCTCCTTCCCCTGTTGCCAGAAAATACAGAGAAGAGTAGGTGATGGAAGACTACGTCGCAGGATAAGTTGGAAATCGTGACTTGAGTAATTTGTTTTTGTCTGTCCTTCATTTTGTTTCTTTTTTTTCTGATATTGGTGAAGATTGAGTAACACTGTTGCCAACTGCTGTTTCAAACGTGCTTAGTGGCTTTTTAACTTAACTTCAAAAGCACACACACACACACAAATCTTAATTACCATAACTTTAATTCTTTTGTGTTTAAGACTTTTTGAAATTGTCTGATGCTTCTGGAATGTAGTTTGCATGACAGTCTGAGGCAGCCTTAACAAGTCTTATTTCTTCTTATAACAGATCTCTGTTCTCACCTCTAAAATGACTTTTTGTAGTGTTTGTAAACCAATAGAAATTTCCTGCTCTTGTAATTATGGTTTTATTTAAACGTTAACTTTTCTCTGAGTAGCCTATCATAACAAGTTTAATACCGAAAGGTATCACTAGTCGCTTTGTATTATTTGGACTCGTGGGTCAAGTTTCATACTGAAAACTATTACCACTCAGATCGTATGTTTGGACCAGTGAGTCAAATTTCATGCTGAAAATTATTACAAGTCAGTTCGTATATTTAAATCCGTAAGTTATGTTTCATGCCAAAAGGTACTACCAGTCAGTTTCTATATTTGAATCCGTGAAATAAGTTTCATGTAGAAAGGCGTTACAAGTCAGTTCGTATATTTGAATTCGTGAGTAAGTCAAGTTTCGTGCTAAAATATGTTACAGATCAGTTTCTATATTTGAATCCGTGAAACAAGTTTCATGCTGAAAGCTATTACCAGCCAGTTCGTACATTTGGTTTCGTGCATAAAGTTTCACGCTAAAAAGTATTAGCAGTCAGTTCGTTTATTTGAGAATGTGAGTCAAGTTTTATGCCGGAAGGCGTTACCAGTCAGATTGTTTATTTGGATCTCCGAGTAGCAGTAGGAAGAACATAAGAATATAACAACATGTAGTCCCCCAGTTGTCGTTCATTAAGTTTTATATGTGCTTCGAAACCCACCTTAAAAAGAATCTCAAATTATCTGTACAGCAAAGTGGTTTTTATAACTCAGGAAATATAAGAAACATAAGGATAGAATACAACGTAATACGTATAATTTAAGAACTCTTCAAGAACTCGACGTACACGTGTACGGACCCTCATAGTGCTTCTAGAGGCGGTTCGACGTACACGTATACGCCCTGTGCACTAGTGACGAAATAATATTTTCTGCCATCTGTTGTTTTCCCACATGAACAAAAACGCATATAACTCAAGAGTAGACTGCAATGTCCTGCTAACTGTTGGTTTTCCATCTTATTACATGAAATTATGTTCAATTTTGTGACATTATGCGAAAATTGCTGTTTTGGTGATTTAAAATTACCGCCTCTCGCAGCGACTGATGGATATTTAACTCCCGCCTCGAAGAGTTAATAGAATCAGTTAATTATCGAAAAGCGAAGTATTTCTATATCCACAGAAATTTTAAAATGTAAGAAATATCAGAGTAGAAAATTCCATATATTGTAATGTAACGTTATAATGTAAAATATAATAAAATGTAGCCCTGGTTATTATTCATTTAAGTTTTATATGTGCTTAGAAAATTGCCTTAAAAGAACCTGTAAATTATCGAAAAGCGAAGCATTTCTATAATTACGGAAATCTGTCAGGTTTTCCCCTGTCGCCCTTCTGCAATTTAATGGGTTTTCTTCACATTTCTAGAACGGATGTAGCAAACATCTGGCCTTGAAGATTTTTTGTGTAGGTTGCATTTCAGGCCTATATGTTTCTGTATGTGTGCTTTGTGCGGGTGTATATTTTCTACACATACAATATATGTATGTATGTGTGTGTGTGTGTGTATAAATGTGTGTGTGCGTGTCCACGGATTCGATTACAGCGCCCAAGCATGTCACACGGACTCACACCTGAGTTCTGATGCGGCTGTTCACCTTCCTCGTTGCGAGCACAACCATTCCCACGGCAAAAAAATATTTCATTATGGTTCTCTGGTTTTTTTTTTTTCTTGACGAGTTCCACAGATTGTTTTAGGAGTCACACGCATTTATCCACTTTCTGTAGCTTCATTCACAAAGTTTCTCTAAAAGAAACCCGTACAGAATGAAAATCTTGGTGATGATATTAAGGTTAGCACAAATGTTATTTTATCACTAAGAAATCTCAGCACCTATCCAAGGTTTCCAATATACTTTTCACAGAGCAACAATAATTCAATGAAATTTATGTTGATACTTCGCCCAAAATTAAATTAAAATCAAATTATTATTTTTTTATGATTAAAGGATAACCTGCGCATCATTAAATTGAATCCATAGTCACATGATTCTCCGTGCATTTTCAAATTGCATCAACAACAGCGGGATTAGCCTTGCTGTTTGAAATTCAATCAACAATCCCAGGATAATCTAGAAATTTTAAAATTGAATTAGATAATAAGTTCGTGCAGTTTTAAATTGAGTCCATTATCACAGAAATACGGCTGCCTACAATGCAAAATTAGGATTAGAATTAGGGACTAGATTTCTGGGCTTTCGGCGTCTATGACCATGTTAGCCCGTCACTAGGATTAGGATTAGGAATTAGATTTCTAGGCTTTCGGCATCTATGGCTATATTAGCCCGTCACTAGGATTAGAATTAGGAATTAGATTTCTGGGCTTTCGGCATCTATGGCTATATTAGCCCGTCACTAGGATTAGAATTAGGAATTAGATTTCTGGGTTTTCGACGTCTATGGCCATGTTAGCCCATCACTAGGATTTGGATTAGGAATTAGATTTCTGGGTTTGCGGCGTCTATAGCCATGTTAGCCCATCACTGGGATTAGGATTAGGAATTAGATTTCTGGGTTTTCGGCGTCTATGGTAATGTTAGCCCATCACTAGGATTTGGATTAGGAATTAGATTTCTGGGCTTTCGGCATCTATGGCCATGCTAGCCATATATGAGAGATGACGTCTCTCGGCGATCACACTGCTCGGGAAATTGGGGGAAAAGGAAGGAATAGCGAAGGAAGGAAGCGACCTGGAACTATTACATCCAGTACCATCCCGGCATTTGCCTAGTTTGAATGAGGAAAGCCCAGAAAAGGCCTGAAAAAGCAATTAAACCTTCGACCGAGTGTCCCCATCGTGACCTACAACACAAAAGTCGAGACTACCTTGTCCTTGAAATGTGTTTTAAAAGTGATCTCAGAAATTGTATCAGAAATTATTTGTACTAGAAGAACTCGTTCCATCTTGTGTCTCGTCTCGTCTCGTCTCGTGTGCAACCATATAATGTAGAATTTGTAACCTTTAAATTGAACCAACAATCAGAGAATTTAATTGTTTGGCGCGTATTGCATGGGGTGTAAATTGAAATGCTCTCAATAGCGAATAACTGACTCTATGGCCTATGGAACCCGAAGATTCAATGCCGTGTTCCCAAAAGATCTCCATTGGCCTATGCCTTATCTATCTGAATCCAGTTTCTACTTTGTATTCCTACTTCTGCAAGATCCATCTTAACATTGTGCTCCCATCTGCGCGTAAGTCTTCCTTGTGGTTGTTTTCCGATTGAATTTTCAGCTAAAACTTTGAAAGTATTCCTACTTTCTTCCATTCTGGCTACATGGCCTGCCCACCTGCGTTAATAGCGAATGAAACAAACTATAAAGAAGTGAATCAAATAGTCACATGGTTTCGAATTAATGATGCACAACAAAAGAAGGGAACTGTCTACCTCAATCCTACTAACTGCAAACATTGCCACAAGCTTATTGTATAGGATTTGGTATTCTACCTGCATGCACATAAACATTTGGCAATGATTGAGTTTACCTAATAAAAAAAAGAAGAAGAAGAAATGCTGGACCTATTTCTATAAAGCTTTCAAGATATTGATAATTAAAAAAGGGGGTTTCGAACCTAAAAATTTGAGTGTGACTTTCTATCAGGGCTGCATTAACCCGTCTGGGGGCAGAAAAAATATATGACCAATTCTGACTTCCGGTAATACATTTTTGTAAAAGTACAGTAGAAAAGTTAAGGGAATACACCTACATTATTAGATGCCATGCATTAGATTATATTATACTAGTGAGACTTTTTAAATGACACACAAAGTTACCCTATTATATAAATGTAATAAATTTTTAAAAAATGAGTTCCTCAAGAATTTATTTTCCTAACTTTCGTCCTAGCGAAATCCTCTATTACATATGGAAGTCAAGAGAACTAGTCACCGCATAAATGTGTTTCAAGTAAACCGCTTATTATTGTGGTCAAAATTTCTACCCCATTCCACACATACAGAGTTTATAAACAGACAGAACTTTTTGACATGAAAGGAACATAACGTATTGTGCACCTACGCAGGGACTTAATTTTTCTGCCGAATTGGGACTGGATATTCTATAATTACACGAGACTTCAAAACACTTTTATTTAACGAGGAAATACGAATCATGATTTTCATGCACTACATTCCATCTTCTTTTTGGATCAAAAGATCCAATATATTTCAGGCAAAAAATTTTCTTGTAGGCCTTATATCTGGAGAACTACATATAGTGTGGCCAAACTCAAACTACCACTTAACTAAGTATGATGTGCTTATTCCGCTTAAAAAAAAAAAAAAAAAAAAAAAAACGAAAATACGATTTAGGGGCCGTTCAAAAATTTTGTGGCCCTTGATTCAAAAATGCATGAAAAGATGAAATATATTTCAATCAAAAATTTTCTTGTGGCTCTTATATATGGAAAACTACTTATAGTGTAGCCAAACTCAAACTATCACTTAACTCAGTATGATGTGCTTATTCCGTAAAAAATACGAAAATTCGATTTAGGGGCCGTTCAAAAATTTTGTGGTCCCTGATCTAAAAAGTAATTATTGGCCAAGATCGCAAACTTTTGATGCATTTTTTGATAATTAATAAAATTCTTGGCCAAGAGCGCAATCATTTGGTTCATTTTTTGGATCACCTAAAATTCTTATTCAAAAATGATTCATGCTAATTTATTAAGACGGTGGATGTAAGAAACGATGAATTTGTTTTATATTTTATCTTATGGTGATGGTTGTATCTTGTATGATTGTTTTTAGACAGCCAGTTGAAGTTTTGATCAGACTGTAGCACCCATCCATCTGGAGGTCGGGTCGAAAGCCCCCTAAGCTCCCCTTAATCCGGCCCTGCTTTCTATTGACGTTACATTGAAATTCTGAACATGCTAATGAAGAATTTAAAAATAAATAAATACACGCCTGGAAAGTATGCAAACTGTTCCTCACAAGGGTTTGTTGAATTATATAAATTCTAGAAGATGAGACTTAAGGGAAGGAACTTTGCTTTTCCTTTCTTCATATGTATCTCATAAGTTTACCGTATTTCGTAGGATGCATAGTTTATGTGCGTTGTGTACTTGAATTTTGCACACTACAAATCACTTTTATTTTATTTTATTTTTTTTAAAAAGAAACAAGATAACCTTCACAAACAAAAGGTACGGGTCACCACACTAAACTTTCTCACTCTAATTTCTTAAACTAAATCAGTTATGCTGCAGCATGTACTTATAAAATACAAACAAAATTACTTCAGAAAACTTCATTCAGAGAAAATTCTGTCCCAAAAGTA
This sequence comes from Thermobia domestica, assembly GCF_964235325.1. Taxonomy (NCBI): domain Eukaryota; kingdom Metazoa; phylum Arthropoda; class Insecta; order Zygentoma; family Lepismatidae; genus Thermobia; species Thermobia domestica. The sequence goes on along the minus strand of NC_137470.1, from coordinate 10,597,571 downwards.
AACTGTCGTTTGTAAGACTTTTTAATAATAAATGAAATGAAATCTTTAAGTTTTATCCAACGGTTATTCGGGGTGGGCTAAAGGAGGTGGTGATGATAAGAAATGAATGAAATGGTGGAATGAAGAAAGTAGAAGGAAACGGGAGAACCCCGAGAAAACCCACGCACATGGTGTTTGTCCACCACAAAGTCCACTTAGAACCACAGGAATCATCAAGCAATAAGAGAATACATTTTCTTTTGATACATTTTCGGAAGTTTTTCGCCCCTGCATTAAAATCACCTTATAATCTCCTGCTGTATTATGCAATTCTTTTATCCATTGTGTTTATACGGAAGGCATAATTTTATATGGTTTCTCTCTACATTGTATTATAAACTGCTCTTTCCGGTAGTCCAGTGGCTAATGGTCGCGCCTTTAATGGTCATAGGTATAATTTCCGGTGGAGAGACTTGTTTCGGTGCTTCTAATTTCAACTTAAACTGTAAGTTCATGTCCCATATAGCTTGGCACTGAAGAGGGGAGTTAACTTGTAATAAACAAACAAACATAACATAAATCAAGTTGAAGAAATTCAAATTTAAATCAACGTTAGATGAACGAATGATTTAAATCGAGTTCAGAAATGCATCCGTCATGTTTTTGAGCTACTGTAACACTTGCTGTTCATTTACATAATTTTAGGGGCCGGTGGCTCAGTGGTAGAGAGTTCACCTTTTGAGTGAGACATTCCTAGTTTGATCTCAAGTCATGTACTATAGTGAAGAACACCATAACCGTAGGTTTTCTTGAAGATCTTCCGCTTCCTCCCACATTACCACTGTAACAAATTACCCGTCTTCTTTAGCTTAAAACGCATAATCGTAAGACGTAAAACTAAAAAGATCTCATTTCATTTCATAAACAATTTAAAACGCATATTTTACATGAAATCAGTAGATATATGTAGAACAGACCTGCATACTTTGTGCAAATTCTGTCGCGGAATTTGAAGCTTAAAATATATAAATGGATAATCATGCCTGTTGTTCCGTATGGCTGCGAAACATGGTCGCTTACACTGAGACAAATATCCGGACCCAAGAGGAACGGGAATGGGGGATGGCGGAAACTTCATAACGAGGAACTGCATAATTTATATTGTTTACAAAATTGTTAGGGCCATCAAATCTAGGAGGCTAAGGTGGGTAGGTCATGTAGCCAGAATGGAAGAAAGTAGAAACACTTTCAAAGTTTTAACTGGAAATCCAATCGGGAAGCGACCATTAGGAAGATCTAGGCGCAGATGGGAGGACAATAATAAGATGGATCTCGCAGAAATAGGACTACAAAGTAGAAACTGGATTCAGTTGGTGAAGAACAGAAGTCAATGGCATGGTACCTATACAGAATTAATTTCTAGATTTAAAAGAAATTCGTTTTTGTCCATTTTTTCGGAAACTACACGAGGTTTTAAACGAATTCATATCATTCCGCTCAGCTCAGTTATAGGTCTATTGGTTGGTATTTCCCATCTTTGGACACGTTTTACCCGTAAACGCTAATAGTGCCAGAAGTTTTTCAATCAACAGCCGAGCATTTGTTAAATGTGATTTCCACCTAAAAATGGTTCAAATCTTTTCTTTGATATTGTACACCGTTGTGTCCCGAATTCCAAAGCTGTTGTCGGATATCACAAGCGAACAACTGAAGTGTTTTCCTTTTTCTTTCTACAGCTCTATACATCAGCGTAGTTAACGTTCGTAAAAGACATAGAGCGAACTCCTTGGAAGAAAACCGTGCAACATTGCAGGTTGAGTGTGGTAGTTCGTCCGCCATGAAACCTGAGCGCTGAGGGAACGGCATACTCGCATGCAAAGTAACTCAAGCGTGAATCCCCCAGCGGAGCAAGAATTCCCATTGTCAGGAGAAAGGAGACCTTGCTGCAAAGAAAATCAAGTAAGAAAGAAGCAGAGAGAGAGAAAGAGAGAGAGAGAATGATGGTTGAAGGGCAAAGAGGGGAAGGAAGCAAGAATGAGATAGTGAGCAACAGGGCGTTCACAAAGTTCATAGCCATGTATGTTTGGGTGGATGGAAAAGCAGAGTTTGTAATTTTAAATCAATTCACCGTCAAAATACTTTGAAGAACGTTCTTTTACATAACGTATACCAAAACTTTGACATTTTTGCTTGTGCCTCCAATACAGTTTTATTACAAATAACTCGAGACACATCAAAACACCGTTTCTTGATACTGTTTAGTGATACTTAGTTCTAATTGTTGCTGGCGGATAATTTATGTATCTATGCTATAGATTAGAAATTAAAATTCGATAATAGTGTTCTAATTTTTCACTCTTTTGTTTTCGTAATAGAATATCCATTTCTAAATTGTACAGTCAGCGACAAATGTTGTTTTCATTTGGCAAAATTTACTTTTGGAATAACGGTGGCATAGCTGCAACATACTACATGATTTTTTATTTACTAAAACTATATTCAAATTTTACTTCCATTCTTAACTTATTTACGAAACTAATTTTGTCAAACGGAAAGAACATTTGTTGCTGATTGTACATTAATTTTGCGTTTTGATTAAAAAAAAGTTGAGAATATTCCAAGAGCATTGCCATAACGAACTTAAAAAGAATTGAGGGATGAACAAAGAAGGATACCTGTGATTGTTTCTACATGTAAAAGTAAATCTTTTTATTGGCACCTTCTTCTGTTACTCGAAAAAAAAAAACACAAAATATAATCTCTCTTTGATGTATGGTTCCATAGATATGGCTCCTTAAACCTCCCAAAATTCGAACTTTTTGGCCAATATCTGGGGAACGGTGGCCAGTTGGACAATGACCACCAGTTACTATTTGGTACCAAAATGTTTATCATCCTCTTAGGTATTGTTCAACACCAATATGATCTCTCTATGACTTACAGTTCCCGAGATAAGACTCCTTAAATCTCCCCAAAGCGGAACTATTTTTTGGCCAATATCTCGGAAACGGTAAGTTATAGAGAGATAATATTGGTGTTAATCAATGCCTAAGAGAATGGTAAATATTTTGGTAACGATATTAACTAATGGCCACTGACCAAATCAGTGATCAGTTGACAGTGGCTACTGGTTACTATTTAGTACAAAAATATTAACGATCCTCTCAGGTGTTGATCAACATCAATATCATCTCTCTATAGCTTATGGTTCCCGAAGTATTGACTCCTCAAATCTCCAGAAATCGGCCATTTTTTGGTTAATACCTCGGGAACGAAAAGTGTGACGCGAAAAATTCCATCACTTTCTGAGATAATTTTTGATGCTCTATCGAACGGAAGACTCAAAATTGAAAACAAAATCGCAAATAACAGACAGACAGACACACAGACATAGAGAATTAAGTAACGAACTTTTTAAGTTCGTTGAAAATCGATCATACGGAAAGTATGTGTATATGTCGTAAGCGATATACCAGTACACAATATATTCGATTTTGTCCGAACTTGGCATAGATGTAGACTTAACATTGGTTAGTATGCATGTGATGAATCCCGAGGAAAGCCACACACACGATGTTTGCCCCACGAAACCCAGCTGGTGGGAGCTGGAATCGAAAAAGGAGCCTTTGTGCACGTGAGATATCTGGACTTGGAGTATGATATCGTACGTAGGCTATAAAGAACTCCTGCAATTATGACCATGTGCACACCCAGAATTTTTTCTTGGGAAGGGTTTAATAACACAAGACACTGTTTATGTAGCATCGAACAGGTGTTATTCTGCAGGAAAAAAGTACTTACACCTATATTCGCACGAAAAATGGCAAAATTAGATTGTTTTTATCAGAAAAAAAGTACTGTACAGATAAGGTCAAATCTTTAGTCTTATAACAAGTACTTCTCGGCTAAGCAAGTGTACAAATATATGTCGATCCGGACCCGGTGAATTCTCTATGGTGCACCCCGATCTTGGCCAACCGTAATATGAATTCAAATCCTGACCTGCTTATTACACATGTAAAAAAAAAATATCTCCACACGTCTAGAAAACATATCATTACCTGAATTCACATTTTGCCAGGGCCGGATTAAGACACTTGTGACCTAGGCCATTATGTTGAAACTGGCCATTTAAAAAAATTAATAAGTTTCAAATGTGTTTCTACTTACGGAATTTGAAGGTGCATTTTCTTTTTAATACACGAAGAAAATTTTATTTTTGTTCGCACTTTTAGACTTGTTGTAAGTGACAATCACCACTCAGTCGTGGCTACACAAACATTTCATTGTTCAATACACGTTTACACAGCAGTATCACTTGAAAAGGGAAAAAACATATTATAACGAGGGGGAGACGGAGTCAAATATGTCCCCCCCCCCCGAGGCTCCAGGTTGCTCGGCTTAGGCGTTAATCCAAGTCTGTATTTTAAAAATTATGTTGCGCCATAACTGTCTTAATTACAGTCCTTAATAACCGACAAATTTGCAAAAAAAAAAGTGAATCCTTCAACAGATTTACAAATCAAATTTTCAGATTTTCTCCACTAAAAAAGTAGCTGGACAGAATTTCTCGTATGTTCAAAAAAAAAAGTATTTTCACTGCTATTGGGGCACACAAATAAAGGTTTCCGGGTTTTACGCACATCTTGGACAAGATAATATGAAAAACAAACATTTCCTATATTGAAATATATATACAAAAGTCTTTGGGAACTTGAATCCCTCTCAATGAAATCCTGCGTACGCCACTGTTCGCTGCCTTTGATCGCCGGTCAGAATAATTTGAACTGTTAATGCAATTATTATCAGATGCACCCAAAGTCTTAATGCATCAGAGCAGCAAGCTTTATGACACTAACCAAGAAGAACAATAACAGAGCGATAGAACTTTAGCTAGAATAACACGAAATGAATTTTATTATCTACTAATCTTTCAATGTCGTAAAGAAGTGACGTAAAACATGGTTAATAATTATAACAATACCGTAAAATGTGAGGAGCAGAAGTAAGAAATTGGAAGACAGCAAGAAATTATGAATTAAATTATCCACCATCTCCTACTGCTAGCAGTCTACCTTTAATTATAATTATTTAATTAACGATTTCAGCTGATTGTTTTAGCCATAAATCACAATTTTTGTGAAGTTTATAATAGAACAATAAAAAACGATTTAGAAGCCGCTCGATAATAATAATAATAATAATAATAATAATAATAATAATAATAATAATAATTATTATTATTATTATTATTATTATTATTATTATTATTATACTTTATGGGATTTGAGATGAATAAGTATTCTTGTTTAGCTTTTCTTCTTGATCATGGGGCACGGTGGCTCAGTGGTAGAGCGTTCACCTCTGGCGCTTGGGGTCCCTGGTTCGGTCCCAGCTCGCGTCGTATGGACTTACTGGTGTACAAACACCGTGCTCGTGGGTTTTCTCGGGGTTCTCCCATTTCTTCCCACTTTCTTCATTCCACCATTTCATTCCTTTCTCATCCTCACCGTCTCCTTTAGTCTAACCGGCGTAACGTGGGACGTAAAACTTACAGATTTCATTCTCTTGATCATTTCTGGTTCTCATAATTTATCGTCAATAATTTTACTTATATTTTTCTTGCTGTCAGGGCCGGACTAAGAGAGGGGCTTAGGGGAGTTGTACCCTGCGCCTCCACGTGGATGGGGGGCCTCCACTCTGATCAAAATCTCAACTGTCTCTCTAGAAGGAATCATACAAGATACAATCATCATCATAAGATAAAGTATAACCAAGAGTGTGAAACATGTTCCCTTAAGAGTCTTCATCCCGGCAAAATTAAAATACCGCTAATTTTACAGTAATTATGTGATATCTTCAAATAGATAAAGGATAATTGAAATATGGAACAAGAGCGCCCTAGACAATATTATTTTGCATGAGGCACCGTTATCACAAGTCACCTAGTGGCTTTCCGTTTTCAGCTGTTTAGAAACGCGAAAATAAATGCTGATTTTCAAAATGGCTCGAAATCGAAAGCAGATAAGTGAGTCGTGATAACGGTTTCTCATGTAAAATAATATTGTCTAGGACGCTCTTGTCCCACATTTCAATTATCTTTTATCTATTTGATAATATAACATAATTACTGTAAAATTAGCGGTATTTTAATTTCGCCGGGATGAAGACTCTTAACTTTCCAACTGTACTTCCACACAAATATATTAGGCGAAGTTAGCAGGGGCCACATATTTTTACTAACCCCGAGCCTCCAGATGGGTTAATCCAGCCCTGCATTTAACAATTACTTATCGTCTTTTGAGATATAGAATAGATAGACGTATTGTTTTATAGCATAGAACTCCCCCAAGTATGGATCCCTCTCAATAATAATAATAACAAAAAATATTGGTGCGCGCCTGCAGCAGAACCAGACACTCAAAAGCCAACCATGTTAGTCATTCAGCTACTTGAGCAGACAGAGTGGTCTTATTATACTTCCGATAATTTGGGAGCATAAAAGCTATATGATTTTCAAACACATAATAATATTTCAGATTTAATTATAAGAAATCAATGGTAAACATTACAGTCAGTGTAATACAAGCTTGATGATAAAATTACAATGATAGGGTTGATGCATACTTTTGCTAACGACTGTACAAGTAATTTAGTCATCTCTATATACCAAGTTACAAGTTACAGCAACATAAATTCATTAAAGACCACACACAGACAGTAAGAGTGACGAAAATCCCATTAATTAAGCATAACATTCAAATTCGAAGATTGATGACCCTCCCAGTGATGACCTTTTGACCACATTTATCTAGGAAGCACTTTTTAAAGACCAAAATGACAGGGTAAAAAGCGATTACAATTACTCTGAAGCACATTTTCATCACTTACGTTATCACTTCACTTGTAGCAAGATTAAAGGAATTCTCCTAAAACTCGAAAAACTAAGGAAAGCATGCTAGGATGGGAACTGAATAGTGTAAAATAGTATTAACTAAATAATAGCAAACTTCACTAAATGAATAAAACTCGGTTTACTTTCTTTGTAAGGAGGCACAGTGGCTCAGTGGTAGAACGCTCACTTCTGGTGCGTGGGGTCCCTGGTTGCATCCCCGGCCAAGTAAGTCTGTGGTGGACAACATCGTGTCCGTGGTATTGCTGCTTTCTCCCACTTTCTCATTCCACCAATTATTAGATTATCAATCACTAGCCTTAATCGTCGTCTCCCTTTGCCTAAAGGACGTTAAACTAAAATATTTTTTGTAGTGGGTGTTACCTTTGAATATTAAGCAAAGTGTACTCGTAAAAAAATAGTGTGTTTTTATACCTGGATCAAATGCCTTTTTACACGGATATAACTTATGCTATTATATGTCAATTCCAACAAGAGCATACAATTTGCACTAAAAGATTATGAAATGAAATAAAATCTTTGAGTTTTACGTCCCACGATTATGCCGATTAGGCTAAAGGAGACGGTGATGGTGAGTAATGAATGAAATGGTGGAATGAAGAAAGTGGGAGAAAACGGGAGAACCCCGAGAAAATCCACGAGCACGATGTTTGTCCACCACAAAGTTCACACGGCGCGAGCTGGGATCGCACCAGCGACCTCAAGCACCGGAGGTGAACGCTCTACCACTGAGCCAACGCCCCCGTTTAAAAAAATTATGTTACATGTATAAACCTATTCTTAGTATAGCCTACAAAACTATTACAGTGTAGCTCTTGGTGTCTGTGGTCATTGGTTCGATTATTGATGTTGACCGAGCATTATGGTCCAATCGGAAAGTTATTTGAATTAAAATCTAGCAAACTCCAGTCTCAAAAGTAGCCAAGATCAGTGACTTGAAGTCGATGTGCTGACCACATATTATAAACTCAGAAAATAGTCGATCATCATCTTTTGTGATCTGTAACGGCAGAAGATTAGTTTATCCGTTCATACTTACGCTCATCATACAGTTACATTTCTGATGTGCGCTCTTGTAGTTGAACAGATCTTGTATATATGTAATACATATGCAAGAATACTTGAAAGGTTAACTAAAAAAAACAAAAAAAAAAAAACACTCGCACGTAGTGTAACACCAGATGCAAAAGACATCACCATTAAACATCTTTCTTCGCTGTCCTTGCCTATCATTTCTCAATGTCACCGTGGACTCCTCCCAAATATTTCTTTTTTCATCTTTTGTATTGCTGAAGCATACGAAACAGTGATACTAGATGAAGCCATAGAAAATTTTCAGAGAATAATCAAGACAAAATACTTTTTTTTTTTCACAGCAAATGTAGAGAAAAGGGAGATATATTATTTCAAGGGAACGTAGAGAAATTTTTAGAGATAAAAGTCAGAACAGAGTTTTTTTTTTTTTTTTTTTTGCAGAAAATGATGGGAAATTTTTAGAGATAAAAAATCAAGAGAGATTTTTTTTAGAGAAAAGGTAGGAAAATGTTTAGAGATAGAAATCATACAGAAAATGAAGGAACAATTTCAAAAATAAAAAAAAAAGTAAAAAGAAAGATTCGTTCACAAAAAATGAGGGGGAGATTTAGAAATAAAAAAATAGGGAAAAAGGCGTCTATGATCTTTCGAATAAATATTAAATGGCATACTGAACATTTTAGGGTGACATCTCATAGATCCAGGACAGAGGGACAAACAGAACGCTCAACTCAATGCGCTCTCTGACATTTTCGCTTCATCCTTTTGTCTCCGGCCGTTTTATCCGTAACCTGTATTTAAGAGTACAATTGTGCAAATAGAAGAAAATTCTGCATCAAATAGGGGTATTTTGACAATCAGGAAATTCTGTGTCAAATAGGGATATTTTGACAATCAGGATTTTCTGTATCAAATAGGAATATTTTGACAATCAGAAAATTTTGTATCAAATAGGGATATTTTGACAATCAAGAGCAATAGGATAAGAGTCTTCTAGCATCGTTAGTCTGAAGGAAAAAAAACAACGTTTTTATCGAAAATACCCGGTATAATGTAAAACATAGACCAATACATTAGAAACATGATTAAAAGCCCAATTCTGCCACTAGAAGGAAATTCTGTATCAAATAGGGACATTTGGTCAGGCCTAAGGAACATTAGGACCGGAGTCTTGTAGCATCGTTAGTCTGAAGAAAAAAAAGTAAAAATTCCTCTCGCAGTCTTGTGTTGGCCTTCAAAATATCAGAAGAGCTTCTCCACATACCTGTCCCTGAGCAAACGCTACCATTCAAACAACCAAAACAAACAAAGATAATTAAGCGTACAACCCGTTTAAAGTGGAAGAATGTAAGAGGAATATATTCATTCTTTCTGGTACGTCATAGGAGTTTAGGTTATTAGATGATATCCAGTCATGCAAAAAAAGAGAGAAAAATAATAATTAAAAGGTTATGGAACTTTAACTAAGCTTAAGAAACGATATAGATAAAAAAGATAAAATTCTTTCTTTCTTTTTTTTTTCTTTTTTCTTTTAAGTTGGGAACATACATTCTGGTTAAGAAGTTTGTAGATAAGTGTGTACAAATATACTTTCAAAGGGCGCTGATTTCGTTACCTCTTCAAAATCAAACATATTGAATCCGAGCAGCATGAAAGTAGCACCGTGGTTCAATGGTGGAGCACTCATATCCCGTACGAAGGGTCCCTGGTTCAATTCTGTGCCACACTATTTTGTGAAAATGAAATGAAATGTTTCAGTTTTACGTACCACGGTTATGCGGGCTAGGCTAAAGGAGACGGTGATGATGAAAAATGAATGCAGTGGTGGAATGAAGAAAGTGGGAGGAAACGGGAGATCCCAGAGAAAACCGACGACCATGGTGTTTGTCCACCACAAAGCTCACTTAGTGCGAGATGGGATCGAACAGGGACCTCACACACCACAGGTGAACGCTCTACCACTGAGTCACCGTGTCCCCACGCTATTTTGTGTTGAACAAGATCGTGTCAGTGGGTTCTCAAATTCTTCTCCCACATTTACATTCCACAAACTACTTCACAATTATTCATATTCATAAAGTCATCCCACTCCTTTAACAAATAGGGCAAGAAATGTGTATATTTCTATTAAAATTGAAGGAATTAACAACCTTGGAGTACAAGGATTCACAACCGAAAGGATCGGGATTTAACCTGGTAATCATTTTGACTCAATCATTTCTCAGTGGGGGCGCGGTGGCTCAGTGGTAGAGCGTTCACCTCCGGTGCTTGTGGTCCCTGATTCGATCCCAGCTCGCGCCGTGTGGACTTTGTGGTGGACAAACACCGCGCTTGTGGATTTTCTCGGGGTTCTCCCGTTTCCTCCCACTTTCTTCATTCCACCATTTCACTCCTCTCTCATCATCACCGTCTCCTTTAGCCTAACCAGCATAAACGTGGGACGTAAAACTTAAAAATATCATTTTTTTAAATTTTCGAACCAGGGACCCCACGCACCAGAAGTAAGCGCTCTACACTGAGCCATCGCGGTTCCATCCATCGAAGTTCGAGTTTGACCTTATTCATTTAAAAAAAAAAAAGGAATAAGAATTAGTGAGAAATACGGTACAAACGTGTTAAATGTTAAGACTCAGCGTACTAACTTAATAATATGTAGTATGTCGACAGCTTTCGTATATATATAAAAAAAGAGTCACCCAGAGCCGCCAAATCTTTACCAGCTATAATTGCATACGGAAATTCTTTTATATTATTTTTGAATTGATGACAGGTTGGTGAGTCAAAATTTATGGACGTTTGTGGTTGTTTCGGAGAACGTCTGGTTTATATGCAACCCACATTACAGACATTTGTCGTGTGGGTTTACGTAACAACAAATTATAAATACATGGGCAACGGAATGGGGTTCATTCAAGTTCTTCATTAAAACCTGGATATGATGCATTCTGAGAACATTCTTTTCCCTAGCAAATGGGAAATACATTACTACTCGCAGCATCAGCTCAGGATTAAGACTAGAAGGCTCAGATAAGTAGGGATGCGCTCGAGTCGAGTCGAGACAGAAATTTCCTGTGAAAATTCGAGTCGAGACACAGCTCTTGCAATAGAAGAATATATATTTTTCGAGTCGAGACATCACTTTTACAGCACATTTTCGAGACGAGACAGTCTCAAATCTTGTCTCGTGCGCATCCTTACAGGTAAGCAGGTCATGTAGCCAGAATGATCGGAAGTAGGAACGCTTTCAACATTTTTACTGAAATTCAGTCAGAAAACAACCATTAGGAAGACTTAGGCGCAGATGGGAGAATAATATTAAGATGGATCTCGCAGAGATTGGAATACAAAGTAGAAACTGGATCCAGTTGGCTAAGGATAGAAGTCAGTGGAGAGCTTTTGTGAATGTGGCATTGAACCTCCGGGATCCATAGGCCATAGAGTTAGTTAGTGAGTATCAGTTTATACAACCTTTCAATAAAGCACTTTTCTTTTTTTTTTTTAAAAAAAAAGTACAGAAGCGATATGAAAGTACTAATCACAAATATTTTGTGATAAACTTCCTCCACTCCTCGATACAATTGATTCATAGCAATAAAATGCAATTCACCGGATAAGAATCATATCATGACGAATTACTGATTCTCGGAAATTGAAATTATAAAAAGAATGAATCCAAACCTCTTTCTTTATGAGAAGTTTATAAAAGCATGAGAGCTTAGTAGAGTTTACTAGTAAATAACAGTTCGTTAGAAAGATGCTGTGAATCATGCGCTAACGCAACGCAAGCGTCAGAAGGAGGAAAAAATCTTTACTGCTTCTTGAGAGCAAATTTTTCAGCACGGAGTGAAAATAGAGGAAGATTGAAATTATATCAGCTTTTCAAGGTTATGAACTTCATAAGCAAATAAAGATGCACAATATATAGGAAACCTCTGAATAACGAAGTCATGATTCATCATCACAGATATTATGCCATTATTGGCAGGCCAGTTACTGCAGCTCAGAAGCTTCCCATGTTCCACGGTCTTCAACTAATTTCTTCGTCTTTACGTACGACTTTTCTGTTTTGATATCGTCCATCAATTGTAGCCTTCTTCGCCCTCTCCCTTTCTTTCCTTCCACCATACCCTCTAAAACAGTGCTATTCAACTTTTTTCTCTCGCGTACTCTAAGACATAGTCCGTCATCCAACTGTGTACCGCTGAAGCTGTTTAAGAGAAATTAAATCGAAATTAACTTACTAAACTTAATACACATGTTCTGTTGATTAAAAAGGGGGGCAAAAAGACACTCAAAAAAGGACAGTCAGTATGCCAATCTAAACATTATTTATAGGAGGATAAAGTGTACATCCGAAAAAATTTTAACATGGGAAGTTTCAAAACGTATGGGAGATATCCACTTCTACTGAGGGGGATTTTCCCCTCAACCACCTTGATAATTCGCACACTGATGAAATATGCTTATTTTAGGATTACGTACCTCCAGAAACACCTTCGCGTACCCCGGTTGAATAGCACTGCTCAGTACCTTCTTAGCCACTGTCTTAACTAGTGATGGGCAGTGGAAACATTCCCGGTGGGAAGGAATTTAAAAAATGGGAATATTCCCGTTTTTTTCCCTGGCATATAAATTCCCGGGAAGGAATTTATTTCCATTTCTTTACTTTATCTTCCAAATTATAAGGACCATATGACTAATTACTTTATTTTTATATATTATGATTTACTTCTAGGTTTAAATAATTTGGAGGTTAAAAAATTTAAAATTCTTTTACTGTACTTTATATAACTAATAATATAATTTTTTTAACTTCTATTTCAATTTGCACTAAAAAGTAGCAAAGTACTAATTTTCAAATGATGAAAAGGAACAATTTTGTAAAGTAATTTAGAATTATGTAGAAATAGAGATGAAGTACTATTAATAAACCCTGAACCACCATTAGTAATAGACGTCGGTCTGTCTCCTCTCTCTGACTCGAATTTCTGAAGAGGTACTCGGACTTCTCTTACATATGAATTAACGCATGAAATTTCGAGAAATAGGTACGAAGAAAGGTCGTGTGTGGCAACGTTACGTGCAAAATTATAAAGATAAGAAAGTATCTTGCAAATATTGTGAACATATATATTTATTCGCAAACATTGACAAAATGGTGGAACGTGTGTCTTCTGGCAGTTACCCAACCTAATTTGTTTATAACATTTAAACATTTAACATGTTTATAATATCAGTAGTAGAGTCAAGTTTAGAAAATTCACTTACATATAAATTTAAACTGTTTAGCGGTTTAAAAGTATGTCGACTTACTATATCATTTTTGACACATTTACTTTCATAGAACATAGTGTAAATAAATATCCATTTATGCGTACTATCTAAATATAATAAAATATTAATAAAATAACATAATACTGTTCAGAATATACATTTTAAAGACTCCTCTGGGGACAACAGTAATAATATACTGTGATATAAAAACGAATTTAACTTTGAAATCAGAATAATGGAATGGAATGCAATTTTCTTTGTTATTGTACATAAATTCCCGGAAATTTCTCATTTTTGGAAATCTTTCCGGGAATATTCCCAAAAAAGTATCTTCCAGGGAATTTACCCATCACTAGTCCCAACCAGTTTCACTTCCTCTTCTTAATAATATCTAAAACTGTCTTCTCTCTCCACCATTTCTACCGTCCTCTCATTCATTTTCTGTTCCAACCAGTTACTTCTCCACACCCCCATTTCGAAAGCTTCCATTCATTTTCCATCATTTTTCGTAATGTCTGTGTTTCTGTCCCATACAGTATAATACTCCACATGAAACATTTCATGAGTCTTTTTCTCAACTTCTTATTCAAAGTCCCACAAAATTGTATTTTCTTCCTCCTAAAGGCTTCTTTCGCCACTCCTATCCTTGCTTTTATTTCACGTTTCCACTTCATATCATCTCTAATAATACACCCTGTTTCAAAAAGAATATACGTATCACGAAGAATTATTTTGTCCAAACTATCGATCGCTGCGTCTCGGCTCGACTGTTGGAGAAACGAATACATAGTCTATACAACCCTGATATCGAAAACTAGTCACCTGTTCTATTTTCTCACCTCCTGCTTCTATATTTGACACCGACTCCTTTGTTCCAATCATCGTAATCAACGTAGACCCTATCTGTATTGCATACTACAAAGCATTATGTCGGATTTCATCTCAAATTATATGTTCATGTGTCATATAGCTTTGGATTTAAAAAAATCGAACGCTAGAAACAACAAACAACATGTGAGATAATTATTAGCATATTTCACAGCGATTAGTTGTAAAATTTTATAATAAGACAGCCACACACACACACAGAATAAAAATACAAGTCATGTTCAGTAGACCCCAGTGAATGGATTCGATGTATTTTGTTACACAGAATCCAAATTTACATACCCCAGGACGATTGACCATGTCAATTCTGTTTTATGGGCCAAATATGTCCTTCCTATCTAAAATCATTCAAATGTTTCGCCCATAAAACAAAATTGACATAATCAATTGTTCTGAGTTTTCGAAAGTTGATTCTTTGTAATAAAATACATTGAATATACAACACAGGGACGGCTGAACAGATTTTTTTTTTTATGGCTGTGTTTCGTGTATCCTCCCTGTTCGCTTAAGTTTGTGCCCATAAAATGGAATTCGAACTGTCAATCGTCCTGGGGTTTTGAAACTTTGATTCTGTGTAACAAAATACATCGAACCCATACCTGGGACACGCTGCACTGAACATTTTTTTTCTATAGCTGTGTTACATGCACCCTCTCTAAAATCGCTCAAGTTTTTTCGCCGATAACTAAACTTGGCACGGCCGACCGTCCTGGGGTTTAGAAATTTGGATTCTGTGTAACAAAATACGTGGAATCCATACTCTGGGGTTTCTAAATTTGGATTCTGTGTGACAAAATAAATGGAAACCATACTCTGGGTTTTTTAAATTTGGATTCTGTGTAACAAAATACGTGGAATCCATACTCTGGGGTTTCTAAATTTGGATTCTGTGTAACAAAATACGTGGAATCCATACTCTGGGGTTTCTAAATTTGGATTCTGTGTAACAAAATACATCGAAACCATACTCTGGGGTTTCTAAATTTGGATTATAGGTAACAAAATACGTGGAATCCATACTCTGGGGTTTCTAAATTTGGATTCTGTGTAACAAAATACGTGGAATCCATATTCTGGGGTTTCTAAATTTGGATTCTGTGTAACAAAATACATCGAAACCATACTCTGGGGTTTCTAAATTTGGACTATAGGTAACAAAATACGTGGAATCCATACTCTGGGGTTTCTAAATTTGGATTCTGTGTAACAAAATACATCGAAACCATACTCTGGGGTTTCTAAATTTGGATTATAAGTAACAAAATACGTGAAATCCATACTCTGGGGTTTCTAAATTTGGATTCTGTGTAACAAAATACGTGGAATCCATATTCTGGGGTCCGGTGCAAAGAACTTCTATTTATTTATAGTGTGCGTGGCTATGTAATCTACATTAATCCACTATTAGTTAATGTGATTTTCAACGAACTTAAAAAGTTCGTTACTGAATTCTCTCTCGCTCTCTCTCTCTCTCTCTCTCTCTCTCTCTCTCTCTGTGTGTGTGTGTGTGTGTGTGTGTGTCTGTTATTTTCGATTTCTTTCCATTTTGAGCTCTTCATTCGATAGATCATCAAAAACTATCCGAGAAAGTGATGAAATTTTTCGCGTCACTCTTACCACTCTCGACATATTGGCCAAAAAATGGCCGATTTCCGGACATTTAAGCATGTATATCTCAAGAACCATGAGTTATGGAGAGATAATATTGGTATTGATCAATACTTAACAGGATGCTGAATATTTAGGTATCAAATAGTAACGGATGGTCACCCGTTAATAACTAACTAGCTAACTAATTTTATGGCCTACGGAACCAGGAGGTTCAATGTCGCGTTCACAAAATCTCTCCACTGACTTCTATCCTAAGCTAACTACATCCAGTTTCTACTTTGTAATCCAATCTCTGCGAGATCCATCTTAATATTGTCCTCCCATCTGCGCCTAGGTCTTCCTAATGGTCGTTTTCCGATTGGTCTTCCAGTCAAGACTTTTAGAGCGTTTCTACTTTCTTCCATTCTAGCTACATGACCTGCCCACCTGCCCTCCTAGATTTGATGACCCTAACAATGTTGGGTAAACCGTATATATTATGTAGTTCCTCGTTATGAAGTTTCCGCCATTCCCCATTCCCGTTCCTCTTGGGTCCGAATATTTGTCTCAGGATCTTGTTCTCAAATACTTTCAATCTATGTTCTTCCCTCAGAGTAAGCGACCATGTTTCGCAACCATACAGTACAACAGGCATTTATATATTTTAAGCTTCAAATTCCTCGACAGAATTCGCGACGACAAGAGATTTTTAACCGAATAATAACGCGAATTCCCTGCTTTTAGTCGACATTTAATTTCTTCGTGAATATGATTTTCCTCTGTTAATATTGATCCTAGATATTTGAGACTATCCACTTTATCAAAAGTATTATTTAATATTTTAACGCATCCATAATTTGCTGTATTCCGGTCCCGACGCACTTCCATGTATTTAGTTTTCTTTGCATTTGCTTCTAAACCCATGTCCCTGCAAGCGTTTAATAAGATCTCTGCATTTCTTTCTACTTTTCTCCTATCATCCCCTATTAAATTTACATCATCAGCATATACCATAACCTTGACCCGTCAATATCGATACCAAAATACGCGTATTTACCATCCTGTTAGGTATTGATTAACACTAATATCATCTCTCTATGGCTTACAGTTCCTGAGATATTGGTCAAAAAATAG
The DNA here is from genome assembly GCF_964235325.1 of Thermobia domestica. Lineage (NCBI taxonomy): Eukaryota > Metazoa > Arthropoda > Insecta > Zygentoma > Lepismatidae > Thermobia > Thermobia domestica. The sequence goes on along the minus strand of NC_137470.1, from coordinate 10,580,758 downwards.
TCCCGATTTCGGGAAATTTAAGGAGCTATATCTCGGTAACCTTAAGTCATAGAGAGATCACATTGGTGTTGACCAATACCTAAGAGGATGGTGAATATTTTGGTGCCAAATAGTAATCAGTGGTCACCGTTTCCCAGATATTGACCAAAAAAGATCGAATTTTGGGAGATTTAAGGAGCCATATCCCGAGAACCGTAAGTCATAGAGAGACGATATTTTGAGTTGTTTTACGACAAACAGAAGAAGGTGTGGATAAAAAGATTTACTTTTACATGTTGGAACAATCACTGTTATCCTTTCCGGTCCATCATTCCATTATTTTTAAATTCGTCGTAGCAATGCTCCAAGAGCATTCTCAACTGGTTCCATCTCCGACCAAAGGATGTTTGATTCTCAAAAAATTATGATTTAAAAATATATATCTTGACAACAAATTATGTTGTATTTACTTCTCCAGTAAATCTGTTTTGTTCTTTAATGTTTTGTTATTTTTTCTCAATTAGCGTCGTACATTCAATACGCATATCAAGATAAGAATTAAAGGAAATAATTATCTCAAAATCTTCATTAATCAACTATAATAATATGTTATATTACGTCATTAATGCCAAGAATTTGGAGATAAGATATCACACTAAATCAGCAACTACAGACCAATCATCGTCGTAAAATGGTGAATAAACTTTGTAACAAACGTAAATCGTAAAGAGACTATTAAGTACACATTCCTAACTCTCATGTACAGAACATAAAAATCTTACTATGCTTTCAAGTTTAGAGGCCATTTTATGAAACTAGACATTACAATTAGTTGAGTTTCATGATTCTATGATTCTTTTTCAATAAGAAAACGTACTAAATATAGAGTTGCTGGTCGTTTTGTTCCGTGTAATGTTTTGTATATTTATTTATTTATTTTTCAAAGATACAAAATTACATGTTCAACAAACGGTAAGCAAAAAAAAAAAAAAAAATAAAATAAAATAAAAAAAATAAATCTTTGAGTTTTACGTTCCACGATTATGCCGGCTAGGCTAAAGGAGATGGTGATAATGAGAAATTAATGAAATGGTGGAATGAAGAAAGTGAGAGGAAACGGGAGAACCCCGAGGAAAAATACGCACATGGTGTTTGTCCACCACAAATAAATTGAAAAAAAGTGATTGCACAAACATAATGAAAAGCATTTATCAAAGTTTAAAATATATAACCCTTACGCAATTTACTCAAAAAAATAAATGTCGAAGGGTCGCGGTGACTCAGTGGTAGAGCGACCACCTCTGGTGCATGGAGTCCCCGGTTGGATCCTAGCTCGTGCCAATTGAACTTTGTCGTGGACAAACACCATGTGCGTGGATTTTCTAGGGGTTCTCCCGTTTCCTCCCACTTCTTGCTGCCACCATTTCATCCATTTCTCATGATCACCGTCTCCTTCAGCCTAGCCGGCATAACTATGGGACGTAAAACTTAAAAGATTTCATTTCGTTTCAATAATAAATATGGTTGAGCATAAATTTTGAACAAAAATTTGCAAACCGAGACGAAACGAGACTATAAATAATTCTCCAATAATCAAGACGAGAGGAGGCGGGAATCTCGTCTCGTCTGATGATTCTGGTTTTAGTTTACCTCACGTGCTGTAACTAGATGTTCTTTAATAAACAAATGTGAGATAGAAGGCAAAAGAACGATCGGTACATGATCAGGCACCTTACATGCGCATGGTTCCTGGTTCGATCCTCGACCAGCCATCCAATTTTCCGGGTTGTCCACAGTCAAATGGAAAACTAATGAAAATGAAATATTTCAGTTTAACGTCCTACGTTTATGCTCATTAGGCGACGGGAGACAGTGATAAAGTCAAGTGAATGATGACAGAACAGCTGGTGGAATCAGAAAGTGGGAGGAAACGGAAATACAGCGAGAATATACAAGGACTTAATGTTGTCTACAACAAACTTACTTGTCCGAGGATCGAATTGGGAAACCAATTTGATTTTCAGTTTAGTGACCCTTTCAGCAGCGAGGCTATATGAGACGTGGATCTGCAGCTTAAAGTAGGCTCCGAACCTCATGAGAGCTCCCGCCAGGAATAGAACCTGGGTCTTCCACGCCAAAGGCGCGTACGCGATACAGTTAACACGAAGCTATCAGGCCATAAAAAATAGCAATAGGAACCGTTATGATGACCAAACATCATTCATCTAATTAGCTGTTTATTAACTACAACACTATGGCTATGTTCTGGTGTGTTTCTGTGTACCAAATTAGCTTCTTTACGGCTGTATAGTTTGCGTAGAAATTTGACGGGGGAGATTGTGATCTGATTGTCGATGGGGACTCGGATCCCACGTTAAACTATAGGTCCACGTCTCATATAGCCTCACTGCTGAAAGGAACGTCAAACTTTAAGGAAACGAAATCAAAATCTTAGGACCTGTACAGACATTGGTGTACAATATTTTCCCCATGGATTTTTCAAGGTTCTTCTATTCACTTCCACATTCTCATTCTACCATAATCATATATCTCCTTTACTCTAAAGAGCATAACCGTGGGATGTTAAAATTATAAATTTGATTTCATTATGAGATAGACAACTTGGGTCTAAAAAGCCATAATTAAACTCAATGGAAGCCGATGTGCTGACCACATATCACAAATGTCACGTGGCTAGCGATGTCACAAGAAATAACAATAACAAGACGTTTTACTGCATGAAAGCAGGAACTGACATTCTCTATAATTTCCCTATAATTCGAATACAAGTTTTTTTCTTACAATAATATGAAATCAGTAGCTCCAGACCTTGATACATTGTGCGCGAATGAGTCCTTGCTTATCTCAAACTTTTAATTTAACGGTGAATAAGTTGTTCATTGACATATTTTCAGGCCTCATGTTTCCAGTATTCACTTTATAACAATTGTTCCCTCTCAAACTATAACTGTGAGTTTGGCATTCTTAAATAATATTTAGATCTGTAACTGAAATAAGAAAATATGTGAATGATGTGTCGCTAAAGAATGAGTACATTTTTATAGGAAACCCAACGTGGTATCCGACGCAAAACTAGGACTAGTATTATAGAATTAAACGTAAACTGAGCTTATATAAATAAATAAGTAACCCTTTTAAGAGGCTCTATTAAAAGAATTAAAATACCGCTAATTTTGTATTAATTATATGATATCTTCAAATAAACAAAAGATGATTGAAAAGTGGAACAAGAAGACCTCCCTAGACAATGTTATTTTGCATGAGTTACCGTTATCACGAGTCACCTAGTAGCTTTCCGTTTGCAGTTATTTAGAAACGCGAAAATAAATGCCGATTTTCTAAATGGTTGGAAGTCGAAAGCAGATAAGTGAGTCGTGATAACCGTATCTCACGTAAAATAATATTGTCTAGGAAGATCTTGTTCCACTTTTTGATTATCTTTAATCTATTGGAAGATATCACACAATTACTGTAAAATTAGCGGTATTTTAATTTTACAGTGATAGGGCCTCTTAAGCTCTCAATGTCAGCAAATGTAGTTTAGAGCTCACTGAATTTCGTGATATAATTTTTCGACTTAAATTACTTTCTGAAACCTTAGTGGAAAGAAATTCTCTGGTTCATTTTTGAGGTAGTAGGCAACACTAAATATTAGCGAATCCGCTCGGCGCGAGTGTTTGCTGTGGGAAAGCAGCGGAGCAGCAACAGGTGTTTCTTGGAAGCTGGTGCGTATAGCCTTCAAGCTGTTCGCTGCCAGCTCTCTCAGAAACTCCCCTTCTTTTCAAACCCAAGATGTGCTCAGATCGCAGAAAAGGAGGCCATATTTTCTATACCAGACAAGTTCACTTTTATATTCTTTTAAGAAACGTCTTTCAATAGAGATATTTTTCTAGGTATTCCCAGTATTCGAAGTGAAAATAAAGCAGAGGTGATATGTTTTATTACAATTTTGACTCGACATACCCGCTATCTAAATGTTAAAATGCAGTGAGGGTATGTTGCCTAAAATATTGAATTTCTATTAGCATAATGACTCAAAACCATGGAAGAGTTTCTCTATAATTACGGGGTAGGGAAATATGGAGAGGCCTGCCCCCACCCCACCCTCAACTTTTTCAGAAAAATAAAAAAATATATACCCTTATATTGTATTACAGAGAATTATACGCGAAAATGTTCAAACACCGTGTTTTTTACTTGTATATGAACAAATGTAAAACAATTTCTTGCGAGATAACTCCTGGGCTCCCAGTCAACTGAGGGGCATTCCCACCCCGGAAGGTACCCCAGTTCACAGCAGATAATCCTTAAATCCGCCCATGCTCAAATGTTGATTTTAATGTACCGAAAGTTTCCTTCTCATTTGGACATATTGAACAATCAAATCCAGCAGTATCATATGCCCTTTATTTAACTGGTGACAGCAGACGGTACGTTACTTAATACCTTCTGAGTGTCTTTGAAACTTGGAGATCTGACCGCTAAAAGTCTCCGCTAATATTCTTTAAATTTGACCTCCCATTGTGCTTTAGTAATACAGTAAAACCTGTCTTCAACGGACCCTTTATTAAACGGAAAACTGTCTTAAACGGAAATATTTCACGATCCCATTAATTTTGGAGAACAAAACGTGTAAAACTCCCTTCATTAAGCGGAAACTGTGTTACGCGGACAACGGAAAGAAAAATAAACATTTAACGGAAAATTCTGAGTTCCGGACTACAGCGTTTAAAAGATGTTTAGACATTCTGTGAGACATATACATTACACTCTCTGCGATAAAATGTTCGTTCTTTTGTTAAATATTTCTGGACAGTGTTGACCTTCCCCAACCACTACTCATATTGACCCCCACAAATTGTCCTTAATCCCCGCAACTTAATCAAGAACCATACGGAATGTCGAAAAGAAGAAAATGAGATAGAGGAAGAAGAGGAATAGGATACCGAGTTCCAAAAAGAGTGTAGAATAAATACATATCAAGATTCTCTCAGAAGTTTAAAGGAACTGCAAAAATTTGCCTTACGAAAAAAAGATTTTGATTCACTTAGTATAATTTCTCAGGCTATAGTGTATGCGGAAGTCAAGCAGCCAAGCAACAATGTACACAGAAAACCCTGTTTGGCTATTAGAAAAATAAAGAAAACGTGTCCACAGCATATTTTGTATTCATTTTAATTTTTTTGTATTTATTCTTACAAGAAAGAAGTACTGTAATCGAACAATGTACGTACAGCAATATATTTTCCCAGTATGCCACTTTATAAGCATGTATTTTTTTTAAAAAAAGAAAGGAAAGGTCTATCTCCACTAAGCGGAAACCTGACTTTAACGGAAATTTTTGCAAGTCCCGATCGATTCCGCTAAAGACAGGTTTCACTGTATAATCAGGGAATGCCGCTAAATTCGTCTAATGAGGAACTTCCTGATAAATTTATTTATTGGCAAAATACGTACAAGAGTTTTTTTTTTAATAAAAAAAAACTTTTCCATATTGAAAATATTTAACTTCCAGTAACTAACAATATCAGATTGAATTAAAATCAATCGCCACAAAGATCTAGATATTAAGAATACACTCACGCACACAGATAATCACCGCACAGGTATCCAATTATTAGAAAGACACAACAGTGCATTCAAAGCAGATTTTTTTATTGCATAAACTATTGTGAATACCGGACCGGACTCATTATTACCGTCTTGTAAATACCGGACTCATTTATTGTAGGCAAAGAAGAAGTTCCGGCAAACTAATAACAATACTTTCCGATTTCAGTTTAAAGGAGTCACCTCAATATACTACTTTTTGTTTGATTAGGTCCATAATTCATTCCCCACTGCCATGTGAGATGTGACCCCTCATCTGCAACCGACACAATCAACACAAGTTCTCGTGTAGGAGCAAGAGGTGAACTTTCTTGTAGACACCTCATTTTAAAAACAAAAGGCAGGAAAAAATGACAAAAATGTAGATGTTTGCAACTTAGAAATTATTTCTAAATCTTTGACGTGCAAAACTAATACGTCAATTACTGTGTATAAAAATATATTTATTAAAGCTGTATTAAGCATCCTCTTTCCAGTGACGGTATGTCTTGATCACTGAAAAACCAGGGACGGTATGTCTTCATCACTGATAACCAGAGGCGGTATGACATACCACCACATACCGCCTTACTTCGACCACTGGTTATCCCACCATACGCAGTTCCTTGCCTTTCTAAATGTCGCAACAAAAATGGATTTCGTTTTCGTAGTCCACACTTGCAATAGTACATCAAAACTCCCATATTTTCTTATAAACTAATGAAAGTTCTAGCCCATATTTTATTTATTTCACATGTATTGCTGAAACACAGACTGACCGAAAGACTGATTATATTACAGACATTTGTGATTTTGGAACAAAGTTGGTGCGGTGGATCAGTGGTAGTGTGCTTGATCCTGTGCATCCTGGTTCGATCCCCGGCCAAGTAAGTTTGTGGTGGACAACATCATGTCTGTGGGTTTTCTCGGGGTACTCCCGTTTCCTTCCACATTCTCATTCCTCCAATTCTTCCATTTTCATTCACTTGCCTTAATCATCCGCCTCTCAAAAAAGATTTCATTTCATATTTTCTGAACATACCAGATGATAGCCGCGAGCTGGTCGTGGACTAACAGTGGACCAATCCTATGGTCATGAGGCATCCGTAAGCTATCACTGGGCTGATTTTATGGTCGAAAGATCAGTGTGACTTGATAGTGGGTCTCTTTGATGATCGCGATTTGGCCGTGGGACAAAAGTACGCCGACTTTATGATCACGAACATTGAGCCGACAGTCGGTCGAAAATGTGTAAACGCTTTTCCAGGTCAGCCATTCTGAGTGAGGTTTTTCTTCATTCTCGCTAGGCAAATGCGAGATGGTACCTAACATTAGGTCCCAGGCTGCTTCCTTCCTTCCCTAATCCTTTATTCCTTTCCTCTCCCCACATAGTATGATAGCCGAGGAACGTCATGCCTCATGACTGAGGGGCTAACATGGCCATAGATACCGAAACCCCAGAAATCTAATTTCTAATCCTAATCCTAGTGATGGGCTAGCATGGCCATAGATACCGAAACCCCAGAAACCTAATTGTTAATCCTAATCCTAGTGATGGGCTAACATGGCCATAGATACCGAAACCCCAGAAATCTAATTGTTAACCTAATCCTAGTGATGGGCTAACATGGCCATAGATACTGAAACCCCAGAAACCTAATTGTTAATCCTAATCCTAGTGATGGGCTAACATGGCCATAGATACCGAAACCCCAGAAATCTAATTGTTAACCTAATCCTAGTGATGGGCTAACATGGCCATAGATACTGAAACCCCAGAAACCTAATTGTTAATCCTAATCCTAGTGATGGGCTAACATGGCCATAGATACCGAAACCCCAGAAATCTAATCCCTAAATCCTAAATCCCTAACATTGGGCCTATATTACAATCACAAGAGGGCCAAGAAGTTCTGTCGGTGATGGAAATTTAGTGTGCGATATTTAAGTAAAATTATAAAGCATCACTGGGACATTCTTGTTAACTGAGGAAAGCAAGGAATATACATATAAAACTATTTCTTTTATTGGATCAAAAGATCAAATATATTTGAGAGGGTGAGCCCAACATTGATCTAACCCACATTTTTTAAAAAAATGGAGAAAAATAAAGTTAAAATTAAACACATGTGCTTTTTGTACAATATACCTAAAGCAACCACAAGTGGTTGAATGTGTCACACACTGTACATCTACATATTGAAAAAAAATACATGTGTTTAAGTTTAACTTGATTTTTCTCCATTTTTAAACACGGGGGTTAGACCACTGTTGCGCTCACCCCCTCATTTCAATCAAAAATTTTCTTGTAAGCCTTACATTTGGAGAATTACATATAGTGTAGCCAAGCCCAAACTATCACTTAACTCAGCATAGAGTGTTTATTCCGAAAAAAAAAAAAGACGAAAATTCGATTTAGAGGCCGTTCAAAAATTTTGTCGAACCTGATACAAAAACTAATTATTGGTCAAGATCTCAATCCTTTGATCCATTTTAGACCATTCCTAAAATTCTTGTAATAACAATAAATCAATGTGTTTTAATATGAAGCATATATTTTTTTCCGTTACACTTGAATATGCTCAACTAGGGTATCGCAGTACATTTTTAAGTGATGCATTACAACTTTACTAAAAGAAAACTTCATACTGTACTAATTGTGTGTTCTTAATTGGTCTCAACTCAAATATATACATCATGTCGGAAAGCAAGTTACTCTGAAATTATTTCTTGTGTCTGATGACAATTGAACCCGGAACCATGGTCACAAAAAATGTAAATGTGTTATTCACATGGATCTCCCGTCGGGAGCCAACACCATGTTAGTGTTTCTGTCCTCACCCTCACGCTAGCTGAGGTCACCCGTCGTGAGGTACAGCATCTCAGGTCAGAATTAATAAGATTTAACGTACGTCACATTCTTTTAGATCTGAAGTACGGCCATTTTGTCTCAGCAGGATTTTAAAAGTTTGATATATATCAGTCGAAATCTCAGTCGTTTACTCCAGAGGAATATCACGTTCCTTCCATCAAATGACTGGTAGGCGGAGAGTTAGTGTTTCCAACTCATCATACTTTGAAAATTAAAATTTAACCTTTTTTTCAAAAATCCAATATAAACCAAAGCGTTACCGAAGAACCTAAGTTAATATTTTCAAGGAACTTAAGAAGTTTGTTACTGAATTCTCTCTCTCTGTGTGTGTATGTGTGTGTGGGTTATTCGTGATTTTTTTTTTAATTTCAAGCCCCCATTTCGATATTGAATCAAAAAACAATCTGAGAAAGCGATGGAATTTTTCGCGTCACTCTTACTGTTCCCGAAACATTGGCCAAAAAACGCTTGATTTCCGGAGATTTAAGGAGCCATATCTCAGAAACCAAAGGTTATAGAGATGATATTGGTGTTGATCAGTACTTAAGAGGATGATAAATACTTTGGTACCAAGTAGTAAACGGTGGCCACTGTTCAACTGGCCTCTGGTTTGACCAGTGGCCACCTTTTAATATTGGTACGAAAATGTTTTTATCATCCTCTTAGGTATTGATTATCACCAATATCATTTCTCTATGACTTACCGGGGGCTGCGGTGGCTCAGTGGTAGAGTATTCACCTCTGGTGCATGGGGTCCCGGGTTCAAACCCTTCTCCCGCCAAGTGAACTTTGTGGTGGACAAACACCATGTGCGTGGGTTTTCTCGGGGTTCTCCCGTTTCCTCCCACTTTCTTCATTCCACCATTCCATTCATTTCTCATAATCACGTCTCCTTTAGCCTAACTGGCATAACCGTAGGACGTAAAAATCAAAGATTTCATTTCAATTTTTCTATGACTTACCATTCCTGAGATGTTGCTCTTGTCTGCTAATAGATGTTGCTCTTGCCTGCCTGACACTAAGACATATCACTTTGCCAATCAATATTATTAAAATGAACATCCTTTTACAAAAATATAACGTGGATTTTGTGGTGGTTGTACAAACTAACAATAATGTTAATAAATATAAATAATCAGAGCTTTTAATTAAACATGATTTTAACTAGTGTGTATAGCGAGGCGAATGTTGGGAGAACAATTAGCTAAGTTCCGATAAGGGAGTACTCAAAATTTGTAGAACACATTGTCATAAAAAAAAGAAAAAAAACATGGCCACGTACTTCTCTCTTAAATACTTGGCTGAATTGGAATTTAGGGTCCCAAACTACACCATAGTTATCAACACCCTGTCTTATGTCCCTGTAAGGCGTGGTGGGCCTGCAGCGTAAGTGGGATTAGAACAAGATGAACGTATACCGGGAATCGAATCCATCTCTCCCGCACCAAAGCCACGTAACCCAATCATCCAGAACGGAGCTCAGGAAATCATCATAATTTGGATTTCAAGAAAATAACTATATTACACTAATTTATACCTGTAGATAAGAAATAATAGCTTGTCGAGAACAGTGTGGCTGGATGTCCATTTCATTTGGGACAAAATGTATATGGAACTATTGTCTTCATGTGATAGTTCTGATGAATATATATCTATTGATTATAACATTTCTGTAGAAAATGTTCTTGACTGCGGAAAGGAGAAAAAATGTTTGTTGATCAATGAATAAAGAGTTAAAAAATACTTAATCATTTTTATAGATTCATCCAATTGTATTCACATCCTTTGTCAACAGTGTGGCTATTTAAGACAATCCCTACAGATTAAAGCGTCCATTGAATCACTGTAGAGGGTTCGATGATCTCCCAACGGGGATCAAATCCGGACCTTGTGCACCAAAAAGCATACATTTTAGACATTTGACCAGGAAGGAGAGCTCATCAAATGCTGCGAGTGGATATTGTACACTACAGGACAGTAAGATATGGGATAGGTCGCAAAAAATTACGGAAAATATGGGTGTGGAGAAGAATGAAGAAATTTTCTACGTCGTCATGTGACAAAAGATATGATGGAAGGAAAAGAGGGAGGGCACCAAAGTTACAACTGATAGACAAAGAGTTTAGTCAAACGCTGCGATGCATGATTTTTTGCGGCAATTCAATTGGCAAAATCTAACAAAACCTATGATGATCATCATCATCGTTTCTCAGGATGCTTCATCAACTTTGAACGAATTTGGAAGGCCATTAATTATCATCATACCAATTTTCGTTCAAATTGGTCCAACCATTAGTTTACAGATGGTCGAACTAAATATATGATTATAAAGGGACTTGTCGCGAGCGTGATCATTTGTTGATGATATACCGTTCACCGATGTAATCACAAACCAATTGAGTATAGGGACGAATGAAAACATCACTCACCACAGAAATCAGCAAAGCAATTAATTGTGTATAGGGACGAATGAATATCATTCAGCATAGGAATCAGGAAAGCAATTAATTGTGTATAGAAGGAGTGAATATAAGTCAGTAAAGGAATCAGGAAACCGATTGTATGTGTATTGGGACGTATGAATATCATTCACTAAAGGAATCAGGAAATCAATTGATTGTGTATAGGGACAAATGAATATCATTCACCAAGGGAATCAGGAAAGAAAGTGAATGTGTATAGGGACGGATGAATATCATTCATCAAATAAATCAGGAAAGCAATTGGCTCTCTGCAGCAACGCAGAATGTCATTCACCACCATTAACCAGGAAAGTAAGTAGTTCTGTATAGGGACGAAGGAACAGGAAAATATATGGGTACAGAAAATACAAGAAAATTTTGATAGAGAAATACTGATATTAACCTTCCACTCACAGTTCCATAAAATATTCTTTATACCCTCCCTCCACTCCCTGAAATTAGGAGCAAACCCCTGTTTTTTCTTTTTTTCTTCTGCACATTCTTATTTAAACGGAAGTGCGTCGTATTCTTTCTATGTTGGGATTACTTCAATAAAAGAGAAAAATACTATTGTTTACATGAATTGAGTTTTAAGATTTTGCGTCCTTATGTATCAACGAAGTTACCAAGGAGAAGACGTGTTTTGAACGTGGGATCCGAGCCCCAACTGGGGCTTGAATGAGATGCAGTTGGAGAGTACATAAATCACTCTTAGTATAAGCCATTACCCGTCACATTATATTGCCTGGACGAGACCCGGAATAAAGGAGTTTTTACATGAAGCGTAATATTTGTTTGCTGAAACATCTATTGACTGCTAAATATTTTCAATAATAAAAATAAACTTACTTCATATTATATATTTTATACTAGCCAGTGGCTAGCTGGGGTCTCCGCCCCCAGACCACCGCGTTTGCTCGGTCTACGGACTTGCATCTCTTAGGTATCAGCATTTGCATCAAGGGTGAATTTCGTGCGTTTGCGTGCGTGCTCTTCATACTTCCTGAATTTGCCCACCTGGGGGCTTCGCCCCCACACTCCCGCCTTTACATCTCTTAAACCCACAATTATTGTTTCTTTTCCCATTACAACTATGTAAAAGATAAGATTTTGCATACCAAGAAAACGTCCACTTAAATAACATGGGAATTTCATCATCCACCTTTAGACCCCTTAAAAATTAAAAATGTGCACTTTTGGCAATTTTCCTGTCGGTTAGTCCAGGAAGGCTACAATCATGCCAAATTTCATCATTCTAATTCTACCGGAAGTGCCTAAGCATTTCAGGGTGTAGACGACGTCCCATATAAATAGCATGTGAAAGATTTTTCAGTTCTCCATAAAACCACTCTAAAGTTGGAAATTTTTATTTTTACCGACTTACTTAAGTAACGCTAACAAAAACGTACAAACCGAATTTCAAGTTTTTATTCCAAACCAAACTATCACTTAACTCAGTATGATGTGCTTATTCCGTTAAAAAAAAAAAAAAAAAAAAGAACTCAATTTAGAAACTGTTCAAAAATTTCGTGGCCCCTGATTCAAAAACTAATTATTGGTCAAGGTTGCAATGTGTTGATGCATTTTTTTTATAATTCCTAAAATTCTTGGCCAAGATCGCTATCTTTTGATCCATTTTTGGATCATTCCTAAAATTATTATTTTTTTTTTTTCATATTTCACATGTACACGAGGTGGTTGTTGATTATTTTCTTGAAGACTTTAATTTTGAATTCTCTATTATTAGTTGGTATCTATGGATGCAAGTTAAGTACATGCCATTGTCGTGGGAGACCCTGGTTCGATTTCCGGTGGGAGCTCATGTAGTTCGGATCCCACGTTAAGCTGTAGGTACACGTCTCATATAGCCTCGCTGCTGAAAGGGACGATAAAATCAAATAAAATAAAAAATACAAGTTTTTCAAAAATTAAGCCTTATTACTAGGCATCGTATTTTTATGAAATGCATTGTTAGTTTATATGTACGTCTGTTAAACTTGGCAAGGATTTATAAAAGCAATAATACAGCATGAATTTAAAGTTTTATTATGCATATAATTGCATATGTCAACGGTTAATGCATATATCAGTGCTTAAGAGCATGTTCAGCATATTCTATAAGCTATTATTTCTGACATATGCTTATACCATACAATAAATCCAGTTTTAGTTTGTATTTTCAATCCATTTAAATCGCTATACAACAGGATGGCTTTTGTATGGAAGGATGGAAGAAATACCTAGTTTATGGAGGACCAATATTGTTAGCGCCCATGAGCAGAGCTTAGGCGCTTACAGTTGCCAGGACTTGCAGAGAACTCTGATAATGATAAAGACTCATTTTCTAATATCGTGTCGAGACCAATTCAGAAACAAGAGACGCGAGGAATGCTGCTCAGGAGAATGCATAGCTCTAGTTGAAGTTTAGCACGAGCTTCAGACAATTCCTGGTAAATTCAGGCACTCTGTGGAAAAGAAATTGATGGATGTTATTACCAGAAACTTCGATTACGAAACAATTTAAGCAATGGGAAAATACATAAAAGGGTTAGATTTCAAGTTGACGTAAAATATAGATACTAAACTTGTCCCTCTCTATAAATATTGTCCAGTAACATCTGTTGATGCTGGGAGACCGTTTTATGGCTACAAACGCCACAAACTTACACTAAAAGGTTTAGAGAAGTTTCTCATAATATTGTGTAAGGATAATTACGATTAAGAGTAACTCCTTAAAACATTTTTTTTTTGTATAGTGGAAATTTGTAGAAAAATAAGGCTGCTATTATTTCGTGAAAAGAAAATGCACTCCAGAACACAATTGTGAAGAAAAACTAGATATCGTGTTCTCATACCATTGTGTTCATTTTAATCTGATAATCTATGTGTTTTTAAAAAGTTACACAAACTGTAAATATCATACAATAAATTCTGAAGAGAAGTCCCTGAACGGTAAAGTACATTTTCGATGTTATATTTCACTTTGAAAACTATCTCACAACGATGCTGCACGTTTGAAAATCCTCTCCTTTATTGCATTGTTAATGCATATTAAGTGCATATATTTTAACACATTTAACAACACAGTTGTATGCATATTTTATGAATTTTAAGTGCATAAAAATCCGATGTCTAATTTATTACTGTTTGAAATTGAAACACAAGTGAGTATATTTAAGGATTTCAGGGTTCTAATGAAAATAAACTGTTTTCATTTTGGAAAAAAAAAAAAAACTGCACAAAAATTATATTTAATTTCCCGGTGTTACAGTTTATAAAAGGCTATGAGTGAATAAGTAGCTTTTAATTAAACGGTGTCAGTGATGATTTTAGGCGATTTTCCTCCGGGGGAGCGAGAATTTTAAAAATCCAAGAGAGTTAAAGTAATAAAACAATAACCCCGGAGATTTGGCCTGACGGCGGGAGATTTTCACAGCTTTAAGGGGAAATTTTCACCGGGTCAAACACTGAAATCATCATTGGATGATTTGTGGTTAGTACCTAGACTGGTTTTCCAGACTGGAGTTAGCTGCCTAATTATTGCTGGGACAACAAAAGAACTTCATAAATTTGACTGGAATTCAAGCGCAACACCCCACTTAATAATGACAAAGGCCTGACCATTTTGGCTGAATAGTAGGGTGGGCCAAAAAAAAAAAAAAAAGTTTAATTTTTCAAGTCGTAATATTGAGGAAAAGTTGCGAATTAGGGAGACTGAAAAGAGAACAAAAAATAATAAAAATTATAATAAAATCAGTTTCTATGTTACGGTCGCGTGTGTGTTCTAAAGTTTGCCGAAATTTGAAAAACAAAATCAATTTTTTACGGAAAATTTTTAACATTTTTAAGTTAGCCTCTTCCCGAATGTAATAGTTCAAAATTTTTATCTATTAGAACCACAGAAAATAATGTTTACATATTATTTAAATCCATCAATATCTTTCGGTGGCGCATTGCCTTTAAAGTTATTGAAATTTTTGGAAAATAATTTACAAGTAAAGGTAGATGAGAGTTTAAGGGGAAGAAATACAAACAACTTACTTTCTTCTGTATTAAATACAAGTTTTAATTTTTAAAAACAAATTATTTTAAACCATTAATAAAATAAAAAATATTGTAGAATTTTTACAAATTTTGGCAAATTTAGAGCACATGGGCGACCGAAATATATAAACCGATATATTAACTCTTTCTTAGTCTCCCCAATTCGCAACTTTTCCGTGGTATTACGACTTGAAAAGCCCCACTGAATAACAGTTGGTCTTGACTTCAGCACGGGAGGTCCGGGTTTGAATCCCGATGTGGGTCAGACCCAAAATTAAAGTGTACGGGTTTTCTTCCTAGTCTAGTATCCAAAGCGTGTATGTTTTCGGTGCACCAGGTACCGGTTCCATTCCCGATGAGAACGTCAAATGCGCGACAATGGTTCAGATCCCACTTTAAAATGTAACTATTGTCACATAGAGCCTCATTGTTGACAAGAGAATTAAATACAAACCGACCAATAAATAAATTAACTATAAGAGCACATCATATTTACCGTCTCTGTAGGAAAGGGTATCTTTTCTAAGTTTAACGTCCCACGATTATGTACCGAGGTTAAGGTAGATGGTGACAATCGTAAAATGAAAAACGTGGAAGGAAACGGAAGAACTCCGAGAAAACCCACACACATGGCGTTCGTCCGGCACAAAGCCTACCTCGTGTTAACAGATCAAACCAAGGACCAGATTTATCAGAGGCGATCACTCTGCCACTGAGCCACCACGGTCTCCGAAAGGAGACTTAAATGCCAAACAAGCAATCATTGGACAATGAATTTTCTTCATATATTTAATTTATATCTTGTGGAATGTTAACATGTTGGAATAAATTTAGAGTTCAGTCGTAATTAAGCGGTTATAGTACGGCCTTTGGCGTGGGAGAACGGCTTTGATTCCCGGCGGGAGTTCATGTTGTTTGGACCACGTTAAGCTGTAGGTCCACATCTCATATAGCCTCGCTGCTGAAAGGGACGCTAAATTAAAAGTCAAATCAAAATTGAATAAATTCATTAACTTTGATTCTAAAGCATGCGGCAAGATTATTATTATTCTCAGGGGCACCGATTTTGAGAGCCGAAGCAGCCGTACCCAATGGCGGCTCTAGGCCGAGGGACGTAGGACCCCGTTTCTTCTTTTTCTTTTTTTGAGTGACAAAAATAATTTAAACAATTATTTAAATATTTTTGAAAGTTTATAGTATATTCATAATACACTATCATAGTCTGAGTTCTGGTTGCCCCCCCCCCCTAATTTTTACTTTCCAGATCTGCCACTTTTTGTGCCTCCCTACGTCTGCTTATCCCTCCTGGATCTGGAAATCTGTAAATAAAACATACAGCCCCGAATGCCCCCTCCTCAAAGTTGTAAACAGAAAAGTGATTATGCTTTGAATGCAAAGCAGACCTCTCATCAAGCAAATGATGGTTATAATCTAGAATCCAGAATATTATCGCATCCACAGCACTAAGATAAAAATCGCTGATTCATCAGGAAATTAAGATCTTCAAAAACAAAAGCAATGATTTTACATTTTTCACACACACACACACACAAAAAAAATGTTAAAAAGGTTTCTGGTAGTAAATGGTACGACAAGAATTGAAAGAAATTGACGAGGACAATGACAGCCGAGACGAAAAGAAAAGTAAATAAAAAAAAAATAAACAAAATCAACAAGCCGCTTCCATTTTTGCTTATAGATTTCCGTACTTCTCTAATAACGTATTCTGTAGAAACATCCAAACTCCGTATGACGAAACTGTGGCAAATGAGTCGGTACTCTTTTCCTTGCTGCAAAATTTGTAGTTGGTACCCCTGCAAAGTAGCGATGCATTGAAAAGGAACTTTCAAGCACGGTAGAAGAAGTAGAACTTTACCGCACCGCAAGTCACTTAATAAATAAATAAATAGAAAAAAAGGTGCGTAATGTACCCAAAACAACAAAAGACATATATATTAATTTTATAATATCAACAGAGAACATTAGATATTTTAATTTGGTAATTTATTCTTATAAACTATTAATACCATATCCTAATTAATTTTGGTTTAAGTATTATAACAAAAAAATAACAAAATGTACTAGCGACATCAAATTAATTAATAGAGATTAATTAATTACTTATATTTGGCCACTTACCTCTTTCGTTGATGACCGCCCAGGTATAAACGATTAGGATCCCGATCAGAATACATTGGCGTATTATCATCTTGATCATTTTTGCTTTAACACAATGACATTTCCACAAACCACCTGTGACACTCCTTCAACGTTCACTTTTAGAAACCGATTAATAACTCAAAAAACTCTGTTTGTTCACTGGCAAGTTTCACTTAGTTTTAAAAATTCTTATCAAGGTATATTTTTTTTAAAAAGTGAAGAAAAAACCGAAAACACTATAACACGTTTTACGTAATACAAAATCACACTTTAGAAATGTATGTAGTTGTCTTGGAGCACAAATATATAATCACAATTGTAGTTTTTTTTTTGTATTAATATATTTATCTATCAACAATAACAATAAACAAGAAAAAAATAACACTGCGCGTCAAGAAACAGGGAATGCACGCACCTCTCTCGACCTCCCACGCCGATCAACTAACTCCTCAAGCATAATTTCTTGAGCGCAAGGTCCGACTCGAAGTAAAATGTTGTCTTCCGCCGCTAGATGGCCAGCCTGTTCAAGGATCAAAGGCAACATGCCATAAAGACGGAGATCAGAAACAAATGACTGTGACGAATAGCAGAAGAAAGCGCTCTCTACTCCAGCGCCGCATAGCGGATATAAAATTAATGTTAAGGACTGGATTATCGAATAATTTTTATACAAAAAAAAAGATATTTGTTAAGTAATATTTTTAATTTAATAATAATAATAAAAAAGTAATTTCATGACAGCAGTTACTAAACTTAGTTATTGTTGGTTTATTACACTCACCGCAATAAAAAGTATTCGTTATTATGAACATAAAAACAAAATAAAAATAATTTGATCTCAATGTTTTTATATCATCATCATTGGTATTCTGCTAGCATTGGCAGCAAGGGATGGGAATGGAATTCCAGAACTAAGCGGAAAGTCATTAATAGATGCTTAAAAATCATTAATAGATTAATAGATCAATGGTAAACAGTTAACCTTCGGTGCTTGATGTTCTTGTTTCGATCCCCGATCAAATAAGTTTGTGGTGGACAACATTGTGTCCGTGAGTTTTCTTGGGGTACTCCCGTTTCCTCCCACCAATTCTTCCATCATCATTCACTTGTCGCAATCTCCTTTAGTCTAAAGACACAATCGTGGGCTGTTAATCTTAAGAGTCTTCATCCCGGCGAAATTAAAACACCGCTAATTTTACAGTAATTATGTGATATCTTCAAATAGATAAAAGATAATCGAAATGTGGAAAAAGAGCACCCTACATAATATAATTTTACATGAGATATCGTTATCGCGATCCACTTATCTGCTTTCGATTTCTGGCCATTTTGAAAATCGGTATTTATTTTCGCGTTTCTAAACGGCTGGAAACGGAAAGCCACTAGGTGACTTGTGATAACGGTACCTCACACAAAATAATATTGTCTAGGGCGCTCTTGTTCTATATTTCAATTATTTTTTATCTATTTGAAGATATCACATAATTACTGTAAAATTAGCGGTATTTTAACCCTTCACGTACACACTGGGGTCTGTGGGAGCCCAAGGCATATTCATTCTAATACTATAACAATTCTATTTATTTTTGCAGTTTGGTCCATCAATGTAAATTAAGTTTGCAACACTGTCTATGCGGAATAATAGCAGTCTAGCCAGTTTAGTGAGACTCATTGTTGGAAATAGACGTTATTTTCGCTCTTGCGTTGATTGGGGTCCAGCATATCCCAGTGTGTACTTTAAGTGGGTGATTTTTTTTTTTTTTAATATTTTGATAAAATTGATTTGGAAACAGTTTCGAAACTCTAGTTGTGTCTAAAATGTTCTGTTTACATATACTAATTACAACAAAGTATCACAAAGTTTAGTTTCATAATTGTCAGAAAGGTGATAACATTTACTGCTGTTGGGGTCCCACAGACCCCAGTATGTATTTTAAAGGAAGAATTATTTTATAAATTTCCCTCATGTTTTTCAAAATAATACAGTAATTACAAGAATGGCATTAGAAATACTATTTTCAGTAAAATGTTGGATCATTGTTGATAGATATTGTGTAAAAATGTATGAGTTCATTGAATAAAAAGAAACTCCATAATTTAGAGAAATATGATTGTGATACTACGAACCCCAGTACTTTGTGAGTAAGAAAATAAGTGTGTACGCGCAGGGTTAATTTCGCCGGGATGAGGCCTCTTAAGTACTTTATTTTCATTTACAAGTCCAGGAGGGCGGGAAAGCCAGCAACCTTTCGTGGCTGTCCGACTAGTGTTTGATACAGAACAAATATCATCGTTATCATCATAGATATTTTGCCATTATTGGTAGGTCACTTGTCTCAACTGAGAAGCTTCCATGCTCCACGGTCTTCCGCTAATCTCTTCATTGAATACAATCTTTCTGATTTGATATCGTAGTCTTTTTTGTCACCACCCTCTCTTTCCCGCCACCATACTCTCTAGCACGTCCCTCATGATACAGTTTCTTCTTATCCAATGTCTAAACGAGTATCTCTTCCTCTTTTCAATAAAAGCTATTTTTTTTTCTTTTGTCTCCTACCATTTCTAGCACAGTCTCATTCGCTTTAACAACCAAATAAAATTAAGATCATCAATTACTGTAATACACTATCCGAAAAATATATATTAATACTAGCTACCCGCTTCGCCGGGTTGAAATGAAAATTTTAATGCACAACTCCGTATCTCATGTGTTTAGTTCCCCCTGAAATATGCTGTTTCCGTTTTTAATGGCATTGATTTAAACGGCATCGGAAAGATCATTGACCATCTCGGCGATCCCGAAAACCATGGATTCTCCGACACTAATATTGGCCATTTTCGATCATTTTATTATCTGCCCCTCTCCCAAGTTGCGGGGCTGAATTTGGTTTTAAACAGGATTTGAAGTGTCACCGGTAATTTCAGCAACCCCGGAAACTATGAATTCGACACTAATATTGGTCATTTTCGATCATTTATATATATTTACCACTCCCCCATGTTGCAGGCCATGGCATCGGAAGTTTCACCGTTCATCTCAGCGACACCAAAAAATGTGGATTCAGCACTAATATCGGTCATTTTCGATCATTTTTAAATCTCTCTTCCTCCCCTCCCCCAAGTTACGGCGTTGAATTTGAATTTAAACGGGATCGAAAGTATCACGTTCATCTGAATGATCCCGAGAACTATAGATTAGACACTAATATTGATCATTTTCGATTATTATTATAATATATATTGCGCCTCTTCCCCCTCTTCCGAGCTGGAGCACACGGCATCAGAATCGTCACTGTTAATCTCAGCTACTCCTAAAACTATGGGTTCGACACTAAAATTAGTCATTTTCGATCATTTTTAAATGTTTATCCCTCTCACCTACATTATACCCTCCCCTCCCCAACTATCAGGCTGAACTTGGATTGAAACAGTATCAGAGGTGTCACTGTTTCTCTCATCGACCCCGAAAACTGTGGATTTAACACTAATATCGGTCATTTTTGATCATTTTTAAATTTCTCTCTCCCTCCTGCACTCTAAGTTGCTTCGTCAAAGTGAATAGCTTAAAGGAATCCCTGCCCCTCTCACGTTTGTTGAAAATGTTATTGAGATCGGTCGTGTGGTTCAAGAGTGATGAAATCACAAAGGTAGTCATTTTAATTTAATTTTTTTACATATATCTCTCCCCTTCCCCTCCCCTATGTGGCTCGTCAAAGTAAAACGATAAAAAAACACCCAAGGCCCAACCCTCATATATGCTGAAAAATTGATCGAGATTGTTTTTGTCTTTCAAAAGTTATTAGGGTTTATTAGTTTTTATTTATACGTACCCCTCCTCTCCTCCATCCCTAGGATCTAGCGTTAAAATGAAATTACAAAAATGTTTCCAGATCCGAACCTCATGCATCTTGAAAATTTGATTGAAATTGGTGCGCTAGTTCAAGAGTTACTAAGTTAGAAAAATACTCGCTTTCAGTCTTATATAAATTGATTTTTATATATCCCCCCCTTCTTCTCCTCCCCTACGTTACTCCGTCAAATTTAAATAATAAAAACGATCCCAGGCTTGAACCTCATCTATGTTGAAAATTTGATCAAGATCGGTCGAGTGGTGCAGGAGCTATTAAGTTTTACTTATATTTTTATACCCCTGTCCCGCCCCTCAGTTCTAACATCAAAGTGAATAGCCTAAAACCAGTCTCATCCATGTGTCAAATTTGATCGAGATCGGTAGGGCGGTTCAGGAGATTTAGAGTCACAAACATAGTGATTTTCAATTTTATATATATAGATAAGTACGTTTAACAAAACGTAACTTCTATTCACGAAACTTCAGTCAGTATGATTATTTAGAGCAAGGGTTGCTAAACTACGACCAGCGGGCCAAATTTGTTTCGTCGCCTTTCTATCCAGCCTGATAGGGGCGTCTTTTAGGGGGGAAGGATGGGGCAATTTGCCGCCTCCCCGAGAGTTTGATTAATACATACACTTTAATCGATTGAATACTGATATATTAGTACAAAACGTGAAAGTCTTATGCCGATTGTGCTTTGCCCCCCTCCCTCAAGCGAAGTCTGAAATCCCTACAAAGAAGTCTATCAACATCTGATCTAGAAAGTTAAGTTCTAAAAGGGTATGAAACAAAGAAAGAAAGAACAAAAATCGGAATGTTTTTCATGGAATTCTAACCAATTTCATCTTTTTTTTTTTTAGAACTTTTACGCCCTCCTTTGCGTCCCGCCTCTTTTCCATCCCTGACTGGCAGGCAGTGGCGTGCATAGAATTTCATCAACGGGAGGTTCAAGCACTCAATTTGTTATATTTTAAGGACAAGCTAGATTTTTTAGACTTCTTACACGGGGAGCACGGTGGCTTAGTGGTAAAGCGCTTCGTGGGGTCCTGGTTCGATCTCCACCCAAGTAAGTTTGTGGTGGACAATATGGTGACCGTGAGTTTTCTCCGGTTACTCCCATTTTCTTCCACGTTCTCATTCCACCAAATCTTCCATCATAATTCACTTGCGTTATTCACCATCTCCCTTAGAATAAAGGTATAAATCGTGGGACGTTAAACTGAAAGATTTCAAAGATTAAGATTTCCAAACTACGCTATGCATAAGTATGGGAAATCTTATAGAACGGTTTTGTCCGTCCGTCTGTCGACATGTATCAGAACCAAAATGATCAGAAATATCCAGGTGTGTTCTCTTGCAATCAATTCAAGACTTCTTCGATAAGTTCTGTCTCCTCTACGAACACACTATTCAAATCGGAACCAGAGCCGTTGCTAGGGGGACGGGGGGCGAATGGGGCTATTGCTGATAGCAAGAGGGCGCCGAACAAGCAGGAAAAAAGAAAAAGTGTTGGAAATCAGTAAAGGATGCGTCGTTTTGAAAAAAGTATTTGCATCCTATTAAGTCAATATTGTCATCGGTTTGCGAAGAAAGAGATTTGGTAAAAATTTTCTTCCAAGCTCCTCTCCAAAACTATATATAAAATTACATGAGCTGACATAAATTATTGAGCACTTCCTGTAGGGCTACAATGATTACATTTGGCATGATTGTAGCTTTCCGAAACTAACCGACAAGAAAATTGCCAAAAGTGAATATTTTTAATTTTCAGGGGTCTAAAGAGGTCATGAAGAATTTCCCCGTGTTATTCAAATGGGCCTTTTTTTGGATCTATAATCTCCTTTTAGGTACTTGGAATAAAAACTTGAAATTCGGTATGCTTGTACGTTTTTATTAGCGTTACCTAAGTGAATCATCAGAAATAAAAATTCCCAACCGTAGAGTGGTTTTATGGGGAACTGAAAAATCTTTTCCATGTTATTTATATGGGACGCTTTTTACATCCCCACATTATTGTGCACTTCCTGTAGGGCTACAATGATCAAATTTGACATGATTGTAGTTTTTCGGGGCAAATCCACAGGAAAATTGCCAAAAGTGAATATTTTTAATTTTTAGGGGGTCTAAAGGGGAATGAAGTATTTTCCCATGTTATCATTACTCTGTTTGGTTTTTGTGCGTTTTCAGCCTTTTCTCTAAACAGTCTTCGATGCCATAGCATAAATAACATCTAAAGGTAGTCATTGCTTCGTAATACAATTTTGGGAAACAGTTCGATTTTTTCTTTTTGGGTGTGATTCTGCCTTCAGTATGCCATTTGAAGAATCAGATTTTTAAAAAGCTTAGTACAGGAATTTTATATCTAAACAGCTCTTTACTCTTTTAACTTAAGCTAACCTAACCCGCATTTAATGTAAAAGGAGCAAAATGCTTAGCGAAAATTCGAAGGGGGTTGCTACAAAATCAATTGACCTGTTTTCTAAATGATTTAATATACCGGAATCTATTAAATTCCAAATGCTTGCAGAAAGTTAGGAAAGATATGCTAATATTATAGCTATTCATGCGTAGGTCTGAAGTAGATCAATACGCAGTTTCGCTTTCATCTGTTTTCATAGTTTCAGTCACTTGTTTTGGACTGCCATCTATCAACAAGTATATAAAACATGATTCAATACCTCTATGACCATGTAAAAGTTGTTTCAAGATCATTTGAGACTCTTGTTCAAATGTCTTGAACAATACTCCTTTGAACGTGTAAATTTGAAGTATTGAATGGTCTTGTTCAAGCTTTCTTGGATCGTCTACAAGCAGCATTAGAGAAACTGAAAAAGAAAGCCAGGAAAACTCCAACCCAGACTTGTTCCAGTATCATAAGTAAAAGAAAAATGTTGTTTTTCCAAAAAAGAAAAAGAAGGAAAGAAAGAGAAAGAAAAAAGTAAGAGAGGAAATATTGCTGGTTGATAATGTTATTGTAAACCAATGTTTGTTTTGTTATCTATGAAATTGTCGGGAAAGATGTAAGGCCCAGAAGCAAAACGACTAAATTTGTTACGGAAGAAAGATAGTTCGTGTAGAATTCTTGGCCATACGACTGACCCTGCATGAGTGTTATCGCGTATTGAAAGTTTTCTGGGACTTCCACTAGAAAGCAGTTTATTGTGGACACAAAAAAAGAAGAATTTCAAGTTCAGCTTGAAGCTGTTCTGTTTTATGGCTCACTAGGACTAGACTCATGATAGATACGCTTGTGAGGATTAATATATCGCAAGAAAAGAAAATAATTCCTGTCCGTTATGAAGAGGTTATTAAAACGTCTGGGGGAGAAAAGGACTGTCTGCGTCCATATCTGAGAGTGTCCGTAAAAGGGGGAGGGAGTTGTTCCATAAGGGAACATATATTTTTGCCGGGACAAAAAAAAAATGTTAATATTATCGATATCGAGGTGTCCGTTAAGGAAGGTTTCACTGTATTACTAACGCCATCTCTGACATCGGTCTTTTTCGATGGTTTTTATATATCCCCCTGCCCTCCCCATGTTGTGTGGCATAGCATTGGAAATGCCATTGTTCATCTGAGTGACCTGGAAATCTAAAGATTAGGCACTAATATCGGTCATTTTATATTATTTTTATACTCTCCCCCTTCTCTCTCTCTCCCTCAAAATGATACGATAAAAAATCTCACCTCATCTACACTGTAAAAAATCGTTGTGTTATTTCAATATGCATATGTGTTAACACGATTGTGTTAAAATATAACACAAACAAGTGGTTAGAACAACTCACTCTCCATTTGGAGTTGTGTGTCAAATGCCGGTATTTGAAATGACACACAACCTGTGTGTTAAATTATCTTCGGTGTTGTTTACTGCGTGATTGCCAAATATGTTGAGCATCTAATTATAAAGGCTTATGAATTGAAGCTACAGACAAACACAATAGAAAGAAATACTTAAAAAAATCCAGGTATACGCAAAATTTCAAAACGCAAACCGGCGATTGTGTAGAAGCAACAAACGCATCAACTTTATTAGATGGCAACTGGCGCCGATCATTTGAAAGTGAATATGGAAGAACTATAAAATAAAGTAAATAGACAGTCGTCATTTTGTTATAAAATGAGGTCTATATGGCGAGCAGATTTTTATCTTATCCAGAATGGTTATCGTCGAATATACGCGGCTTAAAGGAGCACTCTGATTAGCCAAATTCAAAAGACCTCAACAATGTCCCCTCTACAAGCGACATTTTCTTTATTGCCTCCGTGGCCAAGTCGGAAGAGCACGCGGCTAGTAATTGAAAGGTTGGTGGTTCGTGCCCTCCCACCTCTGGAATACATTATTTTACTTGTTTAAAGTGTTTTTTAGACTCAGCATAATGTAAACACAATACGCATATAGGCGATTTAACATATTTTGGGGGAGTAATTTTGTGGTTCATTAACGCTTACAGCACGGCTCAACACCGGTTGTGTGTTAAAGACGTAACACACCCCCTGTGTTAAACGCCAACAACGCGAGGTATGTGTTGAACTAACACCGCAAAGTGGTAGTCACGCTGGAACCACTTCACTGTGTTAAAATTGAGTTGAATTAACACAACCATTTTTTACTGTGTATGTTAAAATTTGGATTCAGATTGGTCTTTTGGTTCAAGAGTCATTAAGTTTTATTTATGATTTATAACTCCCCCTTCCCTAATTTGAACCGTCAAAGTGAAATAACAAAAACACTCCCAGGCCCGATCATCATTAATGGTGAACATTTGATAGAGATCGGTAGGGTGGTTCAAGAAATTAAGAGCCAAAAACATAGTCGCTTCCAATTTTATAATATAGACTAGCATTTGCTCTTCATATTTCCTGAATTTGCCCAGCTGCGGGCTTCGCCCCTACACTCCCGCCTTTGCTCGGCGTAAGGTCTTGCATCTCTTAAACACACAATTCTACAGAATTTCCAGTTTCATTTCTCATAGGGATGCGCACGAGACGAGTCGAGACAGGATTTTCCTGACAAAATTCGAGTCGAGACACGACTCTTCCCAGGGGCGGATCCATTGTGGTCGATCGCCCCCCAAGAAGAGGAAAGTTTCAAATTTTTATATATAAATAAAACTCATCCCGAAGTTTGAGACCCTTAAAAGTAGCAGTATGACAACCCCCCCCAAAGTCTGTCCTGCATCCGCCCCTGGCTCTTCCAATAGAGAAATATACATTTTACGAGTCGAGACATCACTTTTACAGCACATTTTTGAGACGAGACAGCCACAAATCTTGTTTCGTGCGCATCCCTAATTTCTTATTTCAACTATCTAAAAGAAAAGATTTTGTATCTCAAGAAAACTCTTAATCAAAATAGATGGGAATTTTTTCACCCCCGTTTAGAACCCTTAAAAATTTTAAATATTCACTTTTGGGAATTTCCCTGTGGGTAAGTTCCGGATGGTTACAACAATGTCAAATTTCATCGTTCTAATCCTGTCAGAAATGCCTAAACATTTTGTGGTGTAGAAGACGTCCCATATAAATTACGCGAAGAAGATTTTTCATTTCCTCATAAAACCACCCTTTTAAATAACATGGGGAAATCCTTCATTCCCCTTTAGACCCCCTAAAAATTAAAAATATTTAATTTTGGCAATTTTACTGTCGGTCAGTCCCAGAAATCTACAATCTTGCCAAATTTCAACTTCCTAAGTCAAATGGAAGTACTTGCAATAATGTCAGAATACTTATGGTGATGAATTAGTTATGATGATGATGATCCCTATGATGATGATGATGATGATAGTACTTTTTGATGGAAGTCCCTGGGCTGACGTAAGAGCCACGGACGAAAGCGGTAACCAAATTAGTTGCAATGTTGTTTTTCCAACCCCTGCATCTGTAATTTAGTTGTCCTAATGATCTAAACGAGTCTTCGTGGCATCTGTAACTGCCTGTAGACGAATATTTACGAACTATTAATGTTGTTACTACCTTCCTACGAGTGTCCCCTCTAGGTTCTTTCTAAATCTGTGACTCCCTACCTTACGAGAGTAATAGTTTTTAACACGAAATCAATCATGGGAATAAAAGAATCCAATCACAGCGAGTCTATTTCGACGCCGAACTCCAGACTTGGCATGGTGTTCCCACCTGCTGTACTTTTGTACATGAAATTACATTACTTAAGGAGCGCACCCGCGTAAATAGGATGTATCCACACGGAAATCCTAGTCCTTTTTTTCTCAGTGTATGAACTGTAACATGTTTTCGCAAAGCTGATAGTTTCGTAGTAATTTGATAAAAATCATAACTTTCAATGTCAGAATATATGTCCTAATCCGAATCCTAAATGTAGATAAAACTACATGAACTCACTCACTAACATAAAATAATGAACACTTCCGCTTGACGTGGAAAGTTGAAATTTGACATGATTGTAGCTTTTCGGAACTAACCCACAGAAAAAAATCCAAAAAGTGAATATTTTTAATTTTTAGGGGGTCCAAAGGGGTGATGAAGAAATTCTCCATTTTATTTAAATGGTCCTTTATTATTTTTTTACCTGTAATGTCATGTTTTAGGTACTTGAAATTGGAATAAAAACTTGAAATGCGGTATGATTGTACGTTTTCGATAGTCTTAATTAAGTAAATCACTAAAATAAAATTTTCTAAATTTAGAGTGATTTTATGGATAACTGAAAAATCTTTCCCATATTATTTACTAGCATCAATTACCCACTTCACCGGGTTAAAATAAGAAAAAAATAGTACAATATGTTTCGTTAGTCAGTCATTTTTTTACTATTACTAAAGCGCTCCTTGACATTGGTCATTTTTTATGATTTTTATATATCCCCTCTCCTCTCCATGTTGTGAGCCACGGCATCGGAAGTGTCATTATTCATCTCAGCGACCCAGGAAAGTATGAATTCAACAATGATATTGGTCATTTAGATTATATATAAATTTTTGCGGGGTTGAATTTGGATCTAAATGGCATCAGAAGTGTCACTGTTCATCTCAGCGACCACAAAAACGATAGACTCGACACTAATATCGGTCATTTTTGATCATTTGTAAATGTCTTTCCCCTCTTTAAGTTACATCGCCAAAGAGATATGACAAAAATCATCTCATGTTCGAACTTCATCTAGGTTAAAAATTTGATCGAGATCGGTCAGGTGGTTCAAGAGTTATTAAGTTTTATTTACTTTTATATATCTCCCCCTCCTCCCCTAAGTTCTATCGTCAAAGTGAATAGATAAATACCATCCCAGGGACCAACCTCATCTATGTTGAAAATTTGATTGAGATCGGTCAGGTGGTTCAAGAGTGAAGTCACATAGACGACCACTTTCATTTTTATTTTTTTTTTACAACCGCCTCCCTCTTTCCTACGTTGCGCCATTAAAGTTAAATGATAAAAACTATTCCAAGCCCGAACGTCATTTATGTTGAAAATTTGATCGAGATCGGTTGGGTGGTTCAAGAGTTATTAAGTTTTATTCATTTTTATATATATTTGTCCCCTCCCCTAAAATCTGCTATCAAAGTCATATGATAAAAAACACCCCAGCTCCAAACTTCATCCATATTGAAAATTTGATTAAGATTGGTCCAGTGGTTAAAGCGTGATCAAATCACAAAGACGGTCACTTTCATTTTTATTCTTTTTACATATATCTTTCCCCTCCCTCTCCCCTAGGTTTCACCGTAAAAATGAAATAACGAAAACATCCCTGGCCCGAACCTTATCTGTGTTGAAAGTTTGATCAAGATCGGTCGGGTGGTTTAAGAGTTATTAAGTTTTATTTATATTTATAGATTTCTCCCCTCCCCTCCCCCTCCTCTAAGTTCTACAGTTAAAGTAATATGACAAAAACCACCTCATGTCTGAACCTCATCCATGTTGAAAATTGGGTTAAGATTGGTCGGGTGGTTTAAACGCGATGAAGTCACAAAGACAGTCACTTAATTTTTACTTTTTCTGACATATATCTCTCCCTCCCCTTCGTTGCATTGTAAAAGTGAATTTAAGAAAACATCCCAGACCCAAACCTTATCTATGTTGAAAATTTGATCGAGATCGTTTGGGTGGTTCAAGAGTTATTAAGTTTTATTCATTTTCATACATTTCACCTCCACACCTCACCCTCACCCCTCCCCTAAGATCTACTGTCAAAATGAAATGATAAAAAACTTCCCAGGTTTGAACTTCATATATGTTATAAATTTGATAGATATCGATCGGGTGGTTCAAAAGTAATTAATTCACTAACATAGTCACTTTTGTTTTTATATTTATTGATTTTTGTATATCTCCCCTTCCATCCCCTTCCCTACGTTGCTCCGTCAAAGTGAAATGATAAACATCATTCCAGTTCCGAAACTCATCTACATTGAAAATTTGATAAAGAACGGTTCGATGGTTGAAGAGTTATTAGTGTCTCCCTCCCCCTCCCCTAAGTTGTACCCGTCAAAGTAAATGGCTAGAAACACTTCCAGGTCAGAGCCGCATCTACGTTGTAAACTTGATCGAGATCGGTCTGGCGGTTCAAGAGATTAAGAGTCGCAAACATAGTCACTTTCAATTTTATAATATAGACTAGCCTTTGGCTAGCTGGGTTCTTCGCCCCCTGACCCCCGCGTTTACTCGGCCTCGACCTCGCACCTCTTAGATCCACAATTCTGCCAAATTTCTAGTTTTCTTTCCTATTTCAACTATGTAAAAGATAATATTTTGTATCCCAAGAAAACGCCCATTTAAATAACATTGGAATTTATTCATCCCCCTTTAGATCCCTTAAAAACTAAAAATATTCACTTTTGGCAATTTTCCTGTAGGTTAGGCCCGGAAGGCTACAGTCATGCGAAATTTCATCATTCTAATCGCGCCGGAAGTGTCTAAACATTTTGGGGTGTAGAAGATGTCCCATATAAATAACATGGGAAAGATTTTTCAGTTCCCTATAAAACCACTCTACGGTTGGAAATTTTTATTTTTAGCGATTTACTTAGTTAACGCTAATGAAAACGTATAATCATACAGATTATCAAGTTTTTATTCCAATTTCAAATACCTAAAATATAAGGTTATAACTCAAAAAAAAAAAAAAAAAAAAAGAAAAAAAAGAAAAAGAAAAAAAAAAGGTCCACTTAAATAATATGGGGAATTTCTTCATCTTCCCTTTAGTCCCCGTAAAAATTTAAAATATTCACTCTTGGCAATTTTCCTGTCGGTTAATCTCCGAAAGCTACAATCACGCTAAATTTCAACTTCCCATTAATTTATGTCAGCTCATGTAGTTTTATATATAGTTAAGATTTCGAACATCTGCACCCCAAAATGTTTAGGCACTTCCGGCAGGATTAGAATGATGAAAGTTAGCATGATTGTAGCCTTCCAAGACTAACCTACAGAAAAATTTCCAAAAGTGAATATTTTTAATTTTTAAGTGGTTTAAAGGGGGATGAAGAAATTCCCATGTTATTTAAATGAGCGTTTTCTTGGAATACAGAATATGTTTTAGATAGTTGAAATACGAAAATAAACTTGAAATTTGGTGGAATTGGTGGGTTTAAGCGGTGCGAGGCTGTAGGTCGAGTAAAAACGCGGAGGTCATGGGGAGAAGCGCCAAGCAGCGCCAAATCCAGGAAATATTGAGGGAAATTGCACGAAATTCACTCTTGATACAAAGGATGATGCATAAGAAATGCGAGGCCGTAGGCCGAGAAAATGCAAGGATCTGAAGGCGGGGCCCCATCTAGCTAAAAGCTAGTTTATTTATAAAAACATAATCAAAATCACCCCTTGTCGTTTTCGAGAAAGTCGTATAAAAACAAAATCATACCCAAGAGTAAACTACCCCTTTTGACATTTATTTCTTAATTAAGAATTTACACAATATTATAGAATTATCAATGAAATATTCATTTATGAAATTTGAACAAAATTGCGTGACTCGTTTCTGAGAAAATGATTCGGAAGAAAACTCACCCTCAAGAATAAAATACACCTTATCGATTTTTCCCAGAGAAATGACTTATACCACATGATGGGGCTGATTTTTGGGAAATTGAATTATGAATTATAAACAAAATCCCTAAGAGCCGTTTTTCTTTAAAAAAATCATTTTTATTTTTAGCCTTAACTATCCTTAGTTTTAGGGGTAGGAAAATAATTCGAAAAAATTGCTGGAAGATTACATTAAAAATCTTAATCTTAACCATATATAAAACTACATGAACTGACATAAATTAAAGGGGTAATTCCGTTTGACGTGAAAAGTTGAAATTTAGCATGACTGTAGCTTTCCGGAACTAAACGACAGGAAAATTGCCCAAAGCGCATATTTTTAATATTTAGGGGATCTAAAGAGGCTATGAAGAATTTCCCCATGTTATTTAAATGGGTCATTTTTGGACTTATGGTCTCTTGTTTTAGCTTCCTATGAATGTCCACCAAGGCTAATGAAGGCGGTCATGATGAAATAGATGATAATGGTGGATTAAGAAAGTGGAACGAATAGGTAGGAATCCGAGAAAAAAACCCATACACAGTGTTTATGTACCACAAGCAGAATTTTCCGCGAGTTACGATCTCATGCATCTGAGATAACTTTACCACTGAGATAATGTGGCTTTTCGTTGTGCCTTCAAGTATTTGTGTTGAAATCATATATGTTATTTATAATAATACATTCTTCCTAATAATATGATATAGATACATAGTATTATTTAGACTTATATAGGTGGCCGGATATCTGAGCGACCAAACCAAGGTGACCAGACGTCCCGTTTTAGCAGGGACAGTCCCTTATATTTAACCATTGTCTCGTTTTTTTTCTGATTCTCAAACGGGACGCCTAAATGTCCCGTTTTTAAGCAAACATGACCCAGGTGTCCCGTAATTATTATCCAAAATATAAATGGTCAATGCTAATTCTATACTCTTCCGTACCAACACTCATTGGGAAGGTTCAGCCGTGCCTAGAACTTCTGAATATTCAAGTGAGAATTGAGTGTTCTGTGGTTCAAGTGGGAATTGAGTGGGAATTCTGAGTATTGAAGTAGTTAAAAGTATTTTTGGGTAGTACTTAAGTTAGAAACGCTGTGTTATCATTCTTACTTGTGTATTTTGTAAATTGAAAAAACTGCTGAGTCAACATGTAATGTGGAAGTCCGCCTTCCCCTCCGTCGCTGATTCGTATGCGTCCCGTTTTTGAAAGTAAAAGTTCTGGCCATTTTGGACCAAACTGAAACACTAAATACAGTGAAGAAACGTGAATTTCACAAATAATAATAAAACTGTACTCTGACTCTACAGTTCATGGGACTATATGGCTGGTCAGGTGGAGCGCTTCAACTTCGTGTGTCTAATGCTTGGTTAGCATATTGGTTCTCACGCGCTATTATTTCTGACTTCTACATCTCACATCACTATTTTCGTGAATGTAGTCCTCCTTATGATGGTAAGCACAAGGGGACTGTGCTTCCACGGCAGTTTAACCCTGGACCATACGCACCGAATTGTATATTAAATGCAGTAGATAAGTCTACTAAGTTACGTTAAATGAATAAATACAATTACTAAAATATTTTAAATAACAACGACGACTT
Organism: Thermobia domestica; assembly: GCF_964235325.1. Lineage (NCBI taxonomy): Eukaryota > Metazoa > Arthropoda > Insecta > Zygentoma > Lepismatidae > Thermobia > Thermobia domestica. The sequence goes on along the minus strand of NC_137470.1, from coordinate 10,548,169 downwards.
GTTTGAACATTTATTATTATTATTATTATTATTATTATTATTAATAATAATAATAATAATAATAATAATAATAATAATAATAATAATACATGAATATTTCAACGTTTTGGAGCCCTACTTTATTTGTGAAGCACAGTGAGGCATTAGTATGGATCGCTGAACTTCTTTCCCCCCCCCCTCCTAATGATTTCACACCCTGCACTGAATGTATTGATTTGGAGCTGTCAAAACCTACGAGAAAATCTTCCACGTGCTTGCAATCAGTACACGTGATTTCCCTAAGGTTGTCCTCATCTTCCAAAAACAGCAAGTGGCACTACGAACTTATCTGTTTCTCTGTGTGTCTGTGATTGTCGGTCACTGACATACGTAGTTCATGCTCGGTTGTTTCATTCTGAGAAATTCACTTACAGGAAAGAAACATTTGTTTCCGAAGAAAAAATACACATATATTGTAGTTAGTCATCCGAAATGTAACGCAAACTAGGTACGCTACTTAAAAAATTGTAACGCGTTACCGTTACAGTTACTTTGGAAAAATGTAACGCGTTACTAGGAATCGTTACTTAAAGTAACGCGTTACAAGTAACGCGTTACTTGCGTTACGTTACTTCCCAAGACTGCTCCATACTGACACATCATGCCACTGGGCAGAAAATTACCTCCGCTTTTACCTTGCCAGTGGCGTAGCAGCTGCCCCCGCAAAACCCGCATTCCGGGGGGCCCCGAGGTATAGAGGGCCCCGAAGTCTTGCGATGAATAAAGATTTAAAGAAGTAGAATTTCAACCTTACTTCTGTCACCTTTACAACTAGGGGCCCTTCTCTATACTTTGCGGGGGGGGGGGGAGAAAAAGTGTGCTACGCCACTGTACCTTGCTTTGAATTCCTACCATCATAGCATTAGGGGTAAATTTATTCCAAAGCAAACATCACATTTCTTCACGGGGAAATTCGACCAGTCTGCAGAAGTACGTGGAGTAGAACAGTATGTCCGTGAACCTGGCCCCACCCACATCGGCACTAATTTTAAAACATATGCCAAAAATTAGTGCCCAATTAGTGCTGACGACCTGTAACGTTTAAAAAAATTGTGCCGTTACACAGACTTCAAAAAACAAAAAAGATTCTGGGTGGGGCTAGGTTCACGCTAGCCCCACCCACTCAACCGAACGAGATGAAACCTATACCCAAAGTTAGAGTTAAATTAGTGCTGTTGATACCGCATGAAAAGAAAATTAGTGCTATTATCAGAAGGCCAAAATATTTTCGAAAATGTTCAATGTCGGCATCATCAAAGAAAACAAAAGATCCCTCATTTTTATGGTAAGATATACAGTACTAATATTCTTTCTATGCAGTATCGTCAGCACTAATTTAGCACTAATTTTTGACATAGTTTACAAAATTAGTGCTGTTACACAAACGTCAAAAAAACAAGAATATGTGGGTGGGGCTAGCGTGAACCTGGCCCCACCCACTCAACCGATTGAGATGAAACCTATGCACAATGTTAGTGTTAAATTAGTGCTGTCGATACCGCATGAAAAGAAAATTAGTGCCATTATCAGAAGGCCAAATATATTCGAAAATCTAATATGGCGGCATCATCAAAGAAAACAATCGATCCTCATTTTTATCATACTATACATAGCACTAATTTTCTTTGTATGCGGTATCGTCAGCACTAATTTAGCACTAATTTTTGGCATAGTTTACAAAATCAGTGCTATTACACAAACTGCTAAAACCGCACTAATGTTTCTTTTATTGCTTATCTGGAGGTGCTGAGTTATATGTCATGAATCTCCCATATGAAATACATTATTGTTCCAAATCCTATCACATTCGAAAGCACTAATTACCTCTAATATTGCAATTGTTAGTGATTCGTAAGTGCTTCGTAGTGCACCAACAACTGAAATTAATGCTTTATTAGTATAGGTGCTACAAATAAAATAGGTTTGAACGTTAGGGTGAAGTTAGTTGTCCCATTTCAAGTACTAACTAAAAAATGAGTGGCATTCGTTAGTACAGCGTTAGTACTTCAAAAAACTAACAGTTGCAATTATGTTGGACTATTAGTTTAGTTATGGCCAATTACATGTCACGAAATTCACATAAGAAATGTATGGGGAATTTTTCATTGCATTGATTCCCGGCAAATTCATATGCACTAATAATCTCTTCTAAGGAAATCGTTAATGCATTTTTAGTTCTTCTTTGTGCACCAACACCTAATGTTAGTGTTTCGTTCGTATAGGCCGTGCGTGAACTTGGCGCCCCCACTTCAAGTACTAACGAAAATATTAGTACCATTCCTTAGTGCATTTTTAGTGGTTGTATGAAACACTAACAATTTCGTTAGTGCTTCACTGTTAGTGTAATTATGTCCAATTACATGTCAGAAAGCACAGATAAGAAATGTATGTTGAATTTTTCATTGCGTCAAATTTCCGCCAAATTCAAAAGCACTAATGATCTCTTCTAGTGCAATCGTAAGTGCATCATTAGTACTTCTTAGTGCAGCAACCACTAACGCTAGTGCTTCATTCGTGTAGGTGCTAAAAGTAAAATATCTTTCGAGGTTTGCTTGAACTCCCCCCCCCCGAAAAAATTAGTGATATTCATTAGTATATCGATAGTGCTTCCATTAAACACTAACAGCTTGTATGGAATTTGATGTTCCTGAAGTTGGCCCTTCAATAAAAATCTTCAATAAATCACAATATATGGTAGCACTAACGTTAATGCTTAGTACGTTTAAATGCACTAACAACGCTGTAACGATTGACGTTAACCCCATGTTTCTACATCAATTTGTATAGATATGGATATTTCTGGAGTTGTCCCCCAACCAAAAATCTCCAATAACTCGTAAACTCTGATACCACTAACGTTAGTGCTTAATGCGTTTACGCGCACTAACGATGCACTAAGGATTGCCATTAACCCCAAATTTCTACGTCAATTTGTATGGAATTTGATATTTTTGAAGTTGGCCCCCACCAAAAATCATCAATAACTCGTAAACTCTGATATGAATAACGTTAGTGCTTAGTGCGTTTAGTGGACTAATGATGCACTAACAATTGCGACGTTTGTTGTAATTTGGAAGGTGGGAGCCAAACTTCAGACACGTCGCATAGAAAGAATATTAGTGCTATGTATAAACGTGCTTGTAGTTGGCTCCCATCTCTTCCAAATTACACCAAACGTCACACATCGTTAGTGCATTGTTAGTGCACTTAAACGCACTAAGCACAAAGGGTAGTGCTATCTGAGTTTACGAGTAATTGAAGATTTATGGTGAGGGGCGAACTTCAGAAATATCAGATTCCATACAAATGTATGTAGAAACATGGAGTTAACGGCAGTCGTTAGTGCATCGTTAGTGCACTTAAACGCACTAAGCACTAACGTTAGTGCCATCATATTTTGTGATTTATTGAATACTTGTGGTGGTGGGGCTGATTCAGAAATATCAAAATCCGTACAAATGGACGTAGAAACATGGGGTTAACGGCAATCACTAATCCATCTTTAGTGGGGAGAATAACTACATATGAAGTTAGCCCCTACCAAAAATCTTCAATATCTCGTAAATTGTGATTGCACTAACGTGTACTAACGATGCACTAACGATGTACGACGTTTGTTGTAATTTGGTAGAGGTAGGGAGAGGGCAACTTCAAACACGTCGCATAGAAATAAAAATATTGCTATGTATACACGTGCTTGAAGTTGGCCCCCACCTCTCCCAAATTATACCAAACGTCGCACATCGTTAGTGCATGGAAAGTGTACTTAAACGCACTAAGCACTAACGTTAGTGCTATCAGCATTTACGAGTTACTGGAGATTTTTGGTGGGGGCAACTTCAGAAATATATAAATCTATACAAATTGACGTAGAAACATGGAGTTAACAGCAATCGTTAGTGCATCGATAGTAGATCACTTAAACGCACTAAACACTAACGTTAGTGCTATCATATTTTGGGATTTATTCAAGATTTTTGGGGGAGGCAACTTCAGAAATATCACATTCCATATAAATTGACGTAGAAACATAGGGTTAACGGTAATCACTAGTGCATCGTTGTGCCCTTAAACGCACTAAGCAATAACGTTAGTGCTACCATATATTGGGATTTATTCAAGATTTTTGGTGAGGGCAACTTCAGAAATATCCAAATCTATACAAATTGAAGTAGAAACATGGGCTTAATGACAACCCAGATAGCAGAAACAGCTTGCCACAAGCATGATATAAGCTTGTCGTGACAAGGATATAAGCTTGTCCCAAGCTTGTTACGACAAGTCTGTAAGCGTATATCAAGGCTGATTCAAGCGACGAAGTTGACAGGCGACAAGCATGTTGTAGGCTTATACTGTAAGATTGTTTCAAGCTTGTCAGCTCAAGCTTATTGCAAACTTGTTACATAAAGCATGCTACAGGCTTGTTACCTCAAGTTTATTTCAAACTTGGTACGTAATGCTTGCTCCAGGCTTGTTACCTCAAGTCTATTTCAAACTTGGTACATAATGCTTGCTACAGGCTTGTTACCTCAAGTTTATTTCAAACTTAGTACATAATGCTTGCTACAGGCTTGTTACCTCAAGTTTATTTCAAACTTGGTACGTAATGCTTGCTCCAGGCTTGTTACCTCAAGTCTATTTCAAACTTGGTACATAATGCTTGCTACAGGCTTGTTACCTCAAGTTTATTTCAAACTTGGTACGTAATGCTTGCTCCAGGCTTGTTACCTCAAGTCTATTTCAAACTTGTTACATAATGCTTGCTACAGGCTTGTTACCTCAAGTTTATTTCAAACTTAGTACATAATGCTTGCTACAGGCTTGTTACCTCAAGTTTATTTCAAACTTAGTACATAATGCTTGCTACAGGCTTGTTACCTCAAGTTTATTTCAAACTTGGTACGTAATGCTTGCTCCAGGCTTGTTACCTCAAGTCTATTTCAAACTTGGTACATAATGCTTGCTACAGGCTTGTTACCTCAAGTTTATTTCAAACTTGGTACATAATGCTTGCTACAGGCTTGTTACCTCAAGTTTATTTCAAACTTGGTACATAATGCTTGCTACAGGCTTGTCACCTCAAGCTTATTTCAAGCTGTCCACTTCAAGTTTAGCACATGCTTAATGTCTCGTTTATTGCAAGCTTCTCAGTAAAGCTTGATACAAATTTATTTCTGCAAGTGAGAAAATGATTCATCTGCTTGGCGACATGTATAATGTTTGATGTGAAGGTTAGTATAATGTTCAATGTGTAAGTTACATAAATGATGGTGTGTATTCTTTTGCCATCTGAGGTGTTTAGATATTGCCATCACTTTATTGGCATTATTTTAAATATATATAGGGGAAACCATACCATACTTACTATTAATAGTAAACATAGTAGTAAGCTATGGTTTCTGCAATATTTTTAATGCCAATAAAGTGGTGGCAATATCCAAACACCCTCAGATGGCAAAAGAACACACACCATCATTTATGTAACTTACACACTGAACATTATACTAACCTTCACATCAAACATTATACATGACGCCAACCAGATGAATCATTTTCTCACGTGCAGAAATAAATCTGTATCAAGATTGAAACTACTGAACCTCACTTCAAACCTTATACAAAATGAAATCAAGCTCATATAGACAACAATTCTGCAAAAATAAACGTAAAGGTGACGACGAAAGAACTGTTAAACCTACATAAGCAATGTTCTGAAAAAGAATAGTTGTGTTCGGTCAAAATGAAAGCAAAATAATGTATACTTTCACAATCTGTATTATGCTTCTTTCCTTCGTCCATTATGCGTCTTTGCAGCACGAGATTCAGGTTTATTTCTGTTGACTAACATTATTGAAATATCATGTTAAATTATAAATCCATGTCTCATACAACATTGGTGTTGAATATATACCCCATACTCCAGTCTATTGAGATTAGTATCTTATCTCAACATAGAAAGCAACACTTTTCCTGAGTTCCTTGGTGAATATACTATGCGACCTGGCAGATCAGCATCCAATTAGTTTACCATTAACCACAGTTTGATGTTGAAGTTGAGCGTCCCGTTTCAGCACGAAGTTTTACATGAGACACTGACCTGTAGAATCCGAACAGTAATGCGTTCAGTGTTTGTAAGGTCTTCCACTGGGAATCGACCACAACCCTAGGCGCACCAAAGACGTACACCACTAGACAAGCGTCAAGGGCTAAGCAAACTTTTAAATTATCAGATTTCAGGAAAGAAAGAAATATAAATTAAATCCTAGAACCACCGCTACACAGGGTGCAAAATACTGAGAATGGCCATTCCCACACTTCAAAATTTTGGAAGAAAATTCATCCTCAATAATTTACTGGAGAGATAAGGTGACATCGACACTGTCAGAAGTATACAAACTATTTACAGTAAATCTGTGCAGTTAGTGGACAACCTAGTGGATAAGCATTATCCCTAACCTTACATATATCAATAATTTTGGATGTTCAATATATGAAATCTTCATTTGAAAACTTTCCAGTGCATTTTTTTTTTACTTATTTATTTACTCCTATCTCTCCCCGATCATAACTGTTATGATTTCGCATCCTGCTGCTACATAATTGAAATAAATTATCTCTACATTCTACTCAATAACTGATATAAGGTTCCATGAAAACAATCAGCTTGTATTACAATGTTATTTATTGAACTTATTTACATATTTTGTATTATTTCTAACTTATTTCCTTAATTGGGTTCCTCAACTTCAACGGTGTGACCTTCCACTACAGGTTTTAAATTTCTTCGTTCTCTGCAAAATAACGATCATAAATACGTACTGAAAAACATGTAATTGATTGCACAGTTAAAAAAAAAACATTCATATTGTTTACCTTATAAATACGCTTTCATTAAAATACATTATTATTCTTTGAAGTAAGTGCCACACAAGGCAACAGAGTCTGGCACTCGTTTCTCAGATCTGGTGATCCATGGCTTGGAAGCATTCCAAATATGATCTCTATAGCATTACTGTAGAATTTTTTATAATGAATTAATATTCCCTAATCGAGCTCACCTATTCAGATGTTAGATTTGTAGTGTGACACTTCTTATTCAAAGTGTCTCGACTGTCAAATACAATATAATTCATCTTCCCATACTGAAAATTAATAAAGTAATTTTAAACACTACTATACACAAACATTACCAAAACACTCTTTCGGTTTAGCGGCATCCCTTATATTCTACATTTTACGTTTTACAGCCTTATTTGATTAAATTTTGACGATCACTCATAAGAAACACTTGAAAGGAAAGAATCGGTTTGTTACAATTGCAACATACTCTCCCATAGTCTGATATTTAGTCGTCTCGGGATCGCACGGATATGTCTGGGTCAAACAGGGTCAGGGATCTGACTACTTCGTGATCACGAGTCACGAAGTATGTGACCCGTTTCATCACTGGTACCACTGCATGGTATTTATTCACTTTACCTATTTTAATGTTCTAGTGCCAGTAAATTTTCAGTAAAGTTTTTTTTTTTTAAATTTCCTAGCTGAAAATGTGCATTGTTCTGTGAGAGCATCAATTGAGATAAATCCAGAAAATGTCATATTGACTCACTCGGTACTGTTGTATAAGTACGGCGTTACGAAAAACAAACGAAGTGATCACTGATATAAGAAATCACTGAGGGATGGAAGAACAAATATTTACTTATTTCTGTAATTTTCTCTCCATGCCTTGTATGAAATGCAATCTGATCTCACGATTCACAGGAAAGATACGTCATAAGTGTGTGAACCTATATACCTTGTATTCTTCACGGAGCAACACAAATGATAGATGATGACCTACAAGGCGTTATCCTGCGTAATGTACAGCAGAACGCATGGGAAAGTGTAGTTCGCAATTTACAGGAAAAGCGTAAGAATTTACTAAAATAGGTACCGCGTACACGGACAACTTCGTACCATTTTGCAACGAGTTTGGAACATACCTTAGAGGTTCAATGAAATATTTCTCTTTAAAAATATAAAAAAAGTTACTGGTGACTAATACGTAAGGAGGTGTTGAGCAACAATTCTCTGGAATTATTTGTGACAGTAAAACAAACGGATTTTAATCCTGAGCCTTACAGCGGAGGAATACATCTTTGCAACGTTTCATTCTTTCAAAACACAAGAATCACTGATAGGAAGACATGCATATTGCCTTCATCATACACAGTGGCGTATTTAGGGGGGTGGCTTCCGGGCTTAAGCCCCCCCGAAATCTTACTTAGTATAGTAAAGTAAATGAAATATCTTGCAGAATTTTCACATTTCCAGGCAAAGCCCCCCCGAAAGTTAGCAAAGCCCCTCCCGAAACAAAATCGTAAATACGCCACTGATCATACATATCAAATGAAGAAGAGATGACTCATTACCGTAAATGTAACACTAAGTTTATTTGACCCATATTCATGGAACGTCGTGTTGGAGTCATTAGCGTCGTTTCACAATTCATTATAGAGAAGTAATAAATACTCCTGCGACCTATCGACCTAGTTCTTTATATCCCATCTTTGAAAGCAGAAACATTTCTCAGTGTACACGGCACAAGGCAGGAAAATCACTTCATTTACTTCAATCCAGTCAAATTCTGAATGCATTTTAAGACCTATGTCTCCCTATTTATTTTCCTGGTAATTTGTTGTTCGAGTGTTTACGCATACGCATACTTTGGCGTGCTCCATCCTATTGAAATCTTTTTGTCTTTGGGGGGAAAAAACTACTCCTACTTTTTTAATTTATTTTTTTATTACTGCCACTGCTGAATGAAGTCTTTATTTTGTGGATAAAACATTAACCTTTATTTCTTGTTCAATTTTAGTGTTGATTACTTCTTTTTCATACTGAATGAAGTCTTATCTTCCCGAAAACTCGGGAATGTCTTTGTAAGAGAGAAATGTGCATTTACTATTATTTTGTCTTTTAACAAAACTTTCTAACTGCTGAAGTCTTTATTTTCTAGGAAAAAAAACTGTTTCTTGATTAGTTTTAATGTTATTTTACTTCTTTTCTATCTCCTGAATGAAACCGTATCTTCTGAGAAGGAAAAAAAAACTACAATACCATCTGTATCTTAATTAATTATAGTACTTTATTGCTTGTTTCTATACTAAACGAAATAATCTTATCGTCTGGAAGATTCTGCAATTGCATATTTCTCTATTACAATGGCATTGCAGAGTTTTCCAGAATGTAAGATGGTTTCATTTAGTATAGAAAAGAAGTAATTAACTCTAATCAATCAAGAAAGAGGGTGGTATTGTAGTTTTTCTCGCAAGAGATAAGTTCGTTCAGTAGATAGAAAAGATGTAAAATAACACTAAAATTAGTCAAGAAAAAAAGAGGTTAGTTGCTTTCTGTTTTTCGTGCACCAGGTAGGAAATGTTTTTAGAAGGCAAATATAACAGTAAGTGCCTATCTCTCTATTACTCTGACATCGCAGTTTTCAAAAAATGAAATTTCCTTCAGTATAGAAAAGTAATCAACACCAAAATTAATCAAGGAATAAAAGTTATTCTTAAAAAAAAAAAAGATTTCATTCAGCAGATAGGAGTAATCAAAAAATAAAATTAACAGAGGTACTTTCTTTCAGAAGACAAGAAAATAAAAATGTAAACAGTAATGAATTTCGATTTTAGTTAAAATTTCCATCCTCCGAGGAAAGTAACAGGCAAGTTGCTAAATTATAAAGGATAATAAAATAATATATACATACAAGGTAAACATTTCATCTCATTTCACTGTGTACTAATACATGAGTGCGTAAAAATGAACTCATCTCGCTATATAAAATAAAAAGACCTAAGTGATTGAGTGACCGACAGATCTTTGCACAGGCCAAATCGCTTAAGATAGACAAGTTAAATATGGACAGTACATGGGATTTATTACGTAGGATACCACTAAGGAAGGATTTTTGCAAATTCGACAGGAAGGGGAGGAAAATAGGTGTGGGACGTATTTTTAAAATATGACCATATCTCCGAATTCCTTAAGGTTACAGACTTGAAATTTGATATTCGGATGTCTCATTTCAAATAATTTGACATATTTAAGCGGTTTTTGATATTTTAGTACAAAGGAAAAAAAGAAAAAAAAGTGAGAAAGAAAAGAAATGGAGTGAGGATTACAATTATTATAAGATGTCGAAATCTCTGAATTTATGAAGGTTTGAAACATGAAATTTGGTATTTGCATATTATTTAAAATAAGTAGATAAGAATTTAAGCGCTTTTGAAATATGCCTCGGAGGTAAGAAAGGGGGGTGGAAAGAAAAATGGATGGGGATTATAATTATTATAGTAAAGTATTTAATCCCTTAAGGTGAGAGATTTGAAGTTCAGTATTTCCATTTCTCATTTAAAATACTTTGCCACGTGTTTCGGCCCTTTTTTTTCTTTTTTGACATGCTAGCAAAAAGGGAAAGAAACGATGTGGAGAGGAGAAAAAAAAGGTGGGGATTACAATTATTCTAATAAAATGTCGGCATCTCTAAATCTTTTAAGATTTGAAATATGGAAGTAACTTCTCATTTAAAATTATTACAAAAGCGTTTTATGATACATATCCTAAAAGGAAGAAAAAGGGAAGGATTACAATTATTATAATAAGATGTTCATATCTTGGGGTCCGGGAAAGTAAGAGGCATTGAAACGGTGGAAAACTCTTTTGGAAGCCTCCAAATCCACAGAATTCTATGCATATGATATTGATCTAGTGACCTATAGATGTGAGAAATGTAGTGAATACAAAACGTATATGTAGAGAAGAACGCGTCCATGGACTAAGTTGCAGATCCCTAGCTTATTTAGTGATGGTAAGAACTTTCCGGTCTCTCTCGTGATTGTAAGGAAAATAGGTAAAACTATACTTACCTACACAGTAGTCTAGGCTCCGCCTGTTGCAGCCAAACACCCAATACTTCCTTCACCGTTTCTTCTGTTGCGTCGGTGTACATCTTACGAATAGCAGCTGAAAAGAAAGATAGAATTTCAAGCAAATACTAGCGATTTTTATTCTTAAAAAAAACAAAAAAAAAACTGTCATTTGAAATAAATTTCCCTCTTAAATAGTTTTACGGAATTATGGTATGGTTTGTAAATATGGATACCTAGAGCTGAAACTAATTCCTATATTATTTTTCAAGTCACCTAAGCTAGGCCCCTATTTTGTGATTTTTATGTAAGGGTACTATAGAAAGTTATCTTCCATCACACTTTTGGTATATTATATAATGGAAAAGTTACATTTTTCGATACAAGTGTAACAAGACTTTCTTCCGGTGCCCTTAGTGGTGATATGGTTTTGAGTCAACGTTTAAAGTCACCTTAAATAACACTACAAAAAACACATTAGGTTTTGGCTAACTTCGTTGTCACGAAAAATTGAAAGATGAAGACGACAGAAAGACGAAAGTTTGACTATTCGCCGTCTTGAAAGCCTGCAACTTTTCTCTTTTGATACAGGAATTATGGTAACTTCGAAAGCTATGTTCTTCTAGTGTTTTATCTGCGTTCCAGTGTTAGAAAAAGAGCTCTGAAATTTTGCACCTTTAAAATATCGGCAGGGGAGACAGTTTGGCATACTATGTAATACTACCAGACTAACAGTGTTGCCAACCCAACAAAAGTTATATTCGTGTGGTAGACAGTATCAAATTTACAGGTATACACGAAAAGTCTGGTGCAAAATTATACTTCACAGTAGTGATTCCTACACTGTACTTCAATTTAAATTCGTTGACACTATTGACTTTATTTAGCCCTGGAATCATTCCTACTTTGGAATTTTATTTTGTTTTAGATTTTCCGTACACCTTACAAATTCTTTTGAATGCTTTTTCAAGCAAAGATTTGTTTAAATATGTACTTTGCCAGTAAAGCTTTGTTTACAACATAGAGTGTTGGATCAGTTATTGAATTTCCTATACATTCTACACAGATGTTATATTCACCCATTAAGGGTGAACACATTTACATATTTTACTACTTGACAGTAAAAGAATCCTAAAGTACTCAAAGCATACTTTATTCATGAAGAATTACTTCTGATTGCTTGGGACATACTAATATGAGAACACACGTCCAGTACGAGAGAAGTAAGACTTAATAATTAGCAAACTGGAATTTTGTATGGTTACTAGCATAAATAAATAAATGAAGTTAAATATTTCAGTACAACTTTTCAAATCAACTTACTGTTGATCTTATTGCACATTTGGTTGGACCCAAAGGTGTGCTTTTTTGCTTCATGATCCTTGGTTTCCTGCCAGAGTAGGAGAATTCCATTGCGAGTTTGTCGCACAAAGTTCTTATTGCATTGTGAGCGAAACTTTTAAAATCCTTACCACCAATTGACAGTAATACTTTTACCTGAAAGAAAGGAAAGTATTTAGATCTAATGCATGCTGAAATCAAAAAGAAAAACAATATATATAAGGGTCCGTATTGTTATGTTTTTCTACCAGTGGAAAAAAAAAACGAAGCATGAATGAAACTAGATTAATTTTTAGATACCGTAATGTGAAGTGTGAAAAAAAGGCGTGGGGTTCTGAGTTTCACGGAAGGCCGTATCAAATGGGCTACGTGACTAACAAAAACTGTTTGCCTGGGATTTATTTGGTAACTTTCAGCTTTATATCGGAATAGCGGTTATTTAAAAGGACCATTGTCCGTTTGAATTAGAAAAAAATACTATATATATATATATATATATATATATATATATATATATATATATATGTGTGTGTGTGTGTGTGTGTGTGTGTGTTTGTGTGTGTGTATGTATATGGAAATTACATACACTTCCAAAAGTAACAAGAAACAGTGGGTTAATCAGTGCTGCCAACAAGTAGTGTCAGAAAATAGCTAAATGACGCACAAAAACTAGCTAAAAATGGCTCAACTTACCTTAAATTATAGGTAACAGAATTTAGGAATAAATAAAGTAAAAATTTGGTACTTTTTGTCTACTAGTTTACAAAGATGTTCTAATATTATTTATCTTTTGGTATCCTCAAATCAAACAGTTTCACAATACAATTTGTTCCTTCATTGACTAGAAGTAATAAAATCTCTTGAATTATTTTCAACTTCTAATGCTGGGTATGGCTTGATAACACTATTGATCTATCACAAAAATATATACATGCACATGCACGCATCTCAACAAGAAAAACTCCACCCAAACTAAAAATACACTAGAAACTAATCAAACAAATTGACTATGGAGAAACCAGATCCAGGAATCCCAATTTACCGTGACGAATAGGTGAGACTGATAAAAGATATCTAATCTACTGTGACAATGTAAGTGCTGTTGTAAACAAAAGAATTAGAAAAATACCAAGATAAACTACTTTTTTTTAGGTTTTTCATATTTTCTAAAAAAAAAAAATTGACTGCAAAAGATGTAATTGCCGCTATATTAGCAAGTATGAATGGCAAGTTGACCAAAATTATAGTCCATAGCTAATGCACATGATAATGGCTAAATTGGCAAAAATGGAGTTGATGCTAACATTTAGTCAAAAGAGAGATGTTCCAAAAAGACGTAAATTAAAAGATATAACAAAGATTTGAAACCTGCTTCATAACTTGTACAGGTTTGATAGGATACTTACATATTTCTTTCCGAAGTTAGGATCTTCAAGCTTTCTCTCAAATGTTTGAAAATCATCCAACGTTCGCAGAGGCAGAAGGCCAAAAAGTTCGGATTCTTCGTTTATGGACTCTGCTTTCACACTCACATCATTACTTAGAAGTGTGTCGACCTTCTTCTCGACGGAAGATACTCTTTCACTAAGGTCAGCTAAAGTAGATTGCATTTGGCCAAATACAATTCTGATATCTGCAATAACTTGTAGAAAATATTGTTTTGAAGGTGTTAATATAACTAGAAAATATATTCTTTCACAAAACATTGAAACAATTAAATGTACATTCATGTTCAAAATGATTGTCGCATATCTATAACTGTCTTCTTGTAAGAATGTAATTTGATAATGATTTTGCAGGATACTTTTAATACCAATACTATGTGTATAATCGAGAAATGTATATTTGTGGAAAATTTTATAGGGAAAGAATTATAAGCACATAAATTAGAATGAGTAAAACAAATGGACAAGAAAGTTTCATTTTCGTTTTATTATTCTTATTTACTGCTCTTTTGACATGAAATTTGCCACATACATGTCTTTGCCGATTATGCACATACCAACATTATAAGAAATACAGGGCGAATTCGTTATCAAATTTTATTCCTACAACAACATATTTATAGACATGCGACAATAATTTTGGACATGGATGTACGTTTGTGGTGGACAAACACCGTGTGCGTAGATTTTCTTAGGGTTCTACCGTTCCCCTCCACTTTCTTCAATCCATTATTTAATTCATTCTCATCATCACCGTCTCCTTTAGGCTGCCCCGCATAACCGTGGGACAAAACTCAAAGATTTTATTTAATTTTGATTTTGCTGTTCATTTAATCAGAAATCTTGGGGGGAAAAGTGGGGAACAATTAGGAAGACGTGTGTAGAAGACCACTACGTTGGAGAATTATGACCAGGTCATTAGAGTATGACGTTATAAATCAGCACTGCGGAAGGAAAGGGTTGATTGCTCAGAGGTAGAACGTTGCCTTTTGGTGCGACGGATCTTTGGTTCAATCTCCGGCCATGCCACTAATTCCTTCATAATCATTCTCTATCATTAGTCATCCGTCTATCTTAACATCAACCCTAGGAAGACTAAACTATAATTGGTCACGTGAAAGACTAAGGGGGGTCAATTTTGCTCGTGGTTGTAAATTCCAATTTTAACCCTACTAATGTATTTTAAAGTTATTTAATGACTGCTACTAATAAATGAGAGTTGTAAAATTATTTTAAGACTTGTGAAATTTTATTTTAATAGGAAATATTACAAGTCCCAGTACAGACTACTACCGCATTTGGTTAGCAGACATGAAGTAGCTTGAAATACATTAGCCTGTGTAGACAAGTTACTATACTAAACCTGAGAGTATTACGTTTGCTCAATGTATAAAAGTAGATTATGTTAATTTAGTCATCCATTCAAAGAATAGATAAGTTTACATGATCCTTTCAAAGTAAAACTGTACTCCTCTTAACATTTCTAAGTTGCTAAAAAAATGTACTTAGTCTCCTGCGCTAAAAAAGAAAAAAAACTACCACAATAATGTGCTTTCTAATAAAACTAAATTTAAGTTTAGATTACAGAAGAAAATACAAAAAAAATCAAACGTTATAAAATTCATTTGTTCGGGCAAAGAGAAAAAGAAAGTGCGGGTAAATTTGACCAACCTTCGTCTTTCTATGGTTAAGGACATAACAGCGGGGTTATGAAGAACGGGACCTACAGCTTAAAGTGAGATCCGAACCGCTACTCAGTTTGCACTCGAGAGATATTGTTCTTCATTTGAACTCGAAATCAGAATCCCTTGATAACAAAGGCGATAAATCCACAGACCCATCATCCACGGAGGTCAACTGATAGAAATACGTTGCAGTGATCTTGCATACTTGTGAATATTTTAGGAGCCACTTAAGAACCAAAAGGGAAAGAACTGCAAAATGGAATCACTCTATAGTTATACATATTAAATCAATGGACTATTTTAAAAGACTACATAGTACAGAAGATCTAATTTAGTCAGTCAGAAATATAGGCTTAATTTAATTTGCTAATCAATACAAGAAGTGACTAATAGTTCTGGACCATTCATATTACCTTTCTAAATAAAACTTTTTATTATTATTATTATTAACAAACCAGTCAAACCTAATAGAAATCTCTGTTTCGTCGATCTTCTTTCCAATGTTATAAATTTAGACACTTAATCAGCTTCCGTGGAAGTTTTGTTGACCGTCCGCTAGTGTGGCAGCGCACTACAGGCAGTTCGGCGAGAACTCCAAGCTTGATAAAATAAAATCACAATTAAAGAGACAAGTTAAAAAAGTATTTTTCACGAATCCCACCCCCACTCAACTTGTGGACTATCATGCCTCCGACAAGGAAAATTCAAGCTTAACCAATGCTGAAGGAGTAGACTGCTGAATAATTTATGATGTAATGGCAAATCATTTGCAGAACTAGTTGACCTATGACCTCTAGTTTGAGCGAGTTGCGTTCATTTCTCGAGGTTGCGACCTTGTTCAATCGAAACATCAGCCTCAAATTACCTTTACTCTTAAAAAAAAAAAAAAAAAAAAAAAAAAGGCAACGGTTACTCCACTTTAATCTAAGGTAAATGTATTTACACAAACAAAAAAAAAACTGGTGTAAAGCAAACATTCCGGTTTAAGTGAAAAAAAGTTAAAAAAACGCGATTTTGGCCAATCCTGAAAAATAGGGTTATTTCTTTATTACATCCGTTCAGATTGCAAATATTTTTCTGAGATTTTAGATCCAGATTTCATTCACCTGGTAGAAAAAAAAAGTAAACAAAAGCACTAAAATCAATTAAGAGACAGAAGTTACTGTTTTTAGAGGATAAAAAGATAAAAATGTAAGCAACGAAAAACCTAGTTTTCTTCAAACTTACACCCTCGACTTCTTACCTAACAAACTTCAAACTAATATGCCAACTTATTTTCGCGTAATAATCTATTTTGAATTATTATTAATATCTAATAAGTAATTTTTCGAAATTCATCGTTCTTTTACCCTAAACCCAAAAGTCCATACCTGATCGAACCTTTCCTTGCACTTATTGTAAAGCGATGAAATGAGTGATATCACTTAATCTAAGATTGATGAAGTATACCTTAGAATAAGTAATTGTTACTAAATAAAGTCGGACATAAGTATTTATATTCTTCAATTTTGCCCCCAACCTCCGAATAAATATGGAAGAACATAAGGAACGAAAGATAAGCATGATGCATTCTAAAATGAGTGAAATGTCCAGGCTTGCTTGCTGCATTTAAATATCATCCGTACCGATTCTTGGGGAAGCCACATCAGTTAAAATTTTTAGTGTATCGGTGAAAGCTAAAACAAGAAACTTAGGCAATGTATTAATTCAAAGCAGTTTTCTCCTCGATTGTAGGGATAAAACGTAATTTTCATTACTTTAGCGGACGGCTCTCCAAATTTAAATCGATTTTGTTGATTTTTTCACTAGATTTGGGGCACTACTTTACAAACACTTCACGAACCACAGCTGAGCGAGCGGAGGGGATTAGAAGCCTCGTAGGACTCGTTTTTTCCCCTTATCTTTTAAGTTACACACGATTGGCATTGCAGCCATTGTAGACTGTCATTTTCCAAAACTTAACATACAAATACTGGCATTTCGTTCCTTGCTTGTATTCAACCGCCTTCCGCCCTGGCAAATAGCTCCACCATAACATACTTACTTTCCCATGTATACTCATTTGCACATACAATTTATTGAGTTTAAAACACTTACATTATCATTTAACTACCTTCATTATTAATATGAGGTTAACTTTAGCAGATGGCTCTACCTAATTAAATAAACTATTTTAATGTGTTTAGACTTCATAAATCGTATCTGTTATATAGAATCCTACGAAATGGAAAATTAAGTATGTTATGGTGGATCTAATTGACAAGGCGGTAGGCAGACGAATACAAGCAAGGAATGAGATGGCAGTAAGTACATATGAAGCTTTGGAAAATGACCGTCTGCAATGGTTGCAATGCCAAACGCGTGTAACTTAAAAAGTAAGGGAAAAAACGAGCCCTGCGGGGCATCTATTCCCCTTCGCTCGCTCAGCTATGCTACGTAAAGTGTTATGTAACGGCATATTTTTTGAACTGGGGGGGGGGCAATATTTTGCTTAAATTTTGTACTTTCTTGGTATATATTTTGTATTTTTTTAATGGTTTAGGTAGGTTAAGTTAGTTTGGGTTAGTTTAGGTTAGGCTGAGTTAAGATACTTGGGCATTACTCGAGCAGATGGTTCTACCAAATGTTCACACATTGCATTTCCCGGTTCCTTTTTGTAGAATATCCACTAAATGAGAAGCTAGTGCATAAACCACGAACCAACTTGTGCTAGGTGGCCACAAAAAAAGCACGTATGCCATCTAACCGAGTCAGGGCAGGAGTGTAGCTGGGAGTCCCGAGCGGAGCGAGGGGATGCGTCCGTAGAGAGCAGGCGTGTCCGCGACGGAGGACATGCACATAAACGAGGAAAGTGGAAAAATACATAAAATATCCGCAATAATTTTTACATGGTGATTTTACCTGAATTCGTACTTTCTTCCTATATTTTCTGTTTTTGATGATTTAGGTTAGGATTGGTTAGTTATGTTAGTAATTACGGTTACGTAACACCAACTCATTTCTCCTGTAAACACGGTGGTTTTACCTGATTTTGGCCCCCAAGTTCCAAAATTCTCTATATGTAACAGTATTATCTCAAATCTAGTGAAAAATGACCATAAAATCGATATAAATATGGTACAGCCGTCTGCTAAAGCAATGCCTTAACAGTTATCAAGTATTCCACCTATAAATTTTTAATATGATAAAGCCGTCTGCTGAAGTTAACCCTCTAATTTTTGTACTGATATTCAGGGGTGCCCGAGGAAAATTTTCTAGGGAGGGGCCCATCTCCATGGTTGCTATATTACGCCTGGTATTTAATATACATGGTTTCCTATATTACGTATACATTTTCGTAATCCAAAGGGGGCCCGGGCCCCACCCCCCTCCCCTTCGGGCGCCTATGCTGATGCTAATTGTCAAGAGCCATCACTGACTTTAAAGAATCCAATGGCTAAATATGGTATACATTATACGGATGAACACACTTAAAAAAAAGAAAACAACATAAAAGGTATAAACATAAAATTCCATCCATATTTGAAAAGTAATGAAGTAATACTATCCTAAAAGCGCTCAGCGCACCAGTCTAAAATAAAAATCACCTTTTTATTTTGTAACTAAAACTAAAGTAGGACTTACTATTACATTTCATACACATAGCTTACCTTTGTTTACCTTTTGGAAGAAATCAAGCGCCAAAACTCAGACTACTCACCAATCCTACAGATGGCTCCATTTGCCAAACAATCGACAAACGTCAAGCGTTTTGAATCAAGCTTGAAATAGGCTTAGTAGAAAGTTGATAAATTCAAGCTTCTTTTCAAGTTAAAAACAAGCTAAAATAAACGTTGATTGTTGCTTGTCGCATTCAAGCTTCTTTTCAAGTTAAAAACAAGCTAAAATAAACGTTGATTGTCGCTTGTCGCATCAACTGTACATTGCTAAGCCAAAATCAAGGGAAAGCGACCCTTGATTTAAGCTTACATGCTCTCTGGGAAATCGTTAGTGCATTGTTAGAATACTTAAACGCACTAAGCACTAACGTCATTGCTACCATATTTCGGCATTTCTTCAAGGCTTTCGGTGGGGACAAACTACAGAAATATCAAATTGTATACAAGCTGTTAGTGTCTTCTAGAACTAATGAATGACACTAACTTTCTCGTTAGTGCTTGAAGTGGGGTAAGTTCAAGCCAACTTCCAAATATATTTTACTTTTAGCACCTACACTAATGAAGCACTAACGTTAGGGGTTGGTACAGTAACAAGCACTAACACTGCACTAACGATTGCACTAGAAGAGGTCATGAGTGCTCTTAAATGTGGTGGAACTTTGATATACTGAGAAATTCCTCATAAATTTCTTATAAACACTAACGAAACTTTTTCTAGAAGCACTAACGAATCGCACTAATTTTTTCCTAAGTGCTTATAGTAGGCCTAAGTTCATACTATTTCCCAAAGTATTTTACTTGTTGCACCTATACTAATGAAGCACTAACGTTACGTGTTGGTGCATTAAGAAGCACTAACGATGCGCTAACGAATGGCTCTAATTTTTTCGTTAGTGGTTGAAGTATCTGTAGCAGCGAGAAATTGTCCCACGAAAGGGTTTTCCTTCTAACACCTTCATTAAGAAGAACTAACGACGTCCCTGAACACATAACACACTAACGATAAATTTAGTGTCAATCGCTAGTGCATCGTTAATGATTCTTAGTGCATTAACGCCTATCGTTAATGCTTTATTACTATAGGAGCTACAAATAAAAACCTTTTGCGGCGCCAAGTTGCCGCTGCACATGAAATTTGAAGCACTAATGAAAAATTTAGTGTCATTCGTTAGTGCTTCCTAGTGCACCGACAACTAAAGTTAGCGCTCCATTAGTGTAGGCTCTACAAGTAGAAATACATTTGGGACAGCGTGAATTTGGCTCCATTTTAAGCACTAACGAAGTAAGGAAAGTAAGTTTCATTCGTTCATGCATCGTTTGTGCTTCTAGAAAACACACATAGTTTCGTAAATGCTTAACTATTGATGTAGATATGGCTAATTACATGTTACGAAACTCCATAGGAAATTCATGGGGAAGTTTTCATTGCGTTAAATTTCCACCAAAATCAAAAGCACTGATGATCCCTTCTAGCGCAATTGTTAGTGCATCGCTAGTGCTTCTTAATGCACAAGAACCTACCGTTCCTGATTTATTAATGTAGGTGCTACAAGTAAATACAAAATCTTTGAAAACAGCGTTAACTTGGCAGAAATAACGAAAATATTAATGCCGTTTTTGTCGTTTGTGTAACAGCACTAATTTTGAAAACTATGCCAAAAATTAGTGCTAAATTAGTGCTGACGATACCGCATACAAAGAAAATTAGTGCTATGTATAGTATGATAAAAATGAGGATCGATTGTTTTCTTTGATGATGCCGCCATATTAGATTTTCGAATATATTTGGCCTACTGATAATGGCACTAATTTTCTTTTTATACTTTATCGACAGCACTAATTTAACACTAACATTGTGCATAGGTCTCATCTCAATCGGTTGAGTGGGTGGGGCTAAGTTCACGCTAGCCCCACACACATATTCTTGGTTTTTTGACGTCTGTGTAACAGCACTAATTTTGTAAACTATGCCAAAAATTAGTGCTAAATTAGTGCTGTTGATACTGCATAGAAAGAAGATTAGTGCTATATATCTTATCATAAAAATGAGGGATCTTCTGTTTTCTTTGATGATGCCGCCATTGAACATTTTCCAATATATTTTGGCCTTCTGATAATAGCACTAATTTTCTTTTTATGCGGTATCGACAGCACTATTTTAACACTAACTTTGGGTATAGGTTTCATCTCGTTCGGTTGAGTGGGTGAGGCTAGCGTGAACCTAGCCCCACCCAGAATATTTTTTGTTTTTTAAAGTCTGTAACGGCACAAATTTTTTTAACATTACAGGTCGTCAGCACTAATTGGGCACTAATTTTTGGCATATGTTTTAAAATTAGTGCCGATGTGGGTGGGGCCAGGTTCACGGACATTAGAACAGCGGCTCTTAACATTTTCGATCCGAGCGTGTCCCTGGGTGATTGCGATTATCCTGAGCGCCAAACCCTTTCAACTTAACCCAGTCAAGCAACAACGATAAGGTGGGACGGAGACTCAGTGATAGAGCGCATATCTGTGGTGCGTGCGGTTTCTGGTTCGGTCCCCGTCCACAGAATTTTGTGGTAGACAACATCGTGTGCATGGGTTTTTAGGAGTATTCCCGTTTCCTTCCACATTCTCATTTCACCAATTCTTCCATCATCATTTGCTTGTCTTAATCACCGTCTCCTGGTTAAGGTTGGTTTAAAGGGACAAGTTTAGCCGATAGATGTCACTACAGTCTTTGTATCTCTCTCATGTATTTTTTACCTTTCACAAAAATTCACGATTTCTCTTATAAATTTCAACCTTGAGACTTCAAATGTTTGGAGAAGGAACTTCATAACCTATCGAAGGCAACAATCCGTGCCGATTTCTTATTTTGAATTTTCTTCATTATTGAAAGAGTTATATTGTTAAAGGTTTGGATATCCCTTACAACAATTAAGCCATTTCAACAATGAAGAAAATTCTAAATAAAAAATCGGCACGGATTGTTGTCTTCGATAGGTTATGAAGTTTCTTCTCGAAAAATTTGAAATCTCTAGGTTGAAATTTGTAAGAGAAATCGTGAACTTTCGTGAAAGATAAAAAATACATGAGAGACATACAAAGACTGTAGTTACATCTATCGGAAAAACTTGTCCCTTTAAACTAACCTTAAAGGACATAACTATGGGAGGTTAAAGGGAAAAATTTCACATAGAACGCTGAACGTACGACTTGGATGAAGCAGCCTAGAAGCCAGAAAAAGGCTTCTAGGTCAAGTAGTATCAAACCCTTATTTTCAGCACACACACACACACACACACACACACACAAAGAAAAAAAGTACTGCTCCCTTTAAAATGTCTCTACTCATCTACTTGTTCCCCTCCCCAAGAAACTATAGCTAGCGTCGTCATTGTTTTCATGCTTTCTGGAGTTGTACAACTTTTACTTAAGCATTGGCGAATATCACACAATGTATTTTATTATCCACCAAAAATCTTTCCTGAAATTTTCCTAAAGGAATTATTTTCAAGATCTAATTTTTTTGTGCTTTTTTCACTTTGCTTGATGTATTTTTAATTACACAAGTTAATTGCTGTAAACTGTGTAGTTATTGCTTGTTTCTGTAAGCAAGTGAACAAATGTTTCTGTTATTCTTTTTGATTTTTTTTTGTTTCTGTTTTTCCACCGAACTGTCTAGCTACGCTGACTGAGAAATGTAATTTAGTGCCATCTGTTGGTTTAGTTTTCGTATCTTCTCTTCTGTGCTATGTTGTGCTGCCACCTGTTCGTGAAAACTGAAAATTACAGTTATTTGAGCGTGAATTCTTTTTCCCTATACCGTCTAACACTTCAACAGGTAGGTACTGGCTCCAAAATTGTAATCGAGCAAATTGCATTGAAGGGAGCGTACTACCAGAAAGATATTTAAAAAGACATAATTTTCGTCAATAACAAATGTTTTGAGAGCATTGTCTGACTTCAACTAACTCTAAACTAACTTTAAATATCCTTTACTTTTAGGTTTTTTTTTTTTTTTTTTTTTTTTTTAATGATCAAATTCCGAAAAATCTTTATTGGAAATTTCAAGAAAGTACACATTATAGACTCTTAGCAAAGAACGTATGGATTCAGAAAAAACTTAGGGATATTTTCATATTTGCAGAGTATGGCAAAATTTTCACAACTATTTATATTATACAGAACTGATATTTTATATATACTATTACATATTAGATTATAACTAAAGTAAATTATAAAACTGATATATTTCTACATTTGCATTTTGCAATTACCTGGTAGAATGCAAAATGATAAGCAAAAGGCATTAGGCTTCTAAATATATTCCTTCTTAACAGAGGAAATAGTCACGGATTAAGATATCTATTGTGCTGCCAAAATGTCTTGAGCCGCGGCAAAAATGCGAACTAAAGCTCACACCCTCACACACCCACGCGTTGAGCCAATAAGGGTTCAGCTATTGCTAAGCGAGAGAAAGCAAGTGGAATTCCTTCAGCCGATAGCAGCGCTTGCAACGGAAGACTAGGGATCAAGTCAATGTGGTATATTTGTAGCAATCTCTTTACTTGTAGAACACAAATAGTCTTTTAATTTTTCTTGCTCGATTTTACTAGTAAGCTCTCTCTCCAAACTCATTACTAACAGCGTTTCCAAATGGGCCTGACGCAATGCACACTTCAAACAGTTCTTTACTATTTTCAGTTTCGAAAACGCCCCTTTCCAAGAAACCTGTGTAACAGGAATTGTTAAAAATGAATTTGCACACTCTGAACAAAGTGTCAAATTGAGCATCAAACATCCTTTATTTTAAGAGGACAAGAAAAGCACGATAAACACATTTGGTATATAATTTCTTCTTGTCACATGTTTGATCTCAACGAACTTTTTCTTGTTCTGAATCTGGTACCAGTGGTCGAAGAGAGACGGTATGCGGTGATATGCTATACCGTCTCTGGATTTTTAGTGATGAAGGCATACCACCTCTGGTTTTTCAGTAATCAAGATATACCATAACTGGAGAGTAGATGCTAAATATCTTTAATAAATCCATATTTATACGCAATAATTGATGAAAAGCTTTGCACGTAAAAAGATTTTATTTCTTATGTAGAAATAATTTCTAAGTTGATAGATAACACCGACATTTTTGTTATCTTTTCCTATCTTTTGTTTCTAAAATGCGGTGTCTTCAAAGAAGTTCATCTAGTTTATATTTTCATGTGTCATACTGATTTTTTCTTACTTATGTATGTGTGCGTTGCCTTAATGCATATGTCTTGTTTTGAGCATGGGGCAAATTTAGGGTTTGTCTGTTGTGGAGGGTGGATATTCCGGGGATTTGGAATACCTCTCAGCCAAGTAGGGGGTCAGGGAGTTTTCCCCACAGGAAAGCGTTAATATGGAAGCTCGGTTTTTGAGCATTTTCATGTATAATTCTCTATAATATAACAGGGTATTTGAAAATCAGAAAGTTGTTGGCGGGGGATGAAAGTCTCTCCATGTCTCCCGCGTAACTACAGAGAAACTCTTCAATAGTTTTGAGTTATTATGTAAATTGAAATGCAATCTTTCAGGCAACATACCCTCATTGTACTTCAACATTTAAATAGACGGTATGTCGAGTCAACATGGTAATAAAACGTACCGCCTCTGCCTTTTTTCCCACTTCGAATACTGTCTGGTACCCCAGAATCCACCCCAAAGAGATCATCAATCTCATCATACTCATCATCTTCTTGGAGTGCTTGATTGCCTTTATATGCGTAAGTTACATCGTTCAAAAGACTTGTACTGTACTTAAGTGCACTGGTTGCAAAACCTGAAGAGTTGCTCTCTTACTGTAGCGACATCCATTTTTCAAAGTTCGGTGACGTTGTATAGTATTCCATCTGGTACTCCCTTGGAAAAATCTTCAAAATTGGCTGGATCTAAACAGAACAAGTCAGCATAAAGTTCTTTGTGTGCTGCGAAACGGATCTCAATATTTGTACTGACATCATCCGTAGTTGTGTTGAACACCTTTATTCTGAAGTGATTAGCCGCAGTTCCAAGTTGTGTTGATTCTTCTCTTGCCTTTTCACCAAGGTAAAATTTTTGCCATTGAAATTCGATTCTCTGTAAACCTACCGTTTACTTTCACACTGGAATTAAGCCTCTCTAACCGCTTGTTAACAGGTTCAATAGAATTGTCAGATGCACCAAGGACTACCGTGAAGTGTCTGTCAGCCTCTTTCAGTTTCTGGGTAATAAACTATGAACTCAATTGTGGTTTCCTTGGCCACTCAATTGTAAGAGTTAATCATATTCCAGACTTGGATGTAATGCAAATTCTGAATTTGTAATGAAGTCGACCCGTTTGACATAACCGAAAACACCCGCAGATAAATGAACACTGTAATAACATTCTTGTAACTGACGAAATATTGCAAAATATTCCCAGCATCAAATCAGCGTTGAAGCGCGATGAGTGTAGGGGCGTCGTTTCAGACTTCGCTTGAGGGTGGCAAGAGCACCACCGACATAAGATTTTCACGTTTTGTACTACTATATTAATAGACAATCGAGTAAAGTATATGTATTCCTCAAACTCTTGGGAGGAACAATCGCTCCCTCCTGCCCTCGCTAAATGACGCCCCTGGATGAGTAACTAATGGTATCAGGAACCATGATATATTCCACGAAGGTACATTTTTCTGCAGTTTGTTTTCAAGCGTTAACATCTACTTTATCAGTCCATTCGGTGTAGTTTCCAAAGATTTTTGTTAGGGCTGCTTCTTTATTGAGAATTCTTGTATCGCCGATTGCAGTAAGGGGTATAATTTTGCGCTTCCGAATCGATTCTCGAGAGCGACTTTCCATTCATCGGCTTTTTTTTATATGAAGCACAGAGAAGAGGACATATCTTCGGCGTTCCAAATAAAGTAACTGCTGGCTCAACTGAAGGAGTAACATCACAGACAAACCAATTTAGCACATGAAAACTGCACTATCATAATACATGAACATGTTTCATATTTTCTTTCTTTAAGAAAGCTACCACACCCTTGGCACTACTTATTATACTTACTGCACTATCAACCACACTGTTCAGAGTCCGCCCAAAGAACACACTTGTACCCTCTTCTTCGCAGCCCAATTCGCCAAGGGCATATACACGAATACCTATAAACACCATAGACCAACAAACCGTGCTAATGTCGTAAAAAAAAAAACTTTCAGTTTTTACGTCCCACGATTATGCCGGTTAGGCTAAAGAAGACGGTGATTATGAGAAATGAAGGAAATGGTGGAATAAAGAAAGTAGGAGGAAACGGGAGAACCCCGAGAAAACCGACGAGCACGGTGTTGGTCCACCACAAAGTCCACACGGCGCGAGCTGGAATCGAACCAGGGACCCCAAGCAACGGAGTTGAACGCTCTACCACTGACCCACCGTACAGTTTTTCTGTAATGTAATGTGTAAAATAATACCTGATGTCCACAATGACAATGTCCACTCTAGCCGTCTTCTGCAGGACCCATGAAAAATTGTACTCATGATATATCTAGCATAGTCTGTGGTCCGGCTTTCCCCTCCCCCAGTTTTTAGCTTCAGGATCCGCCACTGGTTAAAATGAATATCATTGTCCTTTGCCAAGGATTATGAAACATCCATTTAGTTCAAGAATCTGCCACACGGCAGCACAGTATAGAGATGTTAAGATTAGATTAGTTTCAGAGCTTGCCGCTAGATGGTGCGAGAATAAACTTTGTCTTAAAGTAAGATTCAAGGTATCGCATGTTTCGTAATGGAGTAGTAATAATCTTGTGTTAGGAAATCAAGTTCTAGGCTGTATGGAAAAGTCATGTTATTTACAATAGAATAACTTGAAAAGTTTTATTGATGACTTCTTTGTTTAAAGTAACTGACACTTTTGTGACGAAATATATAAATCAAAGCACAAGGTTATGCAATATCTCACGCTCAAACTTGCAATTGTGAGATCTTCCAGTTTAACGTCCCACGGTTATGCCCTTTAGGCTAAGGGAGAAGGACGATTAACAATTATACGGTCTTATGGTACAATTTGTACCATGGGGGTGTTTTATAACTCCCCTATTTGAGCTTTTTGCGTCCGTTTTTTTTGTTTGTTTTTTTTAAGTCTAGAGGCATTGTAGAACACGTTACATATGGCTTCACGCCTTCTTGCGTCGAGACGTAGGAGGTGATGACGTCATAACTTTAAAACATATTTTTACGTTTGTTAGGCATATTTACATTATTTTTTGGCGGGCTTACTATTGCACCTAGAAGACTGAAATTTTGCACAAACATTCAGTCCACCGAGTAGTTTTTATCAGAATTTTTTTCAGATCTCTGTGTTAGCACACGGGGGTCCAGAGGGGGCAAATTAAAAAGAAGGATATTTTGTTACCAAAACAACGCTTTTTCGCTATTTTTACGTCTTAGATACATGATGGAGACACATGAATGGTACCAACTGAAAGGCAGTTCTATTCTGAAGAGAATGGTTGTTCAACCATTATCCTAGGATAATTAGGGATGTCTCAGGTTTTTTTTTTTCAAAAATCCTTCTTTATGCGGGAATTCGGTGTATTGTGGGTATATTTTTTTGGCGGGCTTACTTTTGCACCTAGGAGATTGAAATTTTGCACAAACATTCAATCTACTGAGTAGTATTTACCAGATTTTTTTTCAGATCTCTGCGTTAAAACAGGGGGTCCAGAGGAGCAAAAAGTTGAAAAAAGGGATGTTTTAACCAAAAATCCCTTTCTTCGGGATTTTCCCGCCTCATATACATGATGGAGAGATATGAATGGTACCGCCTGAAAGGCAGTTCTATTCTGAAGAGAATGATTGACGGATTATAGTCTTAGGGTAATTAGGGATGTCTCAGGAAATTTTTGTACCTGAGATCAGGGACTTTTGCGGTAATCTGGGGCATTGTGGGGATTCTTGATAAAAATTTATCCCGCCCTTACTATTAAAGATAGAAGCTTGAAATTTGGTACACACATTTAGTCTACCAAGTAGTATTTATCAAACCAAGTAGTATTTTAGACCTCTACATTTACACAGGGCCGTTCCAGAGGTTCCCAAAATGTGACAAAAAAGTTTCCCCGAAATTTTCCCTTTGACCTCGCTTTCCCCTCTCCTGGTATATGGTATGGGCATGTAAGTGGTACCATTTGAAAGCCTGCTTTATTCTGAATAGAATGAGATATAAAAAATGATCCTAGGCTAAATAGTGACGATGCAGTAACTGCTTGACTGAAAGTCTAAAAAAATATCCATAAAACCTAAGAACTTAAAAGGAAAAATGAAATGAAATCTTTGAGTTTTACGTCCCACGGTTATGCCGGTTAGGCTAAAGGAGACGGTGATAATGAGAGATGAGTGAAATGGTGGAATGAAGAAAGTGGGAGGAAACGGGAGAACCTCGAGAAAACCCACGCACACGGTGTTTGCCCACCACAAAGTTCACTTGGGGGCTGCGATCAAACCCGAGACCCCAAGCACCAGAGGTAAACGCTCTACCACTGAGCCACCGCGGCCCCGAACTTAAAAGGATTAAGACAAGTGAATGATGATGAAAAAAATTGTGGAATGAGAATGTGAGAGGAAACCGAAGTACCCGAGAAAACCCACGAACACAACGTTGTCCACCAAATACTTACTTGGAAGGGGATCGAACCAAGGTCCGCAGGCACTAGAGGTAAGCGTTCTATCACTTAAAAAAATCTTCCTGACTTTTTTATTTTTCAACCATTGGTTAGGACTACAAGAATCGACAGGAACACGAACACAGAAACATCAAGGAAAAGTAAAATTCCGAAGGCTCTCTCACCGGGAATCGATCCTAGGACCACATGTTCAAAGGGGCACGTGCTAGCCACTAGACCAACGGGAAGGGCCGCTGAGCCATCGTATACCCCAAAACAATTGGGTTGCCACAATTTTCCTCTGAAAAAGCGGACAAATTTATAGAAGAGAACAGTAGTCAAATTATCCCTAATAAAAGGTACGGGCCACAGCACTAAAGTTTCTTGCTCCAATTTTGTAAACTAAATCACATGCTGTAATTATTACTGAAATATTTATTTATGAAATGCGAAAAATAGTGGAGTAGCCAGGGAGACTCACCAAACTAAAGCTCCGACTCAGGGTCGGATCCAGGAATTTCTGAGAGGGTGCACCAATAACTACCAGTACCTTTGAATTGAATTGGATTTTTTAAAAATGCCTTTAGGCATCTCTGGTGTGAATGAGGAAATGCCCTGGAAGTGCTAAGTGTCTATTCTCGGTGAATCCTTTTCCTTCAACTTTTAGAAAATGGATTTGAACTATCGATTTTCCAAAACTTCCCTTCGTTTTAAGCCCAAACGGAAACATGACTGCAGAAATTTTCAGAAAGTGTTGCTATTTTCATTGCTAGCTTCTCACTTTAGGTAGTGTGTATTTTCAAACGAAGGGGGAGTGCACGTGCACCTTTGCACCCCCCTAAATCTGGCCCTGCTCCCACCTTAATGCAGTGATATTGAAAATGAATTCTGCTTACATGCGCTATCTCCATGTATTATCTAAATATTACGATGTCATTTTTTAAAAAATAATTTATCGCAAAAAATAAAAAAAGTGAAATGAAATCTTTAAATTCACACGGTTATGCCGGCAAGGCTAAAAGAGACGCTAATGAGAAATGAATGGAATGGTGGAATAAATAAAGTGAGAGGAAACGGGAGAACCAATAGTAAATCCTCACACATGGTCGCAAAATGTAAGTATTGTACAGTCATGTTAAAATAAACTTACTCATCAGAAGCTCTATATTCTTCATAAGAATTCTCCAAACTAATTTTATGGTGTATTCTTAATGTTTTTGAACTCTACCTAGGGTTCTCCCGTTTCCTCCCACTTTATTCATTCCACCATTCCATTCATTTTTCATCATCACCGTGTTCCTTTAGCCTAGCCGGCATACCCGTGAGACGTAAAACTTAAATATTCCATTCCTTTTTCAACCCTTCCACTGTAGCATAGGCTTCAAAATTTATCATATGAGGATGCGAATATAAAGCATATAAGAGTCTTCATTCCGGCGAAATTAAAATCCCGCTAATTTTACAGTAATTATGTGATATCTTCAAATAGATAAAAGATAATTGAAATATGGAACAAGAGCACCCTAGACAATATTATTTTGCGTGAGGTACCGTTATCACAAGTCACCTAGCGGCTTTCCGTTTTCAGCTGTTTAGAAACGCGAAAATAAATGCCGATTTTCAAACTGGCTCGAAATCGAAAGCAGAAAAGTGAGTCGTGAGAACGGTTTCTCGTGTAAAGTAATATTGTCTAGGGCGCTCTTGTTCCACATTTCGATTATCTTTTATCTATTTGAAGATATCACATAATTATTGTAAAATTAGCGGTATTTTAATTTCGAGGAGGAAGACTCTTAACAAGTAGAAGGCAATCGGTAAACTTGACTCAACTTCCAGCGCACAAAACTATGCAACAGATACTCTTTTTACTGGGGCAAACCTGTCCCTGCCGGACCGCAGTGTTCATTCGCTTGGCATGGATTCTAGAAGTTGCTGATATGTTTCCACGATCATTCAACTGTCAAGAAATCAGGTGTCAAGTACTTTTATCACCACTTGTCAATTGTGGACTCCAAGTGTGTTACATACGGTACATATAGTACTTACAAACGTCATATTTTGCAATGTTCTACACAGTGTGGCAACTAGAAAAAGGGAATCTTATTCTGCAAATATTTTTGGACGCAATTGTGTCTAGTAGTAGTGAATCTTGACAATACAGTGCATGCAGAAACTTCAGCTCGGCTAATTGCAAGTGTGGCGCGGGAACAGGGGCGTCATTTCAAACTTCGCTTGAGGGGGGCAAGAGTACCACCGACATAAGACTTTCACGTTTTGCACTTGTATATTAGTAGACAATCGATTAAAGTATGTGTATTCCTCGAACTCTTTGGGGGGGGGAATAATTGTCCCCTTCTGCCCCCCTAAATGACGCCCCTGCGCGGGAAGAATCTAAGTATTGATTGATATTGATAATATATGTCGTCATGTTTCAAGAATAGAAGAAAGAGTAAGTATTAAGTTCTGTGTCCATTTAGGAAAGAAAAAAAAAAAAAACTCTAATGGAAACATCTGAGATGTTCAAAAAGGGTTATGGAGTCCATTACGTTCCTCGTTCCCGTGTTTTTAAGTGGCATAAGAGACTAAAATTAAAGAAATATTTCAGTTTAACGTCCCACGATTACGCCCTTTAGGCTAAGGGAGACGGATGATTAAGGCAAGTAAATGATGATGAAACACTTGGTGGAATGTGCATGTTGAAGGAAACGGGAGTACTTCGAGAAAACCCACAGACACGATGTTGTCTTTTACAAACTTACTTGGCTTGGGATTTAACCAGAGACCTCACACACCAGAGGTATGATAATAGATTCAGTGCTGACAGAGAGTATGCGAAAAGTTACGAAATTCCAGGTCCAAGAATCTCTGAACAACAGCAAAGTTCGGAGCATCGTTTTGAATGATCAGAATGCAAGTTTCAGGGTAATATCAGGCGTTATGGGAGTTAAATAAGTAGACTGTTCGACAAGTAGTAACGGAGAACCTAACCCGTTAAATGGGAAAATTTTGTGGATGAGTTGGTGTTGAAAAAGTCTTTTTTTTTTTTTAGCAAGATTTGTTTGAGAAACAATAAAAATAGAGCTTTTAGGGGGAGGTATCAAAAAATTTTAATTATCACCAGGAAGTTATTAAGATATGAAGGTGAAATTTTGCATGAAGTTAAGAAAATTAGCTCTTAATGATTGTTATTCTTTACAGGGCGCGCCAAATGTGACCAAAGTGCAAGGTGAAAAAGATTGAGGATACCACTCTTCCACCTTAGAATGACGTCATCTGTGTTACCAGATGGCGACCACTCAACTGATTCTTCATTTGTAAAAACAAGAAAAAGTCAGTGGGTGCGAGGTTAGGAGAATAAGACTGATGTTGTAATACCTGGAAACCACACTCCTTTGCTTTTTCGACAGCAACTTGAGACGAATGAGGTGGTGCTTCTGAAAAGGTGTCAGCAAACAAGGAACCCAGTACGTAGATACCTAATACATAATTCCCACATACTACCATAACTGAGATCAGTCTCATTCATTCGTTTGGATGGTTACACGTCTGTCTTCCAGGGTTAAACACTCGACTTTCTTGACAGTGGCCGCATCGTCTGTCAGGGATATTGTTCCAGATCTTGGGTCGTTTGTGAGGCACATATGATCAGTTTGGAATTTTGTTTTCCACTTTACAATGGTGCCATTAGATGGACAATCATCGCCATACACAGCCTTCATCTCTCCATGAATTTGTCTGGCATTATTACCCTTCAAATGCAGGAATTTTATCACACTGCGAGTCTCAATCTTATCCATCTTGTACTTTGGTTACTTTTGGCACACACTGTAAAAAATAATCATTAGGAGCACATAAGAACCAAACATATCACTGATAAAATTTCATCATCATATTTTAATAACTTCCTGGTGATAATATACACCCCCTCGTATATATTTTTTTTATTCCATCCATTGCAACACGATTTCTACTTTGTCCCGTAATTAAATTTTGAAGACAAAATATCTTGAGGTATATTTACGCCACCCGCACTGAGCTTCAGTAAAACCACTGAGCTTCAGTAAAGCGTATATATACACTGTAAAAAAAATTCGTAGGTAAATTTACAAGAAACGTTGGCAATCTATTTGCCACTCGTCTATGTAAATCAATTTACACCTATAAAGTAAAATTACTATTATGAAATGGTGTAAAATTACATTTTTATCCATAAAAATATCTCACTTTCTTATAAATTTACTGTAAATGTGTAAAAAGACACAGCAAATTTTGTAATTTAATCTAAGGAAATGTATATCAGTTTACAAAATGAAGTGTAAATGATTTTACATTGATGTTTGGCACTTTAATTACATTTTTTTTTTTTCAGTGTACACCATCTGCACTACAACTGAATTTATTATAGAAACGTAAGCTGTATGCACTTTTCATGCTTCGTTCCTTAATGGCACAGCAGAGGCAGGAATGAATGCATCATTGCTAGGAACTGATGGCCGCTGCTGAAAGGAAACAAAATTTCCTCCAGAACATCATTGCAGAGGAGAGGAAGAAACATAGGCGTTTCAATACGAGATGATGACAAAGCGGCAAAGTGCTGAGTGGAAGGGTTCTGATTCACGCAACCCCAGAAATTTCGCAAATACAAATCAAAAATCAAGACGCTTCCAATTGTTGTTTAAAACAACGAAAGAATTGTTATCCAGAAATTTGAGCCCCTTAGCCAGACTGTCAGCGGGACCTTTTATGTGGAGATTCAAAAACATCTCCTTCGAAGAATCACATGTGTGAGACTAGAGTATCGGAGTCTCTTGCATACTGCAATGCTCCAGCGCTTGGCCAGTGATTGTTCATAAGATGTTGAACCAAAAATGTGCTTGTGTGTTACTAATACATTCATAATTGGCATACATGTTAACCTGTGATCAGAGATGAAGTGGATCAATGGATAGTAAACAGCACCTTGTGAACACTAGTGAATTTGTCTAAGTTTTAATTTCAAGGCTTCCATTTTTCTTTCTTTTCCATTTGTTTCTATTTACTTATCTGAGATGAGTATATCTAAGTGAAAAAAGAACTTCAAGCACTTTTGAATATTGATATTTGTAATTGTAATACTAGCAATAGGTCTTACTACCTGGCTTTCGAGACATAATCGAATTTTACACTTTTTTTTATTATTTCCTTTTACATTGGAGTATTTTATCTTGATTTGTAACTTTCAAATTTTGACATATTTTCCACTGAAAAGTATCTGTAATTCAACAAGAAAATAATTATACATGATAATTAAATTGAAATTTACCGATAATAAGCTCCATGACAAACACTTTACTATTTAATATCGTAAAGGTCAGATCTACCGGTATACTATTGTAACAGAATGGTGCTTGAGCGATTGACCGTAGAAATTCAAACTACGATTATTATTGACAAATTCACAGCCTTGTTTTATTACAAGTGTAAACTCTTTAGTCAGTGGAGAGGAGGACGTGGATCATTGGTTAGAGTTGATGATGGATTTTGGTGGGTGCTAGGTCAGAGTGGGTCACAGTGAGTCGTGGGTCAAGTCATTCGTGGGTCACGAGGATGGTGGGTCAGTCGGTAAAGTTTCCACTGATCCACGACTTCACTTGCCTGTGATTACTTTCTCTTCTCCAAATTAAAAGAACGATGTTTTCACCAACCAGAAACCAGTGACGAGAACAAGTTTTGAGAAAAGACGGTAATATCTAGTAGTGGTATATTGTTGTTGAGAGCAAGCGAGGGAGTACAGTTTCTCAACGATAGTAGGAAAAAAAAAGAAAAAGCAATCTTTGAGTTTTACGTCCCACAGTTCTGCCTGATAGGCTAAAGGAGACGGTGATGATGAGAAATGAATAAAATGGTGGAACGAAGAAAATAGGAGAACCCCGAGCAAACCCCGTTTGTCCACCACAAGCGTGGATCGAATGAGGAACCCCATGCACCAGAGGTGAACCTTATAGCACTGAGCCACCGCGGACCCCGAACGATAATAGTGCTCTAACCGCTTGTGCGAGAGGTCCAGTCTCGCGAATTTGCGGTGGTCGTGGATTTTCACGAGGTTATTCTGTTCCTTCCCATATTACCATTCCACCATTTTTTCTTTTTCTTTTTCTTTTTTCTTTTCTTTTTTTTTTTTTTTTTTTGTAATTATGCACTTTTATAATTATAGATCTCTTTCAACCTAAATTGAATAAGGGTGGAACGTTAAAGATTTCATTCCAAAGAATCATCTAGCAAGTTTTTAAAAGAGAAATTACTTTCCCTTTGAGGTAAGACGTGTTTTTAGGAAAACGAAATGTAATTGAATTTTTAATTTAACGCCCTACAATTATGCTTTTTAGGCTAAAAGAGGTGGATAATTAACGATGATGAATGATTGTAAAAAGAATTGGTAGTATGAAAATGTGGGATAAAAAATCTCAAGAAAATACAGGGATAAGATGTTGTTCGATCGCATGTCCTGAGATCAGACCAGGGACCCTCGCACCGGAAGAAGCGCTGTACCATGTCTGTAGAATATGGAAGGCACATCAAAGGCGATGTGGGAGTGGCCTTATGAATTTTGACATCGATCCGTGAACACTGTAAAAACATGATAATTATATACAAGGTGTGGCCAGAAATACGATGAATATTTTTTTTAGCAGCAATTGCTGACGCAACAACCATTTGATGTAATTTTTCGCGTAGACAGTGTCCGTTGAGACAGGCAGTGTCAAGTTGGAACACGTTCTTACTCGTTAGTCAGCGTCCAGACCAGATAGAGTGAGGTTGTGTTTACCGTGTCTGGCGCGTATCATGGATTTCGAACAGAGCGTGAACATTAAATTCTGTTTCAAGTTGCAAACAAGTGCCAAAGAAACTCATTAAAAGTTGAAATTGGTGTATGTGATAATGCTGTAAGTGTGATGACTGTTTATAAGTGTTTTTTTTTTAGCGATTTAAAAGCGGAAATGATTCGGTAGAAGACGAGCAATGCTTGGTACGTCCATTAACCTCAAAAACAGGAAAAAACGTGCAAAAATTGCTCGTTCAAACAGGTGAATAACAATTCGAGAGCATCCCGTATGGGTCCGTGAAAAGCATTTTAACTGATACTTTGCAAATGAGAAAAGTGAGTACAAAATTTGTTTCCTACATCTCGCTTTTGACTCGCGAGTTTTTGGCCGAAAAAAATATTCCTGTCTATCACATTCACCTTAGTCTTCGGACATAGTACCATGTGATTTCTGGCTCTTCCCCAAATTCCCCAATCATGCTTAAAGGAAAACGTTTTAATACCATTCCTGACTTTGAAAGGGCCAGGACAGAGCAGCTGAATAAACCTTCCAAAAGAAGCCTTCCAGAAATGCTTCTAGTCATGGATCAGGGGCGGATCCAGGGGGGAGTGCGATCGGGGCGATTGTTCCCCCAGAAGAGGAAACTTTCTTATTTTATATATATAAATAAAATCCATCCCAGAGTTTGGAGCCCTTAAAAGTAGAATTATGACAACCCACCGCCCCCCCCAGAAGTCGGTCCTGGATCCGCCCCTGTCATGGATTCAACGTTTGGATAACTGCATTGCTAGCCAAGGATCGTACTTTGAAGGAGATTAAATCAAATTTCATGTAAGATTATTACTTTGTTTCCAATAAAATTATTCATCGTATTTTTTTGATTATACCTCGTAATATGATTTAATCTGTGTCACATCACAGTTTCTTACACAAAATCCTAGAAATGCGATGAAAACGAAAAATTGTACTGCACATTACGATGTATTTATGAACATAATTTATTACCGAAGTAAGATATATTTCAAATGGAAAATAGTGTCTTTCCTTTCTGGCAGAATGGTTCTCTTTCAGTGTTACGTTTTCCTGTGTCTGTTGCAATTTCAGGAACACAATGCAGTACAAACTACAAACCAAATTCCGGTAAGCTGGCCGTAAAATTGACGACAGAGACAATATCCTGTTCGACACTTTCCTCTATATGTGAAGAAAATGGCTCAATGGATTCACGTAATCCAACAGTGGAGCTTACTTTTCGGAAAGTAGATTAGTAGCTAGAACACGAGACAACAGCAATACTCTTTTCTACTCTTCTATTTTTTCCATATTTGTTTCACAGCATTCACCCAGAAATATAAATCCGTTTTGCTACGCTCTCTTATTTTAACATTGAAATGTGGAAAGGAAATTAGTGTTCGGTTTAAAACGTTTTAAAAAATGGAAGAAAAAACGAACTACATCCGAGTAGCAGTTGGGTACAACTAGGAAATGAGCCATAGGGTGGAATTAATCTATTTTGTTTTTATCGTAAAAATCAATATTCACTTCATGGACTACGTAATTCCAATCCCTAACATCTTAAAATAATGACAGATTCAAATAATAATAATAATAATAATAATAATAATAATAATAATAATAATAATAATAATAATAATAATAATAATAATAATATGTTTCCTTTGCTGCTAAAAATGCGATACAAATTTAAACTTGTTTCGCAGTTTGCTACCCGTAAACGAAAGTCTAAAAGGCTAACATCTATCTGTTGGGGTAACATTCATAAGATCTTGTCATACTAGCCGACGTTAATATTCACAGTCGCTCTGCCCGTGATAAAGCTGAGTTTTTCGATCATATAACTCTTAATTTAAATGGGCATGTCCATCAATTGCCCAAACATACGCGACCAAGCAGTCAGACTACACCCGATGTTGTTATTAGCACTGCCTCTATGGTCGATAAATGTAATATACATGTACTAGATTGTATCGGCAGCGACCATCTTCCGGTGAAAGTCGTTATCAATCATCAGAGACGACAACTATCTGAATCAACTATGAGAACTATCATGTTATACGACAAGGCGAAATAGGATCAGTTTCGTATTGATATAGATGTTGCTCTTGCCTCCTTTGTACCACCGACATCAGAGACCGACCTTAATAATACCGTCCATAGCATTAGCACAGCTATCACCAGTAGCGCCAACAAAAACATACCTACATATCGAGGCAAAACATACTAACCTATGCTACCTCCGCAGTATTTTGCTCTCGTCAAAAAGTCTCGCACTTACTTTCGAAAATACGAACAAACACGGAATCCAGAGTATTTGACTCAAGCAAGACGATGGCAAAGGACAGTTCATAACTATATTGTTGCTCATAAACGGCTTACCTGGAGCAAAGCATGCAATCAATTGAATACAGAGTCACATCCCACGAAATACTGGAAAAAATTTAATCTTCTAAACTGGACAGATAGTTCATCTTATCCTCTCATACACAATAACCAATCTCTAGATACAGATCACGATAAAGCAAACGCTTTAGCCACACATCTTCAGTCAGTATTTACACCCCCGCCTCGCACACACCAATTCAGCCCTAGAGTTTCTGAAGAGGCAATTGCACAATTACTTCAACCTTCCATCCAGCACACTTTAGAAGCGGATAATCCTTTGACTCGTGAAATCACCTCCGCGGAGATACAGTCTATCATCAAGCGTAAACGTAGTACTGCCCCAGGCTTTGACCAAATAACTTACAGATTACTTAAGGAATGTTCGGTCAATTTTTTCATATTTCTAGCATCGATATATACATTTATGCTTAGAACTGGTTTCTATCCTCTTGGTTGGAAGGTATCTAAAGTATGTATGTTTCTGAAACCCAACAAACCACCGCATTCCGTACAGTCCTATTGCCCAATCCAGTTAACTTCCACGTTAGGTAAAGTCTTTGAAAAAATACTCGTATCTCGTTTACACCCATACATTATGGATCTACAACTTCTACCTCTCCACCAAACTGGATTTCGACCTCATTATAGCACAAATGATCAACTACTTCGTCTAACTACCATTATTACCAATCATTTCAATAAGTCTCTTCCGTCCTGTCTCGTTTTAATGGATCTGGAAAAAGCTTTTGATCGGATTTGGCATTATGGATTATTTTATAAACTTCTTAAACTGGGTCTTCCTGTTACATACCTCCGAGTCATATTTTCTTTTCTACTCAACCGAATAGCCTATGTCAGCATAAACAACTCATTATCACATCCAGTCTTCCCATACACAGGAGTACCGCAAGGCTCTAGTCTCTCTCCTCTTTTGTACATACTCTATGCTTCCGATTTACCATCTCCATCACCGAACACTTATCTCTTTCAATATGTTGATGATACAGCTTTTCTTACACTGGGAAACACGATACAGCAGATTAATACAAACTTACAGACAACAATTACTAGCTTTCTGAATTGGTGTAGTAAATGGAGACTTTCAGTTAATGAAGACAAAACACAATCACTTGTTATTTTACCTCCTAAATGCCGCAGCAAAGTTAGACGAAATCCAAATTTACTACAGATACGTGTGGGAGATCACTTTCTTCAGCCAGCTAAAACTGTATCATACTTAGGAATCATTTTTGACGATAAGTTGCGATGGACACCCCAGCTTCAGAAACTTGTTATCAAAGCAAAGAACCGCTTACAACTTCTTCGTCGTCTGGTTGGCCAGACCTGGGGTTTAAATTCCAAATTATTGCTTAACACATACAAAGCATTTATGCGGAGTATACTTGCATTTGGACACATAGCCTGGTGTTCAGCACCTCCGAAATTGTACAATAGACTTGAAATTCTTGAGAAACATGCCATTCGTCTTGCATTTAGGATAAAACTTCCGTATCATAATGCTGACTTGTATGACAAAATTACCTTTCCTCCGCTTGTTCAACACATAGCACAATTGCGTCAGAAATTCGTAACTACCAGTCTCCATGATCGTAAGGATATCTTTCTTGACACCATATTTACAGATTTACAACAAGAATCTCAATCTAAGTACTGCTATACACCACTCAGAGTTTTGCTTTCCATATACATCCGCACTCTTCCAGTAGATCACCACCATGCCACCTTCTTCCGTCACCAACTCATCCGTCAACATCTTCCACATCTTTTTCCATCATAGCACTTGTCTCACTACAACACTAATCTGGACTTACCCCATGTTTCTCATCAGTCCTGAGCCGCCCCAGGACAGAAGATTAATCTGCATTTGTTTGTATTAACATCTATATGTTGTGTTGTGGCGTTACGAGCACCTCACTCATCATCATTTTTCCATTTTTTTTTTACATTTTCTACGTTATTTATTAGTTTCAGTTTTTTCCGCACCTTTTGTTATCTTTTGTATGTGCACCTTTCCTTACTAGTTTGTTATTATTCATATATTATTAATGTTATTGTTGTTTAATATCTTTATTTTTTGATTTTTGTTAGTGTATAATAACAATAATTGTTTCACAGCTCTTTGACCAGCTATGAGTTTAATAAAGAATAATTGATGCTCCCACACCCCTGGCCAAGAGAGAGGGCGAAACCCTCTAGTAGCCGTTTCTTTATAACCATTCGTTCCAAGTTCTTCAGCAATCAACCAATGTTATACTTATATTGATGCCCAACACCCTCCAACTCAATAAATAAAGTTCTGTTACTACGCACCACTCTAAAAAAAAAAAAAAAAATCATAAGACCTAAACGGCATAAGACCTGAAAGTATAGGCACTGAGATCTAAATTGTAGGTCTTGTGCAGCATCCCAATTTGTTGAGGTACTTGTCTCACCGTGGAGGTGGGCGGCTCATCAAAGAACCAATAACAAACAATGTTCTGCCCTTCGGTGTCGTTCAATAATTACTGTCCTGCCAGGAATTTCTTCAATGGAGTAAAAGTATTGTAATCACTGGGGTCAAGGTCTGGACTGTAAGGGAGATACCCCATAAATTCCACGCTCAAGAGTAAAGTTTGGCGGTTGTTGTATTGGAAGAACAAGGTCGAACCGATCGCTCATTGTCTTGAATATGTTCTTGTCCATTTTCAAATTCTTTGTTCCAACACTGCATACTTCGCAGTGCTAAACATTTCCCCCATACACCGGCTCCATTTTCCTATGAATATATTAGGCAGCGTGTACCTTGTACCATATATTCGGATTAGGAATTATATTTCTAGGCATTCGTCATCTATGCCTATGTTAGCCAGCCACATATGAGGTATGACGTTTCTCGGCGATCACACTATCCGAGGAAAGAGAACGAAGGAAGCAGCCTAGGACCTCCTTGTTGGGTACCACCCCGGTATTTGCCTGGTATGAGTGAGGAAACCCAGAAAAAACTCACTCAGAATAGCTGGCCTGAACGAACTTTTACATTTTCCGACTGAGTGTCCTCACTAGGAATCGAACTCAGAACGGATCACACCAAAGCCAAGAGCATTAGCGACCCTTGCATCATAGAAAACGAATAACATTTTACTGCTCATATGGTGTGGAAGTTTTGAGCACTCTGGCCATCACTGACAACTGATAACAGCACTGTGCGGTTGAAGAAATCGAAAGTTACACTGCTGCCGTTCCAAGAAGAGTCTACAGCATCGCGCGTACATCTTGATTTTGTATTAAAATATATTACATACTGGATAAAAAATATAGGCAAAAAGACGTTTTCTATGTACACTCATGTCCAAAATTATTGTCGCATATTTATAACTGTCTTCTTGTAAGAATATAATTTGATAATGATTTTTCAGGGTACTTTTAACACTGATACTATATGTATAATCGGGAAATGTATATTTGTGGTAAATTTCATTGGAAAAG
The DNA here is from genome assembly GCF_964235325.1 of Thermobia domestica. Classification (NCBI taxonomy): domain Eukaryota; kingdom Metazoa; phylum Arthropoda; class Insecta; order Zygentoma; family Lepismatidae; genus Thermobia; species Thermobia domestica. The sequence goes on along the minus strand of NC_137470.1, from coordinate 10,506,741 downwards.
AATTATAAATGTGAAAATGAGAATGATTAAAAGAAAATGGTTCTAAATGAACAAGGAAGTTTTATTTTTGTTTTATTGTTCTTATTTACTGCTCTTTTAACATGAAATTTGCCACATACTTGTCTTTGCCAATTATACGCACACTAACGTTGTAAGAAATACCGGGTGAATTCGTTATCAAATTATATTCCTACAACAACATATTTATAGACATGCGACAATAATTTTGGATATGAGTGTACATTGTACTACGAGGTATTGTCGAGTAAATACAGGATCCGAGTGGGTACAAATCCGTTTACTCTTACGTCATTGCTGAAGCTTCCATGGTTTCAACAGAACTTCAATAATGATGCCAATATCTACGAATTTTCTGGTGACTATAAAATATGTTGTGCTTTACTTTCAATAGAATTATTTCCAATTAGTTTACACTTGTAACCACACACTTTTAAAACGATTTATATATGTATATATATTAGGGATATGACTTTTAACTTTTTCACAAAATTTTAATTTTCCTGATGTATTTAATGAACTTCTGCCTAAACGGTGTTATTTTAGTTCAGGTGTTATTTTAGTTCAGGGTTGAAAAAACGTCCCGCACCTAATTTATTGTCATATGCAAGGTAGATTTAAAAAAAATGTGATAAGAATTTTGGATTCGCAAAACATGATAATGAAAAGAAGTCTGGCATCTAAGAAAGGTTCAATATACATTGGTATAATATAAATTGTGGTAATGTAATCTATTTATCGTATGTTTACAATCAAAATGTACAGATCTTTGTCTACACATCAACCCATCAGGCACGCAGAAACTCAAAGATTCCTATGTAAAAAGCACCTTGTGTTTTGTTGTAAGTTATCTGTAAGCAATATAGATACAAGTTATTTTCCAAATTTTAATTTATACTATGCAAATTAAACACTTTTGCAAATCACTTTCATGGTGTTGCGAGCCTAGTAGGTTGATTTGCCGGTGATAAAACTTTAGTATTCTTTGCTTTTATATGTATTTGCAACAGTGCTTCCCTCAATTGTCTTTCTAATTGCGATCTCTTCTATTTTCAGATTGAAAAATGTCATTCAAAACCAAAAGATCAAAATCAGCAGTTGAATCAGCTGAAAAAAAAAATGGACACAGAATTTAACATGTAGAGAACGCCGCTCCAGCATACCTCGGCGCCCCAGCATATTTCCAATCTGTTTTGCTGTCATGGCTCAGATTCACTTTCTCTCAACCCAATAATAATGATTATTAAACAACTATCATAATACATTTCAGTTATTATTTATCATTGATTTAAATAGTTCTATAACAAATATTAATTAGCATCAACATTCAACGTTATACAAGAACCTGCATATTCAGAAATGAAGTCCAGATGTAAAAATTCTGAAAGACTACAAGAAAGAGGTGACCATTTACATAATCTAGTACAAATGTTTACTCAGAGAACAATAGCAATATAGAATGAGATTTGAGAATGCTTCACTCGTCTGTAGCACATTGAGGAATGCTGAACTACGGATTTGGAGGTCCGTTCCACGATTAGCAATGAGGAAGATTAAATATACTGAGGTGTACGCCTCCGGTGCTTGGGGTCCCTGGTTCGATCCCAGACTCGCGCTGCGTGTACTTTGTGGTGGACAAACACCGTGCTCGTGGGTTTTCTCGACGTTCTCCCGTTTCCTCCTAGTTTCTTCATTCCACCATTTCATCCATTTCTCATCATCACCGTCTCCTTTAGCCTAGCCGGGACGTAAAACTCAAAGATTTATTTTTTTTAGGTGTATGCCTTGCTTGTTTCCTTTTGAACAGTCAGAAGTTCTTTTTCCGCCTTGGCTTCAACATCAGGAGTTCACCAGGTTCCTTATCACCAAGTGAGATTGATTGAGGACATTACCATCTGAGGTTTACAACTTGCCTAGACGACATCGTGTGACATCGATCATCGTGTGAAATATGGAAAATGTCATCTATTACGCCGATTTCCATATTTAGAGACGAGGAGAAATTTGTAGACGGAACTTGGAAAATGGTTTGGAACGAAACCACCATGCAGTGGACACTCGAGAAAGGTGTAGGGATTTTGGTCGGGGGAGAGAGTTGGGACACGAAACGGCCACCGAATTTGGCCATGGATCCTTGTCCACTACAAGAGATAAAGTACCTTAGCAACACTTCGGAACAATCACACCAAACACTCTAAAACTCATCCCTAAAATTTACAATCAGCTCTACCTTTACTTTACTGTTTACTGTGCCATTCAAAATATCTAATGCGCTTGTTCTATTTAAATGCAATATTCCAAATTTTATCTCCTAGTAACTGAAGAGTAATTATGACAATTTGCAGTGTAGCTATGTACTTTCACACTATTTGGTAAATGTAAATTATCATATGATAATTTCTCAATCTGAGCACTTACTCATAATTCACAACGTATCCTCTCAGCCTTCATTTCATGTAAATCAGGCTTTTCTTAAGGCAAGTTTCAGTATTATTGACAACCTTACAATGAGCGTTTGTATGAATTCACAAAGATATCTAAAATAAACTTAACAACAAATAACAATAGCAAGACACATGCCAAACAAACAAAATAATAACAGAAAAATTAGTAACAGTAACAAGTTGTATAATACAGGGGCGGATCCACAGGGGTGCGATCGGGGCGATCGCCCCCCCTCCCCAGAAGAGAAAACTTTCTTACTTTATATATATAAATAAAAACCCATCCCAAAGTTTGGAGCCCTTAAAAGTAGCAGTATGACAACCCACCGCCCCCCCAGAAGTCGGTCCTGGATCCGCCCCTGGTATAATATTAGCAGAAACTTGTAAACTGTAACCAGTTGTAATGACACGCTTTGAGCGGTACATCACACCAGAAACTTGTAACCTGTAATCAGTTGTAATGACTCGCTTTGTGCGGTACATTACACCAGAAACATGTAACCTGTAACCAGTTGTAAATGCACGCTTTGAGCGGTTCATTACACCAGAAACTTATAACCTGTAACCAGTTGTAATGACTCGCTTTGAGCGGTATATTACACCAGAAACTTGTAACTTGTAATCAGTTGTAATGACACGCTTTGAGCGGTATATTACACCAGAAACTTGTAACCTGTAACCAGTTGTAATGACACGCTTTGAGCGGTATATTACACCAGAAACTTGTAACCTGTAACCAGTTGTAAATGCACGCTTTGAGCGGTTCATTACACCAGAAACTTACAACCTGTAACCAGTTGTAATGGCACACTTTGAGCGGTACATTACACCAGAAACTTGTAACCTGTAACCAGTTGTAATGACTCGCTTTGAGCGGTACATTACATAGCTTAACATGGAATGAAAATGTAAAATGTCTTTTTCTTGCTTTCTACTAGCCTATACTGTGTATGTAACAAGTCGAAACAGATAATTTTCTTAAATTCTTATAGAAATTTTATTAATTGTAGCTGAGTGTTCTGGCCGTAGCTAATTGGCGTCAACTAACTCAGTACAAAAGGGTAGAGTAACAAGCTACCTTTACCCTAGGTATGAAAGAACAATGACAAACTGGAATAAGAGGCAGGATTAGGAATATCAAGAATTGTGTAATTTATGTTTCTACGCCGGCCAGGGATTTGAATGAAATCGTAGACTATTACGTTGGGATTCTGATGAACGCCCCTAATTATCACAAAGTCATGATTAGTACAACGTTGGAAAGCTTACAAAATGCAGATTGCAACGAGATAACACTTTGTGCAGACCAATTCAGTGAAAAGATCCCTTATCTTATATGGAACCATCCTGAAAATAAAAGTAATTTAGGTTAAAAAAAATAAAAAAAAGACTCAAAAATATTGGCTAACTTTGCCCCTCCTTCTCCATATAAACATCAAGTACACATACAGGGCATAACCATGTAGTAGCCTACTTCATTTCTTCACATATACATTTTATGAGTGTATCCCCAAGGGAAGGAACTATCCCCCAGAAAACCTGGTGCAAAAAAAAAAAAGAACACTAAATTTACCCTCCCCTCCTCCACCGTGGTACCCCTCAAATACATAAAACGCATATCGACGGAAAGCTTCATACTTCGGAAACACATTGATACCAAAATTAATTTACTTGCTTAATTAGGAGCTGGGTGATTGAGGTTCAAAACCTTGACGCAGCAGTTGCGTCAAAAGACGTTTCAAGGTTAATGCTTCATTATGCAGACAAATTTAAAAGTTATTTGTTATTTTCCGTGATTTGTTATTATGTATCTTAACTATTGTTTCTTTGTTCTAATGTGAAGTTTTAATTGAATACTAGGTGAACCTGCGCTTTCTACACAGTGCATCATTCACATATGAGCATAAACCTTATTGTCATTCCTCACAACATCTGTACATGTTCCTTTACAGACGCAAGTGAAAGACGTCTTGATAAAAATCTGCAAGAGGTACCATAAAGGGGAGAATTTTAAAATATTTTTTCAATATGTCACACCGTTTGCAAGATTTGATCCTACTTCTGGTTGGAATTTTTAATTCATGTATTATCAGTACAGTGAAACCTCTACTAACGGACACCTCTATAAAGCGGACACCTCCGTTAACGGACATATTTTGTAATCCCCAAACACTGGAGTAGGAAAAAACATACTGGCAAACCTCTCTAAAGCGGACACTCTCTAGTACGGACACGGACAGTCTTTTCTGTCTTTTATAGGTATCATTGACCTCCGTATTACGGACACTTTCTCTAGAAATAAGTTGAAAGGTGTAGTAAAAATACATTTTTAGTAATTCATACATGTGTCACCAAGGAAGCATTGTGGCATTTTACCCCCTCAACTGTCTGCTCAGCAATCCAGACGAAGCGTCTCTGTTTAACAACACTCTTATGTCCTTTGCTTGCATCCCACTCCCACCCAAGCTGTTTTAGACACAAAAGTGATTGACAGTTGCCCTCGTTAGGGATGACACGTTATTATACTGTCCCGTTGGAGTCTTTTACCAACCAGAAGACAAGTTTAGTACTTTTTCCCTCAGGTATGCATATTGTCTCAAAAAGGACACTCCAGGACTGCAATTACCCCACAAATTAAAGCGCCATACTGAAAACGAAGGAAGTACTGATAAGTGTAAAGTGCAGAGAACTATAATATGTTATTTCCATGTTGTGCCTCGAACATAGAGTATTGGATGACAGAGGATAATGCATGTAATATTCGTAAATACGTGATTTATGCAAAAATATTTTTTTCTAATTGTATATTACCTTGCTCAGTAATTTACATAACAAAATACTGAAACCTCTCGAAGGCGGATACCTGTCTATAGCGGACAATTTTTGATTCCCCACGGCTGTCCGCTTTAGAGAGGTTTCACTGTATTATTTTTATTCTTGCATGCAGTATGTAATAAGTAAATACATTACACACACAATTATGTCAGTGATATATGGTGTTCATTAGGAAAAACACTCCAAACAATAAAGATTCATCTTAGACTGGAGAAATGGTTATCCTTCGCTTTTCATTTATCATTTGCCCATGAAACAAACGCCTGAGAGATGTACTACTCCTGTATATGTGGTGTTGGAATATATAACTCCTAGGATATGATGCTTTACTCTTTCAAAATTTCAACACTTCCAGTGTACCCCTAAAAAATGAAATAAAGAAATAACGACCATTTTTTAAAAATATTTAATTAGAACTGATCAATCTAGACAAAATTTGGAATCGACCAGTGAAAACGGCACGTTTCGAGATCTCATTGTTAAAAGGATTGGAGACAAACATATAAACCTAGCATTTTAATATATAGATGTAATAATTACAATATCCATGTAGGTTGTTAGTACTCATTCATCTTATACTGTTCATACCTTACATGGAATCACATACATATTTAAAATATTAAGCTTTGAATCTGGTTGAGAACCATCACAGTATTTTTTTCTCAACCAATAGAAAAGGAAAACAGCAAAATCTTTCAATTATATTTGTATGAGGAATTATATCCTAGGCTAGCGTCCCCATTCACCACTGAATTAATCAATCAATACTAGGAAAAAAAAAACAAATCAAACACTATAATTTTTAAGCAAAGCTGTCAATAGTACACAAAGGTAGATGTAGGCGTAATTAATTAGGGCTTAATAAGAGGGCAGTAATTACAGTTAGTAGTGGAAATTCTTGGAAAACCTTACTTTGCACCGTCTTTCCCAACACATTTAATGAGGTGACACAGATAGCAAATATACCGTACTATCTGGGCATCTGTGGGTTTCAGAATGATAGCAAAGTCTCCAGAATATTAGCTTAGCAAAAACTAACGCACATAACGCTGAGCTAACTCATATACGAGGGCTGTCCAGATGTTTTGAAATAAAAAAAAAATAACAGATTGTATTATTCACATTTGAGAGGTACACTCTCAAGCCATTTTTCACATAATATCTATGCAAATTAAAGCGCTTATCATGCCGTGGTACAAGTTTTTCAATACCGTCGCGGTAGGAATCTGGCGCCTGCGACTTCAACCACTGGCTTACGTCGTCGGCATGCAGTTCGGCGTCAGTATCAAAAAGTTGTGTGGCGAGCCACGTCTTTATCGCTGGGAAGAGATGGTAGTCGCTTGGTGCCAAATGCGGGCTGTGTGGTGGATGATCGAACACCTTCCATCCGAAGCTATCCAAGAGCTCTCATCGTGAACATTGGAACGGCCATTTTTAAAATTATGCACCATTGCCTCGCTCGGCCTTCACTCATTATTCCATGTCTGTACACTTTACGCAGTTGGTAATGGACTTAAATTGGCTTGTGGTTCTTTGCCAACAGAAACCTAATCACAGAACACATCTCACAAGGGGTGAGATTTTTTATTGCAATGCATATTGTAACGTCACAGAACGCACACTAAAAGCGTCTCAGTCTTCCTGCTGCCACAGCTGGATTCGTACTGAGTGTGGCAACCTTCTGATATCAAGAAGCCGACTCTAGCCCCGCCCACTGCCGTGATAAGCCAAAACGTCTGGGACCCTCCGGACAGTCCCCGTGCTTTCCATCTTAAACATGTATAGAAAATATAATTAATCGCAACGAATACATTTGTTATTATCATGCTTACACTTAAGAAACCTTTTCTGCTACTAAAGGTCAACGAAAGTACATTTTCAAGAGAGCAGCTAACACTGCTTTATGTTCATCTACTCTTCCAATTAAATAATGCTTCCAGATCCAGTTAAAGTATGTAGGCGCTATGAGACATTACCGAAGGTGGTATGACTTACTTTTAAAGTATATTGTGCATGCTGTAGTTATTATACCAATTACATTTGCTGTTCTCTTTTAAATACAATGTATTATTGATGGTAGACTACAAATTTACATGTACCGACTCAACTAAAACTGGAATAAGTGAGTTTAATAAATATTTCAAAAGTAACTGAAGTTATTAAGCTCAAACTCTGAATCTCTCAATTTTATGTGAAGTAACCACTTTCAGGTCGTTCATGTGTTTGACAAGCGATGATGTCTTAATCTTAAGAGTATACGTACTCAAGGAGGGTGTCCGGTATTTCCATTTTTCAAAAATCGGCGTCCCTAGTAACACACCGTATCCTGAAGATTTAGTTCTAGTTAGTTTAATACGTAATCATTGTTTTGCCGATAAGACGAGAAATTTTACAGTCCTTCAGATCCTTCTTTAAAGTAGAAATAGCTGTTTTGTAATCGAGACTCACTCGGGATCATTCAGTGTCTAGAATAACCACAAGAAACTGAATACATAGTGTGTGAACACAGGTGCCATAACTTGGAACACTCCTTAAGAGGCGAGAATTAATATTTGACCACCCTAGGAAAATATGTATTTGGGCTTTCCTGCCGAATATTACATTTTTCCCTTCCTGGAATTTTTTCCAGGCAAAAAAGCCCCGCAAAAACTTCGATTGTTTTTCAAAAAGACGTCTTTTTTCAAGCCGTAGCATCTTTCCGAGTGTGTAATATCATTCTGAAGATATGAAAGTATAAAACATAAAAGTAAGACAATTTTAGTGCGAGCAGAACACTCTTATTTTTGTTTCTTTTAATTTTCTTCGGACTTTGCAAAATTTCAAACAATTAACAATTATTTATCTTCGTATTTTTCACGGTACAAATGAATATGAAATGTGATCTTTCAGTTTAACGCCCTTAAGGACATGGGAGATAATGATTAAAGCAAGTGAATGATGAATAAAGAATTGGCGGAATGAGAATGTGGGAGGAAACGGAAGTACCCAGACAAAACCCGTGGACACGATGTTGTCCACCACAAATTGCTTTCCTTGAAGATGTTTGTCAGACGTATATTATTTAAAATAAATATTTCTTGTTGGAAACAGACTTCATGATGATGGTAGTTAAATTTACTAAACTGACCTTCTGTTTGAATACTACACTCATGCATCATGTTTCCATTAGTTTAAGGTCACATGGACAGTGCTAAATCAAATTGTCAAACAAATCCCAGCATGAATTGCTTGATTGTTGTCAAATACAAGAACTCAAGTTTCGAACAGTAGCGAACACCTCTTCCATTTAGTTAGTTATCACAGTTTTGATATGAAAATTAGTTTTGTCTTTGTCATAAAAGAGTACCTTATCATTGAAGGTGCAATGAAGTTTTTTTTTTTTTAATTATTTAACAGGTGTAGAAGAAAAATCAAGAAATAAAGATAAAAACTAGTTTTCCTAGTTTACCAAGTTGCACTGGAATTGCAAACTGATATATTGAGATTGAAGCTCGATATTGAATTCTATAGAAAAAAAAAAGGATTACCATCTTTCCTCTGCAGGTGTGTTTGCTTTATCTTTCACTAACATTGTAGATTATTATTTTAAAAACACGCAACGAGAATGTATTCATAAAGTTTAGGCTTTTCTGAGTGCGAGTGCATTTTCCCTCCCCTTCGTTGTTCATGATGGAGTATCATACTTAACAGCGTTGCTTTTGTTTTTTGTTCTTTCTGGAGTAAGTAAGACAAGGATCAAATAAATAAGGAAAGTTTGAAAACCTTTTTATTTCTTTAAAAAAAACCTCATTTATTTTAACCATCGTCCAACTTTCTTTGTAACAATTGGCGAAGTTATAGCCTTGAAAAGATCCCCGTAACATAATCTGAGAGAAAATAAATCGTATCTGCATTTACATTGTGCTTATAAGTATAAAACACTAAATAAAAACCATAATTTACAAAATTCACTTTCTGACAGATCTGTTTTTTTTTTCTTTTTTAATACACTCAAATTGAAAGGTGATTTATAATTTGACGCTATTCTGACAAATATTGTCGATATATTTAAAATTTAAAGGCGAAATATTTTTAGTTATGAGCGAAAATATTCTGCGAATATATATTTACAACATTAAAACTTTGGTCAACTTCAACAACAACAAATTTCACTAATTTTACAATAAGCAAACCTAATTAATAAAACATTACAGTTATTTTTTAAAATTAGAATTTTGTTTTAGGATATCAAGTACCGTTTAGGACATGTTGAAACAAGTATAATATGACCCCACAATAGAATTTTTTTGCTCATCACTATTTAGAATTTTAAAGTTCTTGCTTGTCTCTAGTTTTAATTACCTTTTTTTTTTTCAAAAAGTGTGCTAAATTAATTTACTGTCAGTCTATGGAATTATATCTATATTAAAAAAGACAGAGAAAGAAAATTCTTAACACTTTATATAATTTTAGAAAAATATTTCATGAAAATAAATTGTCAAAAATATCATAAACTTACAGTTAAATAAAGTAAGATTTTATCTATTTATGTAAGACAACACAAAACGTATTATTCGTTGAGTATCGTTGACAAATATCCTATTCATTAATCTAAAAAAAAAAAAAAAAAAAAATAATTGAACTAAAATATTCTTTTATAATTTTAGTAGCATATGTTCGTTGAGTTTGTTATTTTGTTTCTCTTTTTTAATAAAAAAAACAATCACAAAATTTAAAAAATTAAAACATAAAAAAAACTTGTTTCTTTTTATTTCAAAATTTTATTAAATTTTCTTTTTTCATTTCCCCCCTCTAAATTATTCTATAATTCATCGTGTTTAGGACCTGAAAATTCATCATGACTAATAAAGCCATTTTTATCCTTGTCCTCATGAAGGAAAATTTCTTCTACTAGTTTGTCATGGTCTTCCATTAACCTTTTTGTCTCTTCATTCTCTCCACCTGCTTCTTCTGCTTGGATCATCTGTTTCTTCAAATAATCGCTTACCTTAAAAGGAAAACAAAAAACAAAATTGAATCAGAAACTGTTACATACTTAGACTGTATAGTATTATTTAAAGAATGTTATCTTCTCTTTTCTCATACTAAATTGATGGTTATGCATGACATTTTAGAGAGATTCGCCAACTCACGTTAGAATAATAAGTGCAGATGTCACGTGTATCCTTTGGATACTAGAAAAGATCTGTTTACGTTTGAGAGACTAGTTGAGGACTTCAAGCTAGAGAGATTATAAGAAGTCTCACGCTAGGCAAAGAAGAAATAGTGACCAAATTTGAGAGGCTATGAGAAATGACACCTTTGTGCTAGACAAAGTAGGACTCATGATAAAGCTAGAGAGATTATGAGAAGTATCGCACCTCCGTTAGACAAAGTAGTACTCGTGACCAAGATAGAGATATTGTGAGAAGTTTCACATCTGCGTTAGACAAAGTAGGACTCGTGACAAAGCTAGAGAGATTATGTGAAGTGTCACATCTGCGGTAGACAAGGTGGGACTCGTGACCAAGTTAGCGATTTTATGAGAAGTCTCGCATCCACGCTAGGCGAAGTAGGACTCGTGACAGAGCTAGAGAGATTATGCGAAGTGTCACATCTTCACTAGACAAAGTAGAACTCGTGAAAAAGCTATAGAGATTATGAGAAGTGTCGGGATAGACAAAGTAGGACTCGTGACAAAGCTACAGAAATTGTGGGAAGTGTCACATCTGTGATAGATAAAGAAGGACTCATGACTAAGATAGGGAGACAGTCAAAAGCTATCTCTCCCAGTTAAACAAACAAATATCTCATAAATATAAAAAGGTATAATTTGATCAGAGTAAGCATAATACTTGCAGTCGTAGCAATGTATAAGCTGATCTCGTTGACGAGTTGTTATATCGCAGCTAACTGCTAACTATTCTGCTAGAGGAATGAATTTGGCATGTGCTCTCTAATCTACTACCAGACTTACTATTTAAGTCAACATTGCGTTTCTCTAAACGTTTAGAGAAGATCGTGAATAACGCTGGTAATAGAATTTTAATTTTGCATACAAAGTATGCAGTGTGTGGTGAATAACAAAACCTCTTTCACTGTAAACATGAATTATTGGTTTAAAAAGGTAAAATTTATAACAGGCCTACTTATCAAGTTGGTAGCTCTAGTTCGAACCGAGGAAATGGGTATTTTGCTCGTTTCAATGTGGTCCTGAAGTTCACTCAGCCTCTTCATAGGGCTGCTATGAGATACCTAGGTGGTCAACATGGGAAAGTAAAGAGACTGGAAGAGGTGGTGATAAATTATCACCTTCTTGAAGGCTGAAGTGAAGAAAATACGGACCTTTTACCTCCACACACAATAACTGTTACTACGCTTACAATAATAATATTTGCTTAAGACAGTAAAAAGATCATGCGGCTCCATATATTCAGAAGGGCGTTTTCAAGCTATATATTCTTTTATTACAGGCAACCAACATTTCTTTGTTATTCTGCAAGTTGAATAGAAGCTAGGCAATGTTTATATTTTAAGGGGATATGGATAGAAATCTTAAAGTCGCCGTTACCAGTGAAGGAATTAACAATTCGCTTTTGTTCAAGAATTATCGTGTGGAGTAACGCATGGACGGGCGGAGTATTATAATCTTATAAGCCTCACTAGCATTATCCTAATAAGAATTTGTGAACATTTTGTAGTAAGAAAAACTACATAGCCTTGTATTATAGGCAACCAACATTTCTTTGCTACTGTATAGGTTTCATAGAAGCTAGGAGATATTTCTATTTTAAATGGGATATAGTTAGCCAGCATTATTCACCGTTATCCGCGAAGAATTTAAAGGATTGACTACATTAACGAACTCGGCTACGATAATTGCAGAAACAGAAGTACATATCGTTTTGCTATAGGTAACCAACATTTCTTTGTTACTGAATTAGAATAGAATAGAATAGAATACTTTATTAGTCATTAGACAACATAGTTGCAATAGACTTGGCATAGAAGCTAGGGAATGTTTGTATTTTAAACGGGATATACATACCCACCATTATTCACCGTTACCCGTGAAGATGTTAACGGATTGACTCCATTAACGAACCAGACCGATATAATGCCTCCACCTGTTTGTTGAAAGAAAAAAGAAAAACAAAACTACAAAATTCGTTTTCGTTCAGGACTTAAAGTGTGAAGCAACGGACATACAGCCCGTAATACTGCAAATTATGGAGGCATAATAAGTTCGTAGGGATCGTAAAACTGAAAATTATGGATGCATTAAAATATCAAATAGCACTTTTGATAAAGTGGATACTTTCAAATATCTAGGAACAATATTAACACACAAAAACCATATTCACGAAGAAATTAAATGTCTATTAAAAGCAGGGAATTTGTGTTATTATTCAGGTCAAACTCTTTTGTTGACACGAACTCTGTCGAGGAATTCGAAACTTAAAAATATATAAAAATATAATCATGCCTGTTGTTCTATTTGCTTGCGAAACATGGTCGCTTACTCTGAGGGATGAACGTAGACTGAAGGTGCCGGTATTTGAGAACAAGATTCTGAGGCGAATATTCGGACCCAAGAGGAACAGGAATGGGGAACGGCGAAAACTCATAATGAGAAATTACATAATTTATACCGTTTACCAAACATTGTTAGGGTCATCAAATCTAGGAGACTCAGGTGGTCAGGTCTTGTAGCCAGAATGGAAAAAAGTAGAAACACTTTCAAAGTTTTAATTGAAAACCCAATCGGAAAACGACCATTAGGAAGACCTAGGCACAGATGGGAGGAAAATATAGAGATGGATCTCGCAGAAATAAGAATGCAAAGTAGAATCTGGATCCAATTGGCTAATGATAGAATTCAGTAAAAAGTTTTATGAACGCGGCATTAAACATCCGGGTTCCATAGATCATAAAGTTAGTTAGTTAGTTAGTAACGGAGAGACATTACAATTTTCTGAGTCCAACTAGTGTAATAATAATAATAATAATAATAATAATAATAATAATAATAATAATAATAATAATAATAATAAAACAAGAAGAAGACAGAAGAATGATGTAATATTTTGTTTCATTTCGTTTCGGCGTCAGAGTTTGATCAAAAGGGATGAGAATATGTAAGCTATGCATTGTAATGAAACATTGCGGATAGCTTTTCGTTCTAAATACCAAGCTTCTGTATTCTCCAGAGACCAAAAACCACTTTCTGAAAAAGACAGTTTATGAAAATATAATGTAAAAGTTACCGCTCCCTGGAAGATTGCGTAGTTGCTTTATTACACATACATTTATATGAACACACGCGTGCGCACATTTTTGTTTCAAGTGGCTCGAGACGCAGAAAGCCACAGAAAAAAAAGCACTCTTGTAAACAATGTCACTTGAACTGAAAAGGAGTATGAGAAACAAGTCTACAGGAAGGAGGCAGATTTATTCCTCTTTTTCCAAATTAACGTTTTGATTGTCCAGCATAATGAACTTCATTTTAATTACTTAAGAGTTGTTTATTTTATCGCTTGGGAAATATTAAAACTTGCATGAGAAAACAAGCACAAAGTGGAAAAAGATTGTACTAATTCATTTTTTTTTTAAACGAGAGTGGAAAGCCTATAGTGGGGTTGAAGTTCCAAATTTCAGGTGTTTGCATACATATCTTCACACGGTAAGTGCTTGTTTTTGCATATCTTGTTTAAAGAAACATTAAAACAAAACAAAACAACAACAAAAAAAAACTTCCATACGCCAGCGCACTTAACTATCTACGTCGGTTTGTAAAGCATTACACTTTCAGCAGTGGCGTTGGAGCCTCTAAAGAATATGGACAGCTGCTCCTCCTTACTAGTTTTTGTCACATTTTTCCTTAGATGCAGTAGTGCTTTCACTTATAGCGCTTCCCGACGGTAGCTCATTAAGTTCTGATTCCACGTTAAGCTGTAGGCTACGTCTCATATAGCCTCGTTGCTGAAAGGGACACTAAACTGAAAATCAACCAACCTATCTACTATATAATGTAGCATAAACTAGGAATCCCCTATCAATATGCAACCCACTACACCTTGTTCATGATTGGGTTGACTAATATTTAGGATATACCTCGTGACCTACTATATAATGTAGCGTACAGTAGGAATCCCCTATTATTATACAACCGATTACACATTCTTCATGGTTGGGTTGACTAATGTTTAGGATATAACTCGTGACCTACTGTATAATGTAGCATAAATTAGGAATCCCCATCAATACGCAACCCACTACATATTCTTCAAGATAAGGTTGAATAATGTTTAAGATATAACTCGTGACCTACTGCATAATGCGGTAGACCCGGTTTCAAATCCCGGCCGGAGATCATGTGGTTCAGATCCCACGTTTAGCTGAGGTCCACGTTTCATATAGCCCCTGTACTGAAGGGGACGCTAAACACAAAATCGAATCAAATAAATTTTTATAGCGCAAAATGAGAAATGCACCTTTGCAATATTATTGAAAATGGCATGGAATTACTTTTATTTTGATATATAATGCTCTTTAGAATGCTACTTACAAAATAAAGTACCCAAGTTAAACTCTAGTTTGGCGTATATTGACAAAACTATCGAACGAAATTAAAGATATCTATGCTTTTAGTGTCAAATGAATATTTTTCAGCTTCTCCAACAAAATAATTTAATATGGTTTGACGGAAAGGGATATGACAACATGGGAAAGAGACAACAGAAGAAGTAACCCAAGGACAATAAAAATAACTACCCTTTCTTGTATGGAATGAGAGAAAGAAAATAATACATGCGGTTCTCTTCCTGTTGCGAGTGAAAACCCCTCCCTCTTGTCTCCTATTAATGAAGGTAGGTTTACTAAGCATGAATCTTCCTTTTTTTTTTGTATATTTGCTACAGTATATGACAAATTATTAATATTTTTTTTGTAATATTAGTACACGACAAATTATTTGATACGAGTTTGTTGCTCTAAAATTTGCTACTAAATTTAATTTCTTACCTCTTCCCGAGATAGCATCATATCTTGGTCAGCATCAATTTCTTTGAAAACATTGACTGGTGGAGGGGCGTTACCAATATTCAAAAGTTCGACTTCAAATGTCAGTGTTGCACCTAAAAAACAAAAATAAAAATTATTCTCACAATCTTTATAATTCATGTTTCGTTGTTAGTTGGTTGTTACAATAAATAAACAAGGAAGTTGGTTATTGCATTTTTTCCCTTTCTGTTGAATGACTGCACTTTGAATCCTTTACAATTTAAGATACGAGTATATATTGTGTTCGTTTTAAGCATTATACAAAAGCCAATAACACAGGTGCTTTGGTGACAACACGTGAACGACTGTTCAGGGAACAAGAAGGTGACCAACCAGATTGCTAGTGTATGTTGTATTGTGGGTATGTTTATCTGTGACAAACATAATCTAAAACCAATATTCGTTGATCCAAATACTATGTGCATTTACGCAGTTAGGTGTTGCCATTATAAAAATTACCTGTGGTTAATAATAAAAACAGAAATGCGAGAGTACGTTAATAAGTAACTGCAATATTTTCTATGGCACTGTGTGCTCACCAGATGTACGTGTTACCATTAGTTTCGCCTGTGGTAAATTGCAGCGTTATCACATCAAACCGTGTTGTGCTGTTGCGAAGTCAAAATGAATGAATGCTCTAAATAAGAACAGCGTTCTTTCTGTCATCCTTTTTACTTTTTCTTTTCTTTTTCTTTTTTGCCCGGAACGGAAATTCGTAGACTTTCAGCACAATACGAGGACAATGTGTTGCCACAGCGAAGTGTTTACCAGTGGATTGAACAGTTCATAAGTGGCCGAACGAGCGTGAAGGATGAGGGAAGAGTGAGTGAGTGATTAGGGGGGTAATGGGGACGTCAGCAGCTAGGCTATATGTCCCCGTCACGAAGGATGAGGGAAGAGCAGGGCGTCCACGCACAGAGGAACAACTAATGATATTATTAAACGAGCCCGTGCCTTGATTCTGAATAACAGACAAGTGACTGTTCATGAAGTAGCAGCCTATATGCAGAATATGACATCATCCATAACAGGCTCAACTTTCACAAAGTCTGTGAACTATGGGTTCTGAAAAAAAATCGATGAAAACACAAGAGAAACCGTGTTAGAATATGTGAGCAAATAATGGACCGTTATGCTAACAAAAATGGAACGTTTCTCAGACGGATCATCACTGAAGTTGCAACCTGGATTCATCACTTTAAACCAGAGCATGGAATGGAAACACCCCAAATCTTACGTCAAGAAGAAATTCAAGAGTCAACCTTCTGCAGGGAAAGTGATGCTCACAGTGTGTTGGGACTCACAAGGACCAATCGTGGAACATTACCTGGCAAAGGGGTTAACAATAAACAGTAAAAGTACAGTGATATGTTGGCAAGCTAGTAGAAGCCTGCAATTCGTAATAAACACAGAAGTCGATTGTCGAAAAGCGTTCTTGTGTTGCATCGGACACTACTCAGACACTTCAAACGCTGCGTTTCGAGGTAATAGAGCATCCTGCATACAGTACCTCGTCGGATTATCATCTGTTTGCTCCACCAGATGCTACTAGAGGTCGTCGAGTCGATCAACAGGTAAAGGAAGCTGTGGATTCGTGGCTTGCTGTGCAACGAAAAATCTTTCTTGCAGAGGATATCGCAAAGCCTGTGCAACTATGGACTACGTGCATTGAAAAGCAGAGTGACTACGTTGATTTGATTAAAACTCTGTATTCTTGTGGTAGTAAATAATAGATACTAATTGTAAATACTTATTGACTTACCCTCGCACAATAACGGGGCACGTGTGGATAACATGGAGAAGTGTGAAGTACAGTTATGTAAACTACTATTTCGAATTGTAAAATGAGCTCATTCGAATTTATCTCTGAAAAGTCATAATTGCAGAGCCATAGCAGAACTCCCCCCTTCCTATCTATCTGGTTAGATATAAATACATTAAATGTCAAACAATACTCAGAGTTGCTTAATTTAATTGTTGTTGTGGATAAGAGTACAGAGTAAAATAATAAAAAAAAAAAAACTTTACACACGGATATTTTAACGTTAATGTACAATTTCATGAAGTACTGAAAATAAATTTATAATTAGTTCAAATTTATTTAAAACTTAATAAGGAGTGAAGGTGTGTATAAGCATTCTTTATTTAAGGAAGTACAACAGAAACGTTTACATCACGCCACATGTGTGGGAAGTGCAATGCAGGCATTTCATAAGACTACTAAAGTAAACATTATGTAGGTAAACGGAAGTAAAGTGACTCGGAATAGAAGGTAAGTTTCTAGAGTAAAGAGTTTCGCTCTAGAAGTGAGAAATTGGATACTGGATAGCGTATATTCAGCAACAAGTTGAGAAAAATAGATGCAGCTATTTTTTTTAACATTTACCTAGTTTTCTCCGATACCCTCTAAAAATATGTAGTCTTGAAAATTGAAAATTAATTTTTCAAAAATAAATGTTACGTCGTCATTGTTGTGTTATTTAAAAAATACCATTAAAAAATTACCAACATCTTTTTTAAAACAGCTCAAGCCGGTTAGACGTATACGTGTACGGACCCTCATAGTGCTTCTATGGGCGGTTCGACGTACACGTACACGTCCCGTGTAATAGTGACGAAATGATGCATATTCTGCCATCTGCTGTTTTCCAAGATGAACAAAAACGCATGTCAATCAAGAGTAGGCTGCAATGTGCTGCGAACTGTTGGTTTTCCTTCTTATTACATGAAATTATGTTTAATTTTGTGACATTATGTGAAAATTGCTGTTTTTGGTGATTTAAAATTGCTTGCAGCAGCTGGTGAGTATTCAATTCCCGGCTTGAGGAGTTAAAAGGTCATATTGTAGCACGTAGGAAATTATGATGGTTTCGTTTCAAGAAACATCTCAATTGAAAGAAAACGCATTTGATTGGTTTAATTGTATGTATATGAGAAAGAATGTAGATCTTGTGAAAGAGGATGGACGGAGTCTTTTCAAAATAAGACTGCACACTGTATTCCAACCTAATAGTATAGGATAACTCTGGATGTCATTTAGTCATTTTTTAACTAATCTATGTATAATATCAAACCATCTTTTACACTAGAAGCATCGGGAGAGGGAGAAACACAAAAAGTCAAAGACTGTCTAGGGTAATTAGCAGAGTACGAGTAGTTATTGTTCCTCGAGCAGTGTCGGAAGGCTAAGTTGAGGGCCCTTCGCGCTTGCCCTTGAAGGAACCCAACTCATATTATATAAGACGTCAGTTGCAAAACATAATAAGTGACAAAATCATATTTTTCTTTTTTGTATTAAATAAATATATAGTACAAAACAGATCGTAAAAGAAGGTACAATAATACTGAAGGCAATCAAACGAAATCGTGAAATTACTTCAGTTACCTTGACAAGTTTTTCACGTAGTTCTTCACTTGATGAGGCAATCAAATTAATTACTTTTTCTTTGTCTATATACTGGAA
Organism: Thermobia domestica; assembly: GCF_964235325.1. Taxonomy (NCBI): domain Eukaryota; kingdom Metazoa; phylum Arthropoda; class Insecta; order Zygentoma; family Lepismatidae; genus Thermobia; species Thermobia domestica. The sequence continues at coordinate 10,487,940 of NC_137470.1, read as the reverse complement.
TAAATCTTTTCCTGTAAACATAAAAAGTAAAGGAGACAAATAGTTTTGACTTATCGTAGATCTTAATCTAGTTTTAATAATCTCCAACTTAGAAATTACCCTCTCACATGCGAACTTACGCTTCTGTAAACTTTTTGGTAGGAAGACTCAAGAAAGCATTTGCGATCGCGAAAATTCGACCAAGACCTACATGATCTGTGCCTCGAGATAACTGCAGGCTCTCTCGGACTCTTGGCGATCGCAAAGTAGCCAACGTGGTCAGTCCGGCACTGTCTTTGAGTGGTATATTTGTAAAATTATCGACTTGCTAGCCGCAATCATCAACCATTTTGCCAACAACAAATTGCTCTGTCCAGGGACGGATTTAGGGGCGGTGCACCTGTACACGTGCACACCTCCTTCGTTGTAAATGTGCACTATCTAAAATGAGAAGCTAGGAGTGCAAATAGCTATCTGCCATTATTTTCCCCAAAATTTCTGCCATTATTATTCCATTTGGGGCTTAAGGGTCTTCATCCCGGCGAAATTAAAATACCGCTAATTTTACAGTAATTATGTGATATCTTCAAATAAATAAAAGATAATTGAAATATGGAACAAGAGCGCCCTAGACAATATTATTTTGCGTGAGGTACCGTTATAACAAGTCACCTAGCGGCTTTCCGTTTTCAGCTGTTTAGAAACGCACAAATAAATGCCGATTTTCTAAATGGCTGGAAATTGGAAGCAGATAAGTGAGTCGTGATAATAGTTTCTCATGTAAAATGATATTGTCTAGGGCGCTCTTGTTCCACATTTCGATTATCTTTTATCTATTTGAAGATATCACATAATTACTGTAAAATTAGCGGTATTTTAATTTCGCCGGGATGAAGACTCTTAAGAGAAAGTAACGCTTTTCAAAAGCAATAGTTTAAGTCAATTTTCTTAACGTACGAGGAAAAAGGATTCACCAAGCAAAACAATACAACATTTGTCAAATAGGGGAAGAAAACAGAAACAAGAAGGAGAGAACATTTTTTTATTTATTTCACTTGCGACCTTCTTTAAAATACTACCCCCCACCCGAACTACGTATCAGTGTTGTGAGCGATAAACAATATCGTCGCATGCCACTTTGTAAAGTTTCAGTGTGATTGATCATTTTGGTAGTTATTGATGCACCCCTCTGAGAAAATCCTGGATCCGCCCCTGGCTCTGTATGTAGTGTTGTCCAGGGAGCATCGTGACCTAGTGGTTAGAGCGTTGAACTTACTTTCGCATGGTTCGATTTCCTTCACGGTTTCCCAATTTGCGTCGTGAGGCAAGCTGGGAAGTCACGTGAATAAAAAGAAAACAAAAAAAAAAAAAAAACGTGACGGCCAATAGGTCTAGACGCCTTATGGACAAGATGAATCAGCGCGATGACCAAGTGTTACTCACTAGACTGGACATAGTGCAGCCGGTCGCCAATAGATGGCGTTGGAGCAGATCAGTCTCACAAGGAGATGTTGCGCTCAGTGGTTTGGTTTAATTTGGTTTACATTCGTCCACAAGACGAAACGACAGAAGAAATAAGATTTTCAGTTTCAACTTTTAATAGAACTTTTCAGTTTCAACAAACACTTCTTTACTGGAGCCAAATCTCTTTCTCGGAGGCAGTTTTAGGTTTTCAAAGAGATAGTAATCGTTGGGAGTCAGACCCGGAGAGTACGGTGGACGGGGAAGTAATTCTAAGCGCAATTCGTGCTATTTTGCCATTGTTGCGATCGGCTTGTGACACTGTGCATTATCTTGCTGAATGAGCACATTTTATTTTTCATTTGGGGTTGTTTTCTCGCAATTTCTTCCTTTAAATAATAATGTCATATAATATTCGCTATTGATGGTTTTTCCTTTCTCAAGGTAAACGATGAATAAAATATCATGCGCATACCAAATTACGCAGGCCAAAACTTTACCAGCTGACATGTGCGTTTTTGGTCGCTGTGGGCGGCTTTCACCGGTTGCTCTCTACTTAGCTTACTACCAATCTGACACTGGAGTGTAGTGATGGATCCATGTTTCATTCATTGTCACGTACCTCATGAAAAACTCCTTTTTATTGCACTGAAACACCTCCAAACAACGCTCTGAATCGTCGACGCGTTGTTGCTTTTCGTCGACTGTGAGTAAACGCTGTGTCCCCTCTGAATAGACTTTTCTCATGGACAAATGTTCATGCAAAATGGTGCACACACTGTCTTCTGCTGTCATGCAACTTTACTTTATGATCGGCCGAAACTATTTTGTGGACTTTTTTATGTTTTCTGGAACAACTGCCAAATTGGGTGACCAGATCATTCAGCATCATCGGTGTTAGTACGGCTGCATTTAAATTCAGCAAACCACTTCTCTACCATTTGTGTCGATGCATTAGTGACCGAATAACACTTATCAAGCCATTGCTTTAGCAACACACAAAATTCAGATTTGTTTTGAGAAGTACAAAAGACGTGTCACTAAAACCACCCTAACTTGTGAACTAAACTTCAGATTGTTGTGAAATTGTGACAAGCATCATTTGAAGGTTAATACTTCTTAAACATATATGAATTTGTGAATAGTGGCGATATCTATATGTAATTCTACGAACTTATTGAGTGATGTGTTACAGAAAACAGTTTGGAGTTGAGGCAACGATCGATTAATTTGTATTTACATTCTTGATTAGGGTGTTCAGTAATCTTTTAATGGGATCGAACCCACGAACTTGAAGTAATGAGATTCACCGTGTCAGCTCAGAATCTTGTTTAATAATTTTCTTTTTCATGAAGCCACTACTTTTTTTCTTATATGTATTATTCAAATATTGAACGAGCTGTCTCTTGTTCGCACACGAACAGATAAAATTAAAGAATTTCAAAGGCCCCCAACATATTTTTGGTTTCGGGGTGAGGAAATTTGTTGATAAATAGTTAAGCTGCGCTGAAATTTTGATTTCCGTCAAATTTGCTCGGAAACCTGTATTTTAAAAGACGTACAGATAAAAACTGCAAATTCATCCTATATTATGACATTCATTACGTAATCTTCAGAATTAACCCAGGATCAGTTTCAACTGTCTAGCTGTGTCAGTTTGTTGGAGTTAGTCATTTAAATCCGTCACTGTGAATTAACACTGAAATATCACTCAAATAGTAGTAAGCCGTTCACGGCATGTAGTACCATCTACGGAAGAAATAATACGTTACTTTCAACTGTCTAGCTGCGTCAGTTCGTTAGAGAAAATCATTTGAATCAGTGACTGTGGGTTAACACTGAAATATCACTCAAATAGTAATAAACCGTTCACGGTATGTAGTGCCATCTATGAAACAAACAATGTATCAGTTTCAACTGCCTAGCTGCGTCAGTTCGTTGGAGGCAGTCATTTGAATCAGTCACTGTGGGTTAACACTGAAATATCACAGCACTAGTAATAATCCGTTCACGGCATGTAGTCCCAACGATGGAACAAACAATATATCAGTTTCAACTGTCTAGCTGCGTCAGTTCGTTAGAGACAATCATTTGAATCAGTGACTGTGGGTTAACACTGAAATATCACTCAAATAGTAATAAACCGTTCACGGTATGTAGTGCCATCTATGGAACAAACAATGTATCAGTTTCAACTGCCTAGCTGCGTCAGTTCGTTGGAGGCAGTCATTTGAATCAGTCACTGTGGGTTAACACTGAAATATCACAGCACTAGTAATAATCCGTTCACGGCATGTAGTCCCAACGATGGAACAAACAATATATCAGTTTCAACTGTCTAGCTGCGTCAGTTCGTTCGAGACAGTCACTCTGGGTTAACACTGAAATGTCACACCATTAGTAATAAGCCGTTTACGGTATGTAATGCCATCTATGAAAGAAATAATATAACAATTTTAACTGTCTATCTGCGCCAGTTTGTTAGAGGCAACTCATTTTGTGTATTATCTCCATGTATGCACATTTTATACATCAAATATGAATGCAGAGTTAATTATAACTTTCAAAGAAATGGTAGATTACTTTGAAACACCATATAATTCTGATTAAATTCTATTACTTGTTTTGTTACAGAAGTCACCATATCAATGGAACCAAACATATAACTTAATATTAATGTAAAATACGTACCACCAGGAATAAGATTTTCAGCTCCCCTTTCTCCGTAAGCAAGTTCCGGCGGAATCACAAGTTTTCTCTTTTCTCCTACGCACATATCAGCGAGACCTTGGTCCCAGCCTTTTATCACCTGGCCAATACCCAATTGGAATGTAAAGGGTTGATCACGGTCATGACTAAAAAAAGAACAAAACAAAAAAATTATTGCAAAATTCAATTTTATACATAGTGTTCGGAAAGTCTCTATAACACCTTATTCGTGACATATTCATAGTCACAAAGAGAAATATTTTATACGAAGATTTGAAACACTGTTTTGTTTAGGGATGAGCACGACTCGAGATTTAAGCCTGTTTCGACTCGAAAATATGCTTCTGTCTCTACTCGTCTCGAATTGGAGACGAGACGTCTCGAAATTCGAGTCGAGACAAAATATACGAGTTAAAATATACGCACCCATCTGCCAGAACATTATGGCTGCCTACCTACTCGTCAGTATGATCACCTTTGGCACGAATAACAACGGCGACACGTCTTGGCATGGACGCAATGATCTTTGGTAGGCCGCTGGAGAGAGTCGGCACCACATGTGCACACACAGGTCACCTAATTCCTGTAAATTCCGAGGAGGACGGTGATGCGATCTGACGTCACGTTCAATTACATCTCAGATGTGTTCGATTGGGTTCAGATCCGGCGAGCTGGGGGGCCAGCACACCACTTGGAACTCGCCCCTGTGTTCCTCGAACCACTACATCACACTTCCTGGCCTTGTGACATGGTGCTATCATGACATTAATTATCTGTTTTAATTAACTAAATTGAGCTGAAAATTAAATCTTGATCTCGAATGATTAACTATTAAGTTTATGTGCTCTGTACTTTTCTAAAGTACTAAATGCTGGAATTGGTTTCAAGGTTGTTTCTGAGTGAATACTTTCTCCAAAATAATATTAAAAATTATAGAAAGGTTTTCGAGACATTCGAGTCGAGTCGAAATTTTTACGAGCAGTCTCGACTCGAAAATTCGAGTCGAGAAATAAGTTTGTCTCGAGTCGTCTCAAATTTTACAAAGTGTGTCACGACGCGAATCTTGACTCGAATTCGAGTCGAGTCGAGATTCGAGACATGGCTCGACTCGTATCGCATCCCTAGTTTCGTTGCCGCCTTGTGTCCAGTTTGTTTCTGCAATCCAGTCGGCCAGGTTATCTTAAGATGATTGTTGCGACTTTCGTATCTCGACTGATTTTGCCTATGTCACAAATCATGTTTATAGTGACTTTTCGAATCAGGTATATAGCAATTGTATTGTGTGCTATATATTTTTTCCAAATCCTTTACACAGTTGTAAATTATTATTATTATTATTATTTTACTAATAAGAATGCTACAATTTTGTAGTCGTGTTTTGACAACAGTGATTGGATTCGCGAAATTAAACTATGATAGTCGTGTGCAGCAGTCGGTCACAAATCAGCATGGAAAGGTATACAATTTAACAATAAACAGAATATTTCGAATTTCGAATATCAATTTTGCATATTAATTATTGGACAAGAAACTCCCCGGACACGTTATTTCAAGGAATGATAATGCGAACTGGCCTCCCAGATTACGTGATCTACCCCTCTCCCACGGATTATTTTCTAAAGAATTAAATCACGTGTCAGATCATCTATGAGAATAAACGACGAACAAATCTTTAACTGAAAGCAAATATGAACACACTATTGGAAATTTACAGCAGAATATTGTCAAACTATCTTGATAAGGTTTAGGTAGAATTAGTAATTTAGAACACGGGATTCGTTTTTTCCCCTCCCACAACCTTTTATTATAAACTTCCTGTTATATACAATGTAACACAAAATCACTATAAGTATGGTCCTAAGACCAATACAAAATTTACTATGAAGTTAGGGTTAACCCTTTCGGATCCAGGTCATTTCTCGCGTTTTCCTACATTTTTAGTTAGTGACTTATTGCTCAAAAACTATTTACCCGATTGATATGGTTAAGGCTTTGCTTTTTTAAAAGAGGCATGCGGCTATTTTTTGGTGTAAGTTACGTTATAGTGTTGTCAACGGGAGGGAAATTATTGAGGAAAATGTAGGGTTAAACATTTACATAAGATCCCTACCCAAATTTCAAGATTTTTTGTAGCTGGCACCACTGTTGCGACATGGATCCAAGTCACCTAAAAAATTCTTTCGTGTGTTGATAAGATACAGTGGAAAATCGCTTACATCCATAAAAAGGGAGAAAGAAAAAATTCTCTCTCATCATATACATTAAATTTTGATACTTTTTACACCTCAGAAGCAAAAATCAATATATATGCCGGGGACACAGCTTCCCTAATTATCCCATTGAGACTTTTTATGATGTCTTCTGTAGGCCAGAGAAAAGGCTTTCAGATAATAGTACGTTTGTTCCAATTTAGTCAGTAATAGGGAAATAATAGAGCAGAAAAAGAGAAATTTTCCGAATTTCTCACCTAAAATTGGGAATTAAAATTTTTTGTAGCTGGAAACACTGCTACTATACACACGAAAACCATTTTAAAATAAACCTTAGTGTCCAAATAATATATCCTATAAGTATTATGGTGATATCTAAGAAACTAAGCGTGACATTTTTAAAATGTATATATACAGAATATGGTTTATTATAAACCTCAACTGTACTTCCCCTAATTATCTTACTGAATTTTCTTATAGTGCGTTGTGTAGGCCAAGGACGAAAATTTCAGACAGTGGTAAGTTTGTTGAAATGTGGCCAACAAGAGGGAAATAATGGAGAGAAAAATTGATTTTTTCAAAATTTCCCCCTAAAATCAGGAATTTTCTGTAGCTCAAAACACTGCCACCAGACAGACGCGAACTATTTTAAAATAAACATTGGTACACCATTAATATATCCTACAAGTATCATGGCGAAATTTAAGAACGAATGCTACTAACTACAAAAAATATATTACGGTAAACAGATAAGTAAGGGAAACTAGAAAAATCAAGGGTTAGAACCAAAGTACAAATTTTTCTTGCGCTTCCTAATTACCCCATTATAATGATCTGTACCCGCTTTAGTTCAGTAAGGACCAATGTTCGACTGGGGTTAGTTGACTTACGCTCGGAGGTATAGGTGCGGATTTATAAACAAAAATTTCGAATTTTTTGCCCAATTTTAGGGAAGTTTTAAATTCTGTGGTTGGCAACACTGATCGCGGACCGGTCTAATTGATGTCAACAATTAGGTATCCATCCGAGGTATCTACCTGATAAGTCGTAAGATCTCTAAAACGAAGTAAGCTACAAGGAAAAAAGAAAAAGAGAAAATTCGACATTTGCAAATTCTCAAATCTTCTACTTTGGGTTGAAATTGGAGGACATTCAGAAAAAAAAAAAAGAAACTAATACGATAAATTATGGATAACCATATTTTGCCCCAAAAATTATCCCGATATCCTAATTAGTGTCCAAATAAGACGGGATTTAAAAAGTGACACAGCCATGTGTGTCACTTTGCCCACCTGGGTCCAAAAGGGTTTAAAAAAAATAGACAACCAAAGAAAGACTTCCCAGAAAGCTCCAGGTGAGCTGAGTGGAGGGTGTTTAGCAATTCTCAGCGCTCCAGGCAAGCAAAGAGAGGTTGCAGTTCCGCAGAGCTCCAGGCAAGTTAGGCAGGTAGGAAAACAGCAGAGCTCCAGGCAAACTAGGCACGTAGAAAAACCACAGAACTCCATGCAAGCTAGGTGTTTGCGGTTAGGTTCTCTCAGAGCTCGAGCCAAGCTGAGAGAGAGAAGTTGAGTTCCCACAAAGCTCCATGCAAGTTAAAATGATTGAGTTAGATTAGATCTCTCACAGCTCCAGTCAAGCTAAGGAAAGGAAATTGACCAACCAGCCAAAACTGGTGTCGATTGACACATTAGATAGTGTTTTATACCCTTTCCTGGATAGTGGTGGCGCTAGTGTTCCTATCCTGTTACATGACCAGATGATGATGAGGCTTCTTGTCGTCTGCTTTATGTATTGGTAGTAATTGTAGTAAAAGAGCAACGTAGTTTTGTTTAGAAATAAAAAAAGGACTGTTAATGTTTACAAATATAAACCACGTATAGGATGTTATAATATTCGTGCAAAAAGTGCTGTAAAATTGAATATTCAGAATGCACTCCACCCACCGAAGCAGAGGAGGACATTTCGGCGACATTATCTTCAAAGCATAATGTTACTAATTGCTTTTCACAATAAAAAATAAAGATCATCTGCAGTTTTCATTCTATGTCATTTTAAATCTCTGTCGTTCTTATTGATAAACATCCCATATTCTATATTCATATTTAGTGCACAATCAAAAGTTTTTTTTTTTAAAAAAAGCCATTATTTTTCGCTATTCCTTTGAATAAAAGCACAAAATAAAAAATACGTATTTATGTCACGTTTTGAGTTAAAGTGACACGTTTCATAAAGGCACAGTCTGCAATAAAAGAAAGTTAGTAGGTTCTGTAGTCCGGCTTTCTTAGAGGGCAAACGGCCTATACTGCAAGTATTATTCTTTTGAGATGGTCTGTACACCAGATTTCAGCTCCAGTTATATTCGAACTCCGTGTTAATAGTAGGCTATGTTCTCCATAACCTTGGTGTTGTATACGGGCGTATAACACAAAGGGTCAAGTGAAGACTCGGGTTCAATTCTCGGCCGGAGCTGATGTGGTTTGGACCCCACGTTAAGCTGTAGGTCCACGTCCAATATAGCCTCGCTGCTGAAACAGATAAACTTACTAAGCTCCAAATCAACCAACCAATCTACTATATAATGTAGCATACAGTAGGAATTCCCTATCAATATGCAACTCATTACTCCTTGTTCATGATTGAGTTGACTAATGTTTAGGATATACCTCTTTACCGACTGTATAATGTAATGTATAGTAGGAATCCCCTATTAATATGCAACTCACTGCACCTTCTTAATGGTTGGGTTGACTAATGTTTAGGATATAACTCGTGACCTACTGTATAGTGCGAGAGACCCGGGTTCAACTCCCGGCAGGACCTTATGCGATTCGGAACCCACGTTAAGCTGTAAGTCCACGTTTCATACATCCTCGCTGCTGAAAGGGACGATAAACTTAAATTAACAAATAAGAAATAACAGTTAAAACAAGGACTCAAAATTTAAGTATATCTTCCTTGTCTCAGTGGACAAGCTTATCAAAAAAAAAAAAAAAATGAAATGAAATCTTTGAGTTTTACGTCCCACGGTTATGCCGGTTAGGCTAAAGGAGACAGTGAAGATGAGAAATGAATGAAATGGAGGAATGAAGAAAGTGGGAGGAAACGGGAGAACCCCGAGAAAACCCACGCACACGGTGTTTGTCCACCACAAAGTTCACTTGGCGGGGGCTGGGATCGAACCCGGAGCACCAGAGGTGAACGCTCTACCACTGAGTCACCGCGGCCCCCCACAAGCTTATCAAGCATTTCGTGCAGAGAACTGTATTCTTTGGATCAGAAATATAGGTGCTATGTAGAAGTGACTAAAAACAATCAGGCACTTTGTAATAAGGTTGTGGAGAAAAATGGAGCAAATTAATTGACGGCCGAAAAGTAAGTGAGGAATTGGTTGGAGCAGGGGCGGATCCAGGATATGATCAAGGGAGGGGCTAAACCATATTTTGCCGTTTTATCCAGTGTAAAGCAGGATTGAAGCCCATTTTATCCAGTGTATACCTGAGCGTCAAGGGGGGGGGGCTATAGCCCCTATAGCCCCCCTTGGATCCGCCACTGGTTGGAAGTATATGGAAAGAAAGTATCTCAAACGAAATAATTCTTTTTTCTAAAAAAGAAGAAGAAGAAAGAGAGAGAGAGAGAGAGAGAGAGAAACTATTCGGAGAATTATCTGAGAAGAAACTGTATTCCCGAGAAGGTACAGTCGGTGGAAAGAAAACAGGCAAGGGACTGGCTGAAACGGTGGTATAAGACAACTTCTAAGTTTCTGGCATGTAACTTGCCAATAATATCACAATAAGGATGATATTGTCACTGATAATGTAAAAAAAAAAAAAAAAAAAAAAAAAAAAAAAAAAAAACATGTCTATCACTGATGTCTGCTCATTTACAAAAAAAGACAAATCACACCATCACTGTAGACCACAAACCAGTGTTTTCTACCAACATCATCATTGATCACGTTCCTTGTAGTCATAATAAATCTAATTTAATACGATACTTTGTGCTACTTCTGAGGTCAAAGCACAACTTCTGAACAACTTGAGAAAGAAACTTCAAAAAAATAATGAAGTTCACCTCCCACTGTCAGTAAGAAACGGGAACTCTTTATATATACATTTTTTTTAAGAAGTGAAAGTTATGCTTTCATGATGTTCGTACACGCATGAGTGGTTGTAAAGGAACTGTGTTGGATATATATATATTTTTTTTAAGATGACGTCAATGCTTGTGCATATTAACAGGAGGAAAATATGACCAGCGGATAAATGAAAGATTCATTCCTTGAATTGTTATGTTATTTTAGTTTCCAGACAAGAATTCATGGCACCAAAATAGTCCGGCTGATTTTGTACAATGAGCAGCAAAAGTGTTTCACGGCTAAGATATTCTTTCACCAATAACTTCAAAATGATATGTCCAATTTTACTAGTTTTCAGTAGAACGAAAAAAAAAAAAACTTATTTCATCGATTTGGTCTTACAGTTCCAATGCTATCTTTGGTGTGCGGGGTCCCTGGTTCAATTCACAGCTAAGTAAGTTTATAGCGGATATCACTGTGTCCGTGTTTTTTCTCGGGACATTCCAGTTTCCTCCCATTTTCTCATTCCACAAATTCTTTCATCAACATTCACTTGCTTTAAGCATCGTCTCCCTTTGTCTAACGGGCATAATAGTGGTATGTTAAACTGAAAATATTTTATTTCGTTTCATTTCGTGAAAGTGTACAACTAGTAATAGTGCTAGTATTCATGTTGTATCATACGAAAAGAAAAGTGAAACAAACAAGGATTTTAGGAATGATCCAACAATTGGATTCAAAGATAACAATTGGATCTAACAATTCTTTGCAATCTTGGCCAAGAATTTTAGAAATGATCCAAAATATGCATCAAAATATTGCGATCTTGGCCAATAATTGGTTTCCGGATCAGGGGCTACAAAATTTTTGAACGTCCTCTAAATCGAGTTTTCGTATTTTCTACGGAATAAGCACATCATACTGAGTTAAGAAATAGTTTTTCGTTCTGCTACACTATGTGTAATTCTCCAGATATAAGACCTACAAGTAAATTTCTGATTGAATGAGATATATAGATATATTGGGTTTCTGGATCAGGGGCCACAACATTTTTGAGCGGCCCCTAAATAGAGTTTCCGTATTTTCTATGGAATAAGCACATCATACTGAGTTAAGTAATAGTTTTGGTTTGGCTAAACTGTATATATATATATATATATATATATATATATATATATATATATATATATATATATAGTTCTCCAGATATAAGGCCTACAACAAAATTTTTGCCTGAAATATATTGGATCTTTTGATTAAAGAAAAAAACAACTCTGGAAAAATGTATGTAGACTCGAAACACTAAATGAAACACATTCAGTGTTCCTACTCCGTGAACTGAGGTCTCGCGTTCGAATCGGGTGACCAATTATCCCGAAAGAGCTTTTTTCTTCAGTTGCAACAAGTTGGTGGTTATATTGTACTGTAGCTTCAAATATTCGTTCTGGCTCATTTTGATCCACTTTCAATAGGATTGCTTTTGTGTATTGTTATTTCGTTCACAGTCTTCATCTCAAAATTTCGAATATAAATAAAAAAAAAACTTAATCCATTCTCCAATATTGTAATAGATAAATACACTAGTTAATTAGATCGACGCCATGGTGATACCGAGAAACGTGATTGTGGAGTAGTTTCGTGGTTGTCTCTTGTCTGCGTTGCCATTTGTATACGAACTACTAACCATGTATTAAACGAAGTTAGTCCGACAGAAACGCATGAAGTGTTTCCAACGCTAAGGGTTGTGAAAGAACGCTGTGGCGCAGAGGTTAGTCAATACTTTGAAAATAAATGACCGAGTGGTTGATGGTGGAAATGGAAATGGAGAATTTTACGACCTCAGATTTAATTAGGCGGGCACGCAGTAAATAAAATAAAGAAAGCCCATTATGGAAGATTACAGAGTGTGAAAGGGCTGAAACGACACAGACCCACAGTAGGTGAGAAAAGACAAGAGCCTTTGTTTTTGCTTGGCATAAAAATGTCGTTTCGGTGTTTCGGATGCTGTGAGGCTAACCTTAATTATATTGATTTTGTAGATTCTTAGACAGATGGAATTCTGTCTATTAGCAACTGGCAGTATACGTAAAAATGTTCGCCTTTTTTTCTAAATAAATTTTAACACAGAAAACCGTTGCGAGAGACGAAGATTTTCAGAGTGAGGTTATCGAAAATATATTTCGATTCTTCGTCGTTTTCTTTTAAACAGTTTGACTGATCTAAACTAAATTTTGCAGCGCGTAGGAAAAGAAAAGAATTCTCAATTAGCTCATACCACAGAGGAATAATGACTGAAAAACACTACCCCTATAGAACTGGAGCAGGTTAGATTAACCCCTAATGATATGTAACAATTCATGTACATATGCATGTCACTGTTGTATAACTTATAGGAGTAAGATAAAGTGCTTTTCAAATTTCAATCTTCTTCTTCTACTGATTTGAACCAAGTTTTGTATACCCATTAGATCTACAAGTGGCCAGGTTTAGAGAAAAGAAAAAATTGAGCAGCACGTGACACAGATAAATAATAATAACAAAAACGTTGATTGATTTGTGGTTTAACATCGGGTTCAGCAGTGACGCAATATCAAATATGGACCTACAGTTTAACATGGAATTAGAACTACACGAGCTACTACCGTAAAAAAAAGAAAAAGAAAAGAAAAATACATATATAGAAGTGAAGGAAAATAGTAACGTCTAAAAATATGCAACAAATCATGAATAAGTGTAAATTGTTATTGCATAACTTTTAGGAAAAAAAAACAATTTATTTCATAATGATACGGGAAAACTGTTTGAACAAGTTTCGGCTTCTTTATCCGAAAAATGAAATATTTCAGTTTAGCGACCCACGATTATGCCCGTTATGCTAAGGGAGACGATAATTAAGACAAACGAATGATGATGGAAGAATTGGTGGAATGAAATGTAGAAGGAAACAGGATTATCTCGAGAAAACCCACTACAAACTTACTTATCTAGGATCGAAGCAGGGACCTCAAGCACTAGAGGTAAGCACTTTACCACTGAGCCACCGCGTCCTCTAATTAGCACATCATTTATGCTGTAGGTGATTGGCAGCGTGATTTAATAGTTTGTTTTGGGGCAAGATTCTCTACCGAAATAAGATTGGAATGTATCGTTCCTTTCAGGGCCGAGGATATATGGGACATGAAGGTACTCGTTAACATGGAATCCCAATCATATGAACTTCCACCAGGAATCGCACCCGGTACTCCCACACTGTTCACAAACGTAAGACTTTCATGTTTGTTATTAGTATGCAAATGATTAAACTATATTCAAATTCAGGGTAGCAGCCTCCCCAAATGACGCATTTGTCGGTAGTCAGAAGGTAACAAAAATAAACAAGAGTAAATAAGCTCACGAATCGATGTTAATGCCATTTGAAAACTGAAAGAAATAATTCTGGTCTAAAATCATACATTAGCGCCTTAGGGTAGACAATAACTAATTACGCAATAATTATTGAATCAATAACTAATTACGCAATAATTATTGAATCAATAACTAATGTCACAATAATTATTGAATCAATAACTAATGACACAATGATTATTGAATCAATAACTAATGACACAATAATTATTGAATCAATAACTAATGACACAATAATTATTGAATCAATAACTAATGACACAATAATTATTGAATCAATAACTAATAACACAATAATTATTGAATCAATAACTAATGACATAATAATTATTGAATCAATAACTAATGACACAATAATTATTGAATCAATAACTAATGACACAATAATTATTGAATCAATAACTAATGACGTAATAATTATTGAATCAAAAACTGGTATTGGTATTAAATCAATATTGATATTGATGAAGACTAATATTATCTCCCTATCACTTACGATTCCCGAGATATGGCTCCTTACATCTCCCGAAATTGGTGCCTTTTTGTCCAATATTTACGGAGTGGTAAGAGTGGTTTTTGATGCTATGTCGAATGGAGGGCTTAAAATTAAAAAAGAAAAAATAATCGCAAATAACAGACACACACACACACACAGACATAGAGAGTTCAGTAACGAAAGTTCGTTTAAAAGTAATGGTACAAGTATGTCATTTAAAGTTCAATTATGACACCAAGTGCTTAAAAAAAAAAAAAAAAAAAAAAAAAAAAAAAAAAAAAAAACCTGCAACATATACACGGGAAAGTGGAATTATAATGCAAACAGTACCGCAACAATTAGAAACTGTTGCGTGGGCAGAAGAACACAAGGGATCCCTTAAAACCATCACCCAAAAAACAAGTATAATAGTCCCTCAGTGTGAGAGAAACACAAGTTTATAGCTTGGCGTGATTTGATGTTTGCTTCAAATATTTTCTCGGCTATTATATAATATTGTTGCTTTACTCTTATGGAGAAATTTTCCCTCGAGCAGATAAGCTTCTTGGGATTTAGAAAGTTCAGTGAAAGTGTGTCACTTTCACTGACCACGAAGAAGAAAAGCAACGATTAGACGAGGTCAGGAGGAAGCGTTTCTCCATCTCCCATGGAACTTCCAATTCCTCTTACTTCCGGCAGTAATCTTATGCTTTCTGCCACCGAGGAGTTCCTCTCATTCAAGCGACTTGGGATCTTAGTGGGAACGTGAGCAAAATCTTTTAAAGGTTACGATGTTGGATAAAATATCAACTATTTGCTCAGTATTTCAATCAGGTAAAATGCTTCTTTTTCACCTATCAGGAACCACCAAGCTGAGGAAACGACCATTTAAGCATGCCAGAATGGTTTTCATTTTTCTTGTATATAAAAAGTTATACCATCTATTGATTTAGATACCGAATTTTAAAATTATTAAAATGTCCTTTTTCAGTCCACTACACTTTTCGGTATTTTTGCTATCAAATTCTCGTTAGATAAACTTCAAATCTTTCCATGATAGATGTTACTATTAAAAAACAAATAAAAAAAACTCTAATAAACAGGAAAACTAAACTCCTTACTAGCAGGGTGTATGTACTACACATCAGTACATGAAAAATGAAATGAAATCTTTGATTTTAAAGCAGTGATCCGCAACCGGTGTGTCGTGGTACACCGGAGTGTCAGCACAAGGTGAATAGCGTGACGCGAATTTTTCATAATTTCATTGCATAAAAATAAATTTTTATTTTATTTTTATTCCATTACACTGTAAAGCAAGAATACAATTATTTATTTTAATAGTAGGTCTAATAGAAAAGTGTATTTTCTTATATTTTCACACTCCATCTACAGCGAATTAAAGTTAATAAATTATTATTAAATTCAGAAGTCTATTTACGTTTAATAATAATAATAATAATAATAATAATAATAATAATAATAATAATAATAATAATAATAATAATAGGGGTGCGGTGGCTCAGTGATAGAGCGTTCACCTCCGTTGCTTGGGGTCCTTGGTTCGATCCCAGCTCGCGCCGTGTGGACTTTGTTGTGGACAAACACCGTGCTCGTGGGTTTTCTCGGAGATCTCCCGTTTCCTCCCACTTTCTTCATTCCACCATTTCACTCATTGCTCATTATCACCGTCTCCTTTAGCCTAACCGGCATAGCCGTGGGACGTTAAACTTAAAGATTTCATTTCATAATAATAATAATAATAATGATAATAATAATAATAATAATAATTTTGTTATTATTATTATTATTATTATTATTATTGTACGAAATATATAAATAATGATATATTACATTTTGTATTATCAGTACCAATATCAATATTACATGAGCGAAATTACATTTTGGTGTGCTGTATTGAGTCATAAATAATTTATGGTGTACCACGAGCAGCAAAAGGTTGCAGATCACTGCTTTAACGTCCCATGATCATTCCCTTTAGCCTAAGGGACACAATGACTAAATCAAATCAATGATGATTAAAAAATTGGTGGAATGAGAAAGTAAGAGGAAAACCCACAGGCACGATGTCGTTCACCACAAACTTACTTGGCGTGTGACCGCAACAGGAAGTCCACGTACCAGAGGTAGGCGCCCTACCACTAAGCCACTGTCCTCTCAAATCAGCACATCAGTTACCATTTGCATGATTTCTGGATTTCTACATTTAGCTGCTCAGTTTGTATTCGTTAATGAGTCAACACACATTAATTAAACCTATTTCTGAGCATTACAAGTATGTCCTCAAACCCGTTATGTATGAGAGATAACGCTCTTGGATGAGTACACTATCCGGGGAAGTGGGGAATGAAGTACTTGAGACATATATGTTAAGTATTATCCCGGCATTTGCCTGGTGTAATTGAGGAAAACTCAGGAAAAAATTTATTCAGTATGATTGGCCTCAAAAAGTTCTTACACCTTTTCGACGAGTGTTCCCATCGGAAAGCAAACCCGAGACTGCTCGCTATGAGGAATCACATGAGTCAACACCGAAAATTATTTGTTTCGAACCCGAGATTACGATCACGAGCACACGTTTCAGAGAAGTATGAACAAGTCTAATTAATAACAACTACCAAAGTCTTCCATAATGTCTACATATACCAATGTGTATGTAATTTCAACGGCTTTGCAAAAAGTTAATAATCTTATTATATGAAATCATAAAATAATTAAATTTATCCTTCAACTTACTTCTATTTAACAAAGGTAATTTGATCCTTCTTGATTAATTGGAGTGGAGCGCGATTGTCAGTGCTAACAAGGGACATCACCCAATTGTCCGGCTCCGATTTGAATGTGTTTTTTTCTGATAGAGAACATGTATTCATTACTTGTGATGACAGAATTTTTTGCCATGGTGCATGTTTTCTATTTCTCTATAATTTTTAAAGGTTCTGGTGTGGTTAATAGAGATTACTGCCTAAGTCCCTTACTACCCTTTATAAACGGAGTGTTAATGAAAGAACAACCATGTAGATACGTATAAGGCCTAGGAGAAAGTCGTATGGTACGTATGACCTTGACGGCAGCCATCTTGAAATCCGCCATTTCGAATTAAGGTCAAGTTTTTTTTTCTAATGGGAATAGGGTAATATGATACACAATTTCGGGCTAGAATTTAATCAGGAAGACAATGGTGAAGCTAGTTTTAAGGTAAACCCATTTGGGGAAAAGTTACAGGCATATTAATTGTTTATACTTACTATGTGCGTAAGTCTCTTACCTCCGCTTCTAACCCGTGTATTAATGATAATAAGTAGATAAAAGCTTCGGCAATACATATTATGCCTAGAGGGAAGTGATAGGATAAGGGTATCCTTGACGGCAGCCATATTGAAATCCACCATTTTGAATTAAATTGAAGTTTGAAAAATGAAAACCATAGCATATGACACCTCATTTTAATAGTAAATTTTCCCGAAAAGCCAACGGTATGCTTGTTTTTGTTCTAAAGTTAACCAGTATAAATTTAAGACTGCTTCTAATGTGCACCAAACGTCCATTATTCAATCTTTCAAATTGGCAACACTCCTAATTTTCACCGCATGTTTTAAGATTCCAACTGGCACTTTGCAATTGTTGCCAAGGATCATGTTTTCTAAATTTATTACATCTTTGTCAAAGAGTTGCGATTTGTCAGTTCGTGAATAGTGTTGGGATTAGCATCCAGCAATCTTTCTGAATTTTAAAGACTTGCAATGTTATTACTTATTTTAACCTAGAGTACCGTACATGAGGAATCTATGGACTTTTGTGACGTAAAGAAATACAAATGAAATTATAACAAATTGGTGTTATACGAACACACGCAAACGACAAACAGTATTTTTTTTTTAATAAATACAACTTTAAAGGAACAGCAGCGATGATAGAAAATATCAAAGAGACATAATATGACTGTTCCCAACACGCTGTTTTTACCATGAACAAAATATGAAAAGATGTAACTTGTTTATAAAGAGGTGTAACTTAATCGAGTTCCCGATCAATACTGATTATAAATCTTACAAACATGAACCATCGACTAAAATCGCTAAAAAACGAATGACCTTTTTGTCTGACTAGCTAAAATATTGCCATAAAAATAAATAAATAAATAAATAAATATCCAATAAACAAATTAACATAAAACAAAACAAAAGACCTTTGATTTACACAACAATCATGTTTCGTTTTCTTTTTTCAAGTGAATTTTCATTTGATTTCTCGTCTCATCTACTAGAGCTCCCTCGTGGCTAAGCGGTTAGCGTACGCGCCTTTGGCGTGGGAGACCCGGGTTCGATTCCCGGCGGGAGCTCATGTGGTTCGGATTCCACGTTAATCAGTAGGTCCACGTCTTATATAGCCTCGCTGCTGAAAGGGACGCTAAACTAAAATCAACTCAACTCGTCTCATCTACTATCCATCACAAGCTACGTCTTCGGTATTACCTGAATGCACAGTTGGAGTTGTTTCGTTGTGTGATGATTCATATTAGTAAACGAGTTTTTGAAGGGCAAGTATAGGAAATAAATAATTACATTGTCTAGGAAATTAATAATTACATGGCAAGTCTTCAAAAATCAGAAAGATTGCTGGATGCTTATCCCAACACTATTCATGAACTGACAAATCGCAACTCTTAAAAAAATGTAATAAATTTAGAAAACATGAGCCACGGCAAGAACTGCAAAGTGCCAGTTGGAATCTTAAAACATGCGGTGAAAATTAGGAGTGTTGCCAATTTGAAAGATCGAATAATGGACGTTTGGTACACATTAGTAGGGTCCTAAATTCATACTGGTTAACTATAGAACAAAAGTCACAAGTGGTATCTACTAAACGGCGTGACAAACATCTTGGCATTTGAAGGCGGCGCTCCAAATTCCCTTTAAATGCTGCTGGCCTAAATATTAGAGGCCAGCGGTATTGCCACGTTTATATTGTACAATTCCACGTCTATCCCTGCCACCTGATCGCGCTGTAGTTTGTCTACTTAGCTATAGCCACACCCCTTTCGCACTTGGTAACGTTGCCCCAGAGCTTGCGTTTTATTCGTTTAGATGAAATACCAAGATGTTTGTCACAGGCTTTAGATCAGGGGTAGAAACTCTGCGGTCTAAAGGCAGCAAGCGACCTTCTGAGTCATAAGATGCGGTCTCCTGGTCTTGTAAAAAATGCTAAATAATGTAAGTTAAATGATGATCGTTTAACATTTTTCATAACAGGACCAGAAGACCACAGTTTAAAACTCTGAAGATCTCATGCGGCCTTAAAGCTGCAGGTTTCCCACCCTTGCACTTGCCCTTTCATGCATAACAACCTCATATGAGGCGGTAAAATTATTTGTTTTTTCTAACACCTCAAAGTTAGTCGATGTTACGAGATTTTTCTTCCACGGGTGCATGAAGGCCTCAAGCGAGCTGCTTTAGGTTTCAAATGTTGCTCATAAGATGAGGGTCCCGTATTATCCCCATGTTACTCAAAATCATGCATTTAGAGCATGTGTTCATCACTGGTTTCAAGTTGCTATTTTATGTGAAATAGGTTCAAGAAAATAGAAGACAATCCGAAGGTTAAAAAAATATATATACTTCGAAACATTCAAGAATAATTGTTTCTATCATACGTACCGGATGGACATGATACCGTTTTGGCCATTGAAAGTTGTAACCTCAAGTGAGGCTTCCATGCAGCTTGTAGTTTTCAGTACATACTAGAAAGTTCCACAGTAGATTATTGGTGTGGAATGGTTGCACTCAGTGGCGGATCCAAGGGGGGCGCTATAGGGGCTATAGCCCTCCCCTTGACGCTCAGATATACACTGGATAAAATGGTCTTCAATTCTGCTTTACACTGGATAAAACGGCAAAATATGGTTCAGCCCCTCCCTTGCATGGGATCCGCCCCTGGTTGCACTTATTCAGCTCTAATTATCTCTGTTGATAATAATGAATTCTCTTGATTTGTGGAAAGCGAACACAGTTAAATTTGACAATGTCGATTGTAGCAGGGGCGCAGCGACGAAGGGTGTTTACCGTGTACGGATCCCACATAAACTTTCTAACTCAAATATATTTGTACATTTTCTCAACAAAACTTTACTTGTTGAACAGGAAAATGATTGGTGTTCGTAATATTTCTCTTATAAAATTCTAGTTCTATAATATTTTTGAAAATATAGAAAGTATTTTACAACTACTTATCACCTTTTCCGGTGCAGAATAATACCCGCTCAATAATACATAGATGTAGTGGCTTATAGTATTGGAACCTCCATAGCTTGGACCAATCGCAACAAAAGTTTCTGGGTGCATGCTTGAGTTGTAGTATTATATTTAGTAAGTAACAGAGCGTAATTGATTTTTTTTTTATTTAGCTACATTGCTGTAATTGACTCGTAACATTTTCTCTTCTTATCCATGAATAAGTCAGACTTATATCAATAATCGGAAAGAAGCTCCAAATTTTTGAGCACACACACGGCTAAGCGGTTAGCGTATGCACCTTTGGCGCGGGAGACCCTGGTTCGATTCCCGGCGGGACCTCATTTGGTTCGGATTCCACCTTAATCAGTAGGTCCATGTCTCATATATCCATGATTTTCGACCACCCGGTGAAATATCGCCCAGTTGGTGACCTTATGTATAATACATATTATTCGTAACCGGAGGAAAAGAATATTCATATAAAATCAATGCCCCTGTTCCCTATGTTCACGAAATTGTCACTTCTTTGCATGTTTCCTGCCAAATCTTTTTTTTTTTTTTTTTTTTTTTTTTTTTTTTTTTTTACAGTAAAAAGAAAGCTTTTGAAATGAAGGGATGATTCAAAAATCCAGACAAAACTTTTATTAAAAAATGTTGTTTGAGATACATTCATACAGTAGAGCAGTTTCTGTTCACTAGCTTCACCTGCTGCTATTATTCAACTGCTCAAACAATTGTTAACTTGAGAGATAGTAACTAGATAGTAACTAATAAATGAAAGTAACTAGTTTGTTACTTAATAGCTGTTGAACCATCCGTCCAATCTCGATCAAATTTTCAACACAGATGAGGAACGAATCTGGGATGGGTTTCATTATTTGACTTTGACGGTGCTACTGAGAAAAGGGGAGAGGCGAGACATACAAAAATGTTCGAAAATGAATGACGAAACGAGTCGAGACAGGATTTTCCTGACAAAATTCTAGTCGAGACACGGCTCTTCCAATAAAAATATACATTTTTCGAGTCGAGACATCACTTTTACAGCACATTTTTGAGACGAGACAGCCATAAATCTTGACATAACTGACATTAGGTCCAATTCATAGTTTTTGGGGCCGCTGAGACGAACAGTGACACTTCCGATGCCGTTTAGATCCAAATTCAGCCCCCCGCAACCTGAGAGAGGAGTATATATTATCGATATTAGTGTCGAATTATTCGGTTTCTGGGGTCCCTATGTTGATTAGTGACAGTTTCAGAGCCGTTTATGACTAAAGTGAAACGTATTCTCCCCTTGCGAAGAACGGACATTTTGCTAATGTTATCTTGATTGGATATAATATGATTTGTTTAAACTATGTAATTTATCAGAGTCTGGGCTCTGGCTGTCTCCTCCCAGTTTTTACAATCTAGATCTGCCACTGAGCTATTCTGTAGGCGGAGGTAAATCTTGACCTTCAAAGTAGTGAGAATAATGCTTATCCGTTAGAAAGCAATGAATTAAAAACAAAAATGGCAAAGGTACGAGGTGTGATCAAAAAGTACGGTGAGTGTAGTTGCACAGCGCCATCTATCCATGTTGTATTCATTTCAACTAGTAAGCCCGGTAGCCTAAACCTTTGGTACAGTCAGTGTCAAGTTTGAACGAGTTGTGACATGTTAGTTGGCTTCCAGAAGCAGAGGAGTGAGGACTTGTTACGAGTGTCTGTCGCTGCCCAACATTAAGTTTTGTCCTAAGCTGCAAAAAGGTACCAAAGAAGCTCACGAAATGTCAAAATCAGTGTGTTGCGATGAAACGGTGGCATTGAAGACTATTTACAAGTGGCGTAAGCGACTGAAAAGAGGCAAGGAGTCGGTCGAAAACGAGGAACGATCGAGACGTCCTTCGACGTCGAAAACAGATATAAAAGTGCAAAAAGTGACAGAAATAATTTGTTCAAACAGGCAAGTGACTATTCGAGAGTTTTTCGAGGAACTAAACATCTCGTATGGCTGCGTAAAAAGCACTTTAACTAAATTGGCACAGGGCTTCTCTGATCCCTCTTCACTACGGAAACACGCCGTGCTAGGGATGCGCACGAGACAAAATTTGTGGCTGTCTCGTCTCGAAAATGTGCTGTAAAAGTGATGTCTCGACTCGAAAAATGTATATTTCTCTATTGAAAGAGCCGTGTGTCGACTCGAATTTTGTCAGGAAAATCATGTCTCGACTCGAATTTTGCCAGGAAAATCCTGTCTCGACTCGTCTCATGCGCATCCCTACGCCGTGCCACACCTTTCTTTTGATCCGCGAGTTTTTGGCCGAAAAAAAGTATTCCTGTCTGTCCACATTCGCTATACTGTCCAGATATAGCACCATACGACTTCTGTCTCTTTCCAAAAATTAAAATTGTGCTTAATGGAACATTGAGAGGGCCACCACAGAGCAGCTGAACGCCGTTCTAAAAGAAGCGTTCCAGAAATACTCTCAGTCATGGACTCAACGTTGGGATAAGTGCATTGATAGCCAAGAACAGAACTTTGAAGGAGATTAAATCAAATTCCATGTAAGATTATTACTTTGTTTCTAATAAAAGTATTCACCGTATTTTTGATCACTCCTCGTATTTTGCACGCTTAAAGAAAGAAGTTACCGTCTTTTCTAAAAATAACTTCTTCAAACCCAACTTCAGAAGATGTCTAAAACGAAGAAAGTTATTTACATAAAAAATCCTTCTACTTGTCCTGGAACACATCTCTCTGTGCATACGAACAACAGTATTGAACAAAATGCAACACAGTATTTAAAAAAATGGAAGAGAAAAGATGAGAAAAAGCCAAAAACTACCCCCTCAGAGAAAAAAAAACGCATTGATGTTCACACAGAGTAAGGTATGAATTTGTAATGTAAGATATCAATGAATAATTTAACGGAATGCGCCGGGGTAGGATTACCCCTGGGGTATTTGCTCATGAAATTGAGAACCGCTGAGTCTGGAAAGAGCAACCAGCCGTCAGGTTGGTTGAACACTCGAAAAATGTCCACGAAGAAAGAAAAAAAAAAGTTGTAGGGAGAATGCCGACGGAACACATGAACTGCGACTGTGGAGTCAATTTGGGTCTACAGGGAGCTCCGAGGAACAATGTTATTTCTCCATATTTAAAAATGAACGCGAAACACGCCGACAAAAAAAAAAAAAAAAAAAAAAAAAAAAAGAACACGAACCTTTCTGCCTTCTCTGGGAACTTGAAGCTCTCCAATACGTGAAGTTACGTACGTATGTTAATATAATTTCCAGAATTAAATCATCTGTGTATCAAGCTAAGGAACTTTGAGTCCATTAAGCAATTATCGTCCTCCGAGACTCCTGCAGCGGTGGAAATATAGTCAAGAGTTGCCAAAGCAAGTGTCGAAGTTCATAACACGTGTAGATTACAAAAAAAAAAAAAAAAAAAAAAAAAAAAAATCCAGGTCAAATATTTTGCCAACTCAATGTTCGTAGCAACTAATTTTGGTACCAATACAGTTTTATTTTTTTTAATTACAATATTTTTTACATAACCAACAAACTCGATATTACAGAATAGAAAGGAATATAGTTGGTCAAACTACTGATGTGTGGTCTGCATACTCGTATCATGTTGATTTGCCATTAATTCTAGCTTTCGGGACAAGGTTCGCTATTACAAATTCTGACAGCTTCCACCTGTGTCGTGATATTGATTCAACGCCACGAGTTATCAGATTTCACTGCATTTGTTTTAAATTTTAGTTGAGCACCCCTTTCAGCAGTGAGGCTATATGAGATGTAAACCCACAGCTTTACGTGACATCCAAATTACATGAAGTCCCGCCGGGAATCGAACCTGAATCTCTCACGCCAAAGACGCGTACGCTGAGCGCTTAGCCCCGAGGGAGCTCTCTTAGGATTATCAAATATTCATTTATAAATTAACAAAAATCGCATGACTCATATTTTACAAAACTGACAAAAAAGAAAGAAAGAAAGAAAAAGAAAGAAAGAAAACTCGACCCCAAGAGGAAACTATCTTATTCTCACGTAAGTGATTTATAAAACATTATAGTAGGGAGACCAGATTCTGACAAGCGAAAAGTAGGGCACAAGTATAGTACTATATGATAGTTTACTGCGTCGGTAATACGCATTCCTTATTTCATTTAACTTTAACGTTAAGTTAATTATTCATTTTTGTTAAAAAGAAAAGTACTGAACAAAACTATTCCAGGAATTCAACACAACTCCAAATACTTTGATTGATGGACAACAGTGATGAATGAAACAGTGGTTTACTTTTTTGAACGTACAATGAAATTTCGTGTTGGGCTAACAAAAAAAAAAAAAAATAATAATTGATTTCGAACCGTGGTATTATTTTAAGAAATGAGAAAATTTAGACCGACACAAGGGAACTTATATTTAACTTGGTTAGCATCACTGCCATAAGTTGAAAAAGAAACTTTTCCTACCTTATCGATATCTCAACAAGCACTTCTCAGTAAAAACAATGTATGGTACGGTATTTTAAAACAATGGTTTGTTGATTGCTAATCAATCCCTAATCCCTAATTTTTTTGAGGGGTGTTAAAAAACACAGCATTTCATCATTGAGAAAAAGAGTGCCTGCGATCCAAAATGTTGTGAATAAAGAACGAAACATTCAGATATTGCAAATAAGTTAAGTCAGGACATTTCGCAGGGCATTTTTAAAAAGAAGGACATTTCACGATTTTCTAGTCATCTTCGCAACACACAGGAAAACTCTTTGAAAAGCAGTACTGTACTGCGAAAATCAGTACGTCTGCTCATCCTACATTATAGGAATATTGATTTATAAAATATGAACAAATTCGCGTGGGTCGTTTTTGAGAAAGTAGTCTGAAAAGATGTTCACCCGAAGAGTAAAATTCCGCTTGTGAATTTTCTCGTAAAGATAATTTACGTAACAATATGGAGTTAATAATAAAATATTTATTTGGGAAATATTAAGAAAACAAGAAGTTTAGGACTGATATAAAAATGTCCATCAAAAGATTACGATCTTGGCCAATAATTAGTTTTTGGACCAGGGGGGACAATTTTTTTGAGCGGCCCCTAAATCGTGTTTTCGTATTTTCTGGGAAATAAGCACAACATAGAGTTAAATGGTAGTTTGGGTTTGGCTGCACTACATGTAATTGACAAGGTATATCTCTATGATGCGTAGAAAAAAATTGTTTGAATAAAATACTTGATCTAGGATAAGAGCCACAACATTTTTGAAAGGCCCCTAAATTGAGTTTTCGTATTTTCTACGAAATAAGCACATCATACTGAGTTAAGAGAGAGTTTGGGTTTGGCTACACTACATGTAGTTCTCCAGATATAAGACCTAGAAGAAAATTTTTGATTGAAATACATTGGATCTTTTGATCCAATTACCTGACTCATTAAAAGAGAAAAAAAAAACCTCCAGAAAGAAACTCAGCCTCAAGAATAAACCAATCTTCGTAGTTTTTTCAGGAAAATTGAGTTACGTCAAACTATTAGGCTACTAATGAAATATTTAATGATATACTATGAAGAAAATCGTCTAGGTCGTTCTTGAGAAAATCTTCATAAAGTGAAAACTCACCTCAAAATAAACTACCCCTCGCATATTTTCACAAGATAAATGAGTTATGTTTTATTGTCAGATTATTAATGAAATACTAGCTGAACCTGCGCTGTGTAGTCAGCGTATTGTTCTGTTCTGACCATGAATCTCCTTCCCACTGTGCTTGCCTCCATACTCACACAAGTAAAGGAAAAAAATGAAATGAAATCTTTGAGTTTTACGTCCCACGGTTATGCCGGTTAGGCTAAAGGAGGCGGTGATGATGAGTAATGAATGAAATGGTAGAATGAAGAAAGTGGGAGGAAACGGGAGAACCCCGAGGAAACCCACGCACACGGTGTTTGTCCACCACAAAGTTCACTTGGCGGGGGCTGGGATCGAACCCGGGACCCCAAGCACCAGATGTGAACGCTCTATCACTGAGCCACCGCGGCCCTCACACAAGTAAAGGATAGGAGACTCAAAAAAGAAGTGAACTGCTATGTATAGATGTTGGAGTGAGTTTGTAGTAAATTTGTAGAAGTAACACAATATCAAGTAGAAATATTTTTTTAATATACCCATATCCGTTCGGGTACGCCTTATTGTGTCTCTTGAGGCCTTTGAAGTTTCCAGCTTGCAACAGGTTTTGCTATTCAGATTTAAGCAAAGTGCCTCCAATGTCCATCAACCCGCCATACGCAACTTCTCTACTGGTTGCCTAACAGTAGTTTCGGCCTGCAACAATGTTAATCTTAGAGGTTCAAACGAGCCCCTAAAATGTTGAACAGAAAAATAAGGACACGGTTTTTAAAAAATTTAATGGGAACTGGTCAATCTACACAAAATTTGCAATCGACCAATGAAAACGGCACGTTTCTAGCACGTGTGATTTTTGAGATCTCATTGTCAAAAGGCCTAGGGACAAACATATAAACCTTAGCAATTTAATATATAGACTAGCTGAATCTGCGCTCTCTACACAGCGCATCATTCCCATTTGAGCATGAATCTCCTTGTTATTCCTCACATCTGTACATGTCCCTTTACAGACACAAGCGAAAGACGTCTTGATAAAAATTGGCAAGAGATACCATAAAGGGGAGATTTTTTCGATTACTTTTTCAATATCTCGCACCGTTTGCAAGATTTGAGCCTACTTCCGGTTGGAGTTTTTAACTCAAATATGATCAGCGTTTTCTTTCTTCTTGCATGCAGTATGTAATAAGCAAATACATTACACACACAATTAATTATAATGTCAGTGATATATGATATTCATTGGGCAAAACACTCCAAACAATAAAGATTCAACTTAGAGTGGAGAAATGGTTATCCTTCATTTTTCATTACCATTTGGCCATGAAACAAATACCTCAGAGGTATACAACCTCATATACACTTATGTGGTGTTGGAATGTATGATTCGTAGGGTATGATGCTTTAGTTTTTTTTTTTTTTTTTAATTTCAACACTTCCAGTATATCCGTAAAAATGTAATAAAGACATAATGGCCATATTTTTAAATATTCAATTAGAACTGGACAATCTACATAAAATTTGCAATCGATCAGTAAAAACGTCATATTTCTAGAGCCTGTAGTTTCCGAGATCTCATTGTCCAAAGGATTGGCCACAAACATATAAACGTCCACAACGTATAGTTTAAAAGAACTCCAAAGATGGAAGCACAATTCATTTACATTGACTTTGGAAAAAGCTTATTAAAATACAAAGGTTTTGAGAAATAATTTAAACAATAAACTTTATGAAAAAGATCTATTTAAATAATTTATTTAAAGTACACATAATATGAATGAAATATTTGTTTTCGTTAAACGTAAAATCACAAATAACCGTAAATCAAAGGTTTGAGATCCAAAGTTATAGGTTGGAGCTCAGGCGCTTTTGTTGCTATTGCAGCATTTTAATATATAGATTTATTTGTAAAATATGAAGAAAGCTCGCCTGAGTCATTTCTGAGAAATTCATCCCGAAAAGAACTCGTTCCCAAGAGTTCTCGATTTTTTTCCTAAGTAATGACTTATACCACAGTATGCGGATGTTATTGAGAAATTGATATATGACATATCAAACTCAAACACATTAGTTTGAGTCATTTTTGACTTTGCAACTTTTAATTTTAAACTTCAGTAAAGTGTCTGTATTTTTAGGGTTAGGAAGAAAATTTGAAAAACTTCTCTGGAGAATTACATAAAAACTTCAAAATTTCGTTGAGATACATTGAACGGTATGATCTCTAGGCGAGTGTACATCAAAACGAGCCAATGAATAAACGGACAAATCTAAAAATAACTTTTTCGGTATCTATAGTCCACGATACTTGTAAATTCGTAGAAATCTCGAATTCAATTTTATTTTCATGATCCCGATACATTTTTATTTCCTTTCGTTGTTCGAAAGTAAAAAAGTCATTGCAGATTGTTATCTGTAGTCGTTTGGCTTCTCTTAACGGTGACCGACTACTTTTAACGGTGACTAGACTACTCTTAACGGTGACAAGACTACTCTTAACGGTGACAAGACTACTCTTAACGGTGACTAGACTACTCTTAACGGTGAAAAGACTACTCTTAACGGCAAGACTACTCTTAACGGTGACAAGACTACTCTTAACGGTGACAAGACTACTCTTAACAGTGACAAAACTACTCTTAACCCCTTACTCGACAACTTCCCTAATTCTCATTTCGCCTAATATTTTATTAGCTATCATTCACAGATAAAATTTACATCCATCATTTTACGAGAAAATGCGAATTTGTGGTTACCTACTTCTCATTTCTTTTCTCTGGAGTGCCCCGAGAAAACTCGTGGACACGATGCCGTCCACTACAAACCTACTTGGCCGGTGATCGAACCGGGGACCCCCTGCACCAGAGGTAAGAGCTCTACCACTGAGCAACCTTGCTCCCTTGAATATTCGAATACTTATCTGCTATTCGAATAATTATACATTGTTCGGAAGGAATAACGAATTTTCTTAGAACAGAGGCGGGCCTAACCCGGGGCCAAGAAAGCTACGCCTCCCAGGTTTTGAGCGACAAAACTTATTTAAGGTTGGTGCAAAGGGAAAAGTATTGCCAATAGATGTCACTACAGTCTTCGTATCCCTCTCATGTATTTTTTACCTTTCACAAAAATTCACGATTTCTCTTACAAATTTCAAGCTAGAAGTTTCAAATTTTTAGAGAAGGAATTTCATAACCTATCGAAGGCAACAATCCGTGCCGATTTCTTATTTAAAATTTTCTTCATTGTTGAAACAGTTACATTGTTAAAGGTTTGGGTATCTCCTTCAACAAACAAACCATTTCAACAATGACGAAAATTCTAAATAAAAAATCGACACCGTTTGTTGTCTTCAATAGGTTATGAAATTCCTTCTCTAAAAATTTGAAACTTCTAGCTTGAAATTTGTAAGAGAAATCGTGAATTTTTGTGAAAGGTAAAAAATACATGAGAGGGATAGGAAGACTGTAGTGACATCTATCGGCAAAATTTGTCCCTTTAAACTAACCTTAAGCTATTGCTTATATTATATATTTTTGAAAGTTTATAGTAAACTCATGATATGTCTATCAAAGTCTGGCTTCTGATTGTCCCCCCCCCAGTTTGTTTTTCCTTCTGGATCCGCGACTGCTTGGAATCCACTTTTCAATTTTAAGAGGCCGTTTAGACGTTATGATAAATCATCAAGGGTAGAGATAAATTTCAGAAATCATAACGTCTAAATTAGTTTATCTCATGATATCTCTCCTGCATATGATACGATGCGATAAGTTCGACATGTTCAACTTATCGCATGCAAGCCAGGTATAGCCCCCCGTAGAGAAACAAAGGAATGAATAGGTCACCGCTTCCAACCCTCCTTGGCTGCCAGCTTCTTGGAAGGAAAGCGGGAAATATCTGGTTAAAAACAGGTTTTGTTAAGAATTTGTTTATACCTGTCGTCCAGTGGTTTGTTCTGTTGACAAAAAGGAAAGAAATATATTTTCCCCGGTTTCTGTTCATGAAATGCTAGGAGCCTTCCAAACTACGAAAGCTACAACAAATTAAGGTTATTCTGAACGACCAAATAGTTTGTTTCTAACACGGTAGATGGCGCCACCGTCACCAATGTTAACATATACAACTAATAAAATTAAAACAATCAAAAATAAAATGAATAATTCAAAAACTAGCCCAAAACGAATACAGTCTGCTTAATGGACGTTACAAAATCTAGGGAATGGTGCGTGCCACTTTCACGTATTGTTATTAGTTTCATTGTTAGAGGCCACTATTGTTAAATAATCAATCAATTTTATCTGATATACTTTCTACCAGAAACTGACCAAACTTAGCATAATCATTTACGATTGAAATATCTAGGGAATGGTACGTGTCGATTTCACATATTGTTGTTAGTTTCATTGTTGGAGGCCACCATTGTTAAATAGACAATCAACTTTATCTGCTACACTTTCTACCAGAAACTGACCAAACTTGGCACACTCATTTATGATTGAAATATCTAGGGAATGGTGCGTGTCGATTTCACATCTTGTAGTTAGTTTCATTGTTGGAGGCCACCATTGTTAAATAAACAATCAACTTTATCTGCTACACTTTCTACCAGAAACTGACCAAAGTTAGCACACTCATTTACCGTTGGAATATCTAGGGAATGGTACGTGTCGATTTCACATATTGTTGTTAGTTTCATTGTTGGAGGCCACCATTGTTAAATATATAATCAACTTTATATGCTACACTTTCTCTCATAAACTGACCAAACTTGGCACACCCATTTATAATTGAAATATCTAGGGAACGGTACGCGTCGATTACACATATTGTTGTTAGTTTCATTGTTGGGAGTCACCATATTAAATAAACAATCGTTGGAGGCCAGCATTGTTAAATATACAATTAAAATTATCTTCTACAATTTCTACCAGAAACTGACCAAACTTGGCACACCCATTTACGATTGAAATATCAAGCGATCGTGCATGTCGATTTCACATATTGCTGTTAGTTTCATTGTTGGAGGCCACCATTGTTAAATAGACAATCAATTTTATCTGCTACACATTCTACCAGAAACTGACCAAACCTGGCACAATCATTTAAGATTGAAATATCTAGAGAATGGTGCGTGTCGATTTCACATCTTGTAGTTAGTTTCATTGTTGGAGGCCACCATTGTTAAATAGACAATCAACTTTATCTGCTACACTTTCTACCAGAAACTGACCAAACTTGGCACACTCATTTATGATTGAAATATCTAGGGAATGGTGCGTGTCGATTTCACATCTTGTAGTTAGTTTCATTGTTGGAGGCCACCATTGTTAAATAAACAATCAACTTTATCTGCCACACTTTCTACAAAAAAACTAACCAAGCTTTGCACATCCATTCATGATTGAAATATCTAGGGAATGGTACGCGTCGATTCCATATATTGTTGTTAGTTTCATTGTTGGGGTTCACCATATTAAATAAACAATCGTTGGAGACCGCCATTGTTAAATATACAATCAACTTTATCTGCTGCAACTTCTACCCGAAACTGACCAAACTTGGCACAATCATTTACGATTGAAATATCTAGAGAATAGTATGTGTCGATTCAATATATTGTAGTTAGTTTCATTGTTAGAGGCTACCATTGTTAAATAAACAATCAACTTTATCCGCTACACCTTGTACTAGAAAGTGACCAAACTTGGCATACTCATTTACCGTTGGAATATCTAGGGAATGGTACGTGTCGATTTCACATATTGTTGTTAGTTTCATTGTTGGAGGCCACCATTGTTAAATAAACAATCAACTTTATCTGCCATACTTTCTACAAGAAACTAACCAACCTTTGCACACTCATTCATCACAGAAATATCTAGGGAATGATACGTGTCGATTCCATATATTGTTGCTGGTTTCATTGTTTGGGGTCACATTAAATAAACAATCATTGGAGAACACCATTGTTAAATATACAATCTACTTTATCTGCTACAATTTCTACCAGAAACTGATCAAACTTGGCACACCCATTTACGATTGAAATATCGAGAAATGGGAGTGTTCACTTCTCATATTGTTGTTAGTGTCATTGTTGCAAGCCACCATTGTTAATTGGGCAATCAATTTTATCTGCTACACTTTCTACCAGAAATTGACCAAACTTGGCACAATTATTTACGATTGAAATATCTAGGGAATGGTACGTGTCGATTCCACATATTGCTGTTAGTTTCATTGTTGGAGGCCACCATTGTTAAATAGACAATCAACTTTATCTGCTACACTTTCTACCAGAAACTGACCAAACTTGGCACACTCATTTATGATTGAAATATCTAGGGAATGGTATGTGTCGATTTCACGTATTATTGCTACTTTCATTGTTGGGGAGTATCATTGTTGAAAGAGATAATCAACTGTATCTCCCACACTTACAAAAGGAAAACTGTATCTCCCACACTTACAAAGGGAAACTGACCCAACGTGGCACATCTATTTACAATTGAAATATCTAGGGAATGGTACGTGTCAATCTCATATATTGTTGTTAGTTTCACTGCTGAAGACCACCATTGTTAAATAAACAATCAACTTTATCTGCCACACTTTCTACCAGAAACTAACTACACTTGCCACACCCATCGGATTACCACTTAGATACCTAGGGAATGGTCATGTCGATTTCACTAGTTTCATTGTTGGAGGCCTCCATTTTTAAATAAACAATCAACTTTATCTTTCATACTTGTTATCATAAACTGATCAAGCTTGACACAACTATTTACATTTGAATTATCTAGAGAATGGTACATATCGATTTCACATATTATTGTTAGTTTCATTGTTGGAGGTTACCAATTTTAAATGAACAGTAAATTTTATTTTCCAAGCTTGCTACCAGAAACTAACCAAACTTTGCTTACTTGTTGACGATTGAAATATGTGTGGAATGGTGTGCATCGATTTCACATATTGTTGTTAGTTTCGTTGTTGGTGGCTACCAATTTTGAGTAAACAGTAGACTTTATTTTCCATACTTTCTACCAGAAACTAACCAAACTTTGCTTACCTATTTACGATTGAAATATCTATGGAATGGCACGTGTAGATTATTAAGGGCTAACAAGGACTAGCCAAATCATGTATAATACGTCAGTATGCGTTGGGATCAAACTATAATTATTCGTGATCAAACGATCTGGCCAAATTCTGATTGAATTTGCTTTCATTGGGGAGGTGGGGGAGGGGCTAACAGGTCATCGGTAAATGTTATTGTTCGAAAAATGAAAAAGTGAAAAAAAAAACCTTTCATTCAGAACTTTGTTGCTCCTGCTTTGTAACCTTTCTGAATTAGTGCGTGCCGCCAGATCTTTTGTCTCAGGCGGGGCGAGATGATCTCCTGCAGCGTTCCTAGAATTACACTCTAAATGCCCCTCCCATATAACTGACCTGTGCTTCACAGCAGACGCAGCTCATTTGAACTCTGTTGAGGTTCTGTGTAAGTTTGACGGCTGTTAGGCAAGCTTGCGCTTGCACAAATTGAGAAAATAAACATTTATTATTCAATGAGAAATTCTCGAAATAAATTTGCAAGCTGAATATTTGTTCGCGACATAAGTGAAGGGTAATTGTATGCTCTTGAAAATATCCAACTGTTCATCATAGTGGAAATGGGGAACAAAAAGAATCTAGTGCGGAAATCAGTTCACAGGAACAGGAAACTGTCAGCGAAACGTAGGGCATGGATGACAACTTTTAATAGGTAAAGTATCACAACCTAGATTTTTCGCATGAGCTAAAAATTTCGCTAGATTATAGGTCTATTGTGCATTCTCGTATTATAATTTATATATAAATAATACATATGCATTTAGTTAGGCGTGTGAGTAATAATTCCTATTTATTTGTTCCAGTGGATGAGTCGTAAGCTCGTCTCGTAGTACTGGTAATAAAGGGATACAAAACGGAAAAATCTCCGAACTAGGTAGTAACAGATATTTTATATACCGTATATATATATATATACGGTATATAAAATATATATATTATATATATATATATATATATATATATATATATATATATATATATATATATATATATATATATAGATAGATAGATAGATAGATAGATAGATAGATAGATAGATAGCTCTATCTTGCGTCATTGCTTTTGACAGACGTCTAAAACAAGAAACTGGTCTTTAGGATATATTATTCTGTAATATGTCGTACGTCTTTGGTAAATGGAATATGTTCTTTTTGCATAAGGTGAATCAATGATTGATCAATTTAGATCAATATATACTTCCGTTTAGGCTTGGCAACATATTTACAGAACATGGTAGAGAGATCTTTTTCCAGGAATTGAGAGTCCTCTGAACTTTCCCCTACTAATCTTCACGGTACGTGGTAGTGATTTATGACCCGTACTGGCTAGAAACCAATGTTGTCTCTGTTTCATTGGACAACTTTTTTCTTAGTTTTGTCGGCTGTCTCAGACTGCACAACAGATGACATTCTTTGAGGAAACTCGAAGACTGACAGGGAATCCCTCTCCTCTGGAGTGTTGGAATTTTGTGTTTGGAAGTCCGCCTTGTCACACAAGACGAAATGACTATAAACAAGAATCTTGTGAAGGACAAAAGGAAATGTTCTTAGACCAATTGTTTTCTATTTTTCACCTTTATTCCCGAAAGACTCCACCGGAAAAGGAAATAGAGGAGAGAAAATACATGACCCTTGAGTTTTAGAATAATCTTCGAACAAACTGCAAACTGCAAGAATTTTTTCTATATTATTCTCATATAAGATTCTAAATATGCTCTACTTTGTAATAAAACTAAAAGTAATGTCTTTGAAAGATGGTATTGGATTTGGCAAAAATAGGTTTCATGGGATGAATTTAATATTTCATGCATACATTAACTTAATTCAATTTTCAGAAATACAAGGTGTACTGTACATGTAATTAGTGTACAATATTTTATTGGTAATTGCCTTTTGGATCGGCATTTAATCATTATATTCCTTTCTATGTGTACACGGAATTGTTGTTTGACAATAGTAAGGTATTTCGTTGAAAAAAAAAAAAATGCTTTTTGTAGGATCATTTTAATTTCAGACATGTAGTCATTCTACTTCTTTTCATAATGTGTAATATAAATTTAAGAACTGTAATTAGTGTAGAAATCTAGCAAAATATTTCGTTGCTAATTGCTTATATAGGATCACTTGAATTTTAAGCATGTAGTCATTCAAGGGGTTCCATAGTCTAGTGGTTAGAGCGTTCGACTACTCTTCACGTGGTTTTGGGTTCGATTCCCTGCGGAATACTCAAATTATTGGCATCTGCAATTATCATGTGGCAAACTGGAGAGTCATGTGATTAAAACACGTGACGGTCTATATAATTAATGTAAATATATACACAGTATAAATGTTTGACAGTAGTAAGATATTTCGTTGATAATTTCTAAATAAAAATTAAATTCCCTAACCGGTCACATACTCTTCTGAGAAATTGGTTGGGTAGTTAGCAATTGTGTAGTTATAACGATCCGTTTCGGGGTTGCTATCCTAAAGGTAAGATTTAGACCTGCAGTTAAAAGTGAGATCCGAGCAGTGGCGTAACTTGAAGCTTCAGGGCCCCCGCAACCCTTAGTTATTCGCCCCTACTTTCTATATATTTTGCGCCCCCTAGACGCGTGCGAGGGTGCTATTTACGCCTATGGATCTGAGTCACTGTAATGTGTTCAATACAGTACTCTCCCACTGAGAATAGAACTCAAAATTTTGTGTAGTAGAGGTACACCTGCTAGCCGGGGGAATATTCCTTACTTGATTTTGAAATTGTGTTCATTGTATTCGATAATTTAATCATGAACAGAACTTCCATCAGAGATGGAGTGGGTCAGTGGAACAAGATTTGTGAGTGGATCAGTGGGTCTTGGGTCAACAGGATGTGACCCACTGCGACCCTCTCTGACCCACCATGCCCCGTAAACCACTCTGACCCACCGACTCATTCTGACCCATGCTAACCTACCGATCCCCTCTGACTCACCGACCCATTGTGCTCAGTGCATTGTAGACAGCCTCTCAACCCTGGTGAATTTGTCTACGTTTTACTTTTAAGGCCTCTTTTTTTTTTTGTCATTTGATTCTATTGAAAAAAAAAAAAACTTCAGGCACTTTTGATATTGATATTTGCAATTGTAATAATAGCAATAGGTCTTACTAATTGACTTCTGAGACAGAGCCTGAGTTTTTAGAGGAGCTAACTACTGGGAAAAAATTTTTTAACCACCGAATTATTATATAAAAAATTGAATGTTACTATATGTCCGTCATCATTACGGCCAAATTGCAAGTGAAATGTCTTTTAGTGTATAGTTAGGCCTCAATCCCAACTGGGAAGTTGTCAAACGTGTATCGCTTTAATTATAATACATATCCTAAGGAGGTATTAGGGGTCCCATTTTTTGTGAAAAATTGAATATTTCACAAACCGTTCAACTTAGAGAACTGAAATTCAGTATATTAACTCTTTATTAAAAATAAACAAAACATGTCCTAGCACTTTTTTTAAAAAAATTCTCTTTTATTAGTGGGAGGGCATTTTCTATATATTGGAAATTGGTAGTGGATTGATTTATAAAAATAATCGAAAACGATCTGTATTAGTTGAGAAAGAAATTGAGAAACAAAAACTACAGTGCCTCGCATTTTATATCTACTGCTTTCTATTATAATAATTGCTGAAGCTTGTGTTTATTGTGTGGACCGTTTAGAGCATAAGGCAATCAAGCCATAAGGTTGTGAGGAAAATTGACATAAAATTTATACTGGAAGCTTAATTACATAGGAATTTTAAATTTGTACGAAATGCTTACTTATATGGAAAATTTTAGTTTTTTTTTTTTCCTTTACCTTGTTCTACTTTACCTTGATTTGAGGCTATTTTGTACTGAAAAGTATCTGTAAGCCAACAAAGAAATAATTATATGTGACTATCAAATTTAAATTCATTGCTATTTGGCCCATAACAAGCATTTCACTATTGTATATCGTAAAGGCCATACCCACCGGTATTGTAACAAAGAGGTGCATGAGCGATGGACCGTAGAAATTCAAACTCCGATTAGTGATAATTTCACAACCTTGTTTTATTACAAGTGTAAACTCTTTAGTTAGTGGAGAGGAGGGCGTGGATCATGAATCAGAGTTGATGACGATGGATTTTGGTGGGTCAGAGTAGGTCACAATGGGTCTAAGTAGTTCATGGTGAATGGTGGGTCACAGCGGGTCACGGTTGGTGTTGGGTCATGGTGGGTCGCAGTTGAAATTTTCAATTTTAAATATTGTAGAAAAAACTTACAATAAACTTATTGACAAGACAAATTCACCAAGAATTTCAGTCATCCTTTGATATTCTACAATAGTAATTCATGATGTAACATTATGCGTATTTCAAATCTGTAGTTAACAATGTAAAACGTATACATTTCTTACAGTTGTAACAGCATGAATTTCAGTCATTCTTTTATATGATGCCAAAGACAAGTGAACCTCAAATATTAAACTTCAATCATTCCATCAAATTGGTAGGTTTGATGCCCAGTTTTGTGTTACGAAATTTAGTCACTGCGAACAGCTGTATTATCGTGGTCGTGAATGTGAACAATAGATGACTGAGGATCTGTCACAATAAAAACTAATGAATAAAAAGAATATAAATGATGTAATAACATCAAAAGAGTGGACTCTTGTGGAAAGTAGAAAACGATCAAAGATAACGGAGTGTTATGAAAATATACTCGAGCTATAGAGATTTGTATTGAATATTGATAATCGTGGGAAGTAAAGTTTTTTCTTCTTTTGGATTCATATGCGAGATCGTAGATTCATTTGTCTTGAAATATGCCTTCACAGTCAACCCTTTTATTTCTGCTCATAAAAAAGACATAAAGTAATGGTATTCCAATAAGCAATTCACAAGTATAAACTGAAAGTCTCATACCCTTTCTTCTCGCTTTCTGTGCTAATCATTCATTTGATATAGTTTATGTTTTAAAACGTTGTAAAATTCACATAAACTAACAAACATTTCTATTTATAATATTGGACAAGTAGAATGCTGTTTCTATTATTATTATTATTATTATTATTATTATTATTATTATTATTATTATTATTATTATTATTATTATTATTATTATTATTATTATTATTATTATTATTATTATTATTATTTTCAGAAATAAAGCTCTAACAAGGAAACACCCGAACATTAATAATGAAACTAGTAATCAGGAAGATTCTAGTAGTCCGCTACAGCTTTCATGTACAAATGCTATGGATAATGGCAGTAAAGAATTTCCAATTCCACCACGACAATATCCACCGCAACAAATTGAGGGCGAAAAAGGTAGTGAAAGATGTGATAGGCAAATACATGATAATGATACAGATTTTCGTGTCTTAATCCCAGCCAAGACATATTCTGTTCGTAGAGGACAAGTAAGATCAAGCACTAAAATCGAAGACCTGAAGAGGGAGCAAATAAAACCCGAATCAAATGTACGTGATATTAATCAACAGTGTGAAACTAATGAAAAGAATGCTATCACTCAAACTTCGAACAACGAAATGGAGGATGAACATCTAGAAATTTTGCATGAAGATAATCTGGACTTAGGTGTATTTAAAATTATTAAAGGCCGCCGTATAGTTGATTTAGCTCATGTGATTACTGAAGTGAGGAAAATAACTCAGCACAAGTCCTCTTGTAGAAACACGAAATCACCAGGTAATATGAAGTGTTTCAAAGAGCGAACAGTAGGTTTTAAATCTATTCTAAGTTTCAAATGTTCTTCCTGTGATGCAACATATGATATGTCAACCACAGAAGAGACTGAAAATAATGTTGAAGATGAGGTAAAACCAAAGTCTCCAATAGACATTAATGATGAAGCTGTATGGGGTGCCATTTCTGTAGGACTTGGACATTATCCCTTGCAGGAACTTTTTGCTGTTATGAAAGTTCCATGTATGAGTGGTAGGACATTCATTAAGCGTGAAAAGAAATTAGGCAAAATTTGGGAAGACGTACTCACAGAACAAATTTTGAAAAATGGCCAAGAGGAAAGAGAGCTGGCATTGAAAGAGGGTCGTGTATTTCGCGATCAACCATATACGAGAGTAATCGTTGATGGTGGCTGGTCCCAACGTTCTTTTGGTCATCGATACACTGCTATGTCCGGTTGTGGAATCATTGTTGGGTATTACACGAAGAAGCTTTTATATCTCGGGGTGAGAAATAAATACTGCTACGTATGTGCCAGGGCTTCCTATGCAGGAAAAACGCCAACAAACCACATATGTGCAAAAAATTGGACAGGAAGCTCCTCTGCAATGGAGGCAGACATAATAGTGGAAGGCTTCAATAGAAGCCAAGAAATGCATGGTCGCATTTATAAAGAATATGTGGGAGATGGTGACTCCAATGTTGAAGCGTCAATTTACGAACGTGTAAATAGCTATGGTAGGGACGTCGTAAAATTTGAATGCGCAAATCACGCTGTGAAAAATGTTACAAAGGCATTATTTGAGTTAAAAAAGGAGACAATTTTCGGAAAGCTTCTCACTAAAAACATCATAGAACGAATTTCAAAAAGTTTGAGATGGGTAATCAGTGATAATAATAAGAAAGGAGGGAAAGCCTCAGATCTTCGAGAGCAGGTACAACTTGTTTTCCACCACTGTTTGGGCGATCACAGGAAATGCGGTGACAACTGTAAAGATAGAGAAACTTCTAAAGAATCCGTGATGGTCGCGAATGATATGGAATCTCAAAACATACGCAACAGAATAATAAATTGTGGAAACATTTTATTACGTAAAGCGGAGAGATTGACTGAAGACGCCACTACAAATAATGCAGAAATGTACATGCATCTTGTGACGAAAATGGTAGGTGGCAAGCAAATAAATAGATCGTTTAGGTCATCATATAACAATAGGTGCACGGCAGCAGCTTTGAATTATTCTTTAGGGCCAGGATGGCAAGTTGCTGTAAAAAGGACAGTTACGAAAAGGAGTCCAGATGCAATATCTAAAACATTTGCCGAAAGAAGATTAAGATCTTTAGAGATGAAAAAAAGACAAAATCCAGACAGCTTCTGTAGAACACAAATGAAGCGAAGGAAGTTAGATTTTGGGTTCGCAAGTTTATCAAAATCAAATGATCCGAACTATGGACCTGAAGCAGTGAAACCTGATATGTCAAGAGAGGATTTGAAGAATTACTGTCAACAATTCCTAGAAGGACTGAAATTAAAGAAAGACCAAATTGAAAGTCTACATAATTCAACAACTGATCAATCACAAAATCTACTTTGGCACGAAGAAAGAAGAAAACGCATCACAGCTAGTAAGTTCGGTGAAATAATCAAAAGGAGAGAAACCACCAAATGCCACAATATTGTTCACCGCATGCTGTATAAAAAAACACCGCAAAATGCTGATCTTATATATGGGATAACGAATGAGAAGAATGCAGTTGACTCTTATAATAAATTGTTTCCTTTGCGAAACGTGAGTAGAAGTGGCTTTTGGGTACACGAAATGCATGGGTGGTTAGGAGCAAGTCCAGACGGCCTAGTAGACGATGATGGCTTACTAGAAATCAAGTGTCCCAGCAGGGCTAAAGATTTGTCACCAAGAGAAGCAGCACAAAGTTTGAAAAGATTTTGTTTATATGAAGATGCAATCACAGGCGAACTTCGATTACAGAAAAACCACGATTACTTCTTCCAAGTTCAAGGACAACTTCAAATAACTGGCAGGCAATGGTGCGATTTTGTAGTGTGGACGCCCAAAGACATTGCTGTAATTCGAGTAGAGAGAGATGACGAGCTTTGGGAAACAAAAATGCTTCCAAAACTAAGACATTTTTATATGAACTGCATTCTTCCTGAATTGGTAGACCCCAGAAACAACAGAAATCGTAATATTGAAGAAAGAAAGTGGACAGACATCTTGCCTCTAGAGTTCTTTTGAATCTTTTGCAGAGAAACTATTGCATTTGTCATTATCACAAACCCATACTGCTCATCGATGAAAGCGTTTTTACGAAATTCTAGTGCTCATTTCCGAAACCACGTGGAAGAAGATAAGCCACATCGTATTCATTTAGATATACGACTCCTGTCAGCTAATGATGCTACTGGTTGATTTCTCCGGCAGCACCAAGGGAATTAGAGGCCAGGTTGAAGTCTTCATCGACATCGCAGCTGTGTCCGTGCAGGTTCTAGTACT